>NC_080581.1:46717346-48050263 GCF_029962835.1 Magnolia sinica | reverse complement strand
ACCCCGGAGACGATGATAAACAATAGGAATAGGAAGGATTCCATCACTTGACCATGCTCATGGGACAATGGTTAACAACAGGATTTCCTAACTTTTCAATCTCAAAACAGGAAAAGGAGATACTTAAAGCTATCGCAGATCCATTGTAATTTAAGCCACAACAAACCATTAAAAACTGAAAGTATTCCTTTAAAATTGAACTAGAATCAAAGAAGGTTCAATATAAACATGAATCAAAGAAAAGAAAGCATCTCAATTACACTATAAGTTTCACCCTTTAGCCCTAGCTAAAGGATTTAACCAACCATAGACATGATTGGAATCAAAACCCTAAAAGAAAGCATTAAAAACAAACTAGGAAAGAAGAAAAACTCTTGAGAGGCTTATCCACCCTTTGGCTTAGCTCCTTGAAACCCTAGATATCTTAAAATTTGCATGAAAACCCCTATTTATAGCCTTTCATCCGTAAAATTGCAAAACTGCCTCAAATTTAGGCACTCCGCATAACATCTGCGTAACCCTCGACTGGTCGAGGACCACCTTTAACTAGTCATAGATCGTGTGAATTAAAAAGATCATGTTGCTGGAGTTTGAGTCGAAGTTTCCTCGACTAGTCGAGCAGGAGCTTAGACTAGTCGAAGCTTCAACTAGTCGAGCTAGAGCTTAGACCAGTCGAAGCATATGAAAATTCCCTTCAAATCTTCGATTTTCTTCATTCTTTACTTAGTTTCGTTGGATCTTAAGGTCTTGAAATCTTCAATCTTGGTCTCCTAAGATCCATCCCTTGCCTTGGTGATTCTTGAGCATTAAATCTATTCTTTTAACATTCTTTTCAATCCAAGCTCTCAGATTCACCTTGCAAAACAAACATGGATAAAATATAACATTAAGCAACATCATGTTCATAAAACTAAGATAAAATTGGAGAAAATATGCAATATTTGACACTCAACACACCCCCCAACAAGCATTTTGCTAGTCCTGAGCAAAACATGCAGAGGATATTTCAAAAACCACTGTATAATTTCTATAAGCTCAAGCGGTTCTAAAGACAATCCATTCCATATAAATCTAGGATACATTAGTATTGCAATATTTCCTCTTAAAGTATAGCACACAGTAAATCTCATGGTCAAGTTCAAAGCATTAATCATCCAATTAGAACAATTCTAAACATTGAGTTCCATGGGTGCATATAACATTGATAATCAGAAGAGCATTCAGGACAACCAAAACCTAAACCAAAACTTGCCTTACAGTTCATCTTTTCATTCATTGTCATTTTTCCAGCTTTTGATTTTTCCATTGATGTCTTTCACGCTATGCCAACCTTTTTTAAGATCTTTAATAGGTAGCCGTTTTCGATGACAACTGTTTTTAAACTGGGTATTACTGTTTTTTCATTTGAACATGATGGACAAATTCCCCAGGTTGGTTCCTTCCATGCTTAATAATCACCAAGTTAACACTTCAATATCAAATTGAAGCTACAATGCAAAAGTTAGATGTGACATGTGAAATCATGACTCAATCAATGATTAAAACTTTTAATCATGGATTAATAATTCGAATTTAATTTTGGAATCTCCTAAGTGACTAAAATCCAACAGTCATAAAGCATCAATATTAAGCATCTTATAATTCTAAGTAATCGATTAACTTCAAAATCACTTGAATTCATAGAATTTTTAGAATTTTTCAAAAACAAATTTCACTATTTTTCTCAAAAACTAAGGAAATAACTGATTAGCCTGCCTAATCCACACCCCAACTTAAAATCTACATTGTTCTCAATGTAAAAGAGATAAGCATGTAATGCACATGAGGTTATGAAAAGACAAGGAGTAGTGATGCAAAGGTAGTACCTGAAGAAGGAAGTTTGAGGCTTTGGTATGGATCTCATCATAGAATAGGTTAGCACATACACTAAATAACTGAAAATAAACTATCCTAGTCCTGAATCCTATGAAAGCAGTAAACCGAACTAGACCTCCATCAGACCAAGAGATCAATCCTGGTAGACAGGATCAGTCACAGGTATGGACATGTCCTATGAATCAAATTTCTCAACAAACAGCTTTAAACGGTGTCCATTCACTTTGAAAGCATTGTCACTTGTTGGATTTACTATCTTGACAGCCCCATGAGGATAAACATTAGTGACAGTTAAAGAGACGGTCCAACGAGATCGGAATTTACCCGGAAAAAGGTGTAACCGAGAATTGTACAGAAGGACTTTTTATCCAATCAAGAATGATTTACGAAGGATGTTCTTGTCGTGGAACACCTTCATCCTATCCTCATAAATTCTCAAGTTCTCGTATGCATATCATTCAAGTAAAGTTTACATCGTGAGCCAGCGTTGTCCAGATTGAAATTCAGATTTTTAATAGCCTAGTAGGCTCTATGTTCCAATTCCACAGGTAAGTGACAAGCTTTCCCATATACAAGTCTAAAGGGAGACATTCCAATGGGGGTCTTAAAGGCAGTACGGTAAGCCCATAAAGCATCGGTCAAGCAAATTGACCGATCTTTACGGTTAGGGTTAACCGTTTTCTCTATAACATGTTTGATTTCCCTGTTGAAAATTTCATCTTGCCCACTTGTCTATGGATGGTATGGAGTGCTCACTTTGTGAGAAATACCATATTTCTTCATTAAATTCTCAAATGGCCTATGTAGAAGTGTGAACCTCCATCACTAATGATGGCTCGAGGTGTTCCAAACCGGGAAAGGATGTTCTCTTTTAAAAACTTAATGACTGTTTGATGATCATTGTTCCATCACGGGATCACTTCGACCCATTTAGTAACATAGTCTACAGCATATAAAATATATAAATTTTCAAAAGATTAAGGGAATGGTCACATGAAATTGATGCACCAACAATCAAATGCTTCAATGATTAGAATGGGGTTCAGAGGCATCATATTTCGATAGGACAATGCTCCCAACTTTTAATAATGCTCACAAGCTTTGCAAAACTTATGGGTGTCCCTGAACATAGTGGGTCAGTAAAAGCCACACTACAGAATCTTGGCCGTGGTTTTTTAGTAGAAAAGTGACCACCATAGGCCTGAGAGTGACAGAAGGAAATGACACTTTGGTATTCATTTTCTAGCCAACATCACCTTAAGATTTGGTTTGGACAATATTTAAACAAATATGGATCATCTTAGATGAACTTACGAACCTCGAGGAAGAATTTTTTTCTCATCTTGCACAGTCCAATGTGTCGGCGTGAAACCTGTGGCAAGATAAGTAGCAATATCAGTAAACTAAGGTGAATGGGGGACTTTGAATAATTGTTCGTCAGGGAACATGTCATTTATATATTTCGTCTCAAGGGAATTAAAGAGATCAAGGAAGGAAAGATGGTCAGCTACTACGTTCTCTACTCCCTTTTTATCTTTTATTTTCAAACCAAATCTTGGAGTAAGAGGATCCATCTAATCAAGCAGAGCTTAGCATCATTCTTAGAAAGAAGATACTTGAGTACTACATGGTCTGTGTAAATGACAATCTTGGATCCAAACAAGTAGGACCTAAATTTGTCCAAAGCGAACACTACGACTAAGAGTTCCTTTTCTGTAGTCGAGTAGTTCACTTGGGTAGGATTTAGAGTTCTACTTATATAATGAATAACGTAGGGCTTCTTTTCTTTTCTTTGGCCTAAAATCACCGCAAGAGCATAGTCAGACGCATCGCACATAAGTTCAGAAGGAAGGCTCTAGTCGGGTGACTGCATGATAAGTGCAGTGATTAACATGCCCTTAAGCATAGTAAAAGCTTCCTGGCATTGCTTAGTCCACTCATATGATGCATCCTTTTGAAGTAGATTATATAGAGGATGAGAGGGGTAACTAAAGTCCTTTATGAATCTTCTGTAGAACTTGGCATTCCTAGGAAGGATCATACGTGTCGTATGTTCTTGGGTGGTGGTAGGTTAGAGATAAGATCAATTTTATCCTTATCTACCTCAATTCCCTTAGATGAGATGATGTGTCCAAGGACAATTCCCTTACGAACCATAAAGTGACACTTTTCCTAATTCAGTACCAAGTTCTTTTCCTTGCATCACTTTAACACATTTCTAAAATTTTCTAAACATTCATTGAAGGATGGACCAAAGACCAAGAAGTCATCCTTGAAGACCTCTAAATATTGCCCCACAATGTTAGAAAAAATACTCAACATGCATCACTAAAAAGTGGCGGTGGCATTACATAGACCTAATGACATCCTTTGGTAAGCAAAGGTGCCATAAGGACATGTAAATGTGGTCTTTTCCTAATCTTCAAGGGTTATCTTGATCTGTTTGTAGCTCGAATAACCATCGGGAAGCAATAATAAGAGTGACTAGTTAGACTTTCTAAAATTTGATCGATAGAGGGCAAAGGAAAGTGGTCCTTCCTCGTGACGGTATTCAACTTCATATAGTCATTGCACATTCTCCAACCAGTATTGATCCTAGTTAGCATGAGTTCATTATTGGCATTGGCTACGATGGTGATTTCAGACTTCTTGGGAACCACCTGAGTTGGACTCACCCATTGGCTATCTAATATTGGGTATGCGATACCTACATTCAAAAGCTTATGAACCTCGGTCTTAACCACTTCATTCATTTTTGGATTTAGTCTACATTGTGGTTGTCATGAGGTCTTCACATTATCCTCAAGATGAATGCGGTGAGTACAGATCAAAGGGTCAATTCCCTTAATGTCCACAATCAACCATCTAAGGGCTCCTATATGCTCAATGAGAGTAGAGATTTAGAATCAAAACTAGGAGAAGATCTAACCTAAATTAGGAAAGTATGGATTAATTATGAGATGATGAATTTAGAAACTTAAGAAATTTAAAGGTGGGAACTAGGGTTTCCAGGGATCTACTTGCAGCTAGTAGGATGTTTCCTTATTTGATTCAAAGCACTCAATTGGAATTGATGTCTTATCTTATCCAATTAGAAGATATTCAATAAACTCATATTTGAACTTTCATTGACCTAATTCTCAATGGATGAAAGCTATGAAGATTGGAAATGATTCCATCACCTAACCATGCCCAGGAGACGATGGTAGACAGCAAGATATACCGATCCAACAACCAACATAGGAGAATTATGAAGAATAGAAGGAATTCCATCACCCAGCCATGCCTAAGGGACAATGAAGAACAACAAGATTTCCTATTTTCACAAACTCCGAACAAAAAAAGAAGATACTTCAAGCTATTGTAGATATATTGTAATTTAAGTCACAACAAACCATTAAAAACTAAAAGTATTCCTTAAATATCAAACTATAATCAAAGGAGTTTAACAATATCATGAATCAAACAAGAAAAACATCATAACCATGCTATAAGCTTCACCCCTTAGCCCTAGCTAAGGGATCTAGTCAACCATAAACATGATTAGATTAAAAACCATAGAAGAAAGCATTAAAAACTAAGAAGAATGGAAGAAGAACTCTTGGAAAGTGGCTCTTCCCTTTTTCACTACTTCTCCAAACCCTAGATATCCTAAAAAGTCTTAGCAAACCTTTATTTATAAGCAATGTTCTGCAAAATCACAAAATCGAATCAAATTTATGTAGTTCACGTAAACATTGCATAACTGGTTCGATGTCATCGAACACCCTTCGATGACATCGAAGGGGTTTGAATCAGGAAGTCGCACCTTTTTGCTCTTTCACACTGCGTAAGTCCCTGTGTCATTGAACTGTCTTTAGATGTCATTGAGCAAAGCTTCGATCCATCGAACAGGTCTTCGAGTCATCGAGAATGGGTCCAAAATAGTCCAATGAGTTGCTTCAATTTCTTCAATAAATTTAATATCATCGAGCAATCTCCGATGTTATCGAGCACCTTTCTTCGAGTCATCGATCATGACTTCAATTGATCGAGAAAAGCACCCAATATGTCCAACAACCAACTCGATTCTCCCTCATAAATTCGATGTCATCGACCAGTGTTCGATGTCATCGAATAGTTCTTTGATATCATTGAACAGTTCTTGATGGCACAGTTGTGATTTCTGCTCTTGTTCTTTCGACTTCCTTCCTTCTCCACTTGGTTTTCTTGGATCTTGGGACCTAGAAATCTTCAATCTTGGTCTTCACAGGTTTATTCTTTGCCTTAGTGACTTTTGAGCACTAAATCCATGCTTTTAACATTCTTTTCAATCTAAGTCCTTAAATTCACCTTGCAACAAAAACACATGTAAAATATACCATTAAGCCATATTATGTTTATAAAACCAAGAGCTAAATGGGGGATAATATGCAATATTTGACCTTCAACATTATCCACCTTAAAAAAGATAAAAATAATTAGTTAAAAAAATAGAGAGATCGATAAAAAGGTCATGTATGATGAAAAGATTAGAAAAGAATGGAAAAGTCTGAAAAGAATGAAGATGAAAAGACAGAAAAGAATGAATAAATAAAAAGGACCGTCGATATAAAATTAAAAACTGAAAAAAGAAGAAAAAGAGGATAAGTTCAGAATCAGGACTTGATTATTCAATCAATCTTGAGGTGATAAGCATCGCTAACATTATTAAACGATAGTAATTTTATAGAAGGTAAGTTGGAATTCGCTGAGCACATTAGAAAGATTTGATATATGAACTTATGCTTCTAAGTGATTGATGAAGAACCTATTTAATTGATTGCTCTTGTGATTCGACTCTAAGTTTTCAAATTTTCACTCTCACTTCTTTGAATTATATCATTCATACTTGATTGCACAAAAGATTGTTTTCTGAAAGTGATTTGAACATTGAGAATTGAAGATTATGTCATGCATGTTTCACTTGGGACTAGCAAAATGCTAGTTGGGGGTGTTGAGTATCAAATATTGCAGATTTCTCCCAGTTTATAACTTGGTTTTATGAACATGATAATGCTTAATGGGTATATTTTATACATGTTCGTATTATGAGGTGAATCTGTGAGCTTGGATTGAAAAGAATGTTAAGGTGAATCTGAAAGCTTGGATTGAAAAGAATGTTAAAAGCATGGATTTGATGCTCAAGAATCACTAATGCAGGGGATGGATCTTAGGAGACCAAGATTGAAGATTTCAAGACCCCATGATTCAAGGAAACTAAGTAGAGAATGAAGGAAGTTGAAAGTGCAAAGTGCGGAAATTCACAAAATATGAACTTCACTGTTTGTGTCATCGAACACTGTTCAATGACATCGAAGCCAGTGTTTGATGATATCAAACACAGGTCACTAACATCAAAGAATTACATGAAAATTAAGATTGGTTGCTGGACAAATTGGATGCAGTTCTCGATGACATCGAAGCCCTGTTTGATTACTCGAAGACCTGTTTGATGACATCGAAGGCAGTTTAATGACATCAAGATTTTTAGAGCAACTTGCTTGAACACTCTAGACACATTCTTGATTACTCAAACACCCTTTGAAGACATTGAAAGACTGTTCAATAACATCTAAGGTTTGTTTGATGAGATGAAGAGTTACATAGTGTAAAAGGCATTATGCAGGGCGAAAATGCGCGACTTCTGAATTCAAGTTACGCTTAATGATATCGAAGGCGTTACGCAAAGTGCGTAAATTTGAGGCGATTTCCAAAGACAATCGGACAACGGCTATAAATATGGGTTCTTTGAGGAATTTTAAACGTGAATTAGGTTTTGGGAAGCAAAGCCAAAGGGTGGAGTAGCCTCTCAATATTTTTTCTTCCTTCCTTATTTTTAATGCTTTCTTTTAGGGTTTTAGATCCAATCATGTCTATGGTTGACTAAACCTCTTAGCTAGGGCTAAGAGGTGAAGCTTGTAGTGTGCTGGGATGATTTTCTTGCTTTGATTCTTATTCTTGTTGAACCTCATTGATTTCTAGTTCGATATTAAAGAAATATTTTCAGTTTTCTATGATTTATTGTAACTCAAATTACAATAGATGTTGTGATAGTTTTGGATATCTTTTCCAATTTTGAGGTTGTGAAATTGGTAAATCCTGAAGTTCACCATCATCTCCTGGACATGGTAGGATTATGGAATCCCTTCCAATCATCACAATACTCCTTCATTGAGGACTAGATCAATGAAAAGTTTAGATTTAGTTTAATTGCTTCATCTTCTAATTGGATAGGATAGGACTCCAATTCCAATTGTGTTTCTATAATCAAATAAGTTAACATCCTGATAGCTACAAGTGGATCCTTCGCACCCTAGTTCCCACCTCTTAATTGATAGCTTAAATCAACATTCTTCACAATTACTCCTTTTAATTCCAGATTTAGGTTTAGATCTTCTTCTAGTTCTAGTTCTAATTATTTTCAGAATACGTACAAGTTTAATCCCTATGGATTCGACCTCGGTCTCATTGAATTATTACTACATTGCGACCCTACACTTAGGGTTGTGAACAACACCAAGTGTACGGTCATGATGTAGTAATAATCTCGGTGCGACCGAGGTTGAATCCACAGGGACTAATCTCGTGTGTATTCTAAAAGTAACTATCCTCAGAAGTAGAAGAAGATGTAAACCTAAATTTGAAATATTTAAGAAAGTGATTTTGAATAAGGTAATTGAAACTTATAAATTTAAAGGTGGTAACTAGGGTGCTAAGGACCACTTATAGGTTATTAGGATGCTACCTTACTTAATTTAAGGACACAACTGGAATCAGAGTCTGATCTTATCCAATTGGTAAGAAGAGATTTGTCATATCTCTATTCTCATGGATCTAATCATCAATGGATGAGAGTTGTGAGGATTTAGAAGTGATTCCTTCACCTAACCATGCCCAGGAGACGAAGGAAACAACAAGATTTACCAATCCCACCACCAATTATAAGAGAATTGTAAAGGTTAGGAAGGATTCCATCACCCTATAATGCCCATGGGACGATGGTTAACAATATGACTTACTAATTTCACAATCTCAATTTAGGAAAAGAAGATATTCAAAGCAATCGCAGATCCATTGTAATTTGAGTCACCACAAACCATTAAACACTAAAAATATTCCTTAATAAAGAACTAGAATCCATAAGAGTTTAACAACACATGAATCAAAACAAAGCAAACATACCAATCATGCTACAAGCTTCACCTCTTAGCCCTACCTAAAAGGTTAAGCCAACCATAGACATGATTGAACTAAAGACTTTTAAACAAACCAAAAAGATTAACTAAGGAAGAAGAAGAAAAACTCTCGCACTGTGGCTCCACCCATTGCTCCACTCCTCAAACCCTAGAAGATGCCTAGGAACATCCTAGGGACCCCTATTTATAGTTTTGCTACTCCAACTTTTACACCAAGTTGGAAAAATTGAGAAACCACCTCAAATTTATGTAGTCCGTGCAAAGTTTGTGTAACCCTCGACTGGTCGAGGACCACCTTCGACTGGTCGAGGGTCACCTTTGACTAGTCGAGGATTACCTTCAACTAGTCGAAGATCACGTGAATTAAAAAGATCATGTTGCTGGAGTTTGAGTCGAAGTTTCCTCGACTAGTCGAGCAGGAGCTTAGACGAGTTGAAGTAGAGCTTAGATGAGTCAAAGCAGACCTTGGACGAGTCGAAGATCACTTAAATTCACTTTAAATCTTTGATTCTCTTCTTTCCTTAGTTTCCTTAGATCTTGAGGTCTTGAAATCTTCAATCTTGGTCTCCTAAGATCCATCACTTTCCTTAGTGATTCTTGAGCATTAAATCCATGCTTTTAACATTCTTTTCAATCGAAGCTCTCAAATTCACCTTGCAACATAAATATGTATAGAATATGACATTAAGCAGTATCATATTCATAAAACCAAGATATAACTGGGGGAAAATATGTAATATTTGAGTCTCAACACACTCCCCATCCAACATTTTTCTAGTCCTGAGCAAAACATGTGAAAGATATTTCAAAAAACCACTGTATAATTTTCATAAGCTCAATCAGTTTTAAAAACAATCCATTTCATAAAAATCTCGGATACATTAATATTGAGCAGTATTTCCTCCTAAACTCTAGCACAAGGTAAATCTCATAGTCAAGTTCGAAGCATTAATCCTCCAATTAGAATATTCCTAAACATTGAGTTCCATGGGTGCATAGTGAAGCCTAAACTTATCACAATCAAAGGTCCAATTCTCAATTTTCGTCATAACATTGATAATAAAAAAAGCATTCAGGATAACCAAAACTTGCCTTACAGTTCAGTCTTTTTATTCTTCTAGCTTTTGATTTTTCCATCAATGACTTTCACACTATGCCAATCTTTTTAAAGATCTTTAATAGGTAGCTGTTTTCGACGACAACTGTTTTTTTTTTACTTGGGTATTCCTTCTTTTTTTTTTCAATTCTTCTCATTTGAACATGATGGACAAATTCCTCAGGTTGGTTCCTTTCATGCTTAATAATCACCAAGTGAATAATTCAATATCAAACTGAAACATTAATGCATAAACTAGATGTGACATGTGAAATCATGACTCAATCAATGTTTAAAATTTTCAATCATGGATTAATAGTTCAAACTTAACTTTGAAATCTTGTAAGTAACTAAAATCTAAGAGGCATAAAGCATCAACATTAACCATCTTATAATTTTAATCATGGATTAACTTCAAAATCACTCGAATTCACAGAATTTTCAGAAATTTTTTTACAATTTTGCTCAAAGACTAAGGAAATACCTAATTAGCCTGCCTAATCCACACCCCTAACCTAAAATTTTCATTGTCCTTGATGTAAATGAGATAAGCATTCAAAGCACATGAGATAACAAAAGTAAAGGAGAAGTGATGGAAAGGTAGTACCTGAAGAAGGAATCTAAAGGCTTTTTCCAAAGGATCTCAACATGAAAAATGGGTTAGCAAAAAAACAAAACTCAACAAAGTATAAGAAAATTATCCTAAACAGCGGAAGTAAACTACCCTAGTCCTATGAAAGCAATAAACTAATCCTAAACTAGGAAAGCAAGGGAAAAGCTACTCAGTTATGCCACAAGGTTCCTCCTCCGACCGATATCTTGATAAAGTCCTTAGTAGGTTTCTCAACAATATCATCCAAAAGCCCCTTTTGCAATAGGCTCGGATGCTTTGGAGCATGAATTTCCAAAGAAATTTCTGGACCTCAGAATAAAGTTTCCTTTTAATCTCCTGAGGTGTCCAAAGTACATATGATTCACTTGAGATAGAGAAAGTTTCAGAGTTAGCACAATATAGTGAATCAATGACTACACTATATGAAATTCAGAAAAATTCTCAAAAAGTGATGTAGTCTCAACACATTATGAAGTTTTAGACTTCAGTTCAATTGTCATCTCTCCCTCCTGTGATAGTAAACATTCAGGATCTATGGAGGGAAGGGTTTTACAATAAGGGTTTTCTCGGCCAGTAACAACTACCGAGATGTTGTCTTGCAAGGCATTCACTACGTCTTGTATCATGGGATTGTTTGAATCTGTACAATGTGTCAAACAATCTTTTGAAGAGTTGGGAAATTCAATTAAGAGTGGCTCATTCTCCACATTGAAGTTTGTGATGATTTGCCTAAAGATTCCATCGTCTTTGAAAGTGGATGGACGCATGCTCTCTTGCTCTTCATCATGGTGAGAATAAATCATCACCGGATGTATCTTGTCTTGCCTTACATAGGTAGATTAAAAATCAACAGGTGAAGAATTGATGTGAAGACTCTGTTCATTGGCACTGCTCAGTAAAGGCATTGTATTGTCAAGTGTTGACAACTCAAATGGTGGCCTCAACTAGATGGTTTCAAATTCCAGAGTCATATTGAGCAACTCATCCATCTCTCGAATCATATCATCATTCAATTTAGGGGAGTGGTCTAAACATATCTCACGAAAGTTGGAAGGGTTAGTTGAAAGTGGTTCATCCTCCAAATTTAAATTGGTCATGTTAGATGGGTGAAGTAGATCACTATGGTCGACAACATCCTGAACCTCTTGATCATTGATATGGGCCAAACTTGAGATCGAATCTAGGGGGATTTGAGCTATACATTCATGATTGTCATCCCAATACTCATCATCTTCCAATTCAGTGCAGTACACACATGGAATGGGGTCACTTTCCTCACATTCTGTTCCTAGATTGGGTTGAGCTTCGAATAAACTAACCTCTTCCTCATCATGGGAACCAAGTGTGTCATGTGAGTGAAGTGTGTTAGTATCATTATATTTGAAAGACACCCATGCCTCTTGATCATTCCTTTGGACAATCATCGAGATCGACTCTTTAGGAAATTGAACCATATGCTCATTAAGACAATCCAACTCTTCATTTTCAATTTCAGTACTCTTCACAAGCGAGTTAAGATCACTTTCCTCCTCATTAAGATGTGACTAACGTTCTTGAATGGCGGGTTCAATTGCCTCCAATGATTTCATAATACCCGCGATTGCTTGTGCGACATATTCGTTGAATTATTCTTGAGCATCTGTGTTTCTAAATTGATTCCTCTTGGATTATTTCTGGTTGAATCTCATAACTAGGGAATCCAAGGGAGTAGTCATTAAAATCAATTGGTTGTTCATCTCTCCAATGTTGATGTTTTCACTGATCATTAGTGGAGAGTAGGTAATGAAGAATTAGATTAGGTTGAGGCTAGGGTGAACTAGCCTCCATTAGGTTATCGAGGCGCGATTCAAGTGCTTCTATCATTCTTCTGATGCCAGCAAAATTTTCTGTGTAACCCTGAAGTGACTCCTTTTGGATCATTTTTTGTTGGGTTTTAAATGTAGAGGACCCAAGAAAATTTTCACTATGATGTATTGCTAGTTCATCTTCCTAACATTGATGTTTCTACTGATTATAATCATATGGGTCATAAGTGGGAGAATCTAATGGTTGTTGATACATATTATCACCCATAACATAATCTCTTATTTTTTTCTTCTTGTTTGATGGGTGATAATAATTCTCACTCCCATATTTATGATAACCCCAACACTCATGTACTATTTTCTTAATCCTTGGGGTGTGTCACGCCCCAAACCCGGAAACTGGGCTCACAAATTCTCGATCGTCGAATCCGGTGCCGACAACCTCTATAGTACCCCATTATTGTCTCCTAATGCGTATATGCCAGATTTCGATCCTGGGATCCTACAAGGAGGATTTTCCAATGTACATTTAACTTGTAATAAGCATAACCACAAGTTTACCCAAATCACAAACGCAACATCATCATCACATATCCACTAATAAAAACAGTTGAATACAATGCTGAAAGGGAAATACATATATCTAAAATCAAAACTCCAGAAGACTGTTGCCCGATCCATGCTCAACGCTACTGCAACCTATCGTCACCTACACGCATCTATTGTGCATAAGCTTATAGAAGGCTTAGAGGGTGTTGTAAGTGTGTGTATAAGATAAATGCTAAGTATTCAATACAATGCCATAATCATACAATGTCAAAAATATTGTCAAGATCATGAATCATACGATATCAGAGTAAGCGAAAATATACTGGTAAGTCCATGAGTGCCATGAGCCGTACCAAGGTTATGCGATGCAAGGCATGAATGCTAACGACCATATCAATGTAGAAACATGGCAACCCAAAATGCTAAATGTTGTGGACATAATGTAATATGTGGTGCGAATGAAATGACCAAGTTGGAATGAAGTTGGGATAATAGTACGTAGTATCTCAGGCTATAGGGTCCATCACAAGGGACTTCTATCCAAACCAGTCCCATTCTTAAATTTGATAGCCATACTTAATGTAATAGACTCCTGATCTCAGGTTAGTCGCACGCTCTAACCGAAATCCTTGTCATTACAAAGGTACACAATAATTAGTTGCGCACCACCAGCCCGTGTGGATAGTGAATGAATGGATGAATGAGTATACAACTCCTACTCAATAAGTCCACATATCAGTATGGTTCCTCTTTGAGAAATCACCGGGGTCTAGTACACTCCAAACCAGATTGTCACCTCATCACTCACAACAAGGTGAGTGGAAGAGACCTCACTATCCGCTTGCCAATATCGGGCATGGCTCATTTATAGCGGACCCATTCCTCGAGCTGGTTAAACTCAACCTAGCTTTGCCCCCTCCTCTCGGGCAGTTAAGGCTGCACCCCCTTCCAACCGACCACAACATAGTAGGAGATGCGACCTAACGGTATACGACCGTCATGCGCTCATGCATTCACTCGGTCTAGACGTTAGAGCAACCTCTAGAACCAAGAGGGTTTAGAGAATTTCACCCAGAGATATCTATAACACCCCATGTAGAACAAATTTTCGGTGTCCCATCCTGCCAACCATGATATGCCTATAGAGGCTACGACCCTGATGTCGCTAGGGCGTACAGTGGTCATATCACAAAATGCGAGATGCGTGAGTCATATCATCCAGTCATGCATCAAACTTGCACGTACCGCGTGCTCATGTGGGACAACTCTCCTATCAGGGAATCCCATGATAATCTGCACAATGGCATGTGCTATTATCAATCACTCCTCATATCAAGCATACATATGATGTGCATGGGCATGGATCGTGAAGCTATATTAAGCATGTTATAAGATGATGGTGTACTCTCCTCATATCAAGGATGGGCTTAGACAGCCTACCCATAACAAGAATGGGCCTCATAATGGGCCTAAGGGAAGGTCACAATGTGGACATCTAACCATCATTACCCATCAATGTGGACATTTAACAAACATCGCTCTCAAGCAGTGGCCCACATAAACATCATTACATATATTATAATGAAATCACATTACATCGATCCGCACATTCATCGCATTGGGCCTCACTCAAGGGCCACACATACACCACATTGGGCCTCGCCATATGGGCCACAAATACATCACAATGGGCCTTATCAAATGGGCCACAAACACATCACAACAGGCCACATACCTGGGCTTAATACACATCACAATGAGCCGCATGATATGGGCCTAATACACATCACAACTAGCTGGATGAATGTATCTATACATATCACAATGGGCCACTCAATGGGCCGCACAAATATCATATTAGGCCACATATATGGGCTAAAAATACATCACAATGGGCCTTATCAAATGGGCCACAATTGCACCAAGGTGGGCCACAAATACATCAAGATGGGCCTTATACATCACATCAAGCCTCATCATATGGGCCTCAAATACCACATATCGGGCCGCATCACATGGACCCAATACACATCACTATGGGTTGCTCACACGGGCTTACTACACATCACTATGGGCCGCATCACATGGGCCCAATACACATCACTATGGGCCACTCACATGGGCCCAATACACATCTCTATGGGTTGCTCACACGGACCTAACACACATCACTATGGGCTGCTCACATGGGCCTAATACACAACACTATGGGCCGCTCACATGGGCCTAATACACAACACTATGGGCCGCTCACATGGGCCTAATACACATCACTATGGGCCGCTCACATGGGCTTAGCACACACCACCATGGGCTTCAAATACAAAATAGGTGGGCCCCACACATGGGCCAAAAATACATCATGATGGCCTTACCGATAGGCCACGAATACATCACAATGGGCCTTGCCCATGGGCCTCAGATTCAAGCAGGTGGGCCCCATCATATGCACCTTAAATACAAGGCAGGTGGGCCCTATAACATGGGTCTCAATTACAAAGCAGGTGGGTCCTATCAAATGGGCCTCAATTATACATCGTGATGGGCCGCATGGATAGACCACACTAATGGGCCTCAAGTAGGCTTGGACCACACCAAAAATCATTTCAATAGTTGTAGGTGTAACACGTGTATCACTATACACTATCATTCCATGGGGCACATGGCCCACTAATGATGATTAGCACTATCTAAACATTTCCCATGTAAATCAGCACCATCCAAACATTTTCTATGTAAATCAGCACCATCCAAACATTGTCTATGTAAATTAGCACCATCCAACCATTGTCCAACACCATCCAGCACTGTCTAGCACCGTCCAGATATGTGGACGGTGTGGATGAAATACATACAACATGGGGGGTCCCACAGAACCTGTTGATGTTAAAATAGGTGGGACCCACAAAGCTTGCTGATGTTATGACAACAATAATATAGCAATTATCAGCACATATTAGCCAATCTGTTTCCAAACAAAGTGGGTACCCACCGTCCAGACCTGCTGGACGATGCAGGCAAGACCTATACATCATGGTGGTCCCACACAGCAGTGGACGGTGTGGATCTCACACACTTTGAGAGGTGGGTCCCACTAATTGCTAACTTTAGTAGTAGCTACTGCTGCTATAGTAAAAATAAATGCACGGTGTGGATGAAATCCACATCACAATGGGCCACGTCCAGATGGACGGACGACTTGATGAAACACAAACGTCATGGTGGGGACCCACCATCCCAACTAGGGAAGGTGAGGATGAACCCATACATCACAGTGGGCTCTACGGTGGATGAACGGTGTGGATGATACACATACGTTATGGTGGGTCTCATCGTCCAAGTTGTTGGATGGTGTGGATACACCACGTACATCAAAGTGAGCTCCACCGTGATGGATGGCTTGGATATATCACACGCATCAGGTGGGCCACATGGCATCAAAGGGGGAGAGAGAGAGAGAGAGAGAGATGGCGGTGGAGGGGCCCCGCCACTATGGGCCCCTCATTGATATAAAGCATACATTAAGGTGGGTCCCACTAATGTGGGCCTTTAAATCACAAAGAAATACATAAATAAATAATTAAAAATAATAAAAATGTAGATCCTAGATCACCCACCGTTGATCTCCTCTTCCTTCTTTCGCCAACACGATCTAAAGCTCCAAGGGGTGGATTTTAATGGTTAAGATGGACTTAGGATGGTGGGATTGGGTGGTAGGAAGGTGGGCTACACCAAGCTCTCTCATGGAGGTTGGTTGCTTGAGAGAGATGAGAGAGAGAGAGATGAGAGAAATGAGAGATGTGAGTGATGGGTGAGTGATGGATGTACTTGATAGGGGATGGGCTGTAAGAGAGAGAGTTGACTTTGGGGTTGCTTGGGGATGGGGTGTGAGGTGATGTGTGCTTGAGATGAGATGTGATTGATCGGATTGATATGAAAGCTCTCTTTTGGGTTTTGTAACTGTTCGGCATTTTTCCTCGAACTGAACGCGGGCCCACATCTGCTGGCCTGGGTATCACCTCGGCGTGCGAGACACGGCATCGGAACCACAGCGACGGCGCGGTCGCTAGGGTACAAGTCTCGAGTCAAGCCGACTCTGAAATATGGGATACAACCTAGGATAACGTGCAACTGCTTTCTATACATCGCGGGTCACCAAAATTTGATCGGGAGGACTGTGAAAGCCTAAGGAATGGTACGGGCTAGGATACAGGTCTCACAAGGTGTAATTATCCTCCAGCATATAATTGTGTAATCATTTCTTAACCAGTGGAGCATTATATTCCGTTTGATTCTCGATGATGTTTACAGAAAAATTTTGAGATATAAGTTGTTTTCTAACATAATCATCTGACAACCCTTCACAATTTGTCATATTCTCTAAAACTAGCTTAGTATATTAACGTTCCCACTCTTGCATGTACATGGTGAAACCCTAATCCGGACCCTAATCCTAAAAGAGAATAAAAGAAAAATATTACAGAAATATGGAAAGTAAGTAGAGGGAAAGTTAGAAGGAAGTTACTAGATTAGAGAAGATCTATGTTAGGATCCTGCAAAAGAAAAAGGAAAGTAAATTAGTTTCTAAAAAAAAGAAACCTACCTAGCTTCTAAAAAATGAAAAAGGAAAGATTTTAAAAATAGAAAATAGAAAGTTTCTAAAAAGATGAAAAGTTAGTTTCTAAAATCAAATTAGGAAAGTTTCTAAACCTAGAAATAGAAAGCTAAGTTAGTTTCTAAAATAATTTAGAAAAACCCTAACCTAAAAAATAGAAGGTAGAAAAATCCTAATCTTAACAGAATTCCAAAACTAGTCAATCTTAGAAAATGCAACAGTTAATCCTCGACAACGGTGTCAAAAACTTGTTCACAACCTCAAGTGTTGGGTTGTGATGTAGTAATAATCTCAGTGAGACCGAGGTCAAATCTACAGGGACTAATCTCGTGTATATTCTGAAAGTAACTAGACTTAGAACTAGAAGAAGATATAATCCTAAATCTAAAATATTTGAGAAAGTGATTTTGAATAAAGTAATTGAAACTTATAAATTTAAAGGTGGTAAGTAGGGTGCCAAGGATCCACTTGTAGGTTCTCAGGATGTTACCTTGCTTGATTCAAGGACATAACTGGAATCAGAGCCATTTCTTATCCAATTGGTAAGAAGAAAATTTTCATATCTCTGAACTTCTCATTGATCTAATCATCAATGGATGAGAGTTGTGAGGATTTGGAAGTGATTCCTTCACCTAACCATGCCCAGGAGATAAAGGAAACAATAAGATTTACCAATCCCACAACCAATCATAAGAGAATTGTGAAGGTTAAGAAGGATTCCACCACCGTACCATGCCCAAGGGACGATGGTGAACAACAGGACTTACTAATTTCACAATCTCAATTCAGGGAAAGAAGATGTTCAAAGAAATCATAGATTTATTGTAATTTGAGTCACTACAAACCATTAAACACTAAAAAATATTCCTTAATAAGGAACTAGAATCCATAAGAGTTCAACCAAACATGAATCAAAACAAAGCAAACATACCAATTATGCTACAAGCTTCACCTCTTAGCCCTAGCTAAGAGGTTTAGCCAACCATAGACATGATTGAACTAAAGACTCTTAAACAAAATAAAAAGATCAACTAAAGAAGAAGAAGAAAAACTCTCAGACGGTGGTTCTACCCTTTTGCTCCACTCCTCAAACCCTAGAAGTTGCCTAGGAACATCCTAGGGACCCTTATTTATACTTTTGTAACTCCAACTTTCGCACTAAGTTGGAAAATTTCAGAAATCGCCTCAAATTTATGCAGTCCGTGCAAAATCTTCGTAACCTTCGACTGGTTGAGGATCACCTTCGATTGGTTGAAGATCGCACGAATTAAAAAGATCATGTTGCTGGTGTTCGAGTCAAAGTTTCCTCGACTAGTCGAGTAGGAGCTTAGATGAGTCAAAGCAGAGCTTAGACGAGCCAAAGCTTAGACTAGTCGAAGTAGACCTTGGAGAGTCAAAGATCACGTAAATTCACTTCAAATCTTCTCTTCTTTCCTCACTTAGTTTCCTTGGATCTTGAGGTCTTGAAATCTTTAATCTTCATCTCCTAAGATCCATCCCTTGCCTTAGTGATTCTTAAGCATTAAATCCATTTTTTTAACATTCTTTTCAATCTAAGCTCTCAGATTCACCTTGGAACACAAACATGTATAGAATATAACATTAAGCAGTATCTTGTTCATAAAACCAATATATAACTAGGGGAAAATATGCAATATTTGAGTCTTAACAACGGGTTCTATATAGGAAGTCTTACAATAAGATGTTATTACGTTGCCTAGATATAGAAGAAGAAAGTCATATATTGCAAGAAGTACACTTGGGAGAGTGTGGGGCTCATCAAGCCAATCAAAATTTATTTTATCACATGCACCATATGGGATACTACTAGCCTTATATGTTCAAGGATGTAATAGCTTATGCAAGACAATGTCACGAATGTCAGATACATGGTGATATTATACACGTGCCTCCCGAGGATCTGCATCAGTCAGTAACCTCATGGCCTTTCACAGCATGGGGACTGGAGTCATCAATCCTATAAATCCTCCATTGTCTAAAAGGCATCAATATATCCTAGCAGCAACTGACTATTTCACCAAATGGATAAAGCAGTTGCTTTATGTAACGTCAAAGAAAAGGACGTTACTGATTTTATTCGTCATGCGATCATTTATCGCCACGGGATTCTAAAGAAAATTATCATTGATAATGGCACCCCTTTTAAAATAGAGGCATGGAGAAATGTTCATGACCCCAAGTGTAGGGTCATGATGTAGTAATAACTAGGTAAGACCGATGTTGAATCCACGGGAACTAAACTTGTACGTATTCTGAAAATAACTAGAATTAGAACTAGAAAAAGATCTAAATTGAAATCTGAATAATTGAGAGTAATGGTGAATAATGTTGATTAAAACTTATGAATTTAAGGATGGGAATTAGGGTGTCAAGGATCCACTTGTAGCTATCAAGATTCTACATTGATTCAAGAAACACAAATGGAATTGGAGTCCTATCCTATCCAATTGATAGATAAAGCAATTTAAATCAAATTTGAACTTTTTATTGATCTAATTCTCAATGGAGAAGAATTATGATGATTGGAAGGGATTCCATCACCCTATCATGCCCAAGAGATGATGGTGAACAACAGGATTTACCAATCTCAAAATCTCAAAACAGGAAAAGAAGATATCCAAAGATATTTAACATCTATTGTAATTTGAGTCACAATAAATCATAGAAAACTAAAAATATTCCTTTAATATCAAATTAGAAATCAATGAGGTTCAACAAGATAATCATCCAAACACACTATAAGCTTCACCTCTTAGCCCTAACTAAGAGGTTTAGTGAACCATAGATATGATTGAAACCAAATGTAAGACCCATGCCCTAATTAACTCTCTGTATGTTTCGTTATCGATGCCCGCATATTTACGGCAGACTAGATCGATGAGTTTTGATCATTACCCTACTTTTATACCATAATACCCCTAGACTTGTACCCTACCTGTAAGGCCCATATCCTAGTACCGTACCATTCCACCAACTCCCGCGATCCTCTCCATTGAATTCTAGTGACCTGCGACCTGTAGACAGCGATTGCACGCGACCCTAAGTCGCATCCCGAAGACCTGAGTTGACTTGACCTGAAACTTACACCCTTGTGACTGCACCGTCGCCGTGTCTTATGCACCAATGCTATACCAAGGCTAGGAGTTGTGGGCCCGCACATATTTTGAGAAAACAGCGCGTGTTGTAAATCTCGAGAGAGGAATCTCTACCCATCCATTCACATCAACTAGTCAAGTACAACCTATGCTAGCCCATGCCTTTCTTCCCACCAAGACAAGCAACCCATTCCCAAAGTTAACTCTCATGTCACTCTTCTTACACCACCATACCTTCTACCCCATCCTTTCTTATGCACCCATTCCTCTCTCCTTACATCTCCCATCTTTCAGTCATTCCATTCACTACCATTCCCTAGTAACCAAGAGAAGAAAAATCCTAAGGAGAGAAAAAGAAGACCCAAGCAAGACCCATCTCTCTACCACCCAATCTCACCATCCAACATCCAATCTTCATCATTCGCCATTAAAGTGGAAGCTTAGGAGCTAAGAATTTTAAGGAGCCAAGAAGAAGAGCTATAGGTGGGTGTTCATAGGACTAGATCTTGATTTTGATGCATGAGACAGTGGGGCCTACCGGTTAATGATTGAGATCCCATTTTGGACCCAAGGTGTGGCCAATGGCCCATCATGATATACATGTGTGATCCATGATGGGGCCATTCTCCATGGACCCCCACCATGATGTTTATTTAATAATCTATTTATAGAGATCATCTAGACCTTGAGTTTGTGGTGGGAATGATATCCCCATCTTGATTTCCTTATTTGAGAGCCCACATTTTTTGGGACCCATCTTGCTGTATGTAATATACCTCAAAGGGAGCTCATAGTGGCGAAGCTTCCTTCCACTACACGCCTCTCTTTCTATCTCTTTCTTTCCCTATTGATGGCCCACCATCATGAAGCATGAATTTTTTCCATGCTGTCCATTCAGTGGACCAAACTGCTATCCACAAATGGGGCTACATCACTATCCACTTTGGGCCTACATGACTAACTGGTCACACGGCCTAAGTGGATAGGAAAACATAAATATTAATTTGATTTAGAAGTTGGATGACCCACTTACGTGGACCCCACCTTGATATGTGTATTGTATCCATGACGTCCCATTCGTGGGACGCCCTTACCGTCCATCAACAGAGCCCACCTTGCTGGACTGACCGTCCAGTGGTCCACCTAGCTGTCCATTTTAGATAGGCCTGGATGTAGGGAAAACACCAATATTAGCTAGATCATTGAGTTGGTGGGCCGCCACATGGACCCACCCTAATGCATGCATTATATCTTCACTATCCATTGGCTGGACACCTAATCAAGGCCAGCGGCCAGTAGGCCTCACTGTCCAGTGAGCAGACAGGCCCACCTGCTGACTGCAGTGAGTTGACGTCCACCGTGGAAACCTTTTAGGCCCCACTGTGCTATTTGTGGGGGGCCTAAAAGTCGGCCCACTTCCTGGGTGGCCCACATCCAGTCGGACCCACCATGATGTGTATTTTATCCACACCATCCAGTTGGGTCAACACGCTGCTGGACAGTAGTGGCAACGCCCACTGTTTAAACCTTCTCAGGCCCACTGTGTCATTTGTGGGAGGCCCAGTGGCTTGGCCCACTTCTTGGGTGGCCCACATCTACTGGGACCCACCATGTATATGTGTTTTATCCAAGCCGCACATTGTTCAGACTGCCCAGCCAGGCAAGACGCTACTGGGCCAACCGCTGGTGGGTTGGCTGTCCACCAGCTAGCCCACCCGATTTATATATTCTATATCTACACTATGATGTGTGAGGTGCATTGAGATGTATGTGACCCATTGAGATGTATGAGGCCCATTGTGATGTATGAGGCCCATTGTGATGTGTGAGGCCCACCATGATGTGTGTGTTATATGCACACTAACCATTCATTTATACGAACCATGGGCCACCTTATGCAGGCCCACCATGATGTATGAGTTATACGCCCAATAAGGGGCTACCTTGAGAGGCCCACCATGATGTGTGTGCAGTGCACGCACTATCCATCTATTGCTCAAGATTTTAAGGGCTGAGGGCCTCGTTGTGATTCTGATTTTAATCCCAAATGGACCACACCTTAGGATAATGGTGGTTAAATGTCCACCGTTATAAACTCCCCTAGGGCCCATTATTAAGCCCATTTCCACTCTTTCTGTATTAGGCTAACCCAAACCGTTGGGCCCCCACTTATGTTAGTGATACCCATTGGGCTAACCCAAACCATTGGGCCCCCATTGATGACGGTGCTTTCCACCATGCCTTGTAGGAATTATCTAAACCTTGGAGCCCACCATGTGTACAGATCAGGACACATAGGAAGGCCCAATTTATTACATGATAAGAGGTGAGGAAGCCCACTTGTTGTACATAGTTTTATCCTCTCAACTCACCTTGTTGTATAGCCATTAGACTCACCCATAAGGCCCATTCTTGATGTAAGTATGACGCGTAGGCCATCCGTTGTTTAGTATATCATCACCCCTTATCGTAGATGAAAGAATATGTGGTATCAAGTTTGATATATCCATTGTTTAGTACATCATCACCCCTTGTCGTAGATGGAAGAATATGTGGTATCAGGTTTGGTATATCCACTATTTAGAGCTTATCTGGATGTTTGAACTAAATCCGTTGTACCTCTGTGGACCCTACCACGTAGCTAGGCCGATTATTATTTGTATCTGATAATCATGAGTGTAATCAGTCTAGTAGGACACACTGAGAACATGCTTAGTATTACATCATGATACATGCCCATACACATCATTTGCATGCCTGTTGTAAGGAATGATTGATCATAACATTTTCCTTTGGGTTGAGTTATCTAGAGGACTCCATGAGAGACAGAGTTGTCTAACATGATCTCGTGGTTCGCGCAGGTTTGATGCATGACTAGATGCTATGACTTATGCATCTCGCATTTTGTGTGACATGATCACTTGGAGCCCTAGTGATATCAGGGTTGTGGCCTCCACAGGCATATCGTGGATGGTCAGTTTGGATACCAAAAATATTTAGTTCTAGCACTGTGGGCGCTTAGGATGTCCTTGGGTGAAAGTTCAGAACCCTTTTGCTCCATGAGTGCTGAATACCAGTAGGCTGCGTCTCCCACTGTGTCGTGGTCATTTGTGAAGGGGTGTGGCCTTATTTACCCGAGTAAGGGGGCTATAAGCTAGGCTGAGTCAGACCATCTCATAAATGGGTCCGATATCGACGAGCCAGGTAGGTATTAGCAGACTACTGGCTAGCCGAATAGTGATGTCTTATCCTCTCACTGGTTGTATGGCTAGGGAGGTGGCAGCCAGTGTGGAGTGTACTAGACCCCGGTGATATTCCAGAGATGAATTGTATTGACATGTGGACTCAATGAGGACTGACATGCATGTGTGCATCTTGTATATGACATTTGGCCACGTAGGCCTTGCATCGCATAGCCTTAGTATGGTTGATTTCATTCATGGACATGCCATTATTTTCGCTTACTTTGATATCTCATGCTTGATACCTACATTACACACACGCGCGCACACACCCTCTAAACTTATACACAACCGTTGTGTGCAGGTGACATTAGGTCGCAGCAGCGTTGAGACAGGAGTTTGTGGCAGATCATTTTGGAGATTTTATTATATATATGTATTTCCCTTTTCAGCATTGTAATCAACTGTTTATATTAGTGATATGTGTTGATGATGTTTTACTTGTATTTTGGGTATACTTGTGGTTATGCTTCTTTACAAAAAAAAATCACATTAAAAATCCTCCTTATATGATCCCAGGATCAGAATGTGGCATATGAGTACCGGGAGCCGAGAATAGGGTACTACAGAGGCTGTCGACGCTGGATTCAGCGATCGGGAATTCTGTGAGCCTGGTTTCCTAGTTTGGGTCATGATAGAAGTTGGTATCAGAGCATAACTTAGGAATACCTGAAGATAACATCACATATCTTATATGAACTTAGAATGATTAGGTCCTCAAATTCGAATAACTTGGCGATTCTCTGTTATAGCTCCCTAACGTGTGTGCATTCAAGAGTACTCAAGGCTAATGGGTCCCTTGTTCCTTCCTTTATGACATGACACCTAAGAGGGCGACTAGAGGGGCTCCCACATCCGAGACGAGTGCAGCCCCGTCTGTATCAGTGAGCGCAGATCAGCTTCAGTAGATGCTACAGGCGATGACCGCTATTCTTCAGAGGCAGGATAGGCGACCCACCGCTACACCAACTAGACTGAGCCGGAGCATGCAAGCTCCTTTCTACGCGACTTTACACGGCTCGATCCCCTCATTTCCAGGGAGAGCCTGACTCGACGACAACAGAGCAATAAAGATCAGAGGTTGAGAAGATCTTCGATACTATTAGATGCATGACCCAACAGCAGGTTCCGTTGGTAGTGTTTCTTCTTTAGGGTGAGGCTGAGCATTGGTGGGCATCGGTCTCTTGAGAGGCAGGGGCGAGTTCGAGTGGACTTAGGAGGTTTTGTTGACCGATTTGACCAAAAATTCTTCCCTGACCATGTCTGTTAGCAGCGCACGCTTGAATTCGAGACTATTGTGCAGGGGGACATGTCGATGTCCTAGTATGAGGCCTGTTTCGTCGCACTATCGAGATTCGCTACTTATCTTGTTGATGATGAGGGGCGTAAGGCCTGCCATTTTGAGAACGGCTTGCGTTTGGCCTCCAAAGCCATCTCATTGGACACATGCTCCCAACATTTGAGTAGGTCATATAGCGGGCCCAGATATATGAGGCAGATTGGGTTGATTCACAGAGGGTTCATGAGTAGAGAGGAGACCGAAAGAGGAAGGCCCCCTCTGATAGCTCTCATCAGGAGTAGCATTGACCACAGCAGAGGCGTGCGACCTGCCTAACTTTCCTAGCACCAATAACACCTCCAGTACCACCACTGGGACAGTTCACAGGCACTTACTTTAGATGTGGTGCAACAGGACACGAGTGTCCCCACTCGCAGCAGTAGTGACAGTAGCACCTGTCACTGAGGCCACCAAGCAGCAGCAACAGCGACAGGAGCCACAACGGCCAGCGAGACCTCCCCCACAGTAGTAGAGGCAGCAGTTCATGCCATCAGCAGTAACAGCAATAACGGCGACCACTGAGAGGACATGCACCTCCTCAGCAAACTCAAGGCAGATTTTACGCAACCCAACAGGACCCTCAGTCATCAGGAGGGATCATCGAGGGTACACTCATTTTATCATACATAGCCCATATATTATTTGATTTTAGTGCATCAGATTCCTTTGTGGTTGAGGATTTCTACCAATCTACCAATTTGTCGTTAGAGTCTGCTTGTGAGGGTTTGTCAGTATCGACAACCTTAGGGAAAACCACAGTGTTAGGCCAGTTTTGCTCGTCATGCCCCGTTCTGTTAGGGGAGACCTTTTTTCTTGCTGATCTATTTGTTCTGCTGATGTCTGAGTTTGATGTCATCCTGGGCATGGATTGGCTCACCGAGTATCTCGCCATATTGGACTGCTCCGTGAGGATAGTTACGTTTTGTATACCTGGCATGTTGCAGTTCCAGTTTGTAGCTAAGCCTAGAGGAGGGCAACTTTCTTGCCTCATGTCTTGTGATGTTGAGGAGCCAGTCGCCTTGTGTATTGACTAACTATTGGTTGTTTGTGGTTTTCCCAATGTGTTTCAGGAGATTTCGGGGTTACCACCTCACTGGCACACTGAGTTTCAGATTGATCTCGTGTCTAGTACTGCGCTTATTTCAAAGGCCCCGTATCGTATATTACTGTTAGAGTTGCGGGAACTATAGAAGTAGTTGGATAAATTGTGCGAGTTGGCCTTTATCCGTCCAAGTAGCTTGTTATGTGGAGCACCAGTACTCTTCGTGAAGATGAAGGATGGCTCATTGAGGCTTTAGGTGGATTACCGCGAGCTCAACAAGGTCACGATTAATAATAAGTACCCACTTTAGAGGATTGATGATTTGTTCGATCAGCTGCAAGAGGTACAGTTCTTTTCAAAGATAGACCTGTAATTCGATTATCATTAGGTTTGTGTCCTAGAGGAGGATATCCTGAAGACAGCATTCAGGATGCACTATGGTCATTTTGAGTTTCAGGTCATGTCCTTCAGACTAACCAATATGCCCGCAATGTTTATACAATTGATGAATGAGGTCTTCCGTCCGTATCTTGATCAGTTTGTTTTGGTATTTATTGACAACATCCTGATATATTTATGGACCCGTGAGGAGTATGAGCGGCATTTGGAGATTACCCTATAGACCCTCTGTGCACATCAGCTTTATGCGAAGTTGGAGAAGTGCGAGTTCTGGCAGGAGGAGGTGAAGTTCCTCAGTCATGTGGTAATGACGCAGGGCATCGCAGTGGACCCTTGGAAGATTAATATCATGCGTCAGTGGGGCCAGCCCATGAGCGCGTCCGAGATAAGCAGTTTCCTTGTTTTAATAGGCTACTACCGACATTTTATTGAGGGATTCTCCCATATTGCAACCCCGTTGACCAGGTTAACCCGGAAGGGCGCTAAGTTCGTTTGGAGTGACGCATGTGAGAGAGCATTCGCAGAGCTGAAGGACCGTCTTACATCTGTACCAGTCCTTACTCTTCCCTCTGGGAGTGAAGGATTCATGGTTTTCACCGATGCTTCGCATATTGGCTTGGGTACTATCCTGATACAGCATGGGAAGCCCGTGGCCTTCGTGTCTCGTCAGCTCAAGGTCCATGAGCAGAACTACCCCACTCATGATTCACTCTGAAGGTGTGGAGGCATTATCTTTATGGAGTTATGTTCGAGCTCTTCTCTGACCATAAGAGCTTGAAGTATCTCTTCTCACAATCAGACTTGAACATGAGGTAGAAACGCTGGATGGAGCTCCTGAAGGACTACAATTTCGATCTTCAGTACCACCCTGACAAGGCGAATGTAGTGGTTGATGCCCTTAGCTATCAGCCAAGGGACCTGGTGGTGCATGTGATGGTCTATGAGTGAAGGATGCTCAGGGATGTAACTGAGTATGACTTTAAATTTGGTCTATAGTCTGCCATCATTTAGTTATCGACCTTGTCGATTCAACCCTCTCTTATCGTAAGGGTAATCGAGACTCAGCAGACAGATCAGTCATTGCAGGATTGCTAAGCAGAGGCCGCATCTGGGGAGCAGTCGAACTAACAGGTTGGGTCTAATGGTGGAATTTGTTTCAGAGGCTGATTGTGTTTCCCGGACATTCTAGAGTTACGTAGAGATCTGATGACCGAGGCACATCAATCGAGGTTTACTATCCACCTTGGCTCCATGAAGATGTATCGCGACACGAGGAGGTAGTATTTTTGGGCGAGGATGAAGTGCCAGATTGCCAGTTTTGTGGCCAAGTATGATACATGCCAGTGTTAAGGCCGATCATCAAAGACCCCCAGGTCCCTTGTAGCCATTGAGCATCTCGTTGTGGAAGTGGGAGCACGTATTTATAAATTTTATCATGGGTTTGCCGAGGACTTAGCGCGATCATGACACCATCTGCATTGTCATCAATCGTCTGACGAAGTCGGCGTACTTTTTTATGATTCGTGCGACCTGGCCTTTAGATTGTCTTGCTATGTTATTCATTGATGAGATGTGAGACTACACCATGTTCTAGTTTCTATCGTTTCTAACCAAGATCCGAGGTTCGTGTCTTAGCTTTGGAGGATCTTTCAGAAGGCGATCGGGTCCACTTTGTAGCTCAGCACCGCGTATCATCCATAGACCGATAGGCAGACCGAGAGGGTCAACCAGATCCTTAAGGATATGCTTCGAGCTTGCAAGATCGACTTCTCGGGTAGTTGGGATGAGCACCTGTGTTTGGCTGAGTTTGCATATAACAACAGCTACTAGGCGACTATTGGCATGGCTCCTTTTAAGGCATCGTATGACAGGCCGTGCAGATCTCTGGGTTGTTGGACTGAGGTTGGAGGATGCTGGAGCATAGTCTCCTAGGTCCCGAGCTTGTGCAGAGGACATTAAAGGCCATCGATATCATTAGGTAAAGGATGCGCACAACTCAGAGCAGGCAAAAGAGTTTTGCTGATCATTGGCGTCATCCCTTGGAGTTTGCTGTTGGAGACCATGTGCATCTCAAGGTCTGACTCCTGAAGGATGTGGTTCATTTTAGAGAGAAGGGTAAGCTTGCCCCGAGTTTCATTGGAACCTTCGAGATCATTGGGTGCATTGACACCGTGGCCTATCGGCTTGCCTTACCACCTCAGTTGTCTGGTGTTCACAACGTTTTTCAAGTTTCTATATTACAGAAGTGTGGGTCAGACATCATTGCCGTGATAGATTGGCAACCTTTAGAGGTTCGTGAGGATGCTTCTAACATTAAGTAAGTAGTTCGTATTCATGATCGAAAGGAGCAGGTCCTCTGGACCAAGGTCAATCCCTTGATGAAGGTTCAGTGGGTCATCATAGTGTAGACGAGGCATCTTGGGAGTGAGAGAGTGAGATTTGCGAGCGTTATCCCCATCTCTTCGATGTTTGATTGTATTTTGCATCATGTCTCTAATTATATATGATGCGATGATTTCTCTTCCCTTTCATTATGAGCTCTGTTTAGTTACATTATAGTGTAAATTTCAAGGATGAAATTTTTATTAGGAGGGAGAGCTGTAAGGCCCGTATCCTGGTATTGTACTGTTCCACCAACTCTTGCGATCCTCTCTATCGAATTCTGGTGACCTGTGACCTATAGACAGTGATTTTACGCGACCCTAAGTGCCATCTTGAAAACCTAAGTCGATTGACCCAAAACTTATACCCTTGTGACTGCACTGTCACCGCATCTTGTGCACCAATGCGATACCTAGGCTAAGAGTTGTAGGCCCGCACATATTTCAAAGAAACAACGTGTGTTACGAATCCTGAGAGAGGAATCTCTACCCATCCTTTCACATTAACTAGTCAAGTACAACTCATGACTAGCCCATGCCTTTCTTCCCACCAAGACAAGCAACCCATTCCCAAAGTTAACTCTCATGTCACTCCTCTTACACCATCATACCTTCCACCCCATCCTTTTTTACGCACCCATCCCTCTCTCCTTACATCTCCCATCTTTCACGCGTTCCATTCACTACCATTCCCTAGCAACTAAGAGAAGAAACATCCTAAGGAGAGAAAAAGAAGACCCAAGCAAGACCCATCTCTCTACCACCCAATCTCACCAGCCAACCATCCAGTCTTCATCATCCATCATTAAAGTGAAAGCTTAGGAGCTAAGGATTTCAAGGAGCTAAGAAGAAAAGTTATAGGTGGGTGCTCATAGGACTAGATCTTAATTTTGATGCATGGGACAAGTGATGCCTACCGGTTAATGGTTGAGATCCCATTTTGGACCCAAGGTGTGGCCAATGGCCCACCATGATATACATGTGTGACCCATGATTGGGCCATTCTCCATGGACCCCCACCATGATGTTTATTTGATAATCTATTTGTAGAGATCATCTAGACCTTGAGTTTGTGGTGGGGATGGTATCCCCACCTTGATTTCCTTGAGGACGCACATGCTTTAGGAACCATCTTGTTGTATGTAATATAGCTCAAAGGGAGCTTATAGTGGCAGAGCTCCCTTTCACTACGCGCCTCTCTTTTTAACTCTTTTTTTCCCTGTTGATGGCCCACCATCATGATGCATAATTTTATCCACGTTGTCCATTTAGTGGACCAAACCGGTATCCACAAATGGGGTCGCATCGCTGTCCACTTTGGGCCTGCATGACCGACTAGTCACACGGCCCAAGTGGATAGGAAAACATAAATATTAACTTGATTTGGAAGTGGGGTGGCCCACTCACATGGACCCCACCTTGATATGTGTACTGTATCCACGCTGTCCCATTTGTGGGACGCCCTTATTGTCTAGCAGTAGCACCAACCTTGTTGGATTGACCGTCTAGCTATCCACCTGGCTGTCCATTTTGGACAAGCCTGGATGTAGGGAAAACACTAATATTAGCTAGATCGTTGAGCTGGTGGGCCACCAAGTGGACTCACCCTGATGCATGCATTATATCCTCACCGTCCATTAGCTGGACACCCAATCAAGGCAAGCGCCCAGCAGGCCTCACCATCCAGTGAGCGGGCAGGCCCACCTACTGACTGCAATGGGTTGATGCCCACCATGGAAACCTTCTGGGCCCCACTGTGCTATTTGTGGGAGGCCCAAAAGCCATTCCACTTCCTAGGTGGCCCACATCCAGTGGGACCTACCATGATGTGTATTTTATCCACACCATCTAGTTGGGCCAGCATGCTGCTGGACAGCAGTGGCTGACTCCCACTGTTGAAACCTTCTTAGGCCCACTATGCTGTTTGTGGGAGGCCTAGCGGCCTGGCCGACTTCCTGGGTGGCCCACATCCAGTGGGACCCACCATGCATGTGTTTTATCCAAGCCATCCATTGTCCAGACCGCCCAGCCGTCCAGGACGCTATTAGGCCAACTGTTGATGGGCTGGCCGTCCACCAGCTGGCCCACCCGATGTATGTATATTATATCTACACTGTGATGTATGTGGCCCATTGAGATGTATGTGGCCCATTGTGATGTATGAGGCCCATTGTAATGTGTGAGGCCCACCATGATGTGTGTGTTATAGGCAGTCTAACCATTCATTTATACAAACCATGGGCCGCCTTATTCAAGCCCACCATGATGTATGAGTTATACGCCCAATAAGGGGCTGCCTTAAGAGGCCCACCTTAATGTGTGTGCAGTGCACGCACTATCCATCTATTTTTAAAGATTTTAAGGGCCGAGGGCCCCGTTGTGATTCCGATTCCAATCGCAAATGGACCGCACCTTAGGACAATGGTGGTTAAATGTTCACCATTGTAAACTCCCCTAGGGCCCATTGTTAAGCCCATTTCCACCATTTCCTTATTGGGCTAACCCAAACTGTTGGGCCCCCACTTATGTTAGTGATACCCATTGGGCTAACCCAAACTGTTGGGCCCCCACTTATGTTAGTGATAACCATTGGGCTAACCCAAACCGTTGGACCCCACTAATGATGGTGCTTTCCACCATGCCTTGTAGGAATTATCCAAACCTTGGAGCCCACCTTCTGTACAGATCAGGCCCCATAGGAAGGCCCAGTTTATTGCATGATAAAGGGTGAGGAAACCCACTTGTTGTACATAGTTTTACCCTCTCAACTCACCTTGTTGTATATCCATTAGACTCACTCATGAGGCCCATTCTTGATGTAAGTATGATGCCTAGGTCATCCGTTGTTTAGTACATTATCACCCCTTACCGTAAATGGAAGAATATATGGTATCAAGTTTGGTATATCCATTGTTTAGTACATCATCACACCTTGCCATAGATGGAAGAATATGTGGTATCAGGTTTGGTATATCCACTCTTTAGAGCCTATCTGAATGTTTGGGCTAAATCCGTCGTCCCTCTGTGGACCCCACCACATAACTAGGCTGATTATTATTTATATCTGATAATCATGTTAGTGTACTTAGTCTAGTAGGACACACTGAGAACATGCTTAGTATTACATCATGATACATGCCCATGTGCATAATTTGTATGCTTATTGTAAGGAATGATTGATCATAACATTTGTCGTTGAGCTAAGTTATCTAGGGGACTCCATGTGAGATGGAGTTGCCCCCACATGATTCCACGGTTTGCACAGGTTTGATGCATAACTGGATGGTTTGACTCATGCATCTCGCATTTTGTGTGACGTGATCACTTAGCACCCTAGTGATATCAGGGCTCCGGCCTTCACAGTCATATCGTGGATGGTCAGATTAGATACTAGAAGTATTTGGTTCTAGCACTGTGTGTGCTTAGGATGTCCTTGGATGAAAGTCCCAGAACCCTTTTGGTACCAGGCGATGCTCCAACGTCTAGACTGAGTGGATACATCAGTGCACTAGTGCTGAATACCAGTAGGCTGTGTCTCCCACTGTGTCGTGGTCGGTTTTGAAGGGGGTGTGGCCTTATCCGCCCGAGTAAGGGGGTTGTAAGCTAGGATGAGTCTGACCTGGTCGCAAATGGGTCCGCTATCAATGAGCCAAGTAGGTATTGGCAGACTACTGTCCAGGTGGATAGTGAGGTCTTTTCCTCTCGCTAGTTGTGCGGCTAGGGAGGCGGCAACTAGTGTAGAGTGTACTAGACTCCAATGATATTCTAGAGATGAACTGTATTAACATGTGGACTTGATGAGGACTGACATGCATGTATTACATCTTGCATATGACATTTGGCCATGTAGACCTTGCATTGCATAGCTTTGGTATGGTTGATTGCATTCATGGACATGTCATTATTTCCTCTTACTTTGATATCTCATGCTTGGTACCTGCATTGCGCACACACGCATACACCTATTAAGCTTCATTGTGAGCTTATGCACAACCGTTGTGTGTAGGTGATGTTAGGTCGTAACAGCGTTGAGGCAGGAGTTTGTGGCAGATCATTTTGGAGATTTTATTTTATCTATATATATATATATATGTATTTCCTGTTTCAACATTCTAATCAATTGTTTATATTAATGGATATGCATTGATGATGTTTTACTTGTGATTTGGGTATACTTGTGGTTATGCTTCTTTACCAAAAATATTCACATTAAAAATCCTCCATGTAGGATCCTAGGATCGAAATTTGGCATATGAGTGCCAAGAGCCGAGAATAGGGTACTATGGACGCTGTCAACGCTGGATTCAGCGAATGAAAATTCTGTGAGCCCAATTTTCAAGTTTAGGACGTGACACTAGTGACCGCGTGGGCGTTACAATTCCAATGCCGTGCGGCATGCCCCATTTTGACCCTTAAATTAGTTGTTACAATTTTAACACAATTCAAGGTGGGCCACGCAATGCATGCGGGCCCCACTTGTACAAATTTCCATGTTATCAAATCAATCAATCCATCAATCCATTAAACCATCAACCAATTAAAAGATCCATCACTCATGTCACTCTCTCCCCATTAATCAAACAAGCCCATGCCTTTCTCATGCAACCCATACCCCTACGTATGTTAGCCATCATTCTTTTAATATTTTCTCCCCATTTTACCTCTTCATCTTCACCTTATTCCCTCTTTATTGTTGAGTGTGAAATATTGCATATTTCCCCCCATTTATACCTTGGTTTTATAAACATTATAGTGCTTAATTGATTTAATTATGCATGTTTTCATGTGCGAGGTAATATCGAAAGCTTAAGGTGAAATTGATGCCAAAAGAAATATTTATGATTAAAAGATTACTAAATGAAGATTTAGAGATTTGGAAGTTGTTCACAACCCCAAGTGTAGGGTCACGATGCAGTAATAATCTCGATGAGACCGAGGTCGAATCCACAGGGATTAATCTCGTGTGTATTCTGAAAGCAACTAGAAGTACAACTAGAAAAAGATATGAATATAAATCTGGAATTAAAGGAAGTAATTGTGAAGTGTGTAATTAGAAACTTAAGAATTCAAAGGTGGGAACTAGGGTTTCTAAGGATCCACTTATAGCAATCCGGGTGATTCCTTACTTGATTCAAGTAACACAATTGGAATTGGAGTCTTATCCTATCCAATTGGAAGATATAACAATTAAGATTAAATCTGAACTTCCCTTGACCTAATTCTCAAAAGAGGAGAACTATGATAATTGGCAGGGATTCCATCACCAAACCATGCCCATGAGACGATGGCAAACAATAGGATTTACCAATCCCATAATCTCAAAACAAGAAACGAAGATACTCAAAGCTATTACAGATCTACTATAATTTAAGTCACAATAAATCATTAAAAATGAAAAGTATTCCTTAAATATCAAACTAGAATCAAAGTAAGTTAAAAACATGAATTAAAGAAATAAAAACATCCCATCACGCTACAAGCTTCACCTCTTAGCCCTAGCTAAGAGGTTTAGCCAACCATGGACATGATTTGACCAAAGTCTCTTAAGAAAAACATGAAAACAACTAAGGAAGAAGAAGAAAAATACTTGGCGAAGGCTTTCACACCCTTTTGCTCCACTCCTTAAACCCTGGAAGATGCCTAGGAACATCCTAGGGAGTCTTATTTATAGTTGTGGAACTCCAACTTTTGACCTAGTTGAAAAACTCTAGAAACCGCCTTAAATTTAAGCGAAACTGCCTCAAATTTATGCAGTTTGCTAAAATAGACTTCACTCTACGCAGTTTCTCAAAATAGACTTCACTCTACGCAATTTCACAGAATGACCTAGAGTTTCAAAATATGCTTTTTCAGGACAATTTCAGGATTCCTTTTCTTCACTTTAAATCTTTGATTCTCTTCATTCCTCACTTGATTTTCTTGGATCTTTGGCATGTGAATTCTTTAATCTTGGTCTCCTAAGATCCATCCCATGCCTTGGTGAATCTTGATCATTAAATCCATGCTTTTAACACCCTTTTCAATCTAAGCTCTTAAATTCACTTTGCAACAGAAACATGAGTAAAATAAAACATTAAGCATTATCTTGTTCATAAAACCAAGATATAAATGGAGGATAATATGTAATATTTGACCCTCAACACAATCCCCAACTAGCATTTTGCTAGTCCCGAGCAAAGTATGCATGAAATAAATCACAATGCTTAATGTTCAAAACCTCTCTAGGAAAACAATCTTTTATACACTCAAGTATGAATGGGTAAAATTAAGATACGAAGGTGGGGTTTTGAAAACTCAGAGCCAAACCACATAAGCAACCAATCAAGTAAATTCTTTATTCATTAAATCAAGCATAATTTGCATATTAAGTTTTCAATGTGTTCAGTGAAAATTAACTTACTTTCTGTACGAATACTATTAGTTCATCATATTAGCCATACTCATCACTTCAAGATCAGTTTGAAACTTAAGTACTGATTCTAAACTAATCCCCTTTTTCTTCTTTTTTCAGTCTTTGATTTTATATCAACAATTAATTTTTTATTCATTCTTTTTATTTTTACATTCTTTTCCATATTTTTCATTCTTTTTATTATTTTTCATTACCTCTTTGTCGATCTCCTATTTTTTAAACTAGTTCTCTTCTTTTAAGGTGGATAAAATTCTCCAGACTCAATTCTCACCATCTATTAATGATTCACATACTAACAATCAGAACTTCTAGCATGTTGTTTTGAACAAGAAACAAGGGTATTTGATTTGGGAGATTATCTTATTCAAACATAACAGAGGAAATGTAATGAAGAATAATCATTGTATTATTAATATTGAGTTCATTTTCGACTTGTGATTTGATCATCTCTTTAAGAGGAATGTTGTGCAGATTCGATCGTCTGATCTTTTCTTTCTGAAGCTCATATCCTTTTATAAAAGGAGAACTAGTGCTTAGCGATTTCAGTAGCATATCAGCACTTGACTTTTACTGACTGTGTAGCAAACCGGTTGTGCGGACCCATGCAACCGATATGGTTTGCGAGGGTTCGCGCAAACCCTTCCCCCTTTCCTTCTCCTACCTTCAGTCTTCTAGGAGCTTTGATCTTCTTCCAAAAATCTTCCAACCCCCGAATGAGAGGGGGAATGGGGTATTTATAGGCCTTTACATGTGTGAACCCTCGATCTTTATGCCATGGGGCCCACTTTTCATCTGATCTAACCGTCCATTCAAAACAACCCTTCATCCCTTTGCACGACCCATGCAATAAAAAGGATTGTTTGCATGGCTTGCGCAACCAACTCAGCACCTTCATCCTTTTGTATGACCCGCGCAATCACTCAGATCATTTGCGTGGCTCGTGCAACCAATATGAGTTGCGCAGACCTGCGTAATCACATCAAATGGCTCTTTTTATTTACATTTTTCTTTTGAACTTCTGCTTTCTTAATCTTTTTCATCTCCAGTCTTTTTTATGCCTCAACACATGTCTTATAGAAGACAAATTGAATGTGTCTTGCGATTTAGATTAACATGATAGTCAAACTATCTCTTAATCAATTGAGCGCAAGAACTTAGATGATAGATTACTTAGTTGATCAAAATCTAACAATCTAAAATTCAATCTCTATTTTTATCATACCCAATGCATTCTTAAGTACAAAATTCATTGCTTTCCAAACAGATTTCAACTTAAAACATTGAAAATTTTAAAAAATTTCACTCAAAACTGAGAAAACACTGATTAGTTCACTTAATCCCCCATCCCCAATCAAAAAATCTACATTGTCCTCAATGTAAAAGAAATAAGCATATAATGCAAAAGAAGCAATGAAAAGAGAAGTGAAGTGATGGAAAGGTAATACTTAAAATAGGAATTTTGAGGCTTTTCGAATAGTCTCAGTGTGAACATGGGTTAACACAAGAATTAAACCAACAGAAAGCAAACTATCCTAAATAGTGAAAAGAAAATTATCCTAAATAGCGAAAAACAAACCATCCTAATCCTAAATCATATGAAAGAAAATAAATCTACCTATACCTCCATCAAACTAGGAGGTCAATCCTAGGGTCAATCAGAGGCATTGACATGTCCTCTGAATTAAAATTTCAACAAATGGCGTTAAATGATTTCCATTTACTTTGAATTCATTGATATTATTTGGATTCTAAATCTCGACAGCCCCACGAGGATGAACAATAGTTATAGTGAAAGGACCGGTCCAACGAGATCGAAGTTTACCCGAAAAATAGTGTAACCAAGAATTATACAAGATGACTTTCTGACATGGTGTGAATGATTTTCAAAGAATGTGTTGGTGATGAAACACCTTCATCTTGTCCTTGTAAATTCTTGAGTTCTCATATGCATCATTCCGAATTTCTTCCAGTTCATTCAACTGAAGTTTACGCATTGAGCTAGCATTGTCCAACTTGAAGTTCAGATTTTTAATCACCCATAGGCCCTATGTTCCAACTCCACAGGAAAGTGGCAAGTCTTCCCATAGACAAGGCTAAAGGGAGACATTCCAATAAGGGTCTTAAATTCAGTACGGTAAGCCCATAAAGCATCGGTCAATCAGATTAACCACTCCTTATGGTCAGGGTTAACCATTTTTTTCAAAATATGTTCAATTTCCCTATTAGAAATCTCAACTTGCCCACTTGTTTGCGGGTGTTATGGAGTGCTCACCTTGTAGGAGATGCCATATTTCTTTATCAAGTTCACAAATGGCCTATTACAAAAAATGTGAGCCTTCATCACTAATGATGGCTCGAGGCGTTTCGAACCGGGAAAGGATGTTTTCTTTAAGAATTTAATGATCGTTTGATGATCATTATTCCGTCATGGGATCGCTTTGACCCATTTAGTGACATAGTCTACCGCTAGAAAAATATATAAATTCCCACAAGATTGGGGGAATGGTCCCATGAAATCGATGCCCCAACAATCAAATAATTTAATGATCAGAATGGGGTTTAAATGCATCATATTTCTATGGGACAATACTCCTAACTTTTAACAATGCTCATAAGCTTCGTAAAACTCATGAGTGTCCTTGAACATAGTGGGCCAATAATAGCCATAATGTAAAATTTTGGTCGTGGCCTTTTTAGCAGAAAAATGACCACCATAGACCTAAGAATGACAGAAGGAGATGTCACTTTGGTGTTCATTGTCTGGCACACATCTCCTTAAGATTTGGTCTGGTCAATATTTAAACAAATATGGATCGTCCCAGAAGAATTTGCATACCTTGGCAAATAAGTTTTTCTTATCTTGTGCAGTCCAATGTGCTGGCGTGAAACCTGTAGTATGATAGTTAGCAATATCCACAAACCAAGGTGAATGGGAGACTTTAAACAATTGTTCGTCAGGGAACATGTCATTTATATGTGTCATCTCAAGGGAATTAGAGAGATCAAGGTGGCAAAGATGGTCAGCCACTACGTTCCCCACTCCCTTTTCATCCTTTATTTTAAAATTGAATTCTTGGAGTAGGAGGATCCATCTTAGCAAGTGGGGCTTAGCATCATCCTTAGAAAGAGGATACTTAAGTGCCTCATGATCAGTGTAAATGATGATCTTGGATCCGATCAAGTAGGACCTAAATTTTTTCAAAGCGAATACTACGGTTAAGAGTTCCTTTTGTGTAGTAGAGTATTCACTTGGGTAGGATTTAAGGTTCTACTTGTATAATGTATAATATAGGGCTTCTTATCTTTTCTCTAACCCAATACTACCCCAAGAGCATAATCAGATGCATCGCACAGCAAAAGGGATGATGCAATTGGGTGGCTACATGATAGGTGCTGTGGTTAGCATGCCCTTGAGCATAGAAAAAGCTTCATGACATTGCTTAGTCCACTCGTATGGTGCTTCCTTTTGAAGTAGATTGCATAAAGGATGAGAGAGGTGACTGAAGTCCTTTATGAATCTTCTGTAAAGTCTGACATGTCTTAAGAAGGATCGTAAGTCCCTTATGTTCTTGGGCGAAGGTAAGTTAAAGATAAGATTAATATTAGCCTTATTTACCTCAATTCCTTTGGACGAGATGATATGTCTAAGGACAATCCCCTTATGAACCATGAAATGACACTTCTCACAATTTAGTACCAAATTCTTTTCCTCACATCGCTTCAACACATTTTTTAAAATTTCTAACCATTCACTGAAGGATCGACCAAAAACTAAGAAATCATCCATAAAGACCTCTAGATATTGCCCCACCATATTAGAAAAATACTCAACATACATCGCTGAAAGGTAGCGGGGGCATTACACAGTCCAAATGGCATCCGTCATTTAGCAAAGGTGCCTAAAGGACATGTGAACGTGGTCTTTTCTTAGTCTTCAAGGGCTATCTCGTTCTAATTATAACTCGAATATCTGTCAAGGAAATAACAATAGGAATCCAGCTAACCTTTCAAAAATTTAATCAATGAAAGGCAAAGGAAAGTTGTCCTTCCTCGTGATGGTATTCAACTTCCTGTAGTTAATGCACATTCTCCAACCAGTAGTGACTCTAGTTGGCACAAGTTCATTGTTAGCATTATCATGATGGTGATTTCAGACTTCTTAGGAACCACCTGAGTTGGACTCACCTATTCACTATCGGATATTGGGTATATGATACTCACATCCAATAGTTTAAGTACCTCGGCCTTAACCGCTTCCTTCATGTTTGGATTTAATTTACGTTGTGGTTGCCGGGAGCTCTTTACATTATCCTCCAGATAAATGTGATGAGTACAAATCAAAGGGTCAATTCTTGAGGTTCACAATCGACCATCCAAGGGCTCCCTTATGCTCAATGAGAATAGAGATAAGCATACTCTCTTGTTCTTTCTCAAGGTGGGAAGAAATCACCACCGAATATGTCTCATCTTGACCTAAATAGATATATTTCAAATCAGAGGACAAAGGTTTTATGTCAAGCTTCAGTGCCTTGAGGTTAGATGGTAGAGACACTACATCAATTTGGGGCAATTCTTCAAATTGGGGCCTCCACTGGTTAACTTTAAGTACCGGCATAGTATCAAGTATAGCACCCGTCTCCCTAATCATATCATTAACAAAATCATGGGAGTGAGACAGGCACGTCTCTAGAGGGTTAGAGGATAAGGTTAAAAGTGTTCTATCTTTCATGAAAGAGTCAATCAGGTTAATATCGTGGGAATCGTCATTATCCTCTAATTGTTTGTCCATATTGAAAAAGATATTCAACTCCAATGTCATATTTCCAAAAGACGAACTCATGACTCTATTCTTGTAATTAATGATTGCATTTAATATGGCAAGGAGTGGGTGATCAAGAATAACAGGTATTTGAGTGCTCATGTCCATGATGGGTTGAGTATTCAAGACAATAAAATCTACTGGGTACAACTTGGACCAACACATCCTCAATTATCCCTCTCGGTACTCGAACCGAGCGATCGACAAGTTGTAATGTAGTAATTCACCTAGAACCAGTTATTTATAGACTGAGTATGGGATCAGATTTACACTCACTCCTAAATCAAGAAGTGCATGCTTAGTGCAGTAATTCCCAATGACACAAGCAATGGTAGGGCTACCAGGATCTTTATATTTCTGTGGCACATCTTGCTTTATGATGGCATTTGCTTTTTCTGTTAGAAAGATTTTCTTTTGAATATTTTGTCATCTTTTGGTCGTACATAAGTATTTCAGAAATTTGTCATATGAAGGTATTTATTTAACCACATCCAATAGAGGGATATTGACCTTCACTTGTTTCAGCATCTCTAGAATGTCCTGAGAGTTAGAGAGAGGTTTTGGTGCAATCAACCATTGGGGGAATGGTGCAATTGTCTTGCCTTAAATTTTCAGTTCTAAATCTTATGGAGTGTTGTTAAGTATATCAGTTTCATTTACTTTCTGGTCCTTAGACTTTTCAGCCCTTACCGGAATAGATTTTTCAATTATCTTTCCACTCCTAAGAGTAGTGATAGACTTAACTTGCTCCATTTGATTTAAAGAGCTTGGATCACTTATTTCATATTACAATTTAGGATTGGGGAAAGGTTGGGCTGGAAGAATCCCATTTTTCCCAATTGAATTTTTTATCTCACGCCCTTGTATGGCCTTTGTATGGTCCTGAAGGGTTTGCAATATACTCTGATTGATAAGCTCTTAGTTTTAAATATGTTTCCAGACCGGATCCTCTTGAGGTTTCCCTTGATTCAAGAATTGGTTAGGGATTCCTTAAGTAGTTTGTCCATTCCTCTAACTAAAATTTGGATGATTTCTCCAACTAGGATTGTATGTGTTAGAGATGGGTCCATTGAAAGGTCTTTGGTAATTGTTCATGGCATTCGATTGCTCGTTCAGTGACACTTGAAAAGTAGGTATCATAGGGTAATTTTCAGTTGTATGTATGTTGTAAGCACATATACCGCAAACAACTTAGCCTTATCCTTCTTAAGTTTTATAGCCTCGACCTTCCTTGCGAGACTGGTCACTTTAGCATTTATATCATCATCCTCTTTCAGCAAATATATCCCACCATTCTCCCTTGCTTGAGTAGGCTTAGATGTGGTGTTAAGTTTTGAGAAGATGTCCCATGATTATGCGGTCTCGGCAAGTTTGTCAAAGTAATCCCACACCCCATCAAAATTTTTGTTCATGAACTCCCCATTGCACATCGTCTTAATGAATTGGTGCATGGAAGATGTCTGTCCATCATAGGAAAAAGTTGTTATGTACAATGTTTCAAAACTGTGTTGTGGGCATGAACTGATGAGATCCTTAAACTGCTCCCAACATTGGAAGAATGTTTCATCTTCCTTTTGGGTGAAGTTAATGATCGACTTCCTGATGGTGTTCGTCTTATGGTATGGAAAGAATTTTTTTATGAACTCCTTCATCATGTCATTCCATGTGCCAATAGATCGCGGACGTAGTGAGTACAACCGCGTCTTAGCTTTTTCTTTCAAGGAGGAAGGAAAGAGTTTCAGCTTGACTGTGTCCTCAGACATGTTAGGAAAGTGTAAAGTGGCTTAACCTCATCAAACTCTTACAAGTGCAGGTATGGACTATCAAATTTAAGTCTAAGGAACTTTGGAAGGAGTTGGATCACTCCAGGCTTGATATCCATCTTTCTTGTGTTTCCTGGAAAAATCATACAGGAAGGGGTGATAGGATGAGGTGCTCACCCCCACCGATTGTAAATAGTCTCATAAAGTACGAGGCGGGGGTGCTCGATGCACCTCGTTCTCGTCCTAGATTTCCTCCACCCTAGGTTGGGGTGGATTTGGAGGTTGATTGGCCAGTTAATTTGCAGCCATAACTTCGATTACTCTGTGGATCTCGAGTGGTGTCTAATCCTGCGATGGATAGATAACCCTTCAACTAATCCTCTTTCACTCAAGAGATGTCGAGTGTTGTCACGGACCCACTTGGGCATGAAACACTCTCAACCCTCAACTTCAGAATCTAACCTAAACCTAAAAAGAAAAAGGGAAATAGAAATCTAGAAATAGAAAGAGAGAGCATTAAAAGAAGTTACCAAATTAGAAGTTTATATGTTAGGATCCTGCAAAAGAAAAAAGAAAGTGAATTAGTTTCTAAAAAGAGAAATAAAAAGTTTCTAAAAACAAATTAGGAAAGTTTCTAAAAAAAAAACAACCTAGTTTCCAAAAATGAAAAAGGAAAGTGAGTTAGTTTCTAAAAAAAAAAAAAAGAACTAAGAAAGCAACCTAGTTTCTAAAAAAAGAAAAAGGAAAGTTTTTATAAATAGAAAGTAAGTTTCTAAAAAAGAAAAAGGAAAGTAAACTAGTTTTTGAAAACAGAATAAGAAAGTTTCTAAATAATTAGTTTCTAAAAACAAATTAGGAAAGTTTCTATCGAGAATTAGAAAGTAAATTAGTTTTTAAAAACAAAAAAGGAAAATTTCTAAACCTCGAAATAGAAAGCTAAGTTAATTTTTAAAATAATTCAGACATAACCTGAACCTAAAAATGGAAAGTAGAAAGACCCTAATCTTAAACTAATTCCAACACTAGTTAATATCAGAAAAACACAATTGTTAGTCCCCGGCAACGGCGCCAAAAACTTGTTCACAACCCCAAGTGTAGGCTCTCAATGCAGTAATAATCTTGGTGAGACTGAGGTCGAATCCACAGGGACTAATCTCGTGTGTATTCTGAAAGCAACTAGAAGTAGAACTAGAAAAAGATATGAATCTAAATTTAGAATTAAAGGGAGTAATTTTGAAGTGTGTAATTAGAAACTTAAGAATTCAAAGGTGGGAACTAGTGTTTCCAAGGATCCACTTGTAGCAATCAGAGTGATTCTTTACTTGATTCAAGTAATACAATTGGAATTGGAGTCCTATCCAATCTAATTGGAAGATATACCAATTAAGATCAAATGTGAACTTCTTTTGACCAAATTCTCACAAGAGGAGAATTATGATAATTGGTAGGAATTCCATCACCAAACCATGCCCATGAGACGATGACAAATAATAGGATTTACCGATCCCATAATCTCAAAACAAGAAAAGAAGATACTCAAACCTATTGCAGATTTACTGTAATTTAAGTCATAATAAATCATTAAAAAGTGAAAGTATTCCTTAAATATCAAACTAGAATTAAAGTATGTTCAAAACATGAATCAAAGAAATAAAGACATCCCATCACGCTATAAGCTTCACCTCTTAGACCTAGCTAAGAGGTTTCACCAACCATAGACATGATTGGACCAAAGTCTTTTACGAAAAACATGAAAACAACTAAGGAAGAAGAAGAAAAACTCTTAGTGAAGGCTTCTCTGCCCTTTTTCTCCACTCCTTAAACCCTAGAAGATGCCTAGGAACATCCTAGGGAGTCCTATTTATAGTTGTGGAACTCCAACTTTCACACCTAGTTGGAAAACTTTAGAAATCGCCTCAAATTTACACAATTTGATAAAATAGACTTCACTCTGCACATTTTTTGAAAATAGGCTTCACTCTGTGCAATTTCATAGAATGACCTAGAGTTTCAAAATATGCTTTTTCATGATGATTTCAGGATTCCTTTTCTTCACTTTAAATTTTTTATTATGTTCATTCCTCACTTGGTTTTCTTGGATTTTTGGCATGTGAATTCTTTAATCTTGGTTTCCTAAGATCCATCCCTTGCCTTGGTAATTCTTGAGCATCAAATACATGCTTTTAGCACCCTTTTCAATCTAAGCTGTTAAATTAACCTTGCAACACAAACATGAGTAAAATCGAACATTAAGCATTATCATGTTCATAAAACCAAGATATAAATGGGGGATAATATGAAATATTTGACCCTTCATAGAAGTCATTAATGAAGAATTCACATGCCAAAGATCCAAGAAAACCAAGCAAGGAATAAAGAAAATCAAAGATTTGAAGTGAAGAAAATGAATCCTAAAATTATCGTGAAAACAAAATTATTCCTGAAATTGTCCTGAAAGAGCATATATCTGAAACTCTGAGTCCATTTTGAAAAACTTCGCAGAGTGCGTAAATTTGTGGCAGTTGAAACTCTAAGTTTATTTTGAGAAACTGCGCATAGTTGTAAATTTGAGGTGATTTCTAAAATTTTCTAACGTAGTGCGAAAGTTGGAGTTCCACAACTATAATATGACTCCCTAGGATGCTCCAATGCATCTTCAAGGGTTTTGAAAGGTTTCAAGGAGCATACACAAGGGTGGAGCAGCAGCCAAAGAGTTCTTCTTCTTCCCTATTTTATTTTTCATGCTTTGTTTAAGAGATTTTGGTTTTAATCATGTCTATGGTTGGCTAAACCTATTAGCTAGGGCTAAGAGGTGAGGCTTGTAGCGTGTTTGGATGATTATCTTACTTTGATTCTTGTTCTTATTGAACCTCATTGATTTCTAGTTTGATATTAAAGGAATATTTTCAGTTTTCTATGATTTATTGTGACTCAAATTACAATAGATGTTGTGATAGCTTTGGATATCTTCTTTTCTTATTTTGAGATTGTGAATTGGTAAATCCTGTTATTCACCATCATCTCCTGGGCATGGTAGGGTGATGGAATCCCTTCTAATCATCATAATTCTCCTCCATTGAGAATTATGTCAATGAAAAGTTTAGATTTGATTTAAATTGCTTTATCTTAAAATTGGATAAGATAGGACTCCAATTCCAATTGTGTTCCTTAAATCAAGTTAGCATCTTGATAGCTACAGGTGGATCCTTGGCACCCTAATTCCCACCTTTATATTCATAAGTTTTAATCAACATTATTCACCATTACTCTCAATTATTCAAATTTCAATTTAGATCTATTTCCAGTTCTAGTTCTAGTTATTTTCAGAATACATAAAAGTTTAGTCCCTGTGGATTCGACCTCGATCTTACCAAGGTATTACTACATCGCGACCCTACACTTAGGGTTGAGTTTTTGGCACTGTTGTCGGGGACAATGGCTGCATTTTTCTGAGATTAATTAGTTTTGGAATTAGGTTAAGATTATGATTAATTTCTGCTTTGTTTTTATGTTAGGATTTTTTTTAAAAATTATTTTTAGAAACTAACATTATTTTCTATTTTGTAGGATCTTAACATAGCTACTCCAATCCGCTAACCTCTTTCCAATGCTCTCTTTCTTTTCTAAATTTCTTATTTGCTGTAGGTTTTATTTTTCTTTTTCTTAAGTTTAGTTTGTTTGCTTACTTGAGAGTTGCAAGTGTTTCATGCCCAAGTGGGTTCATGACAACACTTGACATCTTTTAAGTGAAGGAGGATTGGTCAAAGGGTTGTCAATCCATCACATGATTAGACACCACCTGAGACCGAGAGAATCAATAGAAGTGATGGCCGCAAATCAACCTCAACCTCCAGTTGAGGAAATTCAAGATGAAAACAAGGTGCAGAATGCACCCCCGCCTCGTACTCTACGAGATGATTTAGAACTGACGGGGGTGAGTACACCTTCCTACATGATATTTCCATTAAATGCAGGAATTATAGATATTAAACTAGGGGTAATTCAACTCCTGACTAAGTTTCATGGACTAGAATCTGAAAGTCCATAATTGCATATGAAAGAGTTCGTTGAAATCATATCTACATTACACTTCCCAAACGTGTCTAAGGACACAGTTAGACTGAAATTGTTTCCTTTGTCTTTGAAAGAAAAGGCTAAGTCATGGTTACATTCCTTAAGACCAAGGTCCATTGGCACATGCGCTGAGATGACAAGGGAGTTCCTTAAAAAGTTCTTCCCCTATTATAAAACAAATACCTCAAGAAAAGCAATCATGAATTTTACGTAAAAAGAGGATGAGAGCTTCTTTTAATGTTGAGAGCGATTTAAGGATCTCATAAATTCATGTCCACTATATGGCTACAAAACATGGCATATAACAAACTTTTTCTATGAGGGATTAACCTCACCTATACGTTAATTTATGGAGATGATGTGTAATGGGGAATTCATGAATAAGGAAGCCAATGATGCGTGGGATTATTTTGATAAACTTGCTGAAAACGAACAATCATGGGATACCTCTTTAAGAATTACCACTTCTAAGCCTACTCAATCAAAGAAAAGAGGAGGAATTTATGTTCTAAAAGAGGAAGATGATATAAATGCAAGAGTGGCCAAACTCACAAGAAAAGTCGAGACCATGGAACTTAAGAAGATAGAACTCGAAAAGACTCTGGAAGTTGTTTGTGGTATTTATGCTTGTAACATACATACAACTGACAATTGCCCAACAATTTCCACTTTTCAAGAGATATTGAATGACCAATCAAATGATATAAACAATTACCAAAAACCTTTCAGTGGAACCACGTCAAATACATATAACTCAAGCTGGAGGAACCATCCAAACTTCAGTTGGAGGAATGGACAAATGGAAACTCCTTAAGGGATCCTTATTGTAAGACTCGTGTCCTAGCCTGTACTATTCCGTAGGCTTCCACGGCCCTTCCGGTCACATTCCGGCAACCCTTGGCCTATATCCGATATTTGTGCGCAACCCTAAGTTGTATCCCATAGATTTGAGTTGGCTTAATCTGAGACTTATACTGTTGCGACCGCACCATCGCCACGGTTCCAATGTCGCATCTTGCATACTGATCCGATACCCTGACTAGGAGATGTGGGCGCGCATTCAGTTCAAGGAAAACATCATTCATTTACAATCCCAAGAGAATCTCTACAACATGTCCCATCAATCAATCAATCACCTCATGTCAAGTATAAGAGCAACCCCAAAGTCAACTCTCTCCCTCTCTCTCTCTCTTACACACCCATACATGTCAAGTACACCTATCACCTCATATCCATCACTCACATCCATCACCTCTCCCTTACAACCACCATTTCTTTCTCTCTTTCTCAACACATTTTCCAAGCAACAAAGTGGTGGACGTCCAAGCAATTTCAAGAGAGAAGAGTGAGTTGTGTGGCCCACTTTCCATCCTAAGATCTATCATCCTAGCCCTTCATTTCTCATCACCCTCCATCAGAGTGAGACACAAGGAGATCGGCATTCCATCAAACCAAGAAGATCGAATGGTGGGTGTTTTATAGGCCTAGATTTAATGCTTTGATGATGAGCCAAGTGAGGCCTACCAATTAATGGTATGAATCTCACTTTGGACCCTAGGTGTGGCCGATGGCCCACCTTGATTCTCATGATCATTCCATGATGGGGCCATTCTCCATGGACCCCATCATGATGTTTATTTTCCTTGCATGGATAGGGTCATCTAGACCTTGCGTTTCAGTGGAGGAAAGATCTCCATTGTCGATTTTGATCAGTGGGCCCATATGTAATGGGACCCACTTGATGTATGTTGTAAATCATGAAAGAGAGGGCCCATAGTGCCGGGGTCCCTCCATCACTCGGTCTCTCTCTTTCTCTCTCTCTCTCTCTCACTTTCACTTTTGTTGTGTGTGATGATGTGGCCGCGTGGCCCACCCGGATGTACCCCACTTGATGTATGTCTTATCCACACCATCTAGCCATTTAGTGGCCCACCTGAGTAGGGCCCACCTTATATCTATGTGTTGTGCCCAAACCATCCAGCGTCTAGGGATGCTGGACGTGTATTGAAAACAAAAATATTAGCTTGATTTAACAAGCTTTAGAGATGGCTACTCATGCAGGCCTCACCTTGATGTAGGGGCCCAATCCACGCCGTCCATCCTATTTCTCATCCCATTTTAGGCATTGAGCCAAAAACTGAAGCCAATCCGACTATCTGGCGGGCCATAGCATAGAAAACAGTGTTTGTACAGTTAAAATCCACCCTGATGTTTCTGTACCCCAAAACATGTCGAATATTAGGCTTAATGGGTCTGACTTGGGCCATAGAAACTAATGGTTGGGTTGAATTTTTTTGATGCGGACCCCACTTATGAAAAACCACAGAAAAACTGTTTTAAAAATAAAAAATAATAATAAGTAGCAGGTGCTACTACTAACATCCAAGGACGCGCAACAGTGTCCTGCACTGGGACGTGAAGGGGAGGCAAGGACCGTTGGGTCCTAGCCATGGGCCCCACCATGATGGGTGCTGCACATCAACACCGTGCATTTGATGGGTCTATGGGGTGCCCCCAAATATTAGCCGTATACATAACTCAGGTGGCCCACGTCACAGGAACAATGAGGGTGGAACGTCTGCCCTTGAAACCCTTTTGGGTTGTCACAGAGGTTTTAGATCGATATGAAATTTATTTTTCCTCTTCATTTGGGTCTGCGCGACCTTATTAATAGATTGGATGGCAGATAAACGTTATGGCAGGCCCCACGTGGGACCCATTGATGTAAGTATTAAACCCACACTGTCCCCACATTTGGGAGTGGGACGGTTGGTGTACCTCACTCCAGCTACATAACTGGTGTAGTGGCGTCACCAAGTTCCATGGGTCCCACCTGTTTCATCCACGCCGTTCATCTATGGGACCCACCATGATGCATGTGTTGCATCCAAACCGTCCAACCATTTTAAAAGCTCATTTTAAGGCTTGAGATAAAAAATAAGACAGATCTAGTAACACATGGACCACACTATAGAAATAGTGGGATTGAACATCTACCATTGAAACCCTTCAATTCCAGAAGTTTTGGACTAATGGGGGATCTGTTTTTCCTCTTAATTTAGGTCTGTGTGACCTTATGATCAGATTGGATGGAACATAAATGTTATGGTGGACCTTGAGAATTTTATTGGTGGAAATCATCGTCACCACTGTTATTTGGAGTGCGGTCCAGTTGATCTTTTGATATGATTCAATTTTTTATCTCTAAAAATAAATGAGTTGGGTTTGGCCTATTTGAACTCGGCTCATTCGACTTAGTCCATTTGATTCGGCCCACTGATTCGGCCCATTTGATTAGGCCGAATGTGATATATGAGGCCTGTTGTTGAGGCCCACCTTGATGTGATGTATGAGGCCTGTTGTTGAGGCCCACCTTGATATATATGAGGCCCATGTGATGCGGCTCATTTGATGTGTTTGGGGCCCATGGGTTGAGGCCCAACGGGATGTATATAAGGTCCATTGCAATGTGTGATTACACCATAGTTTATATAATGATGTTTATGACAAGTCATGCCTTAGGAGCAATGATGGTTAAATGTCTACATTGTGACCTTCCCTTAGGTCGATTCTGATTATCGAGGCTGATTCCGATTAATGGGGCCAATTATTGGGGCCGGATACTGAGGCCGATTATCGAGATCGATTATTAGTGCCAGTTATCAATACCGATTATGAGTATGTGACATCATAGCATCATGATCCCTACACCTTGGAGCCACCTTGTGTATATATTGGGCCCATAAGAAAGTTCAGTTTATAGCAAGATAGAGAGGGTAAGGAAGCCCACTTATTGCACTTAGACTCGGATCTGCCTTTGGTGGGGGATATTGTGATGCTCCATCATTGTGATCACATGTGGGCAGGCGCACGTGGGTGGACACTGATGTGAGAGGGGCCTAAGGAGCCTGGGTGAGCTACCAGTGATTGACAGGCTACTGTGCTAGCAGGCTACTGTGCACACAATGAAGGCAGAACTTTGTCCCACATCGTTTGCATTGTTCGATGTTGTGGTGGTTATAAGTTGGATTCTTTCCTTAACTATTGTGCTGCGTTTTAAATCAGTAAGCTTATCTTAATATTTAGACTAAATCTGCCATCCTTCTGTGGACCCCCATCATTCGTATGCATGTTGTGATGGATGATTGATTAAAGCAGATGTCATTGGGCTGAGATGTTAATGGGACTCCATGTGAGATGGAGTTATCCCCACATGATCGCGAGATACATGCTGGTTTGATGTATGGCCTAAATGAGGTTAACGGTATTCGTGGCTCGTCAGGATTTGCAATTGCATTGCCTCCTCAGCATCTATTATTGTCATATTATGTTTTGCATTGCATAGCCTTGATATGGTCGTTGACATTCATGCCTTGCATTGCATAGCCTTGGTACGGCTGATAGCACTCACGGACTTACTAGTATACTTCCGCTTACTTTGATATCGTATGATTCATGATCTTGTCAGTATTTTTGCTTATTCTAATTACTCTGATATTACTTACTTGGCACTTACCTTATGCACACACTTTCACCACCCACTAAGCTTTCTATAAGCTTATGCACAATAGATACATGCAGGTGGAGTTAGGTTGCAACAGCATGGAGCTTGGAGCATGTAGCTAACTTCTAGAGCTTTGATTTCGATATATGTATTTCCCCTCCAGCACTGTATTCAAATGATTATATTAGTGGATATGTGATGATGATGTTGCATTTGTGATTTGGGTAAACTTGTGGTTATGCTTATTACGAGACAAATGTACGTTGGAAAATCATCCTTGTAGGATCCCAGGATCGAAATCTGGCGTATGTACGCTGGGAGCTGATAATGGGGTACTACAGAGGCTATCAGCACCGGATTCGGTGATCGGAAATTTTGTGAGCCTGATTTCCGAGTTCAAGGCGTGACACTTAAATAATTTCTGAATCAAAGGAAACCTTAAGAGGATCTGGTCTTAAAACATATACAAAACCAAGAGCTTTTTTGTAAGGCCCATATCCAAGTCCGTAACATTCCTTAGACTCCCACAATCCTCCCCATCGAATTTTGGCTAACCATGACCTATAATCGGCATTTGCGCGTGACCCTAAGTCGTACCCTATAGATATGCGTTGGTTCAACCCGACACTTGTAGCCTAGCAACCGCATCGTCGCTGAAGTTCTAACGACCTGTCTTGTGCACCGATGCGATACCCAGGCTAGGAGATGTGGGCCCACATTTATTTCGAGAAAATGCCACATATTTGCAAAACCTAAGAGAATCTCTACTAAACATCACATCAATCAATCAATCAAGTCAAGTGCCAACACCCATGCCTCTCCCTTACAACCTCTCTCTCTCTCTCTCTCTCTCTCTTCCTTACCCATTTTTCCAAGCAACTCCCAAGAGAGGGCCTTTGGACGTCCAAGCTTGGAGACCAAAAACTCCACCAAGCCAACCCCCCTTCCTTGCAAGATCCCACTTAATCCAACCCTTGGATCATCATCTCCACCATTAAAGGAGCACTTTTGGAGCATTGGAAGGCTAGGGAGGAAGAAGAAGGATAGGTGGGTGATCTACGATTTCTACATTAATCTTAATGATTTAAGGGCCCACTTGTGATGGGACCCAATTTGATGCATGTGTTGTAAACAAGAGGGGCCCATAGTGGCAGGGTCCCTCCACTATGCCATCTCTCTCTCTCTATTTTCCTATTGTGGCCCACCTATGATGTAAGTATCTTATCCACACCATACATTTAGTGGACCTCACTGCTGTCTAAGCGAGGCCCACCTCGTCACCATGACTAGGTCCCACCTATTGTCTGTTTGGAGGAGCCCGGATGGAGAGAACACAAATATCATGATACAAGATGGTGGGCTACACGTGTGGACCTACCAAATGTATGTGTTGCATCCCTGCCATCCACTGTCCATCCATGGATGATGGATCCCACTTTGATGTATGTGTTTTATCCCTGTTGTCTAGATGTCTTCAACCGTGGGACCTGCTATGATTTATGTGTTTGTTCCAGCACCGTCCATCTATGTGGACCCCACATGATGTATGTGGCCCACCGTGATGCTGGTGTTTTATCAACACCGTCCATCTGTGGCCCCAACAGTAGAATAGCTGCTATATTGATGTCAGTGGGTCCCATGCAGCAAGAATGCTGCTAAATTGATGATAAGTTCTGTGGGCTATACATGAGATATGTGTTAGATCCATACCGTCCATCCATTTGATATTGTGTGGGGCCCACCCCAACATTTGTTGCATGTGTGGGATGGGACCCACCTTGCTACACGTATTATGGACTCGCACCGTCCATCCATAGATGGTGCTGAGAGGGGCTAACCAAGATGTATTTGCCATCCAATCTGTCCACCAATTTTGGGCAGGACGTGGGACCCACCCACACATGTGGGGTGGGGCCCACCTTGATATATGTGTTCTGTGGCCACACTGCCCGTCCGTATGCTGGATGGGTGGGGTCTTACTTGGATGATGTGTTGTATATTCCCACTGTCCACATGGACGATGGGGCCAGTCGTGATGTATGTGAATATCCACGCCATTTGTCCATCAAGTGGGACCCACCGCAGATGTATGTGTTACATCCAAACCGTCCATCTAAATGGTGAGCTCGTCTTAAGGCTTGAGACTATAAATGAGGCAGATCCGTATATCAGGTGGACCACACTACAAAAAATAGTGGAGGATTGAACGACTATCACTAAAATCCTTTTGGTATCTCAAAAGCTTTGGATCAATATGAAAGTTGTTTTTCCTCTTAAATCAGGTCATTGTGACTGCATGAACAGTTTGGATGGAAAATCAATGTTATGGCATGGTCCAGATGATCATGAAATCATCTCCGCTGCCATTATGGTATGGTCTAGATGATCTAGGTTCCGAGTCTGAGTAACCTATCGATTTTTGGATATAGACCCTTAACGTATGTGCCTTCGAGGATTCTCAGGGCTGATAGGCCCTTGTTCCTTCTTGTAGGACATGCCGCTAAGGAGAGCGACCCGAGCGACTCCCACTCCCCCATCTGAGATCAGCGTAGCCCCGACAGCACCCATGACTGCAGATCAGCTTCAGTAGATACGGCAGGCGATGACTACTATCCTTTAGGGGTAGGGTAGGTGGCCCACTGTTACGTCAGCCCAGGCAAAGCAGGAGTGCCCGAGCACCCTTCTTAGAGACTTCTGACAGAATGATCCCCTGCACCTTCGAGGTGAGCCAGACCCTACTGTAGCAGAGATATGGCACTCCGAGGTGGAGAAGATATTCGACACTATGAGATGTATGACCCAGCATTAGGTCTCATTAGCTGTATTTCTTCTCCAGGACGTGGCTCAACATTGGTGGGCATTAGTCGCTCAAGCGGCGGCGGTCGATTTTGAATGGACCTAGGAGGACCTGGGAGGACTTTGTAGACCGATTCGACTGAAATTTCTTTCCCAAGCATGTTCGACAACAGCGCGCATTAGATTTTGAGACTCTAGTCCAGGGAGACATGACGGTGCCCCAGTATGAGGCACATTTCGTCGAGTTATCGAGGTTCGCGATGTATCTTGTTGATGACGAGGGGCGGAAGGCCAACTGTTTTGAGAACGGCTTACATCTTACCCTCAGGAGCCATGTGGTTGGACACATGCTTCCGACATTTGAGCAGATTGTGCAGAGGACCTAGGTCTACGAGGCAGATTGGGCTAGTTTTCAGAGGACCCATGACTAGAGAGGAGACCAAAAGAGGAAGGCACCCTCCGGTAGCTCCCAATAGTAGCAACATTGTCCATAACAGCGACGCATGACCTGCCCAGCATTCTAAGCACCAATGGCACCACCTCCAGGACCATTTTCAGGTGCTTTCTTTGGATGTGATAGGACATGACATCGTAGGTACTAGTGTCCCCATCCATAGTAGCAGCAACAGCAGAGGGCACCACATCAGCCTCCACAGGTTCATCATGGATGGCCGGATGGGATGCCAAAAATATTAAGTTCTAGCATTGTGGGCACATAGGATGTCCTTGGGTGAAAGTTCCAAAATTCTCTTGGTACCGGATGATACCCTAACGTCTAGACCGAGTGGATACATGAGCGCCCAAGTGCCAAATACCAGTAGGAGGTGTCTCCCACTGTGTCGTGGTTGGTTAGGAGGGGGTGTGGCCTTATTTGCCCGAGTGAGGGGGCTGTAAGCTAGGCTGAGTATGACTAGCTCACAAATGGGTCCGCTATCAATGAGTCGGGTAGGTATTGACAGACTACTGGTTAGGCAGATAGTGAGGTCTTTTTTACTAGCTAGTTGTGCGGCTAGGGAGACGGCAGCCATTGTGGAGTCTACTAGACCTTGATGATATCTCAGAGATAAGCTATACTGATATGTGGACTTACTGAGTAGGAGTTGCATGCTCAGCATTTGACTCATTCATTCATTCACTATTCACTCGAGCTGGTGGTGCGCAATCAAGTCATTGTGTGTACCTTTGTAGTGGCCAGGATTTCAATTGGGGTATGAAACCAACTTAAGATCAGGAGTTTACCACATTGAGTCTAACTATCCAAATTTAGGTATGGGACTGGTTTGGATAGAAGTCCCTTGTGATGGACCCCACAACCTGCGATACTATGTACTATCATCCCGACTTCACGTCTAGCTTAATCATTTCTTTTGCACTGCATATTGCATTACATCCCCAGCACATGGCATTTGGTTTATTACAATTTCGCATTGCATAGTCGATCTTCATTGCATACTCTGATATTGTTTGACTCATGGACTTGTTAGTATTTCTACATACTCTAATATTATATTGCTCATGGACTTGTGAGTATTTCTGCTTACTTTATTATCGTATGACTTATGAACTTGCCAGTATTTCCAATATTGTGTGAATTATGGACTTGTATTGTATACTTGGCACCTACGTTGTGCACACACTTACACCACCCTCTAAGCTTTCTATAAGCTTATGCATGATAGATGTGTGTAGGTGGCGTTAGGTCACAGCATCATTGAGCTTGGAGCGTGCGACTGTCTTCTGGAGCTTTGATTTCCGATATATATATTTCCCTTTCAACACTGTATTCAACTGTTTATATTAGTGGATATGTGATGATGATGTTGCTTTTATGATTTGGGTAAACTTTTGTTTATGCTTCTTACGAGATAAATGTACATTGAAAAATCCTCCTTGTAGGATCCCAGAATCGAAATCTGGTGTATGGGCGCTAGAAGCTGAGATGGGGTACTATGGAGGCTGTCAGCACCGGATTCGATGATCGGGAATTTTATGAGCCCGGTTTCTGAGTTTTGGGCATGACATTTTTAATCAGGGTATGTTGCAAGCCTTTCAAGACCTTACAAAGGCCATACAAGGGCTTGAAACAAAGAATTCAATTGGGGAGAAAGGGATCCTTTCGACTCAACCTCTCCTTAACCCAAAACAACAATATGAAATCAGTAACCCAAGATCTTCAAAACAAATGAAGCAGGCTAAGTCTATCACTACTCTTAGGAGAGGGAAGACAATTGACAAATCTATTTCGGTGAGGGCTGAAAATCCTAAGGACCCGCAAAATAGGTGAGAATGATAGACCTAGCAATGCTCCATATGGGTTAGAACCGGAACCTCAAAGTAAGCCGATTGCGTCATTCCTTCAACGGTCAATTGAACCAAAATGTCTCTCTAACACTCAGGATATTCTAGAGGTGCTTAAGCAAGTGAAGGTTGACATCCCTCTACTGGATGTCATTAAACAAATCCCTTCATATGCCAAATTTCTGAAAGATTTATGTTCGACCAAAAGACGACAAAACATAAAAAAGAAAATCTTTTTGATAGAAAAAGTGAGTACCATCCTTAAGCAAGATGTGACACAAAAATACAAAGATCCTTGAGCCCAACTATCACTTATGTAATTGGGAACCACCGGATTGAGCACGCACTTCTTGACTTGGGGGCGAGCGTAAATCTGATCCCTTGCTCAATTTACGAACAATTAGGTCTATGTGAATTAAAACCCACCTCGACCACATTACAACTTGTCAATCGCTCAGTTCGTGTACCGAGAGGGATGATTGAGGATGTGTTGGTCCAAGTTGATAAATTCTACTATCCAGTAGATTTTATTGTCTTGGATACGCAACCCATCATAGATGTGAGCACTCAAATACCTGTCATTCTTGGTCGCCCATTCCTTGCTACATCAAATGATATCATTAATTATAGGAATGAAATTATGAATTTATCTTTTGAAAATATGACATTGGAGCTCAACATCTTTTTCAACATGAACAAACAGCCAGAGGATGATGACGATACCCATGACATTAACATGATCGATTCTTTCATAGAAGATAGAGCACTCATGACTCTATACTCTGACACTCTAGAGATGTGCTTGGCCCACTCCCCTGATTTAGATGATGACATGATTAGAGAGATGGATGCCTTGTTTGATGCTACGCCGGTACTTGAAGTTAACCAGTGGAGACCACTATCTGAAAAATTGTCCCAAACCGATGTAGTACCTTTACCGTCTAATCTCAAAGCATTGAAGCTTGACCTAAAACCTTTGTCATTTGATCTTAAATATGTCTATTTAGGTCAAGATGAGACATACCCTGTGGTGATCTCTTCCCACCATGAGAAAGAATAAGAGAGTGTGCTCATTTCCACTCCCATTGAGCATAAAGGAGCTCTTGGATGGTCGATTACGGACCTCAAGGGAATTAATCCTTTGATTTGTACTCACTGCATCCATTTTGAGGATAATGTGAAAACCTCCCGACAACCACAATGTCGACTCAATCCAAATATGAAAAAAATGGTTAAGGCTAAGGTAATTAAGTTGTTGGATGTGGATATCATATACCCTATATCCGACCGTCAATGGGTGAGTCTAACTCAGGTAGTTCCTAAGAAGTTCGGAATCACCATCATAGCCAATGCCAATAATGAACTCATGCCAACTGGAGTTACTACTGGTTGGAGAATGTGTATTGACTTATGGAAGTTGAATACTGTCACAAGGAAGGACCACTTTCCTTTGTCCTTCAATGATCAAATTTAGAAAGGCTAGCCGGTCACTCTTGCTATTGCTTCCTTGACGGATATTCGGGCTAAAATCAGATAGAGATAGCCCTTGAAGATTAAGAGAAGACAACATTCACATGTCCCTTTGATACCTTTGCTTACCGAAGGATATCATTTGGACTATGTAATGCCCCCGCCACTTTTCAACAATGTATGTTAAGCATTTTTCCTACATGTTGGGGCAATACTTAGAGGTCTTAATGGACGACTTTTCTGTCTGTGGTTCATCCTTTAGCAAGTGTTTGAAAAATCTTAAATGTGTGCTAAAGTGATATGAGGAAAAGAATTTAGTTTTAAATTGGGAGATATGACATTTCCTTATTCCCAAGGGAATTGTGTTTGGACACATAATTTCATCCAAGCGAATTAAGGTAGACAAGAAAAAAATTGATCTTATCTCTAACCTACCTCCATCCAACAGTGTACGTGACGTGCGATCCTTCCTAGGACATGCTAGATTCTATAGATGATTTATAAAGAACTTTAGTCATCTCTCTCATCCTTTATGAAATCTACTTTAAAAGGATGTACCATATGAGTGGACTGAACAATGCCAAGAAGCTTTCACTAAGCTCAAGGGCATGTTAACTACTGCACCTATCATGCAGCAACCCAATTGCACCATCCCTTTTGAGATTATGTGTGATGCATATGACTATGCTATTTAGACGGTGTTAGGCTAGAGAAAAGAAAAGAAGCACTACGTTATTCATTATGTAATTAGAACTCTAAATTCTACCTAAGTGAACTACTCTACTACGGAGAAGGAACTCTTGGTAATAGTGTTCGCTTTAGACAAATTTAGTCCTACCTGATCGGATCTAAGATCATCATCTACACAGACCATGCAGTGCTAAAGTATCCTCTTTCTAAGATGAATGCCAAGCCACGCCTGATAAGATGGATCCTCTTACTCCAAAATTTTGATATTAAAATACAAGACAAAAAATAGTAGAAAATGCAGTGGCCGACCAACTTTCTCAACCTGACCTCCTGATTCTCTTGAGCCAACACTAATAAACGATATGTTCCCTGACGAACAAATGTTTAAACTCTCCCAACAACCTTTATTTGCTGACATTGCAAATTATCTTGCTACAGGTTTCACACCAACATATTGGACTGCATAAGATAAGAAAAAATTCGAGGTACGTAAGTTTTTCTAGGATGACCCTTATTTGTTTAAATATTGCCTAGACCAAATTTTAAGGAGATGTGTGTCAGACAATGAACATCAGAGTGTCATCTCCTTTTGTCATTCTCAGACCTGTGGTGGTCAATTTTTTGTTAAAAAGACTATGGCTAAAATTCTACAATGCGGCTTCTATTGGCCCACGATGTTCAGAGATACTCATGAGTTTTGCAAAGCTTCTAAGCATTGTCAGAAATTGGGAGGGTTGTCCTATCAAAATATAATTGAGGCATTTGATTGTTGGGGCATCGATTTCATGGGACCATTCCCCCAATCCTTTGGGAATATTTACATCTTGTTAGCAGTAGACTATATCACTAAGTGGGTCGAAGCGATCCCGTGTCAAAATAATGATTATAAAATGGTCATTCGATTCTTAAAAGAAAATATCCATTCCCGGTTCAGAACACCTCGAACCATCATTAGTGATGGAGGTTCACACTTTTGTAATAGGCCATTTTAGAACTTAATGAATAAATATATCATCTCTTATAAAGTGAGCACTCCATACCACCCGCAGGCAAGTGGGCAAGCCGAGATTTCCAACAGGAAAATTAAACAAATTCTGAAAAAGAAATGGTTAACCCTAACCATAAGGATAGGTCCATCCATTTAACCGATGCTTTATGGGCTTACCATACAGCTGGAGCATAGAGCCTATTTGGCAATCAAAAATCTGAACTTTAACTTAGACAACGCTAGCTCACTGTACAAGATCCAACTAAATGAACTTAAGGCAATCCTGAATGATGCTTACGAGAACTCAAGAATTTACAAGGACAAGATGAAGGTGTTCCATGATAGGAACATCTTTCAAAAATTATTCATAACCGATCAAAAAATCCTTCTGTACAATTCTCTGTTACATCTTTTTCCGAGAAAACTTCGATCTTGTTGGACTGGCCCTTTCACTGTTACTAATGTTTATTCTCATGGGGCCATCGAGATAAAGAATCTGACAAATGGCAATGTTTTCAAAGTGAATGGACATCGTCTCAAGCGATTTGTTGAGAAGTTTGATTCAAAGGACATGTCCATGCCTCTGACTAATCTTGTGTACCAGAATTGACCTCCTAGTCTGATGGAGGTGTAGTTAGGTTTATTGTTTTCATAGAATTTAGGATTAGGATAGTTTGATTTCAGTTTGTTTAGTCTTCGTGCTAACCCATTTACATGTTAAGAACTTGAAAAAGCTTCAATTCTCCTTCTTCAGGTATTATCTTCCCATCACTTCTCATTTCTTTTCATTGTCTCATATGCATTGCATGCTCATATCTTTTACATTGAGGACAATATAAGTTTTAGGTTGGGGGTGTGGATTAGGAAACTAATCAGTGTTTTCTTAGTTTTGAGCAAAAATTATAAAATTTTTTAAATTTTCAAGTGAAAAACATGTTTGGGAAATGATAATTTGTGAAATTAAGAATGCTTTAAGTATGATGATAAGATGGGGACTGAACGTTGAATTATTGGAGTTTAATCGACCGAGTAGACTATCGTCTAAATTCTTCCATGTAATTGTTTAAGAGGAAGTTTGAATATCATGTTAATCTAAGTCACAAGCCACATTTAAATTACTTTTTTGTGAATTGTACTAGAATTTCTCATTATTAGTATGTGTATCCTTGATAGATATTGAGAATTAAGTCTGGAGAATTTTATCCACCTTAAAAAGATGAAAAGAACTAGTTAAAAAATAGAGAGACTGACAAAAAGGTCATGTATGATGAAAAGACTAAAAAGGAATGAAAAGTCTGAAAAGAATGAATAAATAAAATGGACCGTTTATATAAAATCAAAAACTGAAAAAGGAAGAAAAATATGATAAGTTCAGAATCAGTACTTGATTATTTAATAAAACTCTAAGTGATGAGCATGGCTAACATTATGAAATAGTAGTATGTTATGAAAAGTAAATATAATTCACTAAGCATATTGAAAAATTTTGATATATGAACTTATACTCTTAAATGATTGATAAAGAAACTTTTGAATGATTACTCATGTGATTTGTTTACAACCCCAAGTGTAGGGTAGCGATTTAGTAATAATCTCGGTGAGACCGAGGTCGAATCCACAGGGACTAATCTTGTGTATATTCTGAAACTAACTAGAATAGAACTAGAAAAAGATGTGAATCTAATTCTGAAGTAGTTGAAGAGTAATTGTGATTAAGTAATTAAAACTTGTAAATTTAAAGGTGGTAACTAGGGTTTCTAAGGATCCACTTGTAGAGATCGGGGAGCCCTCTTACTTGATTCAAGTCACATGATTGGAATTGGAGTCCTATTCTATCAAATTGAAAGCTATACAATTAAGATCAATCTGAACTTTCATTGACCTAATTCTCAATGGAGGAGAATTGTGATAATTGGAAGAGATTCCATCACCAAACCATGCCCATGAGACGATGGCTAACAACATGATTTACCAATCCCACAATCTCAAAATCAGGAAAAGAAGATACTCAAAGCTATTGCAGATTTATTGTAATTTGAGTCACAATAAATCATTAAGAACTAAAAGTATTCCTTTAAAATCAAACTAGAATTAAATAAGATTCAATATAAACATGAATTAAAGTAAAATAAATATCCCATCATGCTACAAGCTTCACCTCTTAGCCCTAGCTAAGAGGTTTAGCCAACCATAGACATGATTAAACTAAAATCTGTTCAGAAAAACATAAAAACGACTAAGGAAGAGGAAGAAAAATTCTTGGCGATGACTTCTCCACACTTTTGCTCCACTCCTCATATCCTATAAGATGCCTAGGAACATCCTAGGTACTCCTATTTATAGTTTTCCAATTCAAACTTTCACACCGAGTTGGAAAATTTTGAAAATCGCCTTAAATTTTGCAGTCCATGTGTTGTCCGCGAAACCTTAGATGAGTTGAGGCAATCCTTCGACTAGTCAAGGGTACCGTTGACTAGTCGAGGGTTTCCTTTGACTAGTTGAGGATGATGGGATTTGTGAAAATTTTGTCGCTGGAGTTCGAGTTAAGGAATCTTCGACTAGTATATGGACTAGTCGAAGGAGGCAGATTTTTAGGGTTCCTTTTTTTCACTTCAAGTCTTCAATGCTCTTCATTCCTCACTTAGTTTTCTTGGATCTTTGGTATGTGAATTCTTCATTCTTGGTCTCATAAGATCCATCTTTAGCTTTGATGATTCTTGAGTGTCAAATCCATGCTTTTAGATCCTTTTCAATCTAAGCTCTTAAATTCATCTTGCAACACAAACATGATTAAAATAGAACATTAAGCATTATCATGTTCATAAAACCAAGTAATAAATGGGGTCCAATATGCACTATTTGACCCTTAACACAATTCCCAACTAGCATTTTGCTAGTTCCGAGCAAAGTATGCAAAAACTAAATCTCGAAGCTTAATGTCAGAAATCTTTTTTAGAAAACAATCTTTTGTGCACCCAAGGATGAATGGGTAGAATTAAGATACGAAAGTGAGATTTTAAAAACCTAGAGCCCAATCACATAAGCAACTAGTCAAATAAGTTTTTTATCCACTAAATTGAAGCATAATTTGTATATCAAGTTTTTCAATGTGCTTAGTGAAAGTCAATTTACTCCCCATACGAATACTACCAATTTATCATGTTAGCTATGATCATCACTTTAAGATTAGTATGAAACTCAAGTATTGATTCCGAACTTATCCCCCTTTCCTTCTTTTTCCAGTTTTTGATTTTATATCAACGGTCAATTTTTATTCATTCATTTTATTTTTACATTTTTTTCCAGATTTTTCATTCTTTTTATTATTTTTCATGACCTCTTTGTCGATCTCCTATTTTTTTAATTGGTTCTTTTCTTCTTTTAAAGTGGATAAAATTCTTCAGACCTAATTCTCGCCATCTATCAATGATTTATATACTAACAATCAGAACTTCTAGTATATCTTATAGAAGACAAATTGAATGTGTTTTGTGATTTAACATGATATTCAAACTTCCTCTTAATCAATTGAGTGCAAGTGCTTAGGTGATAAATTACTTAGATGACTAGACTACAGTAATTCAAAATTCAATCTCTATCTTATCATACTCAAAGCATTCTTAAGTACACAATTCATCGCTTCCAAAACAGATTTCAACTTGAAACATTAAAAATTTTCAAAAATTTTGCTAAAAACTGGGAAAACCTAAGAAAACACTGATTAGGTTACCTGATCCCCCATTTCCAACCGAAAAATATACATTGTCCTCAATATAAAAGAAATAAGCATGTAATGCAAAAGAGGCAATGAAAAGAAAAAGGGAAGTGATGGAAAGATAAAACCTGAAGAAGAAATTTTGAGGCTTTTCCAATGATCTCAGTGTGAAGATGGGTTAGCATTAAAAACTCAAACAGACAATAAGCAAACTATCTTAAAACAATGAAAAGTAAACTATCAAAAATAACATAAAACAAACTATCCTAAACAGCATAAAACAAACTATCCTAAACATAACATGAAAGCAATAAATCTAACTATACCTCCATCAGACTAGGAGGTCAATCCTAGTAAACAGGATCATTCAGAGGTATGGACATGTCCTCTGAATCAAAATTTTCAACAAATGGCTTTAAACGATGTCCATTCACTTTGAATTCATTTCCATTGTTTAGATTCTTTATCTCAATAGCCCCATGAGGATAAGCATTAGTAATAGTGAAAGGGCCAATCCAATGAGATCGGAGCTTACCCGAAAAAAGATGCAATGAGAATTATACAAGAGGACTTTGATCGAGTGTGAGTGATTTCTGAAGAATGTGTTGATTATGAAACACCTTCATCTTGTCCATGTAAATTCTCAAGTTCTTATACGCATCATTCCAGATTTCTTCAAGTTCATTCAACTGAAGTTTGCGTAGCGAGCCAGCGTTGTCCAAATTGAAATTCATATTTTTAATAGCCAGTAAGATCTATGTTCCAACTCCATAGTCAAGTGGCAAGCCTTCTCATAGACAAGTTTAAAGGTAGACATTCTAATAAGGGTCTTAAATGCAGTACGGTAAGCCCATAAGGCATCAATCAATTGGATTGACCAATCCTTACGGTCAGGGTTAACCATTTTTTTCAAGATTTTTTTAATTTCCCTATTGGAAATCTCAACTTGCCCACTGTTTGTGGGTGGTATGGAGTGCTCACTTTGTGGGAGATGCCATATTTCTTCATTAAGTTCGCAAATGGCCTATTACAAAAATGTGAACCTCTATCACTAATGATGGCTTGAGGTGTTCCGAACTATAAAAGGATGTTCTCTTTTAAGAATTTAATGACTATTTGATGGTCATTGTTCTGGCACGGGATCGCTTTAACCCATTTACTGACATAGTCCACCGTTAGCAGAATATATAAGTTTCCATGAGATTAGGGGAATGGTCCCATGAAATCGATGCCTCAGTAATCAAATGCTTCAATTATGAGAATGGGGTTTAAAGGCATTATATTTCAACGGGATAATGCTCCCAATTTTTGACAATGCTCACAAGCTTTACAAAACTCATGAGTGTCCTTGAACATGGTGGGCCAATAAAAGTTGCACTGCAGAATTTTGGCCGTGGCCTTTTTGGCAGAAAAGTGACCACCACAGGCCTGAGTGTGACAAAAGGAGATGACACTTTGGTGTTTATTGTCTGGCCGAAGAATTTTTTTCTTATCTTGCGCAGTCTAATATGTCGGTGTGAAACCTATAGAAAGATAATTAGCGATATCCGCAAACCAAGGTGATTGGGAGACTTTGAACAATTGTTCATCAAGGAACATATCATTTATACTTGTCATCTTAAGGGAATCAGAGAGATCAAGGCAGGAAAGATGGTCGACCACTACGTTCTCTACTTTCTTTTTATCTTTTATTTCTAAATCAAATTCTCGAAGTAGGAGGATCCATCTTATCAGGTGAGGCTTAGCATCATTCTTAGAGAGAAGATACTTAAGCACCGCAGATCTGTGTAAATAATGATCTTGGATCCGATTAAGTAGGACCTAAATTTGTCCAAAGTGAACACTACGGCTAAGAGTTCATTTTCCGTAGTCAAGTAGTTCACTTGGGCGGGATTTAGAGTTCTACTTACGTAATGAATAACATATGGCTTCTTTTCTTTTCTCTAGCCTAAAATTGCCCCAAGAGCATAGTCAGACATGTCGCACATAAGTTCAAAAGGAAGGCTCCAGTCGAGTGGCTGTATGATAGGTGCAGCCCTTGAGCTTAGTAAAAGCTTCCTGGAATTGCTTAGTCCACTCGTATGGTGATCCTTTTGAAGTAGATTACATAGACGATGAGAGAGGTGACTAAAGTCCTTTATGAATCTCCTATAAAAATTGGCATGTCCTAAGAAGGATCGCACATCTCGTATGTTCTTGGGTGGAGGTAAGTTAGAGATAAGATCACTTTTAGCCTTATCTACCTTAATTCACCTAGACGAGATGATGTGTCCAAGGATAATTCCCTTACGAACCATGAAATGGCACTTCTCCCAATTCAGTACTAAATTCTTTTCCTCACATCGTTTCAGCACACATTTAAGATTGTCCAAAAAATTGATGAAGGATGGACCAAAGACAGAGAAGTCATTCATGAAGACCTCTAAATATTGCCCCACCATGTCAGGAAAAATACTTATCATGCATCACTGAAAAGTGACGGGGGCAGTACATAGTTTGAATGACATCATTAGGTAAACAAAAGTGCCAAAGAAACATGTAAATGTGGTCTTTCCTGATCTTCAGGTTGTAGCCCGAATACCTGACAAGGAAATAATAGTAAGAGTGACTAGCTAGCCTTTCCAAAATTTGATCAATGAAGGGCAAAGGGAAGTGGTACTTCCTCGTGATGGTATTCAACTTTCTGTAGTCAATGCACATTCTCCAACCAATAGTAACTCTAGTTGGCACTAGTTCATTATTGGCATTGGTTACGATGGTGATTCTTGACTTCTTAAGAACCACCTGAATTGGACTCACCCATTGACTATCAGATATGGGGTATATGATACCCACATCCAAAAGCTTAAGAACCTCGGCCTTAACTACTTCCTTCATGTTTTGATTTAATATATGTTGTGGTTGCCGGGAGGTCTTCGCATTATTCTCTTGATAAATGCAGTGAGTACAAATCGAAAGGTTAATTCCCTTGAGGTCTGTAATCGATCATCGAAGGGCTCCCTTGTGCTCAATGAGAGTAGAGATGAGCATACTCTCTTGTTCTTACTCTAGGTGGGATGAAATCACCACTGGGTATGTATCATCTTGACCTAAATAGACATATATCAAATTAGAGGAAAAAGGTTTCAGGTCAAGTTTCGGTGCCTTGAGGTTAGATGGTAGAGGTACTACATCGGTTTAGGGCTATTCTTCAAAATGTGGCCTCCACCGATTAAGTTCAAGTACCAGCATGGTATCCAGCATAGTCCCAATCTCCTTAATCATATCATCCTCGAAATTATGAGAGTGGGCCAAGCACGTCTTTAGAGGGTCAGAGGATAAGGTCAAAAGGGTTCTATCTTCCATGAAAGAGTTAATCATGTTAATGTCATGGGAATCGTCATCAGCCTCTAACTGTTTGCCCGTCTTGAAAAAATATTCAACTCTAATGTCATATTTCTAAAAGATAAAATCATGACTTGATTCTTGCAATTAATGATTGCATTTGATGTGGCAAGAAATGGGTGACCAAGAATGACTGAAATTTGAGTGCTCATATCCATGATGGGTTGAGTATTCAGGACGATAAAATCTACTAGGTAGTAGCATTTGTCCACCTAGACCAACACATCTTTAATTATCCCTCGCGATATACGAACTAAGTGATCAACCAATTGTAATGTGGTTCAGGTGGGTTTCAATTCACCCAAACCTAGCTATTCGTAGACCGAGTAAGGAATCAGATTTACGCTCACTCCAAAGTCAAAAAGTGCATGCTCAATCCGGTAGTTCCTAATTACACAAGGGATGGTTAGGCTACCAGGGTCTTTATATTTTTGTGGCATATCTAGCTTGAGGATGGCACTCACTTTTTCTATTAAAAAAATTTTCTTTTAAATATTTTATCATCTTTTGGTCGTACACAAGTCTTTTAGAAATTTGGCATATGAAGGTATTTTTTTAACCGCATCTAGTAAAGGAATATTGACCTTCACTTGTTTCAACACCTCTAAAATATCTTGAGAGTTAGAGAGAGGTTTTGGTGTAATCAACTGTTGAGGAAATAGAGTAATCGGCTTCCCTTGAGGTTCCAGTTCTAATTCTTATGAGGCATGACTAGATCTATCATTGTTGTCCTCTTTTGAGTCCTTAGGCTTTTTTAGCCCTAACTAGAATGGTTTTGTTAATGGTCTTCCTATTCCTAAGAGTGGTGATAGATTTTGCTTGTTACATCTGATTTGAAGAACTTGGGTCACTAACTTCATATTGTGGTTTTGAATTGGGAAGAGATTGAGCTGGAAGGCTCCCCTTGTTCCCAATCGCACTTTTAGTTTCAAGTCCTTATATGGCCTTTGTGAGGTCTTGAAAGACTTGTAGCATAGCCTGATTGAAAAGCTCTTGATTTTAATCATGCTTTAAAACTGGATCCTCCTAAGGTTTCCCTTGAATTGGAATTTGGTTAGGGAATCTTTGAGGTGTAGCAGTTTGTCTGTTTCTCCAACTGAAGTTATGATGATTTCTCCAACTGGGATTGTACGTATTAGAGGTGGGCCCACTGAAAGGTCTTTAGTAATTATTTATGACATTAGTTTGCTCATTCGGTACCTCTTGAAAAGCAGCTATTGTTGGGCAATTTTTAGTTGTGTGAATGTTACAAGCACAAATACCGCAAACAGTTTCCTTACCCTTATCCATCTTTAATTTCATGGCCTCGAGTTTTTTGGTGAGATTAGCCACTTTAGCATTTATATCATCGTCCTCTTTCAGGAGGTATATTTTACGCCTCTCCTTGGATTGAGTCGGCCTAGACATTGTGCTTGATTTTGGGGAGATGTCCCATGATTGTGTGTTTTCAGCAAGCTTGTCAAAATCATCCCACACATCATTGACACTTTTATTCATGAATTCCCCATTACACATTGTCTCGACCAATTGGCGCATGAAAGACATCAATCCATCATAAAAGAAATTCATGATGCACCACATTTCAAAACCGTGTTGTGGGCATGAACTGATAAGATCCTTGAACCGTTCCTAACATTTGAAGAATGTTTCATCTTCCTTTTGGCCGAAGTTCATGATCGACTTTCTAAGGGTGTTTGTCTTATGGTATGGGAAATTTTTCTTTATGAACTCCCTTATCATGTCATTCCATCTACCAATAGATCAATGACGTAGTGAATGCAACCACGTCTTAGCTTTCTCTTTCAAGGAAAAAGGAAAGATTTTAAGTCTGATCGTGTCATCGGACACGTTAAGAAAATATAGAGTAACTATGATTTCATCGAACTCTTTCAAGTGTAGATATGGATTTTCATATTCTAACCAATGAAATTTTGAAAGGAGTTAGATCATCCCTGGCTTGCTATCCATGTTTCCCATATTTTCTGGAAAAACCATGCATAAAGGTGTACTCACCCTCGCTGGTTGTAAATAGTCTCTCCAAGAACGAGGCAGGGGTGCTTAATGCACCTCATTCTCATCCTGGACTTCCTCAACCCAAGGTTGAGGTTGTCTTCACAATTGATTGACTGGTTGTTTTGCAGCCATCACTTCAATTAACTCTAAGGATCTTGAGTGGTGTCTAATCCTGTGATGGATAGATAACCCCTCAACTAATCCTTCTTCACTCAAAAGACGTCGAGTGTTGTCACGGACCCACTTGGGCCTGAAACACTCTTGGCCCTCAATTTCAGATTCTAACTTAAACCTAAAAAGGAAAGAGAGAATAAGAATTCTGGAAAAAGAAAGGAAGAGAATTAGAAAGAAGTTACCAGATTGGAAGTTACTAATTAAAGATCATACAAAACAAAACAAAAGAAATTAGTTTCTAAAAATAAAAATTCTAAAATTAGAAAGTTTCTAAAAACAGAAATAGAAAGAAGTGTTAGTTTCTTAAAAAAAGCAATCATAGAATTAGAAAGTTTCTAAAAATAGAGAACAAACCCTAATATATAAATAGAAAGAAAGAAAAATTAGAAAGAGATTACCAAATTAGAAGTTTCTACATTAGGATGCTACAAAAAAAGAAAGTTAGGTTAGTTTCTAAAAACAGAAAAGGAAAGTTTCTAAACCTAAAATTAGAAGGTAAATTCATTTCTAAAATAATTCAGAAAAACCTAACCTAAAAATAGAAAGTAAATAAATCCTAATCTTAACTTATTTCTAAAACTAATCAATCTCAGAAAAACATAGGCGTTAATCCCCAGCAACGGCTCCAAAAACTTGTTCACAAGCCCAAGTGTAGGGTTATGATGTAGTAATAATCTTGGTGAGACCGAGGTCGAATCCACAGGGACTAATCTTATGTGTATTATGAAAATAACTAGAACTAGAAAAAGATGTGAATCTAATTTTGAAGTAGTTGAGAGAGTAATTGTGATTAAGTAATTAAAACTCGTAAATTTAAAGGTGGTAACTAGGGTTTCCAAGGATCCACTTGTAGAGTCAGGGAGCCCTCTTACTTGATTCAAGTCACACAATTGGAATTGGAGTCCTATCCTATCCAATTGGAAGATGTACAATTGAGATCAATCTGAACTTTCCTTGACCTAATTCTCAATGGAAGAGAATTGTGATAATTGGAAGAGATTCCATCACCAAACCATGCCCATGAGCCGATGGCTAAAAACAGGATTTAACAATCCCACAATCTCAAAATCAGGAAAAGAAGATACTTAAAGCTATTGCATGTCTACTGTAATTTGAGTCACAATAAACCATTAAGAACTAAAAGTATTCCTTTAAAATCAAACTAGAATCAAAGAAGGTTCAACATAAACATGAATCAAAGTAAAAGAAACATCCCATGATGCTACAAGCTTCACCTCTTAGCCCTGGCTAAGAGGTTTAGCCAACCGTAGACATGATTGAACTAAAATCTCTTATGAAAAGCGTAAAAACGACCAAGGAAGAGGAAGAAAAACTTTTGGCGACAGATTCTCCACACTTTTGCTCCACTCCTCAAACCATAGAAGATTCCTAAGAACATTCTAGGGACCCTTATTTATAGTTTTGCAACTCAAACTTTTGTACCGAGTTGGAAAAATTCATAAACCACCTCAAATTTACACAATCCGTGTCTTGTCTGCATAACCGTAGACGTGTCGAGGAAATCCTTTGATTGGTCGAGGCTTTCCTTCAACTAGTTGAGGATGAAGGGATTTTTGAAAATTTTATCGCTGGAGTTCTTGTTGAGGAATCTTTGACTAATAGAGGGACTAGTCGAAGGCAGTAGATTTTTAGGGTTCTTTTTCTTCACTTCAAGTCTTCAATGCTCTTCATTCCTCACTTGCTTTTCTTGGATCTTTGGTATGTGAATTCTTCATTCTTGGTCTTATAAGATCCATCCTTGACTTTGGTAATTCTTGAGAATCAAATTCATGCTTTTAGCATCCTTTTCAATCCAAGCTCTTAAATTCATTTTGCAACACAAACATGATTAAAATAGAACACTAAGTATTATCATGTTCATAAAACCAAGTAATAAATGGGGTCCAATATGCAATATTTGACCCTTAACATGATTTGGCTCTAAGTTTTCAAAATTACACTCTCGCTTCTTTAGATTGTACTCATTCATACTTGATTGCACAAAAAATTATTTTCTGAAAGTGATTTGAACATTGAAGATTGAAGATCACTTCATGCATGTTTTCCTCGAGACTAGTAAAATATTGGTTGGGGGCTGTGTTGAGTGTGAAATATTGCATATTTCTCCCTATTTATACCTTGGTTTTATAAATACTATAGTACTCAATTGATTTAATTATGCATGTTTTCATGTTTGAAATGATTTCAAGAGCTTAACGTGAAATTGATGTCGAAAGGAAGATTTATGCTCAAAGGATTACTAAATGAAGATTTAGATATTTGAAAGTCATTAATAAAGAATCCACATGCCAAAGATCCAAGAAAACCAAGTGAGGAATGAAAAGAATCAAAGATTTGAAGTGAAGAAAAGGAATCCTAAAATTGTCCTTAAAACAAACATATTCCTGAAATTATCCTGAAAAAGCATATTTTAAAACTCCAAGTCTATTTTGGAAAACTCTGCAGAGTAGATAAATTTAAGGCGGTTTAAACTCCAAGTATATTTTGGAAAACTGCACAGAGTGCATAAATTTGAGGCGGTTTCTTGAATTTTCCAACACAATGCATAATTGGAGTTCCACAACTATAAATAGGACTCCCTAGGATGCTCTAGTGCATCTTTTAAGGTTTGAAAAGGTCTCAAGGAGCAGACATAAGAGTGGAGTAGCCACCAAAGATTTTTCCTCTTCCCAAGTTTATTTTTGATGCTTTGTTTGAGAAATTTGGTTTCAATCATGTTTATGGTTAGCTAAACCTCTTTGATAGGGCTAAGAGGTGAAGCTTGTAGCATATTTGGAAGATTATCTTGCTTTAATTCTTGTTCTTATTGAACCTCGTTGATTTTTAGTTTGATATTAAAGGAATATTTTCAGTTTTCTATGATTTATTTTGACTCAAATTACAATAGATGTTGTGATAGCTTTGGATATCTTCTTTTCCTATTTTGAGATTGTGAGATTAGTAAATCATGTTAATCGCCATATTCTCCTAGGCATGGTAGGGTAATGGAATCCCTTCCAATCATCACAATTCTCCTCCGTTGAGAATTAGGTCAATGAAAAGTTTAGATTTGGTATAATTGTTTTATCTTCTAATTGGATAGGATAGGATTCCAATTCTAATCTCCTGGGCATGGTAGGGTGATGAAATCTCTTCCAATCATCATAATTCTCCTCCATTGAGAATTAGGTCAATGAAAAGTTTAGATTTGGTATAATTATTTTATCTTCTAATTGGATAGGATAGGACTCCAATTCCAATTGTGTTCCTTAAATCAAGTAAAGTAGCATCTTGATTGCTACAAGTGGATCCTTGGCACCCTAGTTCCCACCTTTAAATTCATAAGTTTTAATCAACATTATTCACCATTACACTCAATTATTCAGATTTCAATTTAGATCTTTTTCTAAATCTAGTTCTACTTATTTTCAGAATATGTAAAAGTTCAGTCCCAGTGGATTCGACCTCAGTCTTACCGAGCTATTACTACATCTCGACCTTACACTTGAGGTTGTGAACACCTATCCTAAAATCTTACCATAAAAAATCTCTAACTCCCTCTCATTTCTACCATTTTTCTAGCAAGAGTAGAGAGGGATTAAGAGAGAAAAATATTAGAAAGATTAGGGAGAGATTAAGAGAGAAAAATATTAGAAAGATTAGGGAGAGATTAAGAGAGAAAGAGAGAAAAGAAAGAAAGAGTAGAGAGAGATTAATAGAAAAGATCGAGTGTTTAAGAGAGATTGGAAAGAGAGCTTGAGAGACGGTTATGAGGGATCAAGAGAGTAAGTGAAAGAGAAAAGTGAGATTTAAGAAGATTAGGGGTGAAGAGGAACTTAGTGGGCCATCCGATCGCCAATCCGAGACAATCCAACCATCCATCCTTCAAGGTGAGTGCATAGGAGGGTCAAAACCCTCACCTTCTTTATGATTTCTCTGTTTTAGTGGGCCCACAAAGGTGAGACCCTGCCTTGGTTATGAATTGAGTCTGCGGTGAACCCTAGAGTGGCGGGGGGCCACCCCGATGACCAAATCTATTTCCCTTCCTTTCCCTTTCTTTTCTTATTCTCATGGTGTTGTGGGACCCACAAGTGGGCCACATTATTGGAGAGTGTGTCCCTCATGCTATCATAGCATGGACCACCTTGTGTGGCCCACCATGATGTTTATTTTCTATTCAAAGTAATTGATTGTATAAACACACTTGGATGGTGAAAATACACCAAACATTAATGTGATCCAAAGCTTCTTGGCCCCACCATGAGTTGGTCATTCAAATGGATGGAGTGGATTTCCTAGGTGGGCCCTACCTCACCCTTAAAACATGAGAGAGGGAGAGGGACAGTGGCATTATCATTGCTGGACGCAACAACGTCTAGAGACACTACCACCGTCTACCTCCCAGAGCCACTATGTGGGCTTCCCTCATAGGCCCCATCATGATGTATATATATCATCCACACCGTCCATCCGATTTATTTTCTCATTTTAGGCGTTAATCTCAAAAATGAAGTTAATCTGAATCTGAGGTGGGCCATACTACAAATACTAAGGGGCTAGGTTACCCATTGTCATTACTAGCTTTGCACGGGAGGTTTGGAGTGACTCGTAGGACATAAGTTGATGTATTTCTTAAATCTATACCATCCATCTATCTATCGGCTCATGTTAGCCGTTTAAACTAAAAATCTAGCCAATCCAATCATTAGGTGGACCACACCACAGCCAACGGAGGGACTAGGTGCACCCCTCACGTCAGTCATGCGGACGTGGGGTAGGGGCATCCCAGTCGTGGATCCCATCTTGATGTATATATGTTGAGTGTCAAATATTACATATTCCCCCTGTTTATATCTTGGTTTTATGAACATGATAATGCTTAATGGGTATGTTTTAAACATGTTTGTATTGCAAGGTGAATCTGAGAGCTTGGATTGAAAAGAATGTTAAAAACATGGATTTGATGCTCGAGAATCACCAAGGCAAGGGATGGATCTTAGGAGACCAAGATTGAAGATTTTAAGACCCCAAGATCCAAGGAAACCAAGTGTAATAGCTCAAATTAATCTTTACCTTTTAATTTTAACCATTGATTTGGACAGATCCAATCCAACTGTTTATTAACTAATAAATCTAACCATACATTTAACCATCCATCCAACGATGCAACCATCAAACCGTCCATATGCTGAAATCATCAGAATACTTGTCCTTCCATCTAAACCAACTGTCCATCTCGCTTGTCATGTGGCCACTTACAATTCCACCTATCCATCTCACCACCAATCCACAGGTACATCACGAAGTCCATTCCCAAATCACATATGAACTCATATAACCTTACATTTATCCATCCATCTATCCATTTCTATATGCATCGATCCGTCCATCCATCTATATCATCCATTTAATCACCATTGAATACATCACAACCACACACATGCACCAAACACATCATGCGCGCACACATACCTTTCACAAATGTGGCATGCATGCATCAAACACATCACATACATACCTCAAATGAAACACACAAGTAGCCCATGCATGCATCACAAACCATATTGCCCTCCCATCATAACCACGCCTCATGTGTACAACCCTACACTAGACTTGTGCACGTGGTGTAAATTAAAAGAAAGAAAATAAAATGTGATGTACAAAGATTAAAAACAAAAGAAAACTGAAATTTTAAAAGAACATTTATTAATAGCACACGTGATGTTGTGCTCCTTATAAATAAGGAGTAAAGGAAGAGAGGTGGGATGTGCTGTGACGTGAGAAGAGTGAGGAGAGAGAGAAGAGAGAGAGAGAGAGAGAGAGAGAGAGAGAGAGAGAGATTAAAAAAAAGGAGAGTTGTTAGTTATTTACGTTGGAAAGAGGAAGAGAAAGAAGGGAGAGAAAAAAGGAAGAAATAAAAGGAGGGGAGAGAAAAAAGAGGAGAGAGGAAGAAAAGAAAAGAAAAAAGAAAAGAAAAGAAAATACTTTTTTAAGAAAAAGTAGTTTCTCTCACTTGATATTTTTTCTTTATTATTGTTTTTACTTATAATAAATTCCACATGTTTTCCTTTTATTTTTTTAATTATGCAAATAATTCAATAATTGTGCATTTTTCTTTAATTGATTTATTCATTTGATTCATAATTAGTTGTGTTTATTTAACATGATTTTTTCTTTGGCTCTCCTTATTTTAATTGGCAATCCTTGAATCAACTTTAAATTTAGATTATTGTTTAACCATGCATTAATAATTCTTTAATTATTATTATGTTTTTAAAGAAAACCAGAATTTAGAGCATCATTTTTATAAACTTCAAGTTCAATATACTTTTCCAGACTCTCGGGTCGGATCTAATGGATTGCATTCCATGAATATTGTTTTTTCGTAGAACTTTAAATCATGTACGAACAGTCTACAATGACTAGAAATAATTTGTCCTTATAAATATTTTGCTCATGAAATATTAAAATTATATATCCTTTGAACAATCTTTGGAACACCAGAAAATAGGTAGGGCGATCAAGTCCTTTGGGTTGAGAATCCCTAAAGCGTAAATAGGTAGGGCGATCAAGACCCTTGGGTTGAAAGTCCCAGAAACCCAACTGGTACCTCTTGGAACCTCTATTGTACCCTTTGAGTGGGTGAGCATGTTAGGATTGCAAAAGGTTCTCACTGTCAAGTTCGGTAGGGTAGTAGTCTGACCAGCTAACGTACAAATGGGTCCCTCACCAAGTACCCTTTGGATGGGTGCACATGTCATGCAAGAGATTCCTATTGCCAGGCTAGGTGTTGTATTGGCAAGGGTGGTGGCCAACCGATGTAAACTGGCCCTGGTGTTAAGAAGAATAAACTGCACTTGTTATTATAGAGTATAGCATATGTTGATTTCATTCATTCATTTTCTTTGAATTTACATTGAAAAATCTCGTTTATTAATCTCTTCATCTGTTGCTTTACCTAAATAGGTATTGTATCTTTTAATATATTTTATTCAGATTATATGATGTTATTTTTGAAACCTATGTTGAATTTCTCACTAGGCTTCGTAGCTTACCCTATTGGGATTTTAAAATTTCAGGATCAAGATCTCGTGGAGGCACTTAAAGAGATTTGCTTTTATATTTTTTTCTTTATCATTTTCTAAATAAGTGTAATAAACATTAAGTATAGTATGATACTATGGAGGTGACATGAGTTTGGTGATAATCTTGAATAGTCGAAACATGGATATTTTATTCTTCTCTAAATAAATGTTTGATTATTTAATTTTTGAATGGTTATATTTTATTAATGAGAATCATTTTGTCAATATATGCGTGGATTATGAAATGTAAACATACAAAACATAAGTCATGCCTTCGGGTATGGAATTAAGGTCAGATATTTCAAGGTCAGATATACCCAGGTGCTGGATTTTGGGGCATGACACCAAGTGAAGAAGGAAGGAAGTCGAAAGTACAAAGTACAAAAATTTACACTATTTATGTCATCGACCACCGTTCGATGACATCGAAGCCAGTGTTCGATGACATCGACCACCGGTCGATGACATCGAAGAATTACAAAAAATCAAGTCCAGTTGCTGGATAAATTGATGTATTTATTGATGACATCGAAGCCAGTGTTCGAATTACAGAAAATCAAGTCTAGTTGCTAGATAAATTGATGTATTTATCGATGACATCGAAGCCTTGTTTGATTGCTCGATGACATTAAGATTTTTGTGGATTTTTAGAACAACTCACTGGAACTGTCTAGACACATTCTCAATTAATGGAACACCGTTCGATGACATCGAAGTTAGTTCGATGACATCAAAGGTATGTTCAATGACAAGAAGAGTTACGCAGTGTGAAAGACATTACGGAGTACAAAAAGGCACGACTTTCGGATTCAAGTTACGTTTGATGACATCGAAGGCTATTCGATGACATTGAAGGCATTACGCAGAGTTACATGGACTGCGTAAATTTGAGGTAGTTTTTCAAATTTAAACGGATAAGGCTATAAATATGGGTTTCCTAAGAACTTCGAAACATGAATTAGGTTTTGGGAAGCAGATCGTAAGGGTCGAGTAGCCTCCCAAGAGTTTTTCTTCTCTCCTTTCCTATTTTTAATGTTTTCTTTTATGCTTTTAAATCCAATCATGTCTATGGTTGGCTACATCTCTTAGCTAAGGCTAAGAGGTGAAGCTTGTAGTGTATTTGGATGATTTTCATGCTTTAATTCTTGTTCTTGATGAACCTCATTGATTTCTATTTTGATATTAAAGGAACATTTTTAGTTTTCTATGATTTATTATGACTCAAATTACAATAGATGTTGTGATAGATTTGGATATCTTCTTTTCCTGTTTTGAGATTGTGAGATTGGTAAATCTTGTTGTTTACCATCATCTTCTGGGCATGGTAGGGTAATGGAATCCCTTTCAATCATCACGATTCTCCTCCATTGAGAATTAGGTTAATGAAAGTTCAGATTTGGTATAATTGCTTCAGCTTCCAATTGGATAGGATAGGACTCCAATTCCAATTGTATTTCTGGAATCAAGCAAGGTAGCATCCAGATAGCTAAAAGTGGATCCTTGGCACTCTAGTTCCCTTTTTATTATTGAAATCCCAATCACAATTACTTCATTTATTCCAGATCTAGGTCTAGATCTTCTTCTAGTTCTAGTTCTAGTCATTTTCAGAATACGTATTAGATTAGTCCTTGTGGATTCAACCTCAGTCTCACCGAGATTATTACTACATCGCGACCCTACAGTTAGGGTTGTGAACTTGTTTTTGGCACCATTGTCGGGGACCACGGCTACGTTTTTCTGAGATTAATTGGTATTATAATTAGGTTAATATTAGTGTTTATTTTTTCTACTATGTTTTTAGGTTAGGATTTTTTTTCGAAATTATTTTTAGAAACTAACATTGTTTTCTGTTTTGTAAGATCCTAACATAGCTACTCCAATCTAGTAACAACTTTCGAATTCTCTCTTTCTTTTCTAGATTTCTTATTTATTGTAGGTTTTATTTTTCTCTTTCTTTTTTTAGAGTTCAATTGTTTCATTACTTGAGGGTTGCGAGTGTTTCATGCCCAAGTGTAATGTCATGTACAAAGACCCGAGTACCACCTCAGGTAGAAATCCCTAAGGACCGTATTCTGTAAAATTTAGGTGAAATTTAGTTAAATACAAAACTAAATAATCAGTGGATTTTGCTCAAACCACTATTTATACAAATGGCAATACCTAAAACCATCAAAATAGCTAACTCAACACTACTTAGAAACCTAAAAGAAATCCTAAAAGCTTGTTGCTCTCGGGAGTATATTAAAACTCCGTATCGGACCTGGACTGCGCGTCGAAAGTCCGATGACCATGAAACTATAGGGTTATATCCATCTTATTAGGCTTGACAACCATTGTAGGAATCGAGCCCAGATAGTATCTAGAAATGCACAACTTGAGCCCTAAGTGAAGTGTGTGAGAAACGTGAATATCTTTAGAAAACGTAACGAAACTTAAGTAAATTGGGTCGTTCGCTTATGCCTGAAATTGAAGATTTCGGACCGTCAGTTTCTGACCGAACTTCACCCATGGACCAGGAAAATTTCCTTGCACATATCTGTATACTTGTGACCCTGATCGAGTGACAACGAGCGTTAATCTGATACAGGTCCTTCACAGTCGATCAGCCTATCCAATCGCGTTGAAACCACATTCTAGCATAGATCCATCGTCAGGGAACTTACCTTACATCGTGAGTAGTAGACCTCTAGATGAACCCTGCCTGCCCGAAACAGACGTCCTTTAGTTATAATTTAAGTGTACCAAGGCCCTGGGGCCATTTGCATCAGTACTGGGCCTATATAAAGCCCTTAAACCACCTCATTCCTATCTCATACGAATTTTCTCTAACCCTAGGAGAGAAAAGAGAGAAAGGAAGAGAAAAGACTAGGGAGTGAGGGGAAATCTACGGAGTTTGCTGCTGTGATTCTTTCCCATGACTTCATGCACTAAATCGCCTTTACATCTAGCTAGTCGATCCGTTCCAACTACGATTTGGGTAAGAAATGCTAACCCTAATCTTGATTTAGAAAGTCGGATTGAGTAATCGGCAAACTAGCCAACCTATTTCATGATTTAGGTCCCCATTGTTCCGTTTTCGGGAATGTAGAATTTAAACCGAGTCCGAATCGAGTATTCTGATGAATGGTACAGACTATAAACGTTTAGGTTATGGTTTTCAAGGCTTTTAATGTCAGCTAATGATTTATTTCTGACTTGATTGCTGTCATATGATCTTAGTTACGACGTTTTCGATAAATTATACGTGTGTGAACTATGTTGAATATAAGATGCATTCCATGTGTTTATTAAAATGTTTGAATGAATATGAAATTGTGATTTGTGCTTGTCATGACTACAAATCTTGGATTCATGCTTGTCATATGTATCACGACCTCTTTGTATAACGAATTGTTATGGATCATGTCGTAACTAGTCTAGTCTATGTATTTAGAATGTGTAGCTTAAGTGTTTGATAAAATATCTGAATGAGGAATTGTTGATGATTTGTATTTATTAAGTGTTAAGATAGGATTCTCAATTTCCTTAATTATATGTATAGTTTCCTTCATGTAATCATATTTGTCGTTACACAATTTATGGATAAAATGTAAGTGCTTGGTAACATGTTCAATGTGTTTGATGAAATGCCCATATGAGAGATCTATTTAGAATGTTTGTTAAATGCTAATACGATTATCACATGTATTTATAAATTGCATCTAAGTAAGGTTGGGACTACAACGTAGTGCAGGCAATCGGTAACACTTCCGGTCTGGGTGGCTGAATTAGTCTGGCCACATTAGGTAACTAGACGAATCCGAGTTGCACGACGATTGTCGACAGTGGTTAGGCCACAAGGGGTGCTCATGTACTCCATGTCGATCAAGTCTACATGTGCTTGTACCAATCGAACTTACCAAACAAATCGATTGGCCTATTGTGTGTTTACCATGTATGGACATCACTGCTTGAATTTAAGGTACCACTTACCAATGTAAAAGCCCATTTCAACCATGGTACCACGATCTGCTAAGACTTATGAGCCGGGCATGGTTGTATGAGACACTGTGGTTGAGCTATCGGCCTACGCTGGGGTGACGAGCCTCCCCATAGTGACCAATGAGCAACCCAAACTCATGAGCCAGGCATGGTGCTATGGGACACCGTGTTCGAGCTGTCGGCCTACGTTGAGGTGACGAGCCTCCCATAGTGACTGCAAGTATAAACTCTTGAATTTGCCTATCCACTACTTTTCATTAGGGGTGATGCCCTACAACTTGCCTATTATAAGTGAATAACTAGGACTGACAACCCTAGATGGATCTTCGGTTTGGGTTAATGATATAAAGGGAGGTACCTTGCTTCCCAAATTTGCTGTATGAATAAGCTTAGCTAATTAAGTACTCGGCTAACATGACCATGCACTGCATTGCATGTGCTTTGGCGAGGAAGTTGCACCTTTAGGGAGTTTGTCATGTGTGAACTTGGTTGTCGGAGTCACTTTTGAGGGAGCTTTGTGCGAGGGCATGCATCATACTGCATACCATCCCTGCATTAATAAGAGTAGCTAGGAAGTGATTGTTGTATTGCTTTATCATTACTGCTTGATTGACTTAATAACATGTTAACCTGTACCTTATAGTACCACAAAGTTGATCACTCACTCCCACCTTGGGACAGTGTTTTAAAATACCAACCAGACTCTATTGTAGTTGTAGGTGAGGATGAAGTCTATGCGGCTGAGTTTGAATTCGTAAATGAGGAGGAATTCTCCTATGTTCAGCTATCAGGTGGGCCCTCGTAGACCTTATACTGATTCGACGGGATTACAGGGTTACATGGATTAGTTGGACATTTACATTTTGACATTTGGTATATTTTAAAACAGACCTTATATATTAAACCCTGTTACATCATCATACTCTGGAGTTTGTAAAATGTTTACCGTTCAGATATATATGTATTTCAGTCTTTCGCTTGTTAAAATTAATTATATCTAGAGTATGATATGTTGTTTTAGTATAATCCCACTCCTGTTTAATGCATTGATATGGACAACATCTAAACATCATTATCCATATTGCATAAGTGATGTGCTGGATCTCGGGAGTAGAGCTTTGCTCGACCCTCGAAATCTGGGGCGTTATAAGTTGGTATCAGAGCATGATTTGGATTAAACTGGACCTGGGTTATAGGTAACACAATGCACTCTAAACGCACTCTGACTTAAGAAGGGGGCGATGAAATATAGAAATGATCGTAGGATCCCAAAGTTTCACCGACAGGTGAAATTGCCTATTGTAACGTAGCCCGTACGCGTCCGAGATCATGCAAATTGATCTTAATCCCTTTTAGGCCATCATTCGATGGGTTTGAACAATAATTCGGTGAATCCCACACTTGACACAATCCAAAAAGCATGAATACGCGCTTGTTGGACCGAGAAAATGCATCACACAGGCATAGGGGCCCAAATCACAAAATCTAGTGGGACCCAGGGGGTCCCCCGCACATGCACAGCACAACACCCCGGGAGGGGGTGGCCACCGCTCCAGGGTGGAGCCACCACCGAACACCCTAGTGGGGCGCGGTGGCACCGCCCAGGCGGTGGTGCACCACCCAGCTCCACAGCGGGCCGCGGTGACACACCGCCCACCGACCAACCATGTGGGGCCCACCCACATGTGGGACCACCTATTTGACTCCCCTTTTGCCCCTCTTTCTCATTCCATCCTATTCTAAACCCTCTAAACCCTCCAAAACCCCACTTTCTCTCCCAAACCCCCATTCCATACACTCAAAGCCACATTTTCTTCTACATTTCACACCCATCTTCCACCATTCTCTCAAAACTACCATTTTCATTTCTCCATCTTTCCTATTTCCACCTATTGGAGCACCAAAAATCCTCTTTTTGTGTCTCATATTTCCCATATCCTCAAATTCATTTCAATCTCCAAGCTTTTCCGCTTCCATGGCTCTCTTCGAGCTTGTCACCGCCATCTTCTCAATCTCAACGCTCCTTTCCCTTATGGGAAAGAGAAGAGTGACCTTGGATGAGGCCGAACCGAGCCGTCCAAGCCGCTCGAGGAAGAAGGCGAGCACCGAGGCTAGTACAAATGTCAAACGAGAGCGAAGATCGAAACGGGATCTCGATCCTCAAATTCCACTCAAAATATCTCTACCGGCGGGCACCGAACTTGGTAAGTTTTGTAACTGCAAAGTCGTATTTGAAGCCCGTGTTGTTAAGAGACTATTTGGGCTGTATCCGGTTATTGACCTTCTTTTGGAGACTGGGTGGGGTCACATGTTTGAAGGGAAGGCTCATGCAAGTGAAGGCACCGTATGAGCCTTCTATGCCCATATACAGAACCCACTACTGAAGCCTCTTCAGTCTATCATCCCCTTAGGGAGGCAGGAAGCCATTGTCAATGTAGATGTGATGGCCCATATCATGGGGATTGCACGTGGTGTGGTACATGCTAGTGCATCTCATCTCACTAGTAGATGGAAAAAAGATCACCGCACACATTTTCTTTTTGACCAACTAGCTCATTAGAGGTGAGACAATAGCCTCCCATTGACTAAAATGATGGCAAACTTGTGCCTACTCCACTACATATGCACGTGCAATGTGTATCCTAGGTGGAGCAACCATACAGAATGCACTCGTTTGATGGTGGACTTTCTGTACAGAGCTGGACAGGGAGACAAGTTGTGCTTGCCTACTTTCGCTTTGTCACAGATAATCAGGACCGCACACTCTACTCGGGGAGACACCTCACTCCCATTCTACCGACTTATTTGCAAGATTGCCCGCAATTTCAGTTTCATACTAAATATGGATAATCTTGCACCCATCCACTTCATTAGTGAGACTACACTCAACAATATGGGGATTAGCCAGGCAACGCTAAGCCCAACTCAATGAGTATGGGGATGAAATAGAAGAAGAAAGTGAAGAGGAAGAAAGTAGTGAAGATAAAGAAGGAAATGAAATAGAAGAAGGCAGAGAGGAAGAAGGCAGTGAGCAAGAAGGAAGTGAGGAGGAAGAGTAGGAAGAGGAGGAGGAGGCCCAAGACTCAAATGGGGGACCTCCTGCTACACATGAAGACTGCCACGATCGGGTTCCCTTAAAAGCCTGCATGGCCAGGATTGAAGAAAATCAAGCCACCCTAAAATAGGAGTTCAAGGTGAATCGGGCTTATCTGAAACAGAAATTCAGGAGAATGTCTCACAACTTGAAGACTCTCCTGTGTTATATACAGGATAAGGGTGCTCCTCCACCTTCGCCAGAGTTGGGAGGACTAGTCATGTGTTACAGTCATTTTCATGTTTTCTTGTTGCTTGTTTTTCTTTGTAATAGCCTTGGTTGGCTTAATTGGATGTTAGACTAGCTAGTGTTAAAGCTTTTGCTAGATTAGCTCACATGCATTCTCTGTCAAGACTCATGTAATACTACATCTCATATATTGTGACAAATTTTGAGTAAATGGAATGCATGAAGCTTCTTTTGATTTGGAATGTGTAGAATGTTTGGAAAAGTGGGTAATATTATCCTAATCTCAGACATGTTGCACCCTATGTTGTATATAGGGAATGCCTCCTAAAAACACTCGGAACATAGCACGTCTTGCACTTGGTGGATTGATTGATGAGACACATGCATTCTCTATCATGATTCATATAATACTGCATCTCATATATTGTGACAAATTTTGGCTAAATGGAATGCATGAAGCTTCTTTTGATTTGAAATGTATAGTATGTTTGGAAAAGTGGGTAATATTATCCTAATCTCACTCATGTTGCACCCTATGTTGTATATAGGGAATGCCTCCTAAAAACACTTGGAACATAGCACATCTTGCACTTGGCGGATCGATTGATGAGGCACCTCCCCTGAGAAATAGCCATACAGACCCCAGTTTAGGCCCAGATAGTGACATAATGCCGAATTCACAACCGGCCACTGGCCCCACCAATGGGCCAACACCTAGTGCACCACCAGTTCTGGGACAGAACCGCGCGTCTACGTCAACGCCACACATACTTCAGGCAGCTTCTCCTCCCGATAGGTTGGAGCAAATGATGTTCCTGATGCAGCAATAGCAATAGTTTTTGGCCACTATTACAAGGGCCATTGCCTAGAACATGAATAGGGTCCTGCCTATGCCACCCGTGTAACCCACTGAGACTATTGCAAAGGCCGAGCTATATGTCCTAGAGGGGGGGGGGGGGGGGGGGAATAGAACTATGCCAAATTAAAACTTAACAATGGAATTTAAATAAATTAAATACAGATAGTAATAGACAATCCCACAATGCTGAATTTAAAGACAACCTCAAATGTACGAGTATTGAGAAGTTGATACAGATGTTGTTCTAAGGACAACCTTACACTATAAAAACCAAGGGTTTATAACAGGATAACCTTACTAGAATGATTTGTGTATCAAAAACTCAAACTTGATATAGAGGAATAAATAAATGAATAGCAAGGAAAGAAATTTATGCTATTACAACATTCTCCACATTGGCATAAAAGAAATTACAACATTTTCCATAATACAAAAAGGAAATTACAATCATCAACAAAAAGAAATAAACAATCAATCCACAAGACCAGAAATTATAATGGTTCGCTTGTGTGTACACCAACTGTTTAGAAAAATAGCCACCCAACTACTCCACTCCTAATATCCTCACACAATGGATATTAGCGTTCACTATGAAAATAGGTTTTTCTAGGTTCACCTAAAACCCTCACAATTGTGTCTTTTAAGTGGGTTTACAAAATTCAAGAGACCCCACACTCTGAGTTTTTTGGATCACCTCAGACAAACCAAAATAGAGATTTTTCTAGCATAATCTCAAAAACTGAAACAGAAATTTACAATAATGTAAAATACCTGGATATTCTCTTTTTGATGCCGCCCAGAAGAACCAAATCGGAATAGAATTTCAACGTAGAAGTTTAATGTCCAAACTCACTTATGAAATGGTTTTAGGTTCTAAATTGATTTTAAATTAAATTAAGTTGAGCTAGCTCTATTTGATTTTGATTCAAAGAAAAGGGTAATCTTCAATCCCTTCTTCAAATATGACAAAGCTAAATTAAGAGAATATTAAATGAGCACAATATAGCTTAAAAATAACACTAACTTATCTCTCAGAGTGGCATATTAATTTATCTTGAATTGAATAAAAAAACTATGAAATTCGTGTTCTATTTATAGGTGAAGAAATTACGTTCACGACTGGTCCTGAGGACACTACGACTAGCTGTAGGACCAACAGATTTTTGAAATTTTGAGCACGATAAGATAAATCCGTTTCACGACTGGTCATAAGCCCTGCATGACCGGTCGAGGGACCTCCACGAATGGTCGTGACCTGTCCACGACTGGTTGTGTGGAACCTGAAATAGTTGTTGGACTTTGAGTCATAGCTGCAGGACTGGTCGAGAACGAGTCGAACACTATTCACACGACTGGTCGAGTGCTTTTACAAAAAATTCTAAAATTTTGAAACAAACTTAGGACTGGTCGAGGAATTTCTTAGACTGGTCGAGCCAGTGCTAGGACTAGTCGATCAGAGTCTAAGACTAGTTGAGAAACAGTCTATTCACTTATAAAATGATCTAATTGAATTATTATTCAAAATGACCTACCCTATGGTCAATCTAAGGTCATTCATACCTTAACCATGATGTATGAACATTGAAACTTCTTTTTCTTCAGTTGATAATTGTTCTTTAAAGTTCACGAAGCTTGAGATCATTACACATGATGACACTTGAACTTGTGACCTTTCGAAGAATATTTAAACTTGAACTTGTAGCCTTAAGAAGCTTGAACTTGAAATATCTTGAATCTTGAGCTTGAGGTACAAAGTAAAAAGACTTTGTCTTGACTTGGAGCTTGAATTATGAATCTTGAACATTGAACACTCCCTTGATGTTGCACTCGAACATGACCATGGAATCTTGCATTTCTTGAAGTAAAGACCTTTATTCTTGAGTGATGCAAGATAAAGATTCCAAGAGAGGTTTTGGCACTACAAAATTTGACAATTATAGGAGCTAGAAAACATAGCACTTACAATCTCCCCTTTGTCAAATTTGTGACAAAACACACTCCATACAAACAAACATTATACGCATAAAGAATCATGCACCAGTTATTAAAAAAAAATCAATTACAACCTGGTTAAAGAATCATGCACCAGTTATAAAAACAAAGCATCAATTCGCTTCAATTCCACCAACAATACTCCCCCCCTTACTTAACTCCCCTCTCAAAATAGAATCATTCACAAACAACCCATTCACAATCCACATATCATATATCAAGCATGATAACCTTCTCCCCCTTTTTGTCACAATATGACAAAGGAAGAAACCAATACATGGAAGTGGAAAGATATAAAGAGGAAATAATAAGAAGAGTATTGAGGAATAAATGATCAAGATAGACAACATATGAAATCAATAAGCAAGTCAAATTCAAACATAAGTAACCGAGTTCAACCAAGTACTACAAAGTTAAGTCAAGTATAACCTCACAAGACAAAATAAACCAAGTAGCATTAAAGTTATTACAAACCAAGATTAAAAAAAAAAAAAAACTAATCAAATCTTGAAGAGGTAGCAAGAATAAATGGATCAATCTGATGTAAACCCTTATTAATACGCCTCATATATTTATGCATATAAGCAAATTGTAAATCCTAGGTTACACAAATCTGAGCCACCTGTTCCTCAAGAGAATGCAACCTCTCAGCGAAATCAGAAGGTTGATTATCAGGGTCAGCCTCAGAATCTGATTCGAGCTCATCAAAGATATCACCCATGTTTATGTCATCAGGAGGAAAATTGCATTCTTCTTCATTTACAGCTTCAGCTCCACCACCACCCACATTGACCAGGCCTGCAGCCAACCTCAAATTCATCTTGTTTATATTTGAGTAGTTGAAAATAAAGTGTTGAATATGAGCCTCTCCAATAGGCATAACCACTAACATATGGGTGGCTAACACAGTCATAAGATATGCAAAAGGGATATCACTGTGTCCAGGATGGAGACGGAATTGTATGATGGAATGACGGATTAAAGAAGGAAGATAAACATTTGTACCAAAGATGATGGAATGCAGAATACGAACCATGAAAGAGGTGAGTTTAGTTTTGTTACCAGAACGTGGATAAAGATTTGAAATAAATACTCTGTGAAGGACCCTGTATTTGGGTAACAAGTACTTTGAAGCAAGCACATTCCCATTTTGACTCCATTGCGCATATATATTGCACAATGCTTTAGTAAGTAAAAAGGTCGAGCTATATGTCCTAGAGGGGGGCTGAATAGAACTATGTCAAATAAAAAAAATAACAGCAGAATTAAATAATAAGATAGCAAAATGAATTGCAAATAAACAAAGGAAGCAATAACCTCAAAATTCTAGTATTGAGAGGTTGATACAAATGTTGTTCTAAGGACAACCTTACACCATAACAACCAAGGGTTTATGGCAGGACAACCTTACTAGAACGATTTGTGTATCAAAAACTCAAACTGAAGAGGAATAAAAAGGAAATAGTAAGAAAGAAAATCTAAGCTATTGCATGTAACGACCTTGGAAATTTTTGTGCTAATCTTTCCTTAAGTAGTTGTTTTTGGGGTAATTAGCACTATACTCGATTGCTTGTGAAATTCGCATCAATCACTTTAAATTGTATCTTCATGGCTCTAAACTTGTAGATTAGTTAGCGCTACGTTACTCTGAAATCTGGGATCCAACGCTAAATCCAGTTGTTCTGGGGAATTTTTGGAAGTTCTGGATCGGACCTGGACCGCGCGTCGAAAGTCCGATAGCGATGATCTTAGGCTGTTGCAGTCATCGAGTTGGGCTTGACCATCACCTCGAAAATCAAGTCCATGTGATGTTTTGGGTCGATTTGTTTGAGCTCGGAGTGAAGAGTGAGAACGGTTGGAATTTATTAAGTTTTTATGAAATCTGAGTCGTGTCGCTTGCGCGACGATTTTAAGCTATCTGACCGTTGGATTCTGACCCAATTTCATCCTCTGATCAGGGAAGGTGGCCCAGGCATATCCTAGTGCTTGTGGACCTGATCGAGATTCCGTGACCATTGAATTGAGTGTGTTCCGCCATGGCTGATCTGAAGAGTCGGTCGGTATGAAAACTCAGCCCTTTGTAGTGACCTCGAGCATGCCTGGATACCGCATTGAGGTGACGAGCCTTAGTGTAGTAGCGAAGGTGTGAAAGGCGTGCATTGATTGGTGACGAGCCCTTTGCTACGACCTCAAATATATGATCGTATGAGATGTCTAGGACTGATGACCCTAGAATGGATCACTGTTTGGATGGTGATATGAGGAAGGTATCTTAGCTTCCCAATCCTGTTGTATGAAATTGACTAATAACAACTTGGTAATCATATCCATGCACCGCATTTGCATGTGCTTTGTAGATGTGGCGCACTTTGAGGTGATGTCATGCGTAACGTAAGATGAAGACGCTGAGAGTGTACGCGTGAGGGCACGCATCATTTTGCATACATCCTTGCATTAACAAGAGTACTTAGGATTTATTTAATTGTTCTGCTTTATCATTACTGTTTGATTGAACTGATAACATGTTAACCAATGCCTTATTGTTCCACTAAGTTGATCACTCACTCCCACGTTTCTGGGGCAGTGTTAAACACCCTCCAGACTCTGTCTTAGGTTCTGATGTTGCAGATGTGGATGCGACTTCTGAGGCAGAGCGGGAGATGGATGATGATGAGGCTGCCTTTTCTTGTATGCAGTTTTCAGACGGGTTCTAGCGAGCCTTGGTCTGATGCGCGGGATTTTAGGATTATTTTTGGGAACTTAAATGATGTAACTTGATACTTATAATTTTGTTAAATAACACTTTCATACGACCTGGCTTGTATATGTACTTCAGGGATTTACACTTGTACACATATATTTCTATAAGTCTTCTGCTTGCTTTCTTCACTTATCCCTGAATTATATCTGTGTTTTGGCTTAATCTATTCCATGTTTTATGCACTAATACAGTCAACATACATCCATCATTAAATATGTTGCATAAGTGATGTTTTGGAACTCGGGAGCTGAGTTATGCTCGACCCCCGAATTTCAGGGTGTTACATTACAACATTCCCCACAATGCTGAAATGTAAAGATTACAACATTCACATCCACAAATACATCCCGCAATCTTCAACTAAAAAGAATAAAGAAAGGAAACCACAAAACACAAAGAATTATAGTGGTTCGCCTGTGTACACCAACTATTAAACAGCAGCCACATAACTACTCCACTCCTAATATCCTCACACAGTGGATATTAGCGTTCACTATGAAAATAGGTTTTTTCCAGGTTCAACTAAAACCCTTACAATTGTGTCTTTCAAGTGGACTTACATAATTTAAAAACCCCACACTCTGAGTTTTCTGGATCACGTCAGATAACCAAAACTAAGAGATTTTTCTAGCTTAATCTCAAAGAAACCAAAACAAAGGAATTTACAAAAACTGTAAAATACCTGAATATTCTCCTTTTGTTGCAGCTCGGAAGAACTAAATCGGAGTAGAAGTTCAATGTCCAATACTCACACATGAAATGGTTCTAGGTTCTAAATTGATTTTAGATTTAAAGTACCTTGGGCTTGCTTAATTTGATTTTGATTCCAAAAAATGGGAATACTTCAATCCCTCTTTCAAATAGAATTGGAATGCAGAAATTCAAAATCAAATACAAAGAAAGCTAATAAAAGAGAATATTAAACAAGCACAATATAACTGAAAATAATGACTAACTTATCTCTCAGAGTGACGTATTGATTTTTCTTTAATTCAATGAAAAACTCTGAAATTCGTCATCTATTTATAAGTGAAGAAATTATGTTCATGACTGGTCCTGAGGACACCATGACTGGTCATAGGACCAACTGGTTTTTGAAATTTTGAACGCGATCAGATAAAGTCGTTCCACGATTTGTCGTACGCACTCCACGATTGGTCGAGGGACCTCCACAACTGGTCATGACTTGCCCACGACTAGTCGTGTGGAACATGGAATAGTTGCTAGACTTTGAGTCATAGCTGTAGGACTGGTCGTAAACGAGTCGAGCACTATTCACACGACTGGTTGAACAGTCTCTAGGATTGGTCGTGGCTTAACAAAAAATTTTGAAAATTTACAACAAATTTAGGACTGGTCGTGGAATTTCTTAGATTGGTCGAGCCAGTGCTAGGACTAGTCGAATAGAGTCAAGGACTAGTCAAGAAACAGACCATTAACTTATAAAATGATATAATTGAATTATGTATTCAAAATGACCTACCCTAAGGTCAATCTAAGGTCATTCGTACCTTATCCATGATGTATGAACATTGAAACTTCTTTTACTTTGGTTGAAAGATGATCTTTGAAGTTCACAAAGCTTGTGATCATTACATGATGAAGCTTGAACTTGAAACCTTTTGAAGCTTCAATTTGAATCTTGAATGTGTAACTTTAAGAAGCTTTAATTTGAAACCTGTTTAGTCTTGAGCTTGAGGTCCAAAGAAAAAGACTTTGTCTTGACTTGGAGCTTGATCTATGAATCTTGAACTTGTTGTTAGACTTGAACATAACCATGTAAACTTCCATTTCTTGAAGTAAAGATCTTTGTTCTAGAGTGCTGCATAGTCTTCATTATGTAGGAGTGTTATATAAGACACAGATTCCAAGAGAGGTTTTGGCACTACAAAATTTGACAATATATGAGCTAGAAACCATAACACTTACAATCTCCCCCTTTTTCAAATTTGTGACAAAATAACTCCAAACAAACATAAGCATTATACGCACAAAGAATATAAACCAGTCAACCTGGTTAAAGAATCATGCAACAGTTATAAAAGAATCAAAGCAAGCACATTTTGCTACCACTCCCCCTTACTCCTATCCTCCATCCACATGTCGTAAGCATGTCAAAATTCTCCCCCTTTTTGTCACAATATGACAAAGGAAGAATTTAATACAAGAAACAAAATATAGATAAACAAGGAAGAATAAGACGAGCAAAGAAGAATAAAGGAGCAAAATATGAAAATTCATAAGCAAGTAAAGATCAAGTATCATCAAACATCATCCAAGTTTAACCAAAATCAATCCCACAAACCAAAAGGAAGCAAAGTATCAGAAGAGTTATTACAATCCAAACTTAGAAAATAACGAGGTTGCAAAAGATGAAGAGTGGGTTTCTTCAAAATCAAATTTTGGAGAACAAAACCCCAAAAACTTCAAGGAAACAATAAATAAATCACTCCAAGTATGAAAATGAAGTGATATTGACTTGAATCTAAGAGAAAAATGGAATTAATGCACTAACCTTAAAGATTTAGGAAGGTGGGTATGACCGATCGGACTTAGACTCATTGGAGAAGAAGCACAAATGAGGAAGAAAAGGGTTTTTCCCCCAAATTAAAGTTAAACCTGCGATACCATGATTGGTCGAGTACGTGCTCGACCGGTGATGCCACGACTGGTCAAGCATATACTCCACTAGTCGTGCACAACTAAAAATATGCATTTTACTTAAAATTTGACAATTTAAAATAACAAATATATACAATATGATACAGAAATGCATTAATAATCAATTCAAATTGCACATGCCAAGATCAAATTTTAATTTAGAAAACCTGCTTTTGTCGAGCGGTTTTGTGAATATGTTAGCAAGTTGAGTCACGGTCGGAATGTATTCTAAAGAAATTATCTTTTCTTCCACTAATTCACGAATGTAATGATATCTAATGTCAATGTGCTTGGTTTGTGAATGCTAGATTAAATTTTTAGATATATTAACTGCACTCAAATTATCACAGTATAATACCATAGAGTCCTATGCAATTCTGTAATCGTTTAACATTCTTTTCATCCATACAAGCTGAGTGCATGCATTACCATCAGCAATGTATTCAGCCTCAGCGGTAGAGAGCGATACAGAACTTTGTTTCTTACTCTGCCAAGAAACTAAACAGTTCCTAGCATAGAAACAACCACCACTGGTAGATTTCCTATCATCAACATTACCAGCCCAATCAGCATCAATGTACCCAATTAATTGAATACTAGTATCATGTGGATACCAAAGACCCAAATTAGCTATACTTGCGACATATCGTATAATCCGCTTAACAACAGTTAAATGTGACTCTTTAGGGTCAGATTGATATCTAACGCAAATTTCTACGCAAAATGCAATATCAGGTCGGCTTGTAGTTAAATACAACAAACTACCTATTATACAGCGATATAATTTAGGATCCACTTTCTTACTTGTAGAGACCTTTGAGAGTTTTAAAGTCATAATCATAGGAGTATCAAAATTCTTACCATTCTCAAAACTGAACTTTTTAACTAAGTTTAGAGCATATTTGGTTTGAGAGATAAAGAAACCCTCAGGTTGTTGTTTAACTTTTAACCCTAGGAAATAATTCAATTCCCCAACCATACTCATTTCGAACTTAGATTTCATCAAATCTGCAAACTCAATAGTCATGTTAGCACAGGTAGATCCATAAATAATATCATCAACATAAATTTGTACTATTAAAATTTGATCATTATGTTTCTTTAAAAATAGAGTCTTATCAACACTTCCCATTAGAAAATTTTGACTTAATAAAAACTTAGTTAACTTTTCGTACCATGCCTTGGGAGCTTATTTTAAACCACAAAGAGCCTTTTTTAGGTGGTATACATGATCAACATTCTTAGGGTCTTCAAAACCCGCTGGTTGTTTAACATATACTTCTTCATGCAAATCGCCATTTAAAAAAGCACTCTTTATATCTATTTGATATATTTTAAATTTTTTAAAGAAAGTAATAGATATAAATAGTCTAATTGATTCAAGATGAGCTACTGGGGCAAAAGTTTCATCATAATCGATGCCTTCAATTTGAGTGTACCCTTGTATAACCAGTCTAGCCTTGTCTCAAATTATATTACCAAGTTCATCAGACTTATTTTTTAAAAATTCACTTAGTTCCAATAATATGTTTATCTTTAGGTCTAGCAACTAAATACCAAACATCATTTCTAACAAATCAATTAAGCTCTTCTTACATCACAACTATCTAGTTTTCATCAGTAAGAGCTTCTTTTACATTAGCTGGTTCGATCTGAGATGTAAAGCACACGTAATTATACATATCTTCTAGTTGTCTACGAGTGCTCACACCAGTGAGAGGATTACCAATAATCTAAGTGGTTGGATGATCTTTAACAGTCTTCAGTTCAAAGTTATTTTGACTTGATGAAGTATCTGGTTTGTCAATTAGAAGAACTTCATCATTATCGGAACTTGAGGCAAGTGTATTCAAGTGATCGTCAATGACCACATTAATGGACTCTTGAATTACACCGGTCCTCTTATTTAGTACTCGATACGCTCGACTATTCAAAGCATTATCTTAAAAAGAACCCTTCATCACTTTTAGTGTCAAACTTACCCAAATTTTCACGGTCACGTAAAATATAGCACTTACTGCCAAAAACTTAAAAGTATTTAACAGTAAGCTTCTTATTAAACCACATTTCATAAGCCATTTTACCGTTTTATTTTCTAGTGTAAACACAGTTAATTATATTACATGCAGTATTTACGGCTTTGACCCAAAGATTTTTAGAGAGCTTCATACTATTTAACATTACATTCGCCATTTCTTGAAGCACTCCATTTTTTCTTTCTACTATTCCATTTTGTTGTAGTGTTTTGGGCATAGAGAATTCGTGTGATATTCCCTGATCGCAACAGAATTTCTTAAAACTGCTATTCTCAAATTCTAATCCATGATCACTACGGATCTTACTGACTCGAGAACCTTTTTTCGTTTGGATCCATTTGAGAATCCTTTTTACATCATCAAGGGTTTCTGATTTATCCCTTAAGAAGGCTACCCAAGTGAATCTGGTAAAATCATTCACAATTACCAGTATGTATTTTTTGCCACCTTGACTCTCCGTCCTGGTTGGTTCTATAAGATCCATGTGGAGAAGTTTGAGCGGTTTGGATGTGGCATTGGAGTCTACTTTTTTGTGAGTACTCCTAGTTTGCTTGCTAATTGGCATTCACTACATATTTTATCTATTTTTTTGTATTTTGGGTAGTCCTCTCTTTTACTCAATCTATATAAGTTGCGGTAGTGTACATGTCCAAGACGTTTATGCCATAATTCGGTCTCATCGGTATGGACCATGTAACACGATAAATTAGATTAGCTAGAATCACTTACAATATAGCAGTTTTCAGAAGTTCTATGACCAGTTAATATTACAGAACCATTTTTATTTAAAATTTCACACCCTAGGTTAGAAAATTTTACGTTGTGGTTTTTATCGCATATTTGAGAAATGCTTAATAAGTTATGTTTTAAAACTTCTACATATAAAACATTCTCAAATAAAGGGAGGTTAGAAAGTTGAACCGTACCTTGGCCAAATGCTGCAGTTGCTACCATCACCAAATGTGACTGAACCATCAGTCATGTCTTTAAGAGTGGTGAACAGACCTTTGTCCCAGTCATGTGCCTGGAGCATCCATTGTCTAGGTACCACTTTGAATGGCTTGAAGCTTTGAAAGCTATGTGGGCAACCAAGCAAATAACCTTAGGAACTCATTTCATAACTGTTTTGGGTTTAAGAGTATAGTTGGTCTTCTTGTGTTTGTAGTTGTTATAAGACCGTCCCACTGAGTTAGATTTTAAGAGCTCCTTAAGTAAATCAACAATTTTTTCAGCTAAAGGATTATGATTCTGATTTTTATAGTTGATATGATTGCTTTTAAGTTTTAAAGATTGAAATGATTTAACATTTTTAGAATCATATTGATTTGAATTTTTCCCTTTTGAGTTTGAAGACTCTCCTTTTACAAACTTAGGAGGAGTATTCTTATGTTCCGGAGGAATATTTTTATTGTAACCCAAACTGGATCGGTCACCACATTTTTGAGATCCGGATAATAGTTTTGTAACTTATGATCACCTTGGGCATACCTCCATGTATCCTTTAAACTCAAAAGTGAAGAGACTTCAACTTTTAGTTTTTCATTTTCAGATTTTAGAGTTTCAATAAGAGAGGTTTTGAAATCTAAATCGCATTTATATTTTTCAAAAGAATCTGAAATATGGGAATTTTCTAAAACTAGTGTATCAAAAAAAATTTAAGTTTCAAAAACTTTTCTTTCTGAAGTTTAAGTTTCACCGCAATCTTACAACTTTCCTTTTATAAGGCATTGTAAGCATCTTGAAGATCTTCTTCATTTTCATGATCACTATTCAGATTTTCTTCACTAGTTGAATCATCGTGATCTGAAAAAGTGAATTTGGCTAGAGTCATAAGGGCTTTGACTTCATTACCCAACTCAATTTCAAAATCTTCTGATTCAGAAGAGGCTTCGGAGCTAGAAGATTCATCCTAAGTAGCCAACATACCTTTCCTTTTAGCTTTGTCCTTTTTAGGACACTTGTTTGCTAAATGCCCATATTCATGGTAGTTATAACATTGACTATCTTTTAAAGATTTCCAAGTTTAGATTTGGATCTTTTCTTATCATTTGATTTTTGAAAATCAACCCTCTTTTTACTTTTGAAAATCTTACAAAACTTTTAGCTAAAAGGGCCATATCATCTTCAGAATTTTCTAAATCAGAATTACTATTTTCTTGAGAAATACATTTTGAAGATTTAAGGGCGATGGATTTACCTTTAGGAGCTTTAAAGTTTAACTCATAGGTTTGTAAAGAACCAACTAACTCTTCTACCCTCATATTATCTGTATCACGAAGTTCCTGGATCGCGGTCACCTTTGAATTGAATCGTTCAGGTAGTGAATGTAGTATCTTTGCACAGACTTTATTTTCTAGGATTTTATCACCAAGACCCCACATAGAGTTAACAATGTCATTTAATCTAGTATAAAAGTCCATGAATATTTCACTTTCCTCCATACGTATTTCCTTAAATTTGGTTGTGAGGATTTGGACTTTAGATTTCTTGACAATTATTGTTCCCTCGTGTGTCATTTCTAAAATATCCCAGGCTTGCTTTGCAGTATCACAGGATATAATTCTTTTGAATTCATCCGGTGATAGTGCGCAAGTTATGGCATTTAAAGCTTTTGCATTGGCACTACTCTCATTTTTCTAAAGTGTGGTCCAAGTAAAATAAGTTGTGACTTTCATTGATTTGGATCCATCGATACTAGTTACTTCAGTGGTAGGAGGGGTCCATTCAGTTACTGTGGCTTGCCACAGCTCTCATCCACGGATTTTAGAAAAATCCTCATTCTGGCTTTCTAATAGGCATAATTGGAGCCATCAAACGGTGGAGGCTTAGTGACTGAAAGACTATCAAAATTTGTCATCTTAAACAGCTCAGATCGATTAGCTCAGGAAATAAATCCAAATAGAATAATTAAAAAACAAGCTATTAGGCTTTGATACCACTTGAACAGGCTAAGCTATATGTCATGGGGGGGGGGGGGGAATAGGACTATGGCAAATTAAAAAAAATAATAGTGGAATTAAACAATAAGATAGCCAAATGAATTGTAAATAAACAAAGGAAGCAACAACCTCAAAATTCTAGTATTGAGAGGTTGATACAAATGTTGTTCTAAGGACAACCTTACACCATAACAACCAAGGGTTTATGGCAGGACAACCTTACTAGAACAATTTGTGTATCAAAAACTTAAACTGAAGAGAAATAAAAAGGAAATAATAAGAAAAGAAATCAAAGCTATTACAACATTCCCCACAATGCTAAAATGTAAAGATTACAACATTCACATCCACAAATACATCCCACAATCTTCAACCAAAAAGAATAAAGAAAGGAAACCACAAAACCACAAAACACAAAGAATTATAGTGGTTCGCCTGTGTGTACACCAACTGTTAAACAACAGCCACACAGCTACTCCACTCCTAATGTCCTCACACAGTGGGTATTAGCGTTCACTATGAAAATAGGTTCTTCCGGGTTCACCTAAAACCCTCACAATTGTGTCTTTCAAGTGGGCTTACACAATTTAAAAACCCCACACTCTGAGTTTTCTGGATCACCTTAAATAACCAAAACTGAGAGATTTTTCTGGCTTAATCTCAAAAAACCAAAATAAAGGAATTTATAAAAACTGTAAAATACATGGATATTCTTCTTTTGTTGCAGCTCGGAAGAACCAAATCGGAGTAGAAGTTCAACGTAAAAGTTCAATGTCCAATACTCACATATGAAATGGCTCTAGATTCTACATTGATTTTAGATTTTAATTACTTTAGGCTAGCTTGATTTGATTTTGATTCCAATAAATGGGAATACTTTAATCCTTCTTTCAAATAAAATTGGAATGTGAAAATTCAAAATCAAATACAAAGAAAGCTAATAAAAGAGAATATTAAACGAGCACAATATAGCTTAAAATAACGACTAACTTATCTCTCAGAGTGATGTATTAATTTTTTTTAATTCAATGAAAAACTCTGAAATTCATCGTCTATTTATAAGTGAAGAAACTGTGTTCACGACTGGTCCTGAGGACACTACGACTTGTCGTAGGACCAACTGATTTTTGAAATTTTGAGCGTGATCAGATAAAGTCGTTCCAAGACTAGTTGTAGGCACTCCACGACCGATCGAGTGACCTCCACGACTGGTTGTGACTTGCCCAAGACTGGTCGTGTGGAACCTGGAATAGTTGCTAGACTTTGAGTCATAGCTGCAGGACTGGTCGTGAACGAGTCGAGCACTATTCACACGACCGGTCAAGCAATCTCCAGGACTAGCCATGGCTTAACAAAAAATTTTAAAAATTTACAAAAAATTTAAGACTGGTCGTGGAATTTCTTGGACTGGTCGATTCAGTGCTAGGACTAGTCGAACAGAGTCTAAGACTAGTGGAGAAATAGACCATTCACTTATAAAATGATATAATTGAATTATATATTCAAAATGACCTACCTTAAGGTCAATCTAAGGTCATTCGTACCTTATCCTTGATGTATGAACATTGAAACTTCTTTTCCTTTGGTTGAAAGATGATCTTTGAAGTTCATGAAGCTTATGATCATTACATGATGAAGCTTGAACATGAGACCTTTTGAAGCTTCAATTTGAATCTTGAATATGTAACTTTAAGTAGCTTTAATTTGAAACCTCTTTAGTCTTGAGCTCGAGGTCCAAAGAAAAAGACTTTGTCTTCACTTGGAGCTTGATCTATGAATCTTGAACTTGTTGTTATACTTGAACATAACCATGTAAACTTGCATTTTTTGAAGTAAAGATCTTTGTTTTAGAGTGATGCACAGTCTTCATTATGTAGGAGTGTTATACAAGACACAGATTCCAAGAAAGGTTTTGGCACTACAAAATTTGACAATATAGGAGCTAGAAACCATAGCACTTACAGTAAGCATACATTTTTCTGATTCAGATGGTTTAGCTACTAGAGTGCTAATTGGAATACCTTCATCATTGACAGGTATGTCCATTAGACCAGAAATCATATGTTTGTCTACTTCAAATGGACCTTCTCTAGTTGCTATAATAAAAGTTAAATTTTCAGTTGAAAAATTAGAAATATATGCATACATAGCTTGCGCAATAGACTGGTATGCCGGCCCACTCTAATGTAGAATATTAGCCCATCCTACAGATTGGAGAAGAGGAAGGAGTTCAAAAGGAGAAAGATGTTCAACATGCATAGGTCATTCAACTAATACATTGCACAACCTTAAATCCCGCACATAGGAGGGATCATCTTCGGGTGACTGAAGGTGACGCCTTGTGATAGGTGTCGATTTAGATGTTGAAGGATCACGTGAACTTTTCTTTTTACCTCTACCATCCATTTGAAACTAGGAAATCAAGGAAGCAAAAGATTGTAAATGAGATAGAGTGGGTTTTCTCAAAATCAGATTTTGGAGAGAAAAATACCTAAAACCTCAAGGAAACAAGAAATAAATCACTCCAAAGATGAAAAAGAAGTGATATATACTTGAATCTACAAGGAATATAGAAATAAAGCACTAACCTTGAAGAACAATAAAGATGAGTTCGACTGGTCGTGCTAAGACCCGTTGGAGAAGAAGCCTAAATGAAGAAAAGAGGATTTTCTCCTAAATAAAGGTCAAACCCAAGCTACACGACTGGTCGTGTACATGCTAGACTGGTTGTACCATGACTGGTCGAGTATGTACTCGACTGGTCGTGCATAGCCAAAAATGTGCATTTTTTATAAAATTTTAAAATTTAAACATTCAAACTAACATATATATATATATATATATATATATATATATATATATATATATATACATTAAAATATAGAAATGCATGAATAATCAATTCAAATTACACATACCAAGATCAAATTTCATTTTAAAAACCTACTTTTGTTGAGCGGTTTTGTGAAAATGTCAGCAAGTTGAGTCTCGGTCGCAATGCATTCCAAAGTAATTGTCTTTTCATCCACTAACTCACGAATGTAGTGATATCTAATGTCAATGTGCTTGGTTCGTGAATGCTATATTAGATTTTTAGATATATTAATTACATCAGAATTATCACAATATAAAACCATAGAGTCCTGTACAATTCCGTAATCGCTTAACATTCTGTTCATCCATACAAGTTGAGTGCATGCATTACCTGCTGCAATATATTCAGCTTCAGCAGTTGAAAGCGATATGGAACTTTGCTTCTTACTCTGCCAAGAAACTAAATAGTTCCCAACATAGAAACAACCACCACTGGTTGATTTCCTATCATCAACGTTACCAGCCCAATCAACATCAGTGTAACCAACTAATTGAACACTAGTATCATGTGGATACCAAAAACCCAGATTAACTGTACTTGTGACATATCGCATAATCCACTTTACAGTAGTTAAATTTGACTCTTTAGGGTCAGATTGATATCTAGCACAAATCCCTATGCTAAATGCAATATCAGGTCCACTTGCAGTTAAATACATCAAACTACCTATCATACTGCGATACAATTTAGGATCCACTTTCTTACCTGTAGTGTCTTTTGAGAGTTTTAGAGTCGTACTCATAGGAGTACCAAAAATTTTCCAATTCTCAAATTCGAACTTTTTAACTAAGTTCAGAGCATATTTGGTTTGAGAAATGAAAAAACCATCAGGTTGCTGTTTAACTTGCAACCCTAGGAAATAATTCAATTCCCCAACCATGCTCATTTTGAACTTAGATTTCATAAGATCTACAAACTCTACAGTCATGTTAACACTAGTAGATCCATAAATAATATCATCAACATAAATCTGTACTATTAAAATGTGATCATTATGTTTCTTTACAAACAAAGCCTTATCAACACTTCCCATTATAAAGTTATGACTTAGTAAAAACTTAGTCAATTTTTCATACTATGCCCTGGGAGCTTGTTTTAAACCATAGAGAGCCTTTATTTAGACGATAGACATTATCAGTATTCTTAGGGTCTTCAAAACCCAATGGTTGTTCAACATACACTTCTTCTTACAAATCGCCATTTAAAAAAGCACTCTTTACATCCATTTGATAGATTTTGAACTTTCTAAAGCAAGCAATGGATATAAATAGTCTGATTGATTCAAGACGAGCTACTGGGGCAAATGTTTCATCATAATCGATACCTTCAATTTGAGTGTACCCTTGTACAACCAGTCTAGCCTTGTTTCTAATTATATTACCAAGTTCATCAGACTTATTTTTGAAAATCCACTTAGTTTCGATAATATTTTAATCTTTAGGTCTAGGAACTAAGTACCAAACATCATTTCTAACAAATTGATTAAGCTCTTCTTGCATTGCAACTATTCAGTTTTCATCAGTAAGAGCTTCTTTTACGTTAGCCGGTTCTATCTAGGATATAAAGCACATGTAGTTACACACATCTTCTAATTATCTATGAGTGCGTACACTAGTGAGAGGGTTTTCAAGAATTTAATTAGTTGGATGGTCTTTAACAATTCTTAGTTCAGAGTTATTTTGACTTGATGAAGAATCTGGTTTATCAATTAGAAATACTTCATCATTATCTGAACTTGAGACAGGTGTATTCAAGTGATCATCAATAACCACATTAATGGATTCTTGAATTACACCAGTTCTGTTATTAAGAACCCGATATGCTCGACTATTTAGAGCATACCCTAAAAATATCCCTTCATCACTTTTGGTGTCAAACTTACCCAGATTTTCTTGGTCATGTAAAATGTACCACTTGCTGCCAAAAACTCAAAAGTATTCAAAAGTAGGCTTCTTATCAAACCAAATTTTATAAGCCATTTTACCATTTAATTTGCTAGTGTAAACATGGTTAATTATATAACATGCAATATTTACGGCTTCGGCCCAAAGATTTTTAGGGAGCTTCATACTATTTAACATAACATTTGCCATTTCTTGAAGCACTATTTTTTCTTTCTACTATACCATTTTGTTGTGGTGTTTTGGGCACAGAGAATTCATGTGATATTCCCTGATCACTGCAAAACTTCTTAAAATCGTTATTCTCAAATTCTGATCCATGATCACTACGGATCTTATAGACTTGAGTCTCTTTTTCAGTTTGGATATGTTTAAGTACCCTTTTAACTTCATCAAGAGTTTCTGATTTGTCTCTTAAGAAGACTATCCAAGTATATCTAGTAAGGTCATCAACGATTACCAGAATATACTTTTTGCCACCTCGACTCTCCATTCTAGTTGGTCCAATAAGATCCATATGGAGGAGTTCAAGCAGTTTAGATGTGGCATTGGAGTTCACTTTTGGTGAGAACTCCTAGTTTGCTTGCCAATCTGGCATTCATCACATATTTTATCTATTTTTTGTATTTTGGGTAGGCCTCTTACTAACTCTCTTTTGCTCAATCTATACAAGTTATGATAGTGTACATGTCTAAGGCGTTTATGCCATAACTTGATCTCATCGGTATAGACCATGTAACATGATAGATTAGATGAGCTAGTATCACTTACAATATAGCAATTTTTAGAAGTTTTGTGACCAGTTAATATTACAGAACCGTTTTTATTTAAAATTTCACACCCTGGGTTAAAAAATTTTACGCTATGATTTTTATCGCATATTTGAGAAATGCTTAATAAGTTTTATTTTAAACCTTCTATATATAAAACATTCTCAAATAAAGGAAGGTTAGAAAGTTGAACCGTACCTTGGCCAATAATCCTGCAGTTGCTACCATCACCAAATGTGACTGAACCATTAGAGATTGGTGAATAGACCTTTGTCACCAGTCATGTGCCTAGAGCACCCACTGTCTAGGTGCCACTTTGAATGGCTTGAAGCTTTGAAATCCATGTGGGCAACCATGCAAATTACCTTAGCAACCCATTTCATTACAGTTTTGGGTTTAGAAGTATATTTAGTCTTTTTGTGTTTGTAGTTGATATAAGACCAACCCTTTGAGTTAGATTTTAAGAGCTCCTTAAGTAAATCAATAATTTTCTCAGCTAAAGGATTATGATTCTGATTTTTATAGTTGATATGGTTGCTTTTAGGTTTTAAGGATTGAAAAGTTTTAGCATTTTTAGAATAATTTTGATTTGAACTTTTCTCTTTTGAGTTTGAAGACTCTCCTTTCACAAACTTAGGAGGAGTATTCTTATGTTTGGGAGAAATATTTTTGTTGTAGCCCAAACCGGATTAGTCGCCACATTTTCCAGATCCGGATAATAGTGTTTCTAACTTAGGATCACCTTGGGCATACCTTCATGTATCCTTTAAACTCAAAAGTGAATAGACTTCAAGTTTTAGTTTTTCATTTTCAGATTTTAGATTTTCAATAAGGGAGGTTTAGAAATCTAAATCGCATTTAGTTTTTTCAAAAGAATCTGAAATGTGAGATTTTTCTAAAATAACTGAATCAATTTTTTTTTTAAAGTTTCAAAAACTTTTCTTTTTGAAGTTTTAGTTTTATGGCAATTTTACAACTCTCCTTGTATAGGGCATTATAAGCATCTTGAAGATCTTCTTCATTTTCATGATCACTATTTAGATTTTCTTCACTAGTTGAATCATCGTGATCTGAAAAAGTGAACTTGGCTAGAGTCATAAGGGCTTTAACTTTATTACCCGACTCGGTTTTAAAATCTTCTGATTTAGAAGAGGCTTCAGTGCTAGAAGATTCATCGCAAGTGGCCAACATACTTTTCTTTTTAGGTTTGTCCTTTTTAGGACACTTGTTCGCTAAATGTCCATATTCATGGCAGTTGTAACATTGACTATCTTTTAAAGATTTCCAAGTTTTAGATTTAAATATTTTTTTATCATTAGATTTTTGAAAATCAACCCTCTTTTTACTTTTAAAAATTTTATAAAACTTTTTAGCTAAAAGGGCCTTATCATCTTTAGAATTTTCTAAATCAGCATTACTATTTTTTTAAGAAATACATTTAGAAGATTTAAGAGCGATGGATCTATTTTAAGAGCTTTAAAGTTTAACTCATAGGTTTGTAAAGAACCAATTAACTCTTCTACCCTCATGTTGTCTGTATCATGAAGTTCCTGGATCGAAGTCACCTTTGAATTGAACCATTTAGGTAGTGAGCGTAGTATCTTTACATAGACTTTGCTTTATCGGATTTTATCACCAAGACCCCACATAAAGTTAATAATGTCATTCAATGTAGTATAAAAGTCAATGAATGTTTCACTTTCCTCCATACGTCTTTCCTTAAATTTGGTTGTGAGGATTTGGACTTTAGATTTCTTGACGATTGTTGTTCCCTCATGTGTCATTTCTAAAATATCTCAGGCTTGATTTGCAGTATCAGAGGATATAATTCTTTTGAATTTATCCGGTGATAGTGCGCAAGTTATAGCGTTTAAAGCCTTTGCATTGGCACTACTCTCATTTTTCTAAAGAGTGGTCCAAGAGAAGTAAGGTGTAACTCTCATAGTTTTGGATCCATCGATGCCAATTACTTCAGTGGTAGGAGGGGTCCGTTCATTCACTGTGGCTTGCCATACACTCTCATCCATGGATTTTAAGAAAATCCTCATTCTGGCTTTTCAATAGGCATAATTGGAGCCATCAAATGGTGAAGGCCTAGTGATTAAAAGACTATCAAAATTTGACATCTCAAATAGCTCATATCAATTAGCTCAGGAAATAAATCTAAAAAGAATAATTAAAAGCGAACTATTAGGCTTTGATACCACTTGAAAAGGTCGAGCTATATGTCCTAAAGGGGGGGGATGAATAGGACTATACCAAATTAAAACTTAATAATGGAATTTAAATAAATTAAATACAGATAGCAATAGACAATCCCATAATGCTGAATTTAAAGATGACCTCAAATGTACGAGTATTGAGAAGTTGATACAGATGTTGTTTTAAGGACAACCTTACACCATAAAAACTAAGGGTTTATGGCAGGACAACCTTACTAGAACGGTTTGTGTATCAAAAACTCAAAGAAATAAATAAATAAATAGCAAGAAAAGAAATCTATGCTATTACAACATTCTCCACATTTACATAAAAGAAATTACAACATTCTCCACAATGCAAAAAGGAAATTACAATCATCCACAAAAAGAAATAAACAATCAATCCACAAGACCAGAAATTATAGTGGTTCGCTTGTGTGTACACCAACTGTTTAGAACAATAGCCACACAACTACTACACTCCTAATATCCTCACACAATGGATATTAGTGTTCACTTTGAAAATAGGTTTTTCCAGGTTCACCTAAAACCCTCACAATTGTGTCTTTCAAGTGAGCTTACACGATTTAAGAAACCCCACACTCTGAGTTTTCTGGATCCCCTCAGACAAACCAAAACAGAGATTTTTCTGACATAATCTCAAAAACCAAAATAGAAATTTACAATAATGTAAAATACCTGGTATTCTCTTTTTGATGCCACCCAAAAGAACCAAATCGGTGTAGAATTTCAACGTAGAAGTTCAATGTCCAAACTCACTTATGAAATGGTTCTAGGTTCTAAATTGATTTTAAATTAAATCAAGTTGGGCTAGCTCTATTTGATTTTGATTCAAAGAAAAGGGTAATCCTCAATCCCTTCTTCAAATATAAATGGAATATAGAATACAAAATAAAATATAACAAAGCTAAATTAAGAGAATATTAAATGAGCACAATATAGCTTAAAAAGAACACTAACTTATCTCTCAGAGTGGTGTATTGATTTATCCTGAATTGAATAAAAAACTTTGAAATTCGCGTTCTATTTATAGGTGAAGAAATTACATTCACGACTGGTCCTGAGGACACTACGACTAGTCGTAGGACCAACAGATTTTTAAAATTTTGAGCGTGATAAGATAAAGCCATTTCACGACTAGTCATAAGCCCTGCATGACTGGTCGAGGGACCTCCACGAATGGTTGTGACCTGTTCACGACTGGTCTGTGGAACCTAAAATAGTTGCTGGACTTTGAGTCATAGCTGCAGGACTAGTCGAGAACAAGTCGAGCACTGTTCACACGACCGATCAAGTAGTCTCCAGGATGGTCGAGGCTTAATAAAAAATTTTAAAAATTTGAAACAAACTTAGGACTAGTCTAGGAATTTCTTGGACTGGTCGAGCTAGTGCTAGGAATAGTCGAACATAGTCTAAGACTAGTCGAGAAACAGTCTATTCACTTATAAAATGATCTAATTGAATTATGTATTCAAAATGACCTACCCTATGGTCAATCTAGGGTCATTCATACCTTAACCGTGATGTATGAACATTAAAAATTCTTTTTCTTGATAGTCGTTCTTTGAAGTTCACAAAGCTTGAGATCATTACACAAGATGACGCTTAAACTTGTGACCTTTTGAAGAATATTCAAACTTAAATTTGTAGCCTTAAGAAGCTTGAACTTGAAATATCTTGAATCTTGAGCTTGAGGTACGAAGTAAAAAGACTTTGTCTTGACTTGGAGCTTGAATTATGAATCTTGAACATTGAATACTCACTTGATGTTGTACTCGAACATGACCATGGAATCTTACATCTCTTGAAGTACAGACCTTTGTTCTTGAGTGATGTAAGACACGGATTCCAAGAGAGGTTTTGACACTACAAAATTTGACAATTATAGGAGCTAGAAACCATAACACTTACAAATATGACTTTCAGTGGCTTATTTGAGCATTTTCAGCACTTCCACCCTCCTACATTTGTGGGTACTCACCGACCCGAGGAGGCAGAGTATTGGTTGGATCGTATATCCAAGATGTTGAAGCCGTTGGACTGTACTGAGGCAGATCAAGTGGAAGTTGTTTCATAAATGTTTGAGAAAGATTCTAGTTTGTGGTGGGATAGCATCCTATGAACCATCTCCATAAGATATATGTGGACATAGGACGCATTTGAAACTCGTTTCCACAGAAAGTACTTCCCCCTTACTTACCGTAACGAAAAGGAGGGTGAATTTCTTCACCTCCAACAAGGGCGGATGACAGTGGCTGAGTACGAGAACCGCTTCACAGAGCTGGCCAGATATGCTCCATTGATCCTAGTAGACGAGCCGATGAGGCTACGATGATTTTTAGAGGGTCTACGGCCTGACATCCACATGAAGATGTGTTACACTAGCATTCCTAATTATGCTGAGCTAGTGAACATGTCCTTACGAGCTGAGCAGGATGGAGACAGATTGTCCCAGACATGTATGCCCATGGGCCCAAGGCCTCGGCCTGAATTGTCGAACCGACCATTCCTCGGCAAGAGACCGCGTGAAAATTCACCTCCCAGGTTAATGGCTCCATCAACCCAGCAGAGGTGATCAAATCTTTGGTGCATCTACTGTAAGAAGATGGGCCATAACGAGCCCTTTTGCTTTACTAAGAGGAGGGACAATGGTTTTATTCCGCCTCAAAAGATCAACCGTCAGCCACCACAGGTTATATCAGCTCCACCTATACAATCAGCATTGCCAGCACAGCCATTTTACCGACCACCCATACCTCGAAATAGGCCACCTCAACGACTTATGGCAGTGCAACCAAGTCGTCCACAACAAGCTCATGTACATGTACTAGCACCTGAAGCATTTGAGACAGCAACTGCATTACCATTAGCTTTCGAAGTCACTACCCATATCCAAGGTATACCAGTTTTCCTATTAGTGGACACTGGGTCCACCATTTCAATAATATCATGCTCAGTAGTCAAGCAACTGGGGTTGGATACTACCCCTATGGTTGGGGTGAGAGTCCTTACCACAACAGGGACCTTCGATGCAACTAAGCTTTGTAAAGATTGCCCAATAGACTTAGGAAGTAGAATGGTGTGCATTGACCTGATGTCACACTGCTGTATCATTATGACGTCATCCTTGGCATGGATTGACTCACCAAAATGAAGGCCGAGATTGACTGCGATACCAAATTGGTGACAACCCATGGACCCGAGGGCACGACCTTTACTTTTCGAGTTTAGGTCAGTCGGCCCTACCACATAAGTTGTTACACTTTCTTATTGGAAAATGTTGATGGTCTGACACTTAAGGACATGCCTGTAGTCCAAGATTTCATGGACATGTTTACAACGATACTTGGACTACCTCCTAAGCACGAGATTGACTTTACTATCAACATTGTGCCTAGTGCGATGCCCATTTCCTTACCAACATACCTCATACCTTTGTGTGAAATGGAGGAATTGAGGAGACAGATAGATAATCTGCTTAGATTCAGGTTTTATACAGCCTAGCATATCTCCTTGGGGAGCACCTGTATTGTTTATAAAGAAGAAAGACAGATCGCTGTGATTGTGTATTGATTATTGCAGGCTAAATCACGTCACGGTCAAGAACAAGTATTCTCTGCCCAGGATAGATGACCTGTTTGACCAGTTGCAAGGGGCACAGTATTTCTCTAAGATAGACTTGCTATCTGGGTATCATCAATTGCGTGTCAGGGATGAAGACGTGCAAAAAATAACATTCAGAACTAGTTTTGGGCACTATTAATTCCTTATGATATCATTTGGACTTACAAATGCACCGACCGTGTTCATGAATCTCATGAACCAGGTGTTTCGACCGTATCTGTACCGATTCATCATGGTATTTATAGATGATATTTTGATATAATTTAAGAGTCAAAAAGATCATGAAGAACACCTACGAGCAGTCTTCGATACTCTCAGGAAGAATCAGTTGTTTGCACAGTACTGAAAATGCGACTTTTGGAAAGAAGAAGTCGGGTTTCTAGGGCACGTGGTGTCCAAGGAAGGAATTTTCGTGGACCTTGCCAAGGTGGCCACGATACAGGACTAGGAATAGCCTGATTCAGTAACAGTAGTGAGGAGTTTCCTTGGACTTACTGGCTACTAACGCCGATTCATTAAAGACTTTTTCTAAGATAGTCAGACTGTTGTCTCAACTCACTCAAAAGGATCTTAAGTTTACCTGGAATGAGAAAGCAAAAGTAGTCTTTCAGGAATTAAAGGACAAGCTGATGTCCACACTCGTGCTAGTATTGCCAGAGCAAGGGTTCAAATATACTATATACACCGACGCATCTCGAGTCGCTTTGGGATGTGTACTTATGTAGAAGGATAGGGTAATCCCCTATACCTTCCGAGAGTTGAGGAAACACGAGGAAAATCACCCCACGCATGATCTGGAATTAGCGGCGTTTATTTTCACATTAAAGTTCTAGAGACATTACCTCTACGGAGAGGAGTTGGAGTTCTTTTGCGACCACAAGAGCCTTAAGTACATTTTTACACAGAGGGACATGAACATGAGGCAATGACGTTGGATGGAAACCTTAAAAGACTTCAAGTTTGAGGTCTCTTACCATCTTGGTAAGGCCAACCTTATGGCTGATGCATTGAGCCGCAAGAAGATAATAGAATTTGCAGCTTTGCTGATGATAAAAGAGTGAAATATGGTAGAGTTTGTGCGAGACTTTGAATAGAAGCTTACAGTAGAGGAGCCGTTCAAGAGCGTCGCACACATCCACGTACAGCCACTTATTGATGATCGAATCATTGTGGCTCAGAAAGAAGATGAATTGTTGGTGAAGATGAGAGAACGAGCAAGTAATAGTGAAGAATCCAAATGGAGAGTTGGCTCGAACGAAGGTTTACGATATCGTGGCCGCCTATGGGTCCCGAATCTCCACTACTTGAGGAGAGAAGTTTTAGAGGCTGCCCACAATTCAAAGATGGCGATGCATCTAGGCAATACAAAGATGTATCGAGACATAAAGCGTTCATACTAGTGGGACAACATAAAGGCCCAGATAGCAGACTTCGTGTCCCGTTGTCTCGTACCAGCAGGTTAAGGCTAAATATCGCCGACCCCCTGGTTACTTCAGCCCATGCCCATAGCCGAGTGGAAGTGAGATTTCATATCTATGGATTTCATTTTCGGGTTACCAAAGACAAGAAAGAGACATGACTCCATTTGGGTGATTGTGGACCGATTAACGAAATCAGTTCATTTCCTCCCGATTAGAGTTTCAAACTCAACAGAGGATTTAGACAAGTTATACAACAAGGAGATTGTACGGCTGCATGGAGTTCCTATGGAGATTGTGTCAGATCTGGACACGCGATTCATGTCTATTTTCTGGACTTGAATCTAAGAAGTAATGGGAGTGCAACTGAAGTTCAGTACCGCGTTCCACCTACAGACAAATGGGCAGAAGGAATGGGTAAATCAGATATTAGAATAGATGTTGCGAACATGTGTGCTTGATTTTAAGGATGATTTTAAGGATAGTTAGGATGACTGTCTCCCCTATGCTGAGTTCGCTTATAACAATAACTTCCAAGCGAGTATTGGCATGACTCCCTACGAAGCTTTGTATGGGCGCCCATGTCGAGCTCCACATTGTTGGGCGGAAGTTGGCGAGAAGGGTCTGGTTGGCCCGGATTTAGTATAGGTGACCTCAGAGAAGATTGATATTATTAGGCAGTGACTTCTTGCAGCCCAGAGCAGAAAGAAAAGTTACGGCGATACCAGACAGTGACAGCTAAAATTTGAAGTTGGGGACCATGTATTTCTTAAGGTTTTCCCAATGAAGGGAGTCCTTCATTTTAGCAAGAAAGGAAAACTTACACCACAATTCATTGGCCCATTCCAAATTTTGGATCGAGTAAGTGTGGTAGCATACCGCCTCGCTTTGCCCACACCACTCACGGGCATGCACAACGTATTTCACGTATCGATGTTGAAGAAATACATTCCTAATCCTACTTATATATCAAGTAGGAGTAGGTACAACTAAGTGAAGATGCTACCTATGTACGGTGACCAACATGAATTCTTGATAGGAAGGAACAAGTGCTACGCAACAAAGTTATCCCACTTGTGAAAGTATTGTGGACACACCACACTGAGGAAGAGGCTACTTGGGAAACAAAAGCTGAGGTCCGTAAGAACTACCCTTAGATCCTTGAGGAGTACGACAAGGTACTAATTTTGGGGATAAAATTTTTCTTTAAGCGGGGTAGATTGTAACGTCTCAGAAAAATCCGTATATAGACCCGAGTACCACCTCAGGCAAAAATCCCTAAGGACCGTATTATATAAAATTTAGGCGAATAGTTAAATACTAAACTAAATAATCAGTGGATTTAACTCAAACCACTATTTATACAAATGGCAAGACCCAAAACCATCAAAATAGCTAATTCAACACTACTTAAAAACCTAGGAGAAATCCTAAAAGCTTATTGCTTTCGGGAGTACATTGAAACTCCGTATTGGACCTGAACCGCATGTTGAGAGTCCGATGACCGTGAAACTATAGGATTATATCCATCTTATTGGGCTTGACAACCATCGCACGAATCAAGCCGAGATAGTATCCAGAAACAAACAACTTGAGCCCTGAGCGAAGTGTGTGAGAAACACGAATATCTTTAGAAAACGTAATGAAACTTAAGTAAATTGGGTCATTTGCTTACATACGAAATTGATGATTTTAGACCGTCAGTTTCTGACCAAACGTCACTCATGGATTAGGAAAATTTCCTTGCACATATCTGTATACTTGTGACCCTGATCGAGTGACAACGACTGTTGATCTGATACAGGTCCTTCACGGTTGATCGACCTATCTAATCGCGTTGAAACCACATTCTAGCATAGATCCATCATTAGGGAACTTACCCTACGCCGTAAGTGAGTAGTGGACCTCCAGATGAACCCCGCCTGCCCGAAACAGATGCCATTTGGTTATAATTTAAGTATACCATGGCCCTGGGGCCATTTGCATCAGTACTGGGCCTATATAAAGCCCTTAAACCACCTCATTCCTATCCCATATGACTTTTCTCTAACCCTACGAGAGAGAAGAGAGAAAGGAAGAGAAATGAGTAGGGAGTGAGGGGAAATCTTCGAAGTTTGCTGCTGTAATTCTTTCCCACGACTCCACGCACTGAATCGCCATTACGTTTAGCTAACCGATCCATTCTTACTACGATTTGGGTCAGAAATCCTAACCCTAATCTTGATTTAGAAAGCTGGATTGAGTAATTGGTAAACTAGCTAACCTATTTCGTGATTTAGGTACTCGTCGTTCTGTTTTCAGAAACGTAGAATTCGAACCGAGTCCGAATCGAGTATTCCGATGAAAGGTGCAGACTATAAACATTTAGGTTATGGTTTTTAAGGCTTTCAATGTCAGCTAATGATTTATATCTGGCTTGATTGTTGCCATGTGATCCTAGTTACGACGTTTTCAATAAATTATACATGTGTGAACTATGTTGAATATAAGTTGCATTCCATGTGTTTATTAAAATGTTTGAATGAATATGAAATTGTGATTTGTGCTTGTCATGACTACAAATCTAGGATTCATGCTTGTCGTATGTATCACCACCTCTTTGTGTAACGAATTACTATGGATCATGTCATAACTAATCTAATTTATGTATTTAGAATGTGTAGCCTAAGTGTTTGATAAAATATTTGAATGAGGAATTGTTGATGATTCATATTTATTAAGTGTATTAAGACCGGATTCTCAATTTCTTTAATCATATGTATAGTTTCCTTCATGTAATCATATTTGTCATTATACAATTTATGGATAAAATGCAAGTGCTTGGTAATATGTTCAATGTGTTTGATGAAATGCCCATATGAGAGATCTATTTGGAATGTTTGTTAAATGTTGATACGATTATCACATGTATCTGTATATTACATCTGAGTAAGGTCAGGACTACGTAGTGCAGGCAATCGGTAACACTTCCGGTCTGGGTGACTGAATTAGTCTGGCCACATTAGGTAACTCGACGAATCCGAGTTGCACGGTAATTGTCGACAGTGGTTAAGCCACAAGGGTTGCTCATGCGTTTCATGTCGATCAAGTCTACGTGTGCTTGTACCAATCGAACTTACCAAACAAACCGATTAGTCTCTTATGTGTTGACCATCTATGGACATCACTGCTTAAATCTAAGATACCACTTACCAATGTAAAAGCCTGTTTCAACCATGGTACCATGATCCGCTAAGACTCATGAGCTGGGCATAGTGGTATGGGACACTGTGGTCGAGCTGTCGGCCTACACCGGGGTGACGAGCCTCCCCATATTGACCAGTGAGCAACCCAGACTCATTAGCCAGGTATGGTGGTATGGGACACCGTGTTCGAGCTGTCAGCCTACATTGAGGTGACGAGCCTCCCGTAGTGTCCGTGAGTATAAACTCTTGAATTTGCCTATCCACTACTTTTCATTAGGGGTGATGCCCTATAACTTGCCTATCATATGTGAATAACTAGGACTGACGACCCTAGATGGATCTTCAGTTTGGGTTAATGATATAAAGGGAGGTACCTTAGCTTCCCAAATCTGCTCTATGAATAAGCTTAATTAAGTACTCAGCTAACACGACCATGCACCGCATTGCATGTGTTTTGGCAAGGACGTGGCACCTTTAGGGAGTTTGTCATGCGTGAACTTAGTTGTCGGAGTCACTTTTGAGGAAGCTTTGTGCAAGGGAATGTATCATACTGCATATCATCCCTGCATTAACAAGAGTAGCTAGGAAGTGATTGTTGTATTGCTTCATCATTACTACTTGATTGACTTGATAACATGTTAACCTTTGCCTTATAGTATGTAACGACCTTGGATTTTCTTGTGCTAATCTTTCCTTAAGTAGTTGTTTTGGGGTAATTAGCGCTTTACTCGATTACTTGTGAAATCCGCATCAATCACTTTAAATTGTATCTGCATGGCTCAAAACGTGTAGATTAGTGAGCACTACGTTACTCTGAAATCTGGGATCCATCGCTAGATCCAGTTGTTCTGGGGAATTTTTGAAAGATCTGAATCGGACCTGGACCGCGCGTCGAAAGTCCGATGGCGATGATCTTAGGCTGTTGCGGTCACCGAGTTGGGCTTGATCTTCACCTCGAAAATTAAGTCGATCCGATGTTCTTGGTCGATTTGCTTGAGTTCGGAGTGAAGAGTGTGAGAACGGTTGGAATTTATTAAGCTTTTATTGAAATCTGAGTCGTGTCGCTTGCGCGACGATTTTAAGCATTCTGACCATTGGATTCTGACCCAATTTCACCCTCTGATCAGGATGGTTGGCCCAGGCATATCCTAGTGCTTGTGGACCTGATCGAGTTTCCGTGACCGTTGAATTGAGTGTGGTCCGCCAGGGCTGATCTGAAGAGCCGGTCGGTATGAAATCTCAGCCTGACCTAGATCCATGGTCAGTGAGCTTAAGTCCGACCTTTCGTGGTTATAGGCCCACCGAAGTGCTTCGTTGGATCGAGAAAGGCTTACTTTGGTTATAACCTAAGTATACCTTGACCCGGGTTATTTCCATCATTTTAAGGCCTATATATAGTCCTTAAACCCTAGCTCTCATTTCCATACGATTTTCTCTAACCCTAGCTTGGAAAGAGAGTGGAAGAGAGAGAGAAAGTGAGAGAGATAAGTTGGTGAATCGTCTTGGTTTCTTCCTTGTTCTTCTTCATCTTCGAACCTTCACTTTGAATCGTTCTTCTGACGATTCCGAGTTCCTTTGGGGTAAGTTAACCTAACCCTAACCTGTGTTAGAGCTTAGACTAGACTTGGTGTTGTTGTATCTCATTTCTATCCTTATTTTAGGGTATTCTAGCGCCGTTGACGAAGACAACTCGTCTAAATCAGCTCAGCGGTTCTTTCTTCGCTTAAGGTGCGGACTTTAAGTGTATAGGTTATGGTTTTCAAGGCTTTCAATCCCAGTTAGTGATTTATTCTCGTTATGGATGAGATTTCACATGCCAAATGTTATGTTTACATTGCTTTCCTGATATGCATGTGCTATATTGAGATTTGTGTATTCTATGTGTATTTATAAAGTACCGTATACGTATAAAATACGCATTTGTGTTTTCCATGATTATTTGTCATGTATGTATGCTAGATGCATGTATGACGACTCCTTGGTAAAAGGAATTGTCTAAGTGCATGTATTTCAACATGCGTCATGTATGTTGTCCCATGTATGCTAAGTGTTTGTAGAAATGCATGAATGATCTAAAGTGTAACTGATTACACTTGTTGCGGGCGTTGAGAAGTGATTCTCAATACTCCTATGGATGCGCATGTTTTCCTTTATGCAGTTACATTCCAAGTTATTTAAATTCAAGCATCTCCTATGCTTACATTTATGTTAAGTTGATATTCTTCAGATGTGTATGTACCATGATTTGAGTTGTTGATCCATTACTGCTTTACATTCCATATGAATATCTGTAGTTGTGTAAGGTGTTTGGGACTATGCCTTAGTCCAGGAAATCGGTAATTGACCCTATATACGTGATTGAGATTGCTTTCGCCACGTAAGACATATTAGACGAACCCGAGTCGTATTAGAGTTGTCGGCAGTGGTTTGGCCACGCGGAGTGTTTGCGCACTCTATGTCGCTCAATTCAACGTGCGCTCGTGCTAGTCGAGTTCGTCAAGTAACCCGATTGTCCGATGTATGTTAACCACGTATGGATGCTACTGCTTGAATGTAGGGTACCGAACTTACCAGTGAAATCCTAATAACCATGGTACCTGATCCGCTAAGACTCATGAGCCGGACATGGTGGTATGGGACACCGTGGTCGAGCTGTCGGCCTACGCTGGGGTGACGAGCCTCCCCGTAGTGACCAATGAGCAACTAAACTCGTGAGCCGATTATGGTGGTATGGGACACTATATTCGTGCTGTCGGCCTACATTGATTGGTGACGAGCCCTTTGTAGTGACCTCGAGCATACCTGGATACCGCAAGGAGGTGACGAGCCGATCTGTGGTAGTAAGGGCATGAAAGGCGTGCGTTGATTGGTGACGAGCCCTTTGCTACGACCTCAACTATATGATCGTATGAGATATCTAGGATTGACGACCCTAGTATGGATCACTGTTTGGATGGTGATATGAGGAAGGTATCTTAGCTTCCCAATCCTGTTGTGTGAAATGGACTAATAACAACTTGGTAATCATATCCATGCACCGCATTTGCATGTGCTTTGTAGATGTGGCACACTTTGAGGCGATGTCATGCTTAACGTAAGATGAAGACGCTGAGGGTGTACGCGTGAGGGCACGCATCATATTGCATTCATCCTTGCATTAACAAGAGTACTTAGGATTTAATTACTTATCCTGCTTTATCATTACTGTTTGATTGAACTGATAACATGTTAACCAATGCCTTATTGTTCCACTGAGTTGATCACTCACTCCCACGTTTCTGGGGCGGTGTTGCACACCCACCAGACTCTGTCTTAGGCCCTGATGTTGCAGATGTGGATGCGACGTCTGAGGCAGAGCGGGAGCTGGATGACGACGAGGCTGCCTTCTCCTATATGCAGTTTTCAGACGGGTTCTAGCGAGCCTCTGTCTGACGCGCGGGATTTCTGGGATATATTTTGGGGACTGAAATGATGTAACTTGATACTTAAATTTTGATAAATAACACTTTCACATGATCTGGATTGTATATGTAATTCAGGGATTTACACTTGTACACATTTTACTATAAGTCTTCCGCTTGCTTTATTCACTTATCCCTGAATCATATCTGTGTTTTGGCTTAATCTGTTCCATGTTTTATGCACTAATACAGTCAACATACATTCATCATTAAATATGTTGCATAAGTGATGTCTTGGAACTCGGGAGCTGAGTTATGCTCGACCCCCGAATTTCAGGGCGTTATAAGTTGGTATCAGAGCATGATCTGGATTAAACCGGACCTGGGTTATGGTCACACACTGCACATTGTCGCCACTATAGTGTATTTGGGTGCGGGTCTATCATCGCTTTGTGTTTGTGCTCCGTAGCTTCTATCGGCGAAAGTTTCTTGAAAACCTTTGCCGAGATCGAGTCTGTACTCTTAATTGATCACACACAGTGACCCGAAACCTTTCCTAGACCCTCTATTAATGAGTGTAGACGGTCTATCTTTCTTTTTTTCATCTTAAACCTTCCAGAAATCGCTGTTTGAACCAGATTTCTGTCAGAATGACCCGATAGGCTTCAATCTACGCAAGGGGCCATTTGGGGCATTTTCAGTGGGGCCCAGGGGGGGAACCACTCATTTTGGACCAAAGGGGACCAGGAGGGCCTCACCAAATCGGCGAGGCATCGCCGATATGTCCAGAGACCGGCGATGCCATCGCCGGTTCGGCGAGGGATCGCCGGTCAGCGGGTCAGCGGGCTTGGAGGGCCGATCGTCCATAGGCCTTGTGTGGCCCACCCCTCCACGGTTTTCATTTTAAAACCCTTTCTTTTACCTATTTCCTTCACAAAACCCACCTCCAAGCTTTCCTTTTCTTCCAAAACCTCTCCAAACTCTCTCAAATCTATCCCAAATCTTCATCTTCCTCCCATTTTCGTGCAAACCCATCACCCTATTCTCAAATCTTCCATTCCATTGCTGATTTCTTCTTTTTCCCTTCTCATTTGAGCCCTTTCATTCCCTATTTGGCTAAAGTTGTGTGGAAGCTTCACCATCTTCCTATTTCTCTCTTTCTCTCATTTCTGATGGCCCTCTTTGAGATTGTGACGGCCATCTTTTCCATTTCTTCCCTTCTTTCCTTGATGGGGAAGAAGAGAGCGCCCGTGGATGAAGCCGGGCCGAGCTGCCCAACCCGTGCACGGAGGCCGAGAGGTGCCGCCGCTAGCACGTCCGCCACGCGCGAGTTCCAGACGAAGCGGGACCTCGATCCACGAGCTCCTGTCAGTAGAACCTTGTTGGCAGAATTGTCGCATGGAGTCTATGAGAGGCGTAGAGTCCTTTTTGAGGCTCATGTTGATCCGCGGCTCTTTGGTGAGTTCTTCTTGTTGAAGCGCCTTGAAGGGGCTGGTTGGGGTCCCTTGTTCGAAGGTGAGTATCGCGCGAATGCTAGCACTGTTCGGGCCTTCTATGCCAACATTCTGGAGCCTTCGCTAGATCCTCTGCAGTTTAAGATTCCTTGTGGTAGCGGTCGAGTTGAAATTGTCAATGTTGCTTTGATATCCCGACTCTTGAAGGTGCCACTTGGGGAAGTGCATGCCAGCGAGAAGAATGTGGACAGTGTGCGCGAGAGGGATCGTCGCACCCGATCCTTGTGTGGTCGTCTGGTTGAATGGCAGCCGAATAGGAGTCTTCTGGCTTCTTTCATGACGGACGACTTCCGTTTGCTTCACCACATCTTTACGTTCAATGTATACCCAAGGTGGAGCAACCGCAGCGAGTGTACGTGCCTGATGGTGGATTTCCTATATCAGGTGGGGCAGGATGCGAAGTTGTGTGTGCCGACATACGTCCTACGTCAGATTATTCTCATCGCTCGTTCGAGTAGAAGGACCGAGTCGCTTCCCTTTGGCCGCCTCATTTGCAAGATCGCACATGAGTTTGGCTATAGGCTTGGAGCTGAGAAACCGGTCCTTGTTCGCCATATCAATTTGAGGACTCTCAATCTGATGGAGGTTGGTTCTGGTCGGCTTGCCTCAGAGGGTGAGGCTGAGTCTGAGAGTGGTGATGATGAGAGTTATGCTGAAGGCGGTGCGGAGTCTGGGGAAGAAGCAGAGCAAGACGAGGAAGAGATTGAGGCACAGGATTCGAGTGATAGCTCTCCTCCTGTGGTGCCAGAGCAGGGCGCAGAGTAGACTGCCAGAGATGCCCGTCTTATACGGCTTGAAGAAGGGCAAGCTGCTTTACGCTAGGAGATGGTTGATCTTCGAGGCTTTGTTAAGCATAAGTTTAAGAAGATGTCTCGGACTTTGAAGTCTATCCTGTGTTGCTTGCAGGATAAGGGTGCTCCGCCTCCATCTCCTGATTCCGACGAGTAGCATCGTCGTGGCCGTCTTTGCTTTGTTGTGTTTTTCTTTTTGTGTGTAGCCGTTGTTGGCTTGTAGTTGGAGTTGTTGTAGTTGTTGTAGCTGTTAGTGGTTGTTGTTGTTGTGGTTGTTTGTAGTGTTAGGTGTTGTTGTTTCATGCTTTCCTAGTCGTGATTCATGTATTGCTGCACTACTTGTATTGCGACGATTTTGATTAATGGAATGCATGTTGTTTGTCTTTGGAGTTGTGTTGTGCTGTGCTGTGTTGTTGTGTGGATGGATTATGTGACTTAGAATCTGACAGGTTGCATCCTTTGATTGAATGTAGGGATGCCTCCTAAGGGTTCGAAGACTTCGGCCCGTCTCTCTCTGATTGAGTCGCTTGCTGGGGTTCCTCCCTTGAGCGATAGCCATTCAGATCCGCAGGCGGGTCCATCTAGGGCCGGTGTTGGGTTGACACCGATGGCTACTCCAGTCACACCCTCGGTTCCTGAGCCGAGCCATGCACCTTCTTCTGCTTCGCCTGTTGATAGGTTTGAGCAGATGATGTTGTTGATGCAGCAGCAGCAGTATCAGCAGCAGCAGCAGCAGGAGTTCCTCTCCTCCATGGCTGGCATCTTCGCTCAGTCAGTAGGGGCGACTCCACCTGTTTCACCTATGCCTCCATCTGGGAGTGCTAGTGCCAGTGTCAGTGCCAGCGGCACATTCGAGCGATTCCAACGCTTGCGACCTCCTACTTTTGCGGGTTCTCATAGACCCGAGGAGGCCGAGTATTGGATTGACCGCATCTCTAAGATGCTGAGACCGTTGCACTGCTCTGAGGTCGAGCAGGTCGAGCTTGCCACCTTCATGTTTGAGAAGGAGGCCAGTTTGTGGTGGGACAGTGTGCTTCGCACTGTCGAGGAGGACTTCGTGTGGTTGTGGCAGGCGTTTGAGGCGCGCTTCCACGAGAAGTATTTTCCGGTGACGTACCGACACGAGAAGGAGAGTGAGTTCCTTCGCCTCCGCCAGGGAGGGTTATCGGTTACGGAGTATGAGAACCGGTTTACTGAGTTGGGGTGGTATGTTCCTTTGATCCTGGGTGATCAGCCGATGAGGATGCGGCATTTTTCTGAGGGGCTGCGGTCTGAGATCCGATCGAAGATTTGCTGTGCCAGCATTTCTTCATATGCGGAGCTGGTGGGCATGTCTTTGCGAGCAGAGCAGGACGGAGATAGAGCGTCCCGCATGCGAGCACCGATGCCTCCTAGGCCGCGACCGGACTTTCAGGGTGCACCTTTCCTCGGCAAGAGGCCGCGAGTTGATTCTCCTCCTAGGCGTTCAGCGCCGCCCGCTCAGCAGATGAGAGCTGATCTGAGATGTTCTTATTGTGGGAAGGTGGGGCACTTGGACCGTTTCTGCTTCTCCCGTATGCGAGCAGGTGGTTTTACTCCACCGCAGAGGGTTAGCCGTCCGATGCCTCAGGTGATTTCTCCTCCTCCTCTTCGATCAGTGCCAGCTCATCCATCCTTCAGACCTGCAGTTCCTGGTTTCAGGCCACCTCAGCGGCCCATGGTTCCTCCGCCGAATCGTCAGCAGCAGGCTCGTGTTCATGCGCTTTCAGCTGAAGCACCTATGTCTGACTTGGTGCCGAGGTCCTTTGAGGTGACAGCGCATATAGAAGGTATTCCCGTTTCTGTGCTAGTGGATACAGGGTCCACTACTTCTCTTATTTCTTATGCGGCAGTTAGGCGTTTGGGTTTGAGATCTGTTCCTATGCCTGGAGTGACGCTTACTACCACTACGGGGATGTCCTCTGCTTTGGGCAAGCGTTGTTTGGATTGTTTGGTCGATCTGGAAAGTGGATCGATCCATGTTGATTTGCTAGTCGCACCGCTTTATCACTACGATGTTATTATGGGTATGGATTGGCTCACGAGGATGCGAGCTGAGATTGATTGTGAAGCGAGATCAGTGACGATCCATGGACCTGAGGGCGAGACTGTTACTTTCCCAGTTCAGGTCAGTTACCCTATTCGTATTGATTTTTATTCTTCTTTGTTGGAGAGTTTGGCCGAGTCGGCGTTGGTTAGTACGCCGGTAGTTCAGGAGTTTGAAGATGTGTTTGAGTCGATTCCTGGATTACCTCCTCAGCATGAGATTGATTTTGCTATCGATCTTATGCCTGGTGCGACGCCCATTTCTTTACCCACCTATCGGATGCCTCCGAGTGAAATGGAGGAGTTGGGGAAGCAGATAGATGGTTTGCTGGAATTGGGTTTTATTCGGCCCAGTGTGTCTCCTTGGGGAGCACCTATTTTGTTTGTGAAGAAGAAGGATGGTTCCTTGCGATTGTGTATTGATTATCGCAGGCTTAATCTAGTAACTGTGAAGAATAAGTACCCTTTGCCCAGGATTGATGATCTGTTTGATCAGTTGAAGGGGGCACGGTACTTTTCGAAGGTTGATCTGCAGTCAGGGTATCATCATCAAGGATAGGGACATGCAGAAGACCGCTTTTAGGACCAGCTTTGGTCATTATGAGTTCCTTGTGATGTCGTTCGGTCTGACGAACACACCGGCCGTGTTCATGGATCTGATGAACAGGATGTTTCGGCCTTTCCTGTTTCGATTCGTCATTGTCTTCATCGATGACATTTTGATTTATTCGACGAGCCGGCCAGAGCACGAGGAGCACTTAAGAGCGGTTTTGGGTACTCTCAGGGAGCATCAGCTTTTCGCACAGTTCAAGAAGTGTGATTTCTGAAAAGAGGAAGTCAAGTTCCTAGGACATGTGGTGTCCAAGGACGGGATAGCCGTTGACCTTGCCAAGGTAGCTACAGTGCAGGAAGCCCGGTTCGGTTATCGAGGTGAGGAGTTTTCTTCGCCTTGCAGCTATTATCGACGCTTTATTCAGAACTTCTCGAAGATTGCCGACCGTTGTCGCAGCTACACCGAAGGATTTGAAGTTTGCTTGGAGTGAGCAGCGGAGTTAGCTTTAAGAGCTCAAGGACAAGTTGACGTCCGCCCGTGCTAGTATTGCAGAGCAAGGGGTTAAGTATATTATATATACCGACGCCTCTCGTGGGTCTCGGTTGTGTCCTTATGCAGAAGGACAGGGTGATTGCTTATGCTTCGCGTCAGTTAAGGAAACACGAAGAGAATTACCCTACGCACGACCTGGAATTGGCAGCTGTCATCTTCGCATTAAAGCTTTGGAGACATTACCTCTATGGTGAGGAGTTCGAGCTCTTTGCGACCACAAGAGCCTTAAGTATATTTTCACGCAGCGTGATTTGAATATGAGGCAGCGCAGATGGATGGAAACATTGAAGGACTTCAAGTTCGATGTTTCTTACCATCCTGGTAAGGCGAACCTTGTGGCAGATGCGTTGAGTCGCAAGAAGGCTTTGGAGTTTGCGGCTCCGCTGATGATAGCAGAGTGGGAGATGTTGGAGTTCGTGCGCGATTTTGAGCAGAAGCTTACGGTGGTTGAGCCGTATGAGGTTATCGCACACATTCGTGTACAGCCCGTTATCGACGAGAGGATCATTGCAGCTCAGGCAGATGATGAGCTTTTGATGAAGATGAGGCAGCGGGTTGGTACAGATGAGAGCTCCGACTGGAGTGTTAGTTCTGATGGGGGCCTACGTTTTCGTGGCCGGTTATGTGTTCCTGACATCCCTGACTTGAGACGTGAGGTTCTCGAGTTAGCCCATAGTTCTAAACTTGCGATGCATCCCGGTAGCACGAAGATGTATCAGGATATGAAGAGGTCTTATTGGTGGGACAATATGAAGGTCCAGATTGCTGAATTTGTTTCTCGTTGTCTCACATGCCAGCAGGTCAAGGCAGAGCATCGCCGACCTCCTGGGTTGTTGCAGCCCATGCCCATAGCTGAATGGAAGTGGGATTTCATCTCTATGATTTTATTTCTGGGTTGCCGAGGACGAGAAAGGGATTTGATTCTATTTGGGTGATCGTCGATCGATTAACGAAGTCGGCGCATTTCTTACCGATCAGAGTCACTTACTCTGCAGACGAGTTGGCTAGGTTGTATATCAAGGAGATAGTGCGTCTGCATGGAGTTCCCCTGGAGATTGTGTCTGATAGAGACACGCGTTTTACATCTATCTTCTGGACTCGTATCCAGGAAGCGATGGGTGTGAAACTGAAGTTCAGCACCGCGTTTCATCCGCAAACAGATGGGCAGACGGAGCGCGTGAATCAAGTCCTGGAGGATATGTTGCGAGCTTGTGTCTTGGATTTCAAAGACAGTTGGGATGATTGTCTTCAGTATGCAGAGTTCGCGTATAATAATAGTTTCCAGGCGAGTATCGGCATGGCTCCCTATGAGGCGTTGTATGGTCGCCCGTGCAGAGCACCACACTGTTGGGCAGAAATTGGTGAGCGTAGTTTGCTTGGCCCAGAGTTGGTGCAGGTGACTTCAGAGAAGGTTGACATCATTCGACGTCGACTTCTAGCAGCGCAGAGCAGGCAGAAGAGTTATGCTGATACGAGGCGTCGACCGCTTGAGTTTGTAGTGGGAGATCATGTGTTTCTGAAGGTCTCTCCTATGAAGGGAGTTCTGCGGTTCGGTAAGAAGGGGAAGCTGACGCCGAGATTTATTGGTCCATTTCAAGTTCTGGATTGAGTGGGAGCGGTAGCATACCGCCTTGCTTTGCCCACACCTCTTGCGGACGTGCATAACGTATTTTATGTTTCTATGCTGAAGAAGTACGTTCCTGATCCTTCGCATATTATCAGTTGGGAGCAAGTGCAGTTGAGTAAGGATGCCACTTATGTGCTGCGACCGACGCGTATTCTGGATAGGAAGGAGCAGGTATTGCGTAGCAAGGTTATCCCTCTTGTGAAGGTGCTATGGACGCATCATGGTGTGGAAGAGGCTACTTGGGAATCTGAAGCTGAGGTCAGGAAGACCTACCCTCTGATCCTCGAGGATTATATGAAGGTATGAATTTCGAGGACGAAATTTTCTTTAAGGGGGGTAGATTGTAACGACCTTGGATTTTCTTGTGCTAATCTTTCCTTAAGTAGTTGTTTTGGGGTAATTAGCGCTTTACTCGATTGCTTGTGAAATCTGCATCAATCACTTTAAATTGTATCTGCATGGCTCAAAACGTGTAGATTAGTGAGCGCTACGTTACTCAGATCCGGGATCCATCGCTAAATCCAGTTGTTCTGGGGAATTTTTGGAAGATCTGGATCGGACCTGGACCGCGCGTCGAAAGTCCGATGGCGATGATCTTAGGCTGTTGCGGTCACCGAGTTGGGCTTGATCTTCACCTCGAAAATCAAGTCGATCCGATGTTCTGGGTCGATTTGCTTGAGTTTGGAGTGAAGAGTGTGAGAACGGTTGGAATTTATTAAGCTTTTATTGAAATCTGAGTCGTGTCGCTTGCGCGACGATTTTAAGCATTCTGACCGTTGGATTCTGACCCAATTTCACCCTCTGATCAGGATGGTTGGCCCAGGCATATCCTAGTGCTTGTGGACCTGATCGAGTTTCCGTGACCGTTGAATTGAGTGTGGTCCGCCACGGCTGATCTGAAGAGCCGGTCGGTATGAAATCTCAGCCTGACCTAGATCCATGGTCAGTGAGCTTAAGTCCGACCTTTCGTGGTTATAGGCCCACCAGAAGTGCTTCGTTGGATCGAGAAAGGCTTACTTTGGTTATAACCTAAGTATACCTTGACCCTGGGGTTATTTCCATCATTTTAAGGCCTATATATAGTCCTTAAACCCTAGCTCTCATTTCCATATGATTTTCTCTAACCCTAGCTTGGAAAGAGAGTGGAAGAGAGAGAGAAAGTGAGAGAGATAAGTTGGTGAATTGTCTTGGTTTCTTCCTTGTTCTTCTTCATCTTCGAACCTTCACTTTGAATCGTTCTTCTGACGATTCCGAGTTCCTTTGGGGTAAGTTAACCTAACCCTAACCTGTGTTAGAGCTTAGACTAGACTTGGTGTTGTTGTATCTCATTTCTATCCTTATTTTAGGGTATTCTAGCGTCGTTGACGAAGACAACTCGTCTAAATCAGCTCGGCGGTTCTTTCTTCGCTTAAGGTGCGGACTTTAAGTGTATAGGTTATGGTTTTCAAGGCTTTCAATCCCAGTTAGTGATTTATTCTCGTTATGGATGAGATTTCACATGCCAAATGTTATGTTTACATTGCTTTCCTGATATGCATGTGCTATATTGAGATTTGTGTATTCTATGTGTATTTATAAAGTACCGTATACGTATAAAATACGCATTTGTGTTTGCCATGATTATTTGTCATGTATGTATGCTAGATGCATGTATGACGACTCCTTGGTAAAAGGAATTGTCTAAGTGCATGTATTTCAACATGCGTCATGTATGTTGTCCCATGTATGCTAAGTGTTTGTAGAAATGCATGAATGATCTAAAGTGTAACTGATTACACTTGTTGCGGGCGTTGAGAAGTGATTCTCAATACTCCTATGGATGCGCATGTTTTCCTTTATGCAGTTACATTCCAAGTTATTTAAATTCAAGCATCTCCTATGCTTACATTTATATTAAGTTGATATTCTTCAGATGTGTATGTACCATGATTTGAGTTGTTGATCCATTACTGCTTTACATTCCATATGAATATCTGTAGTTGTGTAAGGTGTTTGGGACTATGCCTTAGTCCAGGAAATCTGTAATTGACCCTATATACGTGATTGAGATTGCTTTCGCCACGTAAGACGTATTAGACGAACCCGAGTCGTATTAGAGTTGTCGGCAGTGGTTTGGCCACGCGGAGTGTTTGCGCACTCTATGTCGCTCAATTCAACGTGCGCTCGTGCTAGTCGAGTTCGTCAAGTAACCCGATTGTCCGATGTATGTTAACCACGTATGGATGCTACTGCTTGAATCTAGGGTACCGAACTTACCAGTGAAATCCTAATAACCATGGTACCTGATCCGCTAAGACTCATGAGCCGGACATGGTGGTATAGGACACCGTGGTCGAGCTGTCGGCCTACGCTGGGGTGACGAGCCTCCCCGTAGTGACCAATGAGCAACTAAACTCGTGAGCCGATTATGGTGGTATGGGACACTATATTTGTGCTGTCGGCCTACATTGATTGGTGACGAGCCCTTTGTAGTGACCTCGAGCATACCTGGATACCGCAAGGAGGTGACGAGCCGATCTGTGGTAGTAAGGGCATGAAAGGCGTGCGTTGATTGGTGACGAGCCCTTTGCTACGACCTCAACTATATGATCGTATGAGATATCTAGGATTGACGACCCTAGTATGGATCACTGTTTGGATGGTGATATGAGGAAGGTATCTTAGCTTCCCAATCCTGTTGTGTGAAATGGACTAATAACAACTTGGTAATCATATCCATGCACCGCATTTGCATGTGCTTTGTAGATGTGGCGCACTTTGAGGCGATGTCATGCGTAACGTAAGATGAAGACGCTGAGGGTGTACGCGTGAGGGCACGCATCATATTGCATTCATCCTTGCATTAACAAGAGTACTTAGGATTTAATTACTTATCCTGCTTTATCATTACTGTTTGATTGAACTGATAACATGTTAACCAGTGCCTTATTGTTCCACTGAGTTGATCACTCACTCCCACGTTTCTGGGGCGGTGTTGCACACCCACCAGACTCTGTCTTAGGCCCTGATGTTGCAGATGTGGATGCGACGTCTGAGGCAGAGCGGGAGCTGGATGACGACGAGGCTGCCTTCTCCTATATGCAGTTTTCAGAAGGGTTCTAGCGAGCCTCGGTCTGATGCGCGGGATTTCTGGGATATATTTTGGGGACTGCAATGATGTAACTTGATACTTAAATTTTGATAAATAACACTTTCACATGATCTGGATTGTATATGTAATTCAGGGATTTACACTTGTACACATTTTACTATAAGTCTTCCGCTTGCTTTATTCACTTATCCCTGAATCATATCTGTGTTTTGGCTTAATCTGTTCCATGTTTTATGCACTAATACAGTCAACATACATTCATCATTAAATATGTTGCATAAGTGATGTCTTGGAACTCGGGAGCTGAGTTATGCTCGACCCCCGAATTTCAGGGCGTTACATAGTATCACTGAGTTTATCAATCACTCCCATCCTGAGATGGTGTTTTAAAACACCAACCAGACTCTGTTGTAGATACAGGTGAGGACAAAGTCTATGCGGCTGAGTTCGACTTTGTAGATGGGGAGGAGGAATTCTCTTATGTTCAGCTATCAGTCGGGTCCTCGTAGACCTTGTACTGATTCGATGGGATTATAGGGTTACATGGATTAGTAGGACATTTACATTTTAACATTTTGTATATTTTGAAACAAACCTTGTATATTAAACCCTGTTAAATCATCATATTCTGTAGTTTGTAAAATGTTTACTGTTCAGATATATATGTATTTCAATCTTCCGCTTGCTAAATTTAATTATATCTGGAGTATGATATGTTGTTTTAGTATAATCTCACTCGTGTTTAATGCATTGATATGGACAACATCTAAACATCATTATCCATGTTGCATAAGTGACATGTTGGATCTTAAGAGTAGAGTTTTGCTCGACCCTCGAAATCCGGGGCGTTACACCTAATCATGGGAAAATGGATGGATGAGGTGCATCCCTCAAATGTACAGCCAAGTAGGGTCCACATGAGTGGCCCACCAACCCAAAAACCAAGATGATATTTTTATTTTCCCTCCATGCGAGACTGCTGGATGGTCCCAACCATTGGACCGCCTAGGCCCCTTGGGCCCAGCCTAGAGGCGTTTCACCAAGGCTGGATGGTGTGGATACATCTATACATCAAGGTGGGGTCCACACATCAGTGGACCACCCCACTATAATGGGAAAAAATCAAGTTGGAATACATGGTTAAACTCCATTCAGCCAGTTAACAAATGGGCCTGGAAAAATCTGGACAGTAGCATGGTGCTGCACATTACAGCCCATAAGGCTTGCTGGATGGTGAACATTCATCACATGCACCATGATATGGCCTACCTGAGTGGGCCACAAGGACCCCAAACCAGGCTTATATTTTTATTTCTCCTTGCATGCCAAACTGGACAGCAAGGTGGGCCGTCCAACGTCTAAAAAATGGACAGCAAGGTCATCCCACCCTGCTGGACGGTCTGGGCATGCTGAGCACACCAGGTGGGCCACGTCCATCAGGGAAATAGGAGGGAAGGAGATAGAAGGGAAGAGAGAAATAGAGAGAAACACAGCTATGGGAGGGCTCCACCATTATGAGCTCCTCCTAATGATTCAAACCATACATCAAATGGGTCCCATCCATGCATGGGCCCTTACATTAGAAATCTACGGTGGGGATTCCATCCCCACCATGAAATCAAGGGTTTAGATGACCCCTCAATGATACAGATTTAAGTAAAACATCACGTTGGGGTCCATGGAGGATGGCCCCATCATAGCATGTGCATGCAACAAAGGTGGGCCATTGGCCACACCTAGGGATCAAAATAAGATCCTCACCATTAATTGGTGGGTCGTACTTGCCCCATGCTAAAAGAGTTAGGAATCTAAACAAGAAAACAACAAATCTAATCTTAGGAAGGCACCTACCTCTACTCTTCTTCTTCTTCTTCTTCTTCTACCCTTGGGTTCTCTAGCTTCAATAGAGGTGTTCTAATCATGGAGATGGGCTATGGACGGTTGGATTGGGTGGGTTCAAGTTTGAAAGTGGCTAAAAATGGAGGGCTCTCATGGACGTTGGGAGCTCTTGCTAGCAAGGAAATGAGGAAGAAGAGAGGGAGGAAGAGAGGTAAATGAAGGGAATGATTGCATTGTAAGACTATGATTACACATGTAAGAGGCTAGGCATGCTTGCCATAATTGCTAGCATGCTTGGGATAGAGTAGGTTAATGTCACCCCTAGGCTAGTGGCCTAGGATGACATCATCCTATGATGACTTTCTAGGGATGCACTTTATCTGGAAATCCACGGCCCCACAACATGCGGTCCACGGTTGGGATAATACGCGGGCCATATCTCTCAATCTAAGCATCGCATTGGTGCATGAGACACAATGTTAGAACCGTAGAGACGGCGCGGTCGCAATGGCATAGGTCTCAGGTTTACAGGATGCGACTTAAGGTCGCTCGCAAACGCTGTCTACAAGTCATGGGTTGCTGGAATTCAATAGGGAGGATCGCGGGACCCTAAGGAACAACGAGAAAATAGGACACAGGCCTTACAAAATCAAAGGAAAGGGGAGGAATTTATGTTTTAAAAGAGGAATATGTAAATACAAGATTGGCCAAACTCACAAGAAAAGTCGAAGCCATGGAACTTAAGAAGGTAGAACCTGAAAAGGCGGAAGTTGTTTATGGTATTTGTACTTACAACATACATACAACTGAGAATTGCCCAACAATTCCTGCTTTTCAAGAGATATTGAATGAGGAATCAAATGCCATAAACAACTACCAGAGACCTTTTAGTGCACCCACCTCAAATACATATAACTCAAGTTAGAGGAACCATCCGAATTTCAGTTGGAGGAATGGACAAATTGCTTCTCCTCAAGGGATCCTTAACTAATTTTTGAATCAAAGGAAACCTCAAGAGGATCTAGTCTTAAAACATATTCAAAATAAAGAGCTTTTTAATCAGGGTATGCTATAAGCCTTTCAACACCTTACAAAGGGCATACAAGGACTTGAGACAAAAAATTAGATTGGGGAAAAAGGGATCCTTTCGGTCCAACCTCTACCCAATCCAAAACCACAATATGAAATAAGTGACTCAAGCTCTTCAAATCAAATGGAGCAGGCTAAGTCTATCACCACTCTTAGGAGTGGGAAAATTATTGACAAAATTATTTCGTCGAGGGCTAAAAAGCCTAAGGACCTGGAAGAAACTGAGAATGATAAACCTAGCAATGCTCCACTAGATTAGAACCGAAACCTCAAAGTAAGCCAATTGTGTCATTCCTTCAACGGTTGATTGCACCAAAACCTCTAGCTAACTCACCGGATATTCTAGAGGTGTTAAAACAAGTGAAGGTTAACATTCCTCTACTAGATGTCGTTAAACAAATTCCTTCATGTGCCAAATTTCTGAAAGATCTATGTACTACTAAAAGACAACAAAACATACAAAAGAAAAAAATTCTGACAGAAAAGGTGAGTGCCATCCTTAAGCAAGATGTTTCACAAAAATATAAAGATCTTGGTATCCCAACTATCACTTGTATAATTGGGAATCACCATATTGAGGATGCACTTCTTGACTTGAGGGTGAGTGTAAATATGATCCCTTACTCAGTTTACGAACAATTAGGTCTAAGTGAATTAAACTCATCCGAACCACATTAAAACTTGTTGATTGCTCAGTCCGTGTATAGGGAGGGATGATCGAAGATGTGTTGGTACGAGTTGATAAATTCTACTATCCAGTTGACTTTATTGTCTTAGATACTCAACTCATCGTAGGTATGAGCATTCAAATTCCCATCATCCTTGGTCGTACATTTCTTGCTACATTAAACGCAATCATTAATTGTAGGAATGAAATCATGAATTTATCTTTTGGAAATATGACATTGGAGCTCAACATCTTTTTCAATATAAGCAAATAGGCAGAGGATGATGATGATAACCACGATATTAATATGATCAATTCTTTCATGGAAGATAGAGCACTCCTAACTCTATACTCTTAACCCTCTAGAGATGTGTTTAGCCCACTCCCCTGATTTAGATGATAACATGATTAGGGAGATGGATGACTTGCCCGATGTTATGCTGATACTTGAAGTTAACCGGTGAATGCCACAATTTGAGAAATTGCCCCTAACCTATGTAGTGTCTCTACCATTTTTCCTCAAAGCACCGAAGCTTGACCTAAAACCTTTGCCCGCTGATCTTAAATATATCTATTTAAGTCAAGATAAGACATACCCGGTGGTGATTTCTTCCCACCTTGAGAAGGAACAGGAGAGTGTGCTTATTTTCACTCTCATTGAGCATAAAGAAGCCCTTGGATGATCGATTACGGACATCAAGGGAATTGATCCTTTGGTTTGTACTCACCGCATCTATCTTGAGGATAATACGAAAACCTCCCGGCAACCACAAAGTTGATTAAATCCAAACATGAAGGCAATGGTTAAGGTTGAGGTACTTAAGTTGTTAGATGTGGGTATCATATACCCTATATCTAACAGTCAATGAGTGAGTCCAACTCAGGTAGTTACCAAGTAGTCCGGAATCACCATCATAGCCAATGTCGACAATGAACTCGTGCCAACTAGAGTTACTGTTGGTTGTAGAATATATTTTGGAAAGGCTAGCTGGCCAATCTTACTATTACTTCCTTGACGGGTATTCGGGCTAAAATCAGATAGAGATAGCCCTTGAAGATCAAGAAAAGACGACATTCACATGTCCCCTTGACAACTTTGCTTACCAAAGAATGTCATTCGGACCGTGTAACACCCCTGCCACCTTTCAGGGATGAATGTTGAGTATATTTTTTGACATGGTGGGGAAATATTTAGAGGTCTTTATGGATGACTTCTTTATTTTTAGTCCATCCTTCAGCGAGTTTCTGAAAAATCTTTAAAATGTGCTGAAGCAATGAGAAGAAAAGAATTTGGTCCTAAATTGGGAAAAATGTCATTTCATGGTTCCTAAGGGAATTGTTCTTGGACACCTAATTTCATCTAAGGGAATTAAGGTAGACAAAGCAAAAAATTGATCTTATCTCTAACCTACCTCCACCCAAGAGCATACGTGACATGTGATCCTTCCTAGGACATACTAGATTTTATAGACGATTCTTAAAGGACATTAATAATCTCTCTCATCCTTTATGCAATATACTTCAAAAGAATGCACCTTACGAGTGGACTGAGCAATGTCAAGAAGCATTCACTAAGCTTAAGTCTATGTTGACAACCTCACCCATCATGCAACCACCCGATTGGAGCATCCTTTTGAGATTATGTGTTGTCACGCCCCAAACCCGGAGATCGGACTCATAGGAATCACTATCGCCGAATCCGGTGCCGATAGCCTCCGTAGTACCCCATTCTCGGCTCCCAGCGTCTATACGCCAGATTTCGATCCTAGGATCCTACAAGGAGGATTTTCCAATGTACATTTTTCTCGTAAGAAGCATAACTACAAATTTACCCAAATCACAAAGGCAACATCATCATCACATATCTGAAAAGGCCGAGCTATATGTCCTAGAGGGGGGGTGAATAGGACTATGCCAAATTAAAATGATAACAACGGAAATTAAAAAATTAAAGGAAAGATAGTACTATAATCAATTCACAATACTGAAATGTAAAGCAACCTCAAATGTATGAGTATTGAGAGATTAATACAAATGTTGTTCTAAGGATAACCTTACACCAAAAACCAAGGTTTATGGTAAGACAACCTGATTCCTAGAAAGGTCTTTGTATCAAAAACTAAAACTTGATATAGAGGAATAAATAAATAAATAGCAAGGAAATGAAATCTAAGCTATTACAACATTCCCCATAATGCTTGAAATGTAAAAGATTACAACATTTACATCCACAAATACATTCCATAATATTGAATGATAAAAGATATAGAAATTAAACCACACATCCAAACACAAAGAATTATAGTGGTTCGCCTGTGTGTACACTAATTGCTAAACAATAGCCACACAGCTACTCCACTCCTACTATCCTCACACAGTGGATATTAGCGTTCACTATGAAAATATGTTTTTCCAGGTTCACCTAAAACCCTCACAATTGTGTCTTTTAAGTGGGCTTACATAATTCAAAAACCTCACACTCAGAGTTTTCTGGAACTCCTCAGATAACCAAAACAATGAGATTTTTCTGGCTCAATCTTAAAAGGAACCAAAAACAGAAGATTTACACAAATGTAAAATACCTGGATTTCTCCTTTTGTTGCAGCCTAGAAGAACTAAATCAGAGTAGAAGTTTAAATAAAAGTTCAATGTCCAATACTCACTTATGAAATGAGATCTTTTGAAGCTTAATTTTGTAGTACTTTAGTTGTACTTCACCTTGAGTCTTGAGTATGAACAGTTCACTTGTCTTTTGATGTCACTTTAAAACTTTGAACTTTTTCGCTTAAAGGAGTGAACAATGTACTTGATCTTACATTTCTTTGAAGTAGATCTTGTTCTTGTCTAGAAGCATTGTCCTTGTACATGTATGTTAATGTGCTACGCAAGACGCAGATTGTGGTTTTGACACTACAAAATTTGACAATCAAAGGAGCAAGAGACCATAGCACTTACAATCTCCCCCTTTGTCAAATTTGTGACAAAACACACTACATAAAACATAACCAATATACACTCAAAGAATCATGCACCAGTTATCTTGCACAAAGAATCATGCACCAGTTATCAAAAGAAACCAGTTACAGCCTGGTTAAATAATCATGCACCAGTTATCATCAACTTGCATCAATACTACTCCCCCTTACTTAACTCCTCCCCCTTTCACAAATAAAAAACTACATATCCTTAATCCATGCCAATATAGTAATATATATATATATATATATATATATATATATATATAATATCACAATCACCACATTATCCATATATTAGGCATGCTAAACTTCTCCCCACTTTTGTCACAATATGACAAAGGAAGAAATCAAGATATGAAAAATAAACAAAAGAGGAATAAGGGCGTAAACAAGTCAAGATATAAGCAATTAAAGTGCAAATATAAGTAACAACATAAACCAAATTCATCCAAAGTCAGTCTTATAAACTAAAAGAAAGCAAAGTATTACAGGTGTAAGACCCGTATCATAGTCCGTACTATTTCGTAGATTCTTGCGATCCTCCCTGTCGAATTTCAGCAACCCGCGACCTATAATCGGCTTTTGCGCATGATCTTGAGTCGTGTCCCGTATATCAGAGTCGGCTCAACCCGAGACTTGTACCAGTGCGACTGCGCCGTTGCCGCGGTTCTGATGTCGTGTCTTGCGCGCCGAGGCGATACCCAGGCTAGGAGATGTGGGCCCGCGTTCAGTTCGAGGGAAACACCACGCGTTGCAATCCCTAGAGAATGTCCCATCAATTGCATCAAGTGTTAAGTACCTCATCCCATCATGTCAAGTACAAACACCCATTCCTAAGCAACCCCAAAAGTCAACACTCTCTCTCTCTCCACCCATCAAGTACACCTATCCATCACTCACATCTCTCACTTATCACCTCTCTCTCTCTCATTTCTCTCTCATTTCTCTCAAGCTCCATGAGAGCAACTCACGTCCAAGCTTCCATGGGAGAGAGCTTGTGTGGCCCACTTTCCTACCTCCCATCTCCACCATCCAAGCCCCATCTCGACCGTTAAATCAACCTCCTTGGAGCTCTAAGACTTATTGGAGGAAGGAGGAGTTCAATATCTTGAGGTGGGTGCTTCTTTCTCCCTCTCTCTCTTTCCTTATTTCTTTGTGATGGTGTGGCCGTGTGGCCCACTCGGATGGACCCCACCTTGATGTATGTCTCATCCACACCATCCCGCCATTTGGTGGCCCACCTGGGTAGGGCCCACCTCTCCTTAGCACGTCTGTAGGCGGGACCCACCTTAGACATGTGTTGCATTCAAACCGTCCGGCATCCAGGCACGCTGGACGAGGCCATGAAGAGAAATGTGAACTGACGGTGTGGTGTACAGACCACCTAACAAGCAAAAATGTTAGTTTGATTCCAACTTTTGAGTGGCCGCTTGTGTAGGCCCCACCTTGATGTATGAATTCAATCCACGCCGTCAATCCTATTTCCCAGATTATTTTAGGCGTTGAGCCAAAAAATGAAGCCAATCCGACTATCTGGCGGGCCATAGCATAGAAAATAGTGTTGTTACCGTTGAAAATCACCCCGATGTTTTTGTACCCCAAAACATGTCAGATATTGGGCTTGATGGGTCTGTCTTGGGCCGTAGACACCAATGGTTGGGTTGAATTTTACTGATGCGGACCCCACCTATGAAAAACTATAAGAAAACAAAAATAAAAATAAAAAAACTAAAATTTATATAGTCAGGGGTTGACACCCCTGGCTGCTGACGTCCGTCCAGGACGCTGCAGCTATGCTGCTTGTAAAATGGGCAGGGACGTGGGTCCCAACCGTGGGCCCCACTGTGATGTGTGTTTGGCATCAACACCATGCATTTGGTAGGTCCCCCTTGGGACAGTGGGCCCCCTCAAAAATCAGTTGTATATAGAGCTCAGGTGGCTCACGTCACAGGAAACAGTGGGATTAAACGTCTACCATTGAAATCCTTTTTGGATTTTACAGAAGTTTTGGGTCCAAAGCAGGTGGGCCATGTGGGACCCACCTTGATGAGGTGTATATCTGCACCATCCGTCCAGGGCCGCTGGACGTAACTGATGATGAGTGTGGCCATCGTTGAAGTATGAACTGACGGTGGAGGGGGGGGCTGTCAGTGAAGTGTTAGCTGGCAGTGGGGTGTAATCACCTGCTGCATTAAATAAAATAAAATATATTATATTATTATATAGGGGGATAGCCTATCACGTGGGACCCATCCAAGCCGTATCTTGACAATGGGGCCACCTTGAGGATGCGTTGCATCCACCATCCAGCCTATAGACGGTGGATCCTAGCCATGCTGTATGTGTTTTACACATGCCGTCCACCTATTTGGATGGTGGGACCCATTGCCATCTGACGTCAGCAGTCCTGTGGGTCCCCCGTGAGATCAAGACCGTCCAGATGGTGGGACCCATATTCGTAGCTCAAATGGTAGGTTGAGTGAATGATACATCTTTTCAACGCTGAGGTTCGGCATTTATTCCCTTGTACTAGTGGCTAACAGTGATGTGTGAACGTCGATGGGGTCCATAGACCCATCTACTCCGTCCATCCATTTAAATGGGCCCCACCATGATGCATGCCACATATCCACCATCCTTGGACTGTGGGAGCACGCCCGTGTGGGGCCCTCTTTGATGTATGTGGCTATCCAGGCTGTCCAAGGGCCTGGACGTTGCTTTGGTATATAATATATATATATATATATATATATATATTATATTATATATATTTTATATTAGATATTATATATTATACATTCATAATGGTGGGCCCTACGTGGCACTCACCTCTCCCTTTTAATGCAGAAAAGCTGCATGTACAACAGCTAGCTTTTTAATATATTAAATATATATATCTCTACTGGTTTCAGCTAGGTACGTGGGACCTATTGCACATGTGGATACAATCCACACCGTCCAGCTCTGTGGGTCCCACTGCTATTCGACATGCAGGTACCATCAGGATGTATGTGTTTTATCTTCACGGCCCACTATTTGGGTGGTGAGGCCCACCATGACGCATGTGTTGTATCCATACCGTCCAACCACTTGCGAGATCATTTTATGGCATGAGTAAATGAGTGAGTTAGATCCAAAGTTCAAGTGGACCCCACCATTTAAATAGTGGATAGTGACACCCACCGTTCAACTTCTAAGGGCCATGGTAGTTTCCAATTAAGCTGATATTGTTTTCACTTCATTTATCTCTATGTTAACTTATGAATAGGTTGGATCTCAAATATACATAAGGTTGGGCCCGATTTGATATGAATGAGGCCCATCGGTGCGGCCCATTTGATATACATGAAGCCCGTTGGTGCAACCCAAGTGATGTGGCCCGCTTGACATAAGAGGCCCGTTGTGATATACTTGAGGCCCAGGTGCGAGGCCCACCTGTTGTGTATTCGAGGCCTGATGAGATGTATGTTGGCCCATCGTGATTGTACGTAAGGCCATGGGCCCATTATACGTTTGGCCCTATGTGGGCCACTCCTTGGGAGCAATATTGGTTAAATGTCCACATTGTAACCTTTCCTTAAGCCTGGTTAGGCCCATTCTCATCATTCTCTAGTGGGTTAACCCAAACGAATGGGCCCCATTGATATTTCTTGGTCCATCATCGGCCGTCCATCTATGGACCCCGCCTTGCGTCGAGATCGATCCCAATTGTCATGGCCGATTGCCGATTTTGATTGACGTGACCGATTTACCGACTCTGATTATCGATCGATCCGACTCTCATGACCGATTTGTCGATTCTAATTATCGATCGATCCGACTCTCGTGACCGATTTGTCGATCGATCCGATTGTCATGACTGATTTGTCGATTCTGATTATCGATCGACCTGACATGACCGATTTATCGATTCTGATTATCGATCGATCCGACATGACCAATTTATCGATTCTGATTATCGATCGATCCTGATTGTCGTGGCCGATTGTCGATTCTGATTGACGTGACCGATTTACCGACTCTGATTATCGATCGATCCAATTCTCGTGACCGATTTGCCTACTCTGATTATCGATGAATTAGATTCTCGTGACCGATTTGCTGACTCGGATTATCGATCGATTCGACTCTCGTGACCGATTTGTCAATTTTGATTATTGATCGATCCGACTCTCGTGACCGATTTACCGACTTTGATTATCGATCGATCCGACTCTCATGACCGATTTGTCGATTTTGATTATCGATCGATCCTATTGTCGTGACCGATTAACCGATTCTGATTATTGATCGATCCCAATTGTCATGGCCGATTGCCGATTCTGATTGACGTGACCGAATTGCCGACTCTGATTATTGATTGATCCGATTCTCGTGACCGATTTACCGATTCTGATTATCGATCAATTTCGATTGTTATGGCCGATTGCCGATTCTGATCATCGAAGCCGATTATCGATCGATTCCGATTGTTATGGCCGATTATCGAGGTCAATCATCGAGGCTGATTTCGATCGCTGATTCTTACTATTGAGGGCCATTCTAATGAGCATTTGGCCTTGGCTTGATGCATTTGAGGCCTATGTAATGTATGTGAGGTCTATGTGATGAAGCCCATTGTGATATATTTGAGGGCTAGGCGATGGAGCCCATTGTGATATATGTTAGGCCCATGTGAAAGGCCCATTATGATGAGTATTAAGCTCTTGAGTGAGGTCTATGATGTTGTATATTTGACCCTTGTGTGAGGCCATGAGTCTACTATACGTTAGACTCTATGTGGGCCATTCCTTGGGGGTAATGTTGGTTAAATGTCCACATTGTCGAGGTCAATTGTCGATGTTGATATTGATACCGATTATGAGTATGTGACCGCATAGCATCATGACACATGCCCATACGCATCATTTGCATGTTAGTTATGAGATGTGATTGACCATTGCATATGTCATTGGGCAGGTTGTTATGAGACTCCCTGATAGGCAGAGATTGTCTCACCTGAGCGCTCGGTATGCGCAGGATTGATGCATGATTAGACTGTGTGACTCATACATCTTGCATTTATGTGACATGACCACCGTACACCCTAGCGATATCAGGGTTGTAGCCTCCACAGGTATCTCGTGGATGGCCAGATGGGACACTGAAAATCTGTTCTACATGGGGTGTATAGATATTCCTAGGTGAAAGTCCCTAAACCCTCTTGGTTCCAGAGGTTACTCCAACGTCTAGACCGAGTAGATACATGAGCGCATGAGGGCCGTATACCGTTAGGCCGCGTCTCCCACTGTGTCATGGTCGGTTGGAATGGGGTATACCTTACCTGCCCGAGAGGAGGGGGCAATGTTAGGCTGAGTCTGACCAGCTCGAGGAATGGGTCCGCTATCGATGAGCCAGGCTTGATCTTGGCAGGTGGATAGGAGGTCTCTTCCACTCACCTTGTTGCGCGCGATGGGGCGGCAATCTGGTTTGGAGTGTAATAGACCCCGGTGATTTCCTAAAGAGAAACCGTACTGATATATGGACTTATTGAGTATGAGTTGCATATTCATACATTCATTTCATTCACTATCCACTTGGGCTGGTGGTGCGTAACTAATTGTTGTGTACCTTCGCAATGGCTAGGATTTTGGTTAGGGCGCGCGACTAACCTGAGATCAGGAGTTTACCACATTGAGTCTAACTATCCAAATTTAGGTATGAGACTAGTTTGGATAGAAGTCCCTTGTGATGGACCTCATACCCTGTGATACTACGTACTACACTCCGACTTCACACTCCAGTAGGGTCATTACATTCGCACCACATATCGCATTACATCCGCTGCATATGACATTTTGGGTTACTATGTTTCTGCATTTATATGGTTTAGACACGACATCTGATATTTGACTCTTTATGACTCCTCATTTATATAGTTGTTCTGTATTGCGCATTCTAATATTGCTTGACTCATAGACTTATCAGTATTTTCGCTTACTCTGATAACTTATTATTCATGACCTTGCACCTATTTCGACATTATATGATTATGATATTGCATTGAATACTTGGCACTTATCTTGTGCATACACTTACACCACCCTCTAAGCTTTCTATAAGCTTATGTACGACAGATGCGTGCAGGTGATGTTAGATTGTAGCAGTGTTGAGCTTAGAGCATGCAGCGGTCTTCTGGAGCTTGACTTTCGATTTATGTATTTCCCTTTCAGCATTGTACTCAAATGATTATATTAGTGGATATATGATGTTGATGTTGCCTTTGTGAATTGGGTAATCTTATGGTTATGCTTATTACGAGTTAAATGTATAAAAAGAATCCTCCTTGTAGGATCCCAGGATCAGAATTTGGTGTATGGACGTTAGGAGCCGAGAATGGGGTACTACGGAGGCTGTCGGCACCGGATTCGGCTATCGGGATTCCTGTGAATCTGATTTCCGGGTTTGGGGCGTGACAATAGGCCATATGAGAAAACACTTAATCAGATCCAGAAAATGGAGTAGGAATAGATGAATCAATTTGGTGTAAACCCTTGTTAAGGCGCCTAATATATTTGCGCATATAAGAAAATTAAGAATCTTGGGTTACACAAATCTGAGCCACCTGTTCCTCAAGAGAAAGCAACCTCTCAGCAAAATTAGAAGGCTGATAGTCTGGGTCAGCCTCAGAATCTGATTCAAGCACATCAAATATATCATTCATGTTAACATCATCAGGTAAACTGCCTTCTTCTTCATTTACTGCTTCAACTCCACCACCACCCACTTTCACTTGACCATCAGCCATCTCAAATTCATCTTGCTTATATTTTTATTGTTGAAGATGAAATGATAAATAGGAGACTCTCTAACAGGTATAACCACTAACATATTGGTGGCCAACACAGTCATAAGGTATGCAAAAGGAATTCACTGTGGCCAGGATGGAGACGGAATTGGATAATGGAATGACAGATTAATGAAGGAAGACAGACATTAGCACTAGATATGATGGAATGAAAAATCTGAACCATGAAAGAAGTGAGTTCGGTTTTGCTACTAGACCGAGGATAGACATTTGAAATAAAAATCCTGTGAAGGACTGTATCTGGGTAACAAATACCTTGAAGCAAGCGCATTCCCATTCTGAGTCCATTGAGCATCTATATTGCATAGTGTCCTTGTAAGCATACGTTATTTTGATTCAGAAGGTTTCTCAACTAAAGAACTAATAGGAATACCCTCATCATTGACAGGTAAATCCATTACGCCAGATATCAGATGACGATCAACTTCAAATGGGCCTTCTCTAGTAGCAATTTTAAAAGTTAAATTTTCTATAGAGAAATCAGAAATGCATGCGAACATAGACTGCACAATAGACCGGTATGCCGGCCCACCCCAATGTAGAATGTTATCCCATCCTACAAATTAAAAAAGTGGAAGGAGACCAAAAGGGGCAAGATATGCAACATCTACAGGTCGCTCAACAATCACATTGCGCAACCTCAAATCCCTCACATGAGGAGGATCATCTTCGAGTGACCGAAGGTGGCGTTGTGTGATAGGTGTCGATCTAGAAGATGACGCACTACGAGAAGTTTTCTTCATACCTCTAATATCCATTTGCAACTAAGAATACAAAAATTAAGAGAATACAAAGCATGTACAATGGGGTTTTGCTAGATCAGATTTTACAAAAGAAAACCCCAAAAACCTCAATGAATTACAAAATAATCACTCCAAGAGTGAAAATGAAGTGATATGGACTTGAATCTACAAAAAAACGCAAATAATGCACAATCCTTGAAGATCTTAGAAGGTGGGTACGACTAGTCGGGCGTAGGCTCATTGGAGAAGAAGAGCAAATGAGGGAAAAATGGGTTTTTCCCAAAATAAAAGCACTAGCGTGCTACACGACTGGACGTGGGATGTCCTCAACCGGCCGTGCCACGACCGGTCAAGTACGTCCTCGACTAGTCGTGCACAGACAAAAAAATACATTTTTCACATAAATTTGAAATTTAAATAAATTGATTAATAATTATATATGCTATAATACAGAAATGCATGAATAATCAATTTAAATTGAACATTCCAAGATCAAATTTCAATTTATTAAACCTGCTTTTATCGAGCAGTTTAGTGAAAATGTCAGCAAGTTGATTCTCGGTCAGAATGTATTCCAAAGAAATTGTCTTTTGTTCCACTAATTTACGAATGTAGTGATATCTAATGTTAATGTGCTTGGTTCGTGAATGCTGGATTGGATTTTTATATATATTAATTGTACTGGAATTATCACAATATAAAACCATTGAATCATGTGCAGTTCCATAATCGCTTAACATTCTATTCATCCATACAAGCAGAGTACATGCATTTCCAGCTGCGATGTATTCAGCCTTAGCAGTTGAGAGTGATACAAAACTTTGCTTCTTGTTAAACCAAGATATTAAACAGTTTCCAATATAGAAACAACCACCACTGGTTGATTTTCTATCATAGATATTACCAGCCCAATCAGCATCTATATAACCAACCAATTGAACACTAGTATCATGTGGATACCAAAGACCCAGATTAGCTGAACTTGCGACATATCACATAATCCGCTTAACAGCAATTATGTAAGTGCTATGGTCTCATGCTCCTTTGATTGTCAAATTTTCTTGTGCCAAAACCTCTATCTGTGTCTTATGTTTGTATGTTGATATATATATGATCAAGACACTGCATCATAATGGTTCAAGACATGTATGGTGTTCTGCTTCAAGAAATGTAAAGTCATGTACTTTAAGCATTAATGTTCAGAGCTACATCGATAAGAAGAGTACATTTCAAGACTCAAGTACAACTCAAGATGAAGTTTAAGTTCAAGCTTTCGAGGATCTCAAGATCAAGCTACATCAAGATAGAGATCTCAAGCTTTATAAGGTTCAAAGGTCAACCTACATCTGAAAGGATGAAGTTTAATGTTCATACTTCATGTCCCAGGTATGATAGACCTTAGATTAACCTTAAGGTAGGTCATTTTGTATACATAATTTAAAATGAATCCATTTATATGAATTGGTCTGTTCTAAGACTAGTCCTGGACCTTGTTCGACTAGTCCTAGCACTGGTTCGACCAATCCAAGAAATTCCATGACCTGTCCTAAGTTGTTGAAGATTTTCAAATTTTTTTTGTTACTCTACGACCAGTCCTGAAGACTATTCGACTGGTCGTAGGAAGGTCACGACTCGACCTTCGACCAGTACTAGAACTATGACTAAAACTCCAACAAACAAACCTGCTTATCTACGACCAGTCCTGGGTCTGCTACGACTGGTCGTAGGTGGTCCACGACTAGTGGTAGACTCCCTAAGACCAGTCATAGAATGGTTTTGAAGATCGTGCTCAAAAATTTTAAAATGCCATTGGTTCTACGACCAGTCGAAGGGTTCCTAAGACCAGTCGTAGACGTGATCTTTTCATCTATAAATTGAACAGGAATTTCAGAGTTTTTCAGCGATTAATTTCAAGAAAATTCAAGCCTCCACTCTGAGATAAGTTTGTTCATTTTAAGCTACGCTGTGCATATTTAATATTTTTTTTGTTAGCTTTTCTTATTTGATTTTATTCCTATATTCCAATCTTATTTGAAAAGAGGAATTGTTGTATTCCTTCTTCTTGGAATCAAAATCAAATAGAGCTACGCCCATTTGATTTGATTTAAAATCAATTAGAACTTAGAACCATTGTAAAGTGAGTATTGGACATTGAACGTTGATTCGAACATCTACTCTGATTGGTTCTACCAGAATACTACAAAAAAGGAGAAATCCAGGTATTTTACTTTTATGTAATTTACATTCTTTTGGTTTCTTTTGAGATTGAGTCAGAAAAATCTCATTGTATTGGTTATCTGAGGAGAGCCAGAAAACTCAGAAAGTGTGGGTTTTTGGATTGTGTATGCCCAAGTTAAAAAGACACAATTGTGAAGGTTTTAGGTGAACCTGTGAAACCTATTTTAATAGTGAACGCTAATATCCCGTGTGAGGATATTAGGAGTGGAGTAGTTGTGTGGCTGTTGTTTAACAATTGGTGAACACACAGGCGAACCACTATAATTCCTTGTATTTTGTTGTTTGAATGTTTGCTTAAATTCTTATCTTTTGTCATTTAAGTTTGTGGAATGTATGTGTGGATGTGAATGTTGTAATATTTGTATTTCAAGCAAAATGGGGAATGTTATAATAATTTAGATTTAAACTCTTGCAATTTATCTCAATTCCTTGTTATTTATTTATTCCTTTTCGGTTTGAGTTTTTGATTCATAGAACGTTTTAGAAATAAGGTTGTCTTGCGATAAACCCTTAATTTTTATGGTGTAAGGTTGTCCTTAGAACTGCATTTGTTTTAATCTCTCAATACTTGATTATTGAGGCTGCTTTCCATTTAAGCATTGTGAATTGATTTCTTTTATTTGGCTATCACATTATTTAATTTCGCTGTCGTTATTTTAAATTTGCTATAGTCTTATTCACCCCCCCCCCCCCCCCTCTAAGACATATAGCTTGGCCTTTTTAAGTGGTATCAGAGCCTAATAGCTCGTTTTTAAATTCTTTATTTTTGGATTCATTTCTTGAGCTAACGATCTAAGCTATTTAAGATGTCAAATTTTGAGAGCCTTTCAGTCACTAGGCCTCCACCATTTAATGGCTCCGACTATGCCTATTGGAAAGCTAGGATAAGGATTTTCCTCAAATCAATGGATGAGAGCGTGTGGCAAGCCACAGTGACTGAATGGACCCCTCCTACCATAGAAGTAACTGGTGTCGGTGGTTCAAAATCAATAAAAATTTCACCTTATTTCTCTTGGACCACACTTTAGAAAAGTGAGAGTGATGTCAATGTAAAAGCACTAAATGCAATCACTTGCGCACTATCAACAGATGAATTCAAAAGAATTATATCCTGCGATACTGCAAAGCAAGCTTGGGATATATTAGAAATGACACACGAGGGTACATCAATTGCAAAAAAATCTAAAGTCCAACTCTTCACAACCAAATTTGAAGAAATTCATATGGAGGAAAATGAAATGTTTATGGACTTTTATACAAGATAAAATGACATTGTAAACTTTATATGGGGTCTTGGCGACAAAATCCCAGAAAGTAAAGTATCTGCAAAGATACTACGCTCACTTCTTGAACGGTTCAACTCTAAGGTAACCACGATCCAGGAACTTCATGATACAGACAATATGAGGGTAGAAGAACTAGTTGGTTCTTTACAAACCTATGAGTTAAACTTTAAAGCTCCTAAAGGTAAATCTATCACTCTTAAATCTTCTAAATGTATTTCTCAAGAAAACTTTGATTTAGAAAATTCTGAAGATGATATGGCTCTTTTAGCAAAAAAGTTTTACAAGATTTTCAAAAGTAAAAAGAGGGTAGACTTTCAAAAATCAAATGATAAGAGAAGATCTAAATCTAAAACTAAAACTTGGAAATCTTTGAAAGATAGTTAATGTTACAACTGCCAAGAATATGGGCATTTAGCAAACAAATGTCCTAAAAAGGATAAATCTAAAAAGAAAGGAATGTTGGCTACTTGGATGAATCTTCTGACACTGAAGCCTCTTCTGAATAAGAAGATTCTGAAATTGAGTCGGGCAATGAAGTTAAAGCCCTTATGACTCTAGCCAAGTTCACTTTTTCAGATCATAATGATTTAACTAGTGAAGAAAATCTGAATAGTGATCATGAAAATGAAGAAGATCTTCAAGATGCTTACAATGCCCTATACAAGGAAAGTTGTAAAATTGCCGTAAAACTAAAATTTAAAAAAGAAAAGTTTTTAAAAATCAAAGAAAATTTTGATTCACTTGTTTTAGAAAAATCCCTTATTTCAGATTGTTTTGAAAAGACAAAAAGTGATTTAGAATTCAAAACCTCCCAGATTGAAAATCTTAAATCTGAAAATGATAAACTTAAGCTTGAAAACTCTTCACTTTTGAGTTTAAAGGATACATGGAGGTATGCCCAAGGAGATCCAAATTTTGAAAAACTTTTATCCGAATCTAGAAAATATGGCGATAGATCCGGGTTGGGTTATGATAAGAATAGATCTTCTAAACAAAAGAATACACCTCCTAAGTTTGTAAGAGGAGAAACCTCAAACTCAAAAGGGAAAAGTATTAATCAAAGTTTTTCTAAAAATGTTAAATCTTTTCAAAAACCTAAAAGCAACTATGTCAACTATAAAAACAGAACCAAAACCCTTTAGCAAAAAAATTAGTTGATTTGCTTAAGGAGCTCTTAAAATCTAACTCAGTGGGTCATTCTTACAATTACAAAAACAAAAAGACCAACTATACTCCTAAACCCAAAATAGTTATGATATGGGTTCCTAAGGTTACCTGCTTGGTTGCCCACACCGCTTTCAAAGCAACAAGTCATTCGAAGTGGTACCTTGATAGCGGATGCTCCAGGCATATGATAGGCGACAAGACTTTATTCACTGACCTTAAAGATATGACTGATGGATCAGTCACATTTGGTGATGGTAGCAACTGCAAAATTATTGGCCAAGGTATGGTTCAACTCTATAACCTCCCCTTATTTAAGAATGTTTTATATGTTAAGGGACTAAAACACAACCTGTTAAGCATATCTTAAATATGCGATAACAATCATAGTGTGAAATTTTCTAATCAAGGTTGTGAAATCATAAACAAAAAGGGTTCTGTAATATTAACTGGTCGCAGAGCTTCTGAAAACTACTACATTGTATGCAATAGCAGCTCATCTAATCAATCGTGCTACATAGTCTGTACCGTTGAGACAGAATTATGGCGTAAACACCTTGGACATGTACACTACCATAATTTATACAGATTGAGCAAATGAGAACTAATAAGAGGTCTACCTAAATTACAAAAAGTAGACAAAATTTGTGGTGAATGCCAGTATGGCAAGCAAACAAGGAGCTCTCATAAAAAGGTGAACTCCAATGCCATATTAAGACCACTCAAGTTACTCCACATGGATCTTATAGGACCTATAAGGATGGAGAGTCGAGGTGGTAAAAAATACATCCTGGTAATTGTGGATGATTTTACCAGATTCACTTGGGTAGCTTTCTTAAGAGATAAATCAGAAACCCTTGATGAAGTGAAAATGATTATCAAATGGATCTAGACTGAAAAAAAATCTCAAGTCTGTAAGATCCGTAGTGATCATGGATCTGAGTTCGAGAATAGCAGTTTTGAGAAATTTTGTAGTGATCAGGGAATATCGAATGAATTCTCTGCGCCCAAAACACCACAACAAAATGGAATTGTGGAAAGGAAAAATAGAGTGGCTTCAAGAAATGGAAAACGTAATGTTGAATGGTATGAAGCTCCTTAGAAATCTTTGGGCTGAAGCAGTGAATACCGCCTGCTATATTATTAACTGGGTTTATACTTGTAAATCTAATAATAAAACGACTTATGAACTTTGGTTTGATAAGAAGCCTACTATCAAATACTTTCGAGCTTTTGGTAGCAAGTGCTATATTTTACGTGACCGTGAAAATTTAGGAAAATTTGACACTAAAAGTAACAAAAGGGATCTTTTTTGGATACTCTTTAAACAGTCGGGCATATCGTGTACTGAACAATAGGACTGGTGTAATTCAAAAGTCCATTAATGTGGTCATTGATGATCACTCGAATACACCTGCCTCAAGTTCAGATAATGATGAAGTTCTTTTAATTAACAAACCAGATACTTCATCAAATCAAGAAAACTCTGAACTGAGGACTGTTAAAGATCATCCAACCACTCAAATTCTTGGAAACCCTCTCACTGGTGTGCACACTCGTAGACAAGTAGAAGACATATGTAATTACATGTGCTTTACTTCCCAGATAGAACCGGTGAACGTAAAAGAAGTGCTTTCTGACGAAAACTGGATAGTAGTTATGCAGGAAGAACTTAATCAATTTGTTTGAAATGATGTCTGGTATCTTGTTCTTAGACCTAAAGATAAACATATTATCAGAACAAAATGGATTTTCAAAAATAAGTCTGATGAACTTGGTAACATTATTCGAAACAAGGCAAGACTGGTTATACAAGGGTACACTCAAATAGAAGGCATTGATTATGATGAAACTTTTACCCCAATTGCTCGCCTTGAATCAATCAGACTTTTTATATCCATTGCATGCTTTAGAAAGTTTAAAATTTATCAAATGGATATAAAGACTGCTTTTTTGAATGGCGATTTACATGAAGAAGTATATGTTGAACAACCTACAGGGTTTGAAGACCCTAAGTTTACTGATCACGTATACCATTTAAAAAACTCTATATGGTTTAAAACAAGCTCCTAGAGCATGGTACAAAAAATTGACTAAGTTTTTACCAAGTCATAATTTTCAAATGGGTAGTGTCGATAAGACGCTCTTTGTTAAGAAACATAACGATGATATCTTATTGGTTCAGATCTATGTGGATGATATTATTTATGGATCAACATGTACTGACATGACTGTTGAGTTTGCAGATTTAATGAAATCTAAGTTCGAAATGAGCATGGTTGGGGAGTTAAACTATTTCCTAGGGTTGCAAGTAAAACAACAACCTGATGGAATTTTTATTTCTCAAACTAAGTATGCCTTGAACTTGATTAAAAAATTCAGATTTGAGAATGGTAAGAGTTTTGAGATTCCTATGAGTACAACTCTAAGACTCTCAAAGGACTCTATAGGTAAAGATGTGAATCCTAAATAGTATCGTAGCATGATTGGTATTTTGCATTATTTAACTGCTAGTAGACCTGATATTGCTTTTAGTGTTGGTATTTGCACTAGATATCAGGCTAATCCTAAAGAATCACATCTAACTACTGTTAAGCAGATTATTTGATATGTCACAAGTTCTGCTAATTTAGGTCTTTGGTATCCATATGATTCTAATGTTCAGTTGGATGGGTATACTGATGCTAATTGGGTTGGAAATATCGATGATAGGAAATCAACCAGTGGTGGTTGTTTTTATATTGAAAATTGTTTAGTTTCTTAGTTTAGTAAGAAGCAAAGTTCTGTATCACTCTCAACTGATGAGGCTGAATACATTGTGGCTGAAAATGCATGTACTCATCTTGTTTGGATGAAACGTATGTTAAGTGATTATGGAATAGCACAAGATTTTATGGTCGTATATTGTGATAATTCCAGTGCTATAAACATTTCTGAAAATCCAATCCAGCATTCACGTTCCAAGCACATTAACATTAGGTATCATTACATTCGTGAATTAGTGGAAGAAAAGGTAATATCTTTGGAATATATACCGATCGAGACTCAACTTGCTGACATTTTCACTAAATCACTTGATAAAAACAAGCTTAGTAAATTGAAATTTGATCTTGGTATGTGCAATTTAAATTGAATATTCTTGAATACTTGTATCATAATGTATTTATGTTTGATAATTTATGTGTTTAAATTTTAAATTTTTATGAAAATTGCATATTTTAGTCGGTACACGACCAGTCGAGGATGTACTCAACCAGTCGTGGTACGACCAGTCGAGGACATCTCAAGACCAATCGTGGACGCGTTGGGTCTTTTAAAATTTAGGGAAAATCTCATCTTCCTCATTTCCTTTTTCCTCTCCAACGAGCCCAGGCCCGACCAGTCGAACCCACCTTCATTGTTCTTCGAGGTTAGTGGTTCTTTTGCATTGTTCTTATAGATTCTTGTTAATAGTACTCCATTTTCACTCTTGGAGTAATCTATTTGATCTTTCATTACAATTTTGGGGTTTCCTTTTGAAAAATCTAATCTATCAAAACCCCATTTCAAATCTATTGAATCTTCTTGTTTCCATGTGTTTATTCTTGGAAATGGATGTTAGGGGGAAAAAGAAAACTTCTCGTGGTCTATCATCCTCTAGATCAACTCCAATCACTCGGCGCCATCTTCAGTCTCCCGAAGATGATCCCTCTGATGTGCGGGATTTGTGTATACGTAGTGTCATTGTTGAGAGACCAGTATCCATTGAAAACACTACTCCTTTTGGTATCTTTACACTCCTCCAAGCTGTAGGATGGGATAACATTTTACATTGGGGTGGGCCTACATACCAATCTATTGCACATGCCATGTTTGCATGTATCTCAAAATTCTCTTTTGAGAATTTAACTTTTAAAATTGATACTAGAGAAGGTCCATTTGAGGTTGATCGTCATCTGATTACAGGGTTAATGGATATACCTGTTAATGAGGAGGGTATTCTTATTCATACTTTAGCTGAAAAACCCTCAGAATCTGAAAAGCGTATACCAACCAGAGATTTATGTAACATGAATGTGCAATGGACTCATAAAGGGAATGCGCTCCCCTTAAGGTACTTGTTAGCCAAATATAGGGTAATTTAAAGGATTTTTATTTCTAATCTGTATCCTTGTTCTGGTAATAAGACAGAATTAACTGCCTTTATGGTCCGTGTTTTGCACTCTGTCATTTCTGGTACTAAAATTTGCCTTCCTTCATTGGTATGTCATTCCATTATTCAGTCTCATCTCCATCCAGGTCATAGTGATATTCCTTTTACCTATCTCATGACTATTTTAGCTAATCACATGCTAGTCGATGTGCCTATTAGAGAGGCTCCCATCCATCATCTTACTTTTAACAATTCAAATATTAACGAGATGAAATTGGAATTGGCTCGTGGCTAAGTGGATGTTGGTGGTGGAGGAGCTAAAGCTTGGAATGAAGAAGCAGGTGATCTTCCTTCTGATGATGGGAATATGGATGATATTTTCGATGAACTTGATTCAGATTCTAGAAATGATCTTGACTATGAGCCATCTGAGTTTGATGCTCGTCTTCATGCTCTAGAGGAGAAGGTAGAGAATATGAATGTTGCCCATGATCTTCAGTTTAAATATATGCGCAAGTATCTTAGGCGCTTGAACAAGGGGATGCATAAACTTGATCCTACCATTCCTGCTCCATCTTCAGGATCTGATTGAGTGATTTTAATTCTTGGTCTGTATTAACTTTCATACTTATGTTGGATTGTGCACTTTAGTTGGTTTGCTGACTTTTAGTTAAACTGGTAAATGGATTGTGAACTTTTACTTGCTTATATATTGTCGATTAAATCCATCTATTATTCCATCTTTTAATCCTTTCCATTGTTTCTTCCTTTTTCCTTTTGTGACAAAAAGGGGGAGAAGGCTTTTGGAAGCTCTTTCGGAATCTTTTGGTTTGATTGCTTATGGATATGAGTAGTACTATAATATGTGTAGCAATCATTATACTTTTTAGATGTGTGCTGCTACACAGGGGGAGTAAGTATAGATGAATGTTGTGTGCTTGCTAGTTTATGACAACTGGTGCATGATTCTTTATTATGCATGTGGTGCTTCTCTTATTTTTATATGAGTGTGTTTCGTCATAAATTTGACAAAGGGGGAGATTGTAAGTGCTATGGTCTCATGCTCCTTTGATTGTTAAATTTTGTTGTGCCAAAACCTCTATCTGTGTCTTGTGTTTGTATGTTGATATATATATATATATATGATCAAGACACTGCATCACAATGGTTCAAGACATGTACGGTGTTCTGCTTCAAGAAATGTAAAGTCATGTACTTTAAGCATCAATGTTCAGAGCTACATCGATAAGAAGAGTACATTTTGTAACGACCTTGGAAATTTTGTACTTATCTTTCCTTAAGCAGTTGTTTTTGGGGTAATTAGTGCTATACTCGATTGCTTGTGAAATTCGCATCAATCACTTTAAATTGTATCTGCATGACTCAAAACTTGTAGATTAGTTAGCGCTATGTTGCTCTGAAATCTGCGATCCATCGCTAAATCCAGTTGTTCTGGAGAATTTTTGGAAGTTCTGGAGAATTTTTGGAAGTTCTGGATCGGACCTGGACCACACGTTGAAAGTCCGATAGCGATGATCTTAGGCTGTTGCGGTCACCGAGTTGGGCTTGACCATCACCTTGAAAATCAAGTCCATGTGATGTTCTAGGTCGATTTGTTTGAGTTCGGAGTGAAGAGTGTGAGAACGGTTGGAAATTTAATAAGCTTTTATGAAATTTGAGTCGTGTCGCTTGCGCGATGATTTTAAGCTATCTGACCGTTGGATTCTGACCCAATTTTACCCTCTGATCAGGGAAGGTGGCTCAGGCATATCCTTGTGCTTGTGGACCTAATCGAGATTCCGTGACCGTTGAATTGAGTGTGGTCCGCCACGGCTGATCTGAAGAGCCGGTCGGTACGAAAACTCAGCTTGACCTAGATCCATGGTCAAGGAGCTTAAGTCCGACCTTTCGTGGTATTTGGCCCACCAGAAGTGCTTCGTTGGATCGAGAGAGGCATGCTTTGGTTATAACCTAAGTATACCTTGTCCCTGGGGTTATTTTTATCAATAATAGGCCTATTTATAGTCCTTAAACCCTAGCTCTCTTTTCCATACGAATTTCTCTAACCCTAGCTTGGAAAGAGAGTGGAAAAGAGAGAGAAAGTGAGAGAGAAGTTGGTGAATCATCTTGGATTCTTTCCTATTCTTCTTCATCTTTGAACCTTCACTTTGAATCGTTATTCTGACGGTTCTGAGTTCATTTTGGGGTAAGTTAACCTAACCCTAATCTGTGTTAGAGCTTAGAATAGTCTTGGTGTTGTTGTATCTCATTTCTATCCTTGTTTTAGGGTATTCTATCGCCGTTGACGAAGACAACTCGTCTAAATCAGTTCGGTGTTCTTTCCTTACTTAAGGTGCAGATTTTAAGTGTATAGGTTATGGTTTTCAAGGCTTTCAATGCCAGTTAGTGATTTATTCTTGTTATGGATGAGATTTCGCATGCCAAATGTTGTGTTTACTTTGCGTTCCTGATATGCATGTGTTATATTGAGATTTGTGTATTCTATGTGTATGTATAAAGTACCGTATACATATAAAATATGCACTTGTGTTTGCCATGATTATTTATCATGTATGTATGCTAGATGTATGTATGACAACTCCTTGGTAACAGGAATTGTCCAAATGCTTATTTTTCAACATATGTCATATATGTTGTATTATGTATTCTAAGTGTTTGTAGAAATGCCTGAATGATCTAAAGTGTAACTTATTACACTAATTGCGGGCATTGAGAAGTGATTCTCAACACTCCTATTGATGTGCATGATTTCCTTCTTGCTAGTTACATTCCATGTTATTTAATTTCAAGCATTGCTTATGCTTACATTTATGTTAAGTTGATATTCTTCAGATGCTTGAGTACCACTTGATTTAAGTTGTTGTTCCATTACTGTTTTACATTCAATATAAATATCTGTTGTAGTGTAATGTGTGTGGGACTATGCTTTAGTCCAGGAAATCGGTAATCGGCCTTAAGATCGTGGCTGAGGTTGCTTTCGCCACGTAGGACGTATTAGACGAACCCGAGCCGTATTAAGTTGTCGGCAGTGGTTTGGCCACCCGGAGTGTTTGCGCACTCTATGTCATTCAACCCAACGTGCGCTCGTGCTAGTCGAGTTCGTCAAGTAACCCGATTGTCTGATGTATGTTCACCATGTATGGACAATACTGCTTGAATCTAGGGTACCGAATTTACCAGTGAAATCCTATTAACCATGGTACCTTGATCCGCTAAGACTCATGAGCCGGACATGGTGGTATGGGACACCGTGGTCGAGCTGTCGGCCTACGCTGGGGTGACGAGCCTCCCCGTAGTGACCAGTGAGCAACAAAACTCGTGAGCCGATTATGGTGGTATGGGACACTATATTCGTGCTGTCGGCCTACATTGATTGGTGACGAGCCCTTTGTAGTGAGCTCGAGCATGCCTGGATACCGCATTGAGGTGACGAGCCTTAGTGTAGTAGCGAAGGTGTGATAGGCGTGCATTGATTGGTGATGAGCCCTTTGCTACGACCTGAAACCATATGGTGATATGAGATGTCTAGGACTGACGACCCTAGAATGGATCACTGTTTGGATGGTGATATGAGGAAGGTATCTTAGCTTCCCAATCCTGCTGTATGAAAAGGACTAATAACAACTTGGTAATCATATCCATGCACCGCATTTGCATGTGCTTTGTAGATGTGGCACACTTTGAGGTGGTGTCATGCGTAACGTAAGATGAAGACGCTGAGGGTGTACGCGTGAGGGCACGCATCATTTTGCATACATCCTTGCATTAACAAGAGTACTTAGGACTTGTTTACTTATTCTGCTTTATCATTACTACTTGATTGAACTGATAACATGTTAACCAGTGCCTTATTGTTCCACTGAGTTGATCACTCACTCTCACGTTCTGGGGCGGTGTTAAACACCCACCAGACTCTGTCTTAGGTTCTGATGTTGCAGATGTGGATGCGTCTTCTGAGGCAGAGCGGGAGATGGATGATGATGAGGCTGCTTTCTCTTATATGCAGTTTTCAGACGGGTTCTAGCGAGCCTTGTTCTGATGCGCGCGACTCTGGGATTATTTTTGGAAATTTAAATGATGTAACTTGATACTTGTAATTTTGTTAAGTAAACTTTCATCACAACCCGGTTTGTATATGTACTTCAGGGATTTACACTTGTACACATATATTTCTATAAGTCTTCCGCTTGCTTTATTCACTTATTCCTGAATTATATCTGTGTTTTGGATTAATCTATTCCATGTTTTATACACTAATACAGTCAACATACATCCATCATTAAATATGTTGCATAAGTGATGTTTTGGAACTCGGGAGCTGAGTTATGCTCGACCCCCGAATTTCAGGGCGTTACACATTTCAAGACTCAAGTACATTTTAAGACTCAAGTACAACTCAAGATGAAGTTTAAGTTCAAGCTTTCGAAGATCTCAAGATCAAGCTACATCAAGATAGAGATCTCAAGCTTCATAAGGTTCAAAGGTCAACCTACATCTGAAAGGATGAAGTTCAATGTTCATACTTCATGTCCCAGGTATGATAGACCCTAGATTGACCTTTGGGTAGGTCATTTTGTATACATAATTCAAAATGAATCTATTTATATGAATTGGTCTATTCTAAGACTAGTCCTGGACCTTGTTCGACTAGTCCTAGCACTGGTTCGACCAGTCCAAGAAATTTCACGACCTATCCTAAGTTGTTGAAGATTTTTGAAATTTTTTAGTGATTCTACGACCAGTCCTGGAGACTGTTCAACCGGTCGTAGGGAGGTCATGACTTGACCTTCGGCTAGTCCTAAAACTACGACCAAACTCCAGCAACCAAACCTACTTATCTACGACCAGTCCTGGGTATGCTACGACTGGTCGTAGGTGGTCCACGACCAGTCGTAGACTCCCTAAGACTAGTCGCAGAACGGTTTTTAAGATCGCGCTAAAAAATTACAAAATGCCGTTGGTTGTACGACCAGTTGAAGGGTTCCTAAGACCAGTCGTAGACGTGATCTTTTCATCTATAAATTGAACATGAATTTCAGAGTTTTTCATCGATTAATTTCAAGAAAATTCAAGCCTCCACTATGAGATAAGTTTGTTCATTTTAAGCTACGGTGTGCATGTTTAATATTCTTTTTATTAGCTTTTCTTATTTGATTTTATTCCTATATTCCAATCTTATTTGAAAAGAGGAATTGTTGTATTCCTTCTTCTTGGAATCAAAATGTAACGCCCTGAAATTCGGGGGTCGAGCATAACTCAGCTCCCGAGTTCCAAAACATCACTTATGCAACATAATTAATGAATGATGTATGTTGACTGTATTAGCACATAAACATGGGATAGATTAAGCCAAAACGCAGATATGATTCAGGGGTAAGTGAATAAAGCAAGCGGAAGACTTATAGTAAAATATGTGTACAAGTGTAAGTCCCTGAATTACATATACAACCAGATCGTGTAAAAGTGTTATTTATCAAAATTATAAGTACAAGTTACATCATTTCAGTTCCCAAAATAATCATCCCATAGATCCCGCGCAACAGACCGAGGCTCGCTAGAACCCTTCTGAAAACTGCATATAGGAGAAGGCAGCCTCGTCGTCATCCAGCTCCCGCTCTGCCTCAGACGTCGCATCCACATCTGCAACATCAGGGCCTAAGAGCAGTCCGGTGGGTGTGAAACACCGCCCGAAACGTGGGAGTGAGTGATCAACTCGGTGGAACAATAAGGCACTTGGTTAACATGCTATCAGTTCAATCAAACAATAATGATAAAGCAAGACAATTAAATAAATCCTAAGTACTCTTGTTAATGCAAGGATGTATGCAATATGATGCGTGCCCTCACGCGTACACCCTCGGCGTCTTCATCTTACGTTACGCATGACATCGCCTCAAAGTGCGCCACATCTACAAAGCACATGCAAATGCGGTGCATGGATATGATTACTAAGTTGATATTAGTCCAATTCATACAGCAGGATTGGGAAGCTAAGATACCGTCCTCATAACACCATCCAACAGTGATCCATCCTAGGTCGTCAATCCTAGACATCTCATACGATCATATAGTTGAGGTCGTAGCAAAGGGCTCGTCACCAATCAATGCACGCCTTTCATGCCCTTACTACCACAGATCGGCTCGTCACCTCCTTGCGGTATCCAGGTATGCTCGAGGTCACTACAAAGGGCTCGTCACCAATCAATGTAGGCCGACAACAGCACGAATATAGTGTCCCAAACCACCATAATCGCCTCACCAGATTAGTAGCTCACAGGTCACTACGGGGAGGCTCGGCACCCCAGCGTAGGCCGACGGCTCGACCACGGTGTCCCATACCACCATGTCCGGCTCATGAGTCTTAGCGGATCGTGTACCATGGTTATTAGGATTTCACTGGTAAGTTCGGTACCCTAGATTCAAGCAGTAGCGTCCATACATGGTTAACATACACTGGACAATCGGGTTAGTTGACGAACTCGACTAGCACGAGCGCACGTCGAATTGAACGACATAGAGTGCGCAAACACTCCGCGTGGCCAAACCACTGCCGCCAACTCTAATACGACTCGGGTTCGTCTAATGCGTCTCACGTGGCGAAAGCAATCTCAACCACGACCAAAGGGTCAATTACCGATTTCCTGGACTAAGGCATAGTCCCAAACATCCTACACTACGACAGATATTCATATGGAATGTAAAACAGTAATGGAACAACCACTCAAATCATGGTGCATACACATCTGAAGAATATCAACTTAACATAAATGTAAGCATAGGAATGCTTGAATTTAAATAACTTGGAATGTAACTGCAGAAAGAAATCATGCGCATCCATAGGAGTATTGAGAATCACTTCTCAACGCCCACATTTAGTGTAATCAGTTACACGTAGATCATTCATGCATTTCTACAAACACTTAGCATCCATGGAACAACATACATGACGCATGTTGAAATACGTGCACTTAGACAATTCCTTCTTCCAAGGAGTTGTCATACATGCATCTAGCATACATACATGACCAAAAATCATGGCAAACATAAGTGCGTATTTTATACGTATACGGTACTTTATAAATACACTTAGAATACACAAATCTCAATATAGCACATGCATATCAGGAAAGCAATGTAAACATAACATTTGACATGTGAAATCTCATCCATACCAAGAATAAATCAAAAAAAGGGATTGAAAGCCTTGAAAACCATAACCTATACACTTAAAGTCCGCACCTTAAGCGAAGAAAGAATAGCCGAACTGATTTAGACGAGTTGTCTTCGTCAACGGCGCAAGAATACCCTAAAATAAGGATAGAAATGAGATACAACAACACCAAGTCTAATCTAAGCTCTAACACAGGTTAGGGTTAGGTTAACTTACCCCAAAAGAACTCAGAAGTGTCAGAGGAACGATACAAAGTAAAGGTTCAAAGGTGAAGAAGAACAAGGAAGAATCAAGATGATTCACCAACCAATCTCTCTCACTAACTCTCTCTTTTCCACTCTCTTTCCAAGCTAGGGTTAGAGAAAATTCGTATGGAAATGAGAGCTAGGGTTTAAGGACTATATATAGGCCTTAAAATGATGGAAATAACCCAGGGTCAAGGTATACTTAGGTTATAACCAAAGTACGCCTTTCTCGATCCAACGAAGCACTTCGGTGGGCCTATAACCACGAAAGGTCGGACTTAAGCTCACCGACCATGGATCTAGGTCAGCCTGAGTTTTCGTACGGCTCTTCAGATCAGCGGTGGCGGACCACACTCAATTCAACGGTCACGGAAACTCGATCAGTCCACAAGCACTAGGATATGCATGGGCCACCATCCTGATCGGAGGGTGAAATTGGGTCGAGAATCCAACGGTCAGAATGCTTAAAATCGTCGCGCAAGCGACACGACTCAGATTTCATAAAAGCTTATTAAATTCCAACCGTTCTCACACTCTTCACTCCGAGCTCAATCAAATCGACCCAGAACATCACATGGACTTGATTTTCGAGGTGATGGTCAAGCCCAACTCGGTGACCGCAACAGCCTAAGATCATCGCTATCGGACTTTCGACGCACGGTCCAGGTCCAATCCAGATCTTCCAAAACCCAGAAAAACTGGATTTAGCGATGGATCCCAGATTTCAGAGTAACGTAGCGCTCACTAATCTACACGTTTAGAGCCATGCAGATACAATTTAAAGTGATTGATGCGAATTTCACAAGCAATCGAGTAAAGCGCTAATTACCCCAAAAACAACTACTTAAGGAAAGATTAGCACAAAAATTCCAAGGTCGTTACAATCTACCCCCTTAAAGAAAATTTCGTCCTCGAAATTCATACCTTCATATAATCCTCGAGGATCGGAGGGTAGGTCTTCCCGTCAGATTCCCAAGTAGCCTCTTACGCCATGATGCGACCATAACACCTTCACGAGAGGGATAACCTTGCTACGCAATACTTGCTCCTTCCTATCAAGAATCGTGTTGGTGCAGTACATAAGTGGCATCCTCACTTAAGTGCCTGCTCCCAACGATAATATGCGAAGGATCGAGAACGTATTCTGCATAGAGATATGAAATACGTTATGCACGCCCGCAAGAGGTGTGGCAAAGCAAGGCGGTATGCTACCGCTCCCACTCGATCCAACTTGAAATGGACCAATAAATCTCGGCGTCGGCTTCCTTCTTACCGAACCGCAAAACTCCCTTCATAGGAGAGACCTTGAAAAAACATGATCTCCCACTACGAACTCGCGGTCGCCGCCTCGTATCGGCATAACTCTTCTGTCTGGCCCACGTCGAATGATGTCAACCTTCTCTAAAGTCACCCCAACACTGGGCCAAGCAAACTACGCTCACCAATTTACGCCCAACAATGTGGTGCTCTGCACGGGGACCATACAACGCCTCGAAGGGAGCCATGCCGATACTCGCGAAACTATTATTATACGCGAACTCGGCATAAGGGAATCATCCCAACTGTCTTTGAAATCCAAAACACAAGCTCCAACATATCCTCCAGGACTTGATTCACGCGCTCGTGCCCATCTGTTTGCGGATGAAACGGGGTGACTTCGATTTCACACCCATCGCTTCCGGATACGAGTCCGGAAGATAGATGTAAACGCGTGTCTCTATCAGACACAATCTCCGGGGGAACTCCATGCAGGGACTATCTCCTTGATATACAACCTAGCCAACTCGTCTCAGAGTAAGTGACTCGATCGGTAAGAAATGCGCCGACTTCGTTAATCGATCGACGATCACCCAAATAGAGTCAAATCCCTTTCTCGTCCTCGGCAACCCAGAAATAAAATCCATAGAGATGAAATCCCACTTATTCTATTATGGGAACCCAGGAAGTCGGCGATGCTCTGCCCTGCTGGCACGTGAGACAACGAGAAACAAATTCAGCAATCTGGACCTTCATATTATCCCACCAATATGATCTCCTCATATCCTGATACATCTTCGTGCTACTGGATGCATCGCAAGCTTAGAACTATGGGCTAACTCGAGAACCTCACGTCTCAAGTCGGGGATGTCGGGAAACATAACCGCCACGCGTAGGCCCCCATCGAACTAACACTCCGGTCGGAGTTCCCATCTGTACCAACCCGCCGCCTCATCTTCACCAAAAGCTCATCATCTGCTGAGCTGCACGATCCTCTCGTCGATAAGGGTTCACGAATGTGTGCGATAACCTCATACGGCTCAACCACCGTAAGCTTCGCTCAAAATCGCGCACGAACTCCAACATCTCCCACTCTGCTATCATCAGTGAGTCGCAAACTTCAAAGCCTTCTTGCGACTCAACGCATACGCCACAAGGTTCGCCTTACCAGGGATGGTAAGAAACATCGAACTTGAAGTCCTTCAATGTTTCCATCCATCTGCGCTGCCTCATATTCAAATCAGCTGCGTGAAAATATACTTAAGGCTCTTGTGGTCGCAAAGAGCTCGAACTCCTCACCATAGAGGTAATGTCTCCAAAGCTTTAATGCGAAGATGACAGCCGCTTCCAAGTCGTGCGTAGGGTAATTCTCTTCGTGTTTCCTTAAGCGGCGAAGCATAAGCAATCACCTGTCCTTGCATAAGGACACAACCCGGACCAACGCGAGAGGTCAGTATAAATAATATACTTAACCCCTTGCTCGCAATACTAGCACAGGGGCGGACGTCAACTTGTCCTTCAGCTTCGAAAAGCTAACTCCGCCTGCTCACTCCAAGCAAACTTCAAATCCTTCCGTGTCACCTACGACAACGATCTAATCTTCGAGAAGTTCTGAATAAAGCGTCGATAATATCCTGCAAGGCCAAGAAAACTCCTCACCTCGATAACCGAACCGGGCTGCTCCCGGTGCATGCAGCTACCTTGGCAAGGTCGACGGCTATACCTTCCTTGGACACCACATGTCCCAGGAACTTGACTTCCTCTTTCCGGAAATCACACTTCTTAACTGTGCGAAAAGCCGATGCTCCCTAAGAGTACCCAAAACCGCTCTTAAGTGCTCCTCGTGCTTTGGCTCGTCGAATAAATCAAGATGTCATCAATAAATACAATGACGAATCGAACCAGGAAAGCGAAACACCCTGTTCATCGATCCATGAACACGGCCGGTGCGTTAGTATAAGACCGACGACATCACAAGGAACTCATAATGACCGGAGCTGGTCCGCGGTCTTCCGCACGTCCCCATCCTTGACGCGCAAAATGATACCACATTGCAGATCATACTTTGAAAAGTACCGTGCCCCCTTCAACGGATCAAACAGATCATCAATCCTGGGCAAGGGTACTTATTCTTCACAGTTACTTAGTTCAACTGCGATAATCAATACACAATCGCAAGGAACCATCCTTCTTCTTCACAAACAGAACAGGTGCTCCCCAAGGAGACACACTGGGCCGAATAAAACCCAATTCTAGCAAACCATCTATCTGCTTCCTCAACTCCTCCATTTCACTCGGAGGCATCTGATAGGTGGGTAAAGAAATGGGCGCCGCACCAGGCGTAAGATCGATAGCAAAATCAATCTCACGCTGAGGAGGTAATCCAGGAATCGACTCAAACACATCTTCAAACTCCTGAACTACCGGCGTACTAACCAATGCCGACTCGGCCGAACTCTCCAACAGAGAAGAATAAAAATCAATACGAATAGGGTAACTGACCTGAACTGGGAAAGTAACAATCTCGCCCTCAGGTCCATGGATCGTCACTGATCTCGCTTCACAATCAATCTCAGCTCGCATCCTCGTGAGCTAATCCATACCCATAATAACATCGTAGTGATAAAGCGGTGCGACTAGCAAATCAACACGGATCGATCCACTTCCCAGATCGACCAAACAATCCATACAACGCTTGCCCAAGGCAGAGGACATCCCCGTAGCGGTAGTAAGCGTCACTCCTTGCATAGGAACAGATCTCAAACCCAAACGCCTAACTGCCGCATAAGAAATAAGAGAAGTAGTGGACCCTGTATCCACTAGCACAGAAACGGGAATACCTTCTATATGCACTGTCACCTCAAAGGACCTCGGCACCAAGTCAGACATAGGCGCTTCTGCTGAAAGCGCATGAACACGAGCCTGCTGCTGACGATTCGGCTGAGGAACCATGGGCCGATGAGGTGGCCTGAAACCAGGAACTGCAGGTCTGAAGGATGGATGAGCTGGCGCTGATCGAAGAGGAGGAGGAGAAATAACCGGAGGCATCGGACGGCTAACCCTCTGCGGTGGAGTAAAACCACCTGCTCGCATACAGGAAAAGCAGAAACGGTCCAAGTGCCCAACCTTCCCACAATAAGAACATCTCAGATCAGCTCTCATCTGCTGAGCGGGCGGCGCTGAACGCCTAGGAGGAGAATCAACACGCGGCCTCTTGCCAAGGAAAGGTGCACCCTGGAAATCCGGTCTCGGCCTAGGAGGCATCGGTGCTCGCATGCGGGACGCTCTATCTCCGTCCTGCTCTGCTCGCAAGGACATGCTCACTAGCTCCGCATATGAAGAAATGCTGGCACAGCAAATCTTCGATCGGATCTTAGGTCGCAGCCCCTCAGAAAAACGCCGCATCCTCATCGGCTGATCACCCAGGATCAAAGGAACATACCGCCCCAACTCAGTAAACCGGTTCTCATACTCCGTAACCGACAACCCTCCCTGGCGGAGGCGAAGGAACTCACTCTCCTTCTCATGTCGGTACGTAACCGGGAAATACTTCTCGTGGAAGCACGCCTCAAACGCCCGCCACGACCACACGAAGTCCTCTTCGACAGGCGAAGTACACTGTCCCACCACAAACCGGCCTCCTTCTCAAACATGAAGGTGGCAAGCTCAACTTGCTCGACCTCAGACAGTGCAGCGGCTTACGCATCTTAGAGATGCGGTCAATCCAATACTCGGCCTCCTGGGTCCATGAGAACCCGCAAAAGTAGGAGGTCGCAAGCGCTGAATCGCTCAGAAGTGTCGCTGGCACTGGCACTGACACTGGACTCCAGATGGAGGCATAGGTGAAACAGTTGGAGTCTCCCTATCGACTGAGCAAAGATGCCACCATGGAGGAGAGGAACTCCTGCTGCGCTCGCCTGCGCCGATCATCGCGCCCAAACTGGCGCGCATCAACAACATCATCTCGCTTAAACCTATCAACAGTGAAGCGTAAGAAGGTGCATGGCTCGGCTTAGGAACCGAGGGTGTGACTGGAGGAGCCATAGGTGTCGACCCAACACCAACACGAGATGGACCCGCCTGTGGATCTGACTGGCTATCGCTCAAGGGAGGAACCCGAGAAAGCGACTCAATCAGAGAAAGACGGGCCGAAGTCTTCGAACCCTTAGGAGGCATCCCTACATTAAATCAAAGGATGCAACCTGTCAGATTCTAAGTCACATAATCCCTCCACACAACAACAACACAACAGCACAACACCAAAACAAACCACGTGCACTCCATTAACCAAACTCGTCGCAATACAAGTAGTGCAAACAATACATGAATCACGACTAGGAAAGCATGAAAACAACAACATCTAACACTACAAACAACCACAACTACTACAACCACTAACACTACCACACTACAACAACTCCAACTACAAGCCAACAACGGCTACACACGTAAAGAAACACCAAACAAAGCAAAGACGGCCACGACGATGCTACTCGTCGAAAGGAGACGGAGGCGGGGCACCCTTATCCTCCAAGCAACACAGGAAGACTTCAAAGTCCGGGACATCTTCTTGAACTTGTGCTTAACCAAGCCTCGAAGATCCACCATCTCCTGGCGTAAAGCAGCTTGCCCTTCTTCAAGCCGTGTAAGACGGGCATCTCTGGCAACCTGCTCTGCGCCCTGCTCTGGCACCACAGGAGGAGAGCGATCACTCGAATCCTGTGCCCCAATCTCTTCCTCATCTTGCTCTGCTTCTTCCTCAGACTCCGCACCACCTTCAGCATAACTCTCATCATCACTCTCAGACCCGGCCTCACCCTCAGAGGCAAGCCGACCAGAACCAACCTCCATCAGCTTAAGGGTCCTCAAGTTGATATAGCGAACAGGGACCGGCTTCTCAGCTCCAAGCCTATAGCCAAACTCATGTGCGATCTTGCAAACGAGGCGGCCAAAGGGAAGAGACTCGGTCCGTCTACTCGAACGAGCGATGAGAATAATCTGACGCAGGACGTACGTCGGCACACACAACTTCGCATCCTGCCCCACCTGATATAGAAAATCTACCATCAGGCGCGTACACTCGTTGCGGTTGCTCCACCTGGGATACACATTGAACGTAAAGATGTGGTGAAGCAAACGGAAGTCGTCCGTCATGAAAGAAGCCAGAAGACTCCTATTCGGCTGTTATTCGACCCGACGACCACACAAGGATCGGGTGCGACGATCCTTCTCGCGCACACTGTCCACATTCTTCTCGCCTGGCATGCACTTCCCCAAGTGGCACCTTCAAGAGTCGGGATATCAAAGCAACATTGACAATTCCAACTCGACCGCTACAACAGGGAATCCTTGTATGCAGAGGATCCAGCGAAGGCTCCAGAATGTTGGCATAGAAGGCCCGAACAGTGCTAGCATTCGCGCGATACTCGCCTTCGAACAAGGGACCCCAACCAGCCCCTTCTAGGCGCTCCAACAAAAAGAACTCACCAAAGAGCCGCGGATCAACATGAGCCTCAAAAAGGACTCTACGCCCCTTATAGACTCCATGCGACAATTCCGCCAACAAGGTCCTACTGACAGGAGCTCGAGGATCGAGGTCCCGCTTCGTCTGGAACTCGCGCGTGGCGGACGTGCTAGCAGCGGCACCTCTCGACCTCCGTGCACGGGTTGGGCGGCTCGGCCCGGCTTCATCCACGGGCGCTCTCTTCTTCCCCATCAAGGAAAGAAGGGAAGAAATGGAAAAGATGGCCGTCACAATCTCAAAGAGGGCCATGAGAAATGAGAGAAAGAGAGAAATAGGAAGATGGTGAAGCTTCCACACAACTATGAGCCAAAAAGGGAATGAAATGGCTCAAATGAGAGGGAAAGATGGAGAAATCAGCGATGGAATGGAAGATTTGAGAATGGGGTGATGGGTTTGCACGAAAATGGAAGGAAGATGAAGATTTGGGAGAGATTTGAGAGAGTTTGGAGAGGTTGTTGAAGAAAAGGAGAGCTTGAAAGAGGGTTTTGTAAAGGAAATAGGTAAAAGGAGTGGTTTTAAAGTGAAAACCGTGGAGGGGTGGGCCACACAAGCCTCATGGATGATCGGCCCGCGTCGGCCCGGCCCGCCTGCCCCGCCGACCGGCGATCCCTCGCCGAACCGGCGATGGCATCGCCGGTCTCTGGACATATCGGCGATGCCTCGCCGATTTGGCGAGGTCCTCCTGGTCCTCCTTGGTCCAAATGATGTGGTTCCCCCTTGGGTCCCACGGAAAATGCCCCGATTGGCCCCTTGTGTAATTTGAAGTTTATCGGGTCATTCTGACAGAAATCAAACAGCGATTTCTGGAAGGTTTAAAAATGAATAATGGGAGGGTAGACCATCTACACTCATTAATAGAGGGTCTAGAACAGGTTTCGGGTCGCTGTGTGTGATCAGGTAAGGGTACAGACTCGATCTCGGCAAAGGTTTTCAGGAAACTTTCGCCGATAGAAACTACGGAGCACAAACACAAAGCGATGATAGACCCGCACCCAATTACACTATAGTGGTGACAACGTGCGGTGTGTGACCATAACCCAGGTCCGGTTTAATCCAGATCATGCTCTGATACCAACTTGTAACGCCCTGAAATTCGGGGGTCGAGCATAACTCAGCTCCCGAGTTCCAAAACATCACTTATGCAACATAATTAATGAATGATGTATGTTGAATGTATTAGCACATAAACATGGGATAGATTAAGCCAAAACGCAGATATGATTCAGGGGTAAGTGAATAAAGCAAGCGGAAGACTTATAGTAAAATATGTGTACAAGTGTAAGTCCCTGAATTACATATACAACCAGATCGTGTAAAAGTGTTATTTATCAAAATTATAAGTACAAGTTACATCATTTCAGTTCCCAAAATAATCATCCCATAGATCCCGATCAGCACGAGGCTCGCTAGAACCCGTCAAAATGCATATAGGAGAAGGCGGCCTCGTCGTCATCCAGCTGCTCTGCCTCGACGTCGCATCCACATCTGCAACATCGGGGCCTAAGACAGTCCGGTGGGTGTGAAACACCGCCCGAAACGTGGGAGTGAGTGATCAACTCGGTGGAACAATAAGGCACTGGTTAACATGCTATCAGTTCAATCAAACAATAATGATAAAGCAAGACAATTAAATAAATCCTAAGTACTCTTGTTAATGCAGTATGAATGCAATATGATGCGTGCCCTCACGCGTACACCCTCGCGTCTTCATCTTACGTTACGCATGACATCGCCTCCAAGTGCGCCACATCTACAAAGCACATGCAAATGCGGTGCATGGATATGATTACCAAGTTGTTATTAGTCCAATTCATACAGCAGGATTGGGACGCTAAGATACCTTCCTCATATCACCATCCACCCAGTGATCCATACTAGGGTCGTCAATCCTAGACATCTCATACGATCATATAGTTGAGGTCGTAGCAAAGGGCTCGCCACCAATCAATGCACGCCTTTCATGCCCTTACTACCACAGATCGGCTCGTCACCTCCTTGCGGTATCCGGTATGCTCGAGGTCACTACAAAGGGCTCGTCACCAATCAATGTAGGCCGACAAAGACGAATATAGTGTCCCATACCACCATAATCGGCTCACGAGTTTAGTTGCTCACTTTGGTCACTACGGGAGGCTCGTCACCCCGGCGTAGGCCGACGGCTCGACCACGGTGTCCCATACCACCATGTCCGGCTCATGAGTCTTAGCGGATCGGTACCATGGTTATTAGGATTTCACTGGTAAGTTCGGTACCCTAGATTCAAGCAGCGTCCATACATGGTTAACATACACTGGACAATCGGGTTAGTTGACGAACTCGACTAGCACGAGCGCACGTCGAATTGAACGACATAGAGTGCGCAAACACTCCGCGTGGCCAAACCACTGCCGCCAACTCTAATACGACTCGGGTTCGTCTAATGCGTCTCACGTGGCGAAAGCAATCTCAACCACGACCAAAGGGTCAATTACCGATTTCTGGACTAAGGCATAGTCCCAAACATCCTACACTACTACATATATTCATATGGAATGTAAAACAGTAATGGAACAACCACTCAAATCATGGTGCATACACATCTGAAGAATATCAACTTAACATAAATGTAAGCATAGGAATGCTTGAATTTAAATAACTTGGAATGTAAATGCATAAGGGAAATCATGCGCATCCATAGAAGTATTGAGAATCACTTCTCAACGCCTACATTTAGTGTAATCAGTTACACGTAGATCATTCATGCATTTCTACAAACACTTAGCATCCATGGAACAACATACATGACGCATGTTGAAATACGTGCACTTAGACAATTCCTTCTTCCAAGGAGTTGTCATACATGCATCTAGCATACATACATGACCAAAAATCATGGCAAACATAGGTGCGTATTTTATACGTATACGGTACTTTATAAATACACTTAGAATACACAAATCTCAATATAGCACATGCATATCAGAAAGCAATGTAAACATAACATTTGACATGTGAAATCTCATCCATAACAAGAATAAATCACTAATCGGGATTGAAAGCCTTGAAAACCATAACCTATACACTTAAAGTCCGCACCTTAAGCGAAGAAAGAATAGCCGAACTGATTTAGACGAGTTGTCTTCGTCAACGGCGCAAGAATACCCTAAAATAAGGATAGAAATGAGATACAACAACACCAAGTCTAATCTAAGCTCTACCACCGGTTAGGGTTAGGTTAACTTACCCCAAAAGAACGCAGAATCGTCAGAGGAACGATTCAAAGTAAAGGTTCAAAGGTGAAGAAGAACAAGGAAGAATCAAGATGATTCACCAACCAATCTCTCTCACTAACTCTCTCTTTTCCACTCTCTTTCCAAGCTAGGGTTAGAGAAAATTCGTATGGAAATGAGAGCTAGGGTTTAAGGACTATATATAGGCCTTAAAATGATGGAAATAACCCCAGGGTCAAGGTATACTTAGGTTATAACCAAAGTACGCCTTTCTCGATCCAACGAAGCACTTCTGGTGGGCCTATAACCACGAAAGGTCGGACTTAAGCTCACTGACCATGGATCTAGGTCAGGCTGAGTTTTCGCTCACCGGCTCTTCAGATCGCCGTGGCGGACCACACTCAATTCAACGGTCACGAAACTCGATCGGTCCACAAGCACTAGGATATGCCTGGGCCAACCATCCTGATCAGAGGGTGAAATTGGGTCAGAATCCAACGGTCAGAATGCTTAAAATCGTCGCGCAAGCGACACGACTCAGATTTCATAAAAAGCTTATTAAATTCCAACCGTTCTCACACTTTTCACTCCGAATTCAACCAAATCGACCCAGAACATCAGATCGACTTGATTTTTGAGGTGAAGACCAAGCCCAACTCAGTGACCGCAACAGCCTAAGATCATCGCCATCGGACTTTCGACGCGCGGTCTAGGTCCGATCCAGATCTTCCAAAAATTCCCCAGAACAACTGGATTTAGCGATGGATCCCAGATTTCAGAGTAACGTAGCGCTCACTAATCTACACGTTTAGAGCCATGCAGATACAATTTAAAGTGATTGATGCGAATTTCACAAGCAATCAAGTAGAGCGCTAATTACCCCAAAAACAACTACTTAAGGAAAGATTAGCACAAAAATTCCAAGGTCGTTACACAAAATCAAATAGAGCTATGCCCATTTGATTTAATTTAAAATCAGTTAGAACTTAGAACCATTGTAAAGTGAGTATTGGACATTGAACGTTTATTCGAACATCTACTCCGATTGGTTCTACTGGGCTACTACAAAAAGGAGAAGTCCAGGTATTTTACTTTTATGTAATTTACATTCTTTTGAGATTGAGCCAAAAAAATCTCGTTGTGTTAGTTATCTGAGGAGAGCTAGAAAACTCAGAAAGTGTAGGTTTTTGGATTGTGTATGCCCAAGTTAAAAAGACACAATTGTGAAGGTTTTAGGTGAACCTGTGAAACCTATTTTGATAGTGAATGCTAATATCCCATGTGTGAGGATATTAGAAGTGGAGTAGCTGTGTGGCTGTTGTTTAACAGTTGGTGAACACACAGGCGAACCACTATAATTCCTTGTGTTTTGTGGTTTGAATGTTTACTTAAATTCCTATCTTTTATCATTCAAGTTTGTGGAATGTATGTGTGGATGTGAATGTTGTAATATTTGCATTTCAAGCAAAGTGGGGAATGTTGTAATAATTTAGATTTAAATTCTTGCAATTTATCTCAATTCCTTATTATTTATTTATTCCATTTCAATTTAAGTTTTTGATTCAAGGAACGTTCTAGAAATAAGTTTGTCTTGTCATAAACACTTGGTTTTTATGGTGTAAGGTTGTCCTTAGAACTGCATTTGTTTCAATCTCTCGATACTTGATTATTGAGGCTGCTTTCCATTTAAGCATTGTAAATTGATTTCTTTTATTTGGCTATTACAGTATTTAATTATGCTATCATTATTTTAAATTTGGCATAGTCTTATTCACCCCCCCCCCCCCTCTAAGACATATAGCTTGGCCTTTTCAAGTTAAATGTGACTCTTTAGGGTAAGATTGATATCTAGCACAAATTCTAATGCTAAAAGCAATATCAGGTCTACTTGCAGTTAAATAAAGTAAACTACCAATCATACAACAATGTAATTTAAGATCCACATTTTTACCTGTAGAGTCCTTTGAGAGTCTTAATGTTGTACTCATAGGAGTATCAAAATTTTTACCATTCTCAAATTCGAACTTTTTAATTAAGTTCAGAGCATATTTGGTTTGAGAAATAAAGATACCATCATGTAATGTCCCAGAAAAAAATCCTTACAAAGACTTGAGTACCACCTTAGTTAGAAATCACTGAGGACCAAACCCTTTAGAAATTAGATGAAAATTATTAAGTTTTAAACTAGATTACCTATAAAATTAGCACTAATCACTTTAAATATGATTTGTAAGACTCAAAACGAGTAGAACTGTTAATGCTGTATCACGTAAAAATTTAGGATCAATCTCAAAACTCAGTTGCTCTCGGGAGTGCGTTGAAACTCTGTATCGGCCCTAGACCGCGCGTCGAAAGTCCGATGACCGCGAAACTATACGGTTATGATTGCCTTACTGGGCTTGACTACCACCTCAGAAATCAAATCCAGATAGTGTCCAAAAATGTACAACTTGAGCCCAGAGCGAAGTGTGTGAGAAACGAGAATATCTTTAGGATATGAACTGAAACTTAAGTGAATTGAGTCGTTCACTTTCAAGCCAATTTTAAGGTTTTAGACCGTCAAATTTTGACCTAATTACACCCTTAGATTAGGAAATTTTTTTAACACATGTCAGTATACTTATGGCCCTGATCGAATACCGGTGACCGTTGAATTGAAACAAGTCCTCCGCGGTCGATCCACTGATCCGATCGGACCGAGATCTTAACTTGGCATAGATCCATCGTCAGAGGGCTTACTCCCAATCGTATGCAGAAAAGGGGCCTCCAGATCAGCCCCGTTGGACTGAAACGGCCAGTCTTTGGCTATAACCTAAGTATACCATGGCCCTGGGGCCATTCCCATCAGTTCTGGGCCTATATAAGTGCCTTAAACCCTCTCTCTCCCTTCACATACGAATTTTCAACCCTATGAGAGAGAAGAGAGCAAAGAAAGAAGGAAAGAGAGAGAAAGTGAGAGAGAAAGTGGGAGAGAGTTCCTGGGATTCGATCACATCGCTCCACGTGCTTAACCACCCTTTCTGTATCTCTATTCTGGCGATTCCGACTCCGGTCTTAGGTATGAAATCCTAACCCTAATCTATTTTAGGGATTTAAGTAGAGTAAATGGTGAAGTAACTAACCTATTTCATGCTATAGGTTGCCGTTGTGCCGTAGGTGAGCACTTAGTGTTTAAACTGAGTTCGTTACAAGTCTACCGGAAAAAGGTGAAAGGTGCGGACTATAAACATTTAGGTTATGGTTTTCAAGGCTTTCAATGTCAGTAATAGTTTATGACTGACTTGATTGCTGTCACATGTGCTTAGATATGATGTTTTCCATATATTACATATAGATATAAACTATGTTGACTATAATGAGTTTTATGTGTTTGGTGAAATGTATGAACGACTATGGAAATATGATTTGTGCTTGCCATGCTTGTAAATTGAGAATATATGATCATTGTATGAGTGGCAGCTCCTTTGTGAAAGGATTTTCCCTAATGTCTGTTGGAACTAGTACATTACACGTATGTGTAATATGTAGTCTAAGTGTTTGACAAAATGCCTGTATGAGTAATTGGTTGATGCTTTGTATTTATGAGGGTTGTTGAGATACCATTCTCAACTACCTTAGCTATATGTGTACTTTTCTTCATGTAGCTTTAATTTCAAGTGCATGTTTGTGTAGCAAATGTATATGTAGAATATCATGTTATATGTGTTGAATAATATGCTCAAATGATATGGATGTTGGAATTGGTTGTTAAATGTCGTATGACTATCATGTATGCTTACTTCTTACATTTGACTGTGATTGGGACTACGACATAGTCCAGGCAATCGGTAACAATTCCTGTTTGAGTAGCCGAGCTAGTCTCACCACAATTGATGCGTTCGGGGAATCCGAGTCATACGATGATTGTCGACAGTGGTTAGCGCTCCATGTCGATTAATTCAGCATACACTCATACCAATCGAACTTTTCAAGTAACCCGATTTGCCCACTGTGTGTTTACCATGTATGAACACTACTGCTTGAACTTAAGGTACCCCTTACCAATGTAAAGACCCGTCTCAACTATAGTACCACGATCTGCTAAGACTCATGAGCCAGGCATGGTGGTATGGGATACTGTGGTCGAGCTATCGGCCTACACTAGGGCGACGAGCCTCCCCGTAGTGACCAGTGAGCAACCCAAACTCTTGAGCCGAATATGGTGGTTTAGGAAACTATATTCGAGTTGTCGACTTACACTGACGTAGCCTGGCTGTGGTCCCCAATCAGGTTGGTGATGAGCCTTCAAAAATAGACTGTCATATGGTAGGGCATTGGTGGAGTGACCTCGAGTATGAAATAGGCCTACCCTGGCGCAGCCTGTCTGTGGTCCCTAGTCGGGTTGGTGATGAGCCTTCGAAAATAGACTGCTAGTTGGTAGGGCATTAGTGGTAGTGACTTGAACTTGCCTAACGTATGTGATTAACTAGGATTGACGACCCTAGATGGATCATTATTTGGGTAAATGATACAAGGGAGGTACCTTAGCTTCCCAAACCTGCTGTATGAATAAGTCTAATTAAGAACTTGGCTAATCACGTACATGCACCGCATTTGCATTTGCCTTTGGCATTAGAGTTGAGCACAGAGGAAGGGGTGCATGCTGCGATCATGAGATGATGTCGTAGAGGGAGTGTAGGCGAGGGCATGCATCATTAACTCATATCATCCTTGCATTAACCAGAGTACCTAGGAATGCTTGTTGTATTGCTTTATCATTACTGCTTGACTGAATTGATAACATGTTAACCTTTGCCTTATAGCTCCACTGAGTTGATCACTCACTCCCACATTTTGGGATGGTGTTTTAAAACACCAACCAGACCCTGTTTTAGTTTCAGATGACGGCGATGCTTATAGGGCAGAGCCTAACTTTTATGATGACGACGAGGAGTTCTCTTACATGCAACTCTCTGGCGGGTCTATGTAGACCTAGAGTTACGCATCGGGGCTACAGGGATATGGATAGATGATGTTATACTTTATCATTTTTTTGTATATTTTGGAATTATACATGTAACTATTTGACCTGGTGACATGTTCATACTCTGGGGACTTACAACTACTTATATGCTTTATATATCTATCACAGTCTTCCGCCTACATAATCTAACTGTCTCTGGAGTATGATATTCTGATTTGGTATAATCCCACTCATGTTTAATACACTAATACAGACAACATTTAATCATCTTTATCTATGTTGCATAAGTAATGTGTTGGAACTCGGGAGTTGGGCTCCTACTCGACCCCTGATTTTCAGGGCGTTACACATCAGGTTGTTGTTTTACTTGCAACCCTAGGAAATAATTCAATTCCCCAACCATGCTCATTTCAAACTTAAATTTCATAAGATCTGCAAACTCAACAGTCATGTTGGTATAAGTAGATCCATAAATAATACCATCAACATAAATCTTCACTATTAAGATATGAGTGTTATGTTTCTTAACAAACAGAGTTTTATCAACACTTCCCATTTGAAAATTGTGACTTAGTAGAAACTTAGTTAATTTTTCGTACGATGCCCTGGGAGCTTGTTTCAAACCGTAGAGAGCCTTTTTTAAGCGATAGACATGATCAGTATTTTTAGGGTCTTCAAAACTCGTTGGTTGTTCAACATACACTTCTTCATGCAAATCACCATTTAAAAAAGCACTCTTTACATCCATTTGATAAATTTTGAAATTTCTAAAGCAAGCAATTGATATAAATAGTCTGATTGATTCAAGATGAGGTACTGGGGTAAAGGTTTCATCATAATCGATTCCTTCAATTTGAGTGTACCCTTGTACAACCAGTCTAGCCTTATTTCGAATTATATTACCAAGTTCATCAGACTTATTTTTGAAAATCCACTTAGTTCCGATAATATGTTTATCTTTAAGTCTAGGAACAAGATACCAAAAATCATTTCTAATAAATTAATTTAGCTCATCTTGCATCACAACTATCCAGTTTTCATCAGTAAGAACTTCTTTACGTTTATCGATTCGATCTGAGATGTAAAACACATGTAATTACATATATCTTCTAGTTGTCTACGAGTGCACACACCAATGAGAGGGTTTCCAAGAATCTGAGTAGTTGGATAATCTTTGACAATACTTAGTTCGGAGTTATTTTGACTTGATGAAGTATCTAGTTTGTCAATTAGAAGAACATCATTATCTGAACTTGAGGCAAGTGTATTCAAGTGATCATCAATGATCACATTGATGGACTCTTGAATAACACTTGTCCTCTTATTCAGTACTCGATACGCTTGACTATTCAAGGCATATCCTAAAAAGATCCCTTCATTACTTTTGGTGTCAAACTTACCTAGATTTTCACGGTCACATAAAATATAGCACTTGCTGCCAAAAACTCAAAAGTATTGGACAGTAGGCTTCTTATCAAACTACATTCCATAAGCCATTTTATTGTTTAACTTGTATAAACCGGATTGATTATATAGCAGACAGTATTTACGGCTTCAGCCCATAGATTTTTAGGGAGCTTTATACTAGTCAACATTACATTTGCCATTTCTTGAAGCACTCTATTTTTTCTTTCAACAATTTCATTTTGTTGAGGTGTTTTAGGTGTAGAAAATTCATGTAATATTCCATGATCGCAACAGAATTTCTCAAAACTGCTATTCTCAAATTCTAATCCATGATCACTACGGATCTTACTAACTTGAGAACCTTTTTCAGTTTGGATCCGTTTGAGAATCTTTTTTACTTCATCAAGGGTTTCTGATTTATCCCTTAAGAAGGCTACCCAAGTAAATCTGGTAAAATCATCCACGATTACTAGTACGTATTTTTTACCTCCTCGACTCTCCATCCTGGTTGGTCCTATGAGATCCATGTGGAGAAGTTTGAGAGGTTTGGATGTGGCATTTGAGTCCACCTTTTTGTGAGCACTCCTAGTTTTCTTGCTAATCTGGCATTCGCCACATATTTTATCTATATTCTGTAGTTTAGGTGGACCTCTTATCAGTTCTCTTTTGCTCAATCTATACAAATTGCGGTAGTGTACATGTCCAAGGCGTTTATGCCATAACTTTGTTTCATCAGTATGGACCATGTAACACGATTGATTAGAAGAGCTGGAATCACTTACGATGTAGCAGTTTTCAGAAGTTTTGCGACCAGTTAATATTACAGAACCATTTTTATTTAAAATTTCACACCCTAGGTTAGAAAATTTTACCCTGTAATTTTTATCATATATTTGAGAAATGCTTAATAAGTTATGTTTTAAACCTTCTACATATAAGACATTCTCAAATAAAGGGAGGTTAGAAAGTTGAACCGTACCTTGGCTAATAATCCTACAGTTGCTACCATCACCAAATGTGACTGAACCATCAGTCATGTCTTTAGGAGTGGTGAATAGACCTTTGTCACCAGTCATGTGCCTGGAGCATCCACTATCTAGGTACCACTTTGAATGGCTTGATGCTTTGAAAGCGGTGTGGGCAACCAAGCTAGTAACCTTAGGAACCCATTTCACAACTGTTTTGAGTTTAGGAGTATAGTTGGTCTTCTTGTATTTGTAGTTGTTGTAAGAATGACCTACTGAGTTAGATTTTAAGAGCTCCTTAAGTAAATTAACTATTTTCTCAGCTAAAGGATTTCGGTTCTGATTTTTATAGTTGATATGGATGCATTTGGGTTTTAAAGATTGAAAATTTTTAGCATTTGTAGAAAAATTCTGATTTGAACTATTCCCTTTTGAGTTTAAAGATTCTCCTTTCACAAACTTAGGAGGAGTATACTTCTGTTTAGGAGGAACATTTTTATCGTAGCCCAAACTGGATCGGTCGCCATGTTTTCTTGATCCAGAAAAAAGCTTTTCTAACTTTAGATCGCCTTAGGCATACCTCCATGTATCCTTTAAGCTCAAAAGTGAAAAGACTTCAAGTTTTAGTTCTTCATTTTCAGGTTTAAGATTTTCAATAAGGGAGGTTTTGAAATCCAAATCGCATTTAGTTTTTTCAAAATAATCTGAAATGTGGGATTTTTCTAAAATAAGAGAATCAAAATTTTCTTTAACTTTTAAAAACTTTTCTTTTTAAAGTTTTAGTTTAACAGCAATTTTACAACTTTCCTTGTATAGGGCATTGTAAGCATCTTGAAGATCTTCTTCATTTTCATGATCACTATTTAGATTTTCTTCACTAGTTGAAACATCATAATCTGAAAAAGTGAACTTGGCTAGAGTCATAAGGGCTTAAACTTCATTGCCCAACTCAGTTTCAGAATCTTCTAATTTAGAAGAGGCTTCAGTGCCAGAAGATTCATCCCAAGTAGCCAACATTCCTTTCTTTCTAGGTTTATCCTTTTTAGGACACTTGTTTGCTAGATGCCCATATTCATGGCAGTTGTAGCATTGACTATCTTTTTAAAGATTTCCAAGTTTTAGATTTAGATCTTTTCTTATCATTAGATTTTTTAAAATCAACCTCTTTTTACTTTTGAAAATTTTGTAAAACTTTTTAGCTAAAAGGGCTATATCATCTTTAGAGTTTTCTAAATCAGAATTACTACAATTTTCTTAAGAAAAACATTTAGAAGATTTAAGGGTGACTGATTTACCTTTAGGAGCTTTAAAAGTTAACTCATAAGTCTGTAAAGAGCCAACTAATTCTTCTACCCTCATATTGTCCATATCACGAAGTTCCTGGATCGCGATCACCTTTGAGCTGAACCATTCAGGTAGTGAGCGTAGTATCTTTGCACACATTTTACTTCCTGGGATTTTATCGCCAAGACCCCATATAGAGTTCATAATGTCATTTAATCTTTTATAAAAGTCCATGAACATTTCATTTTCTTCCATATGTATTTCCTCAAATTTGGTTGTGAGGATTTGGACTTTAGATTTCTTGACAATTGATGTACCTCGTGAGTCATTTCTAAAATATCCCAAGCTTGCTTTGCAGTATCATAGGATATAATTCTTTTGAATTCATCCGGTGATAGTGTGCATGTGATTGCATTTAGTGGTTTTGCATTAGCACTACTCTCATTTTTCTGAAGAGTGATCCATGAGAAATAAGGTATTACTCTCATAGATTTTGATCGATCGCTAACAGTCACTTCAGTGGTAGGAGGGGTCCATTCAGTCACTGTGGCTTACCACACGCTCTCATCCATGGATTTTAAGAAAATTCTCGTCCTGACTTTCCAATAGGCATAATTGGAGCCATCAAATGGTGAGGCCTAGTGACTGAAAGACTATCAAAATTTGACATCTTATATAGCTTAAATCAATTAGCTCAGGATATTAATCCAAAAAGTAATAACAATTAAAACGAGTTATTAGGCTCTGATACCACTTGAAAAGGCCGAGCTATATGTCTTAGGGGGTTGAATAGGACTATGCCAAATTAAAATGATAACAGCGGAAATTAAAAAATTAAAGGAAAGATAGCACTATAATTAATTCACAATACTGAAATGTAAAGCAACCTCAAATGTATGAGTATTAAGAGATGGATACAAATGTTGTTCTAAGGACAACCTTACACTAAAAACCAAGGTATATGGTAGGACAACCTGATTCCTAGAAAGGTCATTATATCAAAAACTCAAACTTGATACAGAGGAATAAATAAATAAATAGTAAGGAAATGAAATCTAAGCTATTACAACATTCCCCACAATGCTTAAAATGTAAAAGATTACAACATTCAATCCACAAATACATTCCATAATATTGAATGATAAAAGATATAAAAATTAAACCACACATCTAAACACAAAGAATTATAGTGGTTCGCCTGTGTGTACACCAATTGCTAAACAACAGCCACACAGCTACTCCAAACCTAATATCCTCACATAGTGGATATTAGCGTTCACTATGAAAATAGGTTTTTCCAGGTTCACCTAAAACCTTGACAATTGTGTCTTTTAAGTGGGCTTACACAATTCAAAAACCCCACACTCTGAGTTTTCTGGATCTCCTCAGATAACCAAAACAATGAGATTTTTCTGGCTCAATCTCAAAAGAAACCAAAAACAAAAGATTTACACAAATGTAAAATACCTAGATTTCTCCTTTTGTTGCAGCCCAGAAGAACCAAATCGGAGTAGAAGTTCGAATAGAAGTTCAATGTCCAATATTCACTTATGAAATGGTTCTAGGTTCTAAATTGATTTTAGAGTTTAAAGCACTTTAGGCTAGCTTGATTTGATTTTAATTCCAATAAATGGGAATACCTCAATTCCTCTTTCAAATATAATTGGAATGCAAAAATTTAAAATCAAATGCAAAGAAAGCTACAAAAAGAAAATATTAAATAAGCACAATATAGCTTAAATAAATGACTAACTTATCTCTCAGAGTATCGTGTTGATTGAGCTTGAATTGGATATCAAACTCTAAAAATCGTGCTCTATTTATAAGTGCAAAAGTTGCACCTTCGACTGGTCCTATGGACACTACGACTGGTCATAGGACCAACAGATATTTGAAATTTTGAGCACGATCGGATAAAACCATTCCATGACTGGTCATAGGCCATCCACGGCCGGTTGAGGGACCTCCACGACTGGTCGTGCGGTGCTGGAATAGTTGCTGGAGTTCGAGTCGTGGCTGCAGGACTGGTCGAGAATGAGTCGTGCACTGTTCAAACAACTGGTCGAGCAGTCTCCAGGACTGGTCTTCGCTCAACAAAAAATTCTAAAAATTTGCTACAATCGTAGGACTGATCGAGGAATTTCTTGGATTGGTCGAGCCAATGCTAGGACTAGTCAAACAGAGTCCAGGACTAGTCTAAGAATAGACCAAAGCACTTATAAAATAAGCAATTAACTTATGTATCTGAAATGACCTACCCTAAGGTCAATCTAAGGTCTTTCATACCTTGAACATGATGTATGAACATTGAACCTTCTTTTCTTCAGATGATAAACGATCTTTGAAGTTCATGAAGCTTGATATCGCGGCACATAATGAAGCTTGAACTTGAGATCTTTTTAAGCTTGATTTTGTAGTACTTGAGTTGTACTTCACCTTGAGTCTTGAGTATGAATAGTTCACTTGTCTTTCGATGTTGCTTTAAAACTTTGAACTTTGAAGCTTAAAGGAGTGAACAATGTACTTGATCATGCATTTCTTTGAAGTAGATCTTGTTCTTGTCTAGAAGCATTGTCCTTGTACATGTATATCAATGTGCTACACAAGACGCAGATTGTGGTTTTGACACTACAAAATTTGACAATCAAAGGAGCAAGAGACCATAAAACTTACAATATCCACTAAAATAATCATTTGAATACAATACTGAAAGGAAAATACATATATCAAAAATCAAAGCTACAGAGGTCCGCTGCATGCTCCAAGCTCCACCCTGTTGAAACCTAACACCACCTGTACGCATCTATCATGCATAAGCTTATACAAAGCTTAGTGGGTGGTGAAAGTATGTGAGTAGAATATGCGTGCTCAGAATGTAATATCAAAGTAAACGGAGATACCGATGAGTCCACAAGCCATATAATATTAGAGTAAGCAGAAATACTGACAAGTCCACGAGTCATCTAGTATCAGAGTAAGCAATATAAATTAGTTATGCAAATGAGGAGTCAAAGAGCAAAATATCAGATGGCAAGGGTACAATGCAATATATAGACCCTACTAAGTCCGTCTAGGTCATATAAGTGTAGAAACATAGTAACCAAAATGTTAAATGTTGCGGATGTAATGCAATATGCGGTGTGAATGAAATGAACAAGCTGGAGTGAATTCGGGATAATAGTATGTAGTATCGCAAGCTATGGGGTCCATCACAAGGGACTTCTATCCAAACCAGTCCCATACCTAAATTTGGATAGTCAGACTTAATGTGGTAAACTCCTAATCTCATGTTAATCGTGCGCCCCAACCAAAATCCTGGCCGTTACAAAGGTACACGTAACAAATAGTTGCGCACCACCAGCTTAAGTGAATAGTGAATGAATGAATCAGTATGTAACTCCTACTCAATAAGTCCACATATCAGCACCGTACATCTCTAGGATCATCATCGGGGTCTAGTACACTCCAAGCTGGCTACCACCCCAATCGGTCACATAGCCCAGTGAGTGGAAAAGACCTCACTACCCGCCTACCAGTAATATACCAATGCCTACCCGGCTTGTCAATAGCAGACCCATTTGGGAGCTAGTCAAACTCAGCCTAGCTTATATCCCCCTCACTCAGACGGATAAGGCCACACCCCCTCCCAACTGACCACGACATAATGGGATATGCGGCCTACTGGTATTCGGCACTCAGGCGCTCATGTATTCACTCAGTCTAGACGTTGGAGCGTTTCCTGGCCTCGAAGGTTTAGGGACTTTCAATGACGTACATCCAAAGTACCCAGATGCTCGAACCAAACATTTTTAGTGTCCCATCTGGCCATCCACGACATGCCTAAGGAGGTCATAGCCCTGATGTTGCTAAGGCGTACAACAATAACAATCACACAATGCAAGATGCATGAGTCATGTAGTCCAATCATGTATCAATCCTGCACATATTGTGCACTCATGCGGGATAACTCTACCTATCAGGGAGTCTCATAAACCATCTATACTATGGCATATGCAAGGGTCAATCACATCTCATAATAAATATGCAGATGATGTGTATGGGCATGTATCATGATGTTGTGCTGTCACATACTCATAATCAGTATCAATAATTGGCATCAACAATCGGCCTCTACAATGTAGACATTTGACTAACATTGCCCCCAAGGAATGGCCCACATAGAGCCAAACGTATAATGGGCCCATGGCCTCACACAAAGGCCTAATATACAACACAATGGGCCTTACTCAAGAGCCACATATACACAATAGGTGGGCCCTGCTCATGGGCCTCAAATACATGACATGTGGGCCCTACACATGGGTCTCGAATACATCAAATGGGCCATACATCATGGGCCTAATACATATCACAATGGGCCTTGCCCATAGGCTGTATACATCACAATGGGCCTTTCCCATGGGCCATGAATACATCACAATGGGCCTTGCCCATGGGCCTCAAATACATCACAATGGGCCCCATCACATAGAACTCATATTCATCACATTAGGCCTTAAACATGGGCTGCATATACATCACACAGGCCGAATACACATTATAATGGGCCTTAACTATGAGTCGCATATACATATATAGGTCTCGACAATCGGCCTTGGCAATCGAAATTAGCCTTGATAATCAAAATCAGCCTCAATAATTGGAATCGACCTATACAATCGGCCTCGATACTTAGCCTCGACAATCAGAATCGGCCTATACAATTAGCCTTGACAAATCAGAATCGGCCTCGATACGCGGCCTCGACAATTGGAATCAGCCATGACAATCGAAATCGGCCTATATAATCGACCTCGACAAATCGGAATCGGCCTCGATACTCGTCCTCGACAATCAGAATTGGCTTATACAATCGGCCTCGACAAATCGGAATCAGCCTCAATACTCAGCCTCACAATCAGAATCGGCCTCAACAAATCAGAATCGGCCTCGATAAATCGAAATCGACCTATACAATCGGCCTCGGCAAATCGAAGTCAGCCTATACAATCGACCTCGACAAATTAGAATCGGCCTCGACAACTGAAATCGGCCTATACAATCGGCCTCAAAAAATCAGAATCGACCTCGACAAATCGGAATCGGCCTTAGCAATCAGAATCAGCCTATTCAATTGACCTATATAATTGGCCTCGATAAATCGAAATCGGCCGATACAATCGGCCTCGACAAATTGCAATCGGCCTCAGTACTCGGCCTCGACAATCGGAATCAGCCTATATAATCGGCCTCAACAAATTGGCCGAACAAGGCTTAAGGGAAGGTCACAATGTTGACATCTAACCATCATCACCTGTCAATGTGGACATTTAACCAACATTGCTCCCAAGGAGTGGCCCACTTAGAGTCAAACATCATAATGGGCCCATGGCCTCACACAAAGGCCTAATATACATCGTAGTAGGCCTCACTTAAGGGCCACATATACACAACATTGGACCTCACCAAATGGGCCACAAATACATTACAACAGGCCACATACCTGGGCCTATATACATCTTATGGGCCACATACATCAAGTCGGTCACATTACATGGGCTGCACCAATGGGCTTTATATACATAATAGGTGGGCCCCTCATACGCAGCAAATGGGCCTCATATGCATCAAATGGGCTACGTAACTGGGCCTTGAATACATCAAAAGGGCCACACGTCATGGGCCTAATTCATATCACAATGGGCCTTGCCCATAGGCCATGAATACATCATAATGGACCTTGCCCATAGGCCTTAGATTCAAGCAGTGGGTCCCATCACATGGGCCTTAAATACACAACGAGTGGGCCTCGCTCATGGGCCTAAGATACATCATTATGGACCTCATGGATGGGCCACACCAATGGAGTTTGGATTACATCTAAAATCATTTCAATAGTTGAAGGTGTAACATGTGTATCACTGTACACTATCAGTCCATGGGCCACATGGCCCACTAATAATGATCAACACGGTCCAAACATTGCCTAGGTAAATTGGCACCATCCAAACAATTTCCATGTAAACCAGCACCACCTAAATATTGTCCATGTAACCCAGCACCATCCAAACATTTTTCAAGTGCATCAACACCATCCAAACGCTATTCAGCACCATCCAGTACAACTTGGACGGTGTGGATGAAATAAATACATCATGGTGTGGTCCACAGCACCATCCAAAGATGGTCCAGCAAATTAGCACTGTCCAAGCATTGGATGGTGTAGATAAGGCACATACAACAAGGTGGATCTCACTGTCCATTAGAACATATACATCAGGTATGCCCCACAACTGCTGGCAGCATGGATGCAACACATATATACGTGGGGTCCACAGCTGCTGGCAATGTGGACAAGACATACATCACGGTGGACACCACCTTTGGGTGGTGTGGATCCAAAACATGAACATCAGGGTGGGGTCCACGTACGTGGCCCACCAGATATTTGAATCTGCTCCATTTTAGTCTCAAGCCATAGAACGAGCTCACCAAACGAATAGATGATTTGGATGGAACACATCCATCAGGGGTGGGGCTACTGGATATCAGCTACATCACGATGGAGTCCTCAAAACTTGCTGACGTTACAGCTACATGGGGCTGGCCCACATCCATCAGACAGATAGTCTGGAGAGTAAACAGATGGATGGCGTGGGTGTGATCTATACATTAGGTGGGTCCCACGTGGATGGGCTACCATAGATAAACGGCGTTAATGAAACACTTACATCAAGGTGCTCTAGCAGCACCATCCTTTGCTGGACGGTGTGGGAATAACCTATACAACAGATAGGTGGGCCCTACTGATGGAGGGTATAGGTAAAACACATGCACCATGGATGGGCCCCACCGTCCCACATGCTGGACGGTGGTGAGCTCCACCAGAGATTTGAATCGACTTCAATCTTGGATGAACGGTTTGGATTCACGCGTACATCTAGGTGGCCACGTACGACCTGGATAGGATACAAGGGTCAGATGGGTCCACACGTGTTGGACCTACCGGTTATATATATATAATATATGTATATTATATTATATAATATTATTTATTATTATAAAATCTATATAGATATATATATATATATATATATATATATATATTAAAAACGTCCAGGCTCTGGACGTAGTGCAACATCAAGGTAAGGGTGGGTCCACGTGCTGGATGCAACATGGCCACAAGGTGGGTCCCACAGCTAATGGCCAACGTGGGTAAAACACATACATCTGCGGCCACATGGCCTAGACAGTGTCGATTTCACACGGACAATCATGGTGGGTCCCATGCCACATATCATCACCATCATCAACAAAAGAAAAGTAGAGAAAGAGAGAGAGAAAGAGAGTGAGAGACGATCGTGAGAGGGGAGGGACCCCGCCACTATGGGCCCTCCCTATACATGCATACATCAAGATGGGTCCCACCATATGTGGGCCCTCAAATTATCAAAATTAACAAATAAATCATCCACCTTTGATCCTTCTTCCGCCAATGCATGCAAAAGCTCCAATGGAACATGTTTTAAGGGTTGAGATGAAACTTGGATGGTGGAGATGGGAGATAAGGAGGTGGGCCACACATAAAGCTCTCTCTCTCTCTCATAGAAGTTGTTGCTTGGACGGTTGCTTGGGAGAAATGAGAGAGAGAGAGAGAGATGAGAGAGAGAAGTTGTAAGAGAGAGGGATGGGTGAGTGATGGGGTGTGATGGGTGAGTGAGTAATAGATGTGTACTTATGTAAGAAAGAGAGTTGATTTTTGGGGAGGGTGGTTGTCCTTGGGGATGGGATGGAGTGATGTGTTGTACTTGGTTGATTGATGTGACGTGTCATAGAGATTCTCTTAGAATTGCAACGCATGGTGTTTTCCTCGAACTGAACGCGGGCCCACATCTCCTAGCTCGGGTATTGCCTCGGCGCTCGAGACGCGACATCAGGACCGTGGTAATGACGCAGTCGTAATGATACAAGTCTTGGGTCGAGTTGACTCAGATATGCAGGACTCGGCATAGGCTTGCGCGCAAATGTCAGTTATAGATCACGGTTTGCTGAAATTCAACCGGGAGGACCACAAAAGGCTATGGAATGGTACGGTCTAGGATACGGACCTTACATGTGCAATGCATCTAACTATGCTATTGGGGCAGTGTTAGGCAAGAAAAATGAGAAGAAGCCTTGTGTGATTCACTATACGAGTAGAACTTTAAATTCAGCCTAAGTGAACTACTCAACTATGGAGAAGGAGCTCTTAGCCATAGTGTTCGCCCTGGACAAATTTAAGTCCTACTTGATCGGATCTAAGATCATCATTTACATTGATCATGCGGTGCTAAAGTACTTTCTTTGTAAGACTGATGCTAAGCCTCGCTTGATAAGATGAATCCTTCTACTCCAAGAGTTCGATATAGAAATATGAGACAAAAGGGGAGTGGAGAATGTAGTGGTTAACCATCTCTCTAGGCTTGATCTTCCTGATTCCCTTGAGCCGATACTGATAAATGAAATGTTCCCTAATTAACAATTGTTTAAACTCTCCCAATTACCTTGGTTTGCTGATATTGTAAATTATCTTACTATAAGTTTCTCACCAACATATTAGACTGCACAAGATAAGAAAAAAATTCTTCACCGAGGTAAGTTCTTTTAGGATGATCCTTATCTGTTTAAATATTGCCCAGACTAAATTCTAAGGAGATGCGTGACAGACAATGAACATCAGAGTGTCATCTCCTTTTGTCAATCCCAGGCCTGTGGTGGTCACTTTTATGCTAAAAAGACTAAGGCCAAAATTCTACAGTGTGGCCTTTACTGGCCCACTATGTTCAAAGATACTCATGAGTTTTGCAAAGCTTGTGAGCATTATAAAAAATTGGGAGGATTGTCTCATCGAAATATGATGCCTCTAAACCCAATTCTTATCATTAAAGCATTTGATTACTAGGGCATCGATTTCATGGGGCCATTCCCCTAATCCTTTAGAAATATTTATATTTTATTAGGAGTAGACTATGCACTAAGTGGGTTGAAGCAATCCCATGCCAGAACAATGATCATCAAACAGTTATTAAATTCTTAAAAGAAAACATCCTTTCCGAGTTCAGAATGACTCGAGTCATCATTAGTGATGGAGGTTCACACAATTGTAATAGGCCATTCGAGAACTTAATGAAGAAAAATGGTATCTCTCAAAAAGTGAGCACTCCAAACCACCCGCAGACAAGCGTGTAAGCTGAGATCTCCAACAGGGAAGTCAAACAAATTCTAGGAAAAATGGTTAACCCTGACCATAAGGATTGGTCAATCCACTTGACTGATGCCTTATGGGCTTACCGTACAGCTTTTAAGACTCCTATTAGAATGTCTCCCTTTAAACTCGTTTATGGGAAAGCTTGCCACTTACCTGTGGAGTTGGAACATAGAGCCTACTGGGCTATTAAAAATCTGAATTTTAACTTAGATAACACTGGCTCACTATGCAAACTTTAATTGAACGAACTCGAGGAAATCTGGAATAACGCATATAAGAACTCGAGAATTTACAAGGACAAGTTGAAGGCGTTCCATGATCAGAACATCCTACATAAATCATTTATAATTGGTTAAAAAGTCCTGTACAATTCTCGGTTACATATTTTTCCAGGTAAGCTTCGATCTCATTGGATCGGTCCTTTCATTGTTACCAATGTCTATCCTCATGGGGCCGTCAGGATAAAGAATATGACAAATGGCAATATTTTTAAGCTAAACAGACATCTTCTAAAGCCATTTGTTAAGAAGTTTGATTCAGAGGATATATCTGTACCTCTGATTGATCATGTGTATCAAGATTAACCTTCTAGTCTGATGGAGATGTTGTAACGCCCTGAAATTCAGGGGTCGAGCATAACTCAACTCCCGAGTTTCAAAACATCACTTATGCAACATATGTAATGATGAATGTATGTTGTCTGTATTAGTGCATAAAACATGAAGTAGATTGAGCCAAACTGCAAACATAATCCAGGGACAGGTGAAATATGCAAGCGGAAGACTCAAGATATATATATATATATATATATATATATATATATAAGTCCCTGAGATATTATGCTCTGCTAGGTCATAATTACAAGTGTTTGTTTCAAAATACAAGTATCAAAATGAAATAAACCATTGCAACAATAACCCTGAATCCCCGTAGCTCAGGACACAGCTCACATGAACCCGCCTGAGAACTGCATAAAGGAGAACGGCTCCTCGTCATCCTCATACTCCTGCTCTGCCTCGTGGGTCGCATCATCATCTGTATCTAAGACAGAGTCTAGTTGGTGTTTAAACACCGTCCCAGAACGTGGGAGTGAGTGATCAACTCAGTGGAACTATACAGTAAAAGTTAACATGTTATCAATTCAATCAAGCAGTAATGATAAAGCAATACAATCAAACATATCCTAATTACTCTTGTTAATGCAAGGATGTATGTAGAAATGATGCATGCCCTCGCCTGCACTCCCTTAGCGTCTTCATCTTACGGTATGCATGACAACCTCCCGCAGTGCTCCACAATGCCAAGGCACATGCAATGCGGTGCATGAACATGATTACCAAGTTGTTATTAGTCCTTTTCATATAGCAGGATTGGGAAGCTAAGGTACCTTCCTTATATCAATTCCCAAACGGTGATCCATTCTAGGGTCGTCAGTCCTAGACAATCTCATACGATATTATGGTTCTAGGTCGCTGCAAAGGGCTCGTCACCAATCAATGCATGCCTAATCAAACCTTAGTTGTTATAATAAGGCTCGTCACCTCAATGCAGTATCAAGGTATGCTCGAGGTCACTACAAAGGGCTCGTCACCAATCAATGTAGGCCGACAGCATGAATATAGTGTCCCATACCACCATAATCAGCTCACAAGTCTGGATTGCTCACTGGTCACTACGGGGAGGCTCGTCACCCCAGCGTAGGCCGACAGCTTGACCACGGTGTCCCATACCACCATGCTCAGCTCATGAGTCTTAGCGGATCGAGGTACCATGGTTAACGAGTTTGCACTAGTAAGTTTGGTACCCTAGATTCAAACAGTAGCGTCCATACATGGTGAACATCCACCGGGACAATTGGATTACTTGATGAGCTCAATTAGCACGAGCGCACATTGAGTTGAATGATATGAAGTGCGCAAACACTCCATGTGGCCAAACCACTGCCGACAACCCTAATACGACTTGGGTTCGTCAAACACATCCTACGTGATGAAAGCGACCTCAGCCACGAACTCAAAGCTTGTTACCGATTGCCTGGACCATAACGTGGCCCCATACACATTCAACCATAATAGCAAACATATTATAAAATGCAAGATAATGAGATTCCATTCATAAGTAAGGCGGTAAAATTAACAACTTGCATGAAGAAAATCAAACACATAGTTAACATGGATAGTTAGACTAAGAAATTCATGGAGGAAATAGTACATATAAGGAAGTAGTTGGGATTTTATATCTCAACTCCCTCATAATTCACACCTTACTAAATACGAACTTATTCAGGCATTTTCACAAGCACTTAAACTACACTTGGCAACATACATCACATATGTCAGCCATATTACATAGTAGGGTAGATCCTTTTGACAAGGAGTTGTCATATAAATAACAATCATATTCCTACGACAATTAATCATGGTAATCACAATGCCAAATTCCAAATGCATACAAACATTTCAACAAACACATGAATCACACTACTTACAACATAGATTATCTATATACGTAAAACGAAATAGATATCGCATTTGGCATGTGAAATGGCACCCACGTCAGTAATAAATCATTAACTAACATTGAAAGCTTTGAAAACCATAACCTATACGAATATAGTCCACACCTTAAACTAAAAATTGCGCAACGAATTCGATTTAGACGATAAGTCTTCGTCAACGGCGAATAGGTAACCTAAGGCATGAATTAGATTAGCTACATCAACACTTAAACTATTCGAAGTTCCAAAATAGGTTAGGGTTTTAATTGACTTACCCAAAAATGAGATTAGAATCGCCGGAATAACGATTCAGATGCGATGGATTAGGTACGCAGGGTAACTGGAAAGAATTCCAAGATGATTCACCAACTTCTCTCTCACTTTCTCTCTCTTTTCCTCTCCCTCTCTTAGCTAGGGTTTGGAAAATTCGTATGGAATTTGAGAGTGAGGGTTTAAGGTCTTTATATAGGCCTAAAATTGATGAAATTAGCCCTAGGGCCAAGGTATACTTAGGTTATAACCAAATCGGGTCTATTTTGAGTCAATGGAGCACTTTTGGAGGTCCTTTTTCTGAATGCGGTCAGACTTAAGCTCACTAATATTGAATCTTAAGCAAGTTAAGTTTTCAGTCCGATTGGGTTTCCAGATCGCTCATGGCAGACCAATTTCAATTCAATGGTCACCGAAACTCGATCAGGGCCACAAACACTTTGACATGTGTGGCCATCTTCCTTAATCCAAGGGTGAATTTGGGTCAGAATCCAATGGTCAGAATTCTTATAATCGACGGGCAAGCGACACGACTCAGATTACTTAAATTCATATTTAATTTTAAAATAAATTCACCTTTCTCACACTCTTCACTCCAAACTCATGCAAATCGTCTCAGGACATCTTCTGGACTTAATTTTCTAGGTGATTGTCAAGCCCAACAAGGTGGTCATAATTGTTTAAGTTTATCGCTATCGGACTTTCGACGTGCGGTCCAGGTTTGATACAAAGTTTCCAAGTACTCCTGAGAGCAACTGGGTTTAGCGTTGAATCCTAGATTTTAGGGTAACGTAGCGCTAACGATTATATAGGTTTTGGGTCATACAGATCGTATTTAATGTGGTTGGTGCTAATTTTTACAAGTAATCGAGTTTAGCGCTAGTTAATTCACGTTTAATTTCTAAAGGATTGAGTCCTAAGAGAATTCTAGTTGAGGTGGTGCTCGGGTCTTTGTACGGAATTTTTTGGGATGATACAGGTGTAGTTAGGTTTCTTGCTTTCAGAGAATTTAGGATTAAGATAGTTTGTTTTCCAATAAGTTTAGTCTTCTTGCTAACCTATCTACGTGTTAAGAACTTTGGAAAAGTTTCAATTATCCTTCTTCAGGTACTACCTTTCCATCACTTCTCCTTTCTTTTCGTTGTCACATGTGCATTACATGCTTATATCTTTTACATTGAGGACAATGTAGATTTTAGGTTAGGGGTGTAGATTAGGTAAACTAATCAGTATTCTCTTAGTCTTTTGAGCAAAAATTTTAAAAATTTTTAAATTTTCAAATTAGAAACCTATTTAGGAAGTGATAGTATGTGCACATAAGAATGCTTTTAGTATGATGATAAGATAGAGATTGAATTTTGAATTATTAGAGTTTGATCAACTGAGTAGACTATCCCTTAAGTTCTCTCAGCTAATTGATTAAGAAGAAGTTTGATTATCATGTTGACTTAAATCACAAGACACATTCAATCTATTTTCTGTGAATTATTCTAGAATCTCTGATTGTTAGTATATGAATCATTGATAGATGTTGAGAATTAAGTCTAGAGAATTTTATCCATTTGAAAAAGATGAAAAGAACCAGTAAAAAAATAATGAGATCGACAAAAAGGTCATGTATGATGAAAATAATTGAAAAGACTGGAAGAGAATGAAAAGAATGGAGAGACTGAAAAGAATGAATAAAAGTGATCATCGATATAAAATCAAAAAGTAGAAATAGAAGGGATAAGCTCCGAATCAATACTTGATTATTTAATCAATCTTGAGGTGATGAGCATGGCTAACATTATGAAATGATAGTAGTGTATTAAAAGTAAGTTGAAATTCACTGAGCACATTGAGAAACTTGATATATGAACTTATGCTCTTAAGAGATTGATGAAGAATCTATTTGATTTATTGCTCATTTGATTCAGCTCTAGGTTTTCAAATTTTCACTCTCACTTCTTGGAATTATACTCATTCATACTTGATTGCACAAAAGATTGTTTCTGAGAGAGGTTTAAACATTAAGAATTGAAGATTATGTCACACATGTTTTGCTCGAGACTAGCAAAATACTAGTTGGGGGGTGTGTTGAGTGTCAGATATTGCATATTTCCCCTTGTTTATATCTTGGTTTTATGAACATGATAACGCTTAATGTGTATGTTTTATACATGTTTGTATTGTGAGGTGAATCTAAGAGCTTATATTGAAAAGAATGTTAAAAGCATGGATTTGATGCTCGAGAATCACTAAGGCAAGGGATGGATCTTAGGAGACCAAGATTGAAGATTTTAAGACCCTAAGATCTAAGGAAAACAAGTGAAGAAGGAAGTAAGTCGTAAGTATAAACTGTAGAAATTCACACTATCTATATCATCGACCAACGTTCGATGACATCGAAGTCGGTGTTCGATGACATCGACCATCGGTCAATGACATCGAAGAATTACAAAAAATCGAGTCTGGTTGCTAGACAAATTAGATGTATTTATCAATGACATCGAAGCCCTGTTCAATTGCTCAATGACATCGAGATTTTTGTGGATTTTTAGAACAACTCGTTGGAACTCTCTGGACACATTCTCGATTACTCAGAACACCATTCAATGACATCGAAGTTAGTTCAATGACATCGAAGGTATCTTAGATGAAAAGAAGAGTTACATAGTGCAAAAGGAAATACGCAGTGTGAAAAGGCGGACTTCCAGATTTAAGGTATGTTCGATGACATTGAAGGTTGTTCGATGACATCGAAGGCGTTACTTAGAGTGACGCGGACTACATAAATTTGAGGTGGTTTTTTGAATTTAGACAGACAATGCTATAAATATGGGTTTCCTAAGAACTTCTAAATATGAATTAGGTTTTGAGAAGTAGAGCAAAAGGGTGAAGCAGCCTCCTAAGAGTTTTTCTTCTCTCATTTCCTATTTTTAATGCTTTCTTTTATGGTTTTAGATCCAATCATGTCTATGGTTGGCTATATCTCTTAGCTAGGGCTAAGAGGTTAAGTTTGTAACATGTTTGGATAATTTTCTTACTTTGATTCTTATTCTCATTGAACTTCATAGATTTCTAGTTTGATATTAAAGGAATATTTTCAGTTTTCTATGATTTATTGTGACTCAAATTACAATAGATGATGTGATAACTTTGGATATCTTCTTTTCCTATTTTGAGATTGTGAGATTGGTAAATCTTGTTGTTCACCATGTCTCTTGGGCATGGTAGGGTGATGGAATCCCTTCTAATCATCACAATTCTCCTCCACTGAGAATTAGGTTAATGAAAGCTCAGATTTGGTATAATTGCTTCTTCCAATTGGATAGGATAAGACTCTAATTCCAATTGTGTTTCTGGAATCAAGCAAGGTAGCATCCAGATAGTTACAAGTGGATCCTTAGAACCCTTTTTTTTACCCATGCACATATTCACGCCCTAGTGGAATTTCACCACCTATGGGTACTCGAACCCTTGCCGGGGTGTTGAAACTCCCGAGAGTCTACCACCCGAGCAAGAGTAAGGACCCCAATCCTTGGCACCCTAGTTCCCTTTTAATTATTGAAATCTCAATCACAATTACTCTCTTTTATTCCAAATTTAGGTTTAGATCTTCTTCTAGTTCTAGTTCTAGTTATTTCATAATATATACAAGATTAGTCCCTGTGGATTCGACCTCGGTCTCACCAAGATTATTACTACATAGCGACCCTACACTTTGGTTTGTGAATAATATACTTAATCCACACCATCCACCACCTTCTCCATATCATTTTAGGCTATAAGCCGAAAAATGACACAGATCCGAGTCCCGAGTGGACCGTACCAGGGGAAACAAAGTCCCACTATTGGAAATATCTAAGACCTACTATTGTGTGTGTATGTGATGGAACCTACCTAATATTGGACTCCTTTGGTCCACAAAGAGTGGGACGACATAAAGGACAGAATGGATTATCCACTTATGGACCCTGGATAACAGAAAATAAAAACACAAAGTAAGAAAGAAAAACAAACAAAAAGAAGCAACGCTGGGGCGTTACTGCCCAGTGACGTGAGGGCGGAAGCCTCCTTAGGCTGCCCCCACACGTGAACCCCACCATGACATATGTGTTTAATCCACACTATCCACCTTCTTCTCCAGATAATTTTAGGCCATGGGCCAAAATTTGTGGCAAATCTAAGTCTCAAGTGGGCTGTACTAAGGGGATTAATGCCCATCTGTTGAAACACTCTAGGGCCCGCTTTGGTGTCCTTGATCATCCAAATAGCCCAAACTAGAGTTTATTGGACTTTATTTGAGCTAGCCAAGATGGTGAACAGATTAGATTATCCACTTGGGGCCCACCTTAATAGTGTATGCAAAACATACAACAACAACAACAATAATAATAATAATAAAATCTATATATGCCATGCACGTGGGCGGTAACCCGATTCCTAGCCAATTTTGGGTCTCACAAGTGGGGCCCCATTCTGATGTTTATATTACATTCGCACCGTCCATCGACTTCTCAAGATCATTTTAGGCCATGGGCCGAATGATGAGACATATTCAGGTCTCAAGTGGGCCGCAATGAGGGAAATGAACCATTACTATTGAAATCTACAAAGGCCCACTGTGGAATCCTTGTTTATCCAAACCAATCCCAGTTAGGCCCATTGGGCTCCCCTCGAGCTAGACTATGCGGTGAATGGAGTATATCATCCTTGCGGGGGGCCAATTTGATGGTGTGACCAAAACCAAACACACACACACACACATATAAGGAAATTGAGACATCCAATCAATGTCTTGGGCGGGCAAACTCCCACTTGGTGTGGAGTGGGGCCCACATAAGTTGTATGTGTTTCATTCATTCTGCCCATATGGTAGCCAAAAATGAGACATGGCCACACCACTAGAAATAGTGGGGACAATGATATGCACTGTTACAACCTTTATGTGGCCCACAATGTGGCTTGTATGCCATTTAATGGTTTCACGAGCAATACATGACCTATACCCTAGCCAAGTATGGCCAAGATGTTGGGTAGACATAACTATTAGCTTGATTTAAGGCATTTGGGGGCCACACAAGGGGGCCCACTACGCACACTGTCCAGCAGGGCTCACCTTGTGGGGCTACCCCGATGTATTTGTTTGATCCATGCCACCCATCTATACCTCCAATTCATTTTAAGATTGGGGCCAAAAATGAGGCTAATCCATATCTCAGGCGGGTAACACCTCAAGGAAGAGAGGGACAATGGTGTCCATTGTTGAGACCTTCCCGGGACCCACCGTGATGTCTGTATTTTATCCACAACCCGCCATGATGTATCTATTTTATCCATACCGTACATATGTTTTCCATATCAGTTAGGTCATGAGCCCATAGATGAGGCCGATCAAACCCTTAGGCAGGCCACACCAAAGAAAGATGGTTATTCGATGTCTCCATTGGAACCTTCTTAGGAACTAGTATAAAGTTTAATTGTGACCTACACACTTAGTGGGACCCACTGTGGACTCCGACCTAATGCATGAATTACGTAGTCGGGCTATCCATCCACTTGATAGCCCATGATATGTGTAGCCTCCACCTTGGTTTATGCATGCTACATCCACCACGTTCTTTCATTACTAGCCCATCTATAGGGCATGTTTGAGATTCTAATAGGCCGCCTTGTGGGCCCGACTTTGAGGCATTATACTCCCCACCTTAATGTCATTTAAGGGACCCACCACGATTGTTGGTGAACCCCACATCTTGCACCTTTCTAGGTTGTTATGATCATGCTTCGGTTGTAATTAGAGGCTATGACTGACACCCATCTTGGACTCTTTATGTGCCCACATGGCTTGGTATGAGTGGGCCTTTCGAATATAGGCCTACCTATGTAGGAGCATGTGGGGCCCATTAGGGGTAGATTTGAGTAGATCCCACCTTGTCATATCCATATGAGATTTGTGGAGCCCATAGTAATTTTATTTGCAATCCAATTTAATTGTGGATCCTCTTTAGTGAATAAAAGATGCCCACACCATGGGTTGCCTTGTTGTTCATGTTATGGCTGCCCATTAGGCCTACCTGTATTAGTGGTCGTACCATGGGCCAACCTTGTGGTTTGCCTCATGTTTCCACCATTGAAATACCATTTAGGTTCCACACATTGCATGTATTAAGCCCATTGTAGGCCCGTGTTTGGTTGGTTGCGAGTTGCCCTCTTGGGCCTTGCTTAATAATAGTTGTAGGGCCCACTTTGATGACCATTTTGGGCCTATTATGATTGTTTGTGGATCCTACAATTTGTTACCCCATTTGGATGTCAATAGTTGTATGTTTTGGCCACTTAGGAGAGAGCTTGCTGAGTGGGCCCATTAGCTTGAAAGACTACTTAAGTATAGCCTTATGGGCCTCAATGAACTTGGTTTCCAAGTAGGTTCCACCCGTTATGAATGATGAATTTCCATGTGGTGAGATATTTTACATGTGTGTTGGTACAATACTTCCTTGATAATTTATGGAGTACTACCTTAGTGATTTATGCAATGTTTGTGCTCATGATTGCTATAACACTTCCTTTAAGTTAACATAGTGCTTTCTTTATATTGATGCAACACTATTTTATGTTAGATATACCATTGCTTTTACATTTGAGTTAACATTTAGATATAGCACTGCTTTTACATTCGAGTTAACATTGCTTTATATTAATTTAGCCACCTCATGCATAATGGTTATAATCGTATGTTATTGTATCCCATTCGTATCATGTGTGCATGACTTGGATGATGGCTAATTGGCTTGCCTATGTATGGTAAGGCCGCATTGATGACTTTACAAGGCATTTCCAAGGGACCCATAAGAGATGAGGCCGCCTTGCATATATGCATGACTTGCATGACATGGTTGCATGACTCAGATGATGGACTTGTGCATTCACACATTGTATGTTGTATTTACATTATACCCTAGCAACATCATGGTTGTGTCCTCGACAGGCATGTGGATGGCTGGATTGGACACCGAAAATATCTATTCTAGCATTAGGGCGTTAAAGATGTCCTTAGGTGAAAGTCCCTAAACCTTATGGGCTAATAAGATGCTTCAACATTGAGACCAAGTGGATAACATGAGCACCCGAGTACCAAATACCAGCAGGTCGCGTCTCCCACTATGTCGTGGTCAGTTGAAAAGGGGTGTGGCCTTATCCGCTTGAGGGTAGGGGGCTATAAGCTAGGTTGAGTTTGACAAGCTCATAAATGGGTCTGGTATCGATGAGTCAGGTGGGCATTGGCATACCACTAGCAAGGAGGATAGTGAGGTCTATTCCACTCACCTGGGCATGCGCTTAATGGGGCAACAGCTAGTGTGGAGTGTACTAGACCCCAATGATGATTCCAATAATGATAACTATACTGAAATGTGGACTTACTGAGTAGGACTTGCATGTTCAACATTCGACTCATGCATTCATTCATTCACTAACCACTCGGGCTAGTGGTGCGCAACTAAATCATTATGAGAACCTTTACAATGGTAATGATTTTGGTAAGTACATGACTAACCTAAGATCAAGAGTTTACTACATTGAGTCTAGCTATCCAAATTAGGTATGAGACTTGTTTAGATAGAAGTCCCTTGTGATGAACCCCAGGGCTTGCGATACCACATACTATCATCCCAATTACATGTTGAGGGTCAAATATTACATATTAAACCCTATTTATATCTTAATTTTATGAACATGATACGGCTTAATGTCTTATTTTACTCATGTTTGTGTTACAAGGTGAATTTAAGAGCTTGGATTGGAAAAGGTGCTAAAAGCATGAATTTGACGCTCAAAGATCACCAAGGAAAAGAATGGATCTTAGGAGACAAAGATTGAAGATTTCAAGGTCCCAAGATTCAAGAAAACCATGTGGAGAAGGAATGAAGCCAAAAGAACAAGTGCGAAATACACATTGACTGTGTCATTGAACATCGTTCGATGACATTGAGGACACATTCAATGACATCGAGCACATGTCGATGACATCAAATTTATAAAGAAAATCGAGTTGGTTGCTAGACAAATTAAAGACGTTTTTCAATGACTTGAGAACTTGTTTGATGACTCGAAGCCATGGTCAATGACATTGAAGGATTGATTGATTACATTGAATTTTCTATGGATTTTCAGTGAAACTTGCTGGAAATATTGGGCACCATTTTTTATTACTCGAAGCACTCCTCGATGACATCAAAGACCTGCTTGATGAAATCGAAGGTCTCTTCGATATCATCAAATTTATTGAAGAAATTGGATTAACTCTCTGGACTGTTTTAGACGCATTATCGATTCCTCAAACAACACTCAATGACATCGAAGGCCTCTTCAATGACATCGAAGGTAGGTTCGATGACATGTAAGGTTACATTGTCCGGATGAAGTTATAAAAGCATGAAAAAAGCATGTATAAAAGACACCTTCAATGACATCGAAGGCAGTTCGATGTCATCTAACGAATTGCACAAAGTTACGCAGAGTTAAGCAAAGTGCGTAAATTTGAGGCAGTTTCTGGAGTTTTTCAAAGAGGTGAGAAAGGAGGTGTTACACAACTATAAATAGGAGTCCCCAGGGCATCCCTGGGGAGATATCTAATCAATCTAGGGTTTGGAGGAGTGAAGCACAAGGGCGGAGAGCCATCACCAAACATTTTTCTTCTTTCTTCCTTAGTTTTTCATGCTTTCTTTTAGGGTTTTAGATCCAATCATGTCTGTGGTTGGCTAAACCTCTTAGTTAAGGATAAGAGGTGAAGCTTGTAGCGTGATAGGATATTGTCTATTGCTTTGATTCATGTTTATGTTAAATTCTCTTTGATTCTAGTTTGATATTTAAGGAATACTTTTAGTGTTTAATGAATTTCCTAAGGAATATCTTTAAGGACCCAAGAAGGAAAGATGTGGAGTCATCACCTTCAAAGAAGGGTATTACTTCAAACCAGTGCCTGAGTTCACCAAATAAAAAAATTAGAACTATAAGACCCGTATCCTAGCCCGTACCATTCTGTAGGCTTCCGCAGTCCTCCCGGTCGAATTCCGATAACCCACGATCTGTTATCGGCATTTACACGTGACCCTGAGTTACATCCTGTATTTCAGAATCGACTCTACTCAAAACTTGTACCCTTGCAACCGCGCCGTCACCACCGTTTTGACGCTGTGTCTCGCGTAACTATCCGGCCCAAGAGATGTGGGCCCACGTTCAGTTTGAGGAAAATGCCGAGTGTACGAATTTCGAGAGAATCTCTATGACATATCCCATCAATCAATCAATCAAGTACACACCCTATCTCAAGCACATTACCCATACCCCATGCCACCTCGCCACCTCACAAGTCACTCTCTCCCTTACATGTCAAGTACACCCATCCATCACTCACCATCCCTATCTCCCATCACCTCTCTCCCATCACCTCTCTCTCTCTCTCTCATTATCTAAGCAAGAAATCATCCAAGCTCTATGAGATGAGAAGAGCTTTGTGTGGCCCACTTCCTATCTCCCATCCCCATCCTCCAAAACCAATCTCGAGCATTGAATCTCATCCATTGGAGCTCTAGAATGCGTTGATGGAAGGAGAAGTCCATGATCAAAGGTGGGTGATTTTATTATTTGGTTTTATGATTTAAGGGCCCACATATGTGGGACCTATCTTGATGCATGCATTGTATAGGGAGGGCCCATAGTGGCGGGGTCCCTCCCCTTCTCACGTTTCTATCACTCTCTCTCTCCTTCCTTGTTGATGTGGCCCACCTATTTTGTGCACGTATGATTCGGACCATTCAGCCATTGGGCCAGCCCGCTGCCTGATTTGGATGAAGGGGAATCACAAATATCAGCTTGATCCCAACTCGGGAGGGCCACCACGTGGACCTCACTTTGAATTATATACATAATATATATATACATATATTATATACACCTTTCATCCACTGCAGGCAGCAGTGCTGCTGACACCATGAATGAAGAGAAAACACAAATAATAGCTTGGTCCTATGGATCCCACCATGATTTATGTGCTTCATCTATGCATGTGGGGTGGCCACATGTGGACCCCACCTTGATGTGCCGCCACCGTCCAGACCTTGGACAGTGGAGCATGTATTTCATGGTCCGGACGGTGGGGCCCTCTGCCATTATGTATGTGTTTTATACACACCACTTATACGTGCGAGGCCCACATGGATGTATGTATCTATACTGTCCATTCCTGGAAGGTGCACGTGGAGCTAGCCATGATGTATGGATTTAATCCACACCATTCGTCCAGAATAGATGTTAGACGTTACATCCTTTTAAAAATTATTAAAATAATATATTATATAATATTCGACATATATATATATGCTATATATATTTGGTGGGCCCCACGTGGGACCCACCTGCTGAGAGGAGTGGATTGGCTAGTGTATCTTACACCAGCTATTCAGCTGATATGAGACGTCAGCAATATGTGGGACCCACCTCTCTGGTGTGAGATCCACACCATCCACTGCTATGAATACCCACCTGTATTGACGTCAGCAGGTTCTGTGGGACCACACCGTGATGTATTTGTTTCATCCACACCGTCCAGAAAGTGTTGGACGGTGCTGGACAATATTTGGGTGGTGTTATGGCCACACCATGATGTATTTGTTTCATTCACACCGTCCAGATGGCACTGGACGATGTTAGACAATGTTGGATGGTGTTGTCCAATGTTTAGATTGTGCAGATTTACATGTCCAATGTTTGGACAGTGCTGATCATTATTTTTGAGCCATATGCCCCATAGAATGATAATGTACAGTGATACTCATGTTGCACCTACAACTATTGAAATGATTTTAAATGTAATCCAAGCTCCCACTTGAGGCCCACTTTGATGTATTTTGTGGCCCATTCGAGAGGCCCACTTTGATATACTTGTGGCCCATCTATGAGGCCCACCTTAATATATTTGTAGCCCATCTATGAGGCCCATTAGTGTGGCCCATTGATGTAGCCCCCTTGATGTGTTGAGGCCCATTAGTGCGGCCCATTGATGTAGCCTCCTTGATGTGTATGAGGCCCATTAATGCGACCCATTAATGCAGCCCACTTGATGTATATGAGGTCCATGTGCAGGCCCACCTATGATCTGTATTTGGCCCATGTGATGAGGCCCATCGTGATGTATATGTGGCCTATGTAATGAGGCCCATAGTGATGTTTATGTAGCCCTTGTATGAGGCCCATTGTGATGTATTTCTAGCCCATTTGGTAGGGCCCATTGTGATGTATTTTTGGCCCATATGTGTAGCCCATTGAGTTGTCTATGTGGCTCAGGAGTGAGGCCCAGTGTGATGTATGTGAGGCCCAGATGGTGAGGCTCGATGTGATGTGTGAGAGGCCCATGCGATGTAGCCCACTTGGTGTGTATATGGCCCTTGAGAGGCCACGATCCCACTATATTTTAAGCCCTGTGTGGGCTACTGCTTGGGAGCAATGTTGGTTAAATGTCCACATTGATGGCAATAATGGTTAAATGTCCAGACCATGACCTTCCCTTAGGCCCTTATTAGGCCGATTCTAATTGTCGAGGCCGATTGTTTATCGAGGCCGATTCTGATTTTTGAGGCCAATTGTTGAGGCCGATTCCAATTTTCGAGGCCGATTCCGATTATCCAGGCTGATTATTGAGGCTTATTCTGATTATCGAAGCCGATTCCGATTGTCGAGGCCGATTTCGATTGTTTGATGCCGATTCCAATTGTCAAGGCCGATTGTTGAGGCCGATTCTGATTACCGAGGCCAATTGTCGAGGCCGATTCCAATGGTCGAGGCCAATTGTCGAGGCCCGATGTGATGTATATGCGGCTCGTATTTAAGGCCCATTGTGATGAGCATTCGGCCTCGGCTTAATATATATGAGGTCTAGTGATGAGGCCCATTGTGATGTATATGAGGCCCATTGTGATGCATTTTGGGCCTATGTGTTGTATGTGAGGCCTATTTGATGAGGCCCATTATGGTGCATTTGAGGGCCAGACAATGGAGCCCGTTGTGATGTATATTAGGCCCATGTGAGAGGCCTATCGTGATGTATATTAAGCTCTTGAGTGAGGCCCATGGTGTTGTATATTAGGCCCTTGTGTGAGGCTATGGGTCCACTATATGTTAGGCTCTATGTGGGTCATTCCTTAGGGGCAATGTTGGTTAAATGTCTACATTGTCGAGGTAAATTTTGATGCCAGATACCGATTATGAGTATGTGACAACACAACATCATGATACATGCCCATACGCATCATCCTGCATGTTTATTATTGAATATGCCATAGTACAGATGGTTTATGGGACTCCCTGATAGGTGGAGTTATATCACATGAGTGCACAGTATGTGAATGATTGATCTATGATTGGACTATATGACTCATGCATCTTCTATTGTGTGATTGTGATTACTGTACGCCCTAGCGACATCAAGGATGTGACCTTAATAGGCATATCGTGGATGGCCAAATGGGACACCAAAATGTTTGGTTCGAGCATCTGGGTACTTTGGATGTTTGTGGGTGAAAGTCCTTAAACCTCTGTGGCCAGGAGACGCCCCAACGTCTAGACTGAGTAGATACATGAGTGCTCAAGTGCCGAGTACCAGTAGATTGCGTCTCCCACTGTGTCGTGGTCGGTTAGGAGGGAGTGTGGCCTTATCCACCCGAGTGAGGGGGCTGTAAGCTAGGCTGAGTTTGACCAGTTCCCAAATAGGTCCGCTATCAATGAGCCGGGTAGACATTGGTATACTACTGATAGGCAGGTAGTGAGGTCTTTTCCACTCGCTGGGCTACGCAGCCGGCCGGGGCTGTAGCCAGCTTGGAGTGTACTAGACCCCGGTGATGATCCCAGAGATGTACAGTATTGAATGTGGACTTATTGAGCAGGAGTTGCATACTTAGCATTTTAACCATTCATTCATTCATTCACTATCCACTCGGGCTGGTGGTGCGCAACTAATTGTTGTGTACCTTCATATGGCAAGGATTTCAGTTGGGTGCGTGACTCACCTGAGATCAGGAATCTACCACATTAAGTCTGGCTATCCAAATTTAGGTATGGGACTAGTTTGGAAAGAAGTCTCTTGTCTTGGACCCCATAACCTGTGATACTACGTACTATCATCCCGACTTCACTCTAGCTTGGTCATTTAATTCGCACCACATATTGTATTGCATCCACGGCATTTAGCATTTTGGGTTGCCATGTTTCTGCATTTATATGACCTAGATATGACTGACGGTATTGTGGACTCATCAGGATTTGCATATTACATTGAATCCTCAGTATATGATATTTGGCTCATTATGATCCGCATAGTGTACTCTAATATTGTATGACTCGTGGACTTACTAGTATTTTTTTGCTTACTTTGATATCGTATGATTCATGATCTTGACAGTATTTTTGACATTGTATGATTATGGCATTGTATTGAATACTTGGCACTTATCTTGTGCACACACTTGCACCACCCTCTAAGCTTTCTATAAGCTTATGCATGATAGATGCGTGCAGGTGACATTAGGTCATGGTAGCATTAAACTTAGAGTGTACAGCAGACTTCTAGAGCTTCCGATATTGCTATCGTATTTCCTTTTATGCATTGTATTTAAAAGTTTTGATATTAATGGATATGTGATGATGATGTGGCTTTTGTGATTTGGGTAAACTTGTGGTTATGCTTCTTACAAGATAAATGTATGTTGGAAAATTCTCCTTGTAAGATCCCAAGATCGGAATTTGGCGTATGCGCGCTGGGAGAAATCAAGGACATGCTTAACGCCTCTGGTTTTAGATGGGACGAACAACATAAGATGGTTATTGTTACAGATGATGTTTGGGATGGATACATCGCGGTAATATTTGAACATATAATTGCTTTTCAAGTTTATACAATCTGATTTTATATAATTGATGAAAATATTTTATCTTTGTGTGTATAAACACACCCCTACGCCGAACGGGTGCGAGGAAAATATATTGAAAGATGGGATGACCTCGCGTTCATGTTTGGCAATGAATGTGCCCACAGTGAATTTACAAGTACGACATATTCTTCTCCGATATTAGGGAAACGGCACAGCTGTGACGAGATGAACTCCGATGATGACTCGAATGAGGAGGCTTCCCAGATAGTACGTCTCTCATCCTCTAATGAGGATGATCAGAGGTCTCCTCCCCGAGTTGGCGGTGGTGATGGTTCCTTAAATCGGGCAAAGCATGCTAACAAAAGCCCAATGGAAGCCACTTCAGATTGTCATCATAGTTCCGTAAATGGGACTGAGATAAGCCGTATAAGGAAGTACAAGCTAAGTGAACATATCAGGGAAAAGATGGGGGAAGTGGCAGAAGTCGTGCACAACCTGACCATTACAATGGTGCAGGGAAAAAGCATGACACGTGTTCAGCGGCTGTTGGGTATCCAGGAAGAGGTGGATTGTAAGACCCATATCCTAGCCCGTATCGTTCCATAGGCCTCCGCGGTTCTCCCGGCCAAATTTCGGTGACCCACGATCTGTTATCGGCATTTGGTCGCAATCCTGAGTCATATCCCGTGTTCTAGAGTTGGCTCGACCCAAGACTTGTACTCTTGCAACCACGCCGTCGCCGCGGTTCCAACGCCGCGTCTCGCACGCCAAGGCAATACCCGAACCAGGAGATGTGGGCCCACGTTTAGTTCAAGAAAAAATGCCACACAAGAGAATCTCTACCAAATATCAAATCAATCCCATCAATCAATCAAAGTACAACTCATCACTCCATCACATCCCCAAGTACACAAGTCATTCCCCAAGTCAACTCTCTCTTACACAACCCATACCACCCATCACCCATCATCCATCACTCATCTCTCTCCCTTACATCACTCCTCTTTCTCTCTCTCTTCACTCCATTTTCTCAAGCAACTCCATGAGAGCAATCATCCAAACTCCATGGATAGAGTTTGTGTGGCCCACTTTCTATCTCCTATCTCCACCATCCAAGTTTCATCTCAACCGTTGAAGTTGTTCCTTTGGAGCTCTACCATGATTAGTGGAAGAAGGAAGAAGAGATCAAAGGTGGGTGTTTTCTATGATTAGATTTATAAATTTTCACTTGGATTTGATGATTTGAGGGCCCACTTGTGGTGGGACTCATCTTGATGTATGATTTGTAGTAAAGAGGGGCCCATAGTGGCGGGGTCCTTCTATCTCACCATCTCTCTCTCTCTCTCTCTCTCTCTCTCTCTCTCTCTCTCTCCCTCCCTCCCTTTCATATTTTTATCGTGATGATGAGGCCTTATGGCCTAAATGGATGACCCCACCACAAAGTATGCATTTTACCCATGCCATCCATCAAGTGAGCCCACATTGGTGGTGAAATCCCATTACAGCGTAAGTGAAGGGGTGCATACCTACCTGTGGAAAACGGTGGCTAAGGACGCCGCTGCCAGCATCCAGGGCTGTAGTGTCCTAGCCTGCTTAAAGAGGGAGGAGTGTGGGACCCACAGCAGACCCCACCCTTGATGTATGTATTCAATCCACACCATTCACCCTTTTTCCCATCTCATTTTAGGCGTTGAGCCAAAAAATGAAGCCAATCTGAATCTGTGGCAGGCCATAATGTAGGAAACAGTAATTTTGAGTGATTTAAACTATTAAGGCATGCTGTGATGTTTCTATACATCGAAAAATATTGCATATTGGACTCGTTAGATCTGTTACGAGCTGGGGAGACCAATAGTCGGCATGAATCCCCTTGATGTGGGCCCCACCTACGAAAAACCTCATAAAAGCAACAAAAATAAAATAAATATAAATATATGTATATGGGACGTTGTTGCTGTCAGCGTCCTCTAGACGCTGTAACAAGCAGCGTCCTTGCTACTTGTTTAAGGGTGGGATGATGGGCCTCACCACAGGCCCCACCTCAATGTATGTTGGACATCTATACCGTGCATTTGATGGGTCCCTTTTGGAAACTGGGATTCCCTAAAAATCAGTTGTACATGGGGCTCAGGTGATCCACACCACCAAAAGTAGTAGTGGGTTGAACGTCTACCATTAAAACCTTTTTGAGTCACAGAAGTTTTGGATCGAAATGAAATTTGTTTTTCATCTTTATTTAGGCCTTTATGATCTTATGAGTAGATTGGATGGAAAATAAACGTTATGGTGGGCCCGACATGGGACCCACCTATGTCGAAATGGATTGGCTAGTGTCCGTTGCAGGGTTGTATAGCCGTGGTATTGATGTCAGCAAGTCTGTGGGACGGCGGGTCCCCTTTTGATGTATGATCCTCGCCCACCGTCCATGTGGACGGTGGGGCCTGCATGTGATGTGTGCGGGGTCCACACTGTAAGTGCCATAGTTTATAGCCCTGTGTGTTGTCAAATTTCTGGTGCTAAAGACACTACTATGAAGCTTGCATATATGAAGAACAATGCTCTACTCAAGATCAATTTTGATTAACAATCACTGTTCACAAGTCAAGACTCGAGAAAGTGAGATTGTTATCAAGATCTCAAGATGCATTCAAGTCCTACCTTAAGATCTCAAGAAGCTTTCAAGTTTGAGCTCCATCAAGACTTCAAAGGTCACATGTCTCCTATGTTCAATGTCCTTACTTCACTCCCGAGATATGACTGACCTTAGGTTGACCTTTAGCGTAGTTCATTTTGGATACATAATTCATATATTTTCTATAAGTGAGTTTGGTCTGTTCTAAGACTAGTCTTGGACTTTGTTCGACTAGTCCTAGCACTGCTTCGACCTGTCTAAGAAATTCCTGGATCAGTCGTAAGTTTGTTACAAAAATCAGAAATTTTCTGTTAGGCTTCGACTAGTCCTGGGGACTGTTCGACCAGTCGTAGGAACAGTGTCGACTGCATCTTCGACCAATCGTAGACCTACGACTCAAAGAACAACATTGAAATTCGGCCACCTACGACCAGTCGAAGGGATCCTACGACCAGTCGAAGGAGACCTACGACCAGTCGAAGGAAACCTACGACCAGTCGTGAAACTGTCAAATCTTATCGCGCCCGAATTTTCAAATATCTGTTGGTTCTACGATCAGTCGTAGAGGTACTTAGACCAGTCGAAGGTGTGATTTGCTCACCTATAAATTGAGCACGAATCTCAGAATAAAACATGAACTTTAAGCTAAATTAATTCAGTCTTCTGAGAGATAAGTCGGTGCTCTATATAAGCTAAGTGTGCATATTTAATATTCTCTTTCTTTAGCTTTGTTAATTGATTTTGTTTCTTGCATTCCAATCTAATCTGAAAAAGAGAAATTGTTAGTTTCATTTTTTTAGAATCAAAATCAATTAGAGCTAGCCCTTTTGTTTTAATTTAAAATCTATTAGAACCTAGAACCATTACAAAGTGAGTATTGGACATTGAACTTTGACATTCAAATCTCTACTCCGACTTGGTTCTTCTGGGCTACTACAACGAAGGAGAAAATTAGGTATTTTACAATTTATGTAATTTACATTGTTTGGTTTTGTTCAAGGTTAAGCCAGAAAAATCTCAAAGTTGTTAGTTATCTGAGGAGAGCCAGAAAACTCAGAAGTGAGGGTTTTTGAATTGTGCAAGCCCTTTGAAAAAGACACAATTGTGAAGGTTTTGGGTGAACCTGTGAAAACCTATTTGATAGTGAACGCTAATATCCCTTGTGTGAGGATATTAGGAGGGGAGTAGCATTCTGTGTGGCTGTTGTTTAACAGTTGGTGAACACACAGGCGAACCACTATAATTCTTTGTGTTGTGGATGTGTGATTTATATTTCCTATCTTTTATCATTCAGAATTGTGGAATGTATGTGTGGATGTGAATGTTGTAAATTTTACATTTCAAGCACAGTGGGGAATGTTATAATAATTTAGATTTACATTACAACATTATATTTTTGCTATCTCGTTATTACGTTGTGCTTCTGTTTCTCTATTTGTTCTAGAAATAAGGTTGTCTACCATAAACTTTTGTTTTTGGTGTAAGGTTGTCCTTAGAACAATTTGTGTTTCTATTTCTCTATTTTTGGTTGCTTTCCATTCCTATTCTGTGATTGCTATCTATTCTTTATTTCATATTCCGCTGTATTTATTTTTAATTTGACATAGTCCTATTCACCCTCCCCCCCCCCCCCTATAGGACATATAGCTTGGCCATTTCAAGTGGTATCAAAGCCTAATAGCTCGCTCTTATTCCTTTTATTTGGATTTAATTCCTGAGCTAACGATCTCAGCTATATAAAAGATGTCAAATTTTGATAGCCTATCAGTCACTAGGCCTCCACCCTTTGATGGCTCCAACTATGCCTAATGGAAAGCCAGGATGAGAATCTTCTTCAAATCAATGGATGAGAGTGTGTGACAAGCCATAGTGACTGAATGGAACCCACCTACCATTGAAGTGACTGGTATTGATGGTTCAAAATCAATGAAAGTAACACAATATTTCTCATGGACCACCCTTCAGAAAAATGAAAGTAGTGCCGAAAAATGAAAGTAGTGCCAATGCAAAAGCAGTAAATGTAATTACTTACGCACTATCATCGGATGAGTTCAAAGAATCATATCCTGTGATACTGCAAAGCAAGCTTGGAATATATTACAAGATTCTAAAGACGATATGGCTCTTTTAGCGAAGAAATTTTACAAGATTTTCAAAAGCAAGAAAAGGGTAGATTTTCAAAAATCAAATGATAAGAAAAGATCTAAACCTAGATCTAAAAGTTGGAAGTCTTTGAAAGATAGTCAATGTTACAGCTGCCATGAGTATGGGCACTTAGCAAACAAATGTCCTAAAAAGGACAAAACAAAAAGAAAGGGTATGTTGGCTACTTGGGATGAATCATCTGATTCTGAAGCTTCTTCTGAATCAGAAGATTCTGAGACCGAGTCGGACGGTGAAGTTAAAGCCCTTATGACTCTAGCCAAATTCACTTTTCAGATCATGATAATTCGACTGGCGAAGAAAATCTGAACAGTGATTATGAAAATGAAGAAGATCTTCAAGATGCTTACAATGCCCTATATAAGGAAAGTTGTAAAATTGTTGTCAAACTTAAACTTCAAAAAGAAAAGTTTTCTAAACTCAAAGAATGTTTTGAATCACTTGTTTTAGAAAAATCCCAAATTTCATATTGTTTTGAAAAATCAAAATGCGATTTAGAATTCAAAACCTCGCTGATTGAAAATCTGAAATCTGAAAATGAGATACTTAAAAATGAAGTATCTTCTCTTCTGAGTTTAAAGGATATATGGAGTTATGCCCAAGGAGATCCAAAGTTAGAAAAACTATTATCCGGATCAAGAAAAAGTGGCGATCGATCCAGATTGGGCTATGATAAGAATACAACTCATAATCAAAAGTATACTCCTCCCAAGTTTGTGAAAGGAGAGTCCTCAAACTCAAAAGGGAAAAGTACTTATTAAAGTCTTTCTAAAAATATAAAAACTTTTCAAAAACCTAAAAGCAGCCATGTTAACTTTAAAAATCAGAATCGAAACCCTCTTGCTGAAAAGATAGTAGATTTACTCAAGGAGCTCTTAAAATCTAACTCAGTAGGTCTTTCTTACAACATCAATTAGAAGAAAACCAACTATACTCCTAAACCCAAAACAGTTATGAAATGGGTTCCTAAAGTTGGCTGCTTGGTTGCTCACACCGCTTTCAAAGCTATAAATCATTCAAAGTGGTACCTAGACAATGGATGCTCAAGGCATATGACTGGTGATAAAGGTTTATTCACCAATCTCAAAGACATGACTGATGGTTCAGTCACATTTGGTGATGGCACCAACTGCAAGATTATGGGCCAAGGTACTGTTAAACTCTATAACCTTCCTTTGTTTAAAAATGTTTTATATGTTGAAGGTTTAAAACATAACTTGCTTAGCATATCTTAAATATGCGACAATAACCATAGTGTACTGTTTTCTAATCAAAGTTGTGAGATTCTAAACAACAAGGGTTTAGTAATACTAACTGGACGTAGAACGTCTGAAAATTGCTATATTGTTAGTGAATCCAGCTCATCTAATCAATCATGTTACATGGTCCAAACAGACGAGTTTGATTTGTGGCACAAACGTCTTGGACATGTACACTACTGAAATCTATATAGATTGAGCAAACGGGAACTTATAAGAGGTTTACCCAGACTACAAAAATTAGATAAAATATGTGGTAAATGTCAGATTGGCAAACAAACAAGGAACTCACACAAAAAGGTGAATTCCAATACCACATCAAGACCACTCGAGCTTCTCCATATGGATCTAGTAGGACCTACCAGGACGGAAAGTGGAGGTGGCAAAAGATATATTTTGGTAATAGTAGATGACTTTACCAGATATACATGGGTTGTCTTCTTAAGGGACAAATCAAAAACCCTTGAAGAAGTAAAAAAAGGTTCTCAAAAGGATTCAAACTGAAAAAGGTTCTCAAGTCAGTAAGATTCATAGTGATCATGGATCTGAATTTGAGAATAGCAATTTTGTGAAGTTCTGTAGCAGCCAGGGAATATTACATGAATTCTCCGCACCCAAAACTTTACTACAAAATGGTATAGTTAAATGGCTAATGTCATGTTGAATAATATGAAGCTCTCTAAGAATCTTTGGGCTGAAGCAGTCAATACAGCTTGTTATATTATTAACCGGGTTTACTAGTAAAGGTAATAATAAAACGGCTTACGAAATGTGGTTCGATAAAAAGCCTACTGTCAAATACTTTCAAATTTTTGGCAGCAAGTGCTATATTTTACGAGATCGTGAAAATTTGGAAAAGTTTGATACGAAGAGTGATGAAGGGATCTTTCTAGGATATTCTTTAAACAGTTGAGCTTATAGGGTTCTGAACGAAAGGACCGGTGTGATTCAAGATTCCATCAATGTGGTCATTGATGATCACTTAAACACACCAGTCTCAAATTCAGATAATGATGAAGTACTAGTAATTGATAAATCTGATATTTCATCTAATCAGACTGATTCTGAACTAAGGACTATTAAAGATCATCCAACCACACAGATTCTTGGAAACCCTCTCACTAGTGTTCGTACCTGTAGACAACTTGAGGATATATACAATTACGTATGTTTTACATCTCAGATAGAACCATCTAATGTACAAGAAGTTCTTGCTGATGAAAATTGGATTGTTGCGATGCAAGAAGAACTTAACCAATTTGTGAGAAATGGTGTTTGGTATCTTGTACCTAGACCTAGAGATAAACACATCATTGGAACCAAATGGATTTTCAAAAATAAGTCTGATGAACTTGGCAATATAATTAGAAATAAGGCTAGGCTAGTGGTACAAGGTTACACTCAAATTGAAGGTATTGACTATGATGAAACCTTTGCACCAGTAGCACGTCTTGAATCAATCAGACTCTTTATATCCATTGCGTGTTTTAGAAAGTTTAAGATTTACCAAATGGATGTGAAAAGTGCATTTTTAAATGACGATTTGCATGAGGAAGTTTATGTTGAACAACCAATGGTTTTGAAGACCCCAAAAATGCTGATCATGTATATTGTCTTAAAAAGGCAGTTTACGGTTTAAAACAAGCTCCTAGGATATGGTACGAGAAACTAACAAAGTTTCTATTAGGCCATAATTTTCAAATGGGATGTGTTGATAAAACTTTGTTTATTAAAAAACATAAGGATCACATCTTATTAGTACAAATCTCTGTTGATGATATCATTTATGGATCTACCTGTACTGACATGACTATTGAGTTTGAAGATTTGAAGAAATCTCAGTTTGAAATGAGCTTGGTTGGGGAATTGAATTATTTCCTTGAGTTGCAAGTAAAATAAAAACCTAATGGAATGTTCATTTCTCAATCTAAATATGCTATGAATTTGATTAAGAGATTTAGATTTGAGAATGGTAAGAAATTTGATACTCCTATGAGTACAACCTTGAAACTCTCAAAAGATTCTGCAGGTAAAAATGTGGATCCAAAATTATATCAGAGTATGATTGGTAGTCTATTGTATTTAACTGCTAGTAGACCAAATATCGCTCTAAGTGTTGGTATTTGCGCTAGATATCAATCTGAACCTAAAGAGTCACACTTGACTACTGTCAAGCGGATTATAAGATATGTCACAAGTACTGTTAATCTCGGTCTCTGGTATCCTCATGAAACTAGTGTTCAATTAGCTGGGTACTCGGATGCTGACTGGGCTGGTAATCTTGATGATTGAAAATCAACCAGTGGTGGTTGTTTTTTTATTGAAAACTGTTTAGTTTCTTGGTTTAGCAAGAAATAAAGTTCTATATCACTTTCAATAGCTGAAGTTGAATATATCGCAGCTAGTAATACGTGTACACAGCTTGTTTGGATGAAACGTATGCTAAGTGATTATAGAATTAAACAGGATTCTATGTTATTATATTGTGATAATTCCAGTGCCATAAATATTTTAAAAAATCCAATTCGTCATTCTCGTACTAAGCACATTGACATTAGATTTCATTATATTTGGGAATTAGTAGAAGAAAAAGTTATATCTTTGGAATATATCCCTACCGAGAATCAACGTGCTGATATTTTCACTAAACAGCTGGGCAAAAGCAGGTTTAACAAAATGAAATTTGATCTCAACATGTGCATTTTAAAATGATTAATTATGCCTATTTGTATCATAGTGTATATATTTGCTAGTTTAGTTTTCAAATCTTGAAAAATATGCAAAAATTAAAATTTTTAGCCTGTACTCGACCAGTCGTGAGTATCCACGACTGGTCGTGTATATCTACGACCAATTGTGAATCGCGTGGATTCACTTAAAATTTGGGAAAAACATCTTCTTCTTCATTTCAACTTCTCTTTCCAACGAGCCGACACACAACTAGTCGAACCCATCTTCCAAAATCTTCAAGGTCAGTGCTCCATTTGCATTTTACTTGTAGATTTGTGTCTAGATTGCTTCTATTTCTCTCTTGGAGTTTTCTATTTTGAATTTTGGTTGAGATTTGGGGATTTTCTTTTGAAAAATCTGATTTGAGAAAACCCATTTCTCAATCCTTTGCAACTCTCTATATTCTTGAAATCTTTATTGCATATGGCTTCCAGGTTAGCCCCTATCACTAAAAGACATCTTAGGGCTCCTGAGGACGATCCATCTTATGTTCAGGACATCCGATTGCGTAATGTTATTGTTGAGCATCCAGTTGATATTAATCATGTTGCTCCTTTTGATATTTTTCCTATGCTCCAATCTATAGGTTGGAATAACTTATTGCTTTGGGTTGGGCCTGCATACCAGTCCATTGCCCAATCCATGTTTGCATGCATATGTGCTTTCTCTCTGGAAAATTTAACTTTTCTATCTCCATAAGAGAAGGGCCATTTGAAGTTGATCGACATTTGATTTCAGTCCTTATGGATATTCCAGTGAATGATGAGGCTATTTATATCCATACTTTATATGATAAACCCTCTGTCGCTGAAAAACGTATGCTGACTAAGGACTTATGCAATTTGGATGTACAATGGACGCATAAAGGGAATGCCCTTCCCTCAAGGTATTTGTTACCCAAATACAAAATTCTTCACAAAATCTTTGTGTCTAATTTGTATCCTCGGTCGGGTAACAAATCTGAATTAACGTCCTTCATGGTTCGTATTCTTCATTCTGTTGTTAGAGGTGTTAACATTTGTTTACCATCCTTGATTTATCATTTCATCATTCAGTTTTCGTCTTCATCTTGGTCATAGTGACATTCCTTTTGGATATTTGATGACTGTGTTGGCTACACATATGTCTGTCGACATGCCAGTTGGAGAGGCTCCAATCCATCATTTGATATTTAGCAATTCCAATATCAATAAGATGAAACTGGATTACCTTCCTGGCCAAGGTGATGGTGTTGGTGGTGCGGAAGCTGAACATGAGGAAGAAGCTGGTGATCTTCCTCCTGATGATATTAACATGGATGATATTTTTGAAGAGCTTGAGTCCAATTCTACAAATGATCCAGATAATGAGCCTTCTTCATTTAATGCACGTCTAAGTGCATTGTAAGATAAAGTTGAGGGTCTAAATGCTAAAATGGAAAACACGTCTATTGCCTATGATTCACAGTTCAAATATATTCACAAATATCTTAGACGCTTGAACAAAGGCATACATCAACTTGATCCTTCCATTTCTGCTCCTTCATCTGGGTTAGATTAGTATTTTTAAGTTTACTAGTTTGTAATAACTTTATTACTCCTAACTTGTTTTAAGTTTGTCACTCTCTTTAACTTAACTCAGTCTATGAATTATGTGTGTTGCTTATACTATGTTAAATCTCATATTTCTCATTGATTATTTCTCCTCAGCCATCTATATTGTGCTTCCTTTGTCCTATTGTGACAAAAAGGGGGAGTATGGATATGTTATAGACATGTATATATGGATGTTGTCATGAGGAGGGAATGTTGTCATGAGGAGGGAGTAACATTGTTTTGTATGATGTTTTATGAGTATGTTACTCAGGGGGAGAATGTGCAGTGGTGTGCAGAGGTGTACTGAATATTGATTTACAAGTCTACAGGATGCTGGTTGATAATAACTGGTGCATGATTCTTTACAAGATGCTGGTTGATAATAACTGGTGCATGATTCTTTAATCAGATATTCTATGTTATGAAACATATCTTGAAAGTGTGTTTTGTCACTAATTTGACAAAGGGGGAGATTGTAAGTGCCATAGTTTATAGCCTTATGTGTTGTTAAATTTGTGGTGCCAAAGACCCTACTATGAAGCTTGCATATATGAAGAACAATGCTCTACTCAAGATCAATTTCGATTAATAATCACTGTTCACAAGTCAAGACTCAAGAAAGTGAGATTGTTATCAAGATCTCAAGATGCATTCAAGTTCTACCTTAAGATCTCAAGAAGCTTTCAAGTTTGAGCTCCATCAAGACTTCAAAGGTCACATGTCTCCTATGTTCAAGTCCTTACTTCACTCCTGAGGTATGACTGACCTTAGGTTGACCTTTAGCGTAGTTCATTTTGGATACATAATTCATATGTTTTCTATAAGTGAGTTTGGTCTATTCTAAGACTAGTCTTGGACTTTGTTCGACTAGTCCTAGCACTGCTTCGACCTGTCTAAGAAATTCCTGGATCAGTCGTAAGTTTGTTACAAAAATCAGAAATTTTCTGTTAGGCTTTGACTAGTCCTGGGGACTGTTCGACCAGTCGTAGGAACAGTGTCGACTGCATCTTCGATCTGTCGTAGAGCTACAACTCAATGTACAGTGCTGAAAATTGACCTGCTTCGACCAGTCGTGTGAATCTACGACCAGTTGTAGGAGACCCACGACCAGTCGTAGACCACCTACAACCAGTCGTAAAACTGTCAAATCTTATCGCGCCCGAATTTTCATAGACCAGTCGAAGGTGTAATTTTCTTACCTATAAATTGAGCACGAATCTCAGAATAAAACATGAACTTTAAGCTAAATTAATTCGGTCTTCTGAGAGATAAGTCGATGCTCCATATAAGCTAAGTGTGCATATTTAATATTCTCTTTCTTTAGCTTTGTTAATTGATTTTGTTTCTTGCATTCCAATCTAATCTGAAAAAGAGGAATTGTTGTTTTCCTTTTTCTGGAATCAAAATCAATTAGAGCTAGCCCTTTTGTTTTAATTTAAAATCTATTAGAACCTATAACCATTATAAAGTGAGTATTGGACATTGAACTTTGACATTCAAATCTCTATTCCGACTTGGTTCTTCTAGGCTACTACAACGAAGGAGAAAATTAGGTATTTTACAATTTATGTAATTTACATGTTTAGTTTTGTTTGAGGTTAAGTCAGAAAAATCTCAAAGTTGTTGGTTATCTGAGGAGAGCCAGAAAACTCAGAAGTGAGGGTTTTTGAATTGTGTAAGCCCTTTGAAAAGGGCACAATTGTGAAGGTTTTGGGTGAACCTGTGAAAACCTATTTGATAGTGAACGCTAATATCCCTTGTGTGAGGATATTAGGAGTGAAGTAGCATTCTGTGTGGCTGCTATTTAACAGTTGGTGAACACATAGGCGAACCACTATAATTCTTTGTGTTATGGATGTGTGATTTATATTTCCTATCTTTTATCATTTAGAATTGTGGAATGTATGTGTGGATGTGAATGTTGTAAATTTTACATTTCAAGCACAGTGGGGAATGTTGTAATAATTTAGATTTACATTACAGCATTAGATTTTTGCTATCTCTTTATTACGTTGTGCTTCTGTTTCTCTATTTGTTCTAAAAATAAGGTTGTCCTACCATAAACTTTGGTTTTTGGTGTAAGGTTGTCCTTAGAACAATTTGTGTTTCTATTTCTCTATTTTAGGTTGCTTTCCATTCCTATTCTGTGATTGCTATCTATTCTTTATTTCATATTCTGCTGTATTTATTTTTAATTTGGCATAGTCCTATTCACCCCCCCCCCCCCCTCTAGGACATATAGCTTGGCCATTTCACACACCATCCAAATTGATAGGATGGTGGGACCCACCAGATGTATTTATTTTATTTACACCGCACAGAGACTCTGGACGGTGGAAATCCCCCATGATGTATGTGTTATATCAGCACTGTGTGGGGCCCACACATGATTTATATGTTTTATTCGTGCTATCCACCGTCCAGCAATGGACAGTGGGGCCCTCTAATGTAAGTATTTTGCCCACTCTGTCTAGTCCGAGGGACGTGGATCCCACCATGATGCATGTGTTGTATCCATACCGTCCAACCATTTGTGAGATCATTTTATGGCATGGGAAAATGAGTGAGTCAGATCCAAAGTTCAAGTGGAACCCCCACCCTTTGCAATAATAGTGGGGCACAGTGACATCCACCGTTCAAACTTCTAAGGGCCACTGTAGTTTCCAATTAAGCTGATAATTGTTTTCACTTCATCTACCTCTATGTTAACTTATGAATAGGTCGGATCTCAAAAATACACAAGGGTGGGCCCGATTTGATATACATGAGGCTCATTGGCGCGGCCCGATTTGATATACATGAGGCCCATTGGCGCGGCCCGATTTGATATACATGAAGCTCATCGGTGCGGCCTATTTGATATACATGAAGCCCATTGGTGCAGCCCATCATGATGTATTTGGCCCATGGGCGAGGCCCACCCGTTTGTATTGGTAAGCCCATGTAATGAGGCCCACTCGATATATGAGGCCTAGTATTGAGGCCCGTGCGATGAGGCACATATGATATATTTGAGGCCCAGGTGCAAGGCTCACCTGTTGTGTATTCGAGGCCCGATGTGATGTATGTAGGCCCATATGACGAGGCCGATGTGATGTAAATGAGGCTCATCATGATTGTATGTGTGGCGATGGGCCTACTATATGTTTGGCCCTATGTAGGTCACTCCTTGGGAGCAATGTTGGTTAAATGACCACATTGATGGGCAATGATAATTGAATGTCCACATTGTGACCTTCCCTTAGGCCTTGTTAGGCCTATTCTCATCATTCTCTTAGTGGGTTAACCCAAATAAGTGGGCCCCATTTGCCATAGATGGATGGTTTTGTGCCATCAGATTTGATATAACCACGGCCGAGGGCCGATCTTCATATTATGGTTGTTCGGCTGTTCATCTATGGACCCCACCTTGTTTATATGCTGATTATCGGTGTCGATTATCGATGCTAAATTGTCGATGCTGATTATTGGTGTCAATTGTCGAGGCCGATTCTGATTCCGATTGTTGAGGCTGAGTCAGATTGTCGAGGCCGATTCTGATTCAGGTTGTTAAGGCCAATTGTCGAGGCCGATTCTAATTGTCGAGGTTGAGTCAGATTGTCAAGGCCGATTGTTGAGGCCGATTCCAATTGTCGAGGCCGAGTCAAATTGTCGAGGCTGATTGTTGAGGCCAATTCCATCTATCAAGGCCGATTCCGATTGTCGAGGCAGATTGTTGAGGCTGATTCTGATTATCGAGGCCGATTCTGTTTATCGAGGCTGATTCTGATTGTTGAGGCTGATTCTGATTATCGAGGCCGATTCCATTTATCAAGGCTGATTCTGATTGTTGAGGCTGATTTCGTTTATCGAGGTCCATTCCGATTATTAAGGCCGATTGTATAGGTCAATTCCAATTGTTGAGGCCGATTATCGAGTCGATTCTGATTATAAGGACTGAATATCGAGACCGATTGTTGAGGCCTAATGTATGTATATGCGTCCCATATTTGAGGCCCATTGTGATGTATATTCAACCCATGTTTAAGGCCCAATGTAATGTATATGAGGCCTATATGATGAGGTCCATTGTGGTGCAATTGAGGGTCAGGCGATGGAGCCCATTGTGATGTATATTAGGCCCATATGAGAGGCCCATCATGATGTGTATTAAGCTCTTGAGTGAGGCCCATGGTGTTTTATATTAGGCCCTTATGTGAGGCCATGGGTCCACTATATGTTAGGCTCTATGTGGGACATTCCTTGGGGCCAATGTTGGTTAAATGTTCACATTATCAAGGCCAATTGTTAACGCCAGTTATTGATACCGATTATGAGTATGGGATAGCATAGCATCATGATACATGCCCATACGCATCATCTGCATGTTTATTATGAGATGTGATTGACCATTGCATATGTTATAGTATAGATGGTTTATGGGACTCCCTGATAGATGGAGTTATCCTACATGAGCGCATGGTATGTGCAGGATTGATGCATGAATGGACTACATGACTCATGCATCTTGCATTGTGTGATTGTGATTATTGTATGCCCTAGCGCCAATAGGGCTGTGACCTCCACAAGCATGTCATGGATGGCCAGATGGGACACCAAAAATATTTGGTTCGAGCATCTGGGCACTTTGGATGTCTGTGGGTGAAAGGCCCTAAACCTCCAAGGCCAAGAGACGCCCCAACGTCTAGACCGAATAGATACATGAGCGCCCGAGTGCCGAATACCAGTAGGCCACGTCTCCCACTATGTCGTGGTCGGTTGGGAGGGGGTGTGGCCTTATCCGCCCGAGTGAGGGGGTTGTAAGCTAGGCTGGGTTTGACCAGCTCCCAAATGGGTCCACTATCGACGAGTCAGGTAGGCAGTGGTATACTACTGGTAAGCAGGTAGTGAGGTCTGTTCCACTCGCTGAGCTACGCGGCCAGCTAGGGCAGTAGCCAGTTTGGAGTGTACTAGACCCCGATGATGATCACAGAGATGTACAATACTAATATGTGGACTTATTGAGCAGGAGTTGCATAGTCATTCATTCACTATCCACTCAGGCTGGTGGTGCGCAACTATTTGTTACGTGTACTTTCACAATGACCAAGATTTTGGTTGGGACACGCGACTAACCTAAGATCAGGAGTTAACCACGTTGAGTCTGACTATCCAAATTTAGGTATGGGACTGGTTTGGATAGAAGTCCCTTGTGATGGAACCCATAACCTGCGATACTATATATTATCATCCCGATTTCACATCGCAGCTTGGTCATTCCATTCACACCATATATTGCATATTGCATTACATCTTCGACATATGACAATTTGGGTTACTACATTTCTGTATTTATATGGCCTAGATACAGCTGATGGTATTCGTGGACTCATCAGGATTTACATATTGCATTGTATCATCGGCATCTGATATTTGGCTTGCTATCTCCACATTGCATAGCTGATTTACATTGCTTTATCAGTATATGATATTGTTTTTATTATATTTATTCATCGCATAGCCTAGATAAGGCTGATGGTATTTATGGGCCTATCAGTATGCTTTCGCATTACTCTGATATCGTATGATTTATGAACTTGCCAATATTTCTGATACGGTATGATTTATGAGCTTGTCAATATTTCCGCTTACTTTGATTATTCTAATATTGCTTATTTAGCACTTACCTTATGCACACACTTTCACTACCCACTAAGCTTTCTTTAAGCTTATGCATGATAGATGCATGCAGGTGGCATTAGGTTGCAGCAGCGTTGAGCTTGGAGCATGCAGCGGACCTTTGGAGCTTTGATTTTTGATTTATGTATTTCCCTTTCAGCACTATATTTAAATGTATTATATTAGTGGATATGTGATGATGATGCTGCCTTTGTGATTTAGGTAAACTCGTGCTTATGCTTGTTACGAGTTAAATGTACATTGGAAAAAAAATCCTCCTTGTAGGATCCCAGGATCGGAATCTGGCATATGGACGCTGAGAGTCGAGAATGGGGTACTACAGAGGCTGTCAGCACTGGATTCGGCGATCGGGAATTTTGTGAACCCGATTTCTGAGTTTGGGGCGTGACATGGATGGTCTTTCCCAAGAAGACCAAATTCGTGTTGCAAGGGTCTTGCAAACTGATTTAGTCAGTGCAAGGTTTTTTTTTATAAAGATGGGTCATAAACGAAGAAAGGAATGGATAGAAAAAGTTATCCTTCCTCATTGTGGCCCGGAGTGAAAATGGGAGATGCTTTATATCTCTTGACTGTTTACATTTGGATCATACTTTTTTTTAGATGGTTTGATGTGGATACTGTTTTATTTGATTTTGTGAAGGCTCGGTTTGGGGGTTTAATTCTATTACTCTGTGGATGATCTATTTGTTGCTGGAGCAGCATTGCTGACTTTAAAATTTTGGACTGCTATATTTTGAATATGCTAATGGAATGATATAGTGTTGATTATGTTGCAGGTTCTGACAATTGTTTGATACAATAATTCTGTACCAATTCACTGATATAGTTTTAATAGTGGAGTTGCATTTCAATCTGGTTATTATGTTCAATGTATTAGACATTGACCAGGACAATCATTGATTTTATGTCTTACTGATATATAAGTTGAAATACTTACTATTGATAGATTATTACTATTTGTACAAACTCTTTTGTCTAGCCTAATCTTGACAGAGATAATTTCGAATCACCTCTTTTGTTTCCCGGTTATACTATTATTGTCTCATATTTGATATTTTGATATGTAATTGTGAGATGATATTCATTAAGGTTGATTTTTTTGATATTGCATTTTTTTCTAATACACCCCTTATGTCGATAATTTATTCCTGGATTATATGTTAATTCTACTGGTTATGATTCAAAGTTATACTAATATACTTTTGTCCTGTGTAACTGACGTGGATTACTACAGCTTCATTTACTGAAAATTCAGATTTTTATTGCTAATGTTTCTACTTTTGTCAAAGTTTTGTTATTTGAATTATAATTCTCTGATTCGATATGGTAATAATACTCTTTTGTCTGGAATTAAACTTGACGGATGTCGAATGAAATACAGTCTCTGATATTCAGGTTTTACTAAAATTTCTGAATTTTACTGGTAATGTTCCTGCGTTTGAGAAAGCTCTGAATCGAGCTGAATTACAATACTCTGATTCGATATGGTAATAATACACTTTTGTCTGGAATAAAACCCGATAGATGTGGAATGAAATACAGTCTCTGATATCCAGGTTTTATTGTAAATTCTAAATTTTACAGGTAATGTTTGTATTATTGAGAAAGTTCTGAATCGAGCTGAATTATATTACTCTGATTCGATACTTTTATAGTACACATCTGTCTAGAATTAAACCTGACAGATGTCGAATGAAATACTGTCTCTAATATCTACATTTTAGCGAAAATTCAGATTTTTACTGGTAATGTTTCTGCTATTGAGAATGTTTTGAATCGAGCTGAATTATAATTGACTGATTTGATACTGTGATAATTCTCTTTTGTCTGGAATTAAACCTGACAGATGTGCAGTGAAATACTGTCTCTGATATCCAGGTTTTACTAATACTATTGAATATTTGGATATATAGATAGGTAATATGGGGATTTGGCAGGTTGGTTCCAGTGAATGAATATGAACCCTCATGGTGGCATTGATCAGTTCCTCTTATATGCCAAGTTGGTTGAGGTGATCATTTTCTAAGCTTTAAGTCAAAGATTCGTAATTTGGTTCCCACATCTTCAATAGATAGGTAATATGGAGATTATATAAACAGATACATCATGATAAATTGCAGGTTATTTTTTAAACTGATATACTTACGAATAACTTGTTGTACCAGTTGCAGCGAAATGAAGCAAAAGTTTTATGTGGTGTTTATGGGGAGGAAACCCGAAATATATGCGACATAGGAGGATTACAATGCTTAATTTCATGGTTATAGTGGTTGCAAACACAAGTCGTTTATGACATTCAGAGATGCGATGAATGCCTAGAATTAGCACCAGGTTGGTTATTATGTCTTAAATAGATTTCATATGTACATAAATAGATTTCATACTCAAGGAATTGAGTATTACGTCATATTATTACTGGCACATACATAATTTTTGTTTGTTTACTATATAATTTAGGCCACCGTCTCCAATCGCACTATGAGAAAGACAACTCAAGTTGTCAGAGGCCCTACATCTCATCGTCCAACGACGATGAACAGTGGGACTTATGTAGCTACTATCACAGATCGAACCATAATCGACACCATGTCTGGCAAGGAAGATGGCAGCTCTGAGAGGCTGGCAGTTGCTGGGGATAAAGACGAACCATGCATCTGTCTGGTGCTTCATTTGCTGCTAGGAATGTTGATTTTCTATGCGGCTATGAGGTTGATCTTTGGGTTGTAGTTTTATGTGAGAGTTAGGAGAATGAACTTTTAAAAAAAAAATATCTTCTTAATCTAGATCGATGTAGTTTGGATATTTTTTTGTGAGACTTTCAGATCAGGTGGATAATCCAATCACATATGCTTTGATGATGTATGTATGTATTATATATATATATATATATATATATATATATATATATATATATACACACACACAAGTTTTCCCACCCTATATTCTTATTCGATGGTCCGCGTGGATGAGCATTGATGCCCTTTGTGGACCCACATCTGCAGAGCAATTTCACAGGAATTTAAAATGGCTGGTAACCCAAGTGGGACCCACGGTCATCATTTTCGTGAATGTTTCTCCACATCCATCTGTGTTTGGAGTCACGATTTTGTCCATCTATGCCGTGTGGAAGATTTAAGGATGCAGTGCCATTTTTTATGGCATCCATACCGTTAAACACGTTAATCCAAGTTGGGGACAATGGATGAACGGTCATCATTATTTAATCAAAACGTGATGGATAGCTAAGATTAATCACAACAACAACACTAGGCCCCGCTTGGGATAGAATGTATGAGAGTTTACAAATTGTGACACTACTACAAGACTACCAACATTTATATGTATATACAATGTGTGGCCCTTATACGTCATTTCCAAACCTTGATCTGTACAAGAAACTGCATACATGCTAAGACAATACCTGTCATGCCCCAAACTCAGAAAATGGGCTCACAAAATTTTCGATCGCTGAATCCGGCACCGACACCCTCCGTAGTGCCCCATTCTCGGCTCCCGGCACTATATGCCAGATTCTGATCCTACAAGGAGGATATTCAGTATGAGTTTTTTTTTTGTAATAGAGCATAACCACAAGCATAACCAAGTCACAAAATAACATCACCACATATCCACTATATCAAAACTTTAAGTACAATATGGAAAGGGAAATACAAGGTGATCAAAAGGCTCCAAAATAATCTGATGCACACTCCTGCCTCAGTGCTACTGCGAACCAACGTCACCTGCATGCAACGGTCGTGCATAAGCTTACAAAAGCATAGAGGGTGGTGTAAGTGTGTGCGCAAGACAAGTGTCAAGCATGCAGTATCAGAGTAACGCGAAAATATGTTGGTAAGTCTATGAATGCTATCAGTTGTACCAAGGCTATGTGATGCAAGGCATGAATGCTATCGGCCATACTAAGGCCATGCAATGCGAGACCTATGTAGCCAAATGTCATATGCGAGATGCAATACAAGCATGCCAGTCCTTATCAAGTATATATATCAGTACAGTTCTCCTCTGGGATATCACCAGGGTCTAGTACACTTCACACTGACTGCCACCTCCTTAGCCACACAGCCCAGTGAGTGGAAGAGACCACACTATCTGCCTGACTAGTAGTCTGCCAATACCTACCCTACTCGTCGATAACGGAGTCATTTACGAGCTAGTCAAACTCAGCCTAGCTTACACCCTCTTCCAACCAACATGACACAGTGGGAGACGCGGCCTATTGGTATTCGGCACTCAGGCGCTTTTGTATCCACTCGGTCTAAATGTTGGAGCATCTCCTGGTACCAAAAAGGTTTTGGGATTTTCTCCCAAGGACATCCTATGTGCCCATAGTGCTATAGTCAATATTTTCAGTATCCAATCCGGTCATCCATGATGTGCCTGTGGAGGCCACAACCCTGATGTCGCTAGGGCGTACAGTCATCTGTCACACAAATGCGAGATGCATGAGTCATACCATCCAGTCATGCATCAGTCATGCGCGTACCACGCGATCATGTGGGGCACTCCGTCTCATAAGGAGTCCCGTGAATGTCTCAGCCCAACAGTTTATGCTATGACCAGACATTTCACATATCAAGCATGAATATGATGCATATGGGCATGAATCATGGAGTTATACTAAGTATGTTATATGGTGATGAACTATCCTTACCACGAGGATGGGCCTAGACAGCCTACACAAACAAGTATGGGCCTATCAATGGGCTCTAAGGAGAGTTACAATGCGAACATTTAACCAACATTACTCTTACAATGTGGGTGTCAAACCATCATTGCTCCCAAGGCACGACCCGCCATAAATATCATTACATAAACCATGGTGGAATCACACATTACAATGGACCTTATATACATTCATTGGGCCTCGACCCATGGGCCTTAGATACATCAAATGGGCCACATCACATGGGCCTCATCTATATCAAGGTGGCCTCAACAATGGGCCTTGTACACATCAAGGTGGGTGTAACACCCTGAAAATCGGAGGTCGAGCATAAACTCAATCCACGAGTTCCAACGCATCACTTAGGCAACATAAATAATGATGATTAAATGTTGTCTATGTTAGTGCATTAATCATGAGTGAGATTATACCAAAACAATAATTGATACTCTAGATCAATTCATATAACGCAAGCGGAAGACTGGAAAATGTATATAAACATGTATGAACCAAAAGATCACGATCGATCTCCAGAGTATGAATACATCACTGAGTCATCATATACAAGTAATAATTCAAAATAGTTCAACTACAAAAATAAACCTTGTGTCCCTGTCGATCCGGATGGCCTAAGCGAAACCCCCGGAGAACTGCATATATGAGAACTCGTCCTGATAATCATAAAAATCAGGCTCCGCCTCTTGAGTCGCATCATCATCTACAATTAAGACAGAGTCTGGTGGGTGTTCAGAACACCGTCCCAGAACGTGGGAGTGAGTGATCAACTTAGTGAAAAAATAAAGCAAAGGTTAACATGTTATCAATTCAATCAAATAGTAATGATAACGCAATACAAGCAAACATCCCTAAGTACTGTGATTAATGCAAGAATAATATGAATAATGATGCATGACCTCACCTACGCACCCTCAGCGACTTCATCTTACGATCGCGCATGAAACACTACCACAGTGCTTGACCGGTTACGCCAAACGCACACGTAATGCGATGCATGAGCGTGATTACCAAGTTATTATTAGTCCTTTTCATGAAGCAGGGTTGGGAAGCTAAGGTACCTCCCTTATATCAATTTCTAAACAATGATCCATTCTAGGGTCGTCAATCCTAGTAAATCTCATACGATGATACGGTTCTAGGTCGCTGCAAAGGGCTCATCACTTTATTAGTGCAGGCCTAGTGTACTCTTGTTGCTACGTAAGGGCTCGTCACCTCTACACAGCCTTAGTGTAGCTCGAGGTCACTAGAAAGGGCTCGTCACCTTATCAGTGTAGGCCGACAGCTCGAATACAATGTCTTATACCACCGTATTCAGCTCACGAGTCTGAGTTGCTCACTGGTCACTACGGGGAGGCTCATCACCCCAGCGTAGGCCGACAACTCGACCATGGTGTCCCATACCACCATGCCCGGCTCATGAGTCTTAGCGGATCGAGGTACTAAGGTTTAAAAGGGTTTTTAATGGTGAGTTTGGTACCTTAGATTCAAGCAGTAGCGTCCATACATGGTGAACATACATCGGGTCAATCGGGTTACTTGACGGGCTCGATTAGTACGAGCGCACGTTGAGTTGATCGACATGAAGTGCGTCAGCACTCCGTGTGGCCTAACCACTGCCGACAACCCAAGTATGGCTCAGATTCATCGATCACGTCCTATGTGGCGAGACAACCTCAGCCACCATTCAGAACCTGTTACCGATTGCCTGGACTATTCTGTAGTCCCAAACACATTCAATTCTAACAGATACTCATGCAAGCAAATCAGAATAGTAATGGATCAAAAATTCCAATCATACAAGCATGTGAGCATTTGATGGATTTCAACTTAAACATGAATTCACACATAAGTAGTGTCCAAGTTAAGCAGACAAAGAATGTAAGTTGCATGGTGGAAATCATACACATCGTTAGGATAGTTAAGAGTCTCTTCTCAACGCCCATATAAAGTATAATATATTACACATTTATTCATTCAGACATTTGTACAAACACTTAGACTACATATTCCAACATGCATGACGTATGTTGGTGATAGCACGTATTAGGACAAATCTTTTTGCCAAGGAGTTATTACACATACAACTAGCACAAACACATGACAATTAATCATGGCAAGCACATGTTCATATCTCATACGTATATGATACTTTCTACGTATACATGGAATACACTAATCTCAATATAGTTCATATATATCAGAAACGCAATACAAACATCTCATTTTGCATGTGAAATTGCACCCACATCAATAATAAACCATTAACCGACATTGAAAGCCTTGAAAACCTTAACCTATACTTTATAGTCCGCACCTTTCACTGGTAGACTTGTAATGAACTCAGTTTAAAGCTAAGTCTTTGCCTACGGCAGATTTGGCAACCTATACGATAAATTAGGTTAGCTATTTGATAACCTACATTATCAGAAACCCTAAAACTAATTAGGGTTAGGTTTCCTTACCCAATAGTGGAATGGAATTCCCCGGAATAGCGATGTAGATGCGGTAGCTAAGGCTGAGAAGCAATGGGATCGAATCCCAGGAGGAATCTCCAACTCTCACCCTTACTTTCTCTCTTTTCCCTTCTCTTTTCTCTTCTCTCTCTCCTAGGGTTTTATCAAATTCGTATGGGATATGAGAGAGGGTGTTTAAGGTCCTTATATAGGCCCTGGTTTGATGGGAATGGCCCCAGGGCCAAGGTATACTTAGGTTATATCCAAATATGGGCCATTTCAGTCCAACGGAGCACTTTTGGTGGCCCATTTTCCACGTACGGTCAGACTTAAGCTCCCTGACCATGGATCTAGGTCAGGCTGAGTTTTCGTCCCGGTCGAATTTACAGATCAGCCGTGGTGGACCAGTTTCAGTGCAGCGGTCACGGTCACTCGATCAGGGCCACAAGTACATAGACATGTGAGGAACATTTCTCCTGATCCAAGGGTGTATTTGGGTCAGATTTTGACCGTCTGAATCCTAATATTTGGCCTGCAAGTGACACGACTCAGATTACTTAAATTGAATTTGTGCAGTTCTAGACACCATTAAGACTTGATTTCTGAGGGGGTTGTCAAGTCCAGTAATGCGGTCATAACTGTATAGTTTCAGGATAATCAAAATTTCAACGTGCAGTCCAGGTTTGATACGGAGTTTTGGTGTGCTCCCGAGAGTAACCGGGTTTAAGGATGGATTCTAGATTTCAAGGTAATGTAACGTCAATGATTCTGCACGTTTTGGGTCTTGCAAATCATATTCAAAGTGATTAGTACTAATTTCATAAGCACTCTAGTTTAGCACTTGCTAATATTAACCTAATTTCTAAAGGATTTGGTTCTGGGTGATTTCTACTTGAGGTGGTACTCGGGTCTCTGTACGAATTTTTTCGAGACGTTACAATCTACCCCCCTAAAAGAAAATTTTCATCCACGAAATTAGTACCTTTTTGTACTCCTCGAGAATCTTAGGGTAGTTCTTTCGAACCTCAGCTTCTGTCTCCCAAGTAGCCTCTTCTTCTGTGTGATGCGTCCACAGCACTTTCACAAGTGGAATGACCTTGCTACGCAATACCTGCTCCTTCTTGTCTAAGATACGCGTCGCAGTACATATGTAGTGTCCTCGCTCAACTGTACCTGCTCCCATCTGATAATGTGGGAAGGATCGGGAACGTATTTCTTCAGCATAGAAACATGTAATACGTTATGCACACCCGCCAGTGGTGTAGGTAAAGCAAGGCAGTACGCTACCGCTCCCACTCGATTAAGTATCTGGAATGGGCCAATGAATCAAGGTGTAAGCTTCCCCTTCTTGCCAAACAGAAGGACTCCCTTCATAGGGGAAACTCTGAGGAACACATGGTCTCCGACCTCGAACTCCAGTGGTTGCCGCCTCGTATCAGCGTAGCTCTTCTGTCTGCTCTGCACTGTCAGCAGTCGGCGCCTGATAATGTCGATCTTCTTTGAGGTCGCCTGTACTAACTCTGGGCCAATCAAGCTTTTCTCTCCAATCTCTGCCCAACAATGCGGCGCTCTGCACGGGTGCCCATATATGCCTCGCAAGGAGCCATGTCAATACTCATCTGGAAGCTGTTATTATAGGCGAACTCTGCATAGGGAAGACAGTAGTCCCAACTGTCCTTGAAATCCAGCATATAGGCCCGTAACATATCTTCCAGAATCTGATTCACCCGTTCCGTCTGCCCGTCAGTCTGTGGGTGGAATGTGGTACTGAACTTCAACTTCACACCCATCGCTTCCTGGATACGAGTCCAGAAGATAGATGTGAATCGGGTTTCTCAATCCGACACGATCTCCAAGGGAACTCCATGTAGACATACAATCTCTTTGATGTACAACCTGGCCAACTTGTCTGCAGAGTTCAAAACTCTGATAGGGAGGAAATGAGCTAATTTCGTCAACCGGTCCACGATCACCCAAATGGAATCATAACCCTTCCTCGTCTTCGGCAGACCTGAAATTAAATCCATAGAGATGAAGTCCCACTTCCATTCTGCTATGGGCATGGGCTGAAGTAGTCCAAGAGGTCAGCGATGCTCTGCCTTGACCTGCTGGCACGTGAGACAACGGGATACATAATCTGCTATGTGAGCCTTCATATTGTCCCACCAGTATGACCTCTTCATGTCACTATACATCTTCATGCTGCCTGGATGCATAGCCATCCTAGAATCGTGAGCGGCCTCAAGAATTTCCTTCCTCAAGTCAGGGAGGTTCGGGACGCATAGGCGGCCACGGTAACGTAAGCCCCCATCCGTACCAACTCTCCACTTTGAGTCCTCATCGTTGCTAGCCTGCTCTCTCATCTTCGCCAACAGCTCTTTGTCTGTCTGAGCCGCGATAATCCTACATCAATGAGGGGCTGTACTTGAATATGTGCGATGCCCTCATACGGCTCCTCCACCATGAGTTTCTGCTCAAAGTCTCACACAAACTCTACCATGTCCCACTCTGCTATCATCAACGGAGCCGCGAATGCTAATGCCTTCTTGCGGCTCAGTGTGTCTGCCATAAGGTTAGCCTTGCCAGGATGGTAAAAGACTTTGAACTTGAAGTCCTTCAGTGTCTCCATCCATCGTCGCTGCCTCATATTCAGGTCCCGCTGCGTGAATATGTATCTGAGGCTCTTGTGGTCACAAAAGAGCTCGAACTCGTCTCCGTAGAGGTAATGCCTCCAAATCTTCAAAGCAAAGATAACGGCAGCTAACTCCAAGTCGTGCGTAGGGTAGTTTTCCTCGTGTTTCCTCAATTGTCGTGACAGGTAGGCAATAACCCTGTCCTTCTGCATCAAAACACCGCCCAAACCGACGCGAGACGCGTCCGTGTATATCGCATACTTGACCCCTTGCTCTGATAATACTAGCACAGGGGCGGACGTCAACTTGTCCTTCAGCTCCTGAAAAGCTGCTTCCACCTTTTCATTTCAGGCAAACCTCAGATCCTTCCGTGTCAACTGAGACAAAGGTCTAGCTATCTTCAAGAAATCCTGAATAAATCGGCGATAGTAACCTGCCAGGCCAAGGAAACTCCTCACCTCAGTAACCGAACCGGGCTGCTTCTAGTCCTAAACTGTGGCTACCTTTCCAAGGTCCATAGCTATCCCTTCCTTGGACACCACATATCCCAGGAACTTGACTTTTTCTTTCCAGAAGTCGCATTTCTTGTACTGTGCATACAGCTGGTTCTTCCTCAGAGTATCCAAGACTACTCGCAGGTGTTCCTCGTGTTCTTCCCGACTCTTGGAATATATCAGGATGTCATCAATAAATACGATAACGAATCGAAAAAGGAATGGCCGAAATACCTTGTTCACCAAGTCCATGAACATGGCTGGTGCGTTCGTAAGGCGGAACGACATTATGAGAAACTCATAGTGCCCAAAATTGGTCCTGAAAGCCGTCTTCTGCACGTCTTCATCCCTTACACGCAACTGGTGATATCCCGACTGCAAGTCAATCTCGAGAAATACCTTGCCCCCTTCAACTGATCGAATAGATCGTCTATCCTGGGCAAGGGATGCTTGTTCTTCCCCGTCACTTGGTTCAACCTACGATAATCAATACACAATCGCAGTGAACCATCCTTCTTCTTTACAAACAATACAGGTGCTCCCCATGGAGACACACTGGGTCATATAAAACTAGTATCTAACAAATCATCGATCTGTTTCCTCAGCTCCTCCATCTCGCACGGAGCCATGTGATTGGTCGAAAGTGAAATGGGCGTCGCACCAGGCGCTAAATCAATGGTGAAATTAATTTCGCACTGAGGGGGTAGTCCAGGTATCTTCCTGAACACGTCTGAGAACTCTTGGACCACAGGAGTGTCCTCAAGCGTTGTACCATGAGCATCCTCCAGCATGGAAGCATAACAATCAATGCGATAGGGCCAACTGACCTGTACTGGAAAAGTAAAGGTCGTGCCCTCTGGTCTATAAACTGTCACCACTCTACAATCGCAGTCGATCTCTGCCTTCATCTCTGTGAGCCAATCCATACCGAGAATGACATCATAATGATGTAATGGGGTGACAATCAAGTCGAGGAGTGTTGTCCCGCTCCCTATATCTATCGAACACCCTTTATAGATCTTGGTAGCGTCTGAAAAAGTCCCTGTGGCAGTAAGGATTCTCACCCCAACCATAGGGCTAGTTTCCAAGCCTAGCCACTTGACTGTTGAGCATGATATGATAGAGACAGTGGACCCAGTGTCCACTAATAAAAAGACTGGAGTACCTTGGATATGTGTTGTAACATCAAAAGCCATAGGTGGTGGAGGCACTACCTCTGATCCCTTTGCTGTAAGTGAATGCACTCGAGCCTGCTAAAAACGATTGGACTGAGGTGCCGGAAGCCATTGAGGTGGCCTAGATCGAGATGTAGGGGTCCTGAAAGAAGGATGTGCAGGTGCTGTCTGTAGGGGTGGAGCCGATAGAGCCTGAGGGCGAGGACAGTCGATTCTCTGTGGCGACGAGAACCCACTAACTCTCATGCATGCAAAATAGCTCTCCGTAGCATGACCTGGTCTCTCGCAGTACGTACATGTCACAACAGGTCGCCTCATTGGAAATAGTGGCGCCGAGATCCTGGGAGGGGAGTCGGTACGAGATCTCTTGCCGAGGAATGACCTGCTCGGCATATCTAGTCGTGGCCTAGGGATCATAGGCCCACGAGAACGTGACAATCGATCCCCATCCTGCTCCACCCGCATAGACATGTGTACTAACTCAGCATAGGAGGGTATGTTAGCACAACACATCTTCGAGCGAATATCGGGTCGCAGGCCCTCTGAAAAATGCTGCATTCGCATTTGCGCGTCAGCAAGTACTGTAGGGACGTACCTGCCCAACTCTGTAAACCAGTGTTGTACGCTGTCACTGACATGCCTCCCTATCTGAGGCGCAAGAACTCATTCTCCTTCTCGTGCCGGTACGTCTGGGGATAGTACTTTTCATGGAAGCGGAACTCGAAAGCTACCCAAGTCCATACATAGTCAACTGCAATGGTCCGCAGGACACTATCCCACCACAAGCTGGCCTCCTTTTCAAACATAAAGGTGGCCAACTCGACCTGCTCCGGCTCTGTACAGTGTAGCATCCTCAGCATCTTAGAGATGCGGTCTAGCTAATATTCGGCCTCCTCGGGTCTGTAAGAACCCATAAATGTAGGAGGCCGCAAGCGCTGGAATCGCTCGAGGAGGCCACTCATACCCAAGCTCCCCATAGGGTATACAGCAGGTGCAGGAGAAAGCACACCCTCATCCTGAGTGAAAGGCCCCGCAGTCTCAGTAGGACGTACAGATGGTGAAGGTGGAGTCGCACTTCCACCCTGAGCTAGGGCCCCCGCAATCGTGGTCAAGAGCTGCTGGTGCTACTGGTGCATCATCATCATCAACTGGTCCAACCTATTAGTAGGTGGGGCCGACTGAGGCTCATACTGCATCCAAGAAGACACACAATTTTGCTCATGGATTGGTGGTGTGTAAGGTGGCGGCCTAACCGTAGGACCAGTAGAAGGCTGAGGCTCAGGTATAGTCTCACAAACCGGGCCTAAACCAGGGTTCGTACGACCTTCACCCTGGGGAGGTGACTGGTCCATAGAATCAATAAAGGTGAGGCGTGCCGTGCTCCGTGTAACCTTAGGTGGCATTCCCTATATAAAAAAGGGTTCACTTACGTAAGATGTAGCATAGCAATACACAATCCTTTAAGCATTCCACACAACTTCTTAGCAAAAGAGACCGCATGCATTTCAATTTCCAAAATTGTCACAATACATGAAATACACATTACATGAATCATGACAGGAAATGCATAAAAGCTATTACAGAGCAAGACTACCAACATAGAGCAACTGCCAACCACAAACACACATCTACGCACGATGCTACTAAGATCTTAATCATTAAAACACAAACATTCTAAGACAACAACGAAACAACTATGGGGCAACGACTTGGATGACTAGGCATCCGAGTCTGGTGACGGAGGAGGTGCACCCTTATCATGTAGGCAACACAGGATGGACTTCAAAGTGCTAGTCACTTTCTTGAACTTGTGATTCACGAGGCCCCGAAGGTCCATTATATCCTGTTGTAGGACAGCCTGACCTTCTTCAAGTTAAGCTAAGCGAGCTTGAACAGTGCCATGCTCCGGTTCTGCAAGAGGGGAGTCCTCATCCGTATCCTGGGCCTCCTCTTCTTCCTCGCTCTGCTCTTCTTCTATTTCAGCTCCCTCTTCTTCCTCACTCTCTTCCTCTTCACTCTCTGTCTCAGCCTCACTCTCTTCAAGTAGGGCTTGTTGTTGCCGCGGCCCGATTCCCATCTGATTGAGAGTCGCTTCATTGATGTAGTGGATCGGCACCGGCTTCTCCACCCCTAGCCTGTAGCCAAACTCATGTGCAATCTTGCATATGAGTCGGCTGAATGGGAGTGAATCCGACCTTCTATTAAAGCGTGCAGTGAGAACTATCTGTCACAGAACATAAGTGGGCTCACACAGCTTCTCTCCCTGCCCCACTTAATACAGGAAATGTACCATCAGCTCATGCACTCGCTGCGGTTGCTCCACCTAGGGTAGACATTGAATGTAAAGATATGGTGAAGCAGACGGAAGTTACCAGACATATGGGTCACTAGAAGGCTATTGTTGGATTGCCACTGAACCAGTTGGCCACAAAGGGCCCGTGTGCAGCGATCTCTCTCACGTACACTCCTCAGATTCTACTCAGTTGCACGTACCTCGCTAAAAGGCACATTCATAAGCCGAGATACTAAACAGACGTTGATGGTGGCTTCCCGATCTCTTCCACAAGGGATCTTGAACTGCAAGGGCTCTAGCGTAGGCTCTCGAATGTGGGCATAGAAAGCTCGGACAATGCTCACATTGGCGCGGTACTCGCCCTCAAATAGCGGACCCCACCCGGCCTCTTTCAGGCGCTCGAGCAAGAGGTATTCCCCAAATAGCCTTGCATCCACATGAGCTTCAAAAAGGACTCTACGGCCCTCATAAACTCCATGCGACAGCTCCACCAACAGCGTCCTTCCGACGAGAGCCTGAGGATCAAGATCCCGTTTAGTCTGAAACTCCCGATTGAAGCTCAAACTTGTAGCGGCACCTCTCGGTTTCCTCGAACGAGTAGGACGACTAGGCCCAGTTTCTTCCACAGGAGCTCTTTTCTTTCCCATGAGAGAAAGAAGGGTGGAAAGAGAGAAAATCGTCGCCACAAGCTCAAAAAGAGCCATTGAACTAGAAGGAAAAAGTGGGTATAAGATGGATTATGGGATCACAAGAGTGTTGAAGCACACAATGGTAGTTGTGTGCTCCAAAAAGAGAAGGATTGAAGAAAGTTGAAGGAATAGGGAAGATTAGAAGAGGGATTGTTGGGTTTTGAAATCTTGAGCTACAAAAGGGGGATGTGTAGGCTCAAATGAAAGGGAAATAAAGAGGGAAAATGATGAAACCAAGTAGGTTAGTGAGCTTACAAGAATTTGAGACTCAAATGGAGGGTTTAAGAGCTCAAATGAGAGAATGGAAAGGGGTTGGCAGTGGTGGTAGAGGGTTTTTGAAGGGGTAGTGCAAGGGTTACACGAAAATGAGAAAGGGAGTGGTTGAAGGAGGGATTTGAGTAAAAAATTTAAAATTTTTGGAAGAAAGGAAAGCTTGGAGTGGTGGTTTATGAAGGAGAGGTGGTGTAGGAGGGTTTTTTATCAACCCCTCTTGTGTACGTGGGCCTCACAACAGCCTGAAATGATCGGCCCGGGCCGGCCGGGCCCATTTGGCGGCGAGGCCTCGCCAAATTGGCAAGGTCCTCGCAGGCCACTAGAGGTTTCGATAAGGGCTCGCCCTTTGGGCGAGGTCCTCCTACCCCCTGGGTCCCAAAAATATGTGGGTCCCACCCTGGGTCTCCTTGGAAGTGTGTCGTTTGGCCCCCCACTCCGTTTCAACTCGTTTCAGGTCATTTTATGTAATTTCTGGTGTAACGATGCATTTTCTGACCGTTGAAGGCTGGGATTGGGTAAATCATGGTCCAAACTCATCAATTAATGGCCTAGGGATGATCCGGGGTCTCCTTAAGCGATCATGGATGGGTACGGACCCGAGCAAAGCGATCGATTTTGGTGATTTTCGCCAATCTGTGAAACTGGAAGTCTAAGGGTGTATCTACATTTTTCTCACACTCACCTAGGTCTAAATGCATCAGCGTACATCGTGTGACCATAACCCAAGTCCAGTTTAATCTAAATCATGCTTTGATACTAACTTGTAATGCCCTAAAAATTGGGGGTCGAGCATAAACTCAATCCATGAGTTTCAATGCATCACTTATGCAACATAAATAATGATGATTAAATGTTGTCTGTGTTAGTGCATTAATCATGAGTGGGATTATACCAAAATAGTAATTCATACTCCAGATCAATTTATATAAGGCAAGCGGAAGACTGAAAAATGTATATAAACATGTATGAACCAAAAGATCACGATCGATCTCCAGAGTATGAATACATCACTGAGTCATCATATACAAGTAATAGTTTTAAATAGTTCAACTACAAAAATAAACCCTGTGTGCCTGTCGATCCGGATGGCCTAAGCGAAACTCCCAGAGAATTGCATATATGAGAACTCGTCCTGATCATCATAGAAATCAGGCTCCACCTCCTGAGTCGCATCATCATCTGCAACTAAGACAGAGTCTAGTGGGTGTTCAGAACACCGTCCCAAAATGCGGGAGTAAGTGATCAACTCACTGGAATAATAAAGCAAAGGTTAACATGTTATCAATTCAGTCAAGCAGTAATGATAACGCAATACAAGCAAACATCCCTAAGTATTGTGATTAATGCAAGAATGATATGAATAATGATGCATGCCCTCACCTGCGCTCCCTCAGTGACATCATCTTACAATCGCACATGAAACACTGCCACAGTGCTTGACCTGCTATGCCAAACGCACACGTAATGCGGTGCATGAGCGTGATTACCAAGTTATTATTAGTCCTTTTCATACAGCAGGATTGGGAAGCTAAGGTACCTCCCTTATATCAATTCTCAAATAATGATCCATTCTAGGGTCATCAATCCTAGTAAATCTCATACGATGATACGGTTCTAGGTCGCTGGAAAGGGCTCGTCACCTTATCAGTGCAGGCCTAGTGTACTCTTGTTGCTACGTAAGGGCTCGTCGCCTCTACGCAATCTTAGTGTATGCTCAAGGTCACTATAAAGGGCTCGTCACCTTATCAGTGTAGGCCGACAGCTCGAATACAGTGTCCTATACCACCGTATTCGGCTCACGAGTCTGGGTTGCTCACTGGTCACTACGGGGAGGCTCGTCACCCCAGCATAGGTCGACAGCTCGACCATGGTGTCCCATACCACCATGCCCGGCTCATGAGTCTTAGCGGATCGAGGTACCAAGGTTTAAAAGGGTTTGCAATGGTGAGTTTGGTACCTTAGATTCAAGCAGTAGCGTCCATACATGGTGAACATACATCGGGTCAATCGGGTTACTTGACGGGCTCGATTAGTACGAGTGCACATTGAGTTGATCGACATGAAGTGCGTGAGCACTCCGTGTGGCCTAACCACTGCCGACAACCCAAGTATGGATCAGATTCATCGATCACATCCTATGTGGCGAGTCAACCTCAGCCACCATATCAGAACCTGTTACCGATTGCCTGGACTATTCCGTAGTCCCAAACACATTCAATTATAACAGATACTCATACAAGCAAATCAGAACAGTAATGGATTAACAATTCCAATCATACAAGCATGTGAGCATTTGATAGATTTCAACTTAACATGAATTCACACATGAGTAGTGTCTAAGTTAAGCAAACAAAGAATGTAAGTTGCATGGTGAAAATCATACACATCGTTGGGATAGTTGAGAATCTCTTATCAACGCCCATATAAAGTATAATATATTACACATTTATTCATTCAGACATTTCTACAAACACTAGACTACTTATTCCAACATACATGACGTATGTTGGTGATAGCACGTATTAGGACAAATCCTTTCGCCAAGGAGTTATTACACATACAACTAGCACAAACACATGTTCATATCTCATACATAGCGATACTTTCTACGTATACATGAAATACACTAATCTCAATATAGTTCATATATATTAGAAACGCAATACAAACATCGCATTTTGCATGTGAAATTGTACCCATATCAATAATAAACCATTAACCGACATTGAAAGCCTTGAAAACCTTAACCTATACGTTTATAGTCTGCACCTTTCACTGGTAGACTTGTAATGAACTCAGTTTAAAGCTAAGTCTATGCCTACGGCAGATTTGGCAACCTATAGGATAAATTAGGTTAGCTATTTGATCACCTACATTATCAGAAACCCTAAAATAGATTTGGGTTAGGTTTCCTTACCCAATAGTGGAATGGAATTCACCGGAATAGCGATGTAGATGCGGTAGCTAAGGCCGAGGAGCAATGGGATCGAATCCCAGGAGGAATCTCCAACTCTCACCCTTACTTTCTCTCTTTTCCCTTCTCTTTTCTCTTCTCTCTCTCCTAGGGTTTTATCAAATTCGTATGGCATATGAGAGAGGGTGTTTAAGGTCCTTATATTGGCCTAGGTTTGATGGGAATGGCCCCAGGGCCAAGGTATACTTAAATTATATCCAAATATGGGTCGTTCCGATCCAACGGAGCACTTCTGGTGGCCCCTTTTCCACGTGCGGTTGGACTTAAGCTCCCTGACCATGGATCTAGGTCAGGCTGAGTTTTCATCCCGGTTGGATTTACAAATCAGCCGTGGCGGACCAGTTTCAGTTCAGCGGTCACGGTCACTCGATCAGGGCTACAAGTACATAGACATGTGAGGGACATTTCTCTTGATCTGAGGTGTATTTGGGTCAGATTCTGATGGTCTGAATCCTTATATTTGGCTTGCAAGTGACACGACTCAGATTACTTAAATTCAGATTTTATTCTTAAATATTTTCACGTTTCTCACACTCTTCGCTTCGGGCTCAAGTTGTGCAGTTCTAGACACCATTAAGACTTGATTTCTGAGAGGCTTGTCAAGTCTAGTAATGCGGTCATAACTGTATAGTTTCAGGGTAATCGGACTTTTGACGTGCAGTCCAAGTTCGATATGGAGTTTCGATGTGCTCCCGAGAGCAACCGGATTTAAGGATGGATTCTAGATTTTAGGGTAATGTAGCGTCAATGATTCTGCGCATTTTGGTTCTTATAGATCATATTTAAAGTGATTAGTGCTAATTTCATAAGCACTCTAGTTTAGCACTTGCTAATATTAACCTAATTTCTAAAGGATTTAGTTCTGGGTGATTTTTGCTTGAGGTGGTACTTGGGTCTTTGTATGGATTTTTCCGAGACGTTACAGTGGGCCTCCTCAAATGGGCCTTATATACAACATAATGGGGTGGGGCGGGCTCATTCCAAATGGGCCCATCAAATGGATAACTTGGGTACAACACATACATCACATGGGGGCCATGTGAATAGATGTTGTGAATACATAATACATACATCTAGGTGGGCCCACATAGATGGATGGAGTAGATATAACACACGCCTCATGAACAGGGCCCACCATAACGTTGATTTTCCGTCCAATCTGTTCATAATGTCTTAAAGACCTGAATTAAGAGGAAAACAAATTTCATATTACTCCAAAACTTCTGTGACAACAGAAAGGGTTTCAATGGCAGACGCTCAATCCCCACTGCTTTGCTGTGTGGTCCACTTGATAAGCAGATCTGCCTCATTTTGTCTCAAGCCTTAAGGCAGCTCGCCAACTGGATAGACGGTTTGGATGTAACACATACATCAAGGGTGGGGTCCACTGACTGTCCAGCAGCCCAGCAAAATAGCTGGACGGCATTGATAAAACACATGCATCGTGGCTGGAACCCACAGTCCCAGGCCCTCTCCGTCCAACGGCGTAGCAGCAGGACACTATTGCAGCGTCCTCTGGACATCAGCGGCAGCACCTGCTACACTTTTTTTCCGAAGGTTTTTCCTAAGCGGGGCCCGCATCAGGAGAATTCATCCCACCTATTGGACTCTATGGCTCAAGACAAACCAAATGAACCTAATATTCGATGTATTTTGGTCTGTAGAAACATCAAAGTGAATTTTAATGGTAAAATCACTATTTTCTATGAAATGGCCCGCCAGATAATCAAATTAACTTCAGTTTTTGGCTCAACGCCTAAAACAAACTGGGCAATGGGATGGATAGCTTGGATCGTCTCCATACACCAAGGTGGGGCCTACATGAGCGGTCCACCCAAAAGTTTGGAATCAAGCTAATATTTTTGTTGTTGTTAGTACGTCCACAGTCTATTCACACTTCACGGAACCCATGTCCAGTGTCCCTGGACGCTGGACGGAAGGCTTGAATATATTATCAAGGTGGGTCCCACATGGACGTGGCCCACTTGATTTGGATAAATCCGATATTTGTGATTTCTCCTCACCATTAAGGTAAGGCCCACATGGCTTGGACGATGTAAATCCAACACGTCCATCAAGTGGGTCGCACGAAGGTGGATGACATGGATAAATTGCATACATCATGGGGCCAATAACAAGGGAAAAGAGAGAGAGATCAAGTGATGGAGGGACCCCAACACGATGGGCCCTCCCTTCCGTATATCACAACATACATCAAATGGGTCCCAACATGTGGGCTCACAAAATCAAAATCAATGGTGGAGATTCCTTCTCCACCAAAAATGGAAGGTCTAGATGACCCCTTTCAAACTAGAAAGTAAACATCATGATGGGGTCTATGGAGAATGGCCCCATTATGGAATGATCATGAGAATCAAGGTGGGCCATCGGCCACATCTAGGGTCCAAAGTGAGATCCATACCATCAATTGGTAGGCCTCACTTGGTCCATCATTAAAAAAATGAAATCTAGGCCTATGGAAACATCCACCGTTCGATCTTCTTGGTCCGATGGAATACTGATCTCCCTGTGTCTCACTTTAATGGAAGATGATGAGAAATTAAGGGCTAGGATGATGGATCTTGGGATGGGAAGTGGGCCACACATAACATCTTTTCTCTCCTTGAAAGAGCTTGGACGTCCACTTTTTTTGTTGCTTGGAAAATGTGAAGAGAAAGAGAGAAAGAGAGAGAGAGAGAGGGTGGTTGTCAGAGAGGTGATCGGTGTGAGTGATGGATGTGAGTTGATAGATGTACTTGACATGTATGGGTGTGTAAGAGAGAGAGAGAGAGTTGACTTTGGGGTTGCTCTTGTACTTGACATGAGGTGATTGAATGATTGATTGATTGATGGGACATGTTATAGAGATTCTCTTGGGTTTTGCAATGCGCGGTGTTTTCCTCGAACAGAATGCAAGCCCACATCTCCTAGCCTGTGTATCGCCTCAGTGCGTAATATACAACGTCGGAACCATGGTGATGGTGCGGTCGCAATGGTACAAGTCTTGGATTGAGCCAACTCAGATCTACAGGATACGACTTAGGGTCGTGCATAACCATCGATTATAGGTTGCAGGCTGCCGAAATTCGACGGGAATGATCGCAGAAGTTTATGAAATGGTACGGACTAGGATACGGGCCTTACAATACCTCCTATCCAAACATTGGTTAGTGGCATATTTCTGATGGATGTATTATGAAAATCATCCAACATATACATGAACAGTACCTGAATACAATACAATACACCCTAAACGCGAATCCAAATAGGCCATAAAAATAAAAAATAAAACTCAATCCTAAAAATAGAAAAACCCTAATCTTAACCAAATTTTAAAACTAGCAAATCTCAGAAAAATGTAACCATTAATCCCCGGCAACGGCGCCAAAAACTTGTTCACAACCCTAAGTGTAGGGTCGCGATGTAGTAATAATCTCATTAAGACCGAGGTCGAATCCACAGGGACTAAACTCATGCGTATTCTAAAAGCAACTAGAACTAGAACTAAAAGAAATGAAAAACTAAATCTGGAATATTTGAGAGAGTAATTGTGAATTATTTAACTAAAACTTGTAAATTCAAAGGTGGGAAACTAGGGTTTCCAAGGTTCCACTTGTAGAGATCAGGGAGATCTATGCTTGATTCAAGTCACATGATTGAAATCAGAGTCTCCCTATCCAATTGGAAGATATCTCAGTAAAATAAAATTTGAACTTCCTTTGACCTAATTCTCAATGGATGAGGGGCATGAGAACTAGAAGGGATTCCGTCACAAAACTATGCCCAGGAGACAAGGCAAATAACAGGATTTACCAATCAAATAACCAATCAAAAGAGAATTGGGAAGATTAGGTAGGATTCCATCACCCAACCATACCCATGGGACGATGGTGAATAATGGTATTGCCTAATTTCCCAATCTCAAAACATGAGAAGAACATACTCAAAGCTATCAAAGATCTATTGTAATTTGAGTCACAACAAACCATTAAAAAATGAAAGTATTTCTTCAATATCAAACTAGAATCAAAGATAGTTTAACTTAAACATGAATCAAAGCGATAAGAAAAAACATCTCATCATGCTACAAGCTTCACCTCTTAGCCCTAACAAAGAGGTTTAGCCAACCATAGACATGATTGAACTAGAATCTCTTAATAAAAGCATAAAAACAACTAAGGAAAGGGAAGAAAAACTCTTGGCGATGGCTTTTCTATGCTTTTGCTCCACTCCTCAAACCTTAGATGATGCCTAGGGATGCCCTAGGGACCCCTATTTATAGTTTTAGGCCTTTAGCTTTCACCTCGAGTGGAAATTTCTGAAAACCGACTCAAATTTACGTAGTCCACGCAAGTTTTACGTAATGCTCGACTAGTCGTGGGACGTCCTCGACCAGTCATGAGACACCCTCAACTAGTCGACTAGGACGAAATTTTGGCTATTTTAGTTGTTGGAGTTCAAGTCGAGCACCTTCAACTAGTCAAGACTCGATCGGTCTAGCAGAGTCCAGGACTGGTCGAGCCGGAGCTAAGACTGGTTGAGGATTACGCAAATTCACTTCGAAACTCTAATTTTCTTCATTCTTGACTTGATATTCTTAGATCTTTGGTATGTGCATTCTTCATTCTTGGTTCATCAGATCCATTTTTGGCTTTGGTGATTCTTGAGCGTTAAATCCATGCTTTTAACATCCTTTCTAATCCAAGCTCTTAAATCACCTTGCAACACAAACACAATTAAAATAGAGCATTAAGCATTATCGTGTTCATAAAACCAAGTAATAGATGGGGTCCAATATGCAATATTTGACCCTCAATAGCTCTCCCTAAAAATGTGGGGGATCAAGTTGCCTGAAGTAGCATAGTAGGGTGCTCGCGCGCTCCTGCTCAGTCTGGGCGAGCATAGCACCCTCCCTGTCTTTGAAGAATGGCGGTCATCACCTATAACATCTATTGAAGCCGGTCTGCGTTCATAGATACGGTTGGGGCCACACTGATCTCAGATGGGGGAGCAGGAGTAATTTAGGTTGCTCACTTAGGCGTCATGTCCTAAAGAAAGGAACAAGGGACCTATTAGCCTTGAGGACTCTCGAATGCTCACGCGTTAAGGGCTATATTAAAGAGTTATTATGTTATTAATCTCGAGGACCTAATCAGTCTATGTTCATAGCAAATTTGTGATGTTGTCCTCAGGTATTCCCCAGTTATGCTCTGATAACAACTCCTGTCACGCCTCAAACTCAGAAACCGGGCTCACAGAATCCCCGATCACCGAATTCAGCACTAACAGCCTCCGTAGTACCCCATTCACGGCTCCTGACACCCATATGCTAGATTTTGATCGTGGGATCATACAAGAAGGATTTTTAATGTGAAATTTTTTTTGTAAGGGAGCATAACTACAAACATATCTAAGTCACAAAAAAACAATGTCATCACATATCCACTATAGTAAAAACATTTGAGTACATCACAGAAGGGAAATATAAGGGAAATACAAGTATATCAAAATCCAAAAGATCGCCACACGCTCCTGCCTCGGTATAGCTATGTCCTCGCGTCACCTGCAAACAACGGTCATGCATAAGCTCAACTACGAATCTTAGAGGGTGGTGTATGTGTGTGCAAGGCATGTGCTAGTCATACAAATATCAAAGTAAACGGAAGTACTGGAAAGTCCATGAATGCAGTCAACCATATTAGGGCTATGTAATGCAAGGCCTATGTGGCCAATGTCATATGCAAGATGCAATGCAAGCATGTCAGTCCTCATCAATCCATATATCAGTACAATTACATCTTTGGAATATCACCGGGGTCTAGTACACTCTACACCAGATTACTGCCCAAAATGGACGAGTAACCATGCAAGTGGAAGAGACCTCACTACCTGCCTGACTAGTAGTCAGCCAATATTTACTCAGCTCGTCGATAGCGGACCCATTTACGAGCTGGTCAAACTTAGCCAAGCTTTGCCCCAACCCTTGGGCGGATAAGGCTACACCTCCTTTCAACCGACCACAACACAGTGGGAGACGCGGCTTACTAGTATTCAGCACTCGGGCGCTCATGTATCCATTCGGTCTCGATGTTGGAGCATTCTCCTAGTACCAAAGGGTTCTGGGACTATCACCCAAAGACCTCTTAAGCACCTATAGTGCTAAAACTAAGTATTTTTTATATCCAATCTGACCATCCATGATATGCCAGTGAAGGCCACAACCCTGATGTCGCTAGGGCGTACAATGATCATATCACACAAAATGCGAGATGCATGAATCATACCATCCAGTCATGCATCAAATCTGCGTGTACCGTGCTCATGTGGGGCAACTCTGTCTCACAAGGAGTCCCATAAACATCTCAACCCAATGGCATATGTTATGATTAAACATTCCTCACAACATGCATACAAATGATACGTATGGGCATGTATCATGATGTTATACTAAGCATGTTCTCAGTGTGCCTACTAACTAAGTACACTAGCATGATTATTAGGTGCAGACAATAATCCACCCAAATACATGGTGGGGTCCACAGAGGGACAACAGGCCTAGCACAAACACCTAGATTGGCTTTAAATAGTAGATATTCAAACCTGATACCACATATTCTTTCATCTACGGTAAGGGGTGATGATGTACTAAATAGTGGATAGCTTAGGCGTCATACTTACACCAAGAATGGGCCTCATAGGTAAGTCTAATGGTTATACAACAAGGTGAGTTGAGAGAGTGGAACTATGTACAACAAGCGAGCTTCCTCACCCTCTCTTATCATGTAATAAACTAGGCCTTCCTAGAGGGCCTGATCCATTCACAAGGTGGGTCCAAGGCTTAAATAATTCCTACAAGGTATGGTAGGCCCAACAATTTGGGATAGCCCAAGGGGAAAAATGGGTAATACTATCATCAATGAGGGCCCAACGGTTTGGGGTAGCCCAAAAGGGTAAGGGTAGAAATGGCTTATCAATGGACCCTAGGGAGGTTTACAACATGGACATTTAACCACCATTGCCTCCTAGTGTGTGGTCCACTTAGGGTTAGAATCTGAATCACAACGGGATCCACGGCCCTCCAATCATCTAGAAAATAGGTGGACAATGTGTGCTCATCACTCACACATGGTGGGCCTCACAAGGCAGCCCTTTATTGGGCGCATATCTCATACATCATGGTGGGCCTGCATAAGGCAGCCCATGGTCCATATAAATGATTAGGCAGTGTGCTTATACTACACACATCATGGTGGGCCTCATAAGGTAGCCCACTGCCCCAAAAATGGAGAATAGCACATACATTACAGTGGGCCTCACAAAACAACCCATGGTTGGGTGTATAACCTATAAACCAGGGTGGGCCTCCTAAGGCAATGGGGCCCATGCTCCTAAAATAAATGGGCAGTGTGTGTACCACATACATCATGGTGTAGGGGGGTCCCACAAGGAGCTAATGGGCCTTATACATGCTCGACAACATGAACATAAAACACATACAACATGGGGGGCCAATTTCTGGACATCCATCCCACTAGCCTGGGGATTTGCTAGAAGTCTAGCAAATGGACGGTTTGGATACATACACTTCATGGTGGCCTACACCTTATAGATGGGCCCACCAGTTGGACAACATGGATATAATGCATACAACAAGGTGGGCCTGGTGCTAGACGGTCAGCCCAGCAATGTCCCAACTCTACTGGGCGTCCAGATAGCTGGACAATGTGGATAGAACACTTATATAAGGTGGGCCCCACTACAGATGGTTCAACAGAGGGTGGCCCCTATCCAAATGGGCCACAAAGTGGCTGAATAGCGTGGATAAAATACAACATCATAGTGGCCCTGCAGGTGCTAGACGGTCAGCCCTGCTGGGGCGTCCTACAGATGGACGGCCTAGATAAAACATATGCATGGTGGGTCCCACAAGGGCGTGAACCACCCAGGAAGGTGGGAAGGCTGCTAGGCCTCCCACAAACATCACAATAGGCCCCAGAAAGTTTCAATGGTGGGGAAGGGGGGGGGGAGGGAGGGGTTAGCCAATTGCAACGGCTAGCAAAGTGGGCCTGCCTGCTAGACGGTCAGCCCATGTTGGCCGCTGGCCCTTTTACGGGCGTTGCCTAGATGGATGGCCTAGGTAAAAAATACATGCATGGTGGGTCCCACTGGACGTGGGCCACCCAGGGAGTGGGCCGACCAGGGACTGACCAGCTGATGGACGGCCTAGATACAAAACACATACATGTTGAAAAGGCCAAGCTATATGTCCTAGAGGGGAGGGGGGTGAATAGAACAATGCCAAATATAAAATAATAACAGTGGAATTAAATAATGAGATAGCCAAATAAAGGAAATCAATTCACAATACTGAAATGAAAGACAACCTCAATAAACAAGTTTTGAGAGGTTGATACAAATGCTATTCTAAGGACAACCGTACACCATAAAACCAAGGGTTTATGGCAGGACAACCTGATTTCTAGAACATTCTTCGTATCAAAAACTCAAACTGAAGAGGAATAAATAAATAGCAAGGAATTGAAATAAATTGCAAGAATTTAAATCTAAATTATTACAACATTCCCCACAATGCTTGAAATGTAAATATTACAACATTCACATCCACACATACATTCCACAAACTTGAATGATAAAAGATAGGAAATATAACTCACACATCCACAAAACACAAAGAGTTATAGTGGTTCGCCTGTGTGTACACCAATTGTTAAACAACAACCACACAGCTTGCTACTCCACTCCTAATATCCTCACACAGGCGATATTAGCGTTCACTATGAAAATAAGTTTCACAGGTTCACCTAAAACCTTCACAATTGTGTCTTTCAAATGGGCTTACACAATTCAAAACCCCCACTTCTAAGTTTTCCTAGCTCTCCTCAGATAACCACTAGATTGAGATTTTTCTGGCTTAATCTCAAACAAAAACCAAAATGAAGGAAATTTACAATACAGTAAAATACCTAGATTTCTCCTTTTGTAGCAGCCCGGTAGAACCAATCGGAGTAAAAGTTCGAATGTGGAAGTTCAATGTCCAATACTCACTTTGAAATGGTTCTAGGTTCTAATTGATTTTAAATTAAACCAGTTGGGCTAGCTATATTTGATTTTGATTCCAAGAAGAAGGAATACAACAATTCCTCTTTTCAATTCAGATTGGAATATAGAAACAAAATCAAATTAATATAGCTAACAAAAGAGAATATTAAATATGCACAATGTAGCTTAAAAATGAACACAAACTTATCTCAGAAACAAACTTTTACTTGAAATTCGATATAAAACTCTGAAATTCATGTTCTATTTATAGTTGCAGAAATCTCATCTACGACTGGTCCTGAGGACACTACGACTGGTCGTAGACCGAACAGATTTTTAAAATTTTAAGCGCGATCGGATAAAACCGTTTCACGACTGGTCGTAGGGTGTCCACAACTAGTCGTGAGCCCTCCATGACTGATCGTGAGCATCCTACGACTGGTAATGAGAAACCAGGAACAGTTGCTGGAACTTGAGTCGTAGGTGCAGGACTAGTTGTAGGACGAGTCGTGCACTGTTCACACAACTGGTCGAACAGAGTCCAGGACTGGTCTTAGCTCAACCAAAAAATTTCAAAAATTTGCAACAACTTAGGACTGGTCTTGGAATTTCTTAGACTGGTCGAGCCAAATCTAGGACTAGTCGAACAGAGTTCAGGACTAGTCTTAAAATGGTCCAAATACATATAAAGTAATTCAATTTGAATTATGTATACAAAATAACCTACCCCATGGTCAATTTAAGGTCAATCATACCTTGAAAGTGAGGTATGAACATTGAGACTTCATTTCGTTAGATGATAGTTGACCTTTGAAGATTGTGAAGCTTGAGATCTCTCTACTTGGTGTAACATTGAGCTTGAGATCTTCTAGAGCTTGAATTACACTTAATCTTGAGTTATACTTCTTGTAGCTTGAATTACACTTGACTTGGGTCTTGAACAAGATCACTTCTTCCGATGTAGCTAGTACTTGTATTTCTTGAAATGGTTTGAAGTAGTTCTTCGTTCTTAACTTGAAGCAAAGTGATTAGAGAGGTGATGTAATGTCTTGATCATATATACCAATGAGCTACACAAGATATAGATTGATGTTTTGGCACCACAAAATTTGACAACTAAAGGAGCATAAAACCATAGCACTTACAATCTCCCCCTTTGTCAAATTTGTGATAAAACACACTCAAAAAAAAAAAAGAGAAGCATAACATGCTCAATAAAGAATCATGCACCAGACATATATAAGAGAACCAGTTATAACCTGGTTAAAGAATCATGCACCGGTTGTCATTAACTAGCACAAATTTTCCTTACTTATTTACTCCCCCTGAGTAGCACACACATATATATCATAAAAATTAATGTTACTACCCTTCAATCCATATCCATTATCCATTCCAATCAATCCAAACTACTTGAAATCTTCTCCCCCTTTTTTGTCACAATATGACAAAGGAAGCAAATAAGAAATGGAAAAGGATAATAAACAGGAGTAAGAAAAGGATTAACTAGTCAAAATTTAAGCAAATTAAAGTCCACAAACTATTAAGCAGTTCAAATCCACAAACAAAGGTCAGTTAACCAAACTGAAGTAAAATCAAAGTTCACACACCAACAAAGGTAAAACAGTATTAGAGTTAATACAGACCAAAGGATAAAACACTTAATCAGATCCAGATGAAGGAGCAGGTATGGTAGGATCAAGTTGATGAAGGCCCTTGTTTATGCGCCTAAGGTACTTGCGCATATATTTAAATCGAAGATCATGGGCCACATTCATATTTTTAACTTTCTCCTAAAGTGCACGAAGACGAGCATCAAAATCAAATGGCTCATAGTCAGGATCATTAGTAGAATTTGATTCAAGTTCATTAAAGATATCATCCATATTAACATCATCAGGAAGATTACCAGCTTTATCTTCATTCCCTGCTTCAGCTCCACCACCAACATCTACTTGGACAGGAGCCAATTCCAATTTCATCTTGTTTATATTTGAATTGTTAAAAATAAGATGATGGATAGGGGCCTCTCCAGTAGGCATAGCAACTAACATGTGATTAGCTAACACAGTCATAAGATAGGCAAACAGAATATCACTATGACCTGGATGGAGATGAAACTGAATGATGGAATGACATATCAAAGAAGGCAGATAAACTCTAATACCAGAGATAATAGAATGCAAAACTCGAACCATAAATGAAGTCAATTCAGTTTTGTTACTTAAACAAGGATACAGATTTGAAATAAAGATTTTGTGGAGAACTCTGTATCTGGGTAACAAATACTTTGAGGGGAGCGCATTGACAGGTAAAGTATGAATAGGAATACCCTAGTGAGCATGCATTTTTCCGATTCTGAGGGTTTTTCAGCTAAAGTATGAATAGGAATACCCTCATCATTGACAGGTATGTTCATAAGACTCGAAATCAGATGGCGGTCTACATCAAATGGACCTTCTCTATAATCAATTTTAAAAGTTAAATTCTCAGGTGAAAACTCAGAAATGCATGCAAACATGGCTTGTGTAATAGATTGGTATGCAGGCCCACCCCAATGTAAGATGTTAACCCATCCTACAGCTTGGAGAAGAGGAAGAATACCAAAAGGAACAATGTGGTCAAGATCAACAAGCCGTTCAACAATGACATTGCGCATACGCAAATCCCGCACATGTGAGGGATCATCTTCGGGTGACTAAAGATAGTGCCGAGTGATAGGATTTGATCTAGAAGATGATGGACCATGGGAAGTTTTCTTTTTCCCTCTAGCATCCATTTGCATGAAGAAACTCAAAGAATCAAGAAGATGCAAATAGGATAGAGTGGGGTTTACAAAGATCAGATTTTAGAGTAGAAAACCCCAAAATCTTCAAGAGAACTTGAAATTAACCACTCCAAGGAAGAAAATGAAGTGATTAGAGCATAAATCTACAAGGAAAATAGAAATGATGCACTTACCTTGAAGAATAAAGCAGTTGGGTACGACTAGTCGTGCCACACCCATTAGAGAAGAAGGAAGAAATGAAGAAGAAAATATTTTTTTCCAATTTTTAAAATGACCAACATGCTCCACGACCGGTCTTAAGCTGTCCAAGACCGGTCGTACCATGACCAGTCGAGCACATCCATGACTGGTTGTGTACAAACAAAACCATGCATTTTTCATGAAAATTTAAAATTTAAACACATAAATTATCAAATATATTACACTATGATACATACATGCATGAATAATCAATTTTAAATGCACATACCGAGATTAAATTTTAATTTATTAAACCTGCTTTTGTCGAGCAGTTTAGTGAAAATGTCAGCAAGTTGAGTCTCGGTCGGAATGTATTCCAAAGATATTATTTTTTCTTCTACTAATTCACGAATGTAATGATACCTAATGTCAATGTGCTTGGTACATGAATGTTGGATTGGATTTTTTGAAATATTTATAGCACTGGAATTATCACAAAATAATATCATTGATTCCTGTGCAATTCCATAATTGCTTAACATACGTTTCATCCAAACAAGATGAGTACATGCATTTCTTGCTGCGATGTATTCAGCCTCAACAGTTAAGAGCGATATAGAACTTTGTTTCTTGCTAAACCAAGAAACTAAACAATTTCCAACATAGAAACAACCACCACTGGTTGATTTCCTGTCATCAATATTACCAGCCCAATCAGCATCTGAGTACCTAGCCAATTGAACACTAGTATTATAAGGATACCAGAGACCCAATTTTACAGTACTTGTGACATATCGCATTATCCGCTTAACAGCAGTTAGATGTGACTCTTTAGGATCAGACTGATATCTAGCGAAATACCAACACTAAAAGCAATATCAGGTCTACTAGCAGTTAAATAAAGTAAACTATCAATCATACTACGATATAATTTAGGATCAATATTTTTACTTGTAGAGTCCTTTAAGAGTCTTAAAGTTATACTCATAGGAGTATCAAAATTCTTACCATTCTCAAATCTGAACTTTTTAATCAAGTTCAAAGCATATTTGGTTTGAGAAATAAAAATACCATCGGGTTGTTGTTTTACTTGTAACCCTAGGAAATAATTTAATTCCCCAACCATGCTCATTTCGAACATAGATTTCATTAAATCTGCAAACTCAACAGTCATGTTAGAACAGGAAGATCCATATATAATATCATTAACGTAGATCTGTACCATTAAAATATCATCGTTATATTTCTTAACAAACAAAGTTTTATCAACACTTCCCATTTGAAAATTATGACTTAGTAAAAACTTAGTCAATTTTTCATACCATGCCCTGGGAGCTTGTTTCAAACCGTAGAGAGCCTTTTTAAGGCGGTAGACATGATCAGTGTTCTTAGGGTCTTCAAAACCCATTAGTTGTTCAACATACACTTCTTCATGTAGATCGCCATTTAAGAAGGCACTCTTCACATCCATTTGATAAATTTTAAATTTTTTAAAGTAAGCAATGGACATGAATAGTCTAATTGATTCAAGATGAGCTACTGGGGCAAAGGTTTCATCATAATCAATGCCTTTAATTTGAGTGTACCCTTGTACAACCAGTCTAGCCTTATTTCAAATAATAGTACCAAGTTCATCAGACTTATTTTTGAAAATCCACTTAGTTCCAATAATATGTTTATCATTAGGTCTGGGAACAAGATACCAAACGTCATTTCTCACAAATTGGTTAAGCTCTTCTTGCATCGCAACTATCCAATTTTCGTCAGTAAGAGCTTCTTTTATGTTTGCCAGCTCTATCTGGGATGTAAAGCATACGTAATTACATATGTCTTCAAGTTGTTTATGAGTGCGCACACCAGTGAGAGGGTTTTCAAGAATCTGATTGGTTGGATGATCTTTAACAGTCCTCAATTCATAAATGTTTTGACTTGATGAAGTATCTGGTTTGTCAATTGAAAGAACTTCATCATTATCTGAACTTGGACCAAGTGTATTCAAGTGATCGTCTATGACTACATTAATAGATTCCTAAATAACATCGGTCATTTTATTCAGTACGCGATATGCGCGACTGTTTAAAGAATAACCGAAAAAGATCCCTTCATCACTTTTAGTGTCAAACTTTTTTAAATTTTCACGGTCACATAAAATATAGCACTTACTGCCAAAAACTCGAAAGTATTTAACAGTAGGCTTCTTATCAAACCACATTTCATACGCCGTTTTATTATTAGATTTACTCATATAAACTCGGTTGATTATATAGCAGGCAATATTTACAGCTTCAGCCCAAAGATTTTTAGATAGCTTCATCCTAATCAACATTACATTAGCCATTTCTTGAATCACTCTATTTTTTCTTTCTACAATTTCATTTTGTTGTGGAGTTTTGGGCGCAAAGAATTCATGCGATATTCCCTGATCACTACAGAATTTCTCAAAACTACTATTCTCAAATTTAGATCCATGATCACTACGGATCTTATAGACATGAGAACATTTTTTCATTTGGATCCGTTTGAGAACTCTTTTTACTTCATCAAGGGTTTCTGATTTATCCCTTAAGAAAGCTACCCAAGTGAATCTAGTATAATCATCCACGATCACCAGTATGTATTTTTTGCCACCTCAACTCTCCATCCTGGTTGGTCCTATTAAATCCATATGGAGAAGCTCGAGTGGTCTTGATGTGGCATTGGAGTTCACCTTCTTGTGAGAGCTCCTATTTGCTTACCAATCTGGCATTCGCCACATATTTTGTCTATTTTTTATAATTTAGGTAGACCTCTTATTATTTCTCTTTTGCTTAGTCTATACAAATTACGGTAGTGTACATGTCCAAGACGTTTATGCCACAAATCAGTCTCGTCGGTGTGGACCATGTAACACGTTTAACTAGATGAGCTGGATTCACTAAAAATATAGCAGTTTTCAGAAGTTCTGCGACCAGTTAATATTATTGAACCCTTATTATTTAGAATTTCACAACATTGGTTAGAAAATCTTACACTATGATTGTTATCGCATATTTGAGATATGCTTAACAGATTATGTTTTAATCCTTCAACATATAAAACATTTTTAAACAAAGGGAGGTTATAGAGTTGAACCGTACTTTGGCCAATAATCTTGCAATTGTTGTCATTGCCGAATGTGACTGACCCATTAGTCATGTCTTTGAGATCAGTGAATAGACTTTTATCACCAGTCATATGCCTTGAGCATCCACTGTTTAAGTACCACTTTGAATGACTTGTAGCTTTGAAAGCAATATGGGCAACCAAGCAGGTAACCTTAGGAACCCATTTCATAACTATTTTGGGTTTAGGAGTATAGTTGGTCTTCTTGTATTTGTAATTGTTGTAGGAATGACCCACTGAGTTAGATTTTAAGAGCTCCTTAAGCAAATCAACTATCTTTTCAGCCAAAGGGTTTTGATTCTGATTTTTATAGTTGATATAATTACTTTTAGGTTTGAAAGATTGAAAAGTTATAACAATTTTAGAAAACTTTTGATTAGAACTATTTCCTTTTGAGTTTAAAGATTCTCCTTTCACAAACTTAGGAAAAGTATTCTTTTGCTTAGGAGGAATACTTTTATCGTAGCCCAAACCAGATCGGTCACCACATTTTCTTGATCCAAACAAAAGTTTTTCTAACTTTGGATCACCTTGGGCATATCTTCATGTATCCTTTAAACTCAAAAGAGAAGAGACTTCAAGTTTAAGTTTTTCATTTTTAGATTTTAGGTTTTCAATTAGGGAAGTTTTGAACTCTAAATCACATTTTGATTTTTCAAAATAATCTGAAATTTGAGATTTTTCTAAAACAAGTGATTCAAAATTTTCTTTAAGTTTTAAAAACTTTTCTTTTTGAAGTTGTAGTTTTACGGCAATTTTACAACTTTCCTTGTATAGGGCATTGTAAGCATCTTGAAGATCTTCTTCATTTTCATAATCACTATTCAGATTTTCTTCACTAGTAAAATCATCATGATCTGAAAAAGTGAACATGGCTAGAGTCATAAAGGCTTTGACTTCATTGCCTGACTCGATTTCAGAATCTTCTAATTTAGAAGAGGCTTCAGAATCAGAGGATTCATCCCAAGCAGTCAACATACTCTTCTTTTTGGGTTTGTCCTTTTTAGGACATTTGTTTGCTAAATGCCCATATTCTTGGCAGTTGTAACATTGACTATCTTTTAAAGATTTCCAAGTTCTAGTTTTAGATATTTTCTTATCATTTGATGTTTGAAAATCAACCCTCTTTTTACTTTTGAAAATCTTGTAAAACTTTTTCACTAAAAGAGCCATATTGTCTTCAGAATTTTCTAAAGCAGAATTTTCTTGAGAAATACATTTAGAAGATTTAAAGCGATAGATTTACCTTTAGGAGCTTTAAAGTTTAACCCATAAGTTTGTAAAGAACCAACTAGTTCTTCTACCCTCATATTGTCTGTATCACGAAGTTCCTGGATCGCGGTTACCTTAGAATTGAACCGTTCAGGAAGTGAGTGTAGTATCTTTGTACACACTTTAGTTTCTGGGATTTTATTGCCAAGACCCCACATAGAGTTTACAATGTCATTTAATCTTGTATAAAAGTCCATAAACATTTCATTTTCTTCCATATGAATTTCCTCAAATTTGCTTGTGAGGAGTTGGACTTTAGATTTCTTGACAATTGAAGTACCCTCGTGTGTCATTTCTAAAATATCCCAAGCTTGCTTTGCAGTATCACAGGATATAATTCATTTGAACTCATCTAGTGATAGTGCACAAGTGATTGCATTTAGAGCTTTTACATTGGCACTACTTTCACTTTTCTGAATTGTGGTCCAAGTGAAATATGGTGAAACTTTTATTGATTTTGAACGATCAATACCAGTCACTTTAGTGGTAGGGGGTTCCATTCAGTCACTGTGGCTAGCCACACACTCTCATCCATAGATTTAAGAAATATCCTCATCCCGGCTTTCCAATAGGCATAATTGGAGCCATCAAATGGTGAAGGCCTAGTGACTGAGAGGCTATCAAAATTTGACATCTTATCAATAGCTTAGATCGATTAGCTCAGGAAATAAATCCAAATATAAAGAGTTAGAACGAGCTATTAGGCTTTGATACCACTTAAAAAGGCTAAGCTATATGTCCTAGAGGGGGGGGGGGGGGGGTGAATAGGACAATGCCAAATTTAAAATAATAACAGTGGAATTAAATAATGAGATAGCCAAATAAAGGAAATCAATTCACAATACTGAAATGAAAGACAACCTCAATAAACAAGTATTGAGAGGTTAATACAAATGTTGTTCTAAGGACAACCTTACACCATAAAAACCAAGGGTTTATAGCAGGATAACCTTATTTCTAGAATGTTCTTCGTACCAAAAAATCAAACCGGAGAGGAATAAATAAATAGTAAGGAATTGAAATAAATTATAAGAATTTAAATCTAAATTATTACAACATTCCCCACAGTGCTTGAAATGTAAATATTACAACATTCACATCCACACATACATTCCACAAACTTGAATGATAAAAGATAGGAAATATAACTTACACATCCACAAAACACAAAGAGTTATAGTGGTTCACCTATGTGTACACCAACTGTTAAACAACAGCCACACAGCTTCCTACTCCACTCCTAATATCCTCACACAGGGGATATTAGCGTTCACTATAAAAATAGGTTTCACAGGTTCACCTAAAACCTTCACAATTGTGTCTTTCAAATGGGCTTACACAATTCAAAAACCCCACTTTTAAGTTTTCCTGGCTTTCCTTAGATAACCACTAGATTGAGTTTTTCTGGCTTAATCTCAAACAAAAACCAAAATGAAGGAAATTTACAATACAGTAAAATACCTGGATTTCTCCTTTTGTAGTAGCCCGATAGAACCAATCGGAGTAGAAGTTCGAATGTGGAAGTTCAATGTCCAATACTCACTTTGAAATGGTTCTAGGTTCTAATTGATTTTAAATTAAACCAGTTGGGCTAGCTATATTTGATTTTGATTCTAAGAAAAAGGAATACAACAATTCCTCTTTTCAATTCAGATTGGAATATAGAAACAAAATCAAATTAATAAAGCTAACAAAAGAGAATATTAAATATGCACAATGTAGCTTAAAAATGAACACAAACTTATCTCAGAGTGATGCCTTGATTTTACTTGAAATTTGATGTAAAACTCTGAAATTCTCGTTCTATTTATAGTTCCAGAAATCTCATCTACAACTAGTCTCGAGGACACTACGACTGGTCGTAGATCGAACAGATTTTTGAAATTTTAAGCGCAATCGGATAAAACCATTTCACGACTAGTTATAGGGTGTCCACGACTGGTTGTGAGCCCTCTACGACTGCTCGTGAGCATCCTACGACTGGTCGTGAGAAACCAGGAACAGTTGTTGGAATTTGAGTCATAGGTCCAGGACTGGTCGTAGGATGAGTCATGCACTGTTCACACGACCGATCGAATAGAGTCCAGGACTGGTCGTAGCTCAACTAAAAAATTTTAAAAATTTGCAACAACTTAGGACTGGTCTTGAAATTTCTTAAACTGGTCGAGCCAGAGCTAGGACTAGTCGAACAGAGTTCAGGACTAGTCTTAGAATAGTCCAAATACATGTAAAGTAATTCAATTTGAATTATGTATACAAAATAACCTACCCTAAGGTCAATTTAAGGTCAATCATACCTTGAAAGTGAGGTATGAACATTGAGACTTCATTTCGTCAGATGATAGTCGACTTTTAAAGATTGTGAAGCTTGAGATCTCTCTACTTGATGTAACATTGAGCTTGAGATCTTCTAGAGCTTGAATTACACTTAATCTTGAGTTGTACTTCTTGTAGCTTGAATTACACTTGACTTGGGTCTTGAACAAGATCACTTCTTCCGTTATAGCTTGTACTTGCATTTCTTGAAATGGTTTGAAGTAGTTCTTCGTTCTTGACTTGAAGCAAAGTGTTTAGAGAGTTGATGTAATGTCTTGATCATATATACCAATGAGCTACACAAGACATAGATTGATGTTTTGGCACCACAAAATTTGACAACCAAAGGAGCATAAAACCATAGCACTTACACATGGTGGGTCAACCAGTTGCTAGACGGTTAGTCCAGTAGCGCCCTAGCCCTGTCCGAGCATCCAGCCAATGGACGATTTGAATACAATACATATATCAAGGTGGGGTCCATGTGATTGGACCCTCCCACATCCAAATCAAGCTGATATTAGTGTTTTCCTCTTCATCCAGGCCTGTGTGATTGACTGGTCACACTGGCCTAGAAAATGGGCAGCAAGTGGCCTTACATGTTGGACGGTGGGCGTCCCACTATTTGGACCGCTTGGATAAAATACATACATACATCAGATGGGCCATCAACAAGGGAGAAGGAGAGAGAGAGAGAGAGAGAGAGAGAGAAAGAGAGAGAGAGAGAGAGAGAAACGTGTAGTGGAGGGAGCTCTACCACTATGAGCTCCCTTGCAATGCAATGTACACATCAAGATGGGTCCCAAAACATGTGGGCCCTCAAATCAACAAATCAAGGTGGGGATACCATCCCCACCACTAAATTCAAGGTCTAAATGACCCTTTTCAAGATGAACATCAAATAAAACATCATTATGGGGTCCATGGAGAATGGCCTCATCATGGAATATACATGCACATCATGGTGGGCCATTGGCCACACCTTGGGACCAAAGTGGGATCCCTACCATTAACTGGTAGGCCCCACTTGTCCCATGAATCATAAACAAAATCTATCCCGATAAGCACCCACCTCTTGAGCTCCTTCTTGGTTCCTTGCACTTCTTAGCTCCTAGGCTTCTTCTTTAATGGTGGAAGATGGGATTTGGATGGTTGGGATGATGAGATTGGGTAGGGAGATGGTTCTTGAGCTTGGGTTTCCTTTCTCTCCTAGAGTTTTCTCTACAAGGGTTGCTAGAGAAATGGGTAGAGAAATGAGGGTGAGGGGTACTGTAAGAAGCATGGGATGGGAGCCATGATGAGTTGTAAGAGTTGTAAGAGGTAATGATGGTGGTGTAAGAGCATGCTTAGAGAGAGAGAGGGAAGCATGGGCTAGTAATGATGGGGATTAGGCATGGGTGGCTAGGCTATGATGACCCATAGGCTAGGCATAAGTTAGGTAGTGTAGATATTCTCTCCCAACTGGAATCTTTCGAATTCTACAACGCGTGGTGTTTTTCCTCGAAATACACAGCCTCATAACTTCAAGCCCAGGCGTCGCATTGGTACGCAAGATGCGACGTTGGAATCGCAGCTACGATGCAGTCATAATGGTACAAGTTTCGAGTCAAGTCGACTCAAATTTTTGGGATGCGACTTAGTGTTACGTGCAAATACTATCTACAGGTCACAGGTCGCCGAAATACGACGAGTAGGATCCCAGGAGTTGGATGGAAGATATGGTACTATGATATGGGTCTTACATCTTCTAACTAGATAAGATAGGACTCCGATTCTAGTTGTGTCCTTGAATCAAGCATAGATCTCCCTGATTGTTATAAGTGGATCCTTGAAAACCCTAGTTCCCACCTTTAAATTCTTAAGTTTCTAATTAAATCCCTCACAATTACTCCTTTTATTTCCATATTTAGATTTGCATCTTTTTCTACTTCTATTTCTAGTTGCTTTTAGAATACACACGAGATTAGTCCCTGTGGATTCGACCTCGGTCTCACCAAGATTATGACTGCATTGCGACCCTACACTTGGGGTTATGAACAAGTTTTTGGCACCGTTACCGAGTATTAACAGTTGCGTTTTTCTAAGATTAACTAGTTTTGGAATTTGGTTAAGATTAGGATTTTTCTACTTTTTATTTTTAGGTTATGGTTTTTCTAGATTATTTTAGAAACTAACTTAGCTTTTTATTTCTAAGTTTAGAAACTTTCCTTCTTTTATTTTAAAAAACTATTTCTAATTTTAGGAAACTTTCTAAAATTAGAAACTTTCTAAATATAGGAAACTTTCCTAATTTATTTTTAGAAACTATCTTTTTCTCTTTATAGAAACTTTCTATTTTCTATTTTTAAAAACTTTCCTTTTTCGTATTTGAGAAACTAAATTGCTTTCTTATTTCTTTTTTAGAAACTAATTCACTATTCCTTTTTCTTTTGTAAGATCCTAACATAGAACCTTCTAATTTGGTAACTTCTTTCTAATGCTCTCTCTTTCTATTTCTAGATTTATATTTCTTTTTTTTTTCTTTTTAGGTTTAGGGGTAGATTCTGAAATTGAGGGCCGAGAGTGTTTCATGCCCAAGTGGGTCTATGACAACACTCGACATCTTTTGAGTGAAGGACGATTGGTTGAGGGGTTATCTATCAATCACAGGATTAGACACCATTCGAGATCCACAAAGTTAATTGAAGTTATGGCTGCCAATCAATTAGCTAATCAACCTCTAAATCCACCTCAACTTATGGTTGAGGAAGTCCAGGATGAGAATGAGGGACATCAAGCACCCCCCGTTTCATATTTTACGAGATTATTTACAATCGGCGGGGGTGAGCATGCCCTCATGCATGGTTTTTCCAGAAAATACGGGACATATGGACATCAAGCCAGGGGCGATCCAACTCCTTCCAAAATTCCATGGGCGTGAATCTGAAAACCCATATTTACACTTAAAAGAGTTCGATGAGATCATGGACACTTTATATTTTCCTAATGTGTCTAATGACATGGTCTGGCTGAAACTCCTTCCCTTTTCTTTAAAAGAGAAAGCTAAGACGTGATTGCATTCACTACGTCCTCGATCTATTGGTAGATGGAACGATATGACAAGGGAATTCATAAAGAAAATTTTCCCACACCATAAAACGAACACCCTCAGAAAGTCAATCATGAACTTCGCCAAAAAGGAAGATGAAACATTTGGGAGTGGTTCAAGGATCTTGTCAGTTCATGCCCACAACACAGTTTTGAAACATGGCGCATTACACACTTTTTCTATGATGGACTGACATCCTTCATGCGCCAATTGGTCGAGATAATGTGCAATGGGGAATTCATGAATAAAAACATCGATGATGTGTGGGATTATTTGGACAAACTTGCTGAAAACAAACAATCATGGGACGTCTCCCCAAAATCGAGCACCACCTCTAAGCCTACTCAATCAAAGGAGAGGGGCGGAATATACCTTCTAAAAGAGGATAATGATATCAATGCTAAAGTGGCTAATCTCATATGAAAATTCAAAACCATGGAACTAAAGAAGGATAAGGCTAAGGAAACTGTTTATAGTATTTGTGCTTGCAAAATTCACATAACTGAAAATTGCCCAATGATACCTGTTTTTCAAGAGGTACTGAATGACCAATCGAATGCCATAAACAACTACCAAAGACCTTTCAATGGACCCATCTCTAATACATACAATCCTAGTTGGAGAAATCATCCAAATTTTAGTTGGAGGAATGGACAAACTGCTACTCCTTAAGGATTGCCTTATCAAATTCCATATCAAGGGAAACCTCAAGAAGAACTGGTTAAAAATTCTAAACAAACTCAAGAGCTTACCGAAGCAATATAAGAACTTACAAAATTTATGTAAAAGATAGATTCATGTGTTACGGTTATAGAGAAGGGGATGCATGTTGAGGGTCAAATATTGTATATTGGACCCCATTTATTACTTGGTTTTATGAACATGATAATGCTTAATGTTCTATTTTAATCATGTTTATCTTGCAAGGTGAATTTAAGAGCTTGGATTAGAAAGGATGTTAAAAGCATGGATTTAATGTTCAAAGATCACCAAAGCCAAGGATGGATCTTAGAAGACCAAGAATGAGGAATTCACATGCTAAAGATCCAGGAAAACCAAGTCAAGAATAAAGAAAATTGAAGTTTTTAAGTGAATCCTCGACTAGTCCTGGCTCTTGTTTGACTAGTCGAGGCTTCAGCTCGACCAGTCAAGGTTTCCTCGACTCGAACTCCAGTGACAAAATCCCTGAAAATCAAGTCATCTTCGACCAGTCGAGGGTTACACAAAATTTACGTAGACTGCGTAAAATTGAGGTGGATTCCGAAAATTTACAACTCGGTGCAAAAGGAGGTGGTGTAAAACTATAAATAAGGATCCCTAGGGCATCCCTAAGAATCTTCTAGGGTTTGAGGAGTGGAGAAAAGTGTGGAGAAGCCATCACCAAGAGTCTTTCTTCCCTTTCCTTGGTTGTTTTTATGCTTTTCTTAAGAGATTCTAGTTTAATCAGGTCTATGATTGGCTAAACCTCTTAGCTAGGGCCAAGAGGTGAAGCTTGTAGCGTGATGGGATATTTTCTATTGCTTTAATTCATGTTTAAGTTGAACTATCTTTGAGTCTAGTTTAATATTTAAGAAATATTTTCAGTTTTTAATGGTTTGTTGTGACTCAAATTACAATAGATCTGCGATAGCTTTGAGTATGTTCTTTTCATGTATTGAGATTGTGAATTTAGGCAATCCTGTTGTTCACCATCGTCCCATGGGCATGGTTGGGTGATGGAATCCTTCCCAATCTTCTCAATTCTCTTATGATTGGTTGTGGGATTGGTAAATCCTGTTGTTTGCCTTGTCTCCTGGGGATGGTTTTGTGATGAAATCACTTCCAATTCTCACACCTCTCATCCATTGAGAATTAGGTCAAAGGAAGTTCAAATTTGGTTTTACTGAGATATCTTCCAATTGGATAAGATGGGACTCTGACTCCAGTTGTGTCTTTGAATCAAATATAGATCTTCATGATCTCTACAAGTGGATCCTTGGAAACCCTAGTTTCTCACCTTTTAATATATTAAAGTTTTTCATCAAATCTCTCACAATTACTCTCTACACTTCCAGATTTAGATTTTCATCTTCTTCTAGTTCTAGGTCTATTTGCTTTCAGAAGACACGAGATTAGTCCCTACGGATTCAACCTCGGTCTCATCAAGATTATTACTACATCGTGACCCTACACTTGGGGTTGTGAACAACTTTTTGGCACCGTTGCCGAGGATTAACGGATGCATTTTTCTAAGATTAGCTAGTTTTAGAATTAGTTTAAGATTATGGTTTTTCTAATTTCTATTTTTAAGATTAGGGTTTTCTGAATTATTTTAGAAACTTTCTTAGATCTACTTTCTAATTTTAGGTTTAGAATCTTCCCTTTTCTCTTTTTAGAAACTTTCTATTTTTTGTTTTTAGAAGTTTTTCCTTTTTAGAAACTAGTTTACTTTCTTAATTTGTTTTTAAAAACTAAATCATCTTTCTATTTTTGTTTTTAAAAACTTTCTAAATTTAGAATTTTTGTTTTTAGAAATTGACTTGTTTTGTTTTGTTTTGCTAGATCTTAATTTAGGAACTTCTAATTTAGTAACTTCTTTCTAATTTCCTCTCTCTTTCTAGTTCTAGATTTTTATTTCCCTTCTTTCTTTTAGGTTTAGGTTAGAATCTAAAATTGAGGGCTGAGAGAGTATTTCATGCCCAAGTGGGTCCATGATAACACTCAATGTCTTTTGAGTAAAGGAGGATTGGTTGAGGGGTTATCTATCCATCACAGGATTGAATACCACTCGAGATCCTCAGAGTTAACTGAGGTTATGGTTGTCAATCAACTGGAAAGATAACCTCAACTTAGGGTTGAGGTAGTCTAGGATGAGAATGAGGTGCATCAAGCACCCCCTCCTCGTACTTTACAAGATTACTTACAACCGGCGGGGGTGAGCACTCCTTATATGATTTTTTCTAGGAAACACAAGAAACATGGACATCAAGCCTGGAGTGATCTAACTCCTTTCAAAGTTCCTTGGACTAGAATATGAAAGTCCATACCTGCATTTGCAAGAATTTGATGAGGTTATAGCCACTTTATCCTTCCCTAATGTGTCTGAGGACACGGTCAGGTTGAAACTCTTTCCTTTCTCCTTGAAAGAGAAAGCTAAGACGTGGCTGTACTCACTACGTCTGTGATCTATTGGCACATGGAATGACATGATGAAGGAGTTCATAAAAAATATATTTTCATACAATAAGACGAACACCATCAGGAAGTCGATCATGAACTTTGCCTAAAAGGAAGATAAAACCTTCTTCCAATGTTGGGAGCAGTTCAAGGATCTCGTCATTTCATGCCCACAATACGGTTTTAAAATGTGGTGCATAACAACTTTCTTCCATGATGGACTGACATCTTTCATGTGCTAATTCATCGAGATGATGTGTAATGGGGAATTCATGAATCAGAATGTCGATGAGGTGTGGAATTACTTTAACAAACTTGTTGAAACCGCACAATCATGGGACATCACCCCAAAGCCTAGCAACACATCTAAGCCTACTCAAGTAAGGAAGAGAGGTGGGATATACTTGCTAAAAGAGGATGATGATATAAATGCTAAAGTGGCTAGTCTCGCAAGGAAAGTCGAGGCCATGAAAATTAAGAAGGATAAGTGTAAGGAAACTATTTGCGGTATTTGTGCTTGTAACATTCACACTATTGAAATTTTCCCAATAATATCTACTTTTTAAGAAGTACTAAATGAGCAATCTAATGCCATAAACAGTTACCAAAGACCTTTCAGTAGACCCATCTCTAACACATACAATCCTAGTTGGAGAAATCATCCGAACTTTAGTTGGAGGAATGGATAAACTACTAATCCTCAAGGAATCCCTAACCAATTCTTGAATCAAGGGAAACCTCAAGAGGATCCGGTCTGAAAACATATTCAAAACCGAGAACTTATCACTCAGGGTATATTGCAAACCTTTTAAGACTTCTCAAAGGCCATACAAGGGCATGAGACAAAAAATTCAATTGGGGAAAAAGGGATTGTTCCAGCCTAACCTTTCCCCAATCCTAAACCACAATACAAAATAAGTGATTCAAGCTCTTCAAATTAAATGGAGCAAGCTATGTTTATCACCACTCTTAGGAGTAGGAAGATAATTGACAATTTTATTCCGGTAAGGACTAAAAAGCCTAAGGACCCGAAAGAGGATCACAATGATGATAGACCTAGCACTGCTCCACAAGAGTTAGAACTGGAACTTCAAGGCAAGCTGATTGCCCCATTCCCCCAACAGTTAGTTATACCAAAATCTCTCTCTAACTCTCAGGACATTCTAAAGGTGTTGAAACAAGTGAAGGTCAATATTTCTCTACTTGATGTCGTAAAACAAATACCTTCATATGCCACATTTCTGAAAGACTTGTGTATAACAAAAGATGCCAAAATATTTAAAAGAAAATCTTTTTAACTGAAAAAGTGAGTGCCATCCTAAAGCAAGATGTGCCATAGAAATACAAAGATTCCGGTAGGCCAACCATCCACTTCCAAAAAATCGAGCAAAGGCTACAAACGTTGGAAGTTTTTAGTTACGGATATAAACCGTAGCTATTATGCTACAGATTTAATCCGTTGCTAAAACCTACCCGATCTGTACCTAAAGCATGCGTTCCACCGGGATCTTATTAGAGATTTATGGTGGTTAAGGGACTCCATGGGGCCCATTGGAATATATGTGTTTTATTTAAGCTACCCATAAATTCTGATATATAATTTCAGTGGATGAGCCCAAAAAGTAGGTAGATTAAAGGTCTAATTGGACCACATCATAAGAAATAAAAAAAAAATTATCGTTAATATTTTATATGGTCCTCTTACAGCTTCGATCTGACTCATTTTTGGGATCAACCCTTAAAATGAATGAACGGAGTAGATAAGTAACATACATCATGGTGGGCCCCACAAGACCTAAAACTAAGCACATAAAAGTGTCGTCCATCACCCCCCTGACCCAAAACAATCCCGCGCGTGCCCATCTCCCAACCCAAATCCCTCAAATCTCCCTCGCGCACCCGCCCCTCTCCCAAAACCCAAACCCTCTCTTTCTGATGCCCGCGCCTCTCCCAAAACCCAAACCCTCTCTCTCTCTCGCTTGCGCCTCTCCCAAAACCCAAGGCCCCTCTATTTCCTAACCTCTCTCTCTCTCTCTCTCCCTCTCTCTCTCTCTCGCTAGGGTTTTCAAAACTCTCTTTCACTGCAAACTCGTGGTTGATCTATGATCACACCCTGTGTTAGGGTTTTTGAAACCCCTTTCATCCTACCCTCGTCACCGCCTCGGCTTCTCCACCAGCCGTATAATAACTAGTTGGATTTTTGGGCAGAGGAGGTTTCTAGGGTTTTGACCTTGCTCTGATGTGGCTTTGGCAGTGCATTCGAGTGTGGATGAGTATTTGGCCCACTGGTTCGGTTTGAATCAATCCAAGTATCAATGGGCGTTGAACGATTACTATGAGAGCAAGGGAATTGTGAGTTTGAACATCTACTTTTCATTCATTTTTTTCTGGTTTTTTAAATTTTGAATTTTAGGATCTGATTCTGAATTCCACTTGTGATTCTTCTCTGATCTTATGAGGTTTTTGCTGAATTTATGTGCTCTCTTTTCATGATCCTGTGAAGATTTGTAAATTTTGTCCATTTCTCTTGGTTTGAATGAATGATTCATTTCTAAGATGATTAAAAGAAAGTTTTCTATTATGAAGCATGTGAAAATTTACGCTAGGTTTTTTTTAATAATATGAAATCTTCTGATATATGACAAATAATTATCTACAAAAATTCAAAAGGAAATATAGTAGCAAATGATGGCTCTGGTGGCTGTTCCTGTTAACAAAGAAGGTAGCATAGTAGAGGTGGCCTTCAGCCAGAGCATGGAGAAAGCTCTGAAGTCGAACTCTGATGCTCTGTGGGAATGCATCCAAGAGGAGAACTATTTGATTTTCCTTTCACATATTTTGCTATTGTTGGCTAGTTTGATTTTTCTTTAAAAAACTACTGCAGGGTTATATTGTTTATGGATGTGGATTGCATTTTTTATATATAAAGTAAATAGAAGGTATTGTTCTTTCACAGATTTCCTACAATAGAAGGTATTGTAGTTCCTTCAAATTACAATTACATTCTGCTCAACTCCAGTCACTAACAATTAGAAAGTCATTTCTGATTTATTGAACTGATAAATTAAATTCAATTTGGTATTGCATCCAATTGCATTCCTAATCTCTGAATAAATACATACTGTGTCCATGGTGTGTGAATGCACATTTATTGAAATATGACAAACTTTCCCCCTTTCATTGCCACAGCTCCACACTCATCAATTCCCTTATTGCCAGCCAATCGTTAAAAATTATTGTTATTGGAACAAGTGTAGAAATGACCCCACCTTCAAGTGAAAATGGATCCAGCACGAAGGTCAGTGTTCTTTTCAGTTGGCATATTTACAGGAATTTTTTTTTAAAAAAAAAAAAAGCAAAATTTTTTAGTATTTCAGTCATCTTCATACCATTTATCCAACTATGTTCATTTAGTTCACGAAGGATTATGGTTAAATCCCAATTTAAACCTGATAAGGGGACTACTCCTAATTGTCTTGAAACTTGATTGGATACTTGTTGTTTATATCAAACATTGTATGGTTTACTGTGCTATGTAATTTCAGTTTCTGAGCTAGAAGGTATGAATACAAAGGTCTTAATAATGTCTGGAAGGGAAAATTAGTAGAGGCTAAGGCAGAAAGAAAAATCAAACAGTTAGCTAGCACAAATTCAAAGATCCTCTGAGATTGGAGGATCCCAACTAACACTTTGGATTCTTTTCAACTGAATGTGGTCTGCTTTTGTATTTTCTTATTAACTTTCAATTCCTAGATTGGGGTCAAGTTGTGTTGTTTATTAGTTTCCAGAAGGGGCATCCCTTTCTTATTATACTTTGTGGTGTAATTCCTTTTTGTTTGGTGCTAATGAGATGCTTATACTACCAATAAAAATATATAAATAAATAAAAGGAAAAGAAAGAAGGGAAAAAAGAAGAAGATCCATTTTGGCATCATTGCCATTTGGGATCGATTTGTAAAAAAGCTGAGTTATTTGATTCTCTAGCTGCATGGACCAAACTAGCTTCTGATTCCTGGACACAAATTTGTTGAACCAAACTAGCCTCTGATTCTTCAAAGTTGCTAATGGGTGCATTTTTTTGTCTACCTATTTTGCCTTCCCTTGTGTTGTTGTTTTTCTTAGACTATCAGTGGTCCTAGAATTACAGGAATTTTACTAAAAGAGCAACTATTGTCTATTGAGATGCTTCTTTTGTCTTTTGCAGTTGTAAGCCCTCCCATCATGAAATAGTTTGTAAATTCATAAAGTTGTTCATAGTTGCGTGTATTATTCATGGTCTTCTTCATAGGAATGGTGAAATGAAATCCTTAGAGACTTTTGTATTCTCCATTCTTTATTATCTTCTCATAAAATGAAAAATTAAAAAAGAAGTTTTGATGTTGTTGTCATTCAGCAAGGATATCGCTTTAGAAGCATTCATCTAAAGAAATCTGTTTGTATTGCAAGCTATTGCATCAATGATGCAGGCACATGAAGCAGACTCAACAAACCTAGAAGGGCTTCTTGCTATTGGTTGAATCACACTAATGGTTAGTGACTGATTACCCATGTAGTTGCTGTGTGTAGAAGCTAGTAGACTGTGTTAAAGATGGTCCATTTTATTAAGCCTGGAGTCCTTCTGTTCACAATCATATGCCTATATATGGTGGTTGTTACATATCAAAATATCTTTGAGCTTTTTAGACTAATTTTTCTACCACACTTTCTTTTCTAATGTTTTAGCTACATATTACTATGCATTTGCTAAAAGTTCTGTTCTGCAGTTTCTACAGTTAGAGACTGAATGGTGTGATATACATTAACAAAATGTGATAGGACTCATGCAAGACAGTTTTTGGAATCTTCTGTTAATGCATATCACACCATTCCAAAAGTGATAAGACTCATGCAAGATCTTGCTGTTTTGTAAGTTTTCTACTGTCTTCTCAAATTCTTTTCATTTTTTAAAAAAAAATTATTTTCTTCCAATATAATTGCATGCATATTTTCTTGTACTGTGAAGAAAACATTCAGCAGGTGTCACTTTTGTATTGGTATTAACCTTCAATGTTGGCTTTCCGTTTAAACTATCATCATTATCTTAATCTTTCTTGTAGCAATTTGGGTTGTGCTTCTAAATGGTTGGCAGAAGTCCTATGATATGTCTGCTGACCAAACCACATGCTCTCTCATTTACCTGGCATTGGAATTGGCCATGGCAGAGGTGCATATTGTAACAACATTCACATATCATCTCTTAATTTATGCACTTTAAAGGTTAAGTTTCCCCGACTATAGCCTCAATCCTTGGTCGTGTTGATGAGTTGTGTGAGCTTTCCTTTGAACTAGTGATTCCTAACTAGTCTCTTAGTCTCATTTCAAAGTTATATCTTTTATTTTCCTTATATTGCTTAATATATTGTTTCTTGTGCAAGTCTTATTCATCAATACTTTAGATTTGATAACAAGCATCATAAAAATCCATGCTTTTTTGCATCTGTCCAGAACTAGTCTTTGGAAACATGTTAGAGGTTTCCTGTATAATAAATTTTTTGGCTCATTTCCTAGATGTTCTTGCTAAGTGAGCATGGAAGCATGTTCCATGCTTTCCACAACATGACTGGAGGGATGTTGATTTTTTATGCTCATGTAGATAACATCATCACATGAGTAGATAGCTTGCAAAAGGGAATATACCCAAGCAAGGGCACATGCCCAAACCTACATTACAAATATACTCAACCCACTCCAGATATCAGCAAAACAAAACCCCAAAAACTCCTCGACAGAATTGGCTCATGAGGACACCCAAGTACAGATTTTATCAATCAACATAACAACTAGCTCCAATCCGTTATTAAATATTCCAATGATTCTGTGATCCAGAAACTTGAGCTGGTGTATCCCACAGTGGGTGGATCATGCCTCAAGATCGTAGCCCTCAAAACATTGGGCTTTTTTCTAGTTGAATGTGGACAATGCTGTATTTCCATTTAGCTCTCTATTTGTAGGCCAACATATTAGATTGGTGATGCAGACCATTTTTTTGTGGGCTCCATCGGATAAACATTCCTTTTTTTTAAATAAAAATCACCCCTGCTCAGATGCCATTGCTCTTTACTTTATAATAAAGATACAGATCACATCTTAAAAAGGTAGCCTAGATAAAAAATAATTCTAAAGAAATAGTTTATTTTCAAACCAAAAAGCAATAGCATACATAAAATAAAAATAAAAATAAAACAAAAATGAAGAAACCTTCTGCTGGTGACTGTGAGCAGAATGGCTCTCTGTCAAGGCTGTTGTTTCTGGTGATCCCTCCCTCGATTCTCAATCTTCCCTCACCAACCAAAACTCTCCCAAAACCAAAATTTCAACACGTTACATCAAAATCTGGCATAGTCGAAAGCTGTAACTCGTGCAAAACCCTCACCACATTTTCATTATCATCACCACAGCTGAACAAGAATTGTAATTATTCTTCACTCTGCTTTCTGATTTTTCCTTTCCTTTTCTTACTTTTTCTTTTTTCTTTTTCTTTTCTTTTCTAGCTTACTGTATCTTGAAGAGAGTCTTCAGTTTCACTACTAGCTTCCACTCTTCAATAGACAAGTCAACCCGATAATTTGATTTAAGTGTGTCGATATATTTCCTTGAGATGTGGCTAACAAGCTCATCATCAATCTCAAAATGCCTGCCATACATCTTCTGTTGTTCTTCGGCGTTGGTGCTAGCAATCTTTATGGCCACCTTTTGGCCTTTTGCTATATCAACCTGTTTGTGGTTAATCTCAATGGAAGCTATTCATCCAATATCGATAAAATCTCTTGAAGGAATACAGATTGGAGTGTCGACCTTTGCAATCCCTTCAAGGACATCAACACCTAAGACAATTGGATCTTTTTTGTTGAAAATGCAGTTCAGCATAATCTTTAGAACACAAGGGAAGACTGCATCTTCTGCAGCTTCCTTCTTCTTTTCTTCCTTAAGATTGTCAATATAAGCCTTGAACTAACTGAACAAGTGATAGATAATATCGGCAATGAATATCTTCACACCAGTCTCATCTGCAAGCTCCCAAGCCTCAAGTGTTACTTTGACATAGAACGCTAAGATGGTGGCATACTCCTTCTTCCTCTCAAGCATAACACTAGCCCTCATAACATCCCTCGGATAAACATTCCTGATTACCAAACCATAGCCCCACTTGTACAAATTTTCAGGTCAAGGATCATAAATTCTTCTTGACTATAACTTCAAGCACGTAATATCAAGAGGAAGATGTGATGTTGAACAGTCTTTTTTTATCCTTTGAGTTGGTAATTTCCTCTCATAGGTTGTTCCTATCTGTTAGGTGCCTTTTGATTTATAACATGTAAATTTTTATTTCTTTTATGTTCAGCCTTCTGTTGTCTTTATTTTTACATTGTCATTCTAGATTTCTGCTTTATCAACCTCCATTTTCCATACATGTCTATACATGCGAGGAATGTCTTTGATACCTTAAATAACATATTCCATTTTATTTAGGGAGCCATTGTTTACACTCACTCTGATTAATAAAAATACTAATATTTTCTGCTTTTGCTTATACATAATACAAAGGACAGGTGTATGTAGCACTCAGAGCATGTGCTATTAGTTTTTACATTTTCTGAGCCCATGGTTCAATTATTTGGACAATTGCTCTGCTCAGCCCCACCATGAAGGCCCGAATTATAAGATCTTAGCCATCAGTTTTTGCATTTTCTGAGCCGAATGTGGACCGTTGCTGTATTTCTCTTCTTAGCCGTTCATTTTTAGGCCAGAAATTGATAGTTTAGGATTGTCTTGTCCAGGAATTTTGGGACATTTTCTTTCCAGTGGGGCCCAACACACAGATGGTCTGGATCAATAATCCATGGGACCCACTTGTACATGCTGAAAATGTGAGTTTATTGTAAATTATGTAACTTGAGGATCTATATATTATCCATTCTCAACTGCATGTCCTTATAAAAGAGAAATTGCCAGAAGGCTTGCACATTCCACCTCACCACATGATTAACTAGACTGTTCATCTAGGTTCCACTGTGGATAAGCTGCATCAAAAAACTTACTCAGCAAAGATGACATTGTCCATACTCTATTAGAAATGATGCTCCAGAAAGGTAGTTTCTAGTTCACCTTCTAATGGAGGGAGGATCCTTGATTCTTGATATTTTTGGCCATGTTGGGCCATTTACAGTGGTTCCTCTAGATGAACAGTCCATATCATGACATGGTAAACAGAAAGGCAAGCCATGCTAAGCTCTTAATAGAAACTAGTTCCATTCTATCATTGGCCCTCTGTCAATTACTACTTATGAGAACATGTTTACTGGCGGTAACTTGTAGATGTATGCATTGAATCTCTCATACAAATAAACAAAACCCCTTCCAATTTGAACGTCATGATCTTCTACACAAGGATATGCATTTTACTTGGGTCCAGGGCCCATGGTTTGATGATACAGACCACTGATCTGATATGCCCCAAAGTGGATAGTGATGATCCAAAATACTCCCAATGAGACAATCCCGACTTCTCCATTACTGGCCTGCAGATGGACGGTAGAGAAAAGAAATTGCAATTGTCCATATTCAACAGAAAAGAGGTCAATGATTGAAGGCATTGTATCTTCCAATTTAAGAGATTTTTGGAGCACGTCATCCTCAGTGGGACCTATCAGGTCATTAGTCCCAATCACAAAAAATAGACCTTGATTCTACAGACTGAGAACTCAAGGATAATGTGCATTTCCTCAAAACCATAAGGTCTTTTAAGTAGAGTTCTCAGAAAGAATATAATGTGATCTGATGAATTCCTTTTCCTCAAAGTGTTAACAAGGTTTTAAATATTGTTATTGAACATAGATGAATTCCTTTCTGTTTCTTTGAATTTGGCTTTCCAATGAATTCCTTTTTCTAAAAGTGCTTACATAGATGACCTGACCTTTTTTTTTGTAGATGTATAGAAAGAAATGAAAAAGCTAATTCAACAGTGAGATCGTTCTCAATCTCATCTCAAGGGCTCATCTCTTTTCTCAACATTTTTCAGGTAATTTAGTGCCTTTTTCTAGAACTATATCATTCATTTCTTGTGAAATTGGTTCTTGTCAGTGTATGAGAGACACCATTATTATAATTTCTATCAGATCATGTACTACAATGGTAAAGGATACCATTATTATAAATTTTATTGTGATGTTCCTTTATTATCCAGCATTCGTTGCACTAAGAACCTCCTCATCATGAGCAGCAACAAATCCACATAATCACAACACCTAATCCCTTCCATCTCCGCATAGAGGTTAAAACACTAAACCTTTCCTATTCCTTTTAATTTTAGTAATAGACTTGTACAAGTGAGTCTTTGGTTTTTGCCTTTATTTTCAATCAGATTAGGGAGCTCGTTCAAGGGCCTATCTAGGCTTTTAAATTACACCCTTCAATAGGATTAGATGGCTAATTTTGAATTACCCTACTAGAGATTTGTTACTCCAGTTGTTTTCCACTGCTTTTATTAGCTTTCGAACTGAAGCACCAGATTTCCTATCCATCTATTGTAAGTAGTATGATTTGAAGGAGAATAGAAACATGGCCTTCTATTTTGATCGTACGCTAGTTGAGTTTTAGCTCCAAAAATATGAAGTGTCAAATTTTCAATACTCAAATTGTTTGGCATAATCTGCCTAAGGCAGGCTTGACTTTCCTTAAACAGGATTCCCTTGGAGTTTAGAGAATTGGGTTGAAGAAATTAGGCAAATCTTCTAATGGCAGTCATTTGTGAAGTTTCATTCTCACTGTATTATTAGTTTGTGAAATTAGGCTAACACACATTCGGAGTCTAGTCCCACCATGTGGTATCATATTCAGAGTTTGTTTAGCTAATCTTCAGTAAGCACGTTTGGTTTTCTTGTGATGAAAATTCTGATTATCTTGGTTCTTCTTACTGCATTTTGTAGTTTATTGTTTGCTTTCTTACTGTTATTAGGATGTATGCTCACTGTTTGGTAATCTTATATTATAACAAATGTCTTGTGTTGAAACTCATGTCAACATCACGGTCTTTAGTCATTGGGCTCGTTGACTGAATGCAAGTTATTCTCTTGGTTTGTCACTCTTGTGCTCGTCTTGTGGCTATTCTCAATGTCCATGATCTCCCAAGTATAATTGCTCATTGAGATCATGGATAAGGCTTAGATGATAGCATTGCTCAGCAATTTGGCTTAGGTACATTTTTGGGTTTTGATTATTGTTCTTTTTTTCACTGGATAGACAGCTTGGATATCGCATCAGTTGGAGTAGGGTCTATTATACTAGATGATTTTAATTTTCATGAATCTGTCCATCTTGACAATTTTGAGTAAATCATACATTGTGACAAGTTGGAATGTAGGTTTTTCTTTGTTTTGCTGACTTGATGAACATAACTGAGGAGCCTTCATTTGGGATTTTTTTCCTTTTCATTTTCTGCGTTGCAGAAACATTCATCAATTATGGAGTGAGTATCCAACATAAGATCACATCATTCATTCCTAATGTTGGATTACAAGTAACTTAATGATGGTTTCTCTTATTCATCTGATTTCAACAACATTGTTGCATCAGAACCAGTGTAGGAATAGGTGGTAACTACCTTATATAATCAGTGTTATTTATGGTCTACCATACACAACACCTTTTTTTTTAAGAACAACCATCTCTTTCTTCTTACAGTGAAGATCTGTGTCATAGTTAATGTAGTTGCATTTGATTACTCTTTTGATGAATTTGATATTAACGTACATGCCTTATTTAATTACTCTTTTGATGAATTTGATATTAACGTACATGCCTTGTTTTGTTGAAACAACCAACTGTACGCTTGTAAGCACATTTTGTTTCCTCTCTGAGTATTGAGAAATATATAATGAACGTGTGATGGCAATGTTATGCTGTGAAGTACAGGCATGTGCAAATCCTTCTTTTGTATTTGTATGGTACAGTTAACTATTCTTTTGCTGGCAAGATATCTTATTTCTATACTTGTTGGTGGAACAAGACCATTATGCATTCACACTTCTCACTTATTGTAATTGAATGAATGAATGATTATGCAGGTGGTAATTGAATGAATGAATAAATGATTATGCAGGTGGTAATTGAATGAATGGTGATTATAATTTTTTTTTAAGATCTAGACAATAGCTACAGATATTGACCGTAGCTAGTTATCTAAAAACCATAGCTATTATTAAATTCAGCATATTGCTACGGATCTAGCACTCCTTTTAGTTACACATATTATCCGTAGTTGTAGGTACTCTTGGCTACAGAAATAGTTGCTACGAATTATATCTGTAGCTATTGGTATCTATAGCTACGGATTAAATCCGTAGCCATAGGTTTTAGACCTATTGTTACGGCACCTACGACTACGGTCGTGCTACGGACTAAAACCGTAGCCATAGGTTTATGGCTATGGTTTTTATCCGTAGCCTTTGCCCATTTTTCTAGTAGTGATCCCTTGTGTAATTAGGAACTACCGGATTGAGCACGCACTTCTTGACTTAGGAGCGAGCGTAAATCTTATTCCTTGGTCTACGAACAACTAGGTTTTGGTGAATTAAAACCCACCCGAAGCACATTACCACTTGCCGATCGCTCAGTTCGTGTACCGAGAGGGATAATCGAGGCTGTGTTGGTCAAGGTTGATAAATTCTATTATCCAGTAGATTTTATCATCTTGGATACTCAACCCATCATGGACCTGAACACTTAAATTCCTATCATTCTTGGTCGCCCATTCCTTGTCACATCAAATGCAATCATTAATTGCAGGAATGGAGTTATGAGTATGTCTTTTGGAAATATGACATTGGAATTAAATATCTTTTTCAATACAGGCAGACAGTTAAAGGATAATAACAATTTCCATGACATTAACATGATTCACACTTTCATGGAAAATAGAACACTTTTGACCTTATTTTTTGACCCTCTAGAGACATGAATGGCCCACTCCCATGATTTTGATGATGATATGATTAACGAGATGGGTGCCATGCTTTATACTATGTCGATACTTGAAGTTAACCAGTGGAGGCCACAATTTGAAGAATTACCCTAAACAGATGTAGTGCCTCTACCGTCTAACCTCAAGACATCGAAGCTTAACCTAAAAACTTTGCTTTCTATTTTGAAATATATCTATTTAGGTCAAGATGAGACATACCCGGTGGTGATTTCTTCCCACCTGGAGCAAGAACAGGAGAGTATGCTCATCTCTACTTTAATTAAGCATAAAGGAGCCCTTGGATGGTCGATTGCAGACCTCAGGGGAATTGACCCTTTGATTTGTACTTACTGCATTCATCTTGAGGATAATGCGAAGACCTCACGATAACCACAACATAGACTAAATCCAAACATGAAAGAAGTGGTGAAGGCCGAGGTTCTTAAGCTATTGGATGTGGGTATCATATACCCTATAACCGATAGCCAATGGGTGAATCTAACTCAGGTGGTTCCTAAGAAGTCCGGAATCACCATCGTAGACAATGCCTACAATGAACTCATGCCAACTAGAGTTACTACTAATTGGAGAATGTGCATTGACTACAAGAAGTTGAATACCATTATGAGGAAGGACCACTTTCCTTTGCCCTTCATCGATCAAATTTTGGAAAGGCTAGCTGGTCATTCCTATTACTGTTTCCTTGATGGTTATTCAGGTTACAATCAGATCAAGATAGCCCTTGAAGATCGGGAAAAGACTACATTTACATGTCCTTACAGCACCTTTGCTTACTGAAGAATGTCATTTAGGCTATGTAATGCCCCCGCCACTTTTTAGCGATGGATGTTGAGTATTTTTTCTAACATGGTGGGGCAATGTATAGAGGTCTTCATGTATGACTTCTCAGTCTTTGATCCATCCTTCAGCGAATGCTTGGATAATTTAAAAATTGTGCTGAAGTGATGTGAGGAAAAGAACTTGGTTATGAATTGGGAAAAGTGTCACTTCATGGTTCGTAAGGGAATTGACCTTGGACACATCATCTTATCTAAGGGAATTGAGGTAGATAAGGTTAAAATTGATCTTATCTCTAACTTACCCCCACCCAAGAACATAAAAGATGTACGATCCTTCCTAGGACACACCGAGTTTTACAGAAGATTCATAAAGGACTTTAGTCACCTCTCTCGTCCTCTATGTATTCTACTTCAAAAAGATACACCATACGAGTAGACTGAGCAATGCTAGGAAGCTTTTACCAAGCTTATAGGTATGTTAACTACTGCACCTACCATGCAGCCAACCACCTGGAGCCTTCCTTTTAAACTTATGTACGACATGTCTGATTGTGCTCTTGGGGAAATTTTAGGCCAAAGAAAAGAAAAGAAGCCCTACATTATTCATTATGCAAATAGAACTCCAAATCCTACCCAAGTGAACTACTCGATTACGGAAAAGGAACTCTTAGCCATAATGTTCATTTTGGACAAATTTAGGTCCTACTTGATTGGTTCCAAGATTGTCATTTATATAGATCATGCAGCACTTAAGTATCTTCTTTCTAAGAATGATGCTAAGCCCCGCCTAATTAGATGGATCCTCCTACTCTGAGAGATTTGGAAATAAAAGATAAAAAGGAAGTAGATAACATAGTGGTTGATCATCTTTCCCGCCTTGATCTCTCTGATTCCCTTGAGACGACACATATAAATGACATGTTCCCTGACGAACAACTATTCAAAGTCTCACACTCACCTTAGTTTGCTGATATTACTAATTATCTTGCCACAGGTTTCACGCCGACACATTGGACTATGCAAGATAAAAAAATTCTTTGCTGAGGTTCGTAAGTTCTTTTGGGATGAACCATATTTGCTTAAATATTGCCCAGACCAAATCTTAAGGAGATGTGTGCTAGACAATGAACACCAAAGTGACATCTCCTTCTGTCATTCTCAGGCCTATGGTAGTCACTTTTCTATTAAAAAGACCACGGTCAAAATTCTACAGTGCGGCTTTTACTGGCCCACTCTGTTCAAGGACACTCATGAGTTTTGCAAAGCTTGTGAGCATTGTTAGAAATTGGGAGTGTTGTCTCATTGAAATATGATGCCCTTAAACCCCATTCTTATCATAGAAGTTTCAATTGTTGGGGCATTGATTTCATGGGACCATTCCCCCAATCCTTTGGGAATTTATACATTCTGCTAGCAGTAGAATATGTCACTAAATGGGTCGAAGTGATTCTATGCTAGAATAATGACCATCAAATAGTCATTAAATTCTTAAAAGAGAACATCCTTTTCTGGTTTGGAATGCCTCGAGCCATCATTAGTGATGGGGGCTCACATTTTTGTAATATGTCATTCGCGAACTTAATGAAGAAATATGGCATCTCTCACAAATTGAGCACTCCATACCACCCACAAACAAGTGGGTAAGCTGAGATTTCCAATAGGGATATTAAACGCGTCTTAGAAAAGACGGTTAACCCTGACTGTAAGGATTGGTCAATCCGATTGACTGATGCCTTATGGGCGTACCGCACTAAATTTAAGACTCCTATTAGAATGTCTCCCTTTAGACTTGTCTATGGGAAAGCTTACCACTTGCCTGTGGAGTTGGAACATAGAGCCTACTGGGCGATCAAAATTTTAAATTTCAATCTAGACAACGCTGGCCTACTACACAAACTTCAGTTGAATGAACTCAAAGAAATCCGGAATGATGCATACGAGAGCTCGAGAATTTACAAGGACAGAATGAAGGTGTTTCATGACCAAAACATTCTTCAGAAATCATTCACACCAGGTTAGAAAGTCCTCTTGGATAATTCTCAGTTACATCTCTTTCTGGGCAAACTCCGATCTCGTTGGACTGGTCCTTTCACTATTATTAATGTCTACCTCATAGGGCCGTTGAGATAAAAGATGCGAATAATGGCAAAGAATTCAAAGTGAATGGACATCGTTTAAAGCCATTTGTGAAGAAATTTGATTCAGAGAACATGTCCATACCTCTGACTGATCCTATATATCAGGATTGATCTCTTAGTCTAATGGAGGTATAGTTAAGTTTACTGCTTTCATGTTATGTTTGAGATAGTGTTCTTTATGCTATTTAGGATAGTTTGCTTTTCGTTGTTTTATGATAGTTTGCTTTTCGTTGGTTTAACTCTTGTGTTAACACACTTCACACTGGAATCATTGGAAAAGCCTTAAATTTCTTTTTTAGATATTACCTTTCCATCACTTCACTTTTTCTTTTCATTGCCTCTTTTACATTACATGCTTATTTCTTTTGCATTGAGGCCAATGTAAAGTTTTTGGTTGGGAATGGGGGATTAGGTGAACTAATCAGTGTTTTCTCAGTTTTGAGCAAAAATTTTAAAAAATTTTAATGCTTTAAGTTGCAATCTATTTGGGAAGCGATGAATTGTGTACTTAAGAATGCTTTGGGTATGATAAGATAGAGATTGAATTTTGAATTGTTGAAGTCTACTCATCTAAGTAACTTATCACTTAAGTGCTTGCATTCAATTGATTAAGAGGTAGTCTGAATATCATGTTAAATCACAAGACACATTCAATTTGCCTTCTGTAGGACATACTAGAATTTTTGTGTTAGTATGTGAATCATTGATGGATGGTAAGAATCGAGTTTGGAGAATTATATCCACCTTAAAAGAAGAAAAGAACCAGTTAAAAAATAGTGAGATCAACAAAAAGGTCATGTATGGTGGAAAGACTGGAAAAGACTAGAAAAGAATGTAAAAATAAAGCAAGGTCTGTAAAAGAATGAATAAAAATTAACCATCGATATAAAATCAAAAACTAGAAAAAGAAGGAGAAGGGGATAAGTTCGAAATCAGTACTCAAGTTTTTAACCAATCTTAAAGTGATGAGCATGGCTAACATTATGAAAAGATAGTATTTTTAAGAGAAGTGAGTTGATTTTTCACTGAGCATGTTGAAAAACTTGATATGCGAACTACGCTCTAATTTAATGGATAAAGAACTTATTTGATCAGTTGTTTAAGTGATTGGGCTCTAGGTTTTCGAAATCTCACAATTGTATCTTAATTTTACCCATTCATCCTTGAATGCATAAAAGATTGTTTTCTGAAAAAGATTTCTAACATTAAGCATTGAAATTTATTTTTCACATACTTTGCTTGGGACTAGAAAGATGTTGGTTGGGAATTGTTTTCAGAGTCAAATATTGCATATTGGACCCCATTTATTACTTGGTTTTATGAACATGATAATGCTTAATGTTCTATTTTAATCATGTTTATGTTGCAAGGTGAATTTAAGAGCTTGGATTAGAAAAGATGCGAAAAGCATGAATTTAACGCTCAAAGATCACCGAAGCTAAGGATGGATCTTAGAAGACCAAGAATGAGGAATTCACATGCCAAAGATCTAAGAAAACCAAGTCAAGAATGAAGAAAATCGAAGTTTTATAATGAATCCTCGACTAGTCCTGGCTCCTGTTCGACTAGTCGAGCTCCTCTTCGACCAATCAAGGATTCCTTGACTCAAACTCCAGCGACAAAATCCTCGAAAATCAGGTCATCCTCGACTAGTCGAGGGTTACGCAAAATTTGCGCAGACTGCGTAAATTTGACGCAGATTCCAAAAATTTCCAACTCAATGCGAAAGGAGGTGGTGCAAAACTATAAATAGGGATCCCTAGGCATCTTCTAAGGTTTAAGGAGTGGAGGAAAAGCATGGAGAAGCCGTTGCCAAGAGTCTTTCTTCACTTTCCTTAGTAGTTTTTATGCTTTTCTTAAGAGATTCTAGTTCAATCATGTCTATGGTTAGCCAAACCTCTTAGCTAGGGTTAAGAGGTGAAGCTTGTAGCATGAGGGGATATTTTCTATTACTTTGATTCATGTTTAAGTTGAACTATCTTTGATTCTAGTTTGATATTTAAGAAATACTTTCAGTCTTTAATGTTTTATTGTGACTCAAATTACAATAGATTTGCGATAGCTTTGAGTATGTTCTTTTCATGTATTGAGATTGTGAATTTAGGTAATCTTGTTGTTTACCATCATCCCATGGGCATGGTTGGGTGATGGAATCCTTCATAATCTTCTCAAATCTCTTATGATTGGTTGTGGTATTGGTAAATCTTGTTGTTTGCCTTGTCTCTTGGGCATGGTTTTGAGATGGAATCACTTTCAGTTCTCACACCTCTCATCCATTGAGAATTAGGTCAAAGGGAGTTCAGATTTGGTTTTACTGAGATATCTTCCAATTGGATAAGATGGGACTTTGATTCCAGTTGTGTCTTTGAATCAAGCATAGATCTCCCTGATTGCTACAAGTGGATCGCTGGAAACCCTAGTTTCCCACCTTTGAATTTATTGAAATTTTTCGCCAAATCTCTCACAATTACTCTCTATACTTCCAGATTTAAATTTTCATCTTCTTATAGTTCTAGCTCTAGTTGCTTTCAGAAGACACACGAGATTAGTCCCTGTGGATTCGACCTCGATCTCACCGAGATTATTACTACATCGCGACCCTACACTTGAGGTTGTGAACAATGCTTCCTGCTCAACCCTTCCCTAATCCTAAAACGCAATACGAAATAAGTGATCCAAGCTCTTCAAATCAAATGGAACAAGCTAAGTCTATCACCACTCTTAGAAGTGGGAAGATAATTGACAAATCTATTACTGTAAGGGCTGAAAAGTCTAAGAACCTGGAAGTAGATGAAACTGATAGACCTAGCAACACTCCACAAGATTTAGAACCAGAACTTCAAGGCAAGCTGATTGCACCATTCCCCCAACAGTTGATTGCACCAAAACGATTGCACCAAAACCTCTCTCTAACTCTCGAACATTTTAAAGGTGCTGAAATAAGTGAAGGTCAGTATCCCTCTACTGGATGTGGTTAAACAAATACCTTTATGTGCCAAATTTTTGAAAGACTTATGTATGACAAAAAGAAGAAATAATATTCAAAAGAAAATCTTTCTAACAGAAAAAGTGAGTGCCATCCTAAAGCAAGATGTGCCACAGAAATAAAAAGATCCCAGTACCCCAACCATTGCTTATGTAATTGGGAATTACTGCATTGAGCACACACTTCTTGATTTAGGAGTGAGCTTGAATCTGATCCCATACTCAGTCTACAAAGAACTGCGTCTAGGTGAATTAAAACCTACCCGCACTATGTTACAACTTGCAAATTGTTCAGTTCAAGTACCGAGATGGATAATTGAGGATGTGTTAGTCCAGGTTAAAAAATTCTACTACCCAGTAGATTTTATTGGATACTCAACCCATCATGGACATGAGCACTCAAATACCTATCATTCTTGGTCGCCCATTCCTAACCACATCAAATGCAATCATTAATTGTAAGAATGGAGTCATGAGTTCGTCTTTTAAAAATATGACATTGGAGTTGAATATCTTTTTCAATACAGGCAAACAGTTAGAGGATGATGACGATTCCCACGATATTAACCTGATTGACTCTTTCATGGAAGATAAAACACTTTTGACCTTATCTCTGACCCTCTAGAGATGTGCCCAGCCCACTCCCATGATTTTGATGATGATATGATTAGAGAGATGGGTGTCATGCTTGATATTGTGTCGGTACTTGAAGTTAACCGGTGGAGGCCACAATTTAAAGAATTACCCCAAACTGATGTACTACCTTTACCATCTAACCTCAAGGCACCGAAGCTTGACCTAAAACCTTAGCCCTCTGATTTGAAATATGTCTATTTAGGTCGAGATGAGGCATACCCGGTAGTGATTTCTTCTCATCTTGAGCAAGAACAAGAGAGTATGCTTATCTCTACTCTCATTGAGTATAAGGGAGCCCTTGGATGGTCGATTGCGAACCTGAAGGGAATCAACCATTTGATTTGTACTCACCACATTTATTTGGAGGACAATGCAAAGACCTCCTGGCAACCACAACGTAGATTAAATCCAAACATGAAGGAAGTGGTTAAGGCTAAGGTACTTAAACTATTGGATGTGGGTATCATATACCCAATATTCGATAGTTAATGGGTGAATCCAACTCAGGTGGTTCCTAAGAAGTCCGGAATCACCATCATAGCCAATGCCAACAATGAACTCATGTGTAACACCCCGCACCTCTGGTACACGGGTGTTACCATTTAAACCCGTATTAGTGGAATTTCAAACTCAATTAAGAAACAATTTTAATTCAACTCATACAGGAAGGGACCTCCACTCATCATTGAAGCCGTCCATCAGAGACCCTAAGAGCTAAGAAGGACCCTACACCAACCACAAGGGTAAGCCTAACTGACCATCTCAAGTTAGGGTAGTTTTTAAATCATCTAGTCATAGAATAATGAGATGCCCACTAACAACTTTAACTATCAAATCACCGACTTAGGTTCACCACTTCCTACGAGATTAACCCAACCATTGGATTTTAGATCCAACCACAGACTCCTCAAGGAATGGGAGTGCATAAGCTTGGGTAGGTGGCCCACACCGACGATTTTGATCAGAGGCAAGATCCCACAAATGGGTAGGTAGACAAACGTACATCCCTACACGTTACAAGGCTATTGGAAGTGGCCATAAGGGAAATAACTAGGCCTAAGCATACCAATGGCCCTTAGAACCCTTTTCAACCATCCAAGTTTGAATCTGGAATGATCCGACCCTTGGATCAGTTAAAAACCCATGATCAGACGACAAATGGCCCACTCGGACTTTAAGTTAGCCTGATCAATGACCCACGATCCCAAAGTAGGACTCCCTAGAAGAATGGACAGAGGAGACTTATCACAGACACCAAGGTGGACCCCACACAGGGTGTGTGTACACCCCAACCTCTGTGCAAGAGGTGCATGGGACAGCTTAAGCTGGTCAAACCATCTTGGACTCGACCATTTTTGGAAAAGCTGGGAAATTCTCCTGCCCGAGATATTTTTAAACAGAAATTCGTCTAATCTCGTGATGGCCCACCTCAGGCCACTGTCTGGCCGATCCAAACTGTCCATTAGTCGTGTGGACCCCGAATGACCAAACCTTAGTGGTCTGTCCGGGTCCATGCAAAAACACGCAGATTCGGGTTGGTGCCGATCAAGCCATGGGATTGGCTAAGTCTAAGGATGGTGGGCTAAGCCGTTGCCACGTGGTTAATCCACGACCGCCCTAACCGTTGCATCCTAGCCATTTGTTTAACCATCGAATCACGCCTTTCTCTTATTGCCAAAAATGGGCAGGCAGCGGATGAAAGGCCCAAAAAGTGGGCCCCACAGTGATTAGCAGTCCCATTTGGTCCGTTTAAATGGACCAAATCTCACTGAAATACTGTAGGCGAAGATTGGCCATTGACGGCCATCTCATCTTCTCCGTTAACTCGTCCAACCCACTCTAACGAGATGGAACCCACAATAGATAAAAATGTACTTTTCTGATGTGAAAAGGCCAAGCTATATGCCCTAGAGGGGGGGTGAATAGGACTATGCCAAATTAAAATGATAATAGTGGAAATTTAAAAATTAAAGGAAAGATAGCACTATAATCAATTCACAATACTGAAATGTAAAGCAACCTCAAAATTCTAGTATTGGGAAGTTGATACAAATAATGTTCTAAGGACAACCTTGCACCATAAAAACCAAGGGTTTATGGTAGGACAACCTTATTAGAACAATATAAGTATCAATAACTCAAACTGAAGAGGAATAAAAAGAAATAGCTTGAAAGGAAATATAAGTTATTACAACATTCACCACAATGCTTGAAATGTAAACGATTACAACATTCACATCCGCAAATACATCCAACAAACTTGAATGATAAAAGATATAGAAAATAAATCACACATCCAAACATAAAGAATTATAGTGGTTCACCTGTGTGTACACCAACTGTTAAACAACAGCCAAACAGCTACTCCACTCCTATTATCCTCACATAGTGGATATTAGCATTCACTATCAAAATAGGTTTTTCTCAGGTTCACCTAAAACCCTCACAATTGTGTCTTTCAAGTGGGCTTACACAATTCAAAAACCCCACTCTCTGAGTTTTCTGGCTCTCCTCAAATAACCAACACAATGAGATTTTTCTGGCTTAATCTCAAAACAAACCAAAAACAAAAGATTTACACAAATATAAAATACCTGTATATTCTCCTTTTGTTGCAGCCCGGAAGAACCAAATCGGAGTAGAAGTTCAAATAGAATTTCAATGTCCATACTCACAATTGAAATGGTTCTAGATTCTAAATTGATTTTAAATTAAAGCAAGTTGGGCTAGCTCTATTTGATTTTGATTCCAAGAAGTAGGAATACCTCAATTCCTCTTTCAAATCAGATTGAAATGTAAAACAAAAAATCAAATATAAAAATCTAATAAAAGAGAATATTAAATGAGCACAATATAGCTTAAGAAGTTTACAAACTTATCTCTCAAAGTGATGCCTTGATTTTACTTGAATTAAATATCAAACTCTGAAAATCGTGCTCAATTTATAAGTGAAGAAGTCGCACCTTCGACAGGTCTTGTGGACACTATGACTGGTCGTAGGACCAATAGATTTTTCAAATTTGGAGCGCGATCGGATAAAACCGTTCCACAACTGGTCGTAAGCACTGCACGACCGGTTGTGAGGTCTCCACGACTGGTCATGACCTACACACAACTGGTCGTGTGGAGCCAGGAGTAGTTGCTGGAGTTCGAGTCATAGCTGCAGGACTGGTCGAGGATGAGTCATGCACTGTTCACATGACTGGTCGAGCAGTCTCCATGACTGGTCGTGGCTCACCAAAAAATTTTGAAAATTTACAACAAACTTAAGACTGGTCTTGGAATTTCTTGACTAGTCGAGCCAGTTCTAGGACTAGTCGAACAAAGTCTAGGACTAGTCTAAGAACAAACCAAACACTTATAAATTGATTCAATTTGAATTATGTATCTGAAATGACCTACCCTAAGGTCAATCTAAGGTCTTTCATACCTTGAACATGACGTATGAACATTGAACCTTCTTTTCTTCAAATGATAGATGATCTTTGAAGTTCATGAAGCTTGATATTGCGACACATAATGAAGCTTGAACTTGTGATCTTTTGAAGCTTGATTTTGTCGTTGTCAGTCTAAGACATTGATCTTTGAATCTTAAAGGTGTTAAAAATGTACTTAATCTTGAAAATCTTTGAATTAGATCTTGGTCTTGTCTTGAAGCTTTGTCCTTATACATGTAAATCAATGTGCTACACAAGACACAGATTATGGTTTTGGATACAAACTTTGACAATTAAAGGGGCATGAGACCATAACACTTACAATCTCCCCCTTTGTCAAATTTGTGACAAAACACACTACACAATAACATAACCAATATACACAAAGAATCAAGCACCAGTTATTAAAAAGAAACCAGTTACAGCCTAGTTAAGGAATCATGCACCAAATATCATCAACTTAAATCAACACTACTCCCCCTTACTTAACTCCTCCCCCTTTCACAAATAAAAACCACATTTCATATGCCAAACATATATACCATAAAATCACCACATTATCCACATATTAGGCACTTCTCCCCCTTTTTGTCACAATATGACAAAGGAAGAAATCAAGATATGGAAGAGGAAAATAAGCACAAGAGGAATAAGGGAGCAAGCAAGTCAAGATATAATCAAATATAGTGCATATATAAGAAACCAACAAGAAACTAGTTCATCCAAAGTCAGTTCCACAAACTAAAAGAAAGCAAAGTATCATAAGAGTTATTACAGGCCAAAAAAAAAAAACACTTAATCAGATCCAGAAGAGGGAGCAGGAATAGATGGATCAATTTGGTGTAAACCCTTGTTAATGCGCCTCATATATTTACACATATAAGAAAATTGAGAATCTTGGGTTACATGAATCTGAGTCACCTATTCCTCAAGAGAACGCAACCTCTCAGCAAAATCAGAAGGCTGATAGTCAGGGTCAGCCTCAAAATCTAATTCAAGCTCATTGAAGATATCATCCATATTTATATCATCAGGAGGTAAACCGCCTTCTTCTTTATTCATTGCTTCAGCTCCACCACCACCCACATTCACTTGACCATCAGCCAATCTTAAATTCATCTTGTTTATATTTTTGTTGTTGAAGATGAGATGTTGAATGGGTGGCTCTCCAACAGGCATAGCCACTAACATATGAGTGGCCAACATAGTCACAAGGTATGCAAAGGGAATATCGTTGTGGCCAGGATGGAGATAATTGGATAATGGAATGACAAATTAATGAAGGAAGACAGACATTAACACCAGATATGATGGAATGCAAAATCCGAACCATGAAAGCAATGAGTTCAGTTTTATTACCAGACTGAGGATAGACATTTGAAATAAAAATCTTGTGAAGGACTCTATATCTGGGTAACAAGAACCTTGAAGCAAGCGCATTCCCATTCTGACTCCATTACACATCTATATTACATAATGCCCTAGTAAGCATACGTTTTTCTAATTCAGATGGTTTCTCAACTAGAGAACTAATAGGAATACCCTCATCATGATGGGTAAGTCCATTAGGCCAGATATCAGATGACGATCAACTTCAAATGGGCCTTCTCTAGTAACAATCTTAAAAGTTAAATTTTTTGTAGAGAAATCAAAAATACATACGAACATAGCCTGTGCAATGGACCAGTATGCCGGCCCACCCCAATGTAGAATGTTATCCCATCTTACAGATAAGAGAAGAGGAAAGAGATTAAAAGGAGCAAAATGTGAAACATCTACAAGTCGCTCAACTATCACATTATGCAACCGTAAATCCCGCATAAGGAGGGATCATCTTCAGATGACCGAAGGTGACGTTGTGTGATAGGTGTCGATCAAGAAGATGATACACCACGAGAAGTTTTCTTCCTACCTCTAGCATCTATTTGCAACTAAGAATACAAGAAATCAAGAAGATGCAAGAGATGTAGAGTTGGGTTTTGCTAGATAAGATTTTACATAAGAAAACCCCAAAAATTCAAGGAAACAAGAAATAAATCATTCCTAGTATGAGAATGAAGTAAAATGGACTTGAATCTCTATGAAAAACAGAAATAATCCACTAACCTTGAAGTTCTAGGAAGGTGGCTACGACTGGTCGGGTGTAGGCTTGTTGGAGAAGAAGACCTAACGAAGGAAAAAGGTTTTTTTTCCTAAATAAAACACACCAGCACGATAGACAACCGGTCGTGGACCGTCCTCGATTGGTCGTGCCACGACTGGTCGAGTACGTCCTTGACTGGTCATGTAACCACAGAAAATATGCATTTTTCTTATAAATTTGAAATATAAATACATAAATTAGCAAATATATAAACTATAATACAGAAATGCATGAATAATCAATTTAAATTGAACATTCCAAGATCAAATTTTAATTTATTAAACCTACTTTTTTCGAGCGATTTAGTGAAAATGTTAGCAAGTTGAGTCTCGGTCGGAATGTATTCTAATGAAATTGTCTTTTCTTCCACTAATTCATGAATGTAATGATATCTAATGTCAATGTGCTTGGTTTATGAATGTTGGATTGAATTTTTAAATATATTAATTGCACTGGAATTATTACAATATAAAACCATTGAGTCTTGTGCAATTCCGTAATCACTTAACATTCTATTCATCCATACTAAGTACAAGCATTTCCAGTTGCAATGTATTCAGCCTCAGCTAGTGATATGAAACTTTGTTTCTTGCTGAACCAAGATACTAAACAGTTTCCAATATAGAAACAACCACCACTGGTTGATTTCCTATCATCGATATTACCAGCCTAATCAACATCTGTGTAACCAGCCAATTGAACACTAGTATCATATGGATACTAGAGACCCAAATTAGTTAAACTTACGACATATCTCATAATTCGCTTAACAGTAGTTAGATGGGACTCTTTAGGGTCAGATTGATATCTAGTGCAAATACCAACACTAAAAGCAATATCAAGTCTACTTGCAGTTAAATAAAGTAAACTGCCAATCATACTACGATATAATTTAGGATCCACACTTTTACCTATAGAGTCTTTTAAGAGTCTTAATATTGTACTCATAGGAGTATCAAAAATTTTTCCATTCTCAAATCTGAACTTTTTAATTAAGTTCAGAGCATATTTGGTTTGAGAAATATAGATACCATCAGGTTGTTGTTTTACTTGCAACCCTAGGAAATAATTCAATTCCCCAACCATGCTCATTTCAAATATAGATTTCATAAGATCTGCAAACTCAACAGTCATGTTAGTACAGGTAGATCCATAAATAATATCATCAACATAGATCTACACCATTACGATATGATCGTTATGTTTCTTAACAAAAAGAGTCTTATCAACACTTCCCATTAGAAAATTGTGACTAAGTAAAAACTTAGTCAATTTTCTTATCATGCCATGGAAGCTTATTTCAATCCGTAGAGAGCCTTTTTTAGGTGATAGACATGATCAGCATTCTTAGGATCTTCAAAACCCGTTGGTTGTTTAACGTACACTTCTTCATGCAAATCATCATTTAAGAAAGAACTTTTTATATCCATTTGATATATTTTGATCTTTCTAAAGCAAGCAATGGATATAAATAGTCTGATAGATTCAAGACTAGCTACTGGGACAAAGGTTTCATCATAATCGATGCCTTCAATTTGAGTGTACCCTTATACAACCAGTCTAGCCTTGTTTCGAATTATATTACCAAGTTCATCAGACTTATTTTTAAAAATCCACTTAGTTCTGATAATATGTTTATCTTTAAGTCTAGGAACTAAGTACCAAACATCATTTCTTATAAATTTATTAAGCTCTTCTTGCATTACAACTATCTAGTTTTCATCAGTAAGAGCTTCTTTTACATTTACCAGTTTGATCTGAGATGTAAAGCACACGTAATTACATATATCCTCTACTTGTTTACGAGTGCGCACACCAGTGAGAGGGTTTCCAAGAATCTGAGTGGTTGGATGATCTTTGACAGTCCTCAGTTCAGAGTTATTTTAACTTGATGAAGTATCTGGTTTGTCAATTAGGATAACTTCATCATTATCTGAACTAGAGGTAGGTGTATTCAAGTGATCGTTAATGACCACATTGATGGACACTTGAATTACATCAGTCCTCTTATTCAGTACTTAATACGCTCGACTGTTCAAAGCATATCCTAAAAAGATCTCTTCATCACTTTTGGAGTCAAACTTACCCAGATTTTCACGGTCACGTAAAATATAACACTTGCTTCTTATCAAACCATATTTCATAAGCAGTTTTATTATTTGACTTACTTGTATAAACACGGTTGATTATATAACATGCAGTATTCATGGCTTCAGCACAAAGATTTTTAGGGCGCTTCATGCTATTCAACATTACATTAGTCATTTCTTGAAGCACTCTATTTTTCCTTTCAACAATTCCATTTTGTTGTGGTGTTTTGGGCACCGAGAATTCATGTGATATTCCCTGATCACAACAAAATTTCTCAAAACTGCTATTCTCGAATTTTGATCCATGATCACTACGGATCTTACTTACTTGAGAACCTTTTTCAATTTGGATCCGTTTGAGAACTCTTTTTACTTCATCAAGGGTTTCTGATTTATCTTTAAAGAAGGCTACCAAAGCGAATCTGGTAAATCATCCACGATTACTAGTATGTATTTTTTACCACCTCAACTCTCCATTCTGGTTGGTCCTATAAGATCCATGTGGAGTAGTTCGAGAGGTTTAGATGTGGCATTGGAGTCCACCTTTTTGTGAGTACTCATAGTTTATTTGCCAATCTAGCATTCGCCACATATTTTGTCTAATTTTTACAATCTAGGTAGACCTCTTATCAGTTCTCGTTTGCTCAATCTATACAAATTACGGTAGTGTACATGTCCAAGTCGTTTATGCCATAATTCGGTTTCATCGGTATGGACTATGTAACACGATTGATTAGATGAGCTAGCATCACTTACTATGTAGCAGTTTTTAGAAGTTCCGTGACCAGTTAATATTACAAAACCATGTTTAATCAAGATTCATAACCAAGGTTAGAAAAGTTTACACTTGATTTTTATCGCATATTTGAGATATGCTTAACAAGTTATGTTTTAATCCTTCAACATATAAAAATTCTCAAATAAAGGGAGGTTAGAAAGTTGAACCATACCTTAGACAATAATCCTGCAGTTGCTACCATCACCAAATGTGACTGAACCATCAGTCATGTCTTTAAGAGTGGTGAACAGACCTTTGTCACCAGTCATGTGTCTGGAGCATCCACTGTATAGTTACCATTTTGAATGGCTTGATGTTTTGAAAGCCGTATGGGCAACCAAGAAAGTAACCTTAGGAACCCATTTCATAACTATTTTGGGTTTAGGAGTATAGTTGGTCTTCTTGTATTTGTAGTTGTTATAAGAATGACCTACTGAGTTAGATTTTACGAGCTCCTTAAGTAGATCAACTATTTTCTCAGCTAAAGGGTTTTGGTTCTGATTTTTATAGTTGATATGATTGCATTTGGGTTTCATAGATTGAAAAGTTTTAGCATTTTTAGAAAAAATTTACTTTGAACTATTCCCTTTTGAGTTTGAAGATTCTCCTTTCATAAACTTAGGAGGAGTATACTTCTGTTTAGGAGGAACATTTTTATCGTATCCCAAACCAGATCGGTCGCCACATTTTCTTGATCCAGACAATAGCTTTTCTAACTTTGGATCACCTTCGGCGTACCTCCATGTATCCTTTAAACTCAAAAACGAAGGGACTTCAAGTTTAAGTTTTTCATTTTCAGATTTAATATTTTCAATAAGGGAGGTTTTGAAATCTAAATTGCATTTCAATTTTTCAAAACAATCTGAAATATGAGATTTTTCTAAAATAAAAGAATCAAAATTTTCTTTAAGTTTTAAAAACTTTTCTTTTTGAAGTTTTAGTTTGACAACAATTTTACAACTTTCCTTGTATAGGGCATTGTAAGCGTCTTGAAGATCTTCTTTATTTTTATGATCACTATTCAGATTTTCTTCACTAGTTGTATCATCATGATCTGAAAAAGTGAATTTGGCTAGAGTCATAAGGGCTTTGACTTCATTACCCTACTCGGTTTCAGAATCTTCTGATTCAGAAGAAACTTCGGAGCCAGAAGATTCATCCCAAGTAGCTAACATACCTTTCCTTTTAGGTTTGTCCTTTTTAGGACACTTGTTTGCTAAATGCCCATATTCTTGGCAGTTGTAACATTGACTATCTTTTAAAGATTTCCAAGTTTTAGATTTGGATCTTTACTTATCCTTAGATTTTTAAAAATCAACCCTCTTTTTACTTTTAAAAATTTTGTAAAACTTTTTAGCTAAAAGGGTCATATCATCTTCAGAATTTTCTAAATCAGAATTATTATTTTCTTGAAAAACTTTTTTAAAAGATTTAAGAGTAATTGATTTTCCTTTTGGAGCTTTAAAAGATAACTCATAAGTCTGTAAAGAACCAACTAGTTCTTCTACCCTCATATTGTCCGTATCACAAAGTTCTTGGATCGCGGTCACCTTTGAGTTGAACCGTTCAGGTAGTGGGCATAGTATCTTTGCACACACTTTACTTTCTAGGATTTTATCACCAAGACCCCACATAGAGTTCACAATGTCATTTAATCTTGTATAGAAGTCCATGAACATTTCATTTTCTTCCATATGTATTTCCTCAAATTTAGTTGTGAGGATTTGGACTTTAAATTTCTTGACAATTGATGTACCCTCGTATGTCATTTCTAAAATATCCCAAGTTTGGTTTGCAGTATCACAAGATATAATTCTTTTAAATTCATCTGGTGATAGTGCGCAAGTGATTGCATTTAATGCTTTTGCATTGGCTCTACTCTCATTTTTCTGAAGTATGGTCCATGAGAGATAAGGTGTTACTCTCATAGATTTTGATCCATCGATACTAGTCGCTTCAGTGGTACGAGGGGTCCATTCAGTCACTGTGGCTTGCCACATGCTCTCATCCATGGATTTTAAGAAAATTCTCATCTTGGCTTTCCAATAGGCATAATTAGAGCCATCAAATGGTAGAGGCCTAGTGACTGAAAGGCTATCAAAATTTGACATCTTGTAAATAGCTTAGATCGATTAGCTCAGGAAATAAATCCAAGAATATAACAATTAGAACGAGCTATTAGGCTTTGATACCACTTGAAAAGGCCAAGCTATATATCCTTGAGAGGGGGGGGGGGTGAATAGGACTATGCCAAATTAAAATGATAACAGTGAAAATTAAAAAATTAAAGGAAAGATAGCACTATAATTAATTCACAATACTGAAATGTAAAGCAACCTCAAAATTCTAGTATTGAAAAGTTGATATAAATGATGTTCTAAGGATAACCTTGCACCATAAAAACTAAGAGTTTAAGGTAAGACAACCTTACTAGAACGATATGAGTATCAATAACTAAAATTGAAGAGGAATAAAAAGAAATAGCTTAAAAGGAAATATAAGCTATTACATCATTCACCACAATGCTTGAAATGTAAACAATTACAACATTCACATCCACAAATACATCCCACAAACTTGAATGATAAAAGATATAGAAAATAAATCATACATCCAAACACAGAATTATAGTGGTTCACCTATGTGTACACCAACTGTTAAACAACAGCCACACAACTACTCCACTCCTAATATCCTCACACAATGGATATTAGTGTTCACTATCAAAATAGGTTTTTCTCAGGTTCACCTAAAACCCTCACAATTGTGTCTTTCAAGTGGGCTTACAGAATTCAAAAACCCCACTCTCTGAGTTTTTTGGCTCTCCTCAGATAACCAACACAATGAGATTTTTCTAGCTTAATCTCAAAACAAACCAAAAACAGAAGATTTACACAAATGTAAAATACCTGGATATTCTCCTTTTGTTGCAGCCCGGAAGAACCAAATCGGAGTAGAAGTTCGAATAGATTTCAATGTCCACGCTCACAATTAAAATGGTTCTAAATTCTAAATTAATTTTAAATTAAATTAAGTTCGGCTAACTCTATTTGATTTTGATTCTAAGAAGTAGGCTTAATTCCTCTTTCAAATCAGATTGGAATGCAAAATACAAAATCAAATATAAAAAGCTAATAAAAGAGAATATTAAATGAGCACAATATAGCTTAAGAAGTTTACAAACTTATCTCTCAGAGTGATGCCTTGATTTTACTTTATTTGAATTTAAACTTTGAAGATCGTGCTCTATTTATAAGTGAAGAAGTTGCACCTTCGACTAGTCTTGTGGACACTACGACTGGTCATAAGACAAACAGATTTTTAAAATTTTGAGCACGATCAGATAAAATCGTTCCACGACTGGTTGTAGGCACTACATGACTGGTCGTGAGGTCTCCACGACTGGTCGTGACCTACCCGCAACTGGTCATGTGGAGCCTGGAATAGTTGCTAGAGTTCGAGTCATAGCTGCAGGACTGGTTAAGGATGAGTCGTGCACTGTTCACACGACTGGTCGAGCAGTCTCCAAGACTGGTCATGGCTCACCAAAAAATTCTGAAAATTTACAACAAACTTAGGACTGGTCTTGGAATTTCTTAGACTGGTTGAGTCAGTGCTAGGACTAGTCGAACAGAGTCTAGAACTAGTCTAAGAACAGACCAAACACTTATAAATTGATTTTATTTCAATTATGTATGCAAAATGACCTACCCTAAGGTCAATCTAAGGTCTTTCATACCTTGAACATGATATATGAACATTGAACCTTCTTTTCTTCATATGATAGACGATCTTTAAAGTTCATGAAGCTTGATATCGTGACACATAATAAAGCTTGAACTTTTGATCTTTTGAAGCTTGATTTTGTCATTGTCACTCTAAGACATTGAGCTTTAAAGCTTAAAGGTGTGAACAATGTACTTGATCTTGAAAATCTTTGAAGTAGATCTTGGTCTTGTCTTGAAGCTTTGTCCTTATACATGTAAATCAATGTGCTACACAAGACACAGATTGTGGTTTTGGCTACAAACTTTGACAATCAAAGGGGCATGAGACCATAGCACTTACATGATGGGCCAGATTAGTTAAATCACTTCCCTCGTGATGGATGGACCCCATGTATCCGGGAAATGAAGATAGGTGCGAGAATACGACCGCTTATCTCAACCATTGGATGAGCCGTGCAAGCAATTCCCTCGGTTATAAAAAGAGGGTGCTCATCTTGGGATTCGCACCAGAGAAAGAGAGAAAAAGGGAGTGAGCTTGCTCGAGTGCTTGATCGATGCCGCACTGCACTGAGTCACTCTGTTTAGCTTGAACTGAGTCAGGTCAGTGTGGGCCAGGGGCAACCAAAGAAAGAGAGAGTCATGGGCTGGTATGCTCAACCTTGGAGGAAGGAAGATCTACCTGCCATTGCAGCCATCGAAATGACTTAGCCAGCTCCGAGTTCACTTTGTGTTCGCCCAGGATTAAATGGCTCGTCTGTGAGGACCGATTGGTCGAATCAGTAGGCACTCAGATCAAGCCAGGTAATCTCTCAGTTTCTCAGTGGGCCACACCACACACACGATGGGCCGCACCTGAGATGGAGCTCAGTGGGCCACACCATGCACGTAGCAGGCCACACCTGAGTGAAAACTCAGTGGGCCACACCACATAACACAGTGGGCCTCACCCTACACAAATGCAGTGGGCCACGCATAAGGCCTATAGGTTGTGCACATGAAGTTGCTAGGCCAAAACAAACCAGCCCTTGGGCTGTGCACATGATGATGTTGCTGGGGCAGAACAACCAGCCCAGCCAGCCTTGACTACCAGCCAAATTGTGGGCTGTATATGGGTCACATGGCTGGGCTAGGAATGGTCCAGCCCAGCTAGTTTCTGGGCCTTGATGGTAGGTTATATAATGCTAACCATCCCTACATCAACCCTCTTTTACATAATCATTCAAGTTATAGTGCCATAACCTATTTTATTCATTAGAATCCAAGGTGGGCCCAGTAAATCAATGGCGGGCACTAATTTTGTTATCCATCCATGATTACATGATATTTCATTGGTTAGGATCATCCAAATGATGGGGCTTCCTTTTCTTAGTGGTCTATAAGAAGTGGCTTGGACCAAATGAGCGATCTCGATTAACGACACTGAAGGTTTAGCCTTGATTGTATAACACAGACTGGGCCAAACCAGGCCTAGTTCTGGCCTCGAGTGTTAGGACAATTCAGGCCCAAAATACCTGATTAATGGGCCCTTGCAAATCTCACCTAATTGCAATGGCTCAGGTAGTTAGAAGCATTAGAAAGCAACTGTCTAATACGAACTCTTGGTCTGGGAATAACCCTAGGTAATTAATCATGTGGTGTTAGGCCGCTAGTTAACTGCATAAATTTAGATCAAGGAAAAATCTATGACCTGCCAGGTGATGACTTCTCCCCTTGGGCTTTCCATCTCTAAATTAGTTCAATGATAGCTTTTACATTGACTATAAATGATGTCTTAGAGTTTGATTAATCATTTGATTAGCTTACTCGAATATATGTTTGAGAATTGATGATCCATGACTATGAATATCAAATGCAAATGCTAGACCTTGATCTGTTAAGTGACTCTTAAATTATATTTGCATGTGTACTTAAGTTTAATTATTAGAACAATACCTTAGTCACTTAAGATGGTTGGTTAATTGATCTCTATGTCATTCTTACATGTTATTGGATTGTTTGTAAGACACATATGGAATCAAAATCTCTCTAAGCAAAGGGGGGAGCCTCTATCTATGAAAGAGAGTCCGTACTTAGGGTGTAATAAGATTGTTTGTGTTGAGAATAGACCCTCAACATGGAGGTTAAGTAGTGGCAAGTTATTCATGGGATTTACCATCTATGGGGTGATTCCACCCACTTGACCATGGGATGAACCATTTAAAGTTTTTTATCGCCGTTGCTTATTTGTATTTGTAGCATACATACCGACTCATTTTATTCGTGTAATTTAGTATCTTCGACATTTCATTCCTACTCAACATACGATGGCAGCTACCTCATATATTGAGAATTGATTGGCCACATGTTGATGGGTTCTATCAACACCCTAAGGTGGTAGACTCATGAGCCGGAGATGGTGGTATAAGACACTATGCTCGAGTTGTTGGCCTACGCTGGGTGACGAGTCCCCCGTAGTGACCTTGAGCTTCATTAAACCGACTGATTGTAATTGGACTAATAATGGCCTAGGCAATCATGCATACATGGCATGTTGGCGATGGCGGGTGGCTATTTCTGGATGTTGTAGCATGTGCCCTTAGGTTTATTGGGGTATCATTTCACTAGCTACCAAACCACCGACTATCAATCTACATACGTGATGTACGATGACTTAGTCATTATACGGGACGTAATGTACTCACGTGATGTGCTACGCTGATGACCAGCCTTTTTGCACGGGTGATGAGCCCAAGTCTGACTGGATGAGCATCCCCAGGTCGATGATGCATTCATGCATCCATGCATATAATAAGACTGCATTTTGTTATGTTTTATATGCCTTATTACTTTCATACTATACTTGTCTAAGGCGTCGGTGTGTAATCTTGAGGGGAATTCACACTAAGTTGTCCACTCATTCATCCATTGTTCAACCATACAGAGGATACATGTGTGAGCAGGGACGACTACGGTATGGATTCCGGGGTTGATGCAGCCACAATGGAGGAAAAGTTCTATGAGGAGCCACATCAGGAGGCAGCAGAATATTTTGGATTAAATCAGTAGTTATTGTAGTGGATTTTATTTGTTGGCACAGTTAAACTTATTGGTTTTGTATTTGGGTCCCCAGCTGAGTAGACAAAGATATTACTATTTGGTTTCATGGCATTATCCATGCTTAGTTTCGCTATCGTGCTTTGATTTCACTATTATTGCCACTGATTTAATCATTTACACCTGGGTTTTTAGGGAACGAGTTTATACTTGTGTTCTGAAAACCAAGGCGTTACATTATGTCGACTAGAATTACTACTGGTTAGAGAATGTGCATTGACTATAGGAAATTGAATACCTTTACAAGGAAGGACCACTTTCCTTTACCACTCGTTGATGAAATCTTAGAAAGGTTAGTTGGTCGCTCGTACTATTATTACCTTGATGGGTATTCGGGCTACAACCAGATAAAGTTAGCCCCTGAAGATCAGGTAAAGACCACATTCACATGTCCCTTTGGCACTTTTGCTTATTGAAGGATGTCATTCAGACTATGTAATATGTTGAGGGTCAAATATTACATATTATCCCCCATTTATTACTTGGTTTTATGAACACGATAATGCTTAATGTTCTATTTTAATCATATTTGTGTTGCAAGGTGAATTTAAGAGCTTGTATTGAAAGGGATGCTGTAAGCATGGATTTAATGCTCAAGAATCACCAAAGCCAAGGATGGATCTTATGAGATCAAGAATGAAGAATTCACATGCCAAAGATCCAAGAAAACTAAGTGAGGAATGAAGAGCATTAAAGATTTGAAGTGAAGAAAAAGAATGCTAAAAATTTACATCCTTCAACTAGTCTAAGCCCATCTTCGACCAGTCGAAGGATCCTACTCGACTAGTCAAAGATTCCTCGACTCGAACTCCAGTGGAAAAATCCATTAAATTCCTGTCATCCTCGACTAGTTGAAGGTGAGCCTCAACCAGTCGAAGGCTATCCTCGACCAGTCAAGGGTTACACAGATGTTGCGTGGACTGCATAAATTTGAGGAGGTTTCTAGAATTTTCTAACTTGATGCGAAGGGAGGTGATGCACAACTATAAATAGAAGTCCCCATGGCATCCCTAGGATCTTCTAGGGTTTGAGGAGTGGAGAAAAAGTATGGAGAAGTCGTTGCCAAGAGTTTTTCTTCCTCTTCCTTAGATGTTTTTATGCTTTTCTTAAGAGATTTTAGTTCAATCATGTCTATGGTTATATAAACTTCTTAGCTAGGGCTAAGATGTGAAGCTTATAGCATGATGGCATGTTTTTTATTTCTTTTATTCATGTTTGAGTTGGACTCTCTTTGATTCTAGTTTGATATTTAAGGAATACTTTCAGTTTTTAATGGTTTGTTGTGACTTAAATTACAATAGATCTGCGATAGCTTTGAGTATGTTCTTTTTATGTATTGAGATTTTGAAATTAGAAAATCTTGTTGTTCACCATCGTCCCATAGGCATGGTTGGGTGACGGAATCCTTTCTAATCTTCATGATTCTCTTATGTTTGTTTATAAGATTGGTATATCCTATTGTGAGCCATTGTTTCCTAGGCATGGTTTTGTGATGGAATCACTTCCAGTTCTCACAACTCTCATCCATTAAGAATTAGGTCAAAGGAAGTTCATATTTCTTTTAAAACTTAACTTAGCTTTCTAATTCTAAGTTTAGAAACTTTTTATTTTCTATTTTTAGGAACTTTCCATTTTTGTTTTTAGAAATAGGTTGCTTTCTTATTTTATTTATTTTAGAAACTAACTCATCTTTCTTTTTTTGTTTTTAGAAGCTTTCTAATTTTAGAATTTCTATTTTAGAAACTAATTTGTTTTGTTTTGTTTTGTTCTGCAGGATCTTAATTTAGGAACTTCTAATTTGGTAACTTCTTTTTAATTCTCTCCCTTTCTATTTCTAGATTTCTATTTCCTTATTCTTCTTTTTTAAGGTTTAGGTTAGAATTTGAAATTGAGGGCTGAGAGTGTTTCATGCCCAAGTGGGCTCGTGACAACACTCAACGTCTTTTGAGTGAAGGAGGATTGGTTGATGGGTTATCTATCCATCACAGGATTAGACACCACTCGAGATCCTCAGAGTTAATTGAGGTTATGGCTGCCAATCAACCGGTCAATTAACTGGGAAGACAACCTCAACCTTTGAGGAAGTCCAAGATGAGAATGGGGTGCATCAAGCACCCCCATCTCGTACTTTGCGAGACTATTTACAACCAGCGGGGGTGAGCACACCTTCATGCATGATTTTTTCAGAAAATACGAGACACATGGATATCAAGCCAGGGGTGATCGAACTTCCTAAATTCATGGGATTGAATCTAAAAATCCGTACCTACACTAGAAATAGTTTGATGAGATTATATTCACTCCATACTTTCCAAACGTGTCCGATGACACGGTAGGTTGAAACTCTTACCTTTTTCTTTGAAAGAGAAATCTAAGCCATGGTTGCATTCATTATGTCCTCGATCTATTGCTAAATGGAATGACATGACAAGGGAGTTCATAAAGAAAATTTTCCCATACCGTAAGACGATAAACCCTTAAAAAGTCAATCATGAACTTCGCCCAAAAGGAAGATGAAACATTCTTCCTATGTTGAGAGCAGTTCAAGGATCTTATCAGTACATGCCCACAACACGGTTTTGAAACGTAGTGCATCACGAACTTTTTCTATGACGGACCGACATCTCTTATGCGCCAATTGGTCGAGACAATGTGTAATGGGGAATTCATGAATAAAAATGTCGATTATGTGTGGGACTACTTTGATAAGCTTGTGATAAGCTTGCTGAAAACACACAATCATGGGACATCTCCCTAAAATCAAGCACCATGTCTAGGCCGACTCAATCAAGGAGAGGGGCAGAATTTACTTACTGAAAGAGGATGATGATATCAATGTTAAAGTGGATAATCTCACCAGAAAACTCGAGGCCATGGAATTAAAGAAGGATAAGGCTAAGGAAACTGTTTACGGTATTTGTGCTTACAACATTCACACAACTGAGAATTGTCTAACAATACCTACCTTTCAAGAGATACTAAATGAGCAATCTAATGCCGTGAATAATTACCAAAGACCTTTCCGTGGGCTCACCTCTAATACATAAAACCCCAGCTAGAGAAATCATCCAAACTTCAGTTGGAGAAACGGACAAACTACTATACCTCAAGGATTCCCTAATCAAATTCCACATCAAGGGAAACCTCAAGAGGATCCAGTTTTAAAGCATGTTCAAAGTCAAGAGCTTTTCAATCAGGGTATGCTACAAGTCTTTCAAGATCTCACAGAGGCCATCTAAGGACTTGAGACTAAAAGTGCGATTGGGAACAAGGGGAGCCTTCCAGCTCAACCTATCCCCAATCCAAAACCATAATATGAAGTTAGCAACTCGAGCTCTTCAAATCAGTTGGAGCAAGCTAAATCTATCACCACTCTTAGGAGTGGGAAGACCATTGACAAAACCATTCCAGTTAGGGCTGAAAATCCTGAGGACCTCGAAGAGGACAACAATGATAGATCTAGCCATGCCCCATAAGAATTAGAACCGGAACCTCAAGGGAAGCTGATTGCTCCGTTTCCCCAACAATTGATTGCACCAAAACCTCTCTCCAACTCTTAAGACATCCTAGAGGTGTTGAAACAAGTGAAGGTCAATATTCCTTTACTTGAAGCGATAAAATAAATTCCTTCATATGCCAAATTTCTGAAAGACTTATATACAACCAAAAGATAACAAAATATTTAAAAGAAGATCTTTTTAACTGAAAAAGTGAGTGTTATCCTAAAGTAAGATGTGCCACAAAAGTATAAAGATCTCGGTAGCCAAACCATCGGTTGCATAATTGGGAACTACCAAATAGAGCACGCACTTCTTAACTTAGGATAGAGCGTAAATTTAATCTCATACTCAGTCTACAAACAACTGGGTCTAGGTGAAGTAAAACCCACCCGGACCACGTTATAACTTGCTGATCGCTCAATTTATGTACCAAGAGGGATAATTGAGGATGTGTTAGTCTAGGTTGATAAATTCTACTACATGGTAGATTTTATTATCCTGGATACTCAACCCATCGTGGACATGAGTATCGAAATTCCTGTCATTCTTCGTCGCCCATTCCTTGACACTTCAAACGCAATCATTAATTGCAAGAATGGAGTCATGAGTTTGTGTCGGGAATATGACATTGGAGTTGAATATCTTTTTCAATACAAGAAAACAATTAGAGGATGATAACAATCTCCATAATATTAACCTGATTGACTATTTCATGGAAGATAGAACACTCTTGACCTTATCCTCTGACCCTTTAAAGACTTGTATGGCTCACTCCCATGATTTGGACGATGACATGATTAGGGAGATGGAGGTCGTGCTTGATACCATGCCGGTACTTGAAGTTAACTAGTGGAGGTTACAATTTGAAGAATTACCCCAAATTGATGTAGTGCCTCTACCGTCTGACCTCAAGGCACCGAAGCTTGACCTAAACCTTTGCCCTTTGATTTAAAATATGCCTATTTTGGTCAATATGAGACATATCCGGTGGTGATTTCTTCCCACCTTGAGCAAGAACAGGAGAGTATGCTCATCTCTACTCTCATTAAGCAAAAGGGAGCCCTTGGATGGTCGATTGCAGACCTCAAAGGAATTGACCCTTTAATTTGTACTCACCGCATTCATCTTGAGGATAATGCGAAGACCTCACAACAACCACAACGTAGACTAAATCTAAACACGAAGGAAGTGGTTAAGGTCGAGGTTCTTAAGTTATTGGATGTAGTTATCATACACCCAATATCCAATGGCCAATGGGTGAGTCTAACTCAGGTGATTCTTAAGAAGTCTAGAATCACCATCGTAGCCAATGTCAATAATGAACTCATGCCAACTATGATCACTATTGGTTGGAGAATGTGCATTGACTCTAGGAAGTTGAATACCGTCATGAGGAAGGACCACTTTCCTTTTCCCTTTATCGATCAAATTTTGAAAAGGCTAGCTGGTCACTCTTACTGTTGCATCTTGACAATTATTCGAGCTACAATCAAATCAAGATATCTCTTGAAGATCAGGAAAAGGCGCATTTACATGTCCTTACGGCACCTTTACTTACGAAACGATGCCATTTGGGCTATGTAATGCCCCCGCCACTTTTCAGCGATATATGATGAGAATTTTTTCTGACATGGTGGGGCAATATGTAGAGATCTTCATGGATGACATCTCTGTCTTTGGTCCATCCTTCAGCGATTGTTTGGAGAATCTTAAATGTGTGCTGAAGCGATGTGAGGAAAAGAATTTAGTACTAAATTAGGAAAAGTGCCACTTCATGGTTCGTAAGGGAATTGTCCTTGGACACATCATCTCGTCCATGGGAATTGAGGTAGATAATGCTAAAATTGATCTTATCTCTAACCTACCTCCACCCAAGAATATAGGAGACGTGCAATCCTTTCTAGGACACGTCAGGTTTTACAGAAGATTCATAAAGGACATTAGTCACCTCTCTCATCCTCTATGTAATTTACTTCAAAAGGATGCATCATACGAGTGGACTGAACAATGCCAGAAAGCTTTTACTAAGCTCAAAGGCATGTTAACCACTGTAGCTATCATGCAGCCACCCGATTGGATCCTTCCTTTTGAACTTATGTGTGACGCATCTAACTATGCTCTTAGGGTAGTTTTAGGCTTAAAAAATAAAAGAAGCCATACGTTATTCATTATGTAAGTAGAACTCTAAATCCTACTCAAGTGAATTACTCTACTATGAAAAAGGAACTCTTAGTCATAATATTCACTGTGAACAAATTTAGGTCCTACTTGATCGAATCCAAGATCGTCATTTACACCAATCATGTGGCACTCAAGTATATTCTTTCTAAAAATGATGATAAGCCCTGCCTGATAAGATGGATCCTTCTACTCCAAGAATTTGATTTGAAAGTAAAAGATAAAAAGGGAGTAGAGAACATAGTGGCTAACCATCATTGTAAGACCCGTATCCTAGCTCGTGCTGTTTCGTAAGCTTCCACGGTCCTCCCAATCAAATTTCGGTGACCCGCGATGCCTAGATAGAATTTGTGAGTAACGCTAAGTTATATCCCATATTTCAGAGTCGGACCACCTGAGACTTGTACCCATGCAACCGCGCCGTCGCCGCGGTTCCGATGCCGCGTCTCGCCCGCCAAGGCGATACCCAGGCCAAGAGATGTGGGCCCACGTTCAGTTCGAGGAAACACCCCGCGTTTGCAATCCTAAGAGAGAACATATCAAATCATCCCATCAATCACCACATCATGTCAAGTACAACCACCCCTCCCCTAAAGTCATCTCTCTCTCTCTCTTACAACCCATACATGTCAAGTACACATCCATCACCCATCACCCATCTCTCACCCATCTCACCCATCCCTCTCTCTTACAATCTCTCCTACTCTCATCTCTCTCTCCCATTTTCCCAAGTAAGAGAGGCCAATCGTCCATGGCTTTCCGAGGGAGAGGAGAGAAGCTAGTGTGGCCCACCTCCCTAACACTCAATCCAACCCTTCAAAGCTAATCTCAACCGTTAAAATCCACCCCTTGGAGCTCTAAATTGCATCGGTGGCAGAAGTCCGAGAAGATCAAAGGTGGGTGATCTTATTTATTGATTTTGATGATTTGAGGGCCCACATATGGTGGGACCCATCTTACTGTATGTATTATTCAATTAGGGGCCCATAGTTGTAGGGCCCCTCCTCTATTCGATCTCTCTCTCTCTCTCTCTCTCTCTCTCTCTCTCTCTTTCTTTCTTTATAATAATGATGTGGGGCCCACCTGATGTGTACAGGACACCCGGACCACCACGTGGACCCCACTATGATGTATGCATTTTATTCATGCCGTCCACATGCATAGGCCCCACCTATCCACACTGGCTGATCCCTGACTGGCCTGGACAAGGGAGAAAACAAATATCAGGTTGATTTAACACGTGTGGCCCACCCACGTGGGACCACTATGATGCATGTGATGTTGACCCACCTCAGTACACGTGTAGCCCAGCAGCTGGAAGCTACTGTTGTAAGTGACGTCAGCAAGTTTGGTGGGGCCCTAACGTATGTATTCTAACCACACCGTCTGTTCTGGGGCATGGGACCCACCCCCTGCACGTGTGGAATCTCCATGTACAGTTAGCATGTGGGACCCACCTTGATGTACGTATCTTACGTCCCTGCCGTCCATCTGTGTGGACATCAGCAAGTGGGCCTCCACCATGAGGGACGTGTTATATCCCAACCGTCTAGCCAGCAGCTCTAGCTGTTGTATCCATGTCAGTAAGTTCTGTGGGATAGAGGGTCCCCTTTTGATGTATGTTCCTAACCCACCATCCAAATGTACATGTGGGGCCTGCAGGTGATGTGTTTGGGCCCACACTGTCCAGATGGATAAGAAGGTGGGACCCACCAGATGTATATATTCTAACCACACCGTCCAGAGTCTCTAGACAGTGGACATCCACCCCATGATGTATGTGGTTTACCTACACTGCCCAGCTGGATAGTGTTGGACGGTGCCGTGTACTCCACTATGATGTATGTGGTGTATCTAGACGTGTGGAGCCCACGTGTGATGTAAGTGTTTTATCCCAGCCGTCCATCATCTAGACGGTGGGATACCACCATGATGTATCTGTTCTTATCTCACACCGTCCAGCCATTTTCAGATGGCAGGTGGGATACCACCATGATGTATATGTTCTATCTACGCCATACATCATCTGGACGGTGGTCCATCCCATCCAGTGACATCATCAGATCCTATGGACCCCACCGTGATGCAGGTGTCTTGCGTCCACACCCTCCAATCCAAATGTACGGTGGCCGCTAGACGTGGCAGGCTATAGGTGTTGTTTATATTATATATAATATAATATATATATATATATATATATATATACATCTGGCTTTCAGATGGTATTAATATATTATATATATGTATATCATATACGGTGGGCCCCATGTGGGAACCCACCTTTCTGTATGTGGCCTATATCCTCACCGTTCATGTGCTCTGGACGGTGGGACCTGGACATGAGAAATCCAAACCGTCCGTCCATTTCATCTGGTGGGCCACACGTGTGGACCCCACCATGAGGTATGGATTTTATCCAAGCCGTCCCACTATAGGACCCCACCTTGATACATGTATCGTATTCACGCTGTCCATCTATGCTGGGCAGTTTGGACGGTGTTGTGTTGCCCCTATGCATTTGTTCATCCACACCGTCTAGATGATCTGGACGGTGCTGGACGTGTTTGAACAGTGATGAGGACTCCACCATGATATATGTATCTTATGTCCACACCGTTCTTCTGTCGATCCCACCTTGATGGATGTGATTCATCCACACTGCCCGGCCATGTGTTAAGGCCCACCTGTAATGTATATTTGAGGCCCACCTTTAGTGTATATTTGAGGCCCATATGTAAGGCCTAATGTGGTATATTTGCGGCCCATTCATGAGGCCCATCATGATGTATTTTAGCCCATGAGTGAGGCCCACCTATTACGTATTTATGGCCCATTGATACAACCCATTTGATGTATTCGAGGCCCAGATATGTAGCCCATTTGATGCATATGAGACCCATGTGCAGGGCCTACCTATTGTGTATTTGAGGCCCATTGGTGCGATCCATTGATGCGGCCCACTTGGTGTATTCAAGGCCCATGGGCGTGGCCCATTATGATATATTTATGGCCCATGAGTGAGGCCCTTATGTGAGGCCCTTGAGTGAGGCCTATGGCGATGTATATTAGGCCCTTGTGTGAGGCCATGGCCCACTATACGTATGGCTCTGTGTGGGCCACTCCTTGGGAGCAATGTTAGTTAAATGACCACATTGATGGGCAATGATGGTTTAATGTCCACATTATGACCTTCCCTTAGGCCACTTCCGATTTGTCGAGGCCAATTGTATAGGCCGATTCTGATTGTCGAGGCTGAGTATTGAGGTCGATTCTAATTTGTCGAGGCCGATTATATAGGCCAATTCTGATTGTCGAGGCTGAGTATCGAGGCCAATTTCGATTTGTCGAGGCCGATTATATAGGCCGATTTCAATTTATTGAGGCTGATTATATAGGCCAATTTTGATTGTCGAGGTCGAGTATCGAGGCCGATTCTGATTTTTCGAGGCCGATTGTATAGGTCGATTTCGATTGTCGAGGCTGAGCATCAAGGCCAATTCTGATTTGTCTAGGCCGATTGTATAGGCCAATTCTGATTGTCGAGGCTGATTTTAATTTTTCGAGGCCGATTGTATAGGTCGATTCTGATTTGTCGAGGCCAATTGTATAGGCCGATTTTGATTGTCGAAGTCGATTCTGATTTATCGAGGCCAATTGTATAGGCCAATTTCGATTGTCGAGGCCGATTCCGATTGTCAAAGCCGATTGTATAGGCCAATTTTGATTGTCGAGGTCGAGTATTAAGGCCGATTCTGATTTGTCGAGGCCGATTATATAGGCCGATTCCGATTGTCGAGGCCGAGTATCGAGGCCAATTCCAATTGTCAAGGCCGATTGTATAAGCCGATTTCGATTGTCGAGGCCAATTGTATAGGCCGATTCCAATTGTCGAGGTCAAGCATCGAGGCCGATTTCAATTTGTATAGGCCGATTTTGATTTGTCGAGGCTGAGCATCAAGGCCAATTTCGATTTGTCGAGGCCGATTGTATAAGCCGATTCTAATTATCGAGGCCGAGTATTGAGGCCGATTTCGATTGCCGAGGCTGATTGTCGGGACCTATATGATGTATATGCGACTCATGTTTAAGGCCCAATGTGATGTATATGCGGCCGTATTTGAGGCCCATCGTGATGTGTATTAGGCCCTTGTGTGAGGTCATGGGTCCACTATATGTTAGGCTCTATGTGGGTCACTCCTTGGGAGCGATGTTGGTTAAATGTCCACATTGTCGAGGCCGATTGTCAGTGTCAGTTATAGATACTGACTATGAGTATGTGACAGCATAGCATCACGATACATGCCCATACGCATCATCTGCATGTTTGTTATGAGATGTGGTTGACCATTGCATATGTCATTGGGCATGTTGTTATGAGACTCCCTGATAAGCGGAGATTGTCTTACATGAGTACACGGTATGTGCAGGATTGATGCATGACTGGATTGTGTGACTCATGCATCTTGCATTGTGTGTTGTGATTGATGTACGCCCTAGCGACATCAGGGTCGTAGCCTCCACAGGTATTTCATGGATGGCCAGATGGGACACCAAAAATCTATTCTACATGGGGTGCTATAGATATCCCTGGGTGAAAGTCCCTAAACCCTCTTGGTTTCAGAGGTTGCTCCAATGTCTAGACTGAGTGAACGCAAGAGCACATGAGGGCCGTATACCGTTAAGCTGCATCTCCCACTGTGTCGTGGTCGGTTGAAAGGGGGTGCGGCCTTACCTTCCCGAGAGGAGGGGGCAATGCTAGGCCGAGTCTGACCAGCTCGAGGAATGGGTCCGCTATCGATGAACTGGGCCCGATATTGGCAAGCGGATAGTGAGGTCTCATCCACTCACCATATTGTACGCAATGGGGCGGCAATCTGGTTTGGAGTGTAATAGACCCCGGTGATTCCCTAGAGAGGAACCATACTGACATGTGGACTTATTGAGCAGGAATTGTATACTCATTCATTCATTCATTCACTATCCACTCGGGCTGGTGGTGCGCAACTATTTCTTACGTATACCTTCACATGACCAGGATTTCAGTTGGGCGTGCGATTAACCTGAGATCAAGAGTTTACCACATTGAGTCTGACTATCCAAATTTAGGTATGGGACTGGTTTGGATAAAAGTCCCTTGTGATGGACCTCGTAGCCTGCGATATTATGTACTATTATCCTGACCTCTCACTCCAGCTTAGTCATTTCATTCGTATTGCATATTGCATGTGCAGGCATATGGCATTTTGGGTTGTTATGTTTTCTGTACTTATATGGCCTAGACGGACTTAGCAGGATTTACATATTGCATTATACCCTCGGCATCTGATATTTGGCTCTCTAAGACTCCTCAATTGCATAGTTGATCTGTATTGCGTACTCTAATATTGTATGACTCATGGACTTGTCAGTATTTCTGCTTACTTTGATTATTCTGATATTGCTTACTTGGCACTTATCTTGTGCACACACTTTCACCACCCACCAAGCTTTCTATAAGCTTATGCATGATAGATGTGTGTAGGTGGTGTTAGGTTGCAGCAGCGCTAAGCTTGGAGCATGTAGCGGACTCTAAAGCTTTGATTTTCGATATATGTATTTTCCTTTCAGCATTGTATTCAAATATTTATATTAGTGGATATGTGATGATGATGTTGCATTTGTAATTTGGGTAAACTTGTGGTTATGCTTCTTATGAGATAAATGTACGTTGGAAAATCCTCCTTGTAGGATCTCAGGATCAGAATTTGGCGTATGCGCACCGGGAGCTGAGAATGGGGTACTACGGAGGCTATCGGCACCAAATTCGGTGATCGGAAATTTTGTGAGCCCGATTTTTTATTTGAGAAGCGACAATCATTCCCACCTTGATCTCTCTAATTCCCTTGAGATGACACATAAATGAAATGTTCCCTGACGAACAATTGTTCAAAGTCTCCCATTCACCTTGGTTTGCTGATATTGCTAACTATCTTGCCATAGGTTTCACGCCAACACATTGGATTACACAAGATAAAAGAAATTCTTCACTGAGGTTCATATGTTCTTCTGTGATGATCCATATTTGTTTAAATATTGTCCAGACCAAATCTTAAGATGTATGCCACACAATGAACACCAAAGTGTCATCTCTTTTTGTTACTCTCAAGCCTGTGGTGGTCACTTTTCTGCTAAAAAGACCACAACCAAGAGTCTACAGTGTGGCTTTTACTAGCCCACTATGTTTAAGGACACATGATTTTTGCAAAGCTTGTGAGCATTGTCAGAAGTTGCGAGCATTGTCCCATCGAAATATGATGCCTCTGAACCCTATTCTGATCATTGAAGCATTTGATTGTTGGGGCATCGATTTCATGGGACCATTCCCCCAATCCTTTAGGAATTTATACATTCTGCTAGCAGTAGACTATGTCATTTAATGGGTCGAATCGATTCCATGCTGGAACAATGACAATCAAACAGTCATTAAGTTTATAAAAGAGAACATGCTTTCCTAGTTTAGAACACCTCGAGCCATCATTAATGATGGGGGCTCACACTTTTGTAATATTCCATTCGCGAACTTAAAGAAGAAATATGGCATCTCCCACAAAGTGAACATTCCACACCACCCACAAATAAGTGGGCAAGCTGAGATTTCTAATAGGAAAATTAAACACATCTCGAAAAAGATGGTTACCCTGACTGTAAGGATTGGTCAATCTGATTGACCAATGTCTTATGGGCTTATCGTACCGCATTTAAGACCCCTATTGGAATGTCTCCCTTTAGACTTGTCTATGGAAAGGCTTGCCACTTGCCTATGAAGTTGGAACATAGAGCCTACTAGGCAATCAAAAATTTAAATTTCAATCTGAACAACACTGGCTCGCTACGCAAACTTCAGTTGAATGAACTCGAAGAAATTCGGAATGATGCGTACGAGAACTCGAGAATGTACAAGGACAAGATGAAAGTGTTTCATGACCAACACATCCTTTGGAAATCATTCGTAGTTGGTTAAAAAGTCTTTTTGTACAATTCTCAGTTACAACTTTTTCTAAGTAAACTCGGATCTTGTTGGACCGGCCCTTTCATTATTACTAATGTCTATCCTCATGGAGCCGTCGAGATAAAGAATCCGAACAATGGCAATGCTTTTAAAGTAAATGAACATCGGTTAAAGCCATTTGTTGAGAAATTCGATTCAGAGGACATGTTCATACCTTTGTTTGATCCTGTTTACCAGGATTGACCTCCTAGTCTGACGGAGGTATAATTATGTTTATTGCTTTCATAGAATTTAGAACTAGGATAGTTCGCTTCCACTGTTTTAGGATAGTTTGCTTTCCGTTTGTTTAGGATAGTTTGCTTTCCGTTTGTTAAGGATAGTTTGCTTTTTAGTTGTTTAATTCTTGTGCTAACCCACCTTTACGCTGAGATCCTTTAGAAAAAACCTCAAAATTCCTTCATCAGGTACTATCTTTCCATCACTTCTCCTTCAATTACACTGTCTCTTTTGCAAATCATGCTTATTTCTTTTACATTGAGGACAATGTAGATTATAAGTTGGGGATGGGATATTAGGTAAACCAATCAGTGTTTTCTTAGTTTTGAGCAAAATTTATAAATTTTTTAAAAAATTTTCAATGTTTATCTGTTTGGAAACTGATATGTTGTGTATTTAAGACTGATTTGAGTATGAAGATAAGATAGGAAGTGAATTTTGAATTATTGGAGTTTGATCAACTAAGTAGCCTATCACTTACGGTCCTTGCACTCAATTGATTAAGAGGAAATTTGATTATTATGTTAATCTAAATCACAAGACATATTCAAATTGTTTTCTGTGAATAGTATTAGATTTTCTGATTGTTAGTATGATGATCATTGAAAGATATTGAGAACCGAGTCTAGAGAATTTTATCCACCTTAAAACAAAAAGAACCAATTAAAAAATAGGAGATCGACAAAAAGGGTCATGTATGGTGAAAAGATTGATAAAGTCTGAAAAAGAATGAAAAATCTGAAAGAAAAGAGAAAAGATGAAAAGACTGAATGAATACAAATGACCGTCAATCTAAGATTAAAAACTGAAAAAAGAAGGAAAAGGGGATAAGTTCGAAATCAGTACTGGAGTTTTCAACTAATATTGAAGTGATGAACATGGCTAACATTATGAAAAGATAGTATTTTTACTAATCACATTGAAAAAACTTGATATGCGAACAATGCTCTGACTTAATGGATAAAGAACTTATTTGATTGATTGCTTATGTGATTCGCCTCCAGGTTTTCAAAATCTCACTTTCTCATCTTGAGTCTACTCATTCATACTTGATTACACAAAAGATTGTTTTCTGAAAAAGGTTTGAACATTGCGCATTGAAGTTCAATTTTTGCATACTTTACTCGGGACTAGCAAAATGTTGGTTGGGGATTGTGTTGAGGGTCAAATATTGCATATTATCCCCCATTTATTACTTGGTTTTATGAACATGATAATGCTCAATGTTCTATTTTAATCATATTTGTGTTGCAAGGTGAATTTAAGAGCTTGGATTGAAAGGGCTGCTGTAAGCATGGATTTAACGCTTAATAATCACTAAAGCCAAGGATGGATCTTATGAGATCAAGAATGAAGAATTCACATGCCAAAGATCTAAGAAAACCAAGTGAGGAATGAAGAGCATTAAAGATTTGAAGTGAAGAAAAAGAACACTAAAAATTTGCATCCTTCGACTAGTTTAAGCCCATCTTCGACCAATCGAAGAATCCTGCTTGACTAGTCAAAGATTCCTCAACTCGAACTCCAGTAGAAAAATCCTCTAAATTCCAGTCATCCTTGACCATTCAAAGGTGATCCTCGACCAATCGAAGGCTATCATCGTCCAGTCGAGGGTTACGCGGATGTTGGGCAGACTGCGTAAATTTGAGGAGGTTTCTGAAATTTTCCAACTCGGTGCGAAGGGAGGTGATGCACAACCATAAATAGAAGTCCCCAAGGCATCCCTAGGTTCTTCTAGGGTTTGAGGAGTGGAGAAAAAGCATGGAGAAGCCGTTGCCAAGAGTTTTTCTTCCTCTTCCTTAGTCGTTTTTATGCTTTTCTTAAGAGATTTTAGTTCAATCATGTCTATGGTTGTATAAACCTCTTAGTTAGGGCTAAGAGGTGAAGCTTATAGCATGATGGGATGTTTTTTATTACTTTAATTCATGTTTAAGTTGGACTTTCTTTGATTCTGGTTTGATATTTAAGGAATACATTCAATTTTTAATGGTTTGTTGTGACTTAAATTACAATAGATCTGGGATAGCTTTGAGTATGTTCTCTTCATGTATTAAGATTGTGAAATTAGAAAATCCTGTTGTTCACCATCGTCCCATGGGCATGGTTGGGTGACAGAATCCTTTCTAATCTTCATGATTCTAGTATGTTTGTTTATGAGATTGGTATATCCTATTGTGAGCCATTGTCTCCTGGGCATGGTTTTATGATGCAATCACTTCCAGTTCTCACTACTCTCATCCGTTGTGAATTAGGTCAAAAGAAGTTCAGATTTGGTTTTATTGAGATATCTTCCAACTGGATAAGATGGGACTCTGATTCCAATTGTGTCCTTAAATCAAGCATAGATCTCACGAGTGGATCCTTGGAAACCCTAGTTACCACCTTTGAATTTGTTACTTCTAATCACTTTAATCTCAATTACTCTCTCAAATATTCCAGATTTAGGTTGACATCTTCTTCTAGTTCTACTTCTAGTTGCTTTCAAAAACGTACTGTTCACAACCCCCAATTGTAGGGTCGCGATGTAGTAATAATCTCGGTAAGACCGAGTTCGAATCCATGGGGACTAATCACATGTGTAATTGTGATTAATTTAATTAAAACTAGTGAATTTAAAGGTGGGAAACTAGGGTTTCTAAGGATCCACTTGTAAAGATCAGGGAGATCTATGCTTGATTCATGAACACAACTGGAATCAAATTCCCATCTTATCCAATTAGAAGATATCTCAGTAAAATCAATCTGAACTTCCTTTGACCTAATTCTCAATGAAAGTGCGGTGTGAGAACTAGAAGTGATTCCATCACAAAACCATGCCCATGAGACAATGGCTCACAACAGGATTTACCAATCTGAGAGAGTTGTGAAAGTTAGGGAGGATTCCATCACCCAACCATGCCCAAGGGATTATGGTGAACAACAGGATTTCCTAATTTCACAATCTCAAAACATGAAAGGAACATACTCAAAACTATCGCAGATCTATTGTAATTTAAGTCACAACAAACCATTAAAAACTGAAAGTATTCCTTATAATCAAACTAAAATTAAAGATAGTTCAATATAAACATGAATCAAAGCAATAGAAAATGACCCATCACACTACAAGCTTCACCTCTTATCCCTAGTTAAGAGATTTAGCCAACCATAGACATGATTGAACTAGAATCTCTTAAGAAAAGCATAAAAACAACTAAGGAAAGGAAAGAAACACTCTTGGTGAGGGCTTCTCCACGCTTTTGCTTCACTCCTCCAACCCTAGATAATCTTTAAGGATGCCCTAGGGACCCGTATTTATAATTTTACAACTTAAACTTTCACACTGAGTTAGAAAAATCTAGAAACCGCTTCAAATTTTTGCACTTCGGTGCTGTCCACGTAACCTTGGACAAGTCGAGGAAATCTGTGGACTAGTCGAGGGCACCTTCAACTGGTCGAGGATGACCTGATTTTAGCAATTTTAGTTGATGGATTTCGAGTCAAGGCAGCTCGACTGGTCGAACAGAGTCCAGGACTGGTCGAGGATCACGCAAATTCACTTCAAAACTCTGATTTTCTTCATTCTTGACTTGATTTTCTTGGATCTTCAGTATGTGCATTCTTCATTCCTAGTCTTGGTGATTCTTGAACATCAAATCCATGCTTTTAACATCCTTTTTAATTTAAGTTATTGAATTCACCTTGCACCACATACATGATTAAAATAGAACATTAAGCATTATCATGTTCATAAAACCAAGGAATAACTAGGATCCAATATGCAATATTTGACCCTCTACACAATCCCCAACCAACATTTTACTAATCCCAAGCAAGTATGCAAAAAATAAGTTTAATGCACAATGTTCAACCTTTTTCAGAAAATAATCTTATGTATGAGTAGACTCAAGATGAGAAAGTGAGTTTTTAAAAACCTGGAGCCTAATCACATAAGCAACCGATTAAATAAATCCTTTATCCATTAGGTCAGAGCATAGTTCGTATATCAAGTTTTTCAACGTGCTTAGTGAAAATACTATCTTTTCATAATGTTAGCCATGCTTATCACTTCCAGATTGGTTGAAAACACAAGTACTGATTCCGAACTTATCCCCTTTTTCCTTCTTTTTACAGTTTTTGATTTTATATCGACGGTCATTTGTATTCATTCAGTCTTCTTCAGACATTAAATCCTTTTTAAGGACATTTTTCATTCCCTTTAAAGGTGTTGTCCTTCTTCATTCTTTTTCAAACTTTGCATTATTTTCACATTCTTTTCTAGTCTTTTTCACCACACATGACCTTTTTGTCGATCTCTTATTTTTTAACTAGTTCTTTTTCTTCTTTTAAGGTGGATAAAATTCTTCAAATTTGGTTCTCAATATCTTTCAATGATCCACATGCTAACAATCAAAAAATCTAGTACTACTCATAGAAAATAATTTGAATAACATAATATTCGAACTTACTCTTAATAAATTGAATGTAAGAACCATAAGTGATAGGTTACTTAGTTGCTCCAACTCCAACAATTCAAAATTCAATTTTTATCCTTTCATCATACTCAAAACAATCTTAAATACACAACTTATCACTTTCCAACAGATAAACATTGAAAAATTTTCAAAATTTTTACAAATTTTTCTCAAAACTAAGAAAATACCTACTGATTAGGTAACCTAATCTCCCATCCCCAACCTAAAATCTACATTGTCCTCAATGTAAAAGAAATAAGCATTATTTAAAAAAGAGACAACGTAGTTGAAAGAGAAGTGATGGAAAGATAGTACCTGATGAAGAGATTTTAAGGCTTTTTCCAAAGGATCTCAGCGTGAAGGTGGGTTAGCACAAGAGTTTATCAACTAAAAACAAACTATCTTAAAACGGCAGAAGCAAACTATCCTAAGCAGCATAAAGCCGACTATCCTAAAATGGCAGAAAGTAAACTATCTTAAGCAGCATAAAGCTGACTATCCTAGACATAACATGAAAGCAATAAACTAAACCTAAGCTAGGAAAGTAAGGGGAAAAACTACTCAGTCATGCCGCAAGGTTCCTCCTCCGGCCAATATCTTGATAAATTTCTCATTAGGTTTCTCAATAAGATCATCCAAAAGCCCTTTTTGTAATAGGCTTAGATGCCCCAGAGCATGAATTTTCATAGAAATTTATAGACCTCAGCAAAAAATTGTCGTTGAATCGCCTAAGGTATCAAAAGTATATATGATTCACCTATGATAGAAAAAGTTTCAATGTTAGTACTACATGGTGAATCAGAGACTACAAGTAGATAGAATTCTTAAAAATTCTTACTAGGTAGTGTAATCTCAACACACTCCAAAGTTTCAGTCTTCGGTTTAATTTTTAACTCCTCTTCCTTTAATGGTAGACATTCAGGATGTAGGGGAGGAGGTTCTTCAGAATAAGGGTTCTCTCAATCAGTAACAACTACCGAGGTATTGCCTTGCCAGCCATCCACTATGTCTTATATCATGAGATTATTTATATCCACAAAGTGCACTGGGCAATCTTCTAAAGAATCGAAACATTCAGTTGAAAGGAGTTCATTCACCACATCGAGATCTGTGATAATATGCCCAATAACTCCTTTATCTTTTTCGAGAGTAGAAATGACCATACTCTCTTATTTTTTCTCAAGGTGGGATGAAATCACCACTAGTTATGTCTCATCTTGACCTAAATAGACATATTTCAAATCAGAGGGCAAAGGTTTTAAGTCAAGCTTCGGTGCCTTGAAGTTAGATGGTAGAGGTACTGCATCAGTTTGGGGCAATTCTTCAAATTGTAGCCTCCACTGGTTAACTTTAAGTACTGGCACAGTATCAAGCATGGCACCCATCTCCCTAATCATGTCATCATCAAAATAATGAGAGTGGGCCAGGCACGTCTCTAGAGGGTTAGAGGATAAGGTCATCAAAGTTCTATTTTTCATGAAAGAGTCAATCATGTTAATGTTGTGGAAATCGTCATCATCTTATAACTGTTTGCCTGTGTTGAAAAAGATATTCAACTCCAATGTCATATTCCCGAAAGACATACTCATGACCCCATTCCTACAATTAATGATTGCGTTTGAAGTGATAATGAATAGGCGACCAAGAATGACGAGAATTTGAGTGCTCATGTTACTGATGGGTTCCCTATCCAAGATGATAAAATCTACCGGGTAGTAGAATCTGTCAACCTGGACCAACACATCCTCAATTACCCCCCTCGGTATATGAACTGAGCAATCAGCAAGTTGTAATATGGTTAGGCTGGGGTTCAATTCGCCCAAACCTAACTGTTTGTAGACTGAGTAAAGGATCAAATTTACACTTGCTCCTAAGTCAAGAAGTGTGTGCTCAATTCGGTAGTTCCCAATTACACAAGCGACAGTTGGGTTACCGGGATCTTTGTATTTCTATGCTACATCTTACTTTAGGATGGCACTCACCTTTTCGGTTAAGAAGACTTTCTTTTGAATATTTTGTTATCTTTTGGTCATACACAAGTCTTTTAGAAATTTGGTATATGAAGGTATTTGTTTAACTGCATCCAGTAAAGGAATATTGACCTTCACTTGTTTTAACACATCTAGAATGTCCTGAGAGTTAGAGAGAAATTTTGGTGCAACCAACCGTTGGGGGAATGGGGCAATCGGTTTGCCTTGAAGTTCTGGTTCCAATTCTTGTAGAGTAGTGTTAGGTCTATCATCATTGTCCTCTTCTGGGTCCTTAAGCTTTTCAACCATTACCGTAATAGATTTGTCAATTATCTTCCCACTCTTAAGAGTGGTGATAGACTTAGCTTGCTCCATTTGATTTGAAGAGCTTGGATCACTTATTTCGTATTACGATTTAGGATTTGGGAAAGGTTGGGCTGGAAGAATCTCTTTTTCCTCAATTGAATTTTTTGTCTCACGCCCTTGTATGGCCTTTGAAAGGTCTTGAAGGCTTTGCAATATACCTTGAGTGATAAACTCTTGGTTTTGAATATGTTTTCAGACTAGATCCTCTTGAGGTCTCCCTTGGTTTGAAATTTGATTGAAGAAACCTTGAGGAGTAGCAGTTTGTCCATTCCTCCAGCTCGATTTATATGTATTTGAGGTGGGTCCACTGAAAGATCTTTGGTAGTTGTTCATGGCATTTGATTGCTCATTTAGAATTTCTTAAAAAGCAGGTATTGTTGGACAATTCTCAGTTGTATGTATGTTACAAGCACAAATACCGCAAATAACTTACTTAGCCTTATTCTTCTTAAGTTCCATGACCTCGAGTAGTTTTCTTATGAGACTAGCCATTTTAGCATTTATATCATCTTCCTCCTTTAAAATATACATTTGTCCCCTTTCCTTTGATTGAGTAGGCTTAGAAATGGTGGGTTTTGGCGAGATGTCCCATGATTGTGCATTTTTAGCAAGTCTGTTTAGATAGTCCCACACATCATCGACATCATTGTTCATGAATTCCCTATTGCACATCGTCTCGACCAATTGGCGCATAGAAGATGTCAATCCATTATAGAAGAAATTTGTGATGCGCCACGTTTCAAAACCATGTTGTGGGCATGAACTAACAAGTTCCTTAAGTTGTTCCCAACATTGGAAGAATGTTTCATCCTCCTTTTGGGCGAAGTTCATGATTGACTTTCTAAGGGTGTTCGTTTTATAGTATGGAAAAAATTTTCTCTATGAACTCCCTTATCATATCATTCCATGTGCCAATAGATCGGGGATGTAGTGAATGTAACCACATCTTAGCCTTCTCTTTCAAAGAAAAGGGGAAGAGTTTCAGTCTGACCGTGTCCTCAGACACGTTAGGAAAATATAAAGTGGCTATAATCTCATCAAACTCTTTCAAGTGCAGATATAGACTTTCATATTTAAGTCCATGGAATTTTGGAAGGAGTTGGATCACCCCTGGCTTGATATCCATGTGTCCTATATTTTCTGAAAAAATCATGCATGAATGCGTGCTCACCCCCGCCGGTTGTAAATAGTCTCACACAGTAGGAGGCGGGGGTACTTGATACACCTCATTTTCATCCTGGACTTCCTCAACCCTAGGTTGAGGTTGTCTTTTCGGTTGATTAACCGGTTGATTTGCAGTCATAACCTCATTAACATTGAGGATCTTGAGTGGTGTCTAATCCTGTGATGGATAGATAACCACTCAACCGATCCTCCTACACTCAAAAGATGCTGAGTGTTATCACGGACCCACTTGGGCATGAAACACTCTCAGCCCTCAATTTCAGATTCTAACATAAACCTAAAAGAGAGAAAGGAAATAGAAAGAGAGAAGGAATTGGGAAGAAGTTACCAAATTAGAAGTTCCTAATTAAAATCCTGCAAAACAAAACAAAACAAGTCAGTTTCTAAAAAATAGAAAATAAAAAGTTTCTAAAAAAGTTAGATTCTAAAATCACTTTAGAAAAGTTTGTAAACCTAGAATTAGAAAGTTTCTAAAAATAAAAGAAATCCTAAAATTAGAAAGTTTCTAAAAACATAAAACAAACCCTAATCTTAACCCAATTCTAAAAGTAGCTAATCTCATAAAAATGCAACCGTTAGTCCTCGGCAACAGTGCCAAAAACTTGTTCACAACCCCAAGTGTAGGGTCACAATGTAGTCATAATCTCAGTAAGACTAAGGTTGAATCCACAGGGACAAATCTCATGTGTAATTCTGAAAGCAACTAGAAGTGGAACTAGAAGAAAATGAAAACCTACATTTGGAATATTTGAGAGAGTAATTGCGATTAAATTAATTAAAACTAGTGAATTTAAAGGTGGGAAACTAAGGTTCCCAAGGATCCACTTGTAGAGATGAGGAAGATCTATGCTTGAACACAACTGGAATCAGAGTCCCATCTTATCCAATTAGAAGATATCTCAGTAAAATCAATCTAAACTTCCTTTGACCTAATTCTTAATGGAAGAGCAGTGTGAGAACTAGAAGTTATTCCATCACAAAACCATGCCCATGAGACAATGGCTCAGAACAAGATTTACTAATCCTACAACCAATCTGAGAGAGTTGTGAAAGTTAGGGAGGATTCCATCACCCAACCATGCCCAAGGGACGATGGTGAATAACAGGATTTCCTAATTTCACAGTATCAAAACATGAAAAGAATATCTTCAAAGTTATGTAGATCTATTGTAATTTGAGTCACAACAAACCATTAACAACTGAAAGTATTCCTTATAATCAAACTAGAATCAAACATAGTTCAATATAAACATGAATCAAAGCAATAGAAAACAACCCATCACGCTACAAGCTTCACCTTTAGCCCTAGCTAAGAGGTTTTGCCAACTATAAACATGATTGAACTAGAATCTCTTAAGAAAATCATAAAAATAACCAAGGAAAGGGAAGAAAAACTCTTGGCAAAAGCTTCTCCTCACTTTTACTCCACTCCTCCAACCCTAGGGATGCCCTAAGGACCCATATTTATAGTTTTACAACTTAAATTTTCACATCGAGTTGGAAAAATTTAGAAACTGCTTCAAATTTCCTCACTTTGTGTGCTGTCCACGTAACATTGGACTAGTCGAGGAAATCCTTGGACTAGTTGAGGGCACCTTTAACTGGTCAAGGATTTTCTTTGACTAGTCGAGGATGACCTGATTTTAGTGATTTTAGTTGCTAGAGTTCGAGTCGAGGTAGCTCGATTGGTCGAGCCAGGACTGGTCGAGCAGAGTCCAGGACTGGTCGAGCGTACACAAGACTAGTCGAGGTGGAGCCAGGATTAGTCGAGGATCATGTAAATTCACTTCAAAACTCTGATTTTCTTCATTCTTGACTTGATTTTCTTAGATCTTTAGTATGTGCATTCTTCATTCTTGGTCTTGGTGATTCTTGAGCATTAAATCCATGCTTTTAACATCCTTATTAATCCAAGCTCTTGAATTTACCTTGCACCACAAACATGATTAAAATAGAACATTAAGCATTATCATGTTCATAAAACCAAAGAATAACTAGGGTCCAATATGCAATATTTGACCCTCAACACGTACGAGATTAGTGCTTGTGGATTCAACTTCGGTCTCACCGAGATTATTACTACATCACGACTCTACACTTGGGGTTATGAACATAATGCCCCCGCCACTTTTCAGCGATGCATGATGAGTATTTTTTCTAACATAATGGGGCAATATTTAGAGGTCTTCATGGACAACTTCTCTATCTTTAGTCCATCCTTCAGCGATTGTTTGGAGAATCTTAAATGTGTGCTGAAGTGATGTGAGGAAAAGAATTTGGTACTGAATTAGGAGAAGTGTCATTTCATCGTTCATAAGGGAATTGTCCTTGGACATATCATCTCATCCAAGGGAATTGAGGTAGATAAGGTTAAGATTGATATTATCTCTAACTTACCTCCACCCAAGAACATACGAGAAGTGCGATACTTCTTAAGACACTGTTTCGACCAGAAATGAAAGCATTTGATTCAGGGAAATTATCTTACTTAATAATGACAAAGAGAAAGAATAGAGAGAATATTCATGAAATTTATTCATTCTTAGTTCATTTACATCCTTTTGATCCTTTGATTCTAGAATAAAGTTTCTATGACAAAAATACATTATTTAAAATAGATTCAAATATGAATTTTGGCAGCATTCCGGCTCATATCCTTCATGTCTCCATGGGAGATGAGTTGTGGGGATCTTCTCCATGCACACATCTTCCTTCATTATCACGATAAATGGGTGTCAAACCCTCGAAATGTTTAAAACAACTTGAAAGCCTGACAGAAGATCAACATATTGCTACCTCTTAGGGTGTCCATGCAACTCCTCCATGAGTTGTACGGGCCAAGGAGGCGCACCTTCTCTCTCTCTCTCTCTCTCCCTCTCTCTCTCTCTCTCTCTCTTCTCTCCAGTACCTGTCAGAGGCACTTCTAGAAAATCCGATCCCGCAAATGAGGGGTAGGGGGTATTTATAGGCTCCCACATGTGTGAACTCTTAAATTTTGTGTCGTGGACCCCACTTCGCATTCTTAACCCAACCAACCCTAAAGGACGTAGCGCGGTCTGGCGCACCCATGATGAGTAGCGTGGATCTGCACAACTCATGTGCCCGCGCACCTTGCCACCCGCGCAACTCGCCTTTCTTCAATCTTACTTGATCATCATCATCATCTTTTATGATCCAACAGATGCCCCCTTGATCCGAGATTTGACCACTCATCAAGTCAATTGGAAGGATTAAAATTTGCTCCCTATAGGCTTGAGTTGCGCGGACCCACACTACTTAGGAGTGGACCTCTCCAGCTATAAATAGTAACTCCCCAATCATTACTTCATTCTGAAATTTTCCCTACCCAAACCTCATTTCCGCACAACTCACAGACCACGTAACTCTATTCCACGAGCAACTAAACCCTCCGCGCAACTTAGCTTTCCGCGCTACTGAGAGTGGCGTAACTCGCTGCCCGCGCAACTCTCCAGCACTTAGTGGGAAAACCTTTGTTGAAACTCTGCCAAAGTTTCTACTGCACAGACTTAATCAATTCTTTGACCTTTTAGACTTAACCATTTCTCTAACTTTTCCACAATGGCTCATACCAAGAGGACATTCTGCCTCATAAAACCACACACTGATCAGCCTTCTCATGCCAGTCTTCCAAGTTCCTCCCAAAACCCTAAATCCTCACCTCCAGTCTCTACACCTTCTCCTTTGGCCACCATGCCTTCTTCAATTCTCGAATCTGCTTCTCCCCCTTCTACTCATGAGGAACATCCCAGAAAAAGAGTAAAGGTAACCAAGAAATAGCCCGCCTACATAAAAGAACCTGTCCTTCCAATCCTCGATTTCTCCAATAGAATAAAAACACTCTCATGGCCAATATGCCAAGCAATCATTGCTGGAGACATTCCCGAACCTCTAAAACAAGGTCGGGAAATCGATTAGGAAGTGTGGTTAAAATTAAAAGCTAATCTTCACACTGACATTACTCAATCCCTAATGAGAGAAGACACCACCGCCGTTCTTTTCGAAAAAGCAGCGAAAGAAGTTGAAGTAACAAGAACTCCAAGAGAAAATTAAGGAACATAAGAAGAAGAAACTCCCAAATACTTGAGATAGTGTGAAAGTTCAGGATGGCTTCATCAAGTTCAACAACCCATTCAGAAATGAGCTGATAGTAATTCACCTGAATATATGTCGTTATTTGTCCATTCTTCAAAGAGAGCCTATAGATCGGACCACCCAGAGCAGAATGATGCACACCCCTAATTGGTCCATGAAGGAGGCCAAGATGATAGAGGGTACCTTATCAGAAAGAGGATCAAAGCAACATGTAACATCCCAAACTTTTTAATACCTGAGTATTGAAAGTTCTTAAGTGTTATCAAGAAATTTACTTAGCATGTACACCTGTATGATACCAATCCAACTATTTTAGCCTTACATCCTTGCCTTGACACAAACCTAACCATTGGGAGTTACCTTCATTCAATAGATTCAACCATCTGACAATTGATTTCAAGACAAGACCATCCATCACGTGATTTGACATAACTACTTTCCCATGAATGACACGACGAATGACTCCTTATTCGTAATGATTTAGATATATATTCTTTTATAATAATTTCTTAGAAACATGCCTATAACCATATGAAGCCATTAGATTTCCCAAAACTCATAGATCAGCAATAATTACTAAAATGCCATTAACCTAGACCCCTGGATTCTAGATCACATGATTCCCATGATCTGTTTCATGTGAAATTTTATACCAAGCCTAATTATCATAAATTAACCACACACATTGAATTTTAGCCTTTAGATCATAATTAATTAGATATTTGACATATACATCCGTTCGTACGCTTAGCAGATCAAGATTCTGACCCATCCATCTTGTTCACACCATATGAATATGCTTCACCCACCATTAGAATTATAATATGAGGAACTTAGACATGTGAAAAGTTACTCGAATCTAACAATATACATGTCCTACCCCTAATCGCTCCAAAAAACCCTCTTGTGTTCTTCCATTTACAAAACTGACTGTACATCGACCTACATACATGGTCAAAGTGCTAACCATCAAGTTCCTTTATTTTTAGTAAGTCATCTGACCATCTGTCATGTTTAGATCCGCCAAACAAGCCACGTGAACATCATAATAAATCAATCATCATGAAGATCTTAGGGTTAGGTCCAAACTACCCAATAACTCGTCAATTAGAGATGTACAAACGTTATTTCAAAGTACGGAGTATGTTAGCCATTGAAAGAGCATCTCGACCATCCTTGGCAGATCGGGACCCAAATTTAACTGGTTGAGAGATCTTGAGAAATAAGGATTGACAGTAAAATTTCACTTCTTTTGGACATCGCAGTAGGGAGAAACGAACAATAGAAATTGCTATAAGGGAGAATGGAAATTTTGTAAATAAACAAACCCCATGTGCATTCAGTGGGATAGAGGTTTTCTTTAACAGTGGGCATTACCTCATCACCAGTGGATGGTGTGGTCCACCTAGAGCTAAGATCTACTTCATAATTTGACCTATCGGCCGACACATTGTGACGAAAGTGGTGAAGGGTGTGGATCTTCCAGAAACTAACCACATCGGGCCCCACCAATCACTATAATTTGGAAAAAAAGGGACTTCCACCCACTGTAAGGGAGTTTCTAACCCCAAACATCACTCCACATTCCGATCGTGTGGCCCACCCGAGGATCGAATATACTTCACATTTTGGCCCGTGACCAGACATTGCCTGGAAAAAACAGATGAGAGGAACGGATCCACCAAAGGACTATTGAAACTGGACCATACCTATTTCAGTTGTCCCACGTGTACATGAAGGAAAACTTGTTCAACGGTGAATATCACCACCCACTCCTCATTGGCCACATAAGATGTTTCAGATCTGGGCCGTTCAACCTCTAGCAAAAAGGATTCCGACTCCAATCTAGAATTCCAGAGAAGTCAAGGGAAAACAAAATGAAATACATCAGCGTGTGCGACAACAGACACAATAAGGGAATTCAGTCCCTATTAAACTAACCCCCCAAGAAAACTGACCGCATTAGTGCTACCCATGCGACCCATCGTCCCATCCTAACCGTCCAGGCCCCTTCAAGAAGCAATCCGACGCCTCCCACATCGACCAAAAGGACCGAAAGGGTCAAATGTTGCGACTTCGAATTCTACTGTGCAAAAACCAAATGGTGTAAGGATGACTATACAGGTTCTTTGTAACGTCTCGGAAAAATCCATACAAAAACCTGAGGCCACCTCAGGCAGAAATCCTTAATGAGCGAATCCTTTAGAAATTAGATGAAAATTAATTAAGTAATAAAATAAATTAATCGGTGAATTATCTTGAATCACTATCTATACGAACTGCAGGACCAAAACCATTAGAATCGCTAACTCAGCATTACCTAGAAACCTAGGAGGAATCTCAAAACCCAGTTGCTCTCGAGAGCGCATTGAAACTCCATATCGGACCTGGACTGCACATCGAAAGTCCGATTACCATGAAACTATAAGATTATGACCACCATACTTGGCTTGACAAGCATCATGGGAATCAAACCCAAATAGTATCCAGAAATGCACAACTTGAGCCCTGAGCAAAGTGTGTGAGAAACGCGAATATCTTTAGAAAATGAACTCAAACTTAAGTGAATTGGACCATTCGTTTGCAGGTCAAATTGAAGGTTTCAGACCATCAGTTCCTGACTAAACTATACCCTTGGATCAGGGAAATTTCCCTACACATGTCAGTATACTTGTGGCCCTGATCGAGTGGTGATGACCGTTGAACTAAAACAGGTCCTCCACAATCGATCTACAAATCTGATCGGACTAAAACCTCAACCTGGCTTTGATCCATGGTCAGAGAATTTACTCCATGACTTAGGTGATAAATGGGCCTCCAAATGAGTCCTATTTGCCTGAAACAAACACCCTTTGGCTATAACCTAAGTATACCATGGCCCTGGGGCCATTGACATCAGTTCTGGGCCTATATAATGCCCTTAAACCACCCCTCTCTCATTCCATACGATTTTTCTCCAAACCCTAGGAGAGAGAAGAGAAAAGAAGAGAAAAGAGTGAGGAGAAGAGAGAGATTTTGGGAGATCGAAGCAGAGTCCCTCTCTTACCACTACATGCGCTTGATCGCCTCTACGTCTAGCTACATGGATCATTTCAACTTTGATTTGGGTAAGAAACCCTAACCCTAATCTTATTTTAGGAATCCAAAAAGAAGAATCGATGAAATAGCTAACCTATTTCGTGATTTAGGTAGCCGTTGTGCTGTAGACGGAAGCGTAGTGTACGAACCAAGTTCATAACAAGCAAACCGACGAAAGGTACGGACTATAAATGTTTAGGTTATGGTTTTTAAGGCTTTAAATGTCAGCAATGATTTAGTCTGACTTGATTGCTACCACATGACTTTAGTTATGATGTATTCGATAAATTATACATATATGTACTATGTTGAAATATAATGCATTCCATGTGTTTGTTGAAATGTTTAAATGAGTGTAAAATCATGATTTGTGCTTGCCATGACTATTAATCTAGAATACATGATTGTTATATGTATGACAACTCCTTTGCGAAAGGATTTGCCCTAATATATGTTATAACTAAGTTATATCATGTATGTTGAAATGTGTAGTCTAAGTTTTGAAAAAATGTCTGAATGACTAGGTGTTTGATGAATTGCATTTACTAAGGGTGTTGAGGTAGGATTCTTAACTACCTTAACTATATGTATAAATTCCTTCATGTAACTTACTCCAACTACGTGATTTATGTATACAATACATATGTATGATAATATGTTCATTATGTGTTTTATACAATGCTCAAAGGATTGTAGCGTTTGAATTGGTTGTTCAATACTGCTATGACTATCACATGTGATTTCTTGTTACATTTGAGTGTGATTGGGACTACTGCGTAGTCCAGGCAATCGGTAACAGTTTCTAATCGAGTGGCCGAACTAATCTCGCCACAACGGATACGTTCGATGAATCTGAGTCGTACGGTAATTATCGACAGTGGTTAGGCTATGAGGAGTGTGTATGTACTCCATGTCGATTAATTTCGCGTGTGCTCGTACAAATCGAACTTGTCAAGTAACCCGATTGGCCTAATATATGTTTACCATGTATGAATGCTACTGCTTGAATCTAAGGTACCACTTACCAATGCAAAGCCCATTTAAACCATGGTTCTAAGATCCGCTAAGACTCATGAGCCAGGCATGGTGGTATGGGATACCGTGGTTGAGCTGTCGGCCTATACGGGTGACGAGCCTCCCCGTAGTGACTTGTAACGCCCTGAAATTCAGGGGTCAAGTATAACTCAACTCCCGAGTTCCAAAACATCACTTATGCAACATATTTAATGATGGATGTATGTTGTTTGTATTAGTGCATAAAACATGGAATAGATTAAGCCAAATAACAAATATAATTCAGGGATAAGTGAAGAAAGCAAGCGGAAGACTTGAAGAAATATATGTGTACATGTACAAATCCCTGAAATACATATACATACCAGGTCGTTCTAATAAGTGTTACTATCAAAATTATAAGTATTAAATTACATCATTTAATTCCCAAAAGAAATCCCAGCATCCCGCGCATCAGAACTAGGCTCACTAGAACCCGTCTGAAAACTGCATAAAAGAGAAAGCAGCCTCATCATCATCGATCTCCCGGTCTGCCTCAGAAGTCGCCTCAACATCTACAACATCAGCAACTAAGACAGTCTGGTGGGTGTTTAACACCACCCCAGAACGTGGGAGTGAGTGATCAACTCAGTGGAACAATAAAGCAAAGGTTAACATGTTATCAGTTCAATCAAGCAGTAATAATAAAGCAGAACAATTAAACATGTCCTAAGTACTCTTGTTAATGCAAGGATGTATGAAGAATGATGCATGCCCTCACGCGTACACCCTCAGCGTCTTCATCTTACGTTACGCATGACATCGCCTCAAAGTGCGCCACATCTACAAAGCACATGCAAATGCGGTGCATGAACATGATTACCAGGTTGTTATTAGTCCTTTTCATACAGCAGGATTGGGAAGCTAAGGTACCTTCCTCATATCAACATCCAAACAGTGATCCATTCTAGGGTCGTCAGTCTTAGACATCTCATACGATCATATTTTTTCAAGTCGTTGCAAAGGGCTCGTCACCAATCAATGCACGCCTATCATACCATCGTTACTACACTAAGGCTCGTAACCTCAATGCGGTATCCAGGCATACTCGAGGTCACTACAGAGGGCTCGTCACCAATCAATGTAGGTCGACAGCACGAATATAGTGTCCCATACCGCCATAATCGGCTCACGAGTTTGGTTGCTCACTGGTCACTACGGGGAGGCTCGTCACCCTAGCGTAGGCCGACAGCTCGACCACGGTGTCCCATACCACCATGTCCGGCTCATGAGTCTTATCGGATCAAGGTACCATGGTTAATAGGATTTCATCGGTAAGTTTGGTACCCTAGATTCAAACAATAGCGTTCATACATGGTGAACATACATCGGACAATTGGGTTACTTGATAAACTCGACTAGCACGAGCGCACGTTGGGTTGAACAACATAGAGTGCGCAAACACTCCGCGTGGCCAAACCACTGCCGACAACTCTAATACGACTCGGGTTCGTCTAATCACGTCCTACGTGGCGAAAGCAACCTCAGCCACGAACTTAAGGCCAATTACCGATTTCCTAGACTATTCATAGTCCCACACACATTCCATTACAACAGATATTCATATCTACAATTTAGAATAGTAATGGAACAACAACTCAAATCATGTAGTACGTAAGCATTTGAAGAATATCAACTTAACATGGAATTTCACATAAGTAAGACTTGAAATTAAACAACAAGGAAAATAACTTGCATGAAGGAAATCATACACACTAGTAGGAGAGTTGAGAACGCCCATACTAGGTTGATATATCACACTTTAGATCATTCAGACATTTCTACAAACACTTAGAATACATAATACAACATACATGACATATGTTGAAATACACATTTGGACAATTCCTTTTACCGAGGAGTTGCCGCACATACAACTAGCATAAGTACACGACAAATAATCATGGCAATCACATGTTCATATTTTATACGCATACGGTACTTTATACATACACATAGAATACATAAATCTCAATGTAACACAAGCATATCAGGAATGCAAAATAAACATAACATTTGGCATGTGAAATCTCATCCATAGCAAGAATAAACCATTCACTGGCATTGAAAGCCTTGAAAACCATAACCTATACGATTAAAGTCGGCACCTTAATCCAGAAAAGAACACCGAACTGATTTCAGACGATATGTCTTCATCAACGGCGACAGGATAACCTAAGGCAAGAATAGAAATGAGATACAACAACACAAAGACTATTCTAAGCTCTAACACAGATTAGGGTTAGGTTAACTTACCCAAAGATGAACTCAGAATCGCCGGAATAACGATTCTAAAGTGAAGGTTTAAGGATAAAGAAGAATAGGAAAGAATCTAAGATGAATCACCAACTTCTCTCTCACTTTCTCTCTCTTTTCCTCTCTCTTTCTTAGCTAGGGTTAGGAAATTCGTATGGAAAAGAGAGCTAGGGTTTTAAGGTCTATAAATAGGCCTAACATTGATGAAAATAACCCCAGAGCCAAGGTATACTTAGGGTATAACCAAAACAAGCCTCTCTCGATCCAATGAAGCACTTCCGGTGGGCCGATTACCACAAAAGGTCGGACTTAAGCTCACTGACCATGGATCTAGGTCAAGCTGAGTTTTCGTACCAACCGGATCTTCAGATCAGCTGTGGTGGACCACACTCAATTCAACAGTCACCGAATCTTGATCAGGTCCACAAGCACAAGGACATGCCTGGGCCACCTTCCCTGATTAGAGGGTGAAATTGGGTCAGAATCCAACGGTCAGATTGCTTAAAATCATCGCGCAAGTGACACGACTCAGATTTCACAAAATCTTAATTAATTTCCAATCGTTCTCACACTCTTCACTCCGAACTCAATCAAATCGACCCAGGACATCATCTGGAGTTGATTTTTGAGGTGATGGTCAAGTCCAACATGGTGACCACAACAGCCTAAGATCATCACTATCGGACTTTCGACGCGCGGTCCAGGTCCGATCCAGAACTTCCAAAAATTCCATGAATCCCAGATTTCAGAGTAACATAGCGCTAACCATTCTACAGGTTTTAAGTCATGCAGATCCAATTTAAAGTGATTGATGTAAATTTCACAAGCAATCGAGTTAAGCTTTAATTACCCCCAAAAGCTTCTAAGGAAAATAGAGGTAGTACTCGGATCTTGGCACAAAATTTTCTGGGTCATTACATGACTAGTAAGCAACTGAAACTCGTGAGCCGAATATGGTGGTATGAGACACTGTATTCGAGCTGTCAGCCTACGCTAAGGTGACGAGCCTTCCCGTAGCGACCTCAAGTATAAATTAGGCCTACGCTAAGGTGATGAGCCTTCTGTAGTGACGTCAAGTGTAAACTCGCGAACTTGCCTATCCACTGTTTTTCAAATCAGGGGTGATGTTGCCCTATAACTTGCCTATCGTATGTGATTAACTAGGATTGATGACCCTAGATGAATTATCGTTTAGGTAAATGATATAAAAGGAGGTACCTTAGCTTTCCAAATCTGCTGTATGAATAAGCCTAAGTACTTGGCTAACACTATCATGCATTGCACTGCATGTCCTTTGGCGAGGAAGTGCATAGTGGGAGTTGCCATGCGCAACCGTGAATGGTGTCTTTGAGTGAGGCAGGAGAGGGCATGCATCATTACAGCATACCATTCCTACATTAATAAGAATACTTAAGACATGATTGTTCTATTGCTTTATCATTACTGCTTGATTGAATTAATAACATGTTAACATTTGCCTTATAGTACCACTGAGTTGATCACTCACTCCCACTCTGGGACGATGTTTTAAAACACCAACCAGACTCTATTGTAAATGCAGGCGGCGATGATGTCTACGCTACTAATTGGGATTTCATAGACGACGAGGAGGAATTCTTCTATGTCCAGCTATCAGGTGGGTCTATGTAGACCATGTACTGATTAACGGGATTACATGGACTATAAGGATTAGTTGGACACTTACATTTTGTATTTTGTAAATTTTGAAACAATACATGTATATATTCATCTTGGTAACATACTCATACTCTAGGGATTGAGAAACACTTATTTACCTTATATACGTACCTCAGTCTTTCACTTGCTTAACTTAATTATCTCTGGAGTATGATATGCTGATTTAGTATAATCTCACTCATATTTAATGCACTAATATGACATTTAAACATCATTATCTATGTTGCATAAGTGATGTGTTGGAACTCGGGAGTTGAGCTTTGCACGACCCCTGATTTTTAGGGCATTACAAGTTGGTATCAGAGCATGATTTGGATTAAACTGGACCTAGGTTATGGTAACACGATGCACACTGATGTACTTTGACTTTGGAGGGGGTGATAAAACACAGAAATGATCGTAGGATCCCAAGCTTCACCAACAAACGAAAAGTGACCGTTGCATGTAGCCCGTACGCGACTAAGGCCATGTAAAATGATCTCGATTCCTTCCTAGGCCGTCAAACGACGAGTTTAGACCATTACCCTGTAAATCTCAAACTCAAAACACGTCAAAAGGCGTGAATATGTGTGAGATAGGGCGAGAAAATGCACCTCACAGCCATAGGGGCCTAAACCACAAAAAATGGTGGGACCCAGGGGGTCCCCCGTGCATTTCTGGCACCCCAGGAGGGGGTGGCCACCACCTCACTACAGCGACACCACCCTAAGTCTAGCGGACCACGGAGACGCCTCGCCTATCGCGGCGCACCACGCCCCTGTCCATCGGGCCACGATGGGCTCGCGGGTCCGGCGGCTTGCCGCCCTTTCCCCACTCATGTGGGGCCCCTTTTTGTGTGGGACCACTTAGTTTGGTCCCTATTTACACCCCTTTGCCCTATTTCCTTCATTTCACCCCATTCCAAGCCCCCTAGCTCTTAAAAATCCTCATTTTCTCTCTTAAATCTTCATTCCATACTTCATCTTCTTCTTCTTCTTCTTCAATACTCATACACCCACCACCATTTCCCTCAAAAACCCATCTCCTACCACTTTCTATCTCCCTATTTCTTCTCATTTGAGCACACAGGTCCACCATTGTGTCTCATAAAACCTAAACCCATCAACCCATCTCCTCCATCAAGCTTTCTTCACTCCTATGGCCCTCTTTGAGATAATGTCTGTCGTTTTCTCACTCTCCACACTCCTTTCTCTCATAGGAAAGAGAAGAGTGTCCACGGATGAAGTCGGCCTAGCTGCCCAACCCAATCGAGGAAGAAAGCGGGCGCAGAAGTAAGCACAAGTGCCGCACATGAGCAAACGATGAAGGGGGATCTCGATCCCCAAATCCCACTTAAAAAAGTTTTATCGGCAGGCATCGGTCATGGTAAGTTTCGTGGCCATAGAGTTATGTTTGAAGCGCATGTGGATGAGAGGCTATTTAAGCTATATCTAGTAATAGACCTCTTGTTAGACTCCGGGTGGGGTCCTATATTTAAAGACAAGTCTCACGCGTGCGAGAACACGATCCAAGCCTTCTATGCCCACATTCGTGATCCACTACTGGAGCCTCTAAAGTTCATTATTTCTATAGGAAGGTAGGAAGCAATAATCAATGTGGATGTGATGGCCTGAATTATGGGAATTGCACGTGGTGAAGTGCATGCTAATAAATCCCATCTCAAGAGTATGCGAGAAAGAGATCGTCGTACGCGGTTTCTTTGTGGCCGACCGGTTCACTAGAAGCGAGGCAATTGCCTTCCATCAACTAAATTGGCAGGCGATTTCCACCTGCTCCACCATATATTCACATATAATGTGTATCCTAGGTGGGTAACCGTACCGAATGCACTCATTTAATGGTGGACTTCTTGTACAAAGATGGATAGGGAGATAAACTATGTCTGCCTACGTTCGCCTTACTACAAATAATCCAAACTGTACGCTCTGTTAGGAGAGATGTTTCACTTGCATTTGGCCAACTCATATGCAAGGTTGCTCGAGAGTTCGGCTACAGACTTAACATGGATGAGCTTACGCCAATCCACTTTATCAATGACACTACACTTAACAATAAGGGAATTGGCCCTCGACAATGTCAAGCCCAACTTGATGATTATGGGGGTGAGACAGAAAGTGAAGAGGAAGAAAGTAATGAAATAGAGGAAGAAAGCAATGAAGAAGAGGAAGAAAATGAGATAGAAGAAGTGAGGAAGGAGGAAGTGAGGAAGAAGAGGAGGAGGCCCAAGATTCTAATGAGAGACCTCCTACTGCTACACATGGGCATCGCCATGATCAGGCCACCCTAGAAGCATGCCTCGCTCAGATTGAAGAGAACCAGGCCACCCTGAGATAAGAGGTCAAGGAGACCCAAGCTGAACTGAAGCAGAAGCTTGAAGAGAGTCAGGCTTACATGAAGTAGAGGTTTAAGAAGGTGTCCCGCACTCTGAAGGCCCTCCTGTGTTATATGCAAGACAAGGGTGCTCCTCCACCATCACCAGATTCGGACGGCTAGTCATAGGATGCAGTCATATTTTAGTTCACATTATTTCTAGTTTTCTTTTGTAATAGCCTTGGTAGGCTTGGTTGGTTGTTAGTGTGTTTAGTGTTTAAAACTTGTGTTAGAATAGCTCACATGCATCTTCTGTCATGATCCATGTAAGACTACGTCTCATGTATTGTGACGATCTTAGTGAAATGAAATGCATGAAGCTTCTTTTGATTTGAAATGTGAATGATGTTTAGATAAGTGTGTATTATTATGTTAAATCTTACACGGGTTGCACCCTATGTTGTATATAGGGAATGCCACCTAAGAGCACTCGGAGCACTGCACATCTCGTACTTGGCGAATCGTTTGACGAGATGCCTCCCCTGAGCGATAGCCACACGAACCCTACTTTGGGCTCTGATAGCGACACCATGCCGGATTCTCAGCCAGTCAATGGCCCTACAAATGGGCCAACACCTAGTGCACCACTGATTCTAGAACAAAACCACACATCTACCTCGAAGCCACGCATGCCTCAGGCGGCTCCTCCTCCTGATAGGTTAGAGCAGATAATGCTCCTAATACAGCAGCAGCAGTAATTTTGGACCACGATCGCCGAGGCCCTCGCCCAGAACATGAATATGGTCCTGCCTACACCACCTGTGCAGCCTGTTGGGAATATGAATGCTTGTGGTTTATTTGAACGCTTTCAACGTTTCTAACCTCTCACCTTTGCAGGCACTCATAGGCCCAAGGAGGCCAAATACTGGCTCGACTGCATCTCTAAGATGCTGAAGTCGCTACACTGCACTGAGGCAGAGCAGGTAGAATTGGTTACATACATGTTCGAGAAGTAGGCCAGTCTCTTGTGGGACAACATCCTACGAATTGTTACCCCTGGATACGTATGGACGTGGGACACGTATGAGACTCACTTCCATGAGAAGTACTTCCCCCTCACTTACCGTAATGAAAAGGAGGGTGAGTTTCTTCACCTCTGACAGGGAGGGATGACCATGGCAGAGTATGAGAACCGCTTCATGGAGCTAGCCAGATATGCTCCTTTAATACTAGCAAACAAGTCGATGAAGATGTGACAATTTTCTGAGGGTATGGGCCCTGAAATCCGCATGAAGATGTGTTGTGCTAGCATTCCCAACTACACTGAGCTAATGAACATGTCCCTGTGAGCTGAGAAGGATGGGGATAGACTGTCCCATACACGTGTGCCTATGGGCCCGAGGCCCCGACTTCACTTGCCAAACTGACCATTCCTCAGCAAGAGGCCACGTGCAGATTCGCCTCCCAAACTTATGGCTCCACCGACTCAGCAGAGGTGATCTGATCTATAGTGCACCTACTGTAAGAGGTTGGGCCATACAAACACTTATTGCTTTACCAAGATGAGGGATAATGGCTTCACGCCTCCTCAGAAGATTAATAGTCAATTGCCACAAGCCATTCAGCTCCCCCTCTACGATCAATACTGCCAGCACAGCCTTCTTACAGACCAAATGTACCTCGAAGTAGGCCACCTCAACGGCCTATAGTAGCGCAACCAAATCATCCTTAACAAGCTCATGTGTACTCACTTGCATCCGAGTCAGCAACTGCAACACCATTAGCTTTCGAAGTCACAACACATCCAAGGTACACCAGTCTTCCTATTGGTGGACACCAGGTCCATATCTCGATAATATCATGCGTAGTAGTTAAACGACTAGTGATGAAAACTTCTCCTATGATTGGGGTGAGACTCCTTACCACCACAGAAACTTTTTCAGACCCTACCAAGATTTGTAAGGGTTGCTTGATAAACTTAGGAAGCAGAACAGTGCTCGTCAACCTGATTGTTGCCCCACTATGTCATTATGATGTCATTCTTGGTATGGACTGGCTCACCAATATGAAAGCAGAAATCGATTACGATACTAAATTAGTGACAACCCATGGACCTGAGGGCATGACCTTTACTTTTCCAGTGCAGGTCAGTTGGTACTACCGCATTAGTTGTTACGCTACCTTACTAGAAAATGTCGATGGTCCGACACTTGGAAACATGCCTGTGGTCCTGAACTTCTGGGAAGTGTTTAAGACAATCCCTGGATTACCTCCTCAGTGCGAGATTGACTTTACTATCGACCTTGTGCCTGGTGCGACACCCATTTTCTTACCCACGTATTGCATGCCTCCATATGAAATGGAGGAATTAAGGAGATAGATTGATGATTTGTTGGATTCAGGTTTCATACGGCCTAGCATGTCTCCTTGGGGAGCACTTGTGCTGTTTGTGAAGGAGAAGGATGGATCACTGCGATTATGTACTGATTATCGCAGGTTGAACCAAGTGACAGTTAAGAACAAATATCTTTTGCCCAGGATAGATGATCTGTTTGACCAGTTGAAAGGGGCACAGTACTTCTCGAAGATCGACTTACAGTCCGAGTACCATCAGTTGCACGTTAGGGATGAAGACGTGCAGAAGACAGCATTCAGAACCAGTTATGGGCACTACGAGTTCCTCGTGATGTCGTTCAGACTTACGAACGCACCGGTAGTGTTCATGCACCTGATAAACTGGGTGTTTCAGCCATACCTGTATCGGTTCATCATCGTATTGATAAAAGACATTTTGATATACTGCAAGAGCTGAAAGGATCACGAAGAGCACCTGCGAGCAGTCTTCGATACTCTCAAGAAGAACCAGTTATTTGCTCAATACAAAAAATACAACTTCTGGAAGTAAGAAGTCAAGTTCCTGGGACATGTTGTGTCCAAGGAAGGTATCGTTGTGGACCTTGCCAAGCTGGCTGCAATTCAAGACTGGGAGCAGCCCGGTTCAGTTACAGAAGTGACGAGTTTTCTGGGACTTGTTGGCTACTATCGCCGATTCATTAAAGACTTCTCCAAGATAGTCAGACCATTAATCTTCCATCTTCTTCCATATTTTACACCCATCTACTACCATTCTCTCAAAACTACCTCTTACTACTCTCCATTTTCCCTACTTCCCCACATTTGAGCACAAAATTCATATTTTTATGTCTCATAACTCTCAAGCTCCTCAAATCTATTTTACTCTCAAGATTTTTCAACTTTATGGCTCTCTTTGAGCTAGTTACCACCATCTTCTGGACTCTACGCTCCTTTCCCTCATGGGAAAGAAGAGAGCGGCCCCGGATGAGGCTGGGCTAAGCCGACCACGTCGTACTATGAAGAAGGCGAGTGTCGAGGCTAGTACAAGTGTCGAGCGAGAGTGAAGATCCAAGGGGGACCTCGATCCTCAAACCCATTAGAAAGATCACTACCTGTGGGCATCGATCTCGGTATGTTCCACAACCGCAAGGTCGTATTTGAAGCACATGTTGATGAGTAGTTGTTTGGAACATATCCAGTCATCGACTTTCTCCTGAAAAATGGGTGGGGTCCCATATTCGAGGGAAATGCTCACTCAAGTAAAGGTGTTGTGCGAGCCTTCTATGCCCACATACGGAACCCACTGTTAGAGCCTCTCCAGTTTACTATCCCTTTGGGAAGGCAGGAGGCCATAGTAGATGTGGACATGAGTAGATGTGGACATGATGGCCCGCATTATGGGAATTGAAAGAGGTGTGGTACATGCTAGTGAAACTCGTCTCGCTAATGAGCGGGAGAGAAATCACTGCACACGTTTCCTAAGCGGCCAACTTGAGCATTGGAGGCGAGGAAATAGCTTCGCTTCATCTAAGATGACGAACGACTTCTACCTGCTCCACCACATATGCACGTATAATATGTATCCTAGGTGGAGTAACCGCACCGAATGTACAAAGTTCATGGTGGACTTCTTGTATAGAGTCGGGCAAGGAGAGAAAGTATGCCTAACTACTCTTGCCCTATCTCAAATAATCAGCACTGCACAGTCTACTAGGCAAGACTCCTCGCTACCTTTCGGCCGACTTATTTGCAAAATTGCCCGCCACTTCAGTTTCAAACTCCATATGGATAACGTCGCTCCAATCCACATTATCAGTGAGAACACGCTCGACAACATGGACATTGGCCCTAGGCAACGCCAAGTCCAACTTGATGAGTAGAGCGACGAAATAGAAGAAGAAGTGAAGAGGATGAGGGAAGTGAAGGTGCGGAAGAAAGCGGTGATGGTGAAGAAGGAAGTGGTGAGGAAGAAGGTGAAGAGGAAGATCAGGGAGAAGAAGAGGAGTCCCAAGACTCTAATGTGGGCCCTCCTGCTACACATGAAGACTGCCATGATCGAGCTTCCTTAGAAGCCCGCATGGCCAGAATTGAGGAAAATTAGGCTGCCCTAAGACAGGAGTTTAAGGAGAATTAGGCTTATCTAAAACAAAAATTCAAGAAAATGTCTTGCACCTTGAAGGCCCTCCTGTGATGTATGCAGGATAAGGGTGCGCCTCCACCTTCACCAGAGTCAGCGGACTAGTTGTGTTGCAGTGGTCCTTTGGTTTTCCCTGTTTATTATTTTCTTTATAATAGCCCTAGTTGGCTTGGATGGATGTTTGAATAGTTAGTTTAAAATTGCTGGTAAATTAGCTCACATGCATCTTCTATCATAATTCATGTAATACTACACCTCATGTATTGTGACAAATTTGGGCTTAATGAAATGCATGAAGCTCTTTTTATTTGCAATGTGTAGAATGGTTGGAAAAGTGAGTAACATTATTTTAAACCTGACACACGTTGCACCCTATGTTGTATATAGGGGATGCCTGCTAAAAACACTCAGAATATAGCACGTCTCACACTTGGTGGATCGATTGACGAGGTGCCTCCCCTGAACGATAGCTAGACGAACCCTAGCTTGGGCCCAAACTTTGAGATAATGCTGGATTCATAGCCGGCCATTGGCCCCACCAATGGGCCAATACCTTGTGCACCACCGGTTCTGGAACAGAACCATGCATCTACATCAACGCCACACATGCCTCGGGCGGCTCTCCTCCTGATAGGTTGGAGTGGATGATGCTCCCGATGTAGCAACAGCAGCAAGTATTGGCTACGATCGTGGGGGCCATTACCCAAAACATGACTACGGTACCACCTATGCAGCCTGCTGTGGCTATGAATATAAGCGGCTTGTTTGAGTTCTTTCAGCGCTACTGTCCTCCTACTTTTGCGAGTACTCACCAACCTGAGGAGGCAGAGTATTGGTTGGATCGTATATCCAAGATGCTGAAGCCACTGCACTGTACTGAGGCAGAACAAGTGGAGCTAGTTACGTACATGTTTGAAAAGGAGGCTAGTCTCTGGTGCAACAGCATCCTATGGACCATCCCCGGAGGATACGTGTGGACGTGGGACGTGTTTAAAACTCGTTTCCACGGAAAGTACTTCCCTCTCATTTATCATAATGAAAAGGAGGGTGAATTTCTCTGCCTTCAACAAGGGGGGATGACAGTAGCCGAGTACGAGAATCGCTTTACAAATCTAGCCAAATATGCACCATTGATCCTGGCAGACGAGCCGATGAGGATGCAACAATTTTCAGAGGGTCTGCGGCCTGACATCCATACAAAGATGTGTTGCACTAGCATTCCCAACTATGCTGAGCTAGTGAACATGTCCCTGCTAGCTGAGCAAGATGGAGACAGGGTGTCACAGACACATGCCGATAGGCCTAAGGCCTCGACCCAAGCTGCCAAATCGACCATTCCTCGGCAAAAGGCCGCATGCAGATTTGCCTCCCAGGCTAATGGCTCCATCGACCCAACCAAGGTGATCAGATCTTTGGTGTGCCTACTGTAAGAGGGTGGGCCATACAGACACCTACTATTTTACCAAGATGAAGGACAACGACTTTATGTGGCCTCAGAAGATCAACTACCAGCTACCACAGGCTATTTTAGCACCACCCCTATGATCCGCACCACCAGCACAGCCATTCTACAGACCACTTGTACCTTGAAATAAGCCGCCTCAATGACCTATGGCAGCACAACCCAATCGTTCTCAACAAGCACATGTACATGCACTTGTAGCTAAAGCATCTGAGTTAGTAACTGCAGTGCCTTTAGCATTTGAAGTCACTGCCCACATTCAAGGTAGACTTGTATCTCTATTAGTGGACACCGAGTCCACTATTTCGATAATATCGTACTCTATAGTCAAGCACTTAGGGCTGAACACTATCCCTATGGTTGGGGTGAGAGTCCTTACCGCAGTAGGGACCTTCTCCGACGCTACTAAGCTTTGTAAAGGTTGCCCGATAGACTTAGGAAGCAGAACGGTGTGCATTGACCTGATCATCACCCTACCGTATCATTACGATGTCATCCTCGGCATGGATTGGCTCACCAAAATGAAGGCAGAGATCGACTGCGAAACCGACTAGTGACAGCACATGCACCCAAGGGCACGGCCTTTACTTTCCCAGTTCAGGTCAGTTGGCCCTACTGCATAAGTTGTTATGCTTCCTTATTTGAGAATGTTGATGGTCCGACACTTGGGGACATGCCTGTAGTCTAAGATTTCATGGACGTGTTCAGAACGATACCTGTACTACCTCCTCGGCGCGAGATCGACTTTACTATCGACCTTGTGCCTAGTGTGACACCCATTTTCTTACCAACATACTGCATGCCTCCATGTGAAATGAAGGAATTGAGGAGGTAGATAGATGATCTGCTGGAATCAAGTTTTATATGGCCTAGTGTATCCCCTTAGGGAGCACCGGTATTGTTTATAAACAAGAAGGATGGGTCACTACAATTGTGTATTGCTTATCGCAGGCTGAATCACGTCATGGTCAAGAACAAGTATCCTCTGCCCAGGATAGATGACCTATTTGACCAATTGAAAGGGGCACGATATTTCTCTAAGATCGACCTGCAATCAGGGTATCATCAGTTGTACATTAGGGATGAAGACGTGCTGAAAACTGCATTCAGAACCAGTTTTGGGCACTATGAGTTTCTCGTGATGTCGTTTGGACTTACGAATGCACCGGCTGTGTTCATGGACCTCATGAATCGGGTGTTTCAGCCATATCTGTACCAGTTCATCATCGTGGTTATAGATGACATTTTGATATACTCCAAGAGTCGGAAAGATCATGAAGAACACCCGCGAGTAGTCTTCGATACTCTCAGGAAGAATCAGTTGTTTACGCAATACCGAAAATGCGACTTCTAGAAGGAGGAAGTCAAGTTTCTGGGACACATGGTGAGAGTGAAGAATCCGAATGGAGAGTTGGCTCGGACGGAGGTTTACGATACCATGGCCGCCTATGCATCCCGAACCATCATGACTAGAGAAGGAAAGTTTTAGAGGCTGCTCACAATTCAAGGTTGGCAATGCATCCAGGTAGTACGAAGATGTATAAAGACATGAAGCATTCGTACTGGTGGGACAACATGAAGGCCCAAATAGCAGACTTCGTGTCCCGTTGTCTCACGTGCTAGCAGGTCAAGGCCGAGCATCGCCGACCTCCTGGTTTACTTCAGCCCATGCCCATAGATGAATGAAAATGGGATTTCATATCTATGGACTTCATTTTTGGGTTACCAAAGACGAAGAAGGGGCATGACTCTATTTGGGTGATTGTGGACCGATTGACGAAATTGGCTCATTTTCTCCCGGTTAGAGTTTCAAACTCAGCAGACGATTTAGCCAAGCTGTATATCAAGGAGATTGTACAACTACATGAAATTCCTATGGAGATTGTGTCGGATCGAGACACGTGATTCATGTCTATATTATGGAATCGAATCCAAGAAGCAATGGGAGTACAACTGAAGTTCAGTACCATGTTCCACCCACAAACCGATGGGCAGACGGAACGAGTGAATCAAATATTAGAAGACATGTTGCGAGGGTGTGTGCTTGATTTCAAGGACAGTTGGGTTGATGTCTCTCTTATGCCGAGTTTTCTAATAACAACAACTTCCAAGCGAGCATTGGCATGGCTCCCTACGAAGCATTATACGGGCAACCACGTCGAGCACCACATTATTGGGCAGAAATTGACGAGAAGAGCTTGGTTGGCCTATATCTAGTTCAGGTAACCATAAAGAAGATCAACATTATCAGGCGTCAACTTCTTACAGTCCAGAGTAGACAAAAGAGTTATGCCGATACCCGATGGTGACAACTGGAATTTGAAGTTGGGGACCATGTATTTCTAAAAGTTTTCCCAATGAAAAGAGTCCTTCGATTTGACAAGAAATGGAAGCTTACACCGAGATTCATTGGCCCATTCCAGATTCTAGACCGAGCGAGTGTGGTAGCATACCGTCTTGTCTTGCCCACACCACTCACAGGCGTGCGCAATGTATTTTATGTATCGATGCTAAAGAAATACGTTCCTGATCCTACTCATATTATTAAGTGGGAGCAGGTGTAGCTAAGTGAAGATGCTACCTATGTACTTCTACCAATACGTATTCTAAATAGGAAGGAACAAGTGCTACGCAGCAAAGTTATCCCGCTGGTGAAAGTATTATGGACTCACCACATTAAGGAAGAGGCTACTTGGGAAACAGAAGCTGAATTCCGTAAGAACTACCCTCAGATCCTCAAGGAGTATGAAAAAGTACTAATTTTGGGGATGAAATTTTTCTTTAAGGGGGGTAGATTGTAACGTCTCGAAAAAATTCGTACAAAGGCCCGAGTACCACCTCAGGCAGAAATCCCTAAGGATCATATCTTGTAGAAGTTTAGGCAAATTTTAGTTAAATACTAAACTAAATAGGTAGTGGATTTAGCTTGAACCACTATCTATACAGACAGCAGGACCCAAAACCATCAAAATTGCTAACTCAACATTACTTAAAAACACAGGAGAGATCCCAAAAGCCAGTTGCTCTCAGGAGCACATTGAAATTCTTAATCAGAGCTGGACCGCATGTTGAAAGTCCGATGACCGCGAAACTATAGGGTTATGTCCGCCTTACTAGGCTTGACCAACATCACGAGAATTGAGCCTAAATAACATCTAGAAACACACAACTTGAGCCCTGAGCGAAGTGTGTGAGAAACGCGAATATCCTTAGAAAAGGTATTGAAACTTAAGTGAATTGGGCTATTCGCTTGCCAATGAAATTGAAGATTTCAAATCGTCAATTTCTAACCAAACTTCACCCATGGATCAAGAAAATTTCCCTGCACATATCTGTATACTTGTGGCCCTAATCGAGCGACAACGACCGTTGATCTTACACAGGTCCTCCACGATCGATCTGCTAATCCGATCATACCAAAATCATAACCTGGCTTATATCCATGGTCAGGGAACTTACCCTATGCCGTAAGTGAGGAATGAACCTTCCTAAGGGCCCTGTTTGTCAGAAACAGGCACCCTTTAGCTATAACCTAAGTATGCCATGGCCTTGGGGCCATTTACACTAGTTCTAGGCTTATATAATGACCTTAAACCACCCCATTCCCATTTCATACGAATTTCTCTAACCCTAGGAGAGAGAAGAGAGAAAAGAGGAGAAAAGAGTGAGGAGAAGAGAGAGAGATAGGGAGATCATTGCTGGGATTCACTCCCACTACTCCATGGGCTGAATTACCTCTCCTGGTTCGCTACACAACCTTTTTCAACTATGATTTGGGTAAGAAATCCTAACCCTAATCTTGATTTAGGGATCCAAATAGCGTAAATGATGAAATAGCTAACCTATTTCAATATTTAGGTACCCGTTGTTCTGTATTTGGGAATGTAGGATTCAAACCGAGTTCGAAATGAGTATTCTGATGAAAGGTGCGGACTATAAATATTTAGGTTATGGTTTTCAATGCTCTCAATGTCAGCTAATGATTTATATCTGACTTGATTGCTACCATATCATCTTAGACACATCGATTTCGATGTATTACACATGTACGAACTATGTTGTATAACTATGCATCCTATGTGTTTGTGGAAATGTTTGAATGAACATGTAAACATGATTTGTGCTTGTTATGATCACTAAGCTAGGATTCATGATTGTTATTTGCATGATGACATCCTTGTAGATGGAATTGCTAAAATACTTGTTGTAACTAGCCTAGTCTATGTATTTGCTTATGTGTAGCCTAAGTGTTTGATAAATTGTCTGAATGAGAAAATGTTAATGATTTGTACTTATTATAGGTATTAAGATAGTATTTTGCATTACCTTATACATATGTATAATTTATTTCATGTAATCATACTTGCCTCTACGCAATTTATGAATAAAATGCAAGTGTTTGTTAACATGTTCAAGGTGTTTAATAAAATGCTCAAATGAAGTATTTACTTGGATTGTTTGTCAAATGCTGAAATGATTATCACATGTATTTATTCGCTACATCTGAGTAAGATTGGGGCTACAACATAGTCCAGGTAATCGGTAACAGTCCCTATTCAAGTGGCCAAATTAGTCGCGTCACATCGAGAAAATTTGACGAATTCGGGTCACACGAGGATTATTGGCAGTGGTTAGGCCACACAGAGTGTTTATGCATTCCATGTCGATTACATTAGCGTGTGCTCGTACCAATCGAACTTCCCTAACAAACCGATCAGCCTATTATTATATGTTCACCATGTATGGATGTCATTGCTTGAATCTAAGATACCCCTACCAGTGTAAAAGCCCATTTTAACCATGGTACCATGATCCCCTAAGACTCATGAGCCGGGCATGATGATATGGGACACCGTGGTCGAATTGTCAGCCTACGCTGGGGTGACGAGCCTCCCCATAGTGACCAGTGAGCAACCCAAACTCGTGAGCCGAATACGGTGGTATGGGACACTGTATTCAAGCTGTCGGCCAGCGCTAAGGTGACGAGCCTCCCCGTAGTGACCTCGAGTATAAACTCTCAAACTTATCTATCCACTGCTTTTCATTAGGAGTGATGTCCTACAACTTGCCTATCGTATGTGATTAACTAGGATTGACAACCCTAGATGGATCTTTCGGTTGGGTAAATGATATAAAGGGAGGTACCTTAGCTTCCCAAATTTACTACATGAACAAGCCTAATTAAGTACTCGGCTAACACTGTCATGCACTACATTGCATGTGCTTTGATAAGGAAGTCCACTTCAGGGAGTTTGCCATACGCGAATGGTTGATGTAGTCGCTTGAGGGAGTGTCGTGCGAGGGCATGCATCATTACTGCATATCATCCCTGCATTAATAAAAGTAGTTATGGAATGATTATTGTACTACTTTATCATTACTGCTTGATTAAATTGATAACATGTTAACCTTTACCTTATAGTACCGCTAAGTTAATCACTCACTCCCACTCTGGGATGGTGTTTTAAAACACCAACCAGACTCTATTATAGATGTAGGTGATGAAGATGTATATACAGCGGAGTTAGACTTCGCAAATGAGGAGGAAGAGTTCTCATATGTTCAGCTCTCTAGCAAGTCTGTGTAAACCTCATGCTGCTTTGATGGGATTTCAGAGATACATGGATTAGTCGGGCACTTACATTTTGTCATTTGTATATTTTGAGTTAAAACATGTATATATTCGGCCCAGTAATATACTCATACTCTGGAGGTTGTGAAACACGTACATATCCTTATATATCTATCTCAGTCTTCCGCTTGCTTAATTACATTAACTCTGGAGTATGATATGTCGATTTAGTGTAATCCCTCTCATGTTTAATGCACTAATATGGACAACATTTAAACATCATTATCTATGTTGCATAAGTGATGTGTTGGATCTCAGGAGTTGAGCTTTATGCAACCCTTGAAATCCAGGGCTTTACATATAACCTAAACCTAAACCTATAGCCTAAACCTAAACCTATACCTATACCTATAACCTTAACATAAACCTAAACCTATAACTTAAACCTAAACCTAAACCTAAACCTATCACCTATAACCTAAACCTATAACCTAAACCTAAACCTATAACCTATAACCTTAACCTAAACCTATAGCCTAAACCTAAACCTAAACCTAAACCCATAACCTATAACCTATAACCTAAACCTATAACTAGAGTCGGGCATCGGACCGAGTCGGCTTGGATTTGGCCCAACTCGACTCGGTCCGGATTTTACATGGCCCAACTCGAACCCAGACCAAACTGGAACCGAGTCTGAGTCAGCTGACTCTGTCCGACCCGAACATGTACTGATCTGAACCGATCCGAGTCCGACTCGGTCAGGAAAACCGAGTTGGATCAGATTGTACAAAGTTCGGATAGGATTGCAACTTATCTCCAGATATGAGTTCTTTAAAGTTTTTTTTTCAACAGAGGCATAAAAAAATTGCCTTGAAATTTCAAAGTTTTAGTATCAGGGAAAACCCAATTCCGAAAATAAAAGGAAAAAGCTTAGAAAATTCAAAAAGATTGAAATTTTCAAGCACTCCAGTAAAAACACACTTCACAAATCAGGAGAGAGAGAGAGAGAGAGAGAGAGAGAGAGAGAGAATTCTTACTATTTTACATCTGAAATACTTCTCTGAAAATTTCAATATTTTTAGCTTTCAGAGAAAACCCAATTCTTGAAATGGAAAGAAATGACCAAAACCTCAAAAAGATTGGATTTTTCTTGTATCCTAGATCTTAAAAACTATGAACAAGCAATGGAATGGATTCAATAACAAAACACATTTCCCAAAATGATAGAAAACGGGGTTGTGAAAGGCAGGAATTTAGAAATATCTAAAAAAAATAGAGAAAATGGGTTCCCCTATTTTGTGGGATTTTCCTTTCTTAATTGAAATTTCACGAGTTGAGAGCAACCCATGTTTGTAAAATTAGGGGGAAAAAAGAAAAAAAAAGATTTTGGATGAAAGACAGTAAGAAGAAAGGAGGAAAAAACAAATCTAACCTTTTTGTCCGGGTTGGGTCTGTTCGGGTCGGTTCAAACCCATTCGGTCTGGGTATTCGGACTGAATCTGTCCGCATACAATAATATCTGAACCCAACTCGAAATAAGGTCACATCTGGATGATCAGAATCGATCAGGCCCGATCTAGACCATCGGTTCTAATTGGAACGATACCGAGTTAGGTCGAATCCACCGGATCGGACCTAAGTTGCTCACCTCTACCTACAACCTACACCTAAACCTAAACCTATAACCTATACCAAAACCTATAACCTAAACCTATAACCCAAACCTATAACCTATAACATAAACCTAAATCTATTAGCTATAACCTTAACCTAAACCTAAACCTATAACCTATAACCTAAACCTAAACCTATAACCTATAACCTAAACCTATAACATATAACCTAAGCCTAAACATAAACCTATAACCTAAACCTATAACATATAACCTATAACCTAAACCTAAACCTAAACCTAAACCTATAACCTATAACCTTAACATAAAGCTAAACCTATAACCCAAACCTGAACCTGAACCTATAGCCTATAACCTGAACCTATAACCTAAACCTAAACCTATAACCTATAACCTTAACCTAAACCTAAACCTATAATCTAAACCTAAACTTAAACCTGTAACCTAAACCTAAACCTAAACCTATAACTTCTAACCTAAACCTATAACCTATAACCTAAACCTAAACCTATAACCTAAACCTAAACCTATAACATATAACCTATAACCTAAACTTATAACCAAAACCTATAACCTATAGCCTAAACCTATAACCTAAACCTATAACCTATAACCTATAGCCTATAACCTAAACCTAAACCTATAACCTATAACCTTAACATGAACCTAAACCTATAACCTAAACCTAAACCTATAACCTATAACCTATAACCTAAACCTATAACCTATAACCTACACCTAAACCTAAACCTATAACCTAAACCTAAACCTATAACCTAAACCTATAACCTATAACCTATAACCTAAACCTATAGCCTAAACCTAAACCTAAACCCGATCCCGAACCCGAATTCCTAAACCTAAACCTAAACCTGATCTCAAATCCCTAAACCTAAACCTACACCAATAACCCTAACCTAAACCTAAACCTATTCTTGAATCCCTAAACCTAAACCTAGACCTAAACCTAACCCTAAACCTATAACCTAAACTTAATTCACTTAACCCTAAACCTAAACTTATTCTCAAATCCCTAAACCTAAACCTACACCTAATCATAAACCTATAACCCTAACCTAAACCTAAACCTAAACTTGAAAACCTAAACCTAAACCCGATCCCAAACCTGAACCTGAATCCGAATCCCTAAACCGTAAGCCTAAACCTAAACCTAAACTTATTTCAAATCCCTAAACCTAAACCTACACCTTAACCTAAACCTATAACCCTAACCTAAACCTAAACCTAAACCTAAACCTATAACCCTAACCTAAACCTAAACCTAAACTCGATCCCGAACCCGAACCCGAATCCGAATCCCTAAACCGTAAGCCTAAACCTATACCTAAACCTATTCTCAAATCCCTAAACCTAAACCTATAACCCTAACCTAAAGATAAACCTAAACCTAAACCCAATCATGAACCCAAACCCAAATCCGAATCCCCAAACCCTAAGCCTAAACCTAAACCTAAACCTATTCTCAAATCCCTAAACCTAAACCTACACCTAAACCTAAACCTATAACTTAAACCTAAACCTAAACTCAAAAAACCTAAACCTAAACCTAATCCCGAACCTGAACGTGAATTCCTAAACCTAAACCTAAACCTAACTCAAATCTCTAAACCTAAACCTAAACCTATAACCTAAACCTAAACCTAAACTTAATTCACTTAACCCTAAACCTAAACTTATTCTCAAATCCCTAAACCTAAACCTACACCTAATCCTAAACCTATAACCCTAACCTAAACCTAAACCTAAACCCGATCTCGAACCCGAACCCAAATCCGAATCCCTAAACCGTAAGACTAAACCTAAACCTAAACCTATTTTCAAATCCCTAAACCTAAGCCTACACGTAAACCTAAACCTATAACCCTAACCTAAACCTAAACTTAAACTTGAAAACCTAAACCTAAACCCGATCCCAAACCCGAACCCAAATCCGAATCCCTAAACCGTAAGCCTAAACCTATTCTCAAATCCCTAAACTAAACCAATAACCCTAACATAAACCTAAATATAAACTTGAAAACCTAAACCTAAACCTGATCCCGAACACAAATCCAAATCCCTAAACCCTAAGGCTAAACCTAAACCTAAACCTATTCTCAAATCCCTAAACCTAAACCTATAACCTAAACCTAAACCTAAACTCGAAAACCTAAACCTAAACCTAAACCCAACTCGAACCCGAACCTGAATTCCTAAACCTAAACATAAACCTAACTCAAATCCCTAAACCCAAACCTAAACCTATAACCCTAACCTAAACCTGAACCTATTCTAAAATGGAATATGATGAAAATGTATTGTAACAAGTGTATTTACAGGTGTATATCTGGAATTTTTTCCTGAATTTTGAAAATAAATGAAAGACTATTACTGATGAAATATTTTGTTGGTAATAGTAGGTTAAAACCTTATACGTACAAATTAATACAAAATTTTATACCAATGAAATATGTCGTTGGTAATAGTAGGCTGAAAGCTTATACCAATGAAACATTTTGTAAGTAGAAATTAATACATATTTAAAGCAATGATCTATATATGAGATATACCGATGAAATAATTCGTCGGTAATAGCGATCTAATGCCGACGATCATATTTCATAGGTAATAGTTTATACCAATGAAATATTTCGTAGGTAAAAGTTTATACCGATGAAATATTTTGTAGGTAAAAGTTTAATCTACAGTTTTACCAATGAAATATTTCATCAGTATAAGCTGTGTTTACCGACGAATATGTTATTTTTTCCTACCAAAAGTAACATGTTTTGCTGACGATTTTTTTCATTAGTATTTGTTTTACCATTACCGACAGAGTAATATTTCGCCGGGAAAAGCCTTTAGCCACAGTCTTATCGCGACAATCTTTCCGACGACATATTTCGTCGGTAATAATCATTACCGATGAAAAAAGGTAAAATAACGACGAAATATATCGTCGGTAAAAGAGCAATTTCCTATAGTGAATGCTAGCATTCTAAGCACACATGTAGTTGTCAAATTTCGTAAATAAAATATTGGTTGAATCTTCAGCACACTTCAGTCCACTATAATACTTCAAGAAGCGCGACTTGACATCTCAAGAAGAGAGGTTCAGAAAGGTTTCAAGTGATAGATTAAGTATATGCCAACCTTCAGGTAAAATGACCCTAGGAAAAGACCATGGGATAGAGTATTTTATCATGACTTTTATATGTTTAAATTATGAAAGTTTTATATATAAAGTTGAGGTTGTTTGGCCAACCCAACTAATTGCTTACCTCTAAGTGCAAAGGTTCGTAAGTAAATATCCCGTGAATACAAAGTCGATCCCACGAGGGGATGAATTGTGAGAAGGAGAAAATCAAATGTTAAACAAACTAAGTAATAAAAACTAAATTGATGATTTGATTTTGGGAGTTTTGAATGGATGTAATTCAACTAAATTAAAACAACACCCAAGCTTCAAAGTTCCACACATAGGTTAATGTTCCAAAATCATGATGACTTAGAAAACACAACTAGGATTTGAGCACTATGATCGGCCTAATCGGAAAAAAAAAATTAAACATTTTAAATAAATGAAATAAAATATTAAAAAATTATGAATTTGCACCATTGATATATATTCTTAAGCGCCATTGATTTTAAGAATTCATATCTACAAGATAATGAATATCAAAGAAATGTAATAGGTTGAGAACCTCTCCTATCTAGAAAATCTAATTGATTCAGGGTAAGCCTATCCATTAATGTGAATCTCATATAATGAAAACATATGTATCTCACATAAGGATAAAAAACTAAGCCTAAACAACTGATAACATGTATTCACCATTCTTCTCATCATTAAAATAATTAATCATCATAACTATGAAAATATTAAACCAATGTGCTTCCCTTCTAGCTTGGGTTAGTGGGTGTCACACCCCAAACTCAGAAACGGGGCTCATAGAATTTTCGATTGCCAAATCCGGCACCGACAGCCTCCATAGTACCCTATTCTCGGCTTCCAACGCCCATACGCTAGATTCCAATCCTGAGATCCTACAAGGAGGATTTTCAGTGTGATTTTTTTTTGTAAAGGAGCATAACCACAAGTATACCAAATCACAAAGGCAATATCATCATCACATATTCACTAATATGAACATTTGATTATAGTGCTAAAAAGGGAAGTACATGAATAACAAAATCTCCACAAGCTCGATGCACGCTCCTGCCTCAATGCTGCAGCAACCTAACATCACCTACACACAACAGTCGTGCATAAGCTTACAAAGAACTTAGAGGGTGGTGTACGTGTGTGTACAAAGCATGTGCCAAGCATATAATATCAGCATAAGCGGAATACTGGCAAGTCTATATGTCATACAATTTCAGAGTATGCAATGCAGATTGGCTATGCTATGTGGAATCGTAGTGAGCCAAATATTAGATACCGAGGATGTAATACAATATGCAATTCTTAATAAGCCATGAATACCATCAGCCTCATCTAGGCCATATAAATGCAGAAACATAGTAATTCAAATGCAATATGCCGCGGATGTAATGCAATATGCAAATCCTGGAGAGTCCATAATACCATCAACCTTATTCAGGCTATGCAATAGAGAAGCATAGTAAACCAAATGTTATGTGCTAAGGATGCAATGAAATATGCAGTGCGAAAGAAATGCCCAAGCTGGAGGGTGAAGACGGGATGATAGCACGTGGTATCATAAGCTGTGGGGTTTATCACAAGGGACTTCTATCTAAACCAGTCACATACCTAAATTTGGATAGCTAGACTCAATGTGGTAAACTCCTGATCTCAGGTTAGTCACACACCCAACCAAAATCCTGGCCATTGCGAAGGTACACATAATGATTTGGTTGCGCACCACCAGCCCGAGTGGATAGTGGATGAATGAATGAATGAGTCAAGTGCTGAGTATGCAACTCCTGCTCAGCAAGTCCTCATATGACTGCCACAACACTTTCGATGTGGGACAAGGTTCCACCTCACTGTATGCATAGTAGCCTGCCAGCACAATAACCTGCCAACCACTTGTAGCTCACCCAGGCCCTTAGGCCCCGCCCACATCATCGTCTACCCACGTATGCTCCCCTGTGTGTACAACAGTGACGAGGCATTACAATATCAATACCATACATCTCTGGGATATCACCGGGATCTAGTACACTCCACACTGGCTACCATCTCCCCAGTCACACAACCCAGTGAGAGGAAAAGACCTCATTACCTGCCTGGCCAGTACTCTCTTAATACATACCCGGCTCATCGATAGCGAACCCATTTGCGAGCTAGTTAAACTCAGCCTAGCTTACAGTCCCCTCACTCGAGCGGATAAGGCCACATCCCCTTCACAACCGACCACGACACAGTGGGAGACACGGCCTACTGGTATTTGGCACTCAAGCGCTCATGTATCCACTTGGTCTAGACGTTAGAGCATACCTGGTACAAAAGGGTTTAGGGACTTTCACCCACGAACATATTAGATGCCCATATGCTAGAACTAAACATTTTCAGTGTCGTAACTGGCCATCCACAAATACCTGTGGAGGTCATGGCCCTGATGTCATTAGGACAAATGCGAGATGCATGCGTCATATTATCCAGTCATGCATCAAACTCATGTGGGGCCACCCCATCTCACAAGGAGTCTCATAATAAACTAGCCCAATGGCACATGCTATGATCAGTCACTCCTCATAACAAACATACATATGATGAGTATGGGCATGTATTATAATGTAATAAAGTACATATGCAGGATTATTTAATAAGGCAGACAACAATAATCCACAATCAACCTTCACCGGCATGTCACATACCATGAGAATAAATTAAACAACATGCTCCTTCTACAACTATAGGAGTCCATGCAGCATGTCCCACGTTATACTAACATTAACCTTTCAAGGTACTGATATATCATATATTCCAAGACGGGGTCCACTGGAAGGATGGCAGATCTTGCCCATACATCAAGATAGGCTCTATATAGTGGATATACTAAATCTGATACCACATATTCTTCTATCTACGGAAAGGGGTGATGATGTACTCTCCTATCAAAGGATGGCCTAGATGACATACTAATGCCAAGGATGGACCTCACACTAGTCCCAAAGGTAAATGGGTGGTGTGGATGACATATACATGTCACCGAGGTCTTAGCAATTAGGTACAAGGGTAGGACACATCTCACGGGGTGAGTCAGATGGATATACAACAAGGTGAGTTAACAAGGTGAGTTAGCAGGGTGAAGAAGTGTGCTTTCTCAATCTCTATATCATGAATAGTGTAAGACCCGTGTCCTAATCTGTACCATTCCGTTAGCTTTCGCGGTCCTTCCGGTCAAATTCCGGCAACCTTCGCACCGTATTCGGTGTTTTCGCACGATCCTAAGCCAGGTCCCGCGCACCGACGTCAGCTCGATCCGAAACTTATGTCTTGGTGATCACGTCGTCGCCGCGGTTCCAATGCCGTGACTTGTGCACCGAACCGATACCCAGGTAAGAAGATGCCGATCAGCGTTTATTTCGAAGAAACACTGCGCGTTGCGGATTTCGAGAGAATCTCTACACAATTAGTCCCATTAATCAACCATAAATGCAACCCTACATCAAGTACATCAACCCATCCCCTCCTTTTTCAAAAATCTACCATCTTTCCACCTCACCACTCCTCTTTTTCCCATTTTCAACATCAACCATACACCTTTACATTTTTTTCAACCCAACCCATCACTCCATCACCTCACCTCACCCATCCATATCTTCTTTCTCTCTCTCATTTCTCATATCTCTCCCAAGCAACTCAACCCCCCTCACGTCCAAGCTTTCTCTCCCTCTCAAGTGTGGTCCACCTTCCATCTTCCATCTACACCCTCTCATCTCTCATCCCCACCATCAAAAGTCCATCAACCTCCATTAAAAGTGAAGGTAAGGAGCTAAGGAGTCCAAGGGAGCAAGGAGAAGGAAGACAAGGTGGGTGATTTGTCATTATTTTAAATTTTAGGGCCCACTTGTTGGTGGGGCCCATTTTGTTGTATTTGATTTAATCAAGAGGGGCCCATAGTGGCGGGGTCCCTCTGTCTCACCGTATCTCTCTCTCTTTCTTTGTAATGGTGTGGATCCCACCACTATGTGTTACATCTACCCCGTCCATCTACATCAGACGGTGTGGCCCACTTTATTGCAGGTGATGATCCACACCATCCATTGTTTAGATGGCCCAATGTTTATATATATATATATACATATATATATATGTATATACTTATATGTTATATAAAATATATATAATATAATATGTATCATATATATAATATAATATATATTATATACATATATGATGGTGGGCCACATCTACGTGGGACCCACCATAGCAATGTAATCAGAAGTTTGGTCCCTGGACGTTGGAAGTGAGGTGTGTGCACTGACGTGGATGTGTACCAGCAAGCACAAAAAAAAAGAAGAAGAAAAGGGGTTAGTTGCCTTTTTGGGATGGGCCACCTATGTAGGCCCCACCTTGATGTATGTGCTCAATCCAATCCGTCCATCCTCCTCTCCAGCTCATTTTAGGCGTTGAGCCGAATTTTGAGGGTAATCTGATTCTCAGGTGGGCCATACCATAAGAAATAGCGGTATCACCCTTGAAAACCACCTAGATCCCTGTATTCGCCAAAAACAGGCCGTATATTAGACTCATTTGATCGGTCTTGGACCGTGGAATCCGATGGTTGGAGTGGATCTGGCTGATGTGGGCCCCGTTTGTGGAAAACCATAGAAAATCCCTTTTTTAAAAAAAAAAAAGAAGAAAGAAGAGGCAGCGCATGCTGCTGCCGTCAGAGCGCCACAGGCGCTGCCTGCGCTCGACGACGGACGGACGGCGGGCTGGGGGTCACGGCCCCAGTTGTGGGCCCCACCTTGATGCCTTTCGACCATCCAAGCCGTGCATTTGATGGGTCCCCATGGACTGACCGTCCATCCCAAAAATCTGCCTCATTCAGAACTCATGTGGGCCATACCATCTAAAATCATGTGAAGACCTGCCTAAATCATATAAAATCGCTTGGTGGGGCCTAGCCGAGTTTTGGATGCCTCTGAAACTTGGCATGGACCGTCAGTTAGGTGGGACTCACATGTTGGATGGGCTGGATTTGTGAACCACATTCGGTGGACCCCACATCTGTCCCAAGGTCCAATGACCTCTTCAACAGGTTGGACGTCAACGGGCAGCACGGTGGGCTCCCTGCCCACACAGATTAGATGGCAAATAAACATGCAGCGGGCCCCAGTTCAGTGGGCCTTCCTCTGGTCCTCACGACCCGTGGATAGTTTGGATGGTAAGCAAATAAACATTTCAGTGGGCCATTTGATATATATATATATATATATATATATATGTATATAAAATAAATAAATAAACAAATAATCGCAGTGGGCCCATTTTGTATGAAACATAAGTATTAGTGGGCCCTATCCAGGTCCACGTGACCTTATGGATAGATTGGATGATAAAAAAAATAATAAAAAATAAAATAAAATATATACAATGGGCTCTACCCTAGTCCACATGACCCTATGAATAGTTGGGTGGAAAATAAACATCATATTGGGCCTTAGGCTGGGTGGAAAATGAGCATTTTGGTGGGCCTCACTTATGTAAGTATTGTAAACCACACCTTCTATTAGTGTGGGCTCCATCATAATATATGTGTTTCATCCAACTATCCAACTGTTTTGGAGATAATTTAAGGCCCATTATGGAGGCCCATCTTCATGCATTAGTGGTCCTTGTTAAGGCCCACCTTGATCTGTATTAGGCCCATATTATGAGGCCCATTGAGGCCCACCTTGATATAGATATGGGGCTCATGTTATGTAGCCCATTTGATGTAGTTGGGTCATTGGGTCAAGGCCCAATTAGATGTACAAAAGGCCCATTACAATATGTGATTCATGGAAGGCCATTCTTTGGGAGCAATGTCGGTTTGATGTCCACATTGAATGGATAATGTTGGTTAAATGTCCGCATTATAACTCTCCCTAAGGCCCACTGATAGGCCCAAAATTATGGTAAGAAGGCCGCCTAGGGCCATCTCCATTATATCTAGAGCTCATCTCTTTATACATGTTTAATATAGATCCATGATTCATGATCATTCGCACCATATGTATGCCTGATGTGAGGGTGACCGATCATAGCATATACCTTTGGACAGACTATTTATGGGCTCCCTGATAGGCGGAGTTGCCTCATATAAGTGCATGGTATATACAGGACTGTTGCATGACTGATAGTGTGACTCATGCACTTGCATTTGTGTGATTGTAGTTACTGTATGCCCTAGCGACATCAGGGCCATAGCCTCCACAGACACATCGTGGATGACAGAATTGGAAACCAAAAATATTGTTTCTAAGCATCGGAGCGCCATAGACGTCCTTGGGTGAAAATCCCTAAACCCGATGGTACCAGAGGATGACTCCAACGTCGAGACCGAGTGGATATACGAGCGCACGAGGGCCGAATACCAGGAGGCCGCGTCTCCCACTGTGTCGTGGTCGGTTGGAAAGGAGTATGGCCTTACTCGCCCGAGGGTAGGGGGCAATACTAGGCTGAGTTTGACCAGCTCGCGAATGGGTCCGCTATCGACGTGCCGGATAGGTATTGGCAGACTATTGGTCAGGCGGATAGTGAGGTTTCTTACGCTCACTTGGACTGTGCGGCTAGGAGAGCGACAGTGCCATTTGGAGTGTATTGAACCCTGATGATTATCCAGAATGAGAACTGTACTGATACATGATGAGGATTGGCATGCTTGAGTTGCATCTCGCATCGCATGGCCGTATTATGGCCGATAGCATTCATATCTTATACCGCATAGCCTTGGTACGGCTGATTGCATTCATGAGCTCATTACCATGATTTCCGCATTACTCTGACCTTGCATTTTGAGCATGTTTATATTGCGCACACACTTACACCACCCTCTAAGCTTTCTATAAGCTTATGCACGATTGATGCGTGCAGGTGACGCCAGGACGCAGTCGCAGCCATAGTCTGGTCATAGTTGGAGCGTGCAGCCGAGCTTCTGGAGTTTTGTTTCTTTTGTTGCATTGTATTTCCCCTTTCTGCCGCATTGTACTCAAAAGTTTTTGATCATAGTGGATTTTGTGGTGGTGTTCTTGTGGTTATTGTTTGTGGGTTATGCTTTTGTTATGCTTATTATGAATCAGACTCATGATTTGAAACCCTCCTTGTAGTATCCCAGGATCGGAACCTGGTGAATGGCTGCCGGGATCCGAGAATGGGGTTCTACGGAGGCTGTCGGCGCCGGATTCGGCGATCGAGAATTTTGTGAGCCCGGTTTCCGAGTTCGGGGCGTGACAAATAGACTGGGCTTTCCTATGGGAAGCTCGATACATACACATGGTGGGATTAGTGGGGGTCCATACATCTATAACTATTTGTCCTTCCAAATGGATTGGGTAGCCCATTCAACATCTAAGTGGGCCTATGGATGTGGTCACCAAACTTGGGTAAACACATGTATCTAGGTGGGCCACATTTTCTATAGAAGGACCGATATGAACACAAGATGGACTCCAAGGTTTGGATAGTCTTACAAGGTATGGTGAAAAACATCATCATCAATGGGGGCCCAACAGTTTGGGTTAACCTATTAGGGTATTACTTATGGGAGCCCAAAGACTTAGGATAGCCCAATAGGAGTTAATAAGAATGGGCTTAACAATGGGCCCTAGAAAGATTTACAACATGGACATTTAACCAGCATTGCCTCCTAAAGTGGGCCCTGGGGAGGTTTACAACGTGGACATTTAACCATCATTGCCTCCTAGAGTACGGCCCATCATGAAATCTAACTTACCAGGGGGGCCCATGACCTGAATACTACTAGAAAATGGATAGGCAGCATAAGTATCATCACATGCATCACGGTGAACTCACACATCACAATTGGGCCTTATACGAGGGTTTCATATACATCACAATGGGCTTCATCACATAGGCCACACATACATCACAATGGGCCTCACCACTTAGGCCTCATATACATCACATTGGGCCTCATCACTTAGGCCTCATATGCATCACAATGGGCCTCATCACATAGGCCTCACATACATCACAATGGGCCTCACCACTTAAGCGTCATATACATCACATTGGGCCTCATGGGGCAGCTCATGGCCCAAAAAAATGGATGAATAGTTTGTATATAATACACATATCATGATGAGTCGTGCAATGCAATGGGGCCCACGGCCCTGAAAAATAGCTAAACAGAGTGGGTATAATACACACATCATGGTGGGGCCTGGGACTTAAAATCAAGTCAATATGTGGCTTGTGTGAGCCACACCATGTACATAGTTGAGAGGTTTTCCCTCCATTAAAACATTCACAATCCTTAGTTGGGCCCACCAAGCCATGGATCACAAATCCAACCCATCCATTTAGTGTGTCCCACTTAGTTAAGGTGTCAGACCGAGTTTCAGAAGCATCCAAATTTTAGGTGGGCCCCAGCAAGTGTTTATATATGTTTTAGGCATGTTTTCACATGATTTTGGATGGTGTGAGCCACCTGAGTTCCATGTATGGCTGACTTTTGGGGAAATCCCATTTTTAAAGGGGACCCATCAAATGCACGATGCAAATATTCGACATACATCAAGGTGGGACCAGTGGTGGGATCCACCATCCTTGTCTATCTTCACAAGCAGCAGGACGTTGCTTGCTATAGCGTCCTCTGGACGCTGACAGCAAGTGGCATCTAGCCTCTCTTACTTTTTTTCAGAGGTTTTTCATAGGTGGGGCCCACATCAGGGTAATCCAGTCCATCTGTTAGGTTCTCTGGCTCGTGACGGGTTCAATGAGCCCAATATTCAACATGTTTTGACATGTAGAAACATTACAATGGGCCTTAACAGATTTTAACAGTAAATATCACTGTTTTTATGATGTGGCCCGCCAGAGATTCGAGTTGGCTTCATTTATCAGCTCAAGGGCTAAAATGAGCAAGGAAATTGGATGAACGGTGTGGATTTAATACATACATCATTGGGGGGGGGGGGGGGGCATTGTGGTCCAATTCCATAGGCAATAGGCAAGTGACAAGCCTTCTCATACACCAATCTATATGAGAACATTCTAATCGGGGTCTTATAAGCAGTCTTATAGTCCCATAAAGCGTCGGATAGTCTGAGGGACCAATCCTTCCTATCAAACCTTATAGTTTTCTCCAAAATGTGTTTGATTTCCCGATTAGAAATTCAGCTTGCCCACTCATTTATGGGTGGTATGGGGTGATCACTTTATGCTTGATGCCATATTTCTTCATCAAAGCCTCAAATATCATATTATAAAAGTGAGACCCGCCATCACTAATGATGGCCTTTAGAGTTCCAAATCTATAAAAAAATATTTTCCTTAAGGAATCGTGTGAGACTCGTATCCTAGCCCGTACCGTTCCATAGGCTTCCGCAGTCCTCCTGGTCGAATTTCGACAACTCGTGACCTATAATTGGCAGTTGCGTGTGACCTTGAGACATCATGTATTCCAGAGTTAGCCCAACCCAATACTTGTACCAGTGTGACCGCGCCGTTGCCGCGATTCCAATGCCACGTCTCACGCACCGAGGTGATACCCGGGCCAGGAGATGTGGGCCCCCGTTCAGTTGGAGGAAAACACCACGCATTTGCAATTCCTAGAGAATCTCTACCCAATCTCATATCAATCAATCCCATCAAGGGTCGAGTACATGTCAAGTACACATCACCTCACACCACATCCCCAAGCAACCCCAAAGTCAACTCTCTCTCTTACACCCAAGTACATACCCATCACCCATCACTCACTTCCCATCACTCCATCATTCACACCCATCCCTCTCTCTCTTACAACCTCTCTCTCTCTCTCATTCTCTCTCTCATTCTCCAAGTAACTCCAACATCTCAACCCCTTCATGAGAAAAAGCTTGGTGTGGCCCACCTTCCTACCTCCCATCTCCACCATTTAAAGATCATCTCAACCATTGAAAATGCGCCCTTGGAGCTCTAGATCGCATCGATGGAAGGAAGAGTCCAAGATCTAACGGTGAGTGATTCTATTATTTGATTTTGTGATTTGAGGGCTACATATGTGGTACCCATCTTGATGTATACATTATTTAACGAGGGACCCATAGTGGCGGATCCCTCCATCGCTCGCCTCTTTCTTTCTCTCTCTCCCTCTCTTTCATCTTTTTGTGATGATGTGACCATGTGGCCCATCCGGATGGACCTCACCATGAAGTATGTATTTTATCCAAGCCATCTAGTAAGTGGGCCCACCTTACTGTCGTTTTGGTTGAAAGGAAAATACTAATATTAGCTGAATCCTTAAGTGGGACGGCCCACATGCATGGACCCCACCTTAATGTATGTCTTATCCACACCACTCAACCATTTGGTGGCCCACCCACCCTTAGCACGTCCGTAGGTGGGGCCCACCTTAAATATGTGTTGTATCCAACCGTCCGGCGTCCAGGGATGCTGGACATTGTAATATAGTGACATGTAAACTAACAATGGGGTGTACTCACCAACTTTAAATATATTAATATATTAATATAATATATATTTATATAAATATATGTTATGGTGGGCCCTATGTGGGACCCACCTGTGCTGCCTCGAAACAGCAGCAGCTGCTTATACGCAGCTATATAGCTGCTTTATTGACGTTAGCAAGGTCTGTGGGACCCAGCTGTGTGGATGTCATCCATACCGTCTGTCCATTTACATGGACCCACCAGATGTATGTATTATATCTTACACCGCCCATCTGCTGCTGTGGGGCTCACCTTGCACATGTGACACATGTGACACATGTGAGGTGGGAACCACCATGATTGTAAGTGTTTTTAATCCACACCATCCGTCCCAGGCGTTCAGAGCCTCTGGACATTGCTTCTTTTAAAATATAATATTATATATAATTATATTATATTATATTTGGTGGCCCCACGTGGGAACCACCTATGATATGTATTATATATAATACATAATATATATAATATACATCTGTGTATATCTGGTAGGCCCTACGTGGGACCCACCTTGATGTAAGTATTTTATGATCCACACCGTCCGTATTTGGACGGTGGTAGGTGCAGCACACCGTGATGTATGTGTATTCCACTCCATCCATCCATTCACCTAGACTGGTGGGCCACACGTGTGGACCCACCTTGGGATGGAAGCTGACTGGCTGGTGTACTTTACATCAGCTATATGGCTGATGCATTGACGTCAACAAGTTATGTGGGTCCCATCTAAACCGTGGACACCACCTTGATGTATTCATTTCATCCACACCATCCAGATAGTGTTGGACGGTGCTGGACAATGTTTGGACGGTGCAGATTTACATGGACAATGTTTGGACAGTGTTGATCATCAGTAGTGGGCCCTGTGGCCCATAGAATGATAGTATGCGTTGTTACACATGTTACACCCACAACTATTGAAATGATTTTTGGTGCGGCCCATGTGATGAAGCCCACCTTGATGTATTTGTGGCCATCCATGAGGCCCACCTTGATTGTATGTATTTTGTAACAGCCGTCCATCTGACAGGCTATGTGGGGTGCACCGTGATGCATTTATGATCCACACCGTCCAGCTATCATGTGGACCACACAGTAGAAAACAGTGGTGAATTGAACAGCTACCCTTGGAACCCCTTTTGGGTCACAGAAGCTTTGGATCTGTATGAAATTTATTTTACCTCTTATTCAGGTCTTTATGACCTTATAATCAGATTGGATGGGGAGTATACGGTGGGCCCTACCTTGATGTATTTATGGCCCATCCATGGGGCCCACCCGGATGTATTTGCCCTTATCGCAATTGCGGCCCATTGTGACGTATTTTTGGTCCATTTGGTAAGCCCATTAGATGTATTTGAGGCCCACATTGGTGCGGCCCATTTGATGTATATGAGACCCATTGGTGTGGCCTGTTGATACGGCCCACTTAATGTATATGGGCCCATTGATGCGGCCCACTTGATGTATATGAGGCCCATTAAGACGTATTTGAGGCCCATGGGTTAAGGCCCAACGTAATGTATATAAGGACCATGAGTGGGCCCAATAGGACGTAAGTGAGGCCTTTATGTGAGCCAAATGTGATGTATATGAGGCTCATTGTGATGTGAGATTCCACCATGATGTATGTAATAATGTTTATAGTGGCCACTACTTGGGAGCAATGTTGGTTAAATGTCCACATTGATGGGCAATGATGGTTGGATGTCCACATTGTGACCTTCCCTTAAGCCTTTTTAAGCCCATTCTCACCAATTCTGACTGTCGAGGCTGATTATAGAGGCTGATTCCGATTGTCGAGGCTGATTGTTAAGGTCGATTCTGATTCTGATTGTCGAGGCCAATTGTCGAGGCCGATTCTGATTGTTAATTCCGATTCTGATTGTCGATTCTAACTCTGATTATTGAGGCTGATTATATAGGTCGATTTCGATTGTCGAGGCCGATTGTATAGGCCGATTCCGATTATCGAGGCCGAGTATCGAAGCCGATTTCAATTATCGAGCCGATTGTAAAGGCCAATTTCGGTTGTCGAGGCCGAGTATCGAGGCTGATTCTGATTGTCGTGGCCAATTGTATAGGCCGATTCCGATTGTTGAGGCCAAGTATCGAGGCTAATTCTGATTTGTCGAGGCCGATTGTATAAGACGATTCCGATTGTCAAGGTCGATTCCAAATGTCGAGGCCAATTGTATAGGCCGATTCTGATTGTTGAGGCCGATTGTATAGGCCGATTATCGAGACCGAGTATCGAGGCCAATTCCAATTGTCGAGGCCGATTGTATAGACCGATTCTGATTATCGAGGCCGAGTATCGATGCCGATTCCAATTGTCTAGGCTGAGTATCGAGGCCGATTTCGATTGTCAAGGCCGATTCCGATTGTCGAGGCAGAGTATCGAGGCCGATTCCAATTGTATAGGCCGATTTAGATTGTCGAGGCTCAGTATCGATGTCAATTCCGATTGTCGAGGCTGATTGTATAGGCCGATTCTGATTGTCAAAGTCAATTCTGATTTATCGAGGCCGATTGTATAGGCCGATTCCAATTGTCGAGGCCGAGTATCGAGGCCGATTCTGATTGTCGAGGTCGAGTATCGAGGCCGATTCCGATTGTTGAGGTCGATTTCAATTGCCGAGGCCGATTATCGAGACCTATATGATGTATAGGCGGCCCGTATTTGAGGCCCATTGTGATGTGCATTCGTCCTTTGTTTGAGGCCCAATATGATGTATATGCGGCCCGTATTTGAGACCTATTATGATGCGTATTTAGCCCATGTTTGAGGCCCAATGTGATGTATATTAGACCTATGCGATGAGGCCCATTGTGGTGCATTTGAGGGCCAAGGTGATGGAGCCCATTGTGATGTACCTTAAGCCCATGTGAGAGGGCCATCGTGATGTGTATAGAGCTCTTGAGTAAGGCCCATGGTGTTGTATATTAGGCTCTTGTGTGAAGTCATGGGTCCACTATATGTTAAGCTCTATGTGGGCCATTCCTTGGGACAATGTTGGTTAAATGTCCACATTGTCGAGGCCGATTGTTGATGTCAATTATTGATACCGATTATGAGTATGTGACAGCATAGCATCATGATACATGCCCATACGCATCATCTGCATGTTTGTTATGAGATGTGGTTGACCATTACATATGTCATTGGGTAGGTTATTATGAGACTCCCTGATAGGCGGAGGATATCTCACATGAGCATACGGTATGCGCAGGATTGATGCATGACTGGATTGTATGACTCATGCATCTTGCATTATGTGTTGTGATTACTGTACGCCCTAACGACATCAGGGTCGTAACCTCCACAGGCATATCGTGGATAGTCAGATAGGACACTGAAAATGTTTCATTCTACCATCGGGCTGCCATAGATGGCCCTGGGTGAAAATTCCTAAACCCTCTTAGTACCAGAGGACGCCCTAACGTCGAGACCAAGTGGATATAAATGAGCACATGAGGGCCGTATACCAGTAGACCGCATCTCCCACTGTATCATGGTCGGTTGGGAGGGGGTGTGACCTTACTCGCTTGAGTGAGGGGGAAATATCTAGGTTGAGTTTGACCAACTTGAGGAATGGATCCGCTATCGACGAGTCGAGCCTGATATTGGCAGGCGGATAGTGAGGTCTCTTCCACTTACCCAGTTACGTGCTCGGATAGGGGCGGCAAGCTGGCGCAGAGTGTAATAGACCCCGGTGATGATCCCAGAGATAAACCGTACTAATATGTGGACTTATTGAGCATGAGTTGCATACACATTCATTTATTCATTCACTATCCACTCAAGCTAGTGGTGCGCATCTATTTGTTACATGTACCTTCGCAATGGCCAGGATTTCAGTTAGGGCGCGCGACTAACATGAGATCAAGAGTTTACCACATTAAGTCTGACTATCCAAATTTAAGTATGGGACTGGTTTGGATAGAAGTCCCTTGTGGTGGACCTCGTAGCCTGCAATACTACGTACTATCATCCTGATTTCATACTCCAGCATGGTCATTCCATTTGCACTGCATATTGCATTACACCCGCGACATATGGCATTTTGTGTTACTATGTTTATATGGTTTAGATACGGCTGACGGTATTCGTGAACTCATCAGGAATTATATATTGCATTGCATCTTCGGCATCTAATATTTGGCCCTTTATGACTTCTCATTGCATAGCTAATATGTATTGCGTATTCTGATATTGATTGACTCATGAACTTGTCAGTATTTTCACTTACTCTGATATCATATGATTCATGATCTTACCAGTATTTTCGATATTGTATGATTATGGCATTGTATTGAATACTTGACACTTACCTTGTGCATACACTTACACCACTCTCTAAGCTTTTTATAAGCTTATGAACGATAGATGCATGCAGGTGATGTTAGGTTGCAGCAGTGTAGAGCTTGGAGCATGTAGCGGACTTCTGGAGCTTTGATTTTCAACATATGTATTTCCCCTTTTAGCATTGTATTTAAAGTTTATATTAGTGGATATGTGATGATGATGTTGCCATTGTAATTTAAGTAAACTTGTGTTATGCTTCTTACGAGATAAATGTATGTTGGAAAATTCTCCTTTTAGAATCCCAGGATTGGAACCTCGCATATGGGCACTGGGAGCTGAGAATGGGGTACTACGGAGGCTATCGGCACCAGATTCGGTGATCGGGATTCCTGTGATCTGATTTCTGGGTTTGGGGCGTGACAAATCGTATGACCACTTTGTTGTCATTGGTCCTACTTGGAACTGCCTCATCCACTTGGAAACATAGTCCATACCAACTAATATATAAAGAAATCCAAAAGAAGATAGAAATGGGCCCATAAAATTAATACCCTAGCAATCAAAAATCTCCAATGATAAAATTGGGGATAAAGGCATCATGTTACGCCGAGACACTCTTCCCAACCTTTGACATTTATCACAAGTAATATAGAAAGTGTGGGTGTCTTTAAACATGGTGGGCTAGTAAAAACCACACTACCAGATTTTTATAGTGGTTTTCTTAGTAGAAAAATGGCAACCATATGCTTCCATGTGGTAAAAGGAAATAACACTCTGAACTTCTTCCTTTATGATACAACGTCTAAAAATATGATCAATCTAATATTTATATAAATACAGGTCATCCTAGAAAAAGTTCTTAACCATGGTTTCAAAACGCTTCCTATCTTGTGACTTCTAATGATATGGCATTTTTCCTGTCACAAGATAGTTCACTATATTTGCATATTAAGGCAATTTGGAGATCACAAATAGTTGTTCATCAGGGAAAGTGTCTTGGATATGCATCTCCTTAGTGGAATCATCTAACACCAATCTGGAAAGGTGATCAGCCACTGCATTTTTTACTCATTTCTTATCTTTTATCTCTAAGTCAAATTCTTGGAGTAGGAGGATCCATCTCAAAAGTCTCGGCTTTACATCTTTCTTAGATAGAAAATACTTCAGAGCCAATTGGTCCATGAAAATGACCACTTTGGATCCCAGCAAGTAGGGCCTAAACTTATCCAAAGCAAAAACTACTGCAAGTAACTGTTTTTCAATTGTTGAGTAGTTCACTTGGGCCGAGTTTAGAGTTCTGCTCGCATAGTGAATAACATAGGGTCGTTTATCTTTCTTTTGGCCCAAAACAACCCCTATAGCATAATCACTTACATCGCACATTAGTTCAAAAGGAATTGTCCAATCTGGTGGACACATGATAGGTGCAGTGGTAAGGGATGATTTAATTTTGTCAAAGGCACTTGCACACTCATCTGTCTACTTAAATGAGACATACTTTTGAAGAAGATTAGTCAATGGTTTAGTAATAGTACTAAAGTCCTTGATGAATCTTCTATAGAAACTAGCATGCTCTAGAAGTGATCTAATATCTCTAACAGTTCGGGGGATAGGTAGATTAGTTATAATGTCCAATTTTGAGCAATCCACCTCGATTCCATGTTTGAAGATAATATGGCCCAAAACAATTCCTTTTTGAACCATGAAATGACATTTCTCCCAATTTAAAACAAAGTGTTTCTCTTCTATAGAAACCAGCACGTCCTAGAAGTGATCTAATATCTCTAACAGTTCAAGGGATAGGTAGATTAGTTATAATGTCCAGTCTTGAGCAATCCACCTCAATTCCATTTTTGAAGATAATATGGCCCAAAACAATTCCTTCTTGAACCATGAAATGACATTTCTCCTAATTTAAAATAAGGTGTTTCTCTTCACACCTAGACAAGATAAGAGATAAATTGTTGAGGCATTCCTCAAAACTACTCCCAAATATAAAAAAGTCATCTATGAAAACCTCAAGAAACTTCCTAACTATATTTGAAAAAATACTTACCATGCACCGTTGGAAAGTTGTTGGGGCATTGTACAATCCAAATGGTATCCATTTAAAAGCAAACGTGTCAAATAAATAAGTGAACGTGGTTTTCTGTTGGTCTTCTAGGGCTATCTTTATTTAGTTATATCCAGAATATCCATCAAGAAAACTATAGAGTGAGTGACCTGATACCCTCTCTAAAACTTGATCAATGAATGGTAGAGGGAAATGGTCCTTCTTTGTGACCTAATTCAATTTTTTATAGTCAATACAAACACACCAACCTATGGTGACGCGTGTTGGTATGAGTTCATTATTTGAATTTGGCATAATAATTATTCTGGATTTCGTTGGGACTACTTGAGTTGGACTCATCCAAACACTATCGGATATTGGGTAGATGATTCTCACATCCAATAATTTGATCACCTCATTTTTTACAGCTTCCATCATGTTTGTATTAAGACGCCTTTGAGGTTGTCTAATTGGTTTGACATCCTCATCGAGGTGGATCCAATGGGTGTATATGAAAGGACTTATACCCTTGATGTCAGAAATGGTCCAGTCTAAGTCTCTTTTGTGGTCCCTTAGAACATTCAATAATTTAATCTCTTGATCCTTGTCTAAAAATGAAGAGATCACCACAGGATAAGTTTTATTTTCACCTAAGTATACATACTTACACTCATTTGGTAGTGGTTTTAAATCAAGCTTTGGAACATTGGTTGGTGATGGCAGAGGTCGTGAGTCCTCGATAGATAAGATTTGAGTGCACTGTCTCCATTGGTATATACCAATGTCTTGGGTGGTAATACTCTCATTATCATCATAAATTTCAATAAGCACTTTTTCTAAATCAGAATTTTTCAAGTCCCCAAAGACTTGAATCAATTCCGTAGTCAGACTAGGTTTCAATTCCTCTTCTTCTATCAAGCAGTCCATGAAATTCAGCTCATGGATCTCATTATTGTCAATGGGCTGCTTATATAGATTGAAAATATTTAGCTTAGAGTCATATTACCAAAATACAAGTTCATCATTCCATTCTTGCAATTTATGATTACATTTAAAGTTGCTAGGAGTGGGCGGCCTAAAATGATGGGAACTTGAGCGCTAGCATTTACACATGGTTCAGTGTCTAGTATAATAAAATCCACGAAGGAAGTAGAATTTCTCCACTTGGACTAGCACATCCTCTAAAATTCTCCTTAGTACCTTAATGGAGCAATCAGCAAGTTGGAGTGTAATCGTGGTTGGTTTAAGCTCGCCAACCCCATTTATTGGTAAACCGAATAAGGTACTAAGTTGACACTTACACCCAAATCTAGCAAAGCATTCTCAATTTGGAAATTCCCAGTAATACAAGGAATAGTGGGACTCCCCGGATATTTGGGTACGGCCCTTTGTTGAATGATAGCGCTCACTTTCTCAGTAAGGAAGGCCTTTTTGTACACATTTAATTTTCTCTTTACAATGCATAAGTCCTTGAGATATATAGCATATGATAGAATTTGTCTAATGGCATCAAGCAGAGAAATATTGACAGAGTAACCTTTTGGAGCACATCCAACACCTCTTGATATTTCATGGGGACAGTCGAGTTCCAAAGTCTATATGGGAACGGAACTGAAGGCTCATGTAACTTACTCTCTTTATCTTTTTATTTTTATTACTCTTGAACCATAGCCGGTTCATCATTCTCTTGAGATGGTGGCTCATCCTCCAATATTTCTACCAGTTGCATTATCTTATTATCAACTCTTTTCCACTTCTCAAGGTAATGATGGCCTTAGCTTGTTCATGATGTAACTCACTTGGATTTGAGTCTCCAATGAAATGTGTATTTCTAGGGTTTGCACCAGTTGAGAAGGAAGTGTGCCTTTTTCCTTAGCATTTAGTTAAGTCTCAATCCTAGCCACGACTGTCTTTAATTCTTGATTTGATTGGATTAGAGACTGATTCATTTGATCTTGAGAGTTCATGAATGCAGTCAATGCATCCTCCACAGATGATCGCTTCGGTGGGGGCACATATGGTGCATTGTTAAATGCCTCAAAGAAGTTGTTTTATGGAGGGCTTTGAGGTGCATTGAGCGCATTAATTTATGGTTCATTCCTCCAACTAAGATTATGATGGTTACACCAATTTGAATTGTACATGTTTCACATTAGTTGCATAACTAACCTTTGGTAGTTATTTATAGCATTTGCTTGGCCATGCTCATGCGTGATATTTTGTATAACTGGGATTATTGGACAATCCTTTGCATCATGGTCTGCACTACCACAAATGCTACAAAAATTACTTAAGGAGGTATTTTCTTTAACCATATCAACCTTCCTAATTTCGAAGGCTTCAACCTTTCTAGCCAATGCAGCGAATTTTGCATTAAGGTCATCTTCCTCTCTTAAGACATACATCCCCGTTTTCTCTCTAGGAATAAGTCTAGTTTGATCTGGTTTAGCAGAGACATCCCATGTCTGAGTATTCTCTACTAACATGTCTAGAAAATCTCAAGCCTCATTATGATCTTTGTTAAGAAAGGTTCCACCACACATCATCGCTATGAACTGACGGGTATCCATAGTGAGCCCCTTTCGAAACGTATCAATCAAGTGTCATGGTTCATAACCATGATGTGGGCAAGCAAGTAAAAGGTCTTTAAAGCGCTCCCAAGCTTGGAAAAATAGTTCATTCCCCTTTTGGGAGAACGACATGATTTCCTGTTTCAATGCATTTGTTTTGTACTCGGAAAAGAATTTTTTCAAAAACTCTCTACTTAAGGCTTGTCATGTAGTGATTGTATGAGGTCTTAGAGAGTTAAGCCATGCTTTGGCCCAATCCTTTAGAGAAAATGAGAATAACCTAAGCTTAAGTGCATCCTTATTGTCATTGTTTACTTGTAATATTGCAATTACTTTCTCAAAGTCCTTCAGGTGCAAGTAGGGGCTTTCAGAATCCAAGCCATGAAATTTAGGAATCAACCGAATCACACTTGGTTTAAAATCAATGTTCCCTGTGTGAGCAGAAAACACTATGCAAGATGGTAAAGTTGATCTCTCAGGGTGTAGATGAAATTGCGGTTTAGACTGCTATAGTATAAGTATAGAATAGGTCAAAGTGTCCTAGGGGGGGGGGGGGGGGGTGAATAGGAATTTATAAAATTTATGCCAATTTAAAAACCTAATTCCCTAATCTTGAACTAATATGCAATTAATCAAGATACAACAACCTTAACTCTACACGCTTCCAAGCTAAGTAGAGGATCCAAACAATAAACTACTTAGGTAGAACAATTTAAGTAATTAGTCTATGTAGAATATATGAGTGTGTGGGACGAGAAACCTATAAACCATTCACAAGCATTAGTTTAAGCATCCAAGACAAGCATGATCAAATGAGTACACAATAACAATCCCAAACACAATCATATATAGTGGTTCGGCTATGTGCCTACACCACTCCCGGTGGATGCACTTAACCCTTGAGTGTACCAAATTTCACTAACGGAGGTTTCAAATCAGGTTTACCTCAAACCGTTAAAACCTACACAAGGTTGACATTAGGACCTACACAAGGTTCCTAAGAATGCCTACACAAGGCAACTTGTCCTACATAAGGACTCAAACATGCCTACAAAAGGCAACATACAAGGCAAACACATATGCCGACACAAGGCACAATAAGTCCTACACAAGGACTCTATACGTATTCTCTAGTCGGAGGCCTACAAAAGGTCTTGATGATCTGTAACACACAACATGAGAAATCAATCCTACATAAAGAAGGATTCTTAGGGTCTGTGGACTCTTAGACTTTACCTGAAAGTAGGTGAGCCCCTTTAGCGCATGGTGAAGATGATCTCCCTTAATGACGGAGATTCTTCAGCTCCCTTAAACCGCAACACTTGAAAATGCTCCAATATAGGTAGCCTGGGTTGGGTCAAGGTTTTTGGTGGAATCTACTCTATTAAATATGAATCATTAAGAGACAGAGTGATTCCAAGCATTCAGGAGATTCCAGCATAATGATTTATCATTAAGTAGTTGCTGGAAGATCCTTGAATGCTGAAGTTCATTCTCCAATCTAATTTATTGAGTATTTAATGAATAAGAAAGGGTTGGGGAGGAACTTCCATGATAAGAAGGTTAATGATGGTAGGTAAGAAGTTACCCCCTTGGAACTCACTCTTTTTCTCAATCCTTACACTAGAACTGAGCTTCTGTATATAAAGGCAAAATGTCCAATGGTAACATAATCATCAAAACCTGTCTACATTCAATGTCATCGAAGTTTGAATTTCGATGTCATCAAATATGGTTCGATTCCTTGAATTTATCGGTGATTTTACTTCAAAGCTTGCTAGACGATTTTGAGTCCTAATTCGATGTCACCAAACCTTATTCGATGTCATCGAGATTTGAATCTCGATGTCATTGAACCTGGTTCAATTCCTCGATCTTTTAGACAGATTTTCCTTCAAAGCACAATGAACATTTTCTTGACCTTTTTCAATGTCATCAAACCATGTTCGATGTCATCAGAGTTTAAATCTCAATGACATCGAAACTAGTTCGATTCCTCGAATTTTCCAGAAGATTCTCCTCTAAAGCTTGTTGGACATTCTTATATCCATTTTTGATGCCATTGAACTATGTTCGATTTCATCGAAGTTTGAATCTCGATGACATCGAAACTAGTTCGATTCCTCGAATTTTCTAGAAGATTCTCCTTTGAAGCTCGCTGGACATTCTTGTATCCATTTTCGATGTCATCAAACCGTGTTTGATGTCATCAAAGTTTGAATCTCGATGACATCAAAACTAGTTCGATTCCTCAAATTTTCCAAAGGATTTTTCGAGAAGCATGCTGGATAGAAACTCTACTTTCTTCGATGCCATCGAATCACTGTCGGTGTCATCGAGTATCCATGTTCGATGTCATCAAAGGTACGTTCGATAAATCGAATTTCCCGTCCATATATTCATTTAGTTGTTGGACATATGGGAGTCTTTTTCGATGTCATCGAGACATGTTCAATGTCATCGAACCAAGTTCGATGACTCGAAGTGACATGCAGAGAACTTTAGAAAGTTTACATATTTACACAAAGTCTTCAAATATTAAATTCCTTTGTTGTTCTACATTTTTTAAAGGGAATTATTTACCTGGGGGTTTTGGACATGGGATATGAGGTTTAATTTACCTTTGACGTTCTTAAATCACACATCTAGTTGAGATGGCATCTTTTTTTGTCTTTACCTAGGGCTCACTTGACTTACCGACTCAACCGTCACGCTAATTGACAAACAAAGGCACTTTCAGTAGACGTTTACGTAAAGTCTATGGTTGGTTTAACACATTCCTATGAACTTCATTCTTATCCTCAAGAGGAGGATTGTGCTGATTTTCTCTATATTAGATTTGGCAGATTTGGATTTGGATTATCAACTTGGTCTACCATGGAATCCAAGTGATGTTGAGTGCCTCTTCTAAGTGAATGATCAAGGCCTGGAAACTAGTCCCGCCTTCGAAGGAGAGTCGATTGTTTTGATCCCTACTCCAACGGGACATAAACCATCAATACCACACAACAAATACCACTAATTCAAATAGCAAGTATGATACTTAAAATAAAAATAAAAACTTAACTAACAACCCAGGCGGCGGGGCTGACCATGAGGGTTCAATCCACAAAGCAAAATAAATCAACAACCCAGGTGGCAGAGCTGACCATAAGGTTCAATCCATAAAGCAAAATAAATCAACAGCCTAAGTGGCAGAGCCGACCATAAAGGTTAAATCCATAAAGCAAAAATAAATCAACAACCTAGGCGGCAAATGTCACGCCCCAAACTCGGAAACCGGGTTTACAGAATTCTCAATCGCCAAATCCAGTGCCGACAGCCTCTGTAGTGCCCCGTTCTCGGCTCCCAGAACCCATATGTCAGATTTCGATCCTAAGATCCTACAAGGAGGATTTTCAATATGAAATTATTATTATTTTTTTGGAGCATAACCACAAGCATAACCAAGTCACAAAACAACATCACCACATATCTACGATATCAAAAACTTTAAGTACAATGCGGAAAGGGACATATAAGTATAAATATCAAAATTTCAAAAGCTCAGCTACATGCTCCTGCCTTAATGCTGCTGCGATCCAACGTTACCTACATGCAACGGTCGTGCATAAGCTTACGAAAAGCTTAGAGGATGGTGTAAGTGTGTGCACAAGGCAAGTGCTAAGTATGCAATATCAGAGTAATGTGGAAATATGCTGATAACTCCATGAATACTATCAGTCATACCAAGGCTATGTGATGCAAGGTATGAATGCTATTGGCCATACCAAGGCCATGCGATGCGAGGCCTATGTAGCCAAATGTTATATACGAGATATAACGCAAGCATGCAGTCCTCATCAAGTACATATATCAATACAGTTCCCCTCTGGGATATCACCGGGGTCTAATACACTCCGCACTAACTATCGCCTCCTTAACCGCACAGCCCAGCGAGTGGAAGAGACCACACTATCTACATGATAGTAGTCTGCTAATACCTACTTGACTCATCAATAGCGGACCCATTTGTGAGCTGGTCAAATGACCTAGCTTACAACCCCCTCACTCCAGCGGATAAGGCCACACCCCCTTCCAACCGACCATAACATAGTGGGAGACGCGCCTACTGATATTCGGCACTCATGCACTCATGTATCCACTTGGTCAGACATTGGAGAATTTCCTAGTACCAAAAGGTTCTGCGACTTTCACCCAAGGACATCCTATGTGCCCACAGTACTAGAACTTAATATTTCTTGTATCCAATCTGGCCATCCACGATGTGCCTGTGGAGGCCACGGCCCTGATATCGCTAGGTCATACAGTGAATTATGTCACACTGAATGCGAATGCATGAGTCACACCATCCAGTCATGCATCACTCCTACGCGTACCGCACGATCATGTGGGGTATTCCATCTCATAAGGAGTCCCATAAATGTCTCAGCCCAATGGTGTATGCTATGATCAAACACTCCTCATAATAGGCATACAAATTATGCGTATGGGCATGTATCATGATGCTATACTAAGCATATTCTCAGTGCATTCTACTAGGGTAAGTATACTAGCATGATTATCAAATATAACAGGCGATGATCGGCCTTAATCGATGTGCTACTTACAAGAGTAGGGGCTGAATGATACGCCCCACTGGGCATATAAAAGTCTATATGGAATGGTCCATGTTAGACTATCATAACCTATTCAAATTACTAGCATATCGTATATCCTAAAGTAGGGTCAACTTGAAAGGACGGTGGGAAGTATCATCATCAATGGGGGCCCAACGGTTTGGGTTAGCCTAATGGGTAAGGGTGGAAATGGGCTTAACAATGGGCCTTAGGAAAGCTTACAACAGTGGACATTTAACCACCATTGTCCTAAGGCGCAGTGCATTTGGGAATCAGAATCATAATGGGGCCCTCGGCCTCCAAATATCTAAGAGATGATTAGACGGCATGGGCCTACTAGTCAGACATGGTGGGCCTACATAAGTCAGTGGGGTTCACGACCTAAAATGGATAGACGGTGTATATATAACACATACATCACGGTGGGTCCCATACAATCACAATGGGCCCCATATACATCACATTGGGCCTCATCAACTGAGCTCAAGCATATCTCATTTGGGCCCCAAACATCAAGTGGGCCACTGAAATTGCGGTAATGACCACTTTAGTCGAAGTGGGAATATGCCGAGATGTCCTAAAGGGGGGTGAATAAGACTTTTTAATATTTTATGATAATTTAAAAACCTATCAACTCTATCCTGAATAAATATGCAAGTATCAGGATTTCTTCAATGTAACTCCAATGGCTTGCAAGCTAAATAGAGGATCTAATCACAAAACTATTCAAAAAATAGATAAGATAAGAAACATAGTTCATGATGGATGTGATTGTGTGTGAGGTGTGATTCTACTTAGTTCCAGATAATCATATACACATGCAATATGAGAACAATCAGAGAAATCACACAAGCAGTAGAAGTAAATGGCAATCTTAAACACAGTCGTTTCTACTCCACTTCTGGCGGACGCGCTAACCCTTGAGTGTACCGGATCTTATTAATGGAGGTTTCAAATCAGGTTCACCTCAAACCAATACAACCTACACTAGGTTGACTCTAACGTGTCTCCACGACACAAGTTTATGCCCCACACAGAAGCAAGGGTCAACACACAACACCCAGATTTTAGGCCACACAGGCCAAGGATCCACACAAGGAACTTGGCAGTTTAAGCTCCCATGAGTAAGAGTCAACACACAGCACCCAGGTTTTAAACCACACAAGTCAAGGACCTACACAAGGACCTAAGTTTATGCTCTCCATAGAGCAAGGGTCAACACACAGCACCCCCACGTACACTCCCGTCGGAGGCATCCTATGAGAACTTGAAAGGGGTGAGAAGCACCTTTGACCCAATCCTACAAAAGGAAAGATCAAAAGAGTCTCTGGACTCTAATGACTTATAAATAAGTAGATGAGCCCCATTTAGCACATTGATGAAGATCCCCTCCTTTGATGACAAAGAATCTTCATCTCCCTTGAACTACAACACAGATGATGCTCCAATGAAAGGCAACGGATTGGGTCAAGGTTATGTTGGAATCCTACTCTATTAAATATTTTCCTATATTAGAAACAGAGTGATTCCAATCATCTATGCATTCAAGATATTCCAGCTCAATGATTTACCATTAAGATGGTAGCTGTAGGATCCTTGAATGCGGAAGTTTATTCCCCAATCCACTCTATTGAATATCAATGATGAGGGTGGATTGGAGAATGAACTCCCATGAGAGAAAAAGGCTTAGGGTATATGATAAGGATTTAAACACTCAAAAGCTCTATCTATTTTTCTCTACTAACAACCAAAGGCAAGCTCACATTAAATAGGAAAAAAGTTAAAATGAAAATAAAACAGTCATATTTTTTGACAGAGTTCAATATCATAGAGCAGGGTTCGATATCATCGAGCGTATACTCTTGATAGCATCAAATGGTCGCTCGATGATACGAACTCAATTTGTCAAACGCTTTTGAACCTTTTTGCCAACTAGTCGAGAAAATTAAAGACTCTTTAATGTCATCAGATTTTGAACTCCAATTTTATCAAAACAGGGTTCGATTCCTTGACATTTGAAAATAAGAGAGTAGTTGCCTTTAAAACATAACAGGTATTTGATATGATCGAGCATCTCTCGATATCATCGGAATTTGAATATCGATGATATCGATGACGATGTTGATTCATTGATATTTTCAAGGAATTTTCCTATAAGCTTGCTGGACAGTTTGTGTCCCAATCTGATATCATCGAAGGTCTGTCGATATCATTGAGATTTGAATTTTGAGGATATCGAGGTTCTCTTTGATATATCAAGAATCACATGTTTTGCCTTAACAGCATATTGGACACAACTGACCAAATGTCGATTTTATCCAGCCGTCTTGATGAACTCGAGATTCAAAATTCGATGATATCAAACAGTTCATCAATTCATCGATAATTCAGTCCAGAAATCTTTGTAGTTGCTGGACATCTGAAGTCCTCAATTCGATAATATCGAGTGAGTTTCGAGGACATCGATAGCAGGGCTCGATTTCATTGAACCACATATCGATAAATCGACAAGGGTAGAAAACTTAGAGATTTTTCTAATTTTGCAAAATAGTTTTCTCACCTTAAACGATAAGATGTTCTATCCATTTTTAAGGGTTTTATATACCTGGTGTTTTTGGACATGGGATGTGAGGCTAAGGTTTACCTTTGATGAGTTCAGGCACACATCCTGTTGAGGCAGATGCTTGAACAATCTTCCTATGGAGCTCACTTGTCTTGCTGACTCGACACTCATGCTAATTGACAAACCAAAGCACTTTCAATCTCCCCCTTTGTCAATTACGTGACAAAACACCTGAAGTCCTAGAATAACATCTAGACCAACACCCTAAATTGTGTGTACTTGAACTTTACACAATTTTACAATGCTATTGAGTTCACACACACAACACACACGACTGTATCATTCAGTAGTAACTGCTCCCCCTGTCTTCTTGCAAGTGCTCCCCCTAACACCTGTACCACCATTAATAAATAGATACACACAATTTTCCTCCGTGGTGGGATTTGTTCTCCCCCTTTTTGTCAGTCATTGGCAAATGGAAATATAACAAGACTAGTTGACTGAAGTTAAATCGTAACGATATGGGAAAACTAATAGAGACCCAGATATTACCATACATACCAGATACATCTCGAAAATGCAAAATCAGTAAGAGATAGATGTATAACAGATAATGACATTTCTTATTTGCATAGAAACCATTTATGCATACTAGGTCAAAGGAGAGTTGTGATTTTAACAGACAATATCAGCATAGAGATAAAGGGCATAAATCACAAACCAATTCTCAATATGCAGGAGAAAGCAATCACAATTTATACCAGCATTTCATAGGATTTCATGGATAATTGAGAACAGAAAGAGATATGACAGCAAGTATATATGAATTATCAAACAGCCAACAACAGAAATATCCAGAATAAGAATTGCCCAAGCTTGGCAGTCTAGTAACATCCATCATAAACCAACAAAATCCAATATCTAGCCCAACCATGGGCTTACAAAACAAACCCAAAGTATGCAAGGTCAGGAAAAAAAAGTATGTTGGCTTTGTAAAAAGTGATCACAATGTCCATGCCCGGACACATCCATATGCCTACACCTCCACCCGCTAGAACGCACGAGGTCCGCCAGCCGTCAGCAGTTCAAGAATCTGTTGCATAGTATGCTGGAGAGCGTCCATCATGTCCTCTATCGCTGACAATCGTCGTTCATAGTTGTGGAGCCTCTCGTCAATCCCGGCTAGTCCATTCAGCAGATGGCGTTCAAGTACATGATGTCAGCGATTTATGACTGACTCAGACTACGGAGGGGTGTCTGATTAGATCCCCAAGGTGTTTGTACATTTGGTTGTTGGCTGCTTGCTCCTACTGGTGGAGGACTATCTGCATGAGAATAGGCTGAAATGTAAACCTGTTGAACTACATCATGGTTGAACCATACTTCAGGATATACTTTATCTAATGTCGCCGACAGTCCTACCCAGTGTGCAAGTTTGCAGATGAGGGATGAAAATGGAAGTGTATCAATATGATCCCCCTTAACTATCCTAAACAGTTTCTCTAGGATAAGAGTTGGCAGACACACAGGAACCTCTTGATATACATCATACAGGACATTTAGCACAAAGAGGTTTGGTCCAGTTTCTTTGGCGTCACATGGATACACGTTCGTATTGAAGATGCTGTGGAGGATTTTGAACAAGGTTCCTAGATATTTTACAGGAAGTATGTTTTCATCATTCCTAGGAATTGTAGCACCTTCGTACAGTGCACGCGTGATCCCGCACCCCCCCCCCCCCCCACATTCCTAATTCATTTAGACTTGTCACAGTGACTGGGATTCGAGTCACGCCAATGTCTAGAAGACATCCAAGAACCATTGGAGTAATGAGTTTGGTTTGTTGTACAAATTCCAGACGAATACATGACGGATAATCCCGAACAATGTGGCAACAATTAAAGAATTGCTGGAGCATTTCATATTGGTAGGGACCACCCATATTGAGTATATTTTGCTAGCCAATTGTTTCTAACAAGAGATCCACCCCATAAGGCTCAATAACACTATTGAGAATAATACGATCCACGATCATGACTTGTTCCCAATCCGATTGGTTTGGAGGTGATCGAGTTCCTATAGTGTTTACATTTTTCCCTTTCTTGGCTTTGGAAGATTTTGAGGAAGAGAGATCCTTACCTTTGCCCTTAACCATCTTCTTGCTCCTCGTGATGTTTGGAAGGTAGCAAGGAAATGGAAGAAACCAGAGAAAATGAAGGCAAATGTGTGAGCCTTTCATGCTTCCATTTGGCTTTTATAACAGATTTGTCAATGTCATCGAAGTGGTTTCAATGACATCGAACACAAGCTCATAAATTCGTTGAAGACCATGTCGATGACTGTTAGGAAGGCCCAACGGTCGTTAAGGAATTCCAATGGACACTAGCTTATCTTTTCGAGAGTCGTCAATTACATCAATAGTGTTGTTCGATATGATCGACTTTTGAATCTCGATGATATCGACAATGACTTGATATCATCGAGTATGTCAAGATTCAGCATGTTTGTTGACATAAGTAACATGGTTAATTCATGAAGATTTGCCTATTTTGTTTATAATTAACCAATAATACTCAGTTTGAAGATTTTCCTATGTAGATCATTTTAACTGAGTCTTTCATCAACTTGCATATATTCTGATTGATTTCTGGAGATCACTAAACCTGTTTGTATCAAGAGGCTTAGTTAGGATATCAGCAAGTTATTTTTCTATAAACACATAATCCAACACAATAATCTTTTCTTCAACAAGTTCTCGGATAAAATGATGACGGAGATCAATATGTTTGGTTTGAGAATGTTGAATAGGACTTTTTTGAGATATTGATAGCACTCGTGTTGTCACAAAAGAGAGTCATTATGGATTGCTCAATCCCATAGTCCAACATCATTTGTTTCATCCAGAGGAGTTGTGCACAGCAACTACCTACAGCAATATATTCGGCCTCAGTAGTGGATAGAGATATTGAATTTTGCTTCTTACTCTGCTAAGAAACTAGACAATTTCCTATATAGAAACATCCTCCACTTGTTGATTTGCGATCATCCAAATTTCCAACCCAATCAGCATCAGAATATCCAGCAATGATGGTGGATGTTTCAAATGGATACCATAGGCCAACGGGGTTGTTCCTGTTATATATTTGATGATTCTCTTAACAACTATTAGGTGGGATTCCTTAGGATCTGCCTGATATCGAGCACACACTCCCACACTGAAAGATATATCTGGATGACTGGTTGTGAGATACAATAGGCTTCCTATCATACTTCGATAGAGATGTTGATCCACACTTTTACCATTAATGTCTTTGGAGAGTTTGAGTGTGGTGCTCATGGGAGTACGATAAGTACGACCAGACTTAAGTCCAAATCTTTTCACCAAGTCTTTTGCATATTTGGTTTGACATATAAAGATTCCATCATTTAATTGCTTCACTTGTAAGCCTAAAAAGAAATTCAATTCACCGACCATACTCATTTCAAATTCAGACTTCATGAGATCGGCAAATTTATATGCAATATCTTCACATGTGGAACCGAAGACTATATCATCCACATAGATTTGGGCAATGAGCAATGAATCCTTTGTCTTTTGAGTGAAAAGTGTTTTATCTACACTCCCCCTATAGAATTTATGATCCAAAAGGAATTTCGTCAAACGTTCATACTAAGCACATGGTGCTTGTTTGAGACCATAAAGTGCTTTGCTTAGACGATAGACATGATGATGATATTTAGGATTTGAAAATCCCTTAGGTTGTTTCACATAAACTTCTTCATCAAGTTCCCCATTAAGAAATGCACTTTTCACATCCATCTGAAATAGTTTAAATTTTAACACACATACAATAGACATGAGAACCCTGATAGACTCAAGATGAGCTACAGGAGCAAATGTTTCATCAAAATCAATGCCTTCTATCTGTGAATATCCTTGAGCTACCAACCTTGTTTTATTCCTGATCACATTACCAGATTCATCGGATTTGTTCTTAAAGACCCATTTGGTTCCAATGATATTTGTATCGAGTGGTCTAGGAACCAATTGTCATACCTCATTTCTCTAGAATTGTTGAAGTTCTTCTTACATAGCATTTATCCAATGTTCATCTTGAAGAGCTTCCACAATGTTCTTGGGTTCAATCTTTGAGGTAAAGTAAAAATGGCTATAGATATTTTCTATCTGTCGTCGAGTTCTTACACCATCATTAGGATCTCCAATGATTTGCTCTCGAGGGTGATCCTTAATGATGGGTAGATTGGATGACGGTTGGGGTTCATTAGATGATGGAGTTTTGTTATCTGATTTATCTATAATGCATGAATCCACATCATCTTCTGATTCATTCAAGGAGTTTTCTTCTTCATGGGGCTAGTCATTGACCACCACATTAACCGATTCTTGAATAGGGAGGGTCCTTAGATTGTAAACCCTATAAGCACGACTATTCAAGGCATACCCTAGAAAAATACCTTCATCACTTTTAGACTCAAATTTTCCTAGGTGATCTCTATCTCTCAAGATATAACATTTACTACCAAAGACATGGAAGTATTTCACACTAGTTTGTTTTGTATACCATAGTTTATATGGTGTTTTGTTCAAACCTGCTTTGAGATATACTCTATTTATTATGTAGTAGGCGGTATTGACTGCTTCAGCCCAGAAGCTTTTTGCGATATCTTTTCCATTTAACATAACTGACCCCATTTCCTGCACTACTCGATTTTTCCTTTCAACAATTCCATTTTATTGTGGAGTTTTTGGAGCTGAGAATTCATGACGGATTCCTTTCTCATCATAGTGCCTTTCAAATCGCTCATTTTCAAATTCACCACCATAATCACTCTTAATGAGATTTATGCAATATCCTTTCTCATTTTGGAGTCGCTTCGCTAAAATTACAAATTCATCAAAAGCATCAGATTTTTCCCTAAGAAATGCAACCCAAGTAAATTTGGTGTAAACATCTACTACCACTAGGAAGTATCTTTTTCTACCATGACTTTCAACTTCAGTGGGACCAACTAGGTCCATATGTAGTAAATCCAATGGCTTTGTTGTTGCTATGGTGGTCGTCTTTTGTGACCGACTTTTATCTATTTGTCCTTTAGACAATCACCACAAACAACTTTTTCTTCTTTTCTAATCTTAGGAAGTCCTCTAACCAAATTTCTTGAACTTAACTTGGTTAAGTTTCGGTAGTGAATATGTCCCAGCCTTTAGTGCCATAATTTGGCTTCACTCTTCATAGCCATATACATTTTGTGGATAATATACTTTCATTCCTACTTTTAATAATGTAGCAGTTGTAAGACCCACATCCTAGACCATACCGTTCCGTGGACTTCCGCAGTCTTTTCGGTCAAATTTCGGCAACCTTCGACCCTTAACCGGTACTTGGGTGTGACCCTGAGTCACACGCCATCAACCTGAATTGACTCAACCCAAGACTTGTACCCTTGCGACCGCATCGTCGCCATGGTTCTGATGCCGCGTCTCGCGAGTCGATCCGATACTCTGGCTAAGAGATGTGGGCCAACGTTCAGTGCTAGGAAAATGCCGCGCGTGCGAATTCCAAAAGAATCTCTACGACTTGTCACATCAATCAATCAATTCCGAGAATCTCTATGACTTGTCACATCAATCAATCAATCCCATCATATCAAGTACACCATCACCTCTCACCCATCTCCAAGCAACCCCAAAGTCAAAAGTTTCTTACACCACCCATACCTTTCTTACACCAAGCAACCACAAAAGTCAAAAAGGCTCTTACACACCCATCCCTCTCTCTCCCATCCATCACTCTATCGCATCTCTCTCTTTACAACCCTCTCTCTCCCATTTTTTAACTCATTCCAAGCAACCCAAAAATAATCCCACGTCCAAGCCTCTCCTATCTCTCCCAAGCTACAAGTGTGGCCCACTTCCTACCCCCCTCATCTCCCATCTTAACCATCCAAACTCCATCTCCTCCGTAGGAATCGAAGCTAAGGAGCAAAGGAAGCCTAGGGAGCAAGAAGGAACGGTGGGTGATCTTGGATCTCCACTTATTTATTTTGTTTTGTGATTTAAGGGCCCACTTGTCGTGGGACTGTGTAATAATGTTTATAACGGTCGTGCCTCGGGAGCAATGTTGGTTTGACATCCACATTATAAGAATGATGTTAGTTAAATGTCCACATTATAATTCTCCCTAAGGCCCATTGTTAGGCCCATACTTGTAGGTCGTCTAGGCCCATCTCCATTATGAACAGCATCCATTACCATATAGCATGTTTAGTATAGTTCCATGATTCATGATCATATGCATCATATGTATGCTTGATATGAGAAGTGATTGATCATAGAATATGCATTCGGGCAGATTATTTAAGGGCTCCCGGTTAGGTGGTGTTGCCCTACATAAGCGCACGATACGCGCAGGATTGCCGCTTGACTGGATAGTGTGATTCATGCATTTTGCATTTTGTGATATGGTTACTGTACGCCCTAGCAACATCAGGGCCTTAGCCTCCACCGGCATATCGTGGTTGGCAGAATTGGATACCGAAAATCTTGTTCTACGTGAGGTGATATAGATATCCCTAGGTGAAAGTTCCTAAACCCTTATGGTACCAAGAGGTTGCTCTAACGTCTAGACCGAGTGGGTGCATGAGCGCCAAGTGCCGATTATCAGACGATCGCGCTTTCTACTGTGTCGTGGTTAGTTGAAAGGGGGTGCGGCCTTACCCGCTAGAGAGGAGGGGGTAAAGCTAGGCTAAGTTTGACCATCTCGAGGAATGGATCCGCTATCGACGAGCCGAGCCCGATATTGGCAGGCGAATAGTGAGATCTTTTCCACTCACCATATTGCGCGCTATGGGGTGGCAATTTGGCTTGGAGTGTACTAGACCCCTATTATATTCTAGAGTTGAGCTATTATTGATATGTGGACTTAGATGAGGATTCGCATGCTTGAGTTGCATTTCGCACCGCATGGCCATGGTATGGCCGACATCATTCATGTCTTGCACCGCATGGCCTTGGTACGGCTAATAACATTCATGGATTCATCAGCATATTTCACATTACTCCGATACTGCATAATTATATTACTACCTTACGCACACACTTACACCACCCTCTAAACTTTCCATAAGCTTATGCATGATCGTTGCGTGCAGGTGACGTTGGACCGCAACAGCGCTTAGGTAGGAGCGCATAGCAGATCATCTTGGAGCTTTTTGTCCATTATCATTGTATTTTCCTTTATGCTCATTGTACTTGTAAAGTTTCTGATCATAGTGGAAATGTGATGGAGTTTTTGGTTGTTGTTTGTGGGTTATGCCTTTGGTTATGCTTATTACGAATCAAACTGATGTTGAAAATCCTCTTCGTAGCATCCCAGGATCGGAACCTGGCAATCCTGGGGTACTACTGAGGCTGTCGGCGCTGGATTCAGTGATCGAAAATTTTATGAGCCCGGTTTCCGAGTTTGGGGCGTGACAGCAGTTGTCACTTGTGCATAAACTTTTTATGATGGATTTTCCTGTATGATCTAAGATTCTACACACATCTTTTGAGAAGGTGACCAAATATTCTTTATCGTAAATTTGAGAGATACTAAGGAGTTTATGTTTTAGACCTTCTACACAGAGAACATTTTTAATTTTAGGAAGTCTTGGTCCAGCTATCGTTCCTTGCCCAATAATTCTGGCAGAGCTCCCATCTCCAAATGTGACTAATCCACCATCAAAGTTTGAATACTCACAAAAATGAGATTGGTCACCGGTCATGTGTCTGGAGCATTCACTATCAAGATACCATTTTGAACTATTGCCGACTTTCAGAGCAATATGGATTACTAGGCAATTGTTCTGATATTTCACACCCTTTAATCCTACACTATTAGACATGATTCCAACTTCAGTCAAGATCACTCTCTAGGCGGTGAAGCCCTTAAGAGTGACCTGCTTTGATACCAATTGAAATTGTGGTAATGACCGCTTTAGTCGAAGTGGGAATACGCCAAGATGTCCTAGAGGGGGGTGAATACGACTTTTTAATATTTTATGATAATTTAAAAACCTCTCAACCCTATCCTGAATAAATATGCAAGTATCAGGATTTCTTCAAAGTAAGTCTAAGGGCTTCCAAGCCAAACAGAGGATCCAATCACAAAACAATTCAAAACATAGATAAGATAAGAAACATAGTTTATGATGGATGTGATTGTGTGTGAGGTGTGATTCTACTTAGTTCCAGATAATCATGTACACATGTAATATGAGAACAATCAGAGAAATCACACAAGCAGTAGAAGTAAATGGCAATCTTAAACACAGTTGTTTTTATAATAGTTCGAGTACGTGTCTACTCCACTTTCGGCAGACGCACTCAACCCTTGAGTGTACCAGATCTCACTAATGGAGGTTTCAAATCAGGTTCACCACAAACTAGTACAACCTACACTAGGCTGACTCTAATATGTCTCCACGACATAAGTTTATGCCCCACACAGGAGCAAGGGTCAACACACAGTACCCAGATTTTAGGCCACACAGGCCAAGGAACCTGACAATTTATGCTCCCATGAAAAAGGGTCAATACACAACACCCAGATTTTAGACCACATAGGTTAAGGACCTACACAAGGACCTAAGTTTATGCTCTTCACAAAGCAAGGGTCAACACACTGCACCCCCATGTACACTACCATCGGAGGCCTCCTATGAGGACCTGAAAGGGGTGAGAAGCACCTTTGACCCAATCCTACAAAAGGAATGATCAAAATGGTCTCTGGACTCCAATGACTTACAGATAAGTAGTCAGCCCCATTTAGTACATTGATGAAGATCTCCTCCTTTGATGACGAAGAATCTTCAGCTCCCTTGAACCGCAACACAAATGATGCTCCAATATAAGGCAACGGGTTAGGTCAAGGTTATGTTGGAATCCTACTCTATTAAATATTTTCCTATATTAGAAACAGAGTGATTCCAATCATCTATGCATTCAAGGTATCCGAGCTCATTGATTTGCCATTAAGATGGTAGTTGCAAGATCCTTGAATGCCGAAGTTCATTCCTCAATCCACTCTATTGAATATCAATGATGAGGGTGGATTGGATGATGAACTCCCATGAGAGAAAAAGGCTTAGGGTATATGATCTGGATTTAAACACTCAAAAGCTTTATCTATTTTTTCTCTACCAACAACCTAAGGCAAGCTCACATTAAATAAGCAAAAAGTTCCAACGGAAATAAACAGTCATATTTTTTGACAGAGTTCGATATCATCGAGCGTATACTCTCAATAGCATCGAATGGACAATCGATGACACGAACTCAATTTGTCAAACACTTTTGAACCTTTTTGCCAACTAGTCGAGGAAATCGAAAACTCTTTGATGTCATTGGATTCGAACTCCGATTTCATCGAAACAGGGTTCGATTCCTCGACATTTGAAAATAAGAGAGTAGTTGCCTTTGAAACATAATAGGTATTTGATATGATCGAGCATCCCTCGATATCATCGGAATTTGAATATCGATGACATCGATGAGGGTGTCGATTCATCGATATTTTCAAGGAATTTTCCTATAAGCTCGCTGGACAGTTTGTGTCCCAATCCGATATCATCGAAGGTTTGTTGATATCATCGAGATTTCAATTTCGAGGATATCGAGGCTTTCTTCGATATATCGAGAATCACATGTTTTACCTTAACAGCATATTGGACACAACTAACCAGATGTCGATTTTATCGAGCCGTCTTAATGAACTCGAGATTCAAAATTCGATGATATCGAACAGTCCATCGATTCATTGATAATTCAGTCCAGAATTCTTTGTAGTTACTGGACATCTGAAGTCCTCAATTCAATAATATCGAGTGAGTTTCGAGGACATCGATAGCAGGGTTCGATTTCATCGAACCACGTATTAATAAATCGACAAGGGCAGAAAACTTAGAGATTTTCCTGATTTTACCAAATAGTTTTCTCACCTTAAACCCTAAGATGCTCTATCCATTTTTAAGGGTTTTATATACCTAGTGTTTTAGGACATGGGATGTGAGGCAAAGGTTTACCTTTGACGAGTTCGGGCACACATCCTGTTGAGGCAGATGCTTGAACAATCTTCCTATGTAGCCACTTGTCTTGCTGACTCAACAGTCATGCCAATTGACAAACCAGGGCACTTTCAGCCGCATCACATGGGTCTCAACGATGGGCCTCATAACATCAAGATGGGCCGCAACACATGGGCCTTATATACATCAAGATGGGTTGCAACAACGGGCCTTATATACCTCAAGGTGGGCCACAACACATGGGCCGCACCATAAATAGCAGCGGATATAATGATCGAAAGATCATCTGGACCATACCACAAATAGTAGTGGTGATAATGATTTTCACTGTTAAAATTCCACAGGGCCCACCATAACATTTATTTTCCATCTAATCTGTTCATACAGTCACAAAGACCTGAATCAAGAGGAAAAACAAATATCATATTGATCCAGAACTTCTGTGCTCCCAAGGAATTTTAATGGTGGGCGATCAATCCCACATTGGTTTTTGCGGTGTGGTCCACCTGATAAACGGTTGAATATAACACATACATCATGGTGTGGCCCACCATCCAGCCATCTGGACGGTTGGGATCACACAGATACATTAGCGGTGGTCCACCGTCCAGCCACCTGGACGATTGGAATAAAACACATACTTCACGTTGTGACCGACCGTCCAACCATCTGGATGGTGTGGACCAAAGCACATACATCACAAAGGACCCCACAGAACTTGATGACATCACTATAGCAGCTATCTTGCTGCAGGTGCTGGCCCACCGTCCATTAGACGGATGGTCTGGATATGAAACAGATGGACGGTGTGGGTGAAACCCACATCATGCGGGACCCACAGAACTGCTAGCATTAGCCCAACAACTGTCTACTGTTGTGGGGTCCACAAATGGACGGTGTGGATAAAACCCACATAGTACATGGGGTTAGGTGGACGGTGTGGATCAAACCCACATAATGTGCTGACGCCTGCCTTGGGCTGCTCATCTAGTAGATGGACGGTTGATAAAATACATGCATCATTGTGGTCCCCATGTGGATGGACGGTGTGGATGCACCACACGTGCTGTAACAAGTGGGGTCCACGTGAGTGTGGCCCACCAAAATTTCTAGATCAAGCTGATATGTCTGTTTTCCCCTTCATCCAGCATCCAGGCCCTGGATGTCTGGTCGGACGATGCAGATGTAAGGTACATGCATCATAGGTGGCTCCACACGTGTGGGACCCACCATCTTCGAGACAAAGTTGATATTTGCATTTTTCTCTTCATCTGGGCTTATCCAGACAGACAGGCAGCGAGGTGGGTTCCACCACCAGCGAACAGCGTGGACCATACAACAAGGTGGGCCATGGAATATGGGAAAGAGAGAGAGAGAGAGAGAGAGAGAGAGAGAGATGTGTGTGATGGAGGGACCCCAACACTATGGGCCCTCTCTTCTATGCATTACAACATACATCAAGTGGGTCCCATTACATGTGGGCCCACCAATCAAAATCAACAGTGGAGATCCCTTCTTTACCAAAATGTAAGGTCTAGATGACCCTTTTCATAAAAGGAAATTAAACATCATGATGGGGTCCATGGAGAATGGCCCCATCATGGGATGGATATATGAATCATGGTGGGCCATCGGCCACACTTAGGGTACAAAGTGAGATCCATACCATCAATCGATAGGCCCCACTTGGCCCATCATCAAAACATAAAATATGAGCCTATAAAACACCCACCATTGGATCTTTTTGGTCTGATAGAATGTCAAACTCCATGACTCTCTCTTTGATGGAGGTTGATGAAGGTTGGAGGGTTGAGATGGGAGATGAGAGGAGCAGGAAGTGGGCCACACACAAAGCTCTCTCTCTCTCTCCTTGGGAATGCTTAGATGTCCACCTCTCTTAGTTGCTTAAGAGAATGGGTGGAGAATGAGAGAGAGAGAGAGAGAGGTTGTAAGAGAGGTGATGGGTGTGAGTGATGGATGTGAGTGATAGATGTACTTGACTTGAGAGTTGACTTAGGGTAGGTTGCTTGTCTTGGGGAGAAAGAAAGTATGGGTTATAAATATGATGTGTACTTGATTTGATTGATTGATGGGATGGGTAATAGAGATTCTCTCAGGATTGCAAATGCGCGACGCTTCTTCAAGATAAATGCAGGCTCACATCTCCTGACCTGGGTATCGCATCGGTACGCAAGACGTCGTGTTGGAACAGCGGCGATGACACGATTGTAATGGTATAAGTCTTAGGTCGAGCCAACTTAGATCCACGGGATACGATTAGGGTCGTGCATAAACGCTGATTATATGTCGCGGGTTGCCGAAATTTGACGGGGAGGATCACGGGAGTCTATGGAATGGTATGGACTAAGATACGGGCCTTACAGCAGAGCCGACCATAAGGGTTTAAACCACAAAGCAAAAATAAAAAATAAATTAACAAAAGTAAAACTAATGTAGAAATTAAACTATGCTAATCTGGAAAATAGATTCAGCGGATGATCTTTGAAATCACAGTTAGTGCTTGAAAGACCCAACTGAATTTACTTTCAAAGAAAAATAGAAAATCTACAGAAATTTTGGAGGGTTGAGAACCTCTCCTATCTAGGAAATATAATTGATTCAGGGTAAGCCTATCCATCAATGTGGATCTCATATGATGGAAACATATAGATCTCACATGAGGATAAAAAACTAAACTTAAACAACTGATAACATGCATTCACCATTCTTCTTATCATTAAAACAATCAGTCATCATAACTATGAAAATATTAAACCAATGTGCTTCCATTCTAGCTTGGGCTAGAAGGAACTTAGAAAAACATAATTAAATTGTAAAATAAAAAACAACAAGAAAAAAATAAATGCAAATAGAAAAGATCTAAAAGAAAAAAAAATTATAAAACTTTAATAAAATTGAAAACTCTCTAAAAACCCTAAATCTTGCTATTGAATGCTTTGAATGATGCTTAGAAATGCCTTGAGAAGCCTTATTTATAAGTTGGGGAACTCCAACTTTCGCACCTAGTTGGAAAACTCTAGAAACCGCCTCAAATTTGAGCAGTTTGCTAAAATAGACTTCACTCTACGCAGTTTGCCAAAATAACCCAGAGTTTCAGAATATGCTTTTTCAGGATGATTTCAGGATTCATTTTATTCACTTCAAATCTTTGATTTTATTCATTCCTCACTTAGTTTTCTTGGATCTTTAGCATGTGAAATTTTCAAACTTGGTCCCCTGTAACACCCTGAAATTCGGGGGTCGAGTATAACTCAGCTCCCGAGTTCCAAAACATCACTTATGCTACATATTTAATGATGGATGTATGTTGTCTGTATTAGTGCATAAAACATAGAATAGATTAAGCCAAATAGCAAATATAATTCAGGGATAAGTGAAGAAAGCAAGCGGAAGACTTAAAGAAATATATGTGTTCATGTGCAAATCCCTGAAATACATATACATACCAGATCGTACTGACAAGTGTTACTATCAAAATTACAAGTATCAAATTACATCATTTAATTCCCAAAAGACATCCCAGAATCTCGCGCATCAGAACGAGGCTCACTAGAACCCGTCTGAAAACTGCATAAAAGAGAAAGCAACCTCATCATCCTCAATCTCCCGCTCTGCCTCAGAAGTCTCATCAACATCTACAGCTAAGACAGAGTCTGGTGGGTGTTTAACACCGCTCCAGAACGTGGGAGTGAGTGATCAACTCAGTGGAACAATAAAGCAAAGGTTAACATGTTATCAGTTCAATCAAGTAGTAATGATAAAGCAGAACAATCAAACATGTCCTAAGTACTCTTGTTAATGCAAAGATGTATGCAGAATGATGCGTGCCCTCGTGCGTACACCCTCAGCATCTTCATCTTACGTTACGTATGACATCACCTCAAAGTGCGCCATGTCTACAAAGCACATGCAAATGCGGTGCATGAACATGATTACCAAGTTGTTATTAGTCCTTTTCATACAGCAGGATTGGGAAGCTAAGGTACCTTCCTCATATCACCATCCAAACAGTGATCCATTCTAGGGTCATCAGTCCTAGACATCTCATACGATCATATGGTTGTAGGTCGTTGCAAAGGGCTCGTCACCAATCAATGCACACATATCATACCTTCGTTACCACAATAAAGCTCGTCACCTCAATGCGGTATCCCGACATGCTCGAGGTCACTACAAAGGGCTCGTCACCAATCAATGTAGGCCGACAACAGGAATATAGTGTCCCATACCATCATAATCGGCTCACGAGTTTGGTTGCTCACTAATCACTACGGGGAGGCTCGTCACCCCAGCGTAGGCCAACAGCTCGACCACGGTGTCCCATACCACCATGTCCGGCTCATGAGTCTTAGCAGATCAAGGTACCATGGTTAATAGAATTTTATCGGTAAGTTTGGTACCCTAGATTCAAACAATAGCGTCCATACATGGTGAACATACATCGGACAATTGGGTTACTTGACGAACTCGACTAGCACGAGCGCACGTTGGGTTGAACGACATAGAGTGCGCAAACACTCCGCGCGGCCAAACCACTGCCGACAACTCTAATACGACTCGGGTTCGTCTAATCACGTCCTACGTGGCGAAAGCAACCTCAGCCACGAACTTAAGGCCGATTACCGATTTTCTGGACTATTCATAGTCCCAAACACATTACACTATAACAGATATTGATATCAACAATTTAGAATAGTAATGGAATAAGAACTCAAATCATATAGTACATGAGCATTTAAAGAATATCAACTTAACATGGAATTTCACATAAGTAATACTTGAAATTAAACAACAAGGAATGTAACTTGCAAGAAGGAAATCATACACACTAGTGGGAGAGTTGAGAATTGCTTCTCAACGCCCATACTAAGTTGATATATCATACTTTAGATCATTCAGACATTTCTACAAATACTTAGAATACGTAATACAACATACATGACGTATGTTGAAATACACACATTTAGACAATTCCTTTTACCAAGGAGTTGTCGCACATACAATTAGCATAAGTACACGACAAATAATCATGGCAAACACATGTTCATATTTTATACGTATACGGTACTTTATTCATACGCGTAGAATACACAAATCTCAATATATCACATGCATATCAGGAACGCAAAATAAACATAACATTTGGCATGTGAAATCTCATCCATAGCAAGAATAAACCATTCACTGGCATTGAAAGCCTTAAAAACCATAACCTATACGATTAAAGTTCGCACCTTAAACCAGAAATAGAGCACCGAACTGATTCAGACGATATGTCTTCGTCAACGGCGACAAGACAACCTAAAGCAAGAATAAAAATGAGCTACAACAACACAAAAACTATTCTAAGCTCTAAAACAGATTAGGGTTAGGTTAACTTACCCAAAGATGAACTCAGAATCGCCGGAATAACGATTCAAAAGTGAAGGTTTAAGGATGAAGAAGAACAGGAAAGAATCTAAGATGATTCACCAACTTCTCTCTCACTTTCTCTCTCTTTTCCTCTCTCTTTCTTAGCTAGGGTTAGGAAATTCGTATGGAAAAGAGAGCTAGGGTTTTAAGGTCTATATATAGGCCTAATATTGATGAGAATAACCCCAGGGCCAAGGTATACTTAGGGTATAACCAAAACAGGCCTCTCTCGATCCAACGAAGCACTTCCGGTGGGCCTATTACCACAAAAGGTCGCACTTAAGCTCACTAACCATGGATCTAGGTCAAGCTGAGTTTTCGTACCAACCGGATCTTCAGATCAGCCTGGCGGACCACACTCAATTCAACGGTCACAGAATCTCGATCAGGTCCACAAGCACAAGGACATGCCTGGACCACCTTTCCTGATCAGAGGGTGAAATTGGGTCAGAATCCAACCGTCAGATTGCTTAAAAACGTCGCGCAAGCGACACGACTCAGATTTCATAAAATCTTAATTAATTTCCAACCGTTCACACACTCTTCACTCCGGACTCAATCAAATTGACCCAGAACATCATCTGGACTTGATTTTTGAGGTGTTGGTCAAGCCCAACATGGTGACCCCAACAGCCTAAGATCATCGTTATCGGACTTTCGACGCGCGGTCCAGGTCTGATCCAGAACTTCTAAAAATTTCCAAGAGCAACTGGATTTAGCGATGAATCCCAGATTTCAGAGTAACCTAGCGCTAATGATTCTACAGGTTTTGAGTCATGCAGATCCAATTTAAAGTGATTGATGCAAATTTCATAAGCAATCGAGTTTAGCGCTAATTACCCCAAAAAGCTACTAAGGAAAGAATAGAGGTAGTACTCGGGTCTTGGCACAAAATTTTTCGGGTCATTACAATCTACCCCCCTTAAAGAAAATTTCATCCTTGAAACTCATACCTTCTCATATTCCTCAAGGATCTGAGGGTAGCTCTTTCTGACCTCAGCTTCAGATTCCCAAGTAGCCTCTTCCTCACTATGATGCGTCCATAGCACCTTCACAAGAGGGATAACCTTGCTACGCAATACCTGCTCCTTCCTGTCCAGAATACGCGTCGGTCGCAGTACATATGTGGTATCCTCGCTCAACTACACCTGCTCCCAACTGATAATATGCGAAGGATCAAGAACGTACTTCTTCACCATAGAAACATGAAATACGTTATGCATGCCCGCAAGAGGTGTGGGCAAAGTAAGGCGGTATGCTACCGCTCCCACTCGATCCAGAACTTGAAATGGACTAATAAATCTCGGCGAAAGCTTCCCCTTCTTACCGAACCGCAGAACCCCCTTCATAGGAGAGACCTTCAGAAATACATGGTCTCCAACCTCAAACTCAAGCGGTCGCCGCCTCATATCAGCATAACTCTTCTGCCTACTCTGGGCTGTCAAAAGTCGACGTCGAATAACGTCAACTTTCTCTGAAGTCACCTGCACCAATTCTGGGCCAAGCAAACTACGCTCACCAACTTCTGCCCAGCAATGCGGTGCTTTGCACGGGCGACCATACAACGCCTCATAGGGAGCCATGCCAATACTCACCTGGAAATTGTTATTATACGCGAACTCTGCATACTAGAGACAATCATCCCAACTGTCCTTGAAATCCAAAACACAAGCTCGCAACATGTTTTCTAGGACCTGATTCACGCATTCCGTCTGCCCATCTATTTGCGGATGAAACACGGTGCTGAACTTCAATTTCACACCCATCGCTTCCTGAATACGAGTCCAGAAGATAGATGTAAAACGCGTGTCTCTGTCAGACACAATCTCTAAGGGAACTCCATGCAGACGTACAATCTCCTTGAATACAGCCTAGCTGACTCGTCTGCAGAGTTTGTGACTCTGATAGGTAAGAAATGAGCCGACTTCATCAATCGGTCGACGATCGCCCAAATAGAGTCATATCCCTTCCTCGTTCTTAGCAACCCAGAAATAAAGTCCATAGAGATGAAGTCCCACTTCCATTCTACTATGGGCATGGGCTGAAGCAACCCAGGAGGTCGGCGATGCCCTGCCTTGACCTGCTGGCACGTGAGACAACGAGAGACAAACTCAGCAATATAGACCTTCATATTGTCCCACCAATAAGATCTCCTCATATCCTGATACATCTTCGTGCTACCTGATGCATCACAAGCTTAGAACTATGGGCTAACTCGAGAACCTCCCGTCTCAAGTCAGGGATGTCAGGAACACATAACCGGTCACGAAATCGTAGGCCCCCATCAGAACTAACACTCCAGTCGGAGTTCTCATCTATACCAACCCGCTTTCTCATCTTCACCAAAAGCTCATCATCTGCCTGAGCTGCAACGATCTTCTCGTCGATAAGGGGTTGTACACGCACACTACAAAAAATACCACTTTTAGCGACGACAATTTTCGTCGCTAAAAGTCAGATTTTCGTAGCTAAAAACATTTAGCGACGAAAATTTTCGTCGCTAACTTCGTCGCTAAAAGACCGACGTGCATACAATTTAACGGCGAAAAAATGAAATCGTCGCTAAAGCAAGACTTTTAGCGACAAAAATTTTTGTCGCTAAAAAAAACTGTACAAGACTTTTAGCAGCGACAATTTTCGCTGCTAAAAATTCGTTACTTTTAGCGATGAAATTTTTCGTCGCCAAAAAAACTATACAAGACTTTTTAGCAGCTAAAATTTTCACTGCTAAAAGTATTATTCAGTTTTTAGCGATAAATATTTTCGTTGCAAAAAACATCTAAAGACTTTTTGGCAGCAAAAATTTTCGCTGCTAAAAATTCATTACTTTTAGCGACGCAAATATCCGTCGCAAAAAAAAAAAACTGTGCAAGACTTTTAGCAGCGAAACCATTCGCTGCCAAAAATAGTTCAGTTTTTAGCGACGACTATTTTCGTCGCAAAAAAAACTATACAAGCCTTTTAGCAGCGAAAATTTTTGCTGCTAAAAATTCGTTCCTTTCTAGCGACAATAATTGTCATTGTAAAAAAAACTGTACAAGACTTTTAGTAGCGAAAATTTTCGCTGCTAAAAGTATTTCCATTTTTAACGACGAATATTTTCGTCGCAAAAAAACTCTACAAGACTTTTAGCAGCGAAAATTTTCGCTGCTAAAAGTATTTCCATTTTTAACGACGAATATTTTCGTCGCAAAAAAACTCTACAAGACTTTTAGCAGCGAAAATTTTCGCTGCTAAAAATTCATTCCTTTCTAGCAACGATAATTTTCGTTGTAAAAAAAATTGTACAAGACTTTTAGCAGCGAAAATTTTCGCTGCTAAAAGTATTTCCATTTTTAACGACGAATAGTTTCGTCGCAAAAAAAATATACAAGACTTTTAGCAGCGAAAAGTTTCGCTGCTAAAAAATTCGTTTCGCCTTTAGCAACGAAAATTTTTGTTGCTAAAAAACTTTACAAGCCTTTTTAGCAGCGAAGATTTTCACTGCTAAAAATTACAATACTTTTAGCTACGAAAATTTTCGTTGCTAAAAGTCTTTTTTTTAATATACCTCTTAAAATTGCGCTCAAAATTCCTGATATACACATGTTAACAATATATTTCATCATATTCATCCTGATATACACCTATTATATATATATTTCATCATATTCACATTCACATCCATCTAATTAAATTAATCCAAACCCAAACATAAATTACATTCATCCAAACACAAACAATCTAATCCGCACCACATTCATTCAAAACTTAACACAATAAACAAATATATAAAAAAATCACACAGATGAAGGCGGAGGCGCTAGGGCATCGGTGGATAAGCGTGCAGCGATAACCTGAAACATCTCCATCATCCGTCGCTCATGCTCCACCCGCATCTCCTCCATCCTCCTCTCTTGCTCCTCCCTCTGCCTTGCCAGCTGATCGTCCATCCTCCTCTCCTGCTCCTCCCTCTGCCTCGCCAACTCCTCCTCCATCCTCCTCTCCTGCTCCTCCCTTTGCCTCACCTGCTCCTCCCTCTGTCTGTCTAGCTGATCTTTGATGTCATCGACGACGACCCGTAGCTGCTGAACCTCTCTCTCTACAGTATCAGCTCGGCGTACGGCGCTGTCGCCAACGACGATGGATCGGCTGGAGGCAGCTCTAGCAGGTGCCATGAGCTTGGCACCATGGCCAAACCCACGCACATATCCAGAACGGGTGCCAAGCACCTGACTCAGGATCTCTGGCTCACTCCACTGAGTGCCATCGGGAGTGGGCTGACTGCGTAAGGTGTTCATCTCCTCTTGTAATGAAAACATATGAATTTTCATAATAAATGACATTATTATAATTTAATGCAAATAAATTTTACAATGTAAGGATCTTTACCCAAATCTCGCTGGCTCTAGGATGTACCCAAGATCCTATCGTCTGCCGACAGTGAGTCCCTTTGTAGAAGTCTACTGGTCCGAGCTCCTGGCCAGTGACGGAATCTCGCTGCGTAATTGAAAAGACAATAGAATTAATATAAATGCATGGAAAGAATATATAAACGTAGTAATTACCAGTACTTTCTTACCATGTCGTGACGAAGTCGTACAAATGACTTTGAACCAGCTACGTGGTTCACTTCTAACTTTCCTCTATTGTCAGAATTTATTTTGCTCCTCTTCTGAACACGTTATTCATAATACATTGTTATTAATTGAGAATTTAATTATTACGTTAAGATATCATAAATATGTAAATATTACCTGAAAAGAATCAGACGAAAACCTATCGCAGAGTATCCGCCAATCCTCATCGGTCACGTGCAGCGGTGCGGACTGTACGGCCTCCTCGTGGCTGATGAAGTATGTTGCGTGATTCTGTTACGCTCCGGTTTAAGGAGGACATGATCAGAAATTAACTCAACTGCAAATGTGGATTATAAACAAATCAATAAAAAGAATTAATCATGACTTGTAATTTTCACGTATACATGGAATACATAAATTATTCGAATTGAAAAATGACATGTAAATGATGTGTACATTTAATAATCGTCGTCTGTATCACTATCGCTTAGAGCTATTTCTTCACCATTACTATCACTGATCAGTATTTCATCCTCATTGTCTGTAACGTCGTCATCAATGAAACCGCTATCATCTGTAACAATATCACGTATTATTGAGGCATCAACATGATCAGGTGGCACATCATCTCTATCTAATTGCACCACATCAATATCAACACTTGAATCAGTCCATGTATCCCTAGATGGCATGTCTTCTTGATATGCTTCTTCAACCATAAACGTGTCATTTCTCCTGTCCTCACTATCTTCAACTTCTGGTATGGGAACGTCAAATACGTTCCTGGGCTGCCAAGAGCCGCCTAACTTGGTATCAGCGAGATAAAATACTTGTTCGGCTTGGCTGGCAAGGACAAATGGGTCGTCCTTAAACCACTTCCGAGATAAATTTATGCTCGTAAAGTAGTTGTCAGTCTGTATTCCCAACTTCTTATTTCCAATGTCCCACTAATCACATCTAAATAAGTACACCCACTTTCTCATACAATAACTCAGCTCAATAATATCTGTCAAAATGCCATAAAAGTCAATTTCATCCTCATGTGTTCCCTTCACAACCACCCCACTATTTTGTGTGGTCCTGTACTTTTCACGTTCTTCGGTGTGGAATCGAATCCCGTTTACAATACAACCTGTATATCTAGATACACGTCTATCAGGGCCACATGCCAGTGAGTATAATGCATCAGACGCATCCGCAGAGTTGCTTGTGCGCAACGTCTTCATCTATTATCATGTACAGAATATAATTGTTTAGGGATTTTCATAAGTTGAAATAATGTGCAATACAACGAAAATGTTAAGTGTGGTGAGATACAATGTGAAATCTTACACGGTTGGCGAACCATTCTGGAAAATGATTCTGATGCATTCGATCATAATTTGTGAGAAATTTGGACTTCATCTCGTCTATATGTTCGCTACACATAAATGGCATGTCATCAGCAAGGAACATTAAGATCATCGTATGTAGAGAAAATAATAATCGAGGGAAGACTTACTCCAAGTACGACTCTATTTCTTCACAATTATGCAACACATACCACCGCGCCTTTGCTAGATCCCCAAGGTCCATATCCTGAAACGTCGGGGATCCTAAAGGACGAACGTTATGTGCAAATACAGATATGGGTCCTTGTTCATGCTCCTGCCCTTCATCGGCATTCCGATCTTCTCGGTTGAATCTAGTCTCTATGCCACGAAGATACATGGAGCAAAATGTAAAGCACTCATTATCAATGTACGCTTCAGCTATCGACCCCTCCAGTCGTACCTTATTCCTCACAAATCGTTTCAGTGTGTGAAGGTATCTATACACAAAACCACTATGTTATATGTATGAAAACATAGATATATGTAGTTTATGGAATGAATAAAAAATTTAACATATTGGTACCACCTTTCGATTGGATACATCCAATGATATTGTACTGGGCCTGCAAGCTTCGCCTCGTGCGGTAAGTGAATCGCTAGGTGTACCATGACATCCAAAAATGCCGATGGAAATATTCTTTTAAGTTTGCAAAGGATTACGGCAATGTCCCTCTCCAGTCGTTTAATAACATCTACATTCAACGATCTCGAACACAAATCCTTAAAGAATATCCCCAACTCAATCAGTACCGCACTGATATCCTTGCTCAAGAATCCACGAATCGCAACCGGCAGTAGGCGTTGCAAAAGGACATGACAATCATGACTTTTCATTCCTGTAACCTTACAGTCCGTAACGTTTACGCGCCGAGATATATTTGACGCATACCCATCGGGAAACTTCACCGATCTCAACCATTTACATAAACGCTTTCTCTCTAGTTTTGTCAACGTGTAGCAGGCTGCTGGTATAGTATACGAATTTTCATGTGGTTGCAAGTGCAACTCTTTCCTTAAACCCATTTCTTGTAGATCCAAGCGAGTCTTAAAACTGTCTTTTGTTTTATTCTCTATGTTCATCAATGTTCCAAAGACATTGTCACATATATTTTTCTCAATATGCATGACATCCAAGTTGTGTCGCAATTTCAGATCACTCCAATAGGGCAACTCAAAAAAGATGCTCTTCTTTCTCCAGTTATAGTCCAATACTGTACGTTTCCTCTTCTTTAAGTGCGATGTCTTACCAAATCTAACCTCTCCAATGTTACTCAGTTGTTGTATCACGTCTTCTCCAGATAGCTCTTTTGGGAGGTGGCCTATGATCTTGTTTGCCATCAAAGATCATCGTCTTCCTACGCCAACTATGATCGCTCGGAAGGAAGCGACGATGGCCCATATAACATGTTTTCCTACCATGCTTCAATGACAATGAACAGGTCTCAATACCACATGTAGGACAAGCCAACTTGCCCTTCGTGCACCACCCAGACAAATTTCCATATGCGGGAAAGTCATTTATTGTCCACAAGACCGCTGCATGCAATCGAAATGTCTGTCCTACAAATGTATCATACGTTTGTACACCTTGACTCCACAATTCGTTTAACTCGTCTACTAACAGTCGTAAATACACATCAATGTCATTCTCAGGTGACCTCGGTCAAGGAATAAGCAATGACATCATGAAAAACGACTCCTTCATACACAACCAAGGAGGTAAATTGTAGGGCATAAGTACCACTGGACACATACTGTACGAGCTACTCATATTACCAAATGGATTAAAACCATCACTTACAAGGCCTAGTCGAACATTGCGAGAATCTTCCGCAAAACAGCCATGTTGCTTGTCAAAATTTTACCAGGCTTCAGCGTCCGCAGGGTGCCTTAGTGTACTATCATCATGAACGCGCTTCTCCTTATGCCACCTCATATCTTCAGCCGTCTTACGAGATATAAACAATCTTTGTAATCTGGGTTTCAATGGGAAGTACCTTAACACCTTTCGCGGGATTTTCTTACCCTTGGCTCTGTCATTCTTCCACCTAGAGTCTCCACATTCTTGACACTCTTCAGCCTTATCATGCTTTTTCCAATATAATAAACAATCATTTATACATGCATGTATGAGTTGATAACCAAGGCCCAAGTCTCGCATCAATGTTTTTGCCTTGTAATGAGACTTTGGCAATGTCTCACCGTCCGATAACGCTTCTTTCAACAACTCAAGCAATATGTCAAATGATTTGTTACTCCAATGATTTATTGTCTTCAAATGAAGTAACTTTGTAAGAAAATTCAACTTGGAGAAGTTCTAACACCCCGGATAAAGTGGACATTCTGCCTCCCTCAACAACCTACTAAACTTTTCTGATTCGACATCACCCATTGGAGGAATATCTTGGTTACTGCTTGTCATTGCAAAATTAGTATCCGCAGCTGTTCCCCTGAACACATCCCTTATGATATCTTGCATTTCGTCAACGTCTTCATCCTCGTCATCCGGCACAATTTGGTCAGCAAGGACTTTGGAGGGCTCAACTCTATGGGTCATATCTTCACCATGATAGATCCACCAAGTGTAACCCTGGTCAATTCCAACTATGAACAAATTATCCTCTACTTTGTCTAAAGTCTTATATATCATGTTCTTACATTTTCGACATGGACACTTAATCCTATTCCTTGAATCTGCCCGATTTCGCACAAATTCCATGAACTCTTAAACCTCTTGCTTATACTCTGGGCTAAACCTGTTCTTAGCTCGCATCCAACTCTTATCCATGTCTACAATGAAATGACTAAAGTCAGCTTAGGGAAATAGCTTTAAGATTAGGCTAGGTTATAGGTTTAGGTTATATGTTTAGTTTTAGGGAATAGAGACTAGGTATAAGTTTAGGTTTAAGTTTAGGGAATTGGAGTTGAGATTAGGATTAGGTGTAGGTTTAGGTTTAGGGATTTGAGTTTAGGTTATAGGTTATAGGTTTAGGTTTAGGTTTAGTATTTGAGAATACATTAAGGTTTAGGTTTAGGTTTAGGGATTTGAGAATAGGTTTAGGTTATCGGTTTAGGTTTAGGTTTAGGGATTTGAGAATAGGTATAGGTTTAGGTTTAGGTTAAGGTTATATGTTAAGCTTAAGGTTATAGGTATAGGTTTAGGTTATAGTTATAGGTTATGGGATTTGAGAATAGGTTTAGGTTATAGTTATAGGTTATAGCTTTAGGGAATTGGTTATAGTTATAGGTTTAGGTTTAGGAAATTGGGTTCGGGTTTGGGACCGGGTTTAGGTTTGGGTTTTGAAGTTTAGGTTTAGGTTTAGGCTAGGGAGTTGAGATTAGGATTAAGTGTAAGTTTAGGTTTAGGCATTTGAGAATACATAAAGGTTTAGGTTATAGGTTTTGGGATTTGAGAATAGGTTTAGGTTATGGGTTTAGGTTTAGGTTATAGTTATAGGTTTAGGGAAATGAGAATAGGTCAAGGTTTTGGTTTAGGAAATTGGGTTCGGGTTCGGGACCGGGTTTAGGTTTGGGTTTTCAAGTTTAGGTTTAGGTTTAGGCTAGGGAGTTGAGATTAGGATTAGGTGTAGGTTTAGGTTTAGGGATTTGAGAATAAGTATAGGTTATAGGTTTAGGTTTAGGTTTAGGCATTTGAGAATAGGTTTGGGTTATAGTTATAGGTTAAGGTTATAGGTTTAGGTTTTGGTTAAGTTTATAGGTTTAGGTTTAGGTTAGGTTATAGGTTATAGGTTTAGGTTTAGGTTATAGTTATAGGTTTTGGGATTGGAGAATAGGTTTAGGTTTAGGTTTTGGGATTTGAGAATAGGTTTAGGTTTAGGTTAAGGTTATATGTTAGGCTTATTATAGGTTTAGGTTTAGGTTATAGTTATAGGTTTAGGTTAGGTTATAGGTTATAGCTTTAGGGAAATGAGAATAGGTCAAGGTTTAGGTTTAGGAAATCGGGTTCGGGTTTGGGACCGGGTTTAGGTTTGGGTTTTCAAGTTTAGGTTTAGGTTTAGGCTAGGGAGTTGAGATTAGGATTAGGTGTAGGTTTAGGTTTAGGGATTTGAGAATAGGTATAGGTTATAGGTTTAGGTTTAGGTTTAGGGATTTGAGAATAGGTTTGGGTTATAGTTATAGGTTTAGGTTAGGTTATAGGTTATAGCTTTAGGGAATTGAGAATAGGTCAAGGTTTAGGTTTAGGTTCGGGTTCGAGACCGGGTTTAGGTTTAGGTTTTCAAGTTTAGGTTTAGGTTTAGGCTAGGGAGTTGAGATTAGGATTAAGTGTAGGTTTAGGTTTAGGCATTTGAGAATACATTAAGGTTTAGGTTATAGGTTTTGGGATTTGAGAATAGGTATAGGTTATAGGTTTTGGTTTAGGTTTAGGGATTTGAGAATAGGTTTGGGTTATAGTTATAGGTTAAGGTTATAGGGTTAGGTTTAGGTTTAGTTTATAGGTTTAGGTTTAGGTTAGGTTATAGGTTATAGGTTTAGGTTTAGGTTATAGTTATAGGTTTTGGGATTTGAGAATAGGTTTAAGTTATAGGTTTAGGTTTAGGTTTCAGGATTTGAGAATAGGTTTAGGTTTAGGTTAAGGTTATATGTTAGGCTTAAGGTTATAGGTTTAGGTTTAGGTTATAGTTATAAGTTTAGGTTAGGTTATAGGTTATAGCTTTAGGGAAATGAGAATAGGTCAAGGTTTATGTTTAGGAAATCGGGTTCGGGTTCGGGACCGGGTTTAGGTTTGGGTTTTCAAGTTTAGGTTTGGGTTTAGGCTAGGGAGTTGAGATTAGGATTAGGTGTAGGTTTAGGTTTAGGGATTTGAGAATACGTTAAGGTTTAGGTTTAGGTTTAGGGATTTGAGAATAGGTTTAGGTTGTGGTCCCTGCAAAAACAGATATAAACACGGCCGTCTCCAATTTACCAGGCCCTTCCAATGCTGTCCATAGGAAATGGACAGCTTCATCATAGTCATAACAGCGGTTCCCATCTTCCAGGGACCCCCGCTCAAGATCCGGATAGCTCCGACGCACATCCAGGTCTACTCCATTAATTTCAAGCAAATACAGATATAAACACGGCCGTCTCCAATTTGCCAGGCCCTTCCAATGCTGTCCATAGGAAATGGACAGCTTCATCATAGTCATAATAGCGGTTCCCATCTTCCAGGGACCCCTGCTCAAGATCTGGATAGCTCCGACGTACATCCGGGTCTACTCCATTAATTTCAAGCAAATACAGATATAAACACGGCCGTCTCTAATTTGCCAGGCCCCTCTAATGCTGTCCATAGGAAATGGACAACTTTATCATGGTCATAACAGCAGTTCCCATCTTTCAGGGACCCCCGCTCAACATCCGGATAGCTCCGACGTACATCCGGGTCTACTCCAATTTCGAGATGATACAATTAAATCCTAAATTAGTTACTCATCCAAGGTTGGATAGATTGTAATACTTTCATATTCCCACTTAAACGTCCACGCCAAAAATCCGGTAGCATCTCCCCATGCCTCTCCAGATAAGTTGATCTTACGTTACATTCCGATGCCAAATATCTAAAACAACGTAAAGATATTTGGCATTGGATACAGAACGGAAGAAACATATCTAGAGAGAAGCGAGGAGATGAACCGCGGATCAGGCATGAACATTTAAATAGGTTATATAAAAGCATACTATCCATCTAACATTGAACTATCCAAAATGGGACAATTTGAGCGATTTCTATGCCACCAAAAACACACCATATCTATGCATGGCCCATAGAAATCCTCAAACAAGTAACTAATTATCTAACTTACAAATCTATAAATTACAACATAGGCACCATACACCCATGCTCAAGTGAACCAAGTCGAGCATTATTCACACGTGTTCAAGTGAACCAAGTCAAGCATCATTCGCACATTTTCAAGTGAACCAAGTTGAGCATCATTCACACATGTTCAAGTGAACTAAGTTGAGCATCATTCATAAAATGATCAAGTGGATTGATTTAAGCATCATAAGCAAATGTTCTAGGGGGTTGATCTTAACATCATTACCACACATCCAGGTCGATTTATTTAAGCATCATAAACACTGTGTGGGCCATAAGTTATTTACTGTAAATTTCCAGAAAAAGGAGGGGAACAATGTATAAAACTTTGACAAAATTGACATAACTATAAATCCAAAATCATGGCGGGCTATGACTTGTGTGGGTCACACCACATACAAAAGTTGAGAGGGGTTACCCTCCATCAAAAGATTCTAAATTATTTTTTGGGCCCACAGAGATGTGGTCCACAAATCCAGCCGATCCATTATGTGTGTGCCACTGGGATGAGGGGTCATACCAAGTTTCAGACGCATCCAAATTTCAGGTGGGGCCCACCAAGTGCTTTTATATGTTTTAGGTGTGTCTTCACATGATTTTAGATGGTATGGCCCACCAGAGTTCCGTATACAGCTGATTTTTAGATTATCCCATAATTTAAAGGGGACCCATCAAATGCTAAAAATCAGTGTCTTGAAGTGCTAAAAATCAGCAATGTACAGATCTGAAATAGTCACAAGTTGGCTCAGGCAAAAATTCTAGATAGTGCATTTATCAAGTGGCTAGAAACATGATCCAACAAATGGACAGCATGAAACAAAACAACATGGCATGTCTACATTCAAAGATGATTGGGCCGGCCTCATTTTTTAGGATAAGGCACATGCACGGTGCGCCTCTACAGGAAGTAGTTCCTAATCTACTTGTTGATCAACTGGTCCACACATATATAAAAAAAAAAATTCTTAAAAGGACTACAATCTCAAGAGGTAATTACCTCGAGAAATGGATGCACTGATGTCCAACCTTATCCTTCAACTGACTGAAGGAGTCTATGAGAGCTGCCTTCTTACTGGTCACCTAATAAATAGAAGTGAAAGAACAATAAACATCTTGCTTACAAGAATGTCTAATTTTTTATAAGGTTTATTGACTCCATTAAATTAACCCTAATATGCCCTATTGAGGGGCATTTATTGATCAAGGAAACAAATACATTCCGGGAAGTGGTCTGGCACAGGCCGTTAATTACATTGTGAGGGGCATGAAACTCTAATCCCAATTCCAATTCAAAGCAACCACAATCCCAACTAAGCGAAAATCCAGTTTCAACTAACCTCACTAAGAAAACCAAAACCCAATTCCCAAAATCTCCATAGCTACCAAACACCCAACTGAAAATCCAAAACAACCCAACCAAAAAAACTTAAAAATCCAACATAAGTGCTAAAAAAAACTTAAATCCCATACAAAAATCCACCACACCCACCAAAAACAAACAACAAAATTCACAAACCCCCTCCCCAAATTACTACAAAACCATAGCAAAAAAGAAACCCATGCAAGCCCCCACATTCAAAACCAAAATCCATATCTTGTTGCAAACAAAACAAAGAAACCAATCCCCAAAAAGTCCAACGCAACCCAACAAAATAAAAATAAAAATCAACCACCACCACCCAAAAAACAAATAACCCAATTCACAAAATTTCCCCAAATCACTAAAATTCCCATAAATAAATAACCCAAAAGGAAGCCCAAGCAACCCCACATTCACAGCCTAAAAGCCATATCTTGCAGCAATCAGATCAAAACAAACAAAAAACAGAATCAAACCCAACGAACCATCACAAATTCAACACCAAATCTACACAACCAAATACAGAAAAATCAAAATTTTGTGAGATTGTAACCTAAAATTTTGTGAGGGGCATTTATTGATCAGGGAAACAAATACATTCCAAGGATGAGAAGAATGAAAAGAACGAATGCGGAGATTGCGATCCAGATCTTTTTGCGCTTCCGACTTCTAGATAATTTGATACTGTTCCGACCATTGGCAGAAGTAGAATCCATCAAAAATCATGGAACTTCCCTAAATAAAATTTAAAAATAAAAAATAAAAAAACAGAAACCTCTGATTTCGAGCTTGAACAGGCAAATACAAAGAAACGATATATTAAAATAAAAATTGTATCAGTCTGTAAATTCAAGCTCGAAGCGAAAGAGAAGGGATATCCACTGAGAAAACGTTGTATATCTCTCTAATTGAAAACCTAAGAAACCTCAAGAATCCGTGAATTCAATCTTTGAACCGTAGAGACAAAACACATAGATGGAGAAAACGTGTATAAATCTGCTCGAAAAAAGATCTACAAAAATTTAGAAAAATAGAGGAATTCGATTTATAAATTGAAATTTGAAGGAAAAAAAAAGTATGAAATTAGATAGGGAAATTATCTGATGGAGGAAATCTCATAAAGCCCTAGAAGAAAAACCTCGGAAACCCTAAAAAGCAAGACAGAGATGGAGAGAACTGCGTATATTTTCTGCTCGGAAATGAAATCTGGAGGAGTGGAGAAATGAAATCCAAGGAGGATATTTGCTCAAAAATTAAAAAATTTGGGCTGTTGTATCAGATTTTGGGGGTGAAACCGTGAGAAATTCAAAAGCTAAAGCATGTACGCAACCCAACCAAAAAAATGCGTAAAAAGCTATGCTATAAATCTATTAAATCCACGTGAGAGAGAGAGAGAGATACCTGATGGGTTATCTCGTTGCTGCGGCTGGAGAGAGCCGAAGGCAGCCGCGTGAGAGAGAGAGAGAGAGAGAGAGAGAGAGAGAGAGAGAGAGAGAGATAAAGAGAGAGGGGAGAGGGAGGGGATTAGGGCGACAGAGAGATGGAAGAGGGGTTTGGGTGGGAGAGCGCCTAATTTTGGGGATTTTTTTGGGCGCCTAATTTTAAGCGGGCGCTCCCAATTTTTTGTGTGGGTCTGGTATGGCTCTGTGGGCCCCACCATGATGCGTGTCAAACATCTACCCCATCAGTCAGATGCACCATCCCATAGTGGGACAGGGATTAAAAATTAAATCAATCTATCACTTATGTGGGCCACACCACATACAAAAGTTGAGAGGGGTTACCCTCCATTAAAACATTTATAATTATTTGTGGGCCCACCATGATGTATATGACATATCCGTGTCGGCCATCTACTTTACCATGGAATTTTGAGGCATGAGCCAAAAAATGAGGCAGCTTGAACATCCAAGTGGCCCACACCAAAGTAAACAGTGGCCCAAGAAGTTTTTAACAGTGGGGTGTTCGATTCCCTTTTTCCTGTGGTGTGGTCCACTTCAACTTTCAATCTGGCTCATTTTTTAGCTCATGCCCTAAATTTCGGCCGAGGTCTGGTATGGCTCTGTGGGCCTCATCGTGATGCGTGTAAAACATCTACCTCATCAATCGGATGCACCATCCGATGGCGCGCCACACCACATACAAAAGTTGAGAGGGGTTACCCTCTATTAAAACATTCATAATTATTTTTTGGGCCCATATTGGTTTAGGTTCACAAATCCAGCGCATCCATTATGTGTGTGCCCCTTGGATGAGGTGTCATACCAAGTTTCAGACGCATCCAAATTTCAGTTGGGGCCTTACTAAGTGCACGATTGATTTTTGGGATATCCCATAATTTAAAGGGACCCATCAAATGCACGGTGTTGATGTTTGACACACATCATGGTGGGGCCAACACAGCTCAACGTCATGGGGAGTTCCCATGAGCTCCTCAAACAGGGTTGAACCAAACCCACTGATCATTCCACGAGCATACTCATCAACTTTTGCAGTTAGTTTGTACATCGTCTTACCAATTTGTTTTGTAACTTCCGTAGAAGTTCCCGACACATCAAATTATTAGCTGTACTTGTACCCAACCCCTGCAGGAGAGAAAAAGAATCAACAACGAGGTATAGCAGAAAATGAATCCCTGAATGAAAATGGAATCATTCGTAGTTGCCACACATAACCAACATAACCAGTTTTTGAATCCTTAACAATTCCCATCATACATCAAAGCTCCATGGTCCACCATGTTTTTGTGTTGTACCAGTGTCCATCAAGAACACCACATCCAAGCTGTTCATCAGGTGGCCCTCATCGGGACCTGAATTTTGGGTCATACTAGTTTTCAGGGGTGATGAACATGAGGACCTCATGATCAGAGTGGATAGCACGTGCTTTGTGGGCCTTACAGAGTTTCATATGGTATGGTCTACTTAAGATTTGAATTTGCTTTATTTTTAAGCTCATACACTTAAAATAAGCTAGCAAAACGTATAGACAACATGAACATACATCAAGGTGGGCCCCACAATCACAGTCAGAACTCACAGATACCTAACGGAATCCGCTCGTCTTTGATAAGACTGTGGGCCATTAAATGAATAGGATTTTGAAAGTATCTATGAATTATTAATGATGGATATCCAAGGTTAAGGTTTTCATATGGTGTGGCAACCATCCATTACACATGCCATACATGTATATAAGTTCACACCATCCAAATCATCGTCCCACAACAATTGAGGAGCGATATGAGAAAGTATTATAGGACTTTAGATGGAGCAAGTTACCAGGCAAGCACTATAGGAGATAGTCTTATAGGACTTTAAATGGAGCAAGTGCGAAAGTCATAGTGGTAGGAAGCAACCCATCAACATTTTGTCATATAATTTTAGATTATAAATAAAAAAATGAGGTAGATCCAACACTCAAGTAGACCACACTATACTGTTGAAACTTTCTTAGGACCCACCATAATGTTTATTTGTCATCCAACTTGTTTATAAAGTCATATAGACTCGGATGAAGGGAAAAACTTAAAAAAAAAAAAAAAAAAAAAAAAACAAATATCAGCTTGATCTAAACTGTTGTGGGCCTAAGAAGTATTCGACAGTAGGCAGTCAATCTCATTTGTGTGGTCCACCTAAGAATTAGATTTATTCATTTTTACGTTCATGCAACAATATTTATAGGAAATACAACAAGCTCAGCATGAGTATGACAGTTGATACCCATGCCATCTCCCCTACATTCATACATGTGTACATGAACCCGGACAGTCCAAGAGTTGGATCCCACCTTGGATGGGTCATAACCTGAAAATTGATATGATCAAATGATCCTAGTATACTGATTAATGGACTTACACATATTGAATGTGTAATTTTGCCTATACTTTTTAATCATCCATTTAGAGCCCCTTGTTCAGATAGTTTGGATCATAAATCAGTGCAATGTTTAGCTACGAAGTAAGAACTAATCATTGTGGAACCAACATAATGATATTGTCAGACATACACATGAGCTACATGTATGGAAGAGAGAACCCAATATCAACCATCTTGATTGGGCCAAGTATGCCCATTATTCCTATCAAAATGGGAGCCCTGTAATTTGAATTCTTTTAATTTTGTTTTCTTGTGTAGATGCCAATTAGATAGATCTCTAGGAATTAGCCTGATAAAATATCTAGTGTCCGAAAAGCAGCACAAAGACAGTTCTTACTGAGCCACCGGTATGGTAGAGGTCAACCCTTATATCTACTATTTTGGTTGAGATGGAAAGGGGAGCCTTTTAAGATGGAATTGATTTTCTTATCTTTCTTTCTTTCTTCTTCTTCTTCTTCTGTTTAATTTTTTTTTTAATTTTAATTTGATATATCTTCAAGAATTTAATTTATAAAACACTTAACATCCAACAATAACTGCACTTTACGAAAACAAAGGTGGATTTGAAGCAGACACATGATATGCAGTGTGGGAGACAGATCGCAAGATATAGAAGCAGAATACCAAATAGACTGAGCACCTTAGGGCCCGTTTGGCTGGGTGGATTGGAAGGGATTGAATGGTGTTAGGGTGGATGGCATGGATTTCTAGGTATGGCATGGATTTCTAGGTATGGCATGGTGTTGTCAGTGGATTGTCTTGAGATCCATGGGATTGCTATATCCCTGGATTTCTATATCCAGTCTGTTTGGCACGCCCAGCCAATCCTGGGATTAAACCTTCCCATCCCTTCCAATCCCTCAAACCAAACACGTCCCAGGCAAATTTGAATGGATTAGGGTGGATTGGATGTGATTTAAAGGTAATGATGGTGTTGTCAGTGAATTGTCTTGAGATCCATGGGATTGGGATCAGATCACCGGCCCTGTTTGGCACGCCCGGCCAATCCTGGGATTTAACTTCCAATCCCTTCCAATGCCATCCAATCCCTTCCAATGCCATCCAATCCCTTCCAATCCGATCGGCTAGGGCTTATTTGGACGGGTGGATTGGAAGGGATTGAATGGTATTAGGGTGGATGGCATGGATTTCAAGGCAATGATGGTGTTGTCAGTGGATTGTCTTAAGATCCATGGGATTGCGGGATTGCTATATCTGAGTCTGTTTAGTACACCCAGCCAATCCTGGGATTAAACCTTCCCATCCCTTCCAATCCCTTGAAACCAAACACATCCCAGGCAAGTTTGAACAATTTAAGGTGGATTGGATGGGATTTAAAGGTAATGATGGTGTTGTCAGTGGATTATCTTAAGACCCATGGGATTGTTATATCCTGGGATCAGATCACCCAGTTTGTTTGGCCTGCCCGACCAATCCCGGGATTTAACTTCCAATCCCTTCCAATACCATCCAATACCATCCAATCCCTTCCAATCTGTCCGGCCAAACGGGCCCTTAGAAGATTCATGTTACTAAGGTTATGGTAATGATGGTGACAGATGTAAATACTGCAATACTAATGTTTAAGTTACAAGATGGAAACCGATCCAAAATGGAACCTTAAGAATGGCAGGGAGATAAATTGTTGTCGCATGTATTTCATGAAGAAAACAAATCTAAAACAGAAAATCCAATGGTAGTAGTAAATGACAAAAAAAAACTTTATGTTAAATGGTTGAAAACTCATATTTTTAAAAACCTTAAAATGTAAAGTTGACACTGAATATTTCTTTACTGATTTTAACTTAAAATGGTGGTGTTTCTTTGTTAAAGTTGGTGTTGAACTCACACCATAAACAAACTAGAAAACTCATGTTAAAAGAAAAGAGTCTTGAAAAGGGGTTTTCGAAAACCCCTTTTTTGAACCCTAGCATGCGACGCAAGCTCTCCTCCACTTCTTTGATTCTCTCAATCCACAAGGACATTGAAGGGGAGATTTCGGCTGATCATTAGAGCTTGCAAGAGGGTCCATTTGTTGTTTTTTTCAAGAGCATTGGAGTTGAAATGAAGGAGAAAATCAGATTTCCCCCTTTCCGCATACATACGGCTATGAAATTACAATTTTTAGATTTTTGATTGATTGAATCTCTCTTCTTGAGCTTGCAAGAGGTATGTTCTTGCTCCTTAATGAGTTCATCTCTCCACCCTCTCTCTCTCTCTCTCTCTCTCTCTCTCTCTCTCTCTCTCTTCCTCTCACTCTGATCTCTCCACCCCACCGTTGCCGCCCGCCCTACCCACGAACGTGAGGTATCTCTCTCTCTCTCTCTCTCTCTCTCTCTCTCTCTCTCTCTCTCTCTCTCTCTCAATCTCAATGTTGATTTATGAATTTGGGGATTTAGTAATTTGTGGATTTGCAATTCGAATGTGTACCCTCATTTAGGGATTTGCAGATTTTAGGGCTTACAGATTTGAATGTGGACCCTGAATTTGAGTTTTTCTGATTTTATAAATTGGGGATTTGGGGGTTTTAGAATTTTGGGAATCTGAGAATTTTTAGAATTAGGGATTTCACCTTCCAGATTTGAAAGAGCAACTTTGGTCTCAAGTTGTGCAGTTTGGATTCACTCAAAGATTTTTCATGCATGGTTTTATGCAAAAATGTTGGTGTTGTTGTTTGGCCATCTTCTGTATCCGGTCAAGGACCATCAATGGGGAATTTGGCTATTTTTTCTTCACTTACTCGTTGTTGGGATGTGTTGAATCCTCTGTTGAATTCCATGGAACTCGAGATTTCCAATGTTTGAATGCCCCAAGTTCCATGGATTATTCCGAACTTGACCTTACTCAACCTGCATTTGCTCAACCCAAACACAACCTGAATTCAAATTGGATTGTTGTTTTCAAACCGAACCAACTCAAGGACCTTGACAGCCTCAGCCAAAATGACCCAAACTCAGGTTGTCTCAAACCCAAGTTGTAGTCCTAATTGGGTATACCTAGTTCTCTAATTACAAACAGAGAGTCTGAATTTCTTCTTCCTAATTATGTTAGCCAAATAGAGAGGACCGTAATAGAAAAATACGAGAATCTCTACAAATTCTCCATAAAATCAAGGTTTGTTGGATTACCTTGATTTGTTTGACCGAGTTTGATTATTTTCTGCCAATCTGGCATCAACCCCACTTTACCCTGCCTTGGGAATGGTTGGCCTGTTTCTACCATGTGGAATTACAATGCTTAACTAATGTCTATCATACCATTTGGATTTCTCTAATATTTTATTTTGTAATTCTTCTATGATCTCTAGAATCTTGTATGCTTTGGAGAACTAGCCCCTCAGATGTTCTCTATAAGAGGGCAACATGCTCACTGATGTGTTAGCTAAGGGATGGAACTTAGACCTTTTTTGATTACCGGATTCATTTATTCATGATCTTAATGGATTATGTTTCCTTTCCTGCATCTGTTTTCCATTTAGAAATATATTCCTTTGAACATAAAACCTTCTAACCATTTATTTATCTATGGTGCCATCATCGTCATCATCCTTATCATAACCTTGTCCTAGCTATTCGAGGTCGGTTTCTCATGATTTTCTTTGCAAAGGTTTTACCACTGGCTGTCCACCCAACAGCAACTCTCCTTTGCCTGGGCTTGGGACCAGCTAGAGTGTCACTAGTAAGCGGAGTTGCAATGCTTATCTATAGTGTCTATCATATTATTGGATTCCTCTGTTGTCATCCATTGTAATTCTTCATTATTCTCTAGATATCTCGCGTATTCTAGAGAAGCAACCTATCGGTATTCATACAAGTGGCCAACACAATCACCAATGTTTTAGCTGATGGATGGGGACTCCTTTTTTGTATGTTGCCAATAAAAGAAAATTGCTATATTTTGGTTGTGGATCAGTTTTATTGTTTCCCAATGTCCATTGTTCTTCAAAATTTGCCATTTTTTTAATTTTAAAATTTTTTTTTTTCCATTTTGGCAGGAACAAGGCATATCAGTTCTAAAGGATGCAATTAAAGCTTGCACAGAAGAGATAGACCGGCACAAGGGAAAACTTGTAGTGAAGGAGGCACCTATAGCTGTGAGTTATATTCTCATTGATAAATCTCTATTTGAACATAAAAGTTTCAGGCTGCTTTTGGATGCACTACTGAACTAAGTTGCAATAATTAGTTTGTGTTTGGAAAGCTCCAAAATTGATGTTCAGCGCTGTTTCCACCATGCTTAATTGAGGTTGAGGGTTACAAATATTTGAAAAAGACCATGTACAATGGACAGTTCGCCTGATGTATTTTTTTCTATCCGGCAAACCAGTTTGAAATCACCATTCAGCTTTGTTCTTGTATAATAAGAGTTGAATGGGAGTTGAGCCAAGTAGGCCGATGCAACTAGAGTTGAAAGAAGGAAATCACTGGAACCTGAAGTTTTATGTGTCAGATCTAGAGTCATGGATAATCACAAAAGAAAGGATAATGTCTAGGGCTTGCTCCACACAAGCCTAATGCATCACACCCTAAGTCATTACACTAGTGGAAAAATATTTTATGTTGCTGTAAACACCTGTAAAATGCATCGTTTGGTTTTGTTGTTCACATTTTATAGATGAATGTTGCAAGTCTACTTCTATTTGCCCATCTAATCAACTAGTAGAGTGGAAATTTATTAGAACCACCCCTCTGATTCACAAGCAAGATGACCAACCATATATGATCAATGGCTTAGATCATAATATCTAAGTGAATGGATGGGATGGGCCTGTTTAACGTTTACAAATTCAAATGTTTTTGGTTTTACTACTCACAATTCAAAATTATTTATTTATTTATTTATTTTTCTAGGTGTGTTTGATTTTTTGAATTACCTTATTTTTTATAGCAAATAACCAATTATGATTTCTAACACCTGTTTGTTGAGAATATTCCCTCAAAAATCAATTCCAAAAAAGTTTACTTAAATTCTTGAGATCCACCTTGATATATGTGACTTATTCATGCGGTTCACCTATTTCACTATAGCATTATAGTATTTTAGGACATGAGTAAGTTCGATCTAAAACTTGGTGTGGCCCTAAGAAATTTTCAACGGTATAAGTTCAAGTCCATTGTTTCCTATGGTGTGGTCCATTGTTTCCTATGGTGTGGAAACACTACAATGTATTTGTTATATCCACACCGTCCATCCATTTTGAGATATCATTTTAAGTCATGTGCCAAAGAATGAGGCAGATAAAAACTATATAGTGGACCCCACCATAGAAAACAGCGGGGAGAATGATTACCACCGTTGAAACTATCTTAAGGCCCATCGCAATGTTTATTTGAAATCCAACCAGTCCAAAAGTAAAAAATACATGAAATAAGGGATTTATTCCAAAAATGAGAGGTATATAAATATTGGTGGGCCTATTTAGATGCCTGTAAGTTCTTTTAAGTTGTAAGTGACTTACCCGTAAGTCACTTACAAGTGAAAGTTACTTACAGGTATGGAGTAATAACTCAATTTATGTTATTTTGTTAAGCCCATCAAGATGAATATTTGAGATATTTATTAATCTAAACCAATCATCAAGTGGGCTATAAAAGTGGGCTTACAAATTCAAAATATCTATAATATGGAGAAATAACTCAATTTAAACATTAAGAATAAACTTCTTCAGTGAAAAACTCGGCAACACAAACATGGTGGGTCTAAGATCCCGATGGAAAAATGGTTGGACAGAGTGGATATATAACACATCATCAAGGTGGGCCCACGACAAGGGTAACACCTACTATTGTGTTACCATGATGGGTGTCGAACATCTACCTAATCAGTCAAATGCACCATTCTATGTTGGGCCTGGGGCTTAAAAATCAAGTCAATCCATGGCTTTTTTGGGCCACACCACGTACAAAAGTTGAGAGGGGTTACCCTCCATTAAAATATTCATGATCATTTGTTGGGCTCAATAAGATGTGGTTCACAAATGCAGCCCATCCGTTATATGTGTCCCACTTGGATGAGTAGTCAGACCAAGTTTCACAAATCCAGCCCATCCATTATATGTGGCCCACTTCAAAAAGAAGGAATCTAATGGATGGTTTGGATTGAAATTGATCATCCACATGCACCTGAGCTTGAAAATTTTGTTCTAGTAACATGGTAATTAATTAATGGGTTTTCCATTGTTGAAACCTTGCTAGGCTCCCTGGTGATGTTTATTTGTCATGCAACCTATTCATAAGATCATACGGGCATGGGCAAAGGGGAAACATTAAAATGAGCTTGATCCAAAACTTCTATGGCCCTTAAGAAATTCTCTATAGTAGATGTTCAATTCACACTTTTTCCTATGGTGTAGTCCATTTGAGCGTTTGATATGCTTCATTTTTGAGCTCAAGCCCTAAAATTATCTATTGAAATGGATGGACATAGAGGATAAAATACATAAATCATGGTGAACCTCAGCATGCAATAGTTCGTTGTAATATGGTTGTTTTATATGTAAATCAATCAGGTGGTGTGGACATTGGTTCCATTTCTTTATAGGCCTGAGCATTTTATGAAGAAGTCAACATCTTTTAATATTCATATATTTCTTTTGTTAATGATTTAAATAATCCCTTCCCTTCTCTAATACAATATATGGACACACACACCTGCACATGCACGCAGACATATATGTTGAGGTGCATATGAAATAGACACACACAACATCCATATTGTAATTACAGTTATCTATAATGGCATTTATATTTCTAAGGTCGATTATAATCTTTATATGTCATTCTACCCATTCATAAGTGACTCCAACATCCATGTTGTAATTACAGTTATCTATAATAATAATAATAATTCATTCATTATAGTGCATTCACAATAGTTATCATTGTGGTTACAGTTATTCGTTATGTGACAGGTTTTCAGGTGAGATGAACGAGTTTCAAAACAAAACAGTCTGCGGATTTGAGAAGCGATTCCCAAGATGTATGTGTGTTTCAATGGCCATCTGCACCTTGAAAGCATACAATGGAAGGTAAGGAAAGCCTAAACCATTGGAGTGGCCTGGCCATTTAGACAGGCCGTGTTTATGTATTTGCTCAAAATTAATGGAGCAGACCTGGATGTGCGTCGGAGCTATCCGGATGAGCGGGGGTCCCTGGAAGGTGGGAACCGCTGTTATGACAATGATGAAGCTGTCTATTTCCTATGGACAGCATTGGAGGGGCCTGGCCATTTGGACAGGCCGTGTTTATGTATTTGATTGAAATTAATGGAGCAGACCCGGATATGCGTCGGAGCTATTCGGAAGAGCGGGGTTCCCTGGAAAGAGGGAACCGCTATTATGACCATGATGAAGCTGTCTATTTTTTATGGACAGCATTAGAAGGGCCTGGCCATTTGCGCCGGATGGCCGTGTTTATATTTGTATTTGCAGGGACCATACCCTTAACCTAAACCAAAACCTATGACCTAAAACCTTAACCTATAACCTAAACCTCAACCTTAACCTAAACCTAAACCTTAACCTAAAACTTAAAACCTAAACCTAAACCTAAAACTTAAATGTATTCTCAAATCCCTAAACCTAAACCTACACCTAATCCAAATCTTAAATCCCTAACCTAAACCTATACCTAAACTTGAAAACCCAAACATAAACTCGATCCCGAACCCGAACCCGATTTCCTAAACCTAAACCTTAACCTATTCTCAATTCCCTAAACCTATATCTTATAACCTAAACCTAAACCTTAACCTATACATATAACCTTAACATAAACCAAAACCTATGACCTAAAACCTTAACCTATAACCTAAACCTCAACCTTAACCTAAACCTAAACCTTAACCTAAACATATAACCTTAACCTAAACCTAAAACCTAAATGTATTCTCAAATCCCAAAACCTATACCTATAACCTAAATCTATACATATAGCCTAAACCTAAACCTTAACCTATAACCTAAACCTAGACTCATAACCTTAACCTAAACCTATTCTCAAATCCCAAAACCTATACCTATAGCCTAAACCTAAACCTTAACTTATAACCTTAACCTAGATTCATAACCTTAACCTAAACCTATTCTCAAATCCCAATACCTATACCTATAATTCAAACGTAAACCCGATCCCGAACCCTAATCCGATTTCCTAAACCTAAACCCTAACCTATAACCTATACCTATACCTATAACCTAAACCTAAACCTTAACCTATAACCAAAACCTAGAGTTATAGCCTTAACCTAAACCTATTCTCAAATCCCAAAACCTATACTTATAGTCGAAACATAAACCTTAACCTTAACCTATAACCTATACTTACAACCTTAACCTAAACCTATTCTCAAATCCCAAAACCTATACCTATAACCCAAACCTAAACCCGATCCCGAAACCGAACCCGATTTCCTAAACTTAAACCTTAACCTATAACCTAAACCTATACCTATAGCCTAAACCTAAACCTTAACCTATAACCTAAACCTAGACTCATAATCTTAACCTAAACCTATTCTCAAATCCCAAAACCTATACTTATAGCCGAAACCTAAACCTTAAGCTTAACCTATATCATATACTAAACCTAAACCTATTCTCAAATCCCAAAACCCATACCTAAACCCGATCCCGAACCCGAACCCGATTTCCTAAACCTAAACCTTAACCTATAACTTAAACCTATACCTATAGCCTAAACCTAAACCTTAACATATAACCTAAACCTAGACTCATAACCTTAACCTAAACCTATTCTCAAATCCCAAAACCTATACCTATAACCCAAACCTAAACCCGATCCCGAACCCTAACCCGATTTCCAAAACCTAAACCTTAACGTATAACCTAAACCTAAACCTTAACCTATAACCTAAACCTAGACTTATAACCTTAATCTAAACCTAAACATAAACCTATTCGCAAATCCCTAAACCTATACATATAGCCGAAACCTTAACCTATAACCTATAACCTATACTTACAACCTTAACCTAAACCTATTCTCAAATCCCAAAACCCACACCTATAACCCAAACTTAAACTCGATCCCGAACCCGAACCCGGTTTCCTAAATCTAAACCTATACCTATAACCTAAACCTATACCTATAGCCTAAACCTAAACCTTAACCTATAACCTAAACCAAGACTCATAACCTTAACCTAAACCTATTCTCAAATATCAAAACCTATACCTATAACCCAAACCTAAAGCCGATCCCGAACCCGAACCCGATTTCCTAAACCTAAACCTTAACCTATAACCCAAACCTATACATATAACCTAAACCTAAACCTTAACCTATAACCTAAACCTAGACTTATAACCTTAACCTAAACCTATTCTCAAATCCTAAAACCTATACTTATAGCCGAAACCTAAACCTTAACCTTAACCTATAACATATACTTACAGCCATAACCTAAACCTATTCTTAAATCCCAAAACCTATACCTATAACCCAAACCTAAACCCAATCTCAAACCTGAACCCAATTTCCTAAACCATTCCGTAAACCTATAACCTAAACCTATACCTATAGCCTAAACCTAAAACAAAACCTATAACCTAAACCTAGACTCATAACCTTAACTAAACCTATTCTCATAACCTATAACCTATACTTATAACCCAAACCTAAACCCGATCCCGAACCCAAACCCGATTTCCTAAAACTAAACCTTAACCTATAACCTAAACTTATACTTATAGCCTAAACCTAAACCATAACCTATAACCTAAACCTAGACTCATAACCTTAACCTAAACCTATTCTCAAATCCCAATACCTATACCTATAACCCAAACCTAAATCCGATCCCGAACCCGAACCCGATTTCCTAAACCTAAATCTTAACCTATAACCTAAACCTATACCTATAGCCTAAACCTAAACCTTAACATATAACCTAAACCTAGACTCATAACCTTAACCGAAACCTATTCTCAAATTTCAAAACCTATGCCTATAACCCAAACCTAAACCCGATCCCGAACCCTAACCTGATTTCCAAAACCTAAACCTTAACGTATAACCTAAACCTAAACCTTAACCTATAACCTAAACTTAGACTTATAACCTTAATCTAAACCTAAACCTAAACCAATTCTCAAATCCCTAAACCTATACATATAGCTGAAACCTGAACCTTAACCTTAACCTATAACTTATAACCTATACTTACAACCTTAACCTAAACCTATTCTCAAATCCCAAAACCCACACCTATAACCCAAACTTAAACTCGATCCCGAACCCGAACCCGGTTTCCTAAATCTAAACCTATACCTATAACCTAAACCTATACCTATAGCCTAAACCTAAACCTTAACCTATAACCTAAACCAAGACTCATAACCTTAACCTAAACCTATTCTCAAATATCAAAACCTATACCTATAACCCAAACCTAAAGCCGATCCCGAACCCGAACCCGATTTCCTAAACCTAAACCTTAACCTATAACCCAAACCTATACATATAACCTAAACCTAAACCTTAACCTATAACCTAAACCTAGACTGATAACCTTAACCTAAACCTATTCTCAAATCCCAAAACCTATACCTATAACCCAAACCTAAACCCAATCTCAAACCCGAACCCGATTTCCTAAACCATTCCCTAAACCTATAACCTAAACCTATACCTATAGCCTAAACCTAAAACAAAACCTATAACCTAAACCTAGACTCATAACCTTAACTAAACCTATTCTCATAACCTATAACCTATACTTATAACCCAAACCTAAACCCGATCCCGAACCTGAACCCGATTTCCTAAAACTAAACCTTAACCTATAACCTAAACTTATACCTATAGCCTAAACTTAAACCATAACCTATAACCTAAACCTAGACTCATAACCTTAACCTAAACCTATTCTCAAATCCCAATACCTATACCTATAACCCAAACCTAAACCTATAACCTTAACTTAAACTTAAAACCTAAACCTAAACCTAAAGCAAAACCTATAACCTTAACTTAAACCAAAACCTATAACCTAAACCTTAACCTATAACCTGTAACCTAAACTTATAACCTCAAACCTAACCTTAACCTAAACCTAAATATATAAACTAAAACCTAAACTAAAACCTAAAACCTAAATGTATTCTCAAATCCCTAAATGTAAACCTATACCTAATCCTAATCTCAACTCCCTAACCTAAACCCTAAACCTAAACTTGAAAACCCAAACCTAAACCCAATCCCGAACCCCAACCCGATGTCCTAAACCTAAACCTTAACCTATTCTCAATTCCCTAAAGCTACAACCTATAACCTAAACCTAAACCTAACCTAAACCTATGACTTAAACCTATAACCAAAACCAAACCTATAACCTAAACCAAAACCTATAACTTAAACCTATAACCTTAACCTAAACCTAAAACCTAGACTTAAACCTAAACCAAAACCTATAACCTATAACCTAAACTTAAACCTAAACTTAAACCTAAACCAAAACCTATAACCTAAACCTAAACCTAAACCTTAACCTATTCTCAATTCCCTAAAGCTATAACCTATAACCTATAACCTATAACCTATACCTAAACCTAAGCCTAAAACCTAAACCTAAAACCTTAACCTAAACCTAAAACCTAGACTTAAACCTAAACCTAGACTTAAACCTAAACCTCAGCCTAAAACTTAAACCTATAACCTTAACCTAAACCTAAAACCTAGACTTAAACCTAAACCAAAACCTATAACCTTAAACTAAACCAAAACCTATAACCTATAACCTAAACTTAAACCTAAACTTAAACTTAAACCAAAACCTATAACCTAAACCTAAACCTAAATCTTAACCTATTCTCAATTCCCTAAAGCTATAACCTATAACCTATAACCTATACCTAAACCTAAGCCTAAAACCTATACCTAAACCTAAAACCTAAATGTATTCTCAAATCCCTAAACCTAAACCTTAACCTATTCTCAATTCCCTAAACCTTAACCTATAACCTAACTTAAACCTAAACCTATAACTTACACTTACAACCTAAAACCTAAATGTATTCTCAAATCCCTAAACCTAAATGTATTCTCAAATCCCTAAAGCTATAACCTATAACCTATAACCTAAACCTATAACGTAAACCTAAACCTATAACCTAAACTTATAACCTAAAACCTAACCTTAACCTTAACCTAAACTTAAAACCTAAACCTAAACCTAAACCTATAAACTAAAACCTAAACCTAAATGTATTCTCAAATCGTTAAACCTAAACCTATACCCAATCCTAATCTCAACTCCTTAGCCTAAATATAAACTTCAAAACCCAAACCTAAACCCGAACCCGAACCCAATTTCCTAAACCTAAACCTTAACATATTCTCAATTCCCTAAACCTACAACCTATAACCTATAACCTAAATCTAAACTTAACCTAAACCTATAACCTTAACCTAAACCTAAAACCTAAACCTAAACCTAAACCTAAACCTAAACCAAAACATATAACCTTAACCTATAACCTATAACCCAATAACCTAAACTTATAACCTTAACCTAAACCTAAAACCAAAACCTAAACCTATAACCTAAACCAAAACCTAAACTTAAAACCTAAATGTATTCTCAAATCCCTAAACCTAAACCTACACCTAATCCTAATCTCAACTCCCTAACCTAAACATAAACCTAGACTTGAAAACCCAAACCTAAACCCAATCCCGAACCCGATTTCCTAAAACTAAACCTAAACTTTAACCTATTCTCAATTCCCTAAAGCTATAACCTATAACCTATAACCTATAACCTAAACCTAACCTAAACCTATAACCTTAACCTAAACTTAAAACCTAAAACCTAAACCTTAACCTAAACCTAAAACCTAAATGTATTCTTAAATCCCCAAACCTAAACCTATACCTAATCCTAATCTCAACTCCCTAACCTAAACCTAAACCTAAACTTGAAAACCCAAACCTAGATCCGATCCTGAACCCGAACCCAATTTCCTAAACCTAAACCTTAACCTATAACCTAAACATAAACCTTAACCAAAACCTATAACCTAAACGTTAACCTATAACCTAAACCTTAACCTATAACCTATAACCTAAACCTAAACCTATAACCTCAAACCTAAACCTAAACCTAAAGCCTAAAACCTAAACCTAAACCTAAACCTTAACCTTAACCTAAACCTAAAACCTAAAACCTAAACCTAAACCTAAACCTAAACCTAAACCTAAACATATAACCTAAACCTATAAACTAAAACCTAAAACCTAAATGTATTCTCAAATCCCTAAACTTAAACCTACATCTAATCCTAATCTCAACTCCCTAACCTAAACCTAAACTTGAAAACCCAAACCTAAACCTGATCCCGAACCCGAACCTGATTTCCTAAACCTAAACCTTGACCTATTCTCAATTTCCTAAAGCTATAACCTATAACCTAAACCTAAACCTAAACCTAACCTCAACCTATAACCTTAACTTAAACTTAAAACCTAAACCTAAACCTAAAGCAAAACCTATAACCTTAACCTAAACCAAAACCTATAACCTAAACCTTAACCTATAACTTATAACCTGTAACTTAAACTTATAACCTCAAACCTAACCTTAACCTAAACCTAAAACCTAAACCTAAACCTATAAACTAAAACCTAAACCAAAACCTAAAACCTAAATGTATTCTCAAATCCCTAAACGTAAACCTACACCTAATCCTAATCTCAACTCCCTAACCTAAACCTAAACCTAAACTTGAAAACCTAAACCTAAACCCGATCCCGAACCCCAACCCGATGTCCTAAACCTAAACCTTAACCTATTCTCAATTCCCTAAAGCTACAACCTATAACCTAAACCTAAACCTAACCTAAACCTATGACTTAAACCTATAACCTAAACCAAAACCTATAACCTAAACCAAAACCTATAACTTAAACCTATAACCTTAACCTAAACCTAAAACCTAGACTTAAACCTAAACCAAAACCTATAACCTTAAACTAAACCAAAACCTATAACCTATAACCTAAACTTAAACCTAAACTTAAACCTAAACCAAAACCTATAACCTAAACCTAAACCTAAACCTTAACCTATTCTCAATTCCCTAAAGCTATAATCTATAACCTATAACCTATAACCTATACCTATACCTAAGCCTAAAACCTATACCTAAACCTAAAACCTAAATGTATTCTCAAATCCCTAAACCTAAACCTTAACCTATTCTCAATTCCCTAAACCTTAACCTATAACCTAACTTAAACCCAAACCTATAACTTACACTTACAACCTAAAACCTAAATGTATTCTCAAATCCCTAAAGCTATAACCTATAACCTAAACCTAAACCTATAACCTAAACTTATAACCTAAAACCTAACCTTAACCTTAACCTAAACTTAAAACCTAAACCTAAACTTAAACCTATAAACTAAAACCTAAACCTAAACCTAAAACCTAAATGTATTCTCAAATCGTTAAACCTAAACCTACACCCAATCCTAATCTCAACTCCTTAGCCTAAATATAAACTTCAAAACTCAAACCTAAACCCGAACCCGAACACCAACTCCTTAGCCTAAATATAAACTTCAAAACTCAAACCTAAACCCGAACCCGAACCCAATTTTCTAAACCTAAACCTTAACCTATTCTCAATTCCCTAAACCTACAACCTATAACCTATAACCTAAATCTAAACTTAACCTAAACCTAAAACCTTAACCTAAACCTAAAACCTAAACCTAAACCTAAACCAAAACATATAACCTTAACCTAAACCTTAACCTATAACCTATAACCTAAACTTATAACCTTAACCTAAACCTAAAACCAAAACCTAAACCTATAACCTAAACCAAAACCTAAACTTAAAACCTAAATGTATTCTCAAATCCCTAAACCTAAACCTACACCTAATCCTAATCTCAACTCTCTAACCTAAACATAAACCTAGACTTGAAAACCCAAACCTAAACCCAATCCCGAACCCGATTTTCTAAAACTAAACCTAAACCTTAACCTATTCTCAATTCCCTAAAGCTATAACCTATAACCTATAACCTATAACCTAAACCTAACCTAAATCTATAACCTTAACCTAAACTTAAAACCTAAAACCTAAACCTAAACCTAAACATAAACCTAAACCTAAAACCTAAATGTATTCTTAAATCCCCAAACCTAAACCTATACCTAATCCTAATCTCAACTCCCTAACCTAAACCTAAACCTAAACTTGAAAACCCAAACCTAAACCCGATCCTGAACCCGAACCCGATTTCCTAAACCTAGACCTTAACCTATTCTCAAATCCCTAAAGCTATAACCTATAGCCGATACTTATAACCTAAACCTAAACCTATAACTTAAATGTATTCTCAAATTCTTAAACCTACACCTACACCTAATCCTAATTTCAACTCCTTAACCTAAACCTAAACTTGAAACCCCAAACCTAAACCCGAACCCGAACCCGAACCCAATTTCCTAAACCTAAACCTTAACCTATTCTCAATTCCCTAAACTTTAACCTATAACCTAACTTAAACCTAAACCTTAACCTATTCTCAATTCCCTAAACCTTAACCTATAACCTAACTTAAACCTAAACCTATAACCTATACTTATAACCTAAACCTAAACATATAACCTAAACCTAAAACCTAAATGTTATCTCAAATCCTTAAACCTAAATCTACACCTAATCCTAATGTCAACTCCCTAACCTAAACTTAAACCTAAACTTGAAAACCCAAACCTAAACCCGATACCGAACCCGAACTAGAACCTGATTTCTTAAACCTAAACCTTAACCTATTCTCAATTCCCTAAAGCTATAACCTATAACCTATAACCTAAAGCTGATTTCTTTTCATTTGTCTGGATCACCTCTCATATGTTCTCTCTCTTTTCATTTATTTTTTTCCATAAGATTGTTTGTGTTTAGATGGATGCAGTTTATGTTTGGATGAATTTACATAGTTTGGGTTTAGATGGATGTGAATGTGAATATGATGAAATATATTATATAACAGGTGTATATCAGGAAGAATATGATGAATTATATTCTAACAAGTGTATATTAAAAAAAAAAAAAAGACTTTTACCTACGAAATATTTCGTAGGTAAAAGTCTTTAGCGACGAATATATTTCCTTGCTAAAAGCCTTATCCACGTTTTTAAAATTGTTGCAGCCTTTAGCGACGAAACTTTTCATCGTTAAAAGTCACATCCAGGTTTTTTAGCTACGAAACGTTTCGTAGCTAAAAGTAATCCATGCTGTAGCTTTTAGCGACGAAGATTTTCGTCGCTAAAAGTTTATTCCATGATTTTTAGATACGAATAGTTGCGTAGCTAAAAGTAATTCATTCGATTGTTTGAAAAATTGTTTGCAGCCTTTGGCAACGAAACTTTTCGTCGCTAAAAATCTCATCTACAATATTTAGCTACGAAAAGTTTCGTAGCTAAAAGTAAATCGTTTACACCCTTTCGTGGTGAAAATTTTCGTTGCTAAAAGTCTCACACACGATTTTTAGCTACGAAAATTTTCGTAGCTAAAAGTAATACATTCGATTTTTAGTAAAAGTTGTTTGCAGCCTTTTGCGACGAAAATTTTCGTCGCTAAAAGTCTAGTGGCTAAAAGTACACTTTTGGTGACGAAAAATTATTTCGTCGCTAAAAGTGACTTTTGGCGACGAAAATGTGTTTCGTCGCTAAAAATTTCGTCGCTAAAAACCCTCTTTCTTGTAGTGGCATGTGTGCGATAACCTCATACGGCTCTTCCACCGTAAGCTTCTGCTCAAAGTCCCACATAAACTCCAACATATCCCACTCTGCTATCATCAGCGGAGCCGCAAACTCAATAGCCTTCTTGCGACTCAATGCATCTGCCACAAGGTTCGCCTTGCCTGGATGGTAAGAAACATCGAACTTAAAGTCTTTCAATATTTTCATCCATCAGCGCTGCCTCATATTCAAGTCACGCTGCGTGAAAATATACTTAAGGCTCTTGTGGTCACAAAAGAGCTCGAACTCCTCTCCATAGAGGTAATGTCTCTAGAACTTTAATGCGAAAATGACAGCTGCTAACTCCAGGTCGTGCGTAGGGTAATTCTCTTCGTGTTTCCTCAACTGACGCGAAGCATAAGCAATCACCCTGTCCTTCTGCATAAGGACACAACCCAGGCTAACGCGAGATGCGTCAGTATATATAATATACTTAACCCCTTGCTCTGACAATACTAGCACAGGGGCGGACGTCAACTTGTCCTTCAGCTCTTGAAAAGCTTCCTCCGCCCTCTCATTCCAAGCAAACTTCAAATCTTTCCGTGTCAACTGTTACAACGGTCTGAAAATCTTCGAGAAGTCTTGAATAAAGTGTCGATAATAGCCTGCAAAACCCAGAAAGCTCCTTACCTCAGTAACTGAACCAGGCTGCTTCCAGTCCTGCACTACAGCTACCTTGGCAAGATCGACAGCTATCCCTTCCTTGGACACCACATGTCCCAGGAACTTGACTTCCTCCTTCCAAAAATCACACTTCTTGAACTGCACAAAAAGCTGATTCTTCCAAAGAGTATCCAAAACCGCTCTCAAGTGCTCCTCGTGCTCTTCCCGACTCGCAGAATATATCAAGATGTCATCGATAAAGATAATGACGAATCGAAACAAGAATGGCCGAAACACCCTGTTCATCAGATCCATGAACACGGCCAGTGCGTTCGTAAAACCAAACGACATCACAAGGAACTCATAGTGACCGAAGCTAGTCCTGAAAGCGGTCTTCTGCACGTCCTCATTCTTGACGCGCAACTGATGATACCCTGACTGCAGATCAACCTTCGAAAAGTACCATGCCCCCTTCAACTGATCAAACAGATCATCAATCCTGGGCAAAGGGTACTTATTCTTCACAGTTACCAGATTCAACCTGCGATAATCAATACATAATCGCAAGGAACTATCTTTCTTCTTCACAAACAAGACAGGTGCTCCCCAAGGAGACACACTAGGCCAAATAAAGCCCAAATTCAACAAACCATCTATCTGCTTCCTCAACTCCTTCATTTCACTCGGAGGCATACGATAGGTGGGCAAAGAAATGGGCGCCGCACCAGGCATGAGATCGATAATAAAATCAATCTCGCGCTGAGGAGGTAATCTAAGAATCGACTCAAACACATCTTCAAACTCCCAAACTACCGGTGTGCTATCAAACGCTGACTCAGCCATACTCTCCAACAGAGAAGTATAATAATCAAGACGAAGAGGGTAACTGACCTGAACTGGAAAAGCAACTGTCTCGCCCTCAGGTCCATGGATGGTCACCGACCTTGCTTCACAATCAATCTCTGCTCGCATCCTCGTGAGCCAATCCATACCCATAATAACATCGTAATGAAAAAGAGGTGCGACAAAGAAATCAACAAGGATCGATCCACTTCCTAGATCAACCAAACAATCCATATAACGCTTGTTTATAGCAGAGGAAATCCCGTAGCAGTAGTAAGCGTCACTCCTTGCATAGAAACAGTGCTCAAACCCAAACGCCTAACTGCCGCATATGATATAAGAGAGGTAGTGGATCCTATATCCACCAACATAGAAACGGGAATACCTTCAATGTGCGCTGTAACCTCAAAGGATCTCGGCACCAAGTCAGACATAGGCGCTTTAGCTAAGAGCGCATGAACTCGAGCCTGCTGCTGATGATTCGGTGGAGGAACCATGAGCCGCTGAGGTGGCGTGAAGCTAGGTACTGCAGGTCTGAAGGATGGATGAGCTGGCACTGAATGAAGAGGTGGAGGAAAAATAACCTGAGGCATCGGACAGCTAATCCTCTGCGGTGGAGTACAACCACTAGCCCGCATACGCGAAAAGTAAAAACGATCCAAATGCCCCATCTTTCCACAATACGAACAACGAAGATCAGCTCGCATCTGTTGAGCAGGCAGCACTGAACGCCTAAGAGGAGAATCTGCCCGCAGCCTCTTGCCGAGAAAAGGTGCACCCTGAAAGTCAGGTCGTGGCCTAGGAACCAAAGGTGCTCGCATACGGGATGACCTGTCCCCGTCCTGCTCTGCTCGCAAGGACATGCTCACCAACTCCACATAAGAAGAAATGCTAGCACAACATATCTTTGATCGGATCTCAGGCCTCAATCCCTCAGAAAAGCACCGCATCCTCATCGGCTGATCACCCAGAATCAAAGGAACATACCGACCTAGCTCAGTGAACCGGTTCTCATACTTCGTCACCGACAGCCCTCCTTGGCGGAGGCGAAGGAACTCACTCTCCTTCTCATGTTGGTACGTAACCGAAAAATACTTCTCATGGAAGCGCGCCTCAAACGCCTGCCACGACCACTCAAATCCTTCCTCGACAGTGCAAAGAATATTGTCCCACCATAGACTGGACTCCTTCTCAAACATAAAGGAGGCAAGCTCGACCTGCTCAACCTCTGAACAATGCAGCGGTCTCAGCATCTTAGAGATGCGATCAATCCAATACTCGGCCTCCTCGGGTCTATGAGAACCCGCAAATGTGGGAGGTCGTAAGCGCTGGAATCGCTCAAAAGTGCCGCTCGCACTGGCGCTCCCAGATGGGGGCATAGGTGAAGCAGGAGGAGTCGCCCCCATTGACTGAGCAAAGATGCCAGCCATGGAAGATAGAAACTGCTGCTGCTGCTGAATCTGCTGGTGCTGCATCAACAGCATCATCTACTCAAACCTATCAGACGGTGGAGCAGACGAAGATGCACGACTCGGCTCAGGAACCGAAGGCGTGACTGGAGGAGCCATAGGTGTCGGCCCAACACCGGCATGAGACGGGCCCGACTGTGGATCCGTCTGGCTATCGCTCAGGGGAGGAACCCCAGCAAGCGACTCAACCAAGGAGAGACGGGCCGAAGTCTTCGAACCCTTAGGAGGCATACCCTACATTTAACAGAGGATGTAACCTGTAAGATTTTACATCTACATAATCCATCCACAGCATTCACAGCACAACTTCAAAGATAATCAACATGCATTCCATTAAACAAAATTGTCGCAATACAAGTAGTGTAGCATTACATGAATCACGACAGGAAAAGCATGTGAACTACAACATCTGACACTTCAAACAACAACAAACAACTTCAAACAACTCCAACTACAAAAGCCAACAACGGCTACACACAAAAAGAAACAACAAAACAAAGCAAAGGACGACAATAACGACACTACTCGTCGGAATCAGGAGATGGAGGCGGGGTACCCTTATCCTGCAAGCAACACAGGATAGACTTCAGAGTTCGAGTCACCTTCTTAAACTTATGCTTCACAAGGCCTCGAAGATCCATAATATCCTGGCGTAGAACAACCTACCCTTCCTCAAGCTGAGCAATACGGGCATCCCTGGCAACCTGATCTACGCTCTGCTCTGGTGCCACAGGAGGAGAGCTCTCACTCATATCCTGTGTCTCTACCTCTTCCTCGTCCTGCTCTGTTTCTTCTTCAATCTCAGCACCACCTTCAGCATAACTCTCATCCTCATCACTCTCTGACTCATCCTCACTCTCTGAGGCCTGTCGATGAGGACCAATCTCCATCTGCTTAAGGGTCGTCAGATTAAGATGACAAATAAGAACCGGCTTCTCTGCTCCAAGCTTATAGCCAAACTCATATGCAAGCTTACAAATGAGGCGGCTAAAAGGAAGCGATTCGGTCCTCCTAGTCGAATGAGCGATAAGGATAATCTGGCGTAAGATGTACGTCGGCACACATAACTTTGCTTCTTGCCCCACTTGATATAGAAAATTTACCATCAGGCGCGTACACTCGCAGCGATTGCTCCACCTTGGATATACATTGAACGTACACATGTGGTGAAGCAAGCGGAAGTCGTCCGTCATGTTGGTAGCTAGAAGACTTCTATTAGGCTGTCATTCGACTAGATGACCACACAAGAACCGGATGCGATGGTCCCTCTCTCGCATACTGTTCAAATTCTTCTCACTAGCATGCACCTCACCAAGTGGCACATTCAAGAGTCAGGATATCAAAGCGACGTTGACCGTGGCCTCCCAACCGCTACCACAAAGAATCTTGAACTGCAGAGGCTCCAGCGAAGGATCATGAATATTGGCATAAAAAGCTCGAACAGTACTTGCATTCGTGCGATACTCGCCCTCAAACAAGGGACACCAACCAGTCCCTTCCAGACGCTCCAACAACAGGAACTCGCCAAACGGCCGCGGATCAACATGAGCCTCAAAAAGGACCCTACGGCCTTCATAGACTCCATGCGACAACTCCGCCAACAAGGTTCTACCAATGGGAGCTCGAGGATCAAGGTCCCGCTTGGTCTGGAATTCACGAGCGGCAGCCGTGCTCGCGGCGGCACCTCTTGGCCTCCGTGCACAGGTTGGGCGGCTAGGCCCGGCTTCATTCACGGGCGCTCTCTTCTTCCTCATTAAAGAAAGAAGGGAGGAAATGGAAAAGATGGCCGTGATAAACTCAAAGAGGGCCATGAAAATGAGAGAAATGGGAGAAATAGGAAGGATGGTGAAACTTCCACACACTTGAGATCCTAAAGATGGATTTAGGAACCCAAATGAGAAGAAAAGGAATGTAAACAGCAAAGGGAGGTGAGGTTTTGGGATGGGTTGGTAGGGTTTGCACGAAAATGGAAGAAGAAGAAGATTTGGAGGAGTTTGGAGAAGAACTTGAAGGAAAAGAGAGTTTGGGAGGGAATATTGTGAAGGAAGTAGGGTATAGAAGAGGTTTTAATCAGTAAACCGTGGAAGGGTGGGCCACACTAGGCCATACACTCGTCGGCCAGAGCCGGCCCACTCGGCCTGGCCAGCTGATCGGCGAGGCCTCGCCGAACCGACGATGAGATCGCCGGTATCTAGACCGACCGGCGATGGCTCGCCATTCGAGCGAGGTCCTCCTGGTCCCTTAGCTCCAAAATGATGTGGGTCCCCCCTGAGCCCCACTAAAAATGCCCCGATCGGCCCCTTTGCATGATTCGACGCCTATCGGGCCATTCGAGCAGAAATCTGATACAAACATAGATTTCTTGCAGATTGAAGGATTAAAATGGGATGATAAACCATCTAATCTCATTAATAGATGGTCTAGGAAAGGTTTCGGGTCGCTGTGTGTGATCAGGAGAGAGCACAGACTCGATCTCGGCGATCATTTTCAGTAAACTTTCGCCGATAGAAGCAACGGAACACAAACACACAAACTACGATAAAATCACACCCAAATACACTAAAGTGGCGACAGCGTGCGGTGTGTGACCATAACCCAGATTCGATTTAATTCAAATCATGCTCTGATACCAACTTGTAACGCCCTGAAATTCGGAGGTCGAGCATAACTCAGCTCCCGAGTTCCAAAACATCACTTATGTAACATATTTAATGATGGATGTATGTTGTCTGTATTAGTGCATAAAACATGGAATAAATTAAGCCAAATAGCAAATATAATTCAGGGATAAGTGAAGAAAGCAAGCGAAAGACTTAAAGAAATATATGTGTTCATGTGCAAATCCCTGAAATACATATACATACCAGGTCGTACTGACAAGTGTTACTATCAAAATTACATCATTTAATTCTCAAAAGATATCCCAGAATCCCGCGCATCAGAACGAGGCTCACTAGAACCCGTCTGAAAACTGCATAAAAGAGAAAGCAGCCTCATCATCCTCGATCTCTCGCTCTGCCTCAGAAGTCTCATCAACATCTGCAGCTAAGACAGAGTCTAGTGGGTGTTTAACACTGCCCCAGAACGTGGGAGTGAGTGATCAACTCAGTGGAACAATAAAGCAAAAGTTAACATGTTATCAGTTCAATCAAGCAGTAATGATAAAGCAGAACAATCAAACATGTCCTAAGTACTCTTGTTAATGCAAAGATGTATGCAGAATGATGCGTGCCCTCGCGCGTACACCCTCAGCGTCTTCATCTTACGTTACGCATGACATCGCCTCAAAGTGTGCCACGTCTACAAAGCACATGCAAATGCGGTGCATGAACATGATTACCAAGTTGTTATTAGTCCTTTTCATACAGCAGGATTGGGAAGCTAAGGTACCTTCTTCATATCACCATCCAAACAGTGATCCATTCTAGGGTCGTCAGTCCTAGACATCTCATACGATCATATGGTTGTAGGTCGTTGTAAAGGGTTCATCACCAATCAATGCACGCCTATCATACCTTCGTTACCATAATAAGGCTTGTGTCCTCAATGCGGTATCCCGGCATGCTCGAGGTCACTACAAATGGCTCGTCACCAATTAATGTAGGCCAATAGCACGAATATAGTGTCTCATACCACCATAATCGGCTCACGAGTTTGGTTGCTCACTGGTCACTACGGGGAGGCTCGTCACCCCAGCGTAGGCCGACAGCTCGACCACGGTGTCCCATACCACCATGTCCGGCTCATGAGTCTTAGCAGATCAAGGTACCATGGTTAATAGAATTTCATCGGTAAGTTTGGTACCCTAGATTCAAACAGTAGCGTCCATACATGGTGAACATACATCGGACAATCGGGTTACTTGATGAACTCGACTAGCACGAGCGCACATTGGGTTGAACGACATATAGTGCGCAAACACTCCGCGTGGCCAAACTACTGCCGACAACTCTAATACGACTCGGGTTCGTCTAATCACGTCCTACGTGGCGAAAGCAACCTCAGCCACGAACTCAAGGCCGATTACCGATTTCCTGGACTATTCATAGTCCCAAACACATTCCACTATAACAGATATTGATATCAACAATTTAGAATAGTAATGGAACAACAACTCAAATCATATGGTACATGAGCATTTAAAGAATATCAACTTAACATGGAATTTCACATAAGTAATACTTGAAATTAAACAACAAGGAATGTAACTTGCAAGAAGGAAATCATACACACTAGTGGGAGAGTTGAGAATCACTTCTCAACGCCCATACTAGGTTGATATATCATACTTTAGATCATTCAGACATTTCTACAAATACTTAGAATACGTAATACAACATACATGACGTATGTTGAAATACACACATTTAGACAATTCCTTTTACCAAGGAGTTGCCGCACATACAATTAGCATAAGTACACGATGAATAATCATGGCAAACACATGTTCATATTTTATACATATACGGTACTTTATACATACACGTAGAATACACAAATCTCAATATATCACATGCATATCAGGAACGCAAAATAAACATAACATTTGGCATGTGAAATCTCATCCATAGCAAGAATAAACCATTCACTGGCATTGAAAGCCTTGAAAACCATAACCTATACGATTAAAGTTCGCACCTTAAACCAGAAATAGAGCACCGAACTGATTCAGACGATATGTCTTCGTCAACGGCGACAAGACAACTTGAAGCAAGAATAGAAATGAGCTACAACAACACAAAAACTATTCTAAGCTCTAAAACAGATTAGGGTTAGGTTAACTTACCCAAAGATGAACTCAGAATCGCCGGAATAACGATTCAAAAGTGAAGGTTTAAGGATGAAGAAGAACAGGAAAGAATCTAAGATGATTCACCAACTTCTCTCTCACTTTCTCTCTCTTTTCCTCTCTCTTTCTTAGCTAGGGTTAGGAAATTCGTATGGAAAAGAGAGATAGGGTTTTAAGGTCTATATATAGGCCTAACATTGATGAGAATAACCCCAGGGCCAAGGTATACTTAGGGTATAACCAAAACAGGCCTCTCTCGATCCAACGAAGCACTTTCAGTGGGCCTATTACCATGAAAGGTCGGACTTAAGCTCACTGACCATGGATCTAGGTCAAGCTGAGTTTTCATACCAACCGGATCTTCAGATCAGCCGTGGCGGACCACACTCAATTTAACGGTCATCGAATCTCGATCAGGTCCACAAGCACAAGGACATGCCTGGACCACCTTTCCTGATCAGAGGGTGAAATTGGGTCAGAATCCAACGGTCAGATTGCTTAAAAACGTCGCGCAAGCGACACGACTCAGATTTCATGAAATCTTAATTAATTTCCAACCGTTCACACACTCTTCACTCCGGACTCAATCAAATTGACCCAGAACATCATCTAGACTTGATTTTTGAGGTGATGGTCAAGCTCAATATGGTGACCGCAACAGCCTAAGATCATCGCTATCGGACTTTCGACGCCCGGTCCAGGTCCAATCCAGAACTTCCAAAAATTTTCAAGAGCAACTGGATTTAGCGATGAATCCCAGATTTCAAAGTAACCTAGTGCTAATGATTCTACAGGTTTTGAGTCATGCAGATCCAATTTAAAGTGATTGATGCAAATTTCACAAACAATCGAGTTCAGCGCTAATTACCCCAAAAAGCTACTAAGGAAAGAATAGAGGTAGTACTCGGGTCTTGGCACAAAATTTTTCGGGTCATTACATCTCCTAAGATCCATCCCTTGCCTTGGTGATTCTTGAGCATCAAATTCATGCTTTTAACACCCTTTTTAATCCAAGCTCTTAAATTCACTTTGCAACACAAACATGAGTAAAATAGAACATTAAGCTGATTTATGTTCATAAAACCAAGATATAAATAGGGAAAATTATGCAATATTTGAGTCATAACACCAACCTTTGGTTCGGTCAGCCTAACCTTAGCCATAGCCAAGTTTGCAGCAACTTCAAATTGAAAAATATGTTGCAAGTTCGGCCAGCCAAACTTGGCTCAGGCTAGCTCGAAGGTGTCTTGGGTTAAGTTTCCATTAGTAATTTTTTTTTAAAAAAATAAAATTAAGGGGATTCGGCTAGCCGAACACTGTTTCGGCCAACCGAATCTTTGATAAAATATCATCCTGCAAAATCTGATAGCCATTGGAACAGTTTCTTTGAAATTTGGCCAGCTAAAGCTATTTTTGGGCTGACTGAATAACCAAATCCTTTGGCTAGAAATAAAGGTCTTCTCTGATTGTTTTATATACGAAAAGTGTGATAAATCTTCCTCGAGCAAAGAGAGAAATTCAGGTCCTTCTAAAGCTAATTGTGTGATAATTCCTATTTTATTTTAGCTTATTCAATTCCCTTTCTCAAGTTAGATTTAAATTCAATTAGAGAATAAGCAATACTCTACTTGAGATTAGATAATTGAATCTGCAACTTTTAAGGTTTTATTCTTTGAGAAATTATAGATCCCTATATTCTTTCTGGTTGAGCATACATTGATTCATCATCATCCAAGAAAGAAGATCGCTATATTGATTGAAGCTTCGACTTCATCAGTATTTTTGCATCAATATTTTGTATTCAGAAAATAAGTATTTATTTGATTAAATTTTTGTCATTTGTGTTTATTGAGATTGCTCGAAAATCTCATCGGGTTGAGTAGTGGTTAGCCCGTGAAAATCACTAAGAGGTTTTATTATGGTAAGCGTATGAAAATCACAAGAACTATAAGAGATTGTTGAGGTGATCCCATGAAAACCTTGAAAATAGTGGAAAGCCAAAATTATGTGGAGTAGTAATTTTGGAAGTGGAGTAGGTGTGTGTTGAACACCATACAACTATAATTCTCTATGTATTGTGGTGATTGTTTATCTTATTCTCAGCTTTTTATTATTTTGAAAGATTGGTTTCAAGGACTTCGTGAAATAAGGTTGTCCTGCCTAAAATTGTCCTATGACATAGTTGAAATCAAGGTTTCAATATCTTTTGCAATTGAGAATATATTTTTCACAATTTATTATAAGGAATTGGTTTAGTCCTATTCATCCCCCCTCCCCAGCTAAGACATCTGTAGCTTATTTTTCATTATGGTCTATGGGGATCTTGATAAACTTCCCGACCAACAGAATTTTCAAATATCTCATTAGCCCATATGATATCGAAAGTATATACTTTTTGAGCTTTTTGTGTAGTTGACGTGGTCGATTCTGCCTTAACCAATGTCGAGTAGTTGAGTGGCTTTTTACCCACTACTTCGGCAATCGCAACCTGGTAATTTGGGTCATGGTAATATGTTCCAATTGACGAGTTCTTTTGCCTAGCACCCTCCTGAAGAAGTTCTTTATACCTGGAGATCTTCCTAGTCACGTCATACAAGTTCATGAACTTCATTCCAATGAATTTCTTATGGAGTTTGTGTTCAAGCTCGTCTTGTGCAAGCTGTATAAATTTGGCTTCGGTCTTAACGACCTTACACTGACTTTTCACTCTTTTAAATTGGGCAATCTAGCTCTTCCAAGTTGCTCTTGGTAGCTGTCGGAAACAAGCGAGATCGGCCATGGTTATTTCCCTTTTCTTAGAGAGAAACTGAGCGTAGAATTTTTCTTCTATTTCTTGCTAAGTATGAATCGAATTTGGCAATGAGTTGGAATCCCACGTGAAAGCCGCTGCCATTAGCGAATGACCTAATAATTGCAGCTTATAATAGTCATCATTTGCTAGCTCCCCACACTGCATGGTAAATCGGCCAACGTACTTGATAGTCGATTAACTCGGATCACCTGAAAATAGGGCAAAGTCTAGTAAATAATTCCATGGCAGCGGATGTTCCTGATCGATCCATTCAGGATAGGACTTATCATAGATCGGAATAGTATTGTGGTCAAGTATTTGGCTTGCAACTTCCTGGACCATTTTCATGATTTGGTCACGATTCACTCATTGAGGCTCATTATTCGGTGGTGGATCAGGACTTGGTTTGGTCCCTCTTGGAACAATGGGTTCCTAGGGAATTGTTGAAGATTATGCCCTATTGGTAAATCCTAATTCCAAACTTCAAGAACTAAATTCCTAGCTTCCTGCTCTGGTCACCTGAGTTCAGCGAGTGGCGAAGCATTCCATATCTCTTGAACTAGAATTGGTGGTTGGTTTCACTTTGGGGGAGGCATTGATGGTGGCTCTACCGTATTACTGATAGAGCTTCCTTCATCATTATAGTGCGTTGCCGCAGGTATTCTTTCGGTCATCATAGCCATTAATCGATATGTGGTTTTGGTATGGCTAGTCATGTATCTGTTAGTGTTCTCAACTTGAATATAAAATTGCTCGACCTGGGCTCTTCTGTATTCCTGAACATGTTGGATACTTAGTTGTACATCTCATAGTACAACCGTTATCTCTTCAGGAGAAATGGTCAAAGAGGTCGACGCCCCTTCTTAATTTTCGGTATTGAGTGTTGGGATACTATTCAAATTTAACACTTCAAGGGCTGCTTGAACCGACACGTCCTTGGTCGGAGGTGGTGCAGTTGGTGTGGAAGGTTTGACCCCAACAATTCAATTACTCGTATTCATAATTCTAATTGTCAATGTTATGCCAGTAAGTTAGAGACAGGGTCCCACTGGACGTGCCAAACTGTTGCTTGTTGTTTGTTCTCTTTCCAATTTAGTCACGTGATAAGTGCGGGTATGCTAAAATTGAATTTGCAGCTCAATTCAAACTGAACAATTATGACCCTAACCACCGAGATAGGCAGATACACAGTATATGACCGAGATCGAATGAGATTGGCCACCTATTCAGCCACTCGCTCAGTATGTAAATAGGATCAAGCAATATTCAAAGGGTAGGATTCGTCATCTGATGATGGGTTACACCTTTGCCTTTCGTACGAAAGGATTTTTCAATACAAATAAAAAATCGAGAAAGGAATCCTTATAGTCGATCGCGAAGAGCAGCTGTGAAATATCTTCTTAAGAGGAGAGTTGAATCCAGTATATGAGCGTACACCCAAATTATAGCTAAGATTAATAGATACTTGATTACTGCTACGCATACTATAGAATGTAAACAATATGCATAAAAGTAAAGGTTTATATTAAGAAATGTAATTAGCTGGGTAGAAAAGTAGAGTGATTACACCAAGGAATGTAAATGAAGAGTAATTAAGAGGATAATTGAAAAATATATTGAGTTTGATTGGGTTGGCACCAGACAAAATCTACTATTGAATTCCTCGGTATTTATATCATTACCGTGGTCATTTGCATGCTTCCCCAATGTCCTGACTATTGCAACCGTTTAACGTTATACGGCTTTCTTTGCTTTTACTCTCATCATTTGTCCTATGGCTACTTTCACATGACCATTCTTCAATCAACCATTTAATAAATGTCATGACATCGGTAGATGCATTCCAGCTATAATATCAACATCGTAGAATCCTACTCGCGTATCCCCACAAATCTTCTTGTGCACCGCGCAATTCCATCCAGAGCACACGTAACTCACAATGAATGGCTTTCACAAGAGTTGGCATTGGGATGAACACAGTAAATATCAGATGGTGTACCATTTTCTTACCGTTCCTATCTTTCATGCCTTTAATTAGATGGCTATGATCATCCGGAAGTGGCAATATTCGGGCCATCTGCAATTCATTTCGAACGCCTTCCATCCAACGGTCGGCAGTCATCGCAGCACCTAATTTTTGAAATCTAAACGTTGGATGGTTCATGGAGGCGAAAATCTCGATGCGATGTAACCGACCGCTTTCCAAGCGAAACGAACCAAAGGAAATTAAGCAAATGTGATTCTTTAATCCTTTCTTTCTCTGCAATCCTCTTTCTACCTTCTTCGCGAACCCACCCCAAATCACAAAGACGAAAGAAATAAATTTTTTTTAAAAAGTAAGGACACCTTCTAAAGGAATACGTGCTCTTCTGTCTCAAGCATCTCCTTTCTCCTTCCTTCAATCTCAAATAGCCTCTGTCGTCTGATCCCGAAAGAGAAGAAAAAGGAAAGGGGAAGAGAGCGTTTGGAAAGGAGGAGAGATTATGCGAAGCTTTTCTCAGGTTCGGCGTTGTCGAAGCTGCACCCCTTTGGCATCCGTCAACAGGGACGGCGATGATGATGATAATGATATCCTCGCCCGTCGCCAATATCATAATCGCCGTAGTTTCTCCTACCATAAGCTCCCTCAGCAGCTCCTCAAGCTCTCTGTCCTCAAATTGGACGGTTCTCGCTTCGGTGATGTCCTTTCCACTCCCTCCTTTCATCTCTATCTAATCCTATGCTCTATTTCCTTTTCTTTTTTAAGCACGGACTGTTTTCACCTTTTCCAGAGGTTCAGATTTCGAGGACAGCCTCGGTTTTGCAACTGAAGCAAGCGGTTGAGGAGGTTTTTAGACAGTCACCCAAGGAGGGCGAAGACCAGATTTCTTGGTATGGTGATTGCTACATCATTTTTCTTGGTTCTGCTTACAAGCTGTGTTATGATGATTTTTTGGACATGCTCATCTTACACAATGGACCGATGATTATTTCAACAGCACATCACTTCAATTCGAACAGTTTGTAAATGTAGTGAGCATGAATCTCCCACCATTTGAAGATGGTGGAATTTAGGAAGCATTTCAAAAAAATGTTAATTTCAAAAGACTGCATTTCGAAATGCATGTCACTATTCTCATTCACCAATATGGGATGGTGGGGGATATGTGAGCGCCTACCCTCAGTGCATACAGTGCCCACACAAACCTTTCACATATTTTAATTCCATTTCCTTAATAGAAAAGGGAAAAAAAAAATCAATTGTTGCATTGCTTCAGTGTGGTAAAATGCCAAACAGAACTGGATTTGAAATAACTGGTTGAATCTTCTTAAAAGTGCTGCTTTTACTATGAAATTTGCAGTACTCTTTTGAAAGCCTTTTGGCATCACAAGCATACGCATCTGATAATTATTTTGGACAAGCTCTGGTTTTGTAGTAGAACAAGGGATGACCAAATTAGATGCTTTGTACGTGCCATGGGTGGAAATAATGGGAATCGTTGTGCACAGTTGATGGAACATGCAAATACATGGGGTTGCATACATGCATTTCTATCATTAGGAACTGTGAGGACAAACTAGTTCAGTTGTTATTTATTATTAGTATTATTATTATTATTTTTTTTTCCATTTTGCATGGGCATACTCCATCTATGATGCTCATATCCTTCAAAGTGGCTGGATTACCTGACCTAGGTACTGAAATACCTGGATAAAAAAAGGGACATTGCTTAGATGTATCATTTTCTTATTAATTATCATTTTTCTCCTCAGAGACTTGGACTAAAGACCTATGAGTTATTTAAAATCTAGAGTGATACTTTTTTAGTGCACAATTAACAACCATATTGTCAAGGGAATACTTTTAATTTGATTTTGCACCTAATCCATAATCAAGCCTCGTTGTTCCAATTTTTTTGAGGATTTAGTGTTTAGAGGATCCCCCTTGCCCAAATCCCCCTATGCATTCAATGCACATATGAATACAACAAATTGCTAGTGTTTCTTCGATAATCCTTCACTAAGCCACTATGCCTTTCTCTTCAAAAAGTCAAAGATGCCCCTAGCTACAACATTTCAAAGACATGGCATTGTATGCTTGACTTCTAGTTATTGTTTCTATTCCTTCGAATTGTTGGTCTTTGCATTATGCTTCTTATTTTTTGTCTTGTTTGTTAGAGGAAATAATTAAAATGGCATTCACTTATATTGAAATATTTTACTAACTTTGACTAACAACTTCCATCCATTATGCATGGGGTAGTTTGGTCTTTTTTCATATCCATTCTTGTAATTTGTGGAAGTTTGGTCTGAGAAGGGGCCAATTTGTCATTTTTTTAGTCTTTTGAGGACTAGAGAATTGGTCATTTTTTAAGTCTTTTGAGGACTAGGGAAGAAGTATATAGACATTTGTACGCCCATGAAGTTTTCAAGAAAATCCATTATAATGAATTGTAAATGCTTTGGAACATCCCTAAAAGCTGCCAAAGGTCTATATAATATATAAGTGGAGAGTGTTGTTTCGATTGTGCGTGACACAACCTAAGTTTCCAAGCTTTTTCATGAATGGCTCAATTTTATTAAAGAAGATAGTAAAAGATACAACATCCATAATACAACTAGAGGACTGAAGTGCTAAAACCAACAAAGCTAACATAGACCAAATGGAACCCTACCTACTGCTACTCTTCTCTCTCTAATTCAATGATCAAAAGCTCCCTTAGGTGCAAACCATCCTTAGCTACACAATCTGCCTTAGAGTTCACAGACTAATGTGTGAGGGAAAAAGAGGCAACAATTGAATCGACAAATCAAATGCTTCCTCCATTTCATTAGTGAGTCTCCATAGAGGATACTCGTAGTTCCTCCATGAATTCCCTCCAAATCATCACAAGGAACAACAATGTCATCAAAATAAACAATGGCAATTGTGATCCCAATGCTTCGTCGGATAAATTGGGAGTGATTTGCACAACTACAAGTATTCCTGAACTTTAACATGGATGCACTGAATCGTTCAAACCAACCAATAAAGGAATGGAACCTAGGAGGAAGGTTCATTCAGACTTCTTCCCTTTAAATCACCATGGAGAAATCCATTTTCGACATCAAGTTGATGAAGTGGCCATGAGTTGTATCTCTCTCTCTCTCTCTCTCTCTCTCTCTCTCTCTCTATCAAAAAAAAAGAAAAAAAAGGTGGCCATGAGTTGTTAGCAATGAGAGAGAAGAACACAAACAATGTTTTTGGCTTTGCAACTGCAGCAAATGTTTCATGAAAATTAACTCCCTAGGTTTAAGTAAACCGCTTCATTACTAATTGAGCTTTATATCTCTGTATTTCACCATCAGGTTTATACTTCAAAGTAAAGACCCATTTACACCCTAACCTCCTATGTCTTATTATTATTATTATTATTATTATTATTATTATTATTATTCAAGAGCTTGCATTTCATCAAGAATAGCTTCTCTCCACTTGGAATGAGATAAGGCCTAACCAACTCATGAAGGAAATATAATAGAAGAAATAGAAGACGTGAAGGCCTTATATGAGGAGTGAGAGATTTGTCGAAAATGTAATTGGAAATTGTGTGAGATGTACAAGTTTGTTTTCCTCTGTGCAAAGCAATAAGAAGATCATTTTTGGAAGGAGTGGCATTAGGAATCTGAGAGCTCATACTTGGCTCTAGAACATCATATTGAAGGTGATCATGAAGGAATGTCCTTTCCCTTTCTTTTCTATGAACATATGTCTGTGTACTTTCAGCATACCTTGATAGAACAACGATTGGAGAAGAAGCCAGAAAGAGGGACTAAGACTCGGTTGTACATTAACTGGATAAGAAGGGGATTGATTCACTAACAAATGTGATGCAGGACCGATGCATGAACCATTTAACTTGTGAGACCAAGTAGCCGAATTAAGGTATTTAACAAAAAGAAAAAAAAAAGACCATCACTATAATCATCACAAATATCATGAAAAAATCAAAAAAATATCATGCATAATCCTAGCCTAAGCTACCAACATCATAACACAAGATAGTTAAATAAAAACAAAATAGGATCTAATGGATGTAGGGACATCCAATTATCATAGGGTATAGTCTATTTTAAAATAGGAAACCTAATACAACGTAGGGTGAAAATTAGGGTTTGGGTAATTTGGGAAAGTAGGAAAATTGGGAATTTTCGGTTTAGGGTTAGGGTTTCTGGGATGGAAGAAAGGGGTTTTGATAACGATGGTGATAAATCAAAAGGGGTAGCTGGGATTTACACGTGTGGCCTTACGGTCACACGTTTGGCGTGGGAGGATGGGTTTAGGTCGGTTAAGGTTTGGATTGTGGATGGGTATGAGAAGATTGGATTTGGGAGAAGACGAAGATCTGGGATGGGGAGAATGAAGAACCTAATGAAACTACCTGAATGGGGGAGAAAAGAGATGACGGTGTAGGGATAGATGGAGACCTCACACCTTCGTTGATGAAGATTAGCCTTGCACTAATCTTCCTTCCAAATTGCATGAAAGTATCTTCAAATCGCATGAAGATGGAAGAATACAGTAAGAGCTTTCTCTCTCTCTCTCTCTCTCTCTCTCTCTTTCTATCTCTCTTATATATATATATATATATATATATATTAAAATCACAAAATTTAATGGGAGAGAGGTCACATGCCCTCCCTCTTTTTATAGATCTAAGAAGTTCTAAAAATTACAATAATCCCCGTCTTGTGAATCTTAACGAAAATAGCCGTAGTCTAAATAAAATTAACCAAAATACTCATAATGTGTTCAAATATAAAATAATAAAAAAACTAAATCCTAAAAGATGATAAAGTGTAAAACTGATGTGGACAATTAATGATCAATGGCCTGATCATGTAATCATCAGATCCAATGGCCCGATCGTCGCATCCCTCTGATCCAACGGTCTGGATCACTCCATAAAGCAGCTCATGTGCATCTTCCCAGTGTGGGATCTTCCAAATGCTCGCACATGCACATGAGGCCTTCAGCACGATCACGGGTACTCGCCTAGCTACAGGGAAATTGGTGCGGCCTGCCTCCTCTTCTGATACGTATGTAAGGGTGTACGTAACGTGATGTCCTCATCAAAATGTATCAAGAAAAAGAATAGGAAGAGGACCAGTGTGAGTGATGGAAGACTCCCCCTAAATTGTAAACTTGCTTCCTGAGGTGAGTAAAATGGAACGTTCTCAAAGAAAGTATTGCTTATTGAAATAAATTATTTACTGCGCCAAATGGGAAGAAAGCATATTTATCTCTTGAGACATCTTGTTTCTGGCTGAAGCAGCATTGTGTGATCAGTCTCTTCTTCGTGTGACCCAAATTTGTTATCGCAAGGCCTATGTTCGTTGTATCACCAATTCACCATCAACTGTGATTGTTGTACTAGTGACACCGTTGCCATTACTGCTTCCATTGCTGGTGTGCCTGGCCAGTTTTAAAACACTAGAAGACATTGCTGTGGTGATTTCTTCCATAAATCACTGCTTCATCACTATCTTTCCATCTGAAGATCGAGATCAGTGCTGCTACATCACACCTATGATCGCGTTGATCTCGTCAATTTGTTTGTGATAACCATTGTTAGATGATCGTGAACACATCTATTATCAACGTTATCAGTGTTCATGGCTGCTCCATTTGCCGTTTATTGATTGCTGCCAAATCTGGCCCACACGTAATCGTGATTGCTACACCCATTTGAGGAGATCATGATCATTGGACTCATCTGGCCTACACGTCCCGTGATCGCTGATCTGTCCTGATCTCTTTTTGTCCCATGATCACTGATTGCTGGACTCATCTAACCTCTTTCGTGGAGTCCACATCTGAGTGTGGAGTTCAACACCTCATCTGAACACTGGACTCATCTATCCACATCATTAATTGTATTTGTCCAACCACTCGTATGATTGGACCCATCTGCTTCTTGATTGTATTCACTGGACACATCATTGGACTCATCTGGCCCACACGTCAGACGTGTCATGGTCACTGCCCAACAATGATTTAATCGTTGATTGCTGCTGACATTAGTTGTTCTGTACTGGTGGGCATTGTTTGCTGCAACTACACTATCATCATTCATGCATCGAGTTCTGTGATCTGCACCGTCATCTCTTGGTGTTTGCTCGATCGACATTGGATCCATTAGATTGTGGCTATGCATGGGTGTTGTTCTCTGCAACTACATGATCATCATTCGTGCATGGAGATTTGCAGTCCGCACCATCGTCTCTTTGTTTTTGCTCCTTTAGTGGCCCACATTCGATCTATGTCAGATCCATTACATCTCCATTGTGTTGATGGTATACGTTGATCTCCTCCTTTGAGGTTTCTAATCGTTGTTGGGGTGGCCCATCGTGACCAGCAGGATAGCTGGAACTGAGTCTGATCATCTGCTGCCGTTTCTGATCATCTTGACTATCAAGATCAACTGTGATCGGGGGGTGGTTGTTTCTGATCGCATTGTTTAACTGCCATTTGTCCACCGCTGCTATTCATTGGTTGGTTTGCTGGTTAGGTCATTGATTTGATCCTACACAACAGCCAATGTGCATGTTATTTGGTGATGATTATTGGTGCTAAGATATTTCACATTGTACTGATGTGGTATCTGTTAATTCGACGCTAGACCTTTTGTGGAATTTCCTAATTGCTATTGTGATCAAGGACTGTGGTACAGTTTACATTTGCTGATTGCACATGGTGGCTTCGTTGTTGCTGCATCTGCATGGACAGTTTACATTTATGTTTGAAACATGGACAGATTCTACAACAATCTCTTGCACCGATCTTGAGAAACTTCTACATAAAAACACGCTGTGAACGCTGTGACACTCTCTTTCTACCCCCACTAGCTGCATTCTCTAGTTTATCACCTCAGGTGATTGACTCTGAACCACTAACCATATGACAGGCAATAAATCTCAGTTTTCTTCTGTTAACACCTACCTTTCTTGCCCACCTCTGTCTCTTGCCAATGGTTCATCATCTTCTGCTCTTGGTAAAGGAACTGTCTTGCCTAGTACAGATATAGCTGCCTTTTGGGCATTATGTACCAAAATTTTGTCTAAATCTCTTGTTTGTCAGCCAGATAACCAAAACAATGAACTGCTCAATCGCCTTTTATCATTGGCATTGTGTTTTTCACGATCTCAAAACAAAGGCAATAATTGGTGGGGGGCGTGAACTACATTGTCTTTACTACTTTGAACCAAGGGATGTTGGAATAGCTCTCAGTGCTGGCAATGACAAGAATATATCACCTCTATAATGGCACGCCCGGTTTGGTCATCCCTTGTTTGAATCTCTTAAGAAACTTGTCCCCTATTGTCAAGAGAAAGACTCAATTAATTGTGAAGCATGTCAGTTAGCAAGGCATGTAGATCTACTTATTTTCCGAGGACTATCAATCATAGTCATTCTCCGTTCTCATTAGTTCACTCTGATGTTTGGGGGCCCATTCGGATATCCAACATGCATAAATTTCAGTACTTTATTACCTTTCTTGGTGACTTCTCTCGCATGACATGGGTATTTCTAATGCATGATCATTCTAAGGTATTTGATATGTTTAAGTTATTCCATTCCAAAGTCAAAAAATCAATTCCAGACTGAAATCAAATGTCTTCATTCTAACAATGTTTTGGAATATATGTCACACAACTTTAGTGCTTACCTCACAACTGCTAACATTATGCATCAGACTTTATGTTCCTACACACACCAACAGAACAGGGTTACGAAACAGAAGAACAGACACTTTCTTGGGGTAGCAAGATCTCTCCTAAACTACATGGATGTTCCCAAACAGTTTTGGAGTGCTGCTATTCTTGCAGCATGCCATTTGATAAACCAACAACCATCATCTATTCTTCATGGACAAACACCATTTTCTATTTCGTTTCCTGATGATGTTTCATTCCCTTTGGCAGCCCATGTCTTTGGATGCACAGTGTATGTCTAGAAAAATGACCCACAATCCAATTAACTTTATAACTGTGCTACCAAGTGTGTTTTTCTACGGTATTCTCACACACAAAAGGTGTACGCATGCTTTGATCTTCAAACCAGTCATGTATATACTTGTGTTAATGTTACATTCTTGAAAGAAATTCCTTATTTCTCTTCGTCTTCCTATGAGGGGGAGGCTCGTTATGAGCTTCATCATGTTACCCCTTAACCTTTGGATACACCTCTTCCATATAATCTACTTCGGCTGCACCATCCAAGGTGCTAGAGATGAGTCATGTTCTTTATACTTAACACCTTCACCTTTCGTTGAGGATCCTACATGTGCTACCACTCCAGAAATTCTTAGGAACATTCATGATCCATGTGAATTAAGAGAGCACAAGTTACCTCAAGGAGATGACGATTTTTTTTTTTTCTACAACCCCGTTTTGTTGTGGGTGTGTACGTATAATGGCTAATGTAAGATTTTCCTTTTTTTATTTTTTATTTAAAAAAAAAAAAAACTGACTAAAAGCTTGGGGCATGTACTCCTTGAGCAGTGGAACTCGCATTCATTTTTGGTCCGATGTATGGCTTGGTGATGTGGCGCTCCAAGAGGCCTTCCCTAGATTAGTCCTCCTTGCTACCAACCATTCCATTATGGTTGACAGATGTTTTTCTATTGTCAATGGTGCGGTGGTTTGGAATCTCCCTTGTCGGAGGAACCTATACGATATAAAGGCGTGTGAGCTTCTAAATCTTCTAAATCGATTTAAGCTAGCGATCCCTTCTCCTTTGCAAGTTGACTCACCACTCTTCTGGGATATTTACCGTGCAATTTTTTTTTTTTTTTTTTTTTTTTTCTGGTCTTCATCTTGTAGAGAGAGTTTCCGGTCAATCTCATCCTTTCAAACATTGGTCCTATGGGGATCCTCCTAGAGTGGCGGTTTGTCTGGTTGGTGGGAAGGAAGAGAGTCCTAACGATTGATAATCTCCAACGGAGATCCCTCATCCTTCCTAACGTTTGTTTGATGTGTGAGTGAATCGGAGACTAATGATCACTTGTTTATCCATTGCCTTTTCACTCGAGGGTGTGGGACTACTTTGTGGCAATGAAGATGTCTTGGGTTATGCCGAAGTCAGTAAAGGATGTCCTTTGGATGTGGCATGGGGGAGGATTGGGCAAAGATGGTAAAGTGACATGGAGGCTCCTTATCATGTACATATTTTGGGCCATTTGGAAGGAGTGGAAGGATAGATGATTCTCCAATAAGAGTAGCTCGGTGAATGAGGTTGTGTTTTGGGTCAATTGGCTTCCAACGGAATGGGCCCCCCATGTATAGGCAATTAATGATGTGGCTTTTTCATCTTTTTATATTTTTATATTTTTATATTTTTATTTTTAATGTTTTCCCCTTTATATTCAAACAAAAAACACAAACACTTCCGAATTAAACTGATTTTACACTTTTATATGGAAAGTCTTAAAAATAGAAAATAATTCAGGTCTATCTTCATTAAATAAAGCCATGTCATTATTGAACAATCATCAATAAATGTAACAAAACACTTAAACTCGGACCTACTAAAGATTTTAATTGGACCTCAAACATTTGAATAAACTAAAGGAAAAGGAATCAAACGACGCTTCTCAACACATGGTGGAAAAGTAGCATTGTGATACTTACTCAACTTACACATGTCACACTCTAGACATGACATCGACGACAAGGGATGAATGACACCCTCAGAATCTTTAATGAAGGATGACCGAGGCGATAGTGCCACTGATAAGCTAAGATGTATTTTTATGTTATTACACCCACAACGTCACGATCAAGATAGTACAGTTCGTCATGCTCATGTCCTCCATCAATCATCTTTTTCATCCTAGGAAACACAATATGAATGATAGAAAGTAATGCAACGATTAAAATATTTGGTAAGTTCACCAATAGATAGAAGACTTAAAAGGAAATTTTGGAACAAATAAAACAGAGAATAATGAAAGAGGGACTTGTATAAATAGTACCCATTCCACATACTTTGGATTGGGTACCATCCTCCAGAGTAACAAAAGAGCCTGTTAATGAGCTATTAATAAACGAAAATACACAAGGCTAACCTATCATCTGATCAACTCTCCAGAGTTGATTACATATGGAGTATGAAACTTGGATCATAAACAAGCTAAGGCTAAGGTCACGAAAGTAGCCGTAGGGGTGCAAGTAGTTGTAGTAGTAGGAATAAACTGATTGTGTTGATTGTTGAACGACTTGAAATATTGATGTGGACATCGGATCATTTAAAGTATATCAATGCAGGAGGTGTGTGTTACCTATGTCAATGTGGTTAGATGACGGGTATAGGTCGGGTCTCTAGAGGTTGAAGATCTTACACGTGTTCGTGATGTGTGTAAGTTGCTTGGAGGAGATATTTGGACCGTTGGATTGCGAAGATGATGTGATCGGACCGTTGAATTGTCCCGACCCACCTTCATTACGATATCATCGAGGCTCATTGGGCATCTTGGATTTGAGTTTATTTTATGTGCATTTTATTTATTTGAGTTTTGAGATGGCGCGCACAATTTTTTTGTGCGATCTTTTTTTTTTTTTTTTGAATTTTTTTAGTAAGGGTATTTTGGTCATTTAATGTAAATTTGAATTTATAAGAGTTTTTTGCCCTAAACCACAAAGGTAATGCTATGTTATGTTCATGAAAAAGAGAGCTTTTGCTTATTCAAGGCCGAACGATTCCATCTTCGACTACCAGTGATTGGAAGAGGGCGTGAAGCCCAGGGAAGTGAGTTCCCATTCTCTCATTCACTCTCCTTCATTCTTTTCTCAAGATATTCTCTTATTTAAACTTCTTTTCTTCAATTTCTTCCAAATTCTCTAGATCTAGAAGCCGATCCCTTTTCTTTTCAATCCAAATCATTAGATCGTAGAAGATCTTGATCCCCACATGCATTTTGATCTTCTTCAAATCCCATCACCTAAGTCCTGAGATTTGAACTATAATCAAAGAGACATCTATTTTTTCTGAAATTTTCAGATTTTCCAATCCAAAAAATTCATATTTCCTGGATTAGAAAATCCATTTGGATCGTTGGACGGACCCATTGTGAGACAAAAGTCCTATTTTTCGCTGAATCCGACTAAATTCAGATTTTAAGGTTCAATACAACGTGTTTGTGATGGATGGCTGTGATCATTGCTGAATTTTCCTTAGTTTCTTCTTATTTCATGATGTATAATGCTGAATTTTTATCGTTAATGCTTGCATAAATCTGCCCCTTTTAAATTCCGCATTCATTTAGGGTTGGATTAGGCCGTCCTACACCAATTTTTGGTATCAGATACTAGGATCTTGCATTGGGTCGTCTTAGATCAAGTTATCATGGGTCTAGATTTCTTTTCTAGGATTTCATGTATAGCATATAGATATAGATATGAAAATTTCAGATTTGCATCATATTTAGAGTGTGGATCTGAAATTTTCATATTTGCATTATATTAAGAGTCTAGATCTGAAAGTTTCCACATTTGCATCATTCTAGAGGTTAGGATCATCAGTGTCCATAATCTTGAGTCAAAACAGTCTCCTGGAGTAGTGTTTTAGGAAACCTAAGTTGAGTCTTATACTATATGTCCACTTGGATTGGTAGAGGGTTTGGTTTACACTCGATCTTGAACATGGAGCAGTTGACTTAGATGATGAACACGATCAACCAACATTTGGCCGCCATTGGGACGCAATTTAGGAACATGAATACTCGTATGGATTAGATAGAAGCATCTCTAAGAGAAATCTCCAACATTGAAGAAGATGATCAGTCACAAGTAGGGGGAGTAGTTGAGGAACGGGTAGGAAATCATGGTAGAGGTCGTGGAGCATGTGGCCGAGGGGTAGGCTTTGGAGGGGCGCAAAATCCGCAACTCGCAGTTGAGTATTAAGACCATTATGATGCTGATGAGAGGATCTTAAAGAGTGTCAAAGTAAAGGCTCGTAGTTTTGGTGGGCGCCTTGATCCTAAGGCATTCCTTGATTGGTTAGCGGACATGGACCATTATTTCGAATGGCATGAGATGTTTGAGAACCGACAAGTGTAGTTTGCGAAGATGAAGCTTGTGGGTCAAGCTAAATTGTTTTGGACAATACGGAGCGTAGGATCGAGAGATCAGGTGTCCCAGTTGCATACTGGGCAGAGATGGAGCTATTAAAGGAAAAATCTCTCTCTCTCTCTCTCTCTCTCTCTCTCTCTCTCTCTCTCTCATCGTCAAAAGCTCCTAGGTCAGCGACAAGCATTACGACAAGGATATATGTCGGTTGCATATTACATTACAAAATTTGAGGAGTACATGATGCGGTGTGATATTCAGGAGGATCCCTTAGTGACGCTGGCGCATTTCGAGGTGGGTCTTCGCATGGATCTGCACCGTGGGCTTTATAACCCTTGTAGTGGGTGACTTGGATCAGGCATACCATTTATACAAGAGTTAGAGCATTACCTAAAATCTCCTGTCACGAGACGCTTTGAATCCTGAGACTAATGTTAGATGTGGTTTTCACGGAACCAAACCTAACATTAGAAGTTAGCCTAGGGCGCAAGCTCGTGCACCTCCTAAGCCTAAGGATGATAAGGGCAAAGGTGTCCTTGGTGCAAATCCTGGCAATGGTAATCACTTGAGATGTTATGAGTGCGAAGGTACATGTCATTTCACATACCAGTGCACGGAAAAGACTCACGGGAAAGCCTTAGTCATAGGTGAGTCAAATAAAAATGCGGATGACACGGGTGATTATGAAGTTGAGGAATATCGCCCAAAAATAGATGCTAGTGATTATGAAAAAGAAGAACTAGAGGCCACACCACTAGCCGTAGTTAGATGTGCTTTAGCGCAGGCCAAGGGGAGAGATGATTAGCGTAGAAGCACAATTTTGTACACATTTATCAAGAGTAGTGACAAAAATTTCAAAGTCATTGTAGATAGTGGTAGTTGCACCAACGTGGTCTCCTGCTGGCGCAATCACTCGTTTGGGTTTGAAGCTCGTCCCATACCCTCAACCCTACAAAGTTTCTTTAGTTGACATGTCTTCTATGCTCCTGTCCCAGCAGTGTTTAGTCCCCATCCAAATCGGTTTATAAAAAAGACATGTTGTGGTGTGATGTTTTGCCTATGATGTCGGCCACATCATTCTAGGGAGGTCATGGTTGTACGATAAAAATATCACGATTTTTTGTCACTCGAATGTGTGTATGCAAGAAAATCAAGATTCATCCGTTGCCACCCAAGAGCCCCATGGACAACGCTAAGGATGTGAAAACGAGTGAGTTAAGGAAAGGAGAGGAAATCCAATCTGAAGTTTCTGCATATCATAAATGCAGAAGAGTTTGAGAAAGAGACTGGGGAGGATTTGACGGTGTACGCCCTAATGGCTAGAGAAGTTACACCCAAGGTTCATGTAGAGTTACCCCCTGAGGTGACCCTAGTTTTAGAGGAGTACAGTGATGTATTCCTCGAGGATTTACTGGATGAGCTTCCACCTATGCGGGACATCCAACATGCCATTGACTCGTCTCAGGATCTACTTTTTTGAACCTTCCTCATTACAGGCTAAATCCTGTAGAGTTGAAGAGGCAGGTAGATGAGCTCCTACGAAAGGGTTTCATCCAGGAGAGCATGAGTTCGTGTGTCATACCAGCACTATTAACACTTAAGAAAGATGGTACGTGGTGGATGTGTGTGGACAGTAGGGCCGTTAATAAGATCATGGTCAAGTATCAGTTTCCGATATCGAGGCTTGATGATAAGTTATATATGATGGCTAGGTCCACCACTTGTTCCAAGATAGAACTCAAGAGTGGGTATCACTAGATACACATTTGCCTAGGAGATGAGTGGAAGGCCTTCAAAACGAATGATGGGTTGTACGAATGGTTGGTCATGCCCTTTGGCTTGATTAATGCACCTAATACTTTTATATGTGTGATGACCCAGGTTTTGAGACTGTTCATGGGGAAGTTCTTAGTGGTTTATGTTGAGGACATACTCATATATAGTACCACTAAAGAGTTGCATTTCGACCACTTGAGGCAGGTCTGTAGTGTCCTTAGGCTGGAGAGGTTATGTGCGAACCTTAAGAAATGTTCGTTCATGTCTGATAGGGTTGTCTTTGTAGGGTTCATAGTGTCGTCTATAGGGATGCGAGCAAATCCAGAAAAGTCAAGGCCATAGATGACTGGCCTGAACCGCAGAACATACATGATGTGAGAAGCTTTCATGGCTTAACCACATTTTATTGTCGGTTCATTCGAGGATTTAACACTATTATGGCTCCCATTAATGATTGCATTAAAAAAGGGGAGTTCATATGGTCTAAGGCCGCAACTAAGGCGTTCAAAGATATTAAGGGCAAGATGATAGAGGCTCCAATTACGTGTCTTCCAGATTTTTCTAAAGTCTCTGAAGTAGTGTGTGATGCTTCAGGCATAAGTATATGAGTACTACGCCAAGAGAGTCATCCAGTTGCCTATTTCAATGAGAAACTAAATGAGGCGAAACAAATGTATTCCACCCATGACAAATAATTTTATGCGGTAGTGCATTCGCTACATCATTGGCGTCATTATCTTCTACTGCAAGAATTTATTTTGTTTTATGATCACGAGGCTATGAGGTATTTGAATTCCCAAAAGAAGCTCAACCCAAGGCATACCGAGTGGATAACGTTTCTTCAGGAATATTCATTTGTTCTGAAACATAAAGTTGATCAAGAATAAACAAGTCAATGCCCTTGGTAGGACAGTGACATTGCTCAACTCCTTAAGTGTAGAAGTTGTCGGGTTTGAGCAATTGAAAGACGAGTATCCCATGTGTCTAGATTTTGGGGGAACATATGTGTCACTCTTAGGTGACTAGCATAGTTCGGGTGAGTTATAAGGTGTTCCAAATCGGTTACATATCGGCCGTGAGTTACAAGGTGTTCCAAATCGGTTACGTATCGGTAACGGCCTAGGCCGTTACATGATACGTGTATGAATTGGTGTGGGTCAGAAAAAGAGATGTGTAACGACCTTTACGAGCCCCTTAACTGCCGTTACAGTGTGTAACGTCCGTTACCCCGTAACGTTCCAAAGAAAAAGGGAGTCTTCTTCAAGGGAAAAAAGAAAAAGAAAAAGAGAAGAGGAGAGGAGATAATGGTCAAAGGCATACCCGATTATTCTTCTTTCTTTTCCTCTTCTTCTTCTTCTTCTTCTCATCTCCATCAACCGACCAGCGTCTCTCTGTCTCTGTTAGGGTTTCAAAATCGGAGAACCATCTCTCTCTGCTAGTGTTCGAATTATTTCCGATATTATCGAAATATCTCCGATATTATCTTTATCTCCAGCTCAGCGATACCGATAACGCTGGCAGCGATACCGATAACGCTAGTAGTACAAAAAATTCCAGGTATTAGCCATGTATCGCTAAGTATCGCCAATGTATCAATATCGCTAATGTAATCGCCAATATTTTCAACTATGTAAATTCTAGGTGTCGCTTGTATTGCTAATGCATCAATATTACCAATGTGTCACCAATATTTTCGACTATATAAATTCTATGTAATGCGTGTATCATAAGTATATCGATGATATTTTAATAATATCGCCAATGTATTGATATCATCAAAATTTTGTTTATTAGAAAAAAAAGTTGTTTTCAATTTTTTTTTCATAGGCACATGGTTGTATGTAGTGTTCAATTTGTTGTTGATAATATTGATTATATCTCGATATTATCGATATCACAACACGTGCGATATTCAGACCACAATCTTTCATTTCCTTTCCAATTGTTGATGATTTCTTAGTGAAATATCATGTGTTGTTGATATTTTGCAATATCAATGGATGTTTGGATGGAGGGTTGGATGGTTAAATAGGCTGAATGGGATGGTTGGACTGATTTCTTACAACAACACATGCTTTTAAGGCCCCATTAAATGTAAATTTGTTATGTATGCATTCTTTTTACAATTATTTATTATTATTTATTATTATTATTTTTTAAAATTTCTAAAAATGCAAATATGTACATTTTAACATCTCTTGATGTTTCGCATAAAATTCCATCGGTTTTTCCCATGTTTCCCTGCATTTCTGGTTATTATCGATGTTATCGGCGATATCAATATTGTTTCCGTATCCCTGGCTAGCGAAACTTGTAACGATACTGATACTTCGAACATTGCTCTCTGCTAGGGTTTCGAGCACAGAGCCATGCACATCTCTCCCTACTAGGATTTTGAGCACAGAGCCTGTGCATCTCTCTCTCCATTTGAAATCGCAACGAAGTCCAAGAGCCCTCTCTCTCTCTCACTCTCTTTTCATTCCAAAGAGGCTACGTGGCTCATTTCCACCCAAGTTTTTTTTAAGAAAAGGTCCACGTACTGCTGTTGCCCTGCTTTGTGGGCCCCACCATGATGTATGTGTTTTATCCATGCCGTCCATCCATTTTGCCACATGATTTTAGGTCATGATCCAAAAAATTAGTAAGATCCAAATCTCAGGTGGACCACACCATAGGAAACGGTGGTTATAGAATGCTCACCATTAAAATTTTCTTAGGGTCCATTGTAATGTTTATTTGCCATCTAACCTGTTAATTGGGTCACACTGACATGGATGAAGGGAAAACACGTGTTAGTTTGATCTAAAACTTTCGTAGCCCCTAATAAGTTTTTAATGGTAGTCATTGTTGTTTCTTATGGTGTGGTCACACTGACGTGGATGAAGGGAAAACACACGTGTCAGCTTGATCTAAAACTTTCTTAGCCCTTAATAAGTTTTTAATGGTAGTCATTGTTGTTTCTTATGGTGTGGTCCACTTGAGGTTTGGATCTACCTCATTTTGTCTCATGCTATAAAATGAGGTGGAAAAATGGATGGACAGCGTGGATAAAATACATACATCATGGTGGGGCCCACATTCAAGGCCTCACCTAATTAGACTCGAATGACATGGTGCAACACACACCAACCTGGGTGGTGTGATGACGTGCCAAAGTTCCATGGCCCCACCATGATGCATGTGTTATATCCAATCGGTCCATCAAAATTTCCAAATCATTTAAGGGCATAAGCCCAAAATTGAAGTAGATCCAAAGCTCAAGTGGACCACGCCAAAAAAAGAAAAAAAAAAGGGTATTGTTCACCTACCATCGAAATCTTTTAGGGATCCCCAAGAAGTTCTAGATTAAGCAGATATTTGTGTTTTCCTTGCATCTAGGTTGATGTGACCTTAAGAATAGGTTTGATGGCAAATAAACATCATGGTGGGCCCTAGGAAGGTTGCAACGGTGGGCATCCTTATCCCCACTGCTTTTTGTGGTGTGGTCCACTTGAGCTTTGGATCTACCTCATTTTTGGGCTCAGGCCCTAAAAATTATTTGGCAAAATGGATGGGCGGTGTGGATATAACACATACATCACGGTGGGGCCCACGAAACTTTGACATTTGTGTGTTACACTTCACAATCCGAGTCCCACCTAATTCGGGCCCTTAAAAAATTGTACACGAGACATGTATTAACTTAGAATTTACCAATTAAATTATGGGACCATAGTTACTAAGTCACAATGCCAAAATCAAATTATTGGAATAGTTTTAATTGTTAATTTGTGGACACTTATTTTTTAAAATAGGGCCATTTGATTTTTTTCGTTATTCACTCTCTAATAAATGTCCACCAATTCATAAGTGGGATAAGTGCCAATAAATTGCATGAATTTGAGGCTGATTTGGGGCATTGATTGGTTCGTTAAGTCAGCCCCAAATTGACAACACCATCTGCCTGAATTTAATTTCATTTTTTTAAAGAACTATTGGGAGAAATGATATCAAATTGTTTAGTATATAAATTAGATAGTTAGAAAATTAAATATATGAGTTTTGCAGTCAAATCCAGGTTGTCTGGTTCATAAATTCATTAGACAGTCTGATACAACTTCTCACCAAAGAGTGGACCGTTACACCACCATAAGCATGCTCCAAATTATAAATGAATGCATATTTGGAATATTTAGAATATTCCGGATTTAATGGATATTTTCCATAATTTTTTGACAAAAAAAAATTTGCACTGTTACACACCCCATATCGGTCGTTACGGCCTCGTATTGGCCAATACGGGGCGTATTGGTATCGTCCGATACGAGGCGTATTGGTATCGGTAACGGTGGGCACCGTTACGCCCATCGATACTGCAACGGAACACCTTGGTGAGTTCGTGCTCAAAGATGACTTCCTTTTTAAATGAGATAGACCTTGTATTCCCTGCATTTTCCTCTAGAATTTCCTTGTTTGGGAGCTTCATGCTAGAGGTATAGCTGCCCATTTTGGTCGAGATAAGACCATCGCCCTAGTGGAGGATAGATTTTACTGGTCAAGTATCAAGTGAGACGTAGCCAAAATTTTAGGGCAATTTCGAACATGTCAACTGACAAAACAGAATAAGCAGAATACTGGATTGTACACGCCATTGCCAATGCCACATGCACCGTGGCAAGACACCAGTATGGATTTCATGCTTGGGCTTCTTAAGACAATTAAAAAGCACGATTCCATTTTCGTGATTGTGGACCGTTTCTCAAAATGGCCCACTTTCTCCCGTGTTCAAAAACCTCAGATGCGTCCAGCATAGCCAAGATTTTCTTTGAGGGGGTGGTTCGATTACATGATTTGCTTAAGACCATAATGTCTGACAGAGATGTCTGATTTACTAGTTATTTTGGAAGACATTATGGCACATGATGGGCACGAGACTCCAATTTTCGTCTGCCTACTATCCTCAAACTGATGGCCAAACTGAGGTTGTGAATCGAAGTCTTGGAAATTTGCTGTGATATTTAGTAGCTGAACAAATTAAAACTTTGGACTTAGTCTTGCCTGTCACCGAGTTTGCATATAACAGTTCAGTTAATAGGCCTACAGGTATGAGTCCATTCGAGATTGTTAGTGGTTACAAACCTAGACTGCCCACAGATTTGTTACTTATGTCAGTCACCCAGAGGGCCTCAGAGTCAACCGATGGATTTTCCCATCACATTCATGAGTTGCATGCGGAGATTAGGAGGCGGATAAATGCTAGTAATGAACAAAAAAAAAAATTTCAGCTGACTTATATTGTAGAATTCAAGAGTTTAATGAGGGTGATTATGTAATGGTTAGGATGAGGCCAAAATGGTTCCCACAAGGTACCATTAAAAAGTTACAAGTGCACAATGCTGGACCATTTAAGATTTTAAAAAAGATTGGATCCAATGAGTATGTGATAGATCTTCCACCTCGCATGGGGATCAGTTTAATATTCAACGCGGAGGATCTAATGCCTCGTTCAAACCATCCTGTAGACCCTAATTTTGTTCCAAACCATTGGCTAATTTCTGAAATTTATTCCCAACCTACACCACCTATGCCCACTATACTGAGAAAAGAGAAGAAATTGAAGGAATTGTGGATAAGCAAATTGTTTCTATTCAAGACGATAGATTTCAGAGGTAGTTGGTGAAGTGGAAGAACATCCACCATCATCCGACTATACATGATTAACGGAAACGGAGTTGCAAAGGCATAAGAGTTTGTTAGAAAGGCACAAGAGTTTTATCTCACCGGAGTCGAGCTCTTTTCAGCCAAGGAGAGTTGATGCGGACATCAAACCATTCAAGGTATATCAACACAGGAGCTGTGCGTTACTCGTGTCAATGTGGTTAGATAACAGGTACGGGTCGGGTCTTTAGAGGTTTAAGACCTTACACATGTGTTCGTGGCGTATGTAAGTTGCTTGGAGGAGATATTTGGACCGTTGGATTGCGATGATGGTGTGATCGGACCGTTGGATCATTGCGGTTCACCTTCATTGCGCTATCATTGGGGCCCATCGGGCATCTTGGATTTGAGTTTATTTTATGCACATTTTATTTATTTGAGTTTTGAGACAACGCGTGTACAATTTTTATGTGATTTTTTTTTTTTTGAAATTTTTTTAGTAGGGACATTTTGGTCATTTAATGTAATTTTGAATTTAGCTGGGTGTTTTGCCCTAAACCTCAAAGGTTGCTATATTATGTTTATGAAAAGAGAGATTTTGCTTCTTCAAGGTTGGACGATTCCGTCTTTGACATTCAGTGATTGGAAGAGGGTGTGAAGCCCAGGGAAGTGATTTCTCATCTTCTTATTCTCTCTTATTCTTTCTTTTCTCAAGGTATTCTCTTTTTTAAAACTCTTTTCTTCATTTTTTTCTAAATTCTCTAGATCTAGAAGCCGATCCCTTTTCTTTTCAATTCAAATCATTAGATTTTGGAATATCTTGCCCCCCTCCCCCCATATACATATTTTGATCTTCTTCAAATCCCATCACCCAAGGCCCTAGATTTGAATTATAATCAAAGAAACATCCATTTTTTTCTAAAATTTTCAGATTTCCCAATCCAAAAAATTCAAATTTCCTATTTATGATGGATGTCCATGATGTATAACGCTGAATTTTTATTGTTAATGCTTGCATAAATCTGCTCCTTTTAAATTCTGCATTCATTTAAGGTTGGATTAGGCCGTCCTACACCAAATATTCTTCTTGAGTCAAAGTAACCATCTCACTCAGTAGTCATATGTGTCTATGAAGCAGTAAATGTAGAATTACCTAGAGGAGGCCCATGCTCTCTCTAGTGTAGGATGCTTGATTAGTCCATGCATGCTTCCCATGAAAGTCCCAACATTTTTCAATAGAATGATTGGAGATCTGACAATGTGTGCACTTACTAGGTCTACGACTTCTTTCACGACCAGCTCTTCCACCATAGCCACCCTGGCCAAAGAATGATGCTAAAGCTAAGTTGTCGTTGACTCCACGTGTAGAACCCAAAGATACACACCGGAGGCGTGCATACACCTCGTTTAAATATACATCTTTGCCATTCAAAATCAGGCACGAATTGGTTCATATTCACATTTCATCTGGATAAGAACTTGGTCACTCGGAACTCTTCACTTTTTTTTTTTTTAAATTTTTTTTAAATTTTTTTATTATTATTTTTTAAGGTAGAAACTCTTCACATTGCTGACTTAATTTCTCCAAATCAATAGTTAGGGGTTGATATATATTCAACTCTTCCCACATTCCTTTTAAGTTTGGAATAGTATTCACCCAACAATTTAGCTCCCTACTTGGAGTTTGAATATTTCTTCATATAACTAGGCATATTTTTAACTCTTCGCCTTTGTTTATATATATATATATATATTTAAAGGTAGGAACTCTTCTTTGCTGACTTAATTTCTCCAAATTAGTAGTTAGGGGTTGATACATATTCAGCTCTTCCCACATTCCTTTTTAAGTTTGAAATATTATTCACCCAACAATTTAGCTCCTACTTGGAGGCCCATATTTCTTCATTACCACTACCCCCCCCCCCCCCCCTTTTTCCACGAATCCAAACAGGCACCAAAGGGCCACCAAAAGCTAAATTCGAATTTGTAGACATTTGCATGTGGACTTGTTGCAAGGTATCCCAAATCGGTTATGTTTTGGCCGTAACGGCCGATACGTAACGATAATGGCATCAACTGTTACGTGATTCGGCCCCAAAACGGGGCACCTATGTTTTTTCGGTTTGTAACGGCCGTTACGGTACCGTAACAATCGTTACGGTCCATAACCCTAAAGAAAAATGAAAAAAAAAGGGTAAAAAAAACATACCTTTTTTTTTTTTCCTTTTCTTCTTCTTCTTCTTCTTATCATGGGGCTGCGATGCTACTACGGCTGCTGCTGCTGCTGCGGTTGCGGCTATGGCGCTGCTGCGGCAGCAGTTGCTGCCCTTCTCTCTCTCTCTCTCTCTCGGTTCGGTCCCCTCTCTTCTTTCCCTCTTTTCTTTTCATTTCCCTCTCTCTTCTTTTCTTTTTCCAGAAAAAACGAACACAATGGCGTGGCTGTTTCACAGCCACGAAACAACCACGCAGTTTTTTTTTTTTTTTGTATAATCTGTAGTGCACGCTGCATAGTGCACACTCATTATTTTATTACGTGGGGTGGGGCCCACCTTGATTTATGTATGGTAAATCCATGCCATTCATATTTTTTAAAATTCATTTAAAAGCATGATCCTTGAAATGAAGGGATCAAAATCTCTATTGGACCACGCAGTTGGGATCAGTGTATCAAATAGCGTTCGTAGCGTAGCGGTAGCGTACGCTACGTAGCGTCAGAAATAGCGTTTTTCCCCTGTAGCGTGCGCTACAGGGGTTGTAGCGTACGCTACAGGTATGTAGCGTGTAGCGCAGGTAGCGTACGCTACCTGTTTTGTATTTTTTTTTTTTTTTTTGTTTTTCCAGTGCAGGAAACAGTGGTGAACTCACACCACAAGCAAACTTAAGTTAAAAAACCTAATTCTAAAGGGCTTCCACCCCCAAACCGCAGCAGCCGACGCAGCTGCTCTCCCCACCCTTGCATTTGGAGACCTAAAATCTTCTCACAGAGCAGATCCGATGCTGCCGACGTTGATTCTCTCCCCACCCTTCAATGTTGTGGTCGAAAGTCGCTGCCAGGCGCAAACCGACGCTGCTGACGTTGCTCCTCCCCACTTTTCAATCGTGAGTTGGAAAAACTACTTCCAGAGGCAAACCGATCGCTGTGGAGCTTCAATATTTACAGTTTTCAGCGATTCAATCTCATCTTGAGACAAAAATAGGTACGCTCCTTCCTTTTTTTCTTTTTCTTTTTTTCTTCTTCCTCTTCTTCTTCCCCTTCTTCTTCTTCTTCTCGGACTGCTGCGGTTGCGGTCGCAGCCGTGGATTCTTCTTCTTCTTCTTCTTCTTCTTCTTCTTCTTCTCTCTCTCTCTCTCTCTCTCCCTCTCTCTCTCTCTCTCTTTTCTTTCGGTTTCCCCCTCCTTTTTCATTTCCGGCATCGAAAATGGAATAGACTGACAGCCACGCACTTATTATTATTTTTATTTTTTTTGTGTTCTGCGGTGCACGTTGAATAGTGCACTTGCACTATTTTGTTACACGGTTCCCTGTAATGTTTATTTTCCATCTAACCTGTTAATTAGGTCACACTGACATGGATGAAGGGAAAACACACATGTCAGCTTGATCTAATACTTTTGTAGCCCCCAATAAATTTTTAATGGTGGATGTTTAATTATTGTTGTTTCTTATGGTGCGGTCCACCTGAGCTTTGGATTTGCCTCATTTTCGGGTTCATGCCCTAAAATTATTTGGCAAAATGGATGGACGGTGTGGATATAACACATTTATCACGGTGGAGCCCAAAAAACTTTGACACTTGTGTGCTACACTTCACAATCCGAGTCCCGCCTAATTCGGGCCCTTAAAAAATTGTACACGAGACATGTATTAACTTAAAAATAATAAGACCTTATCCATCAACTTCTTACTATTTAATATTTATCATATATATATATATATATAAATTAAAAAATAGAAGTATTGTGTAGCTTACGCTACACGCTACGCTATTTCGCTACATGCTACAGAGGGTCGAACGCTACGCAACACGCTACCGCTATTTAAAACACTGGTTGGGATTGAATGCCCACCGTTAAAATCTTCTTAAGACCCATTTTGTGATCCACCTAAGATTTGGATCAGCCTCATTTTTTGGTCCATGCCCTGAAATAAGTGGGCTAAAAGGATGGACCACATGGATATACAACAAATGCATTGAGGTGTGCCCCACTTTTAAAGGCATGCTCACTAGTGGTCCACTGAAGATTTAAATCTACCTGAATTTTTAGACCATGCCTTAAAATGAGTTGGCAAAATGGATTGACGGCATGGATATACAAATATATCGAGGTGGCCTGCCTGGCCCACTAGTGGTCCACCTAAGATCTGGATTTACCTATTTTTTTTTCCAATACCTTAAATCAGTTGACAAAACGGATGGATGACATGTATATATAATACATAATCGAGTGGACCCCAAGTACATGGCCCTAAAAGTTTATACATGAGGTATATATCAACTCAAAATTAACCAATTAAATTTTGGGACCATTGTTGCTAAGTCACAATCCCAAAATTAAATTGTTTGAACAATTTTCACTATTAGTTTGTAGACACTTGTTTTTTGAAATAGGACCATTTGATATTTTTCATTTTTCATTGTCCAATAAATGTCCACCAATCCATTAGTGGGATAAGTGCCAATAGATTACATTAATTTGAGGCTAGTTTAGGGCATCAAACGGTCCCCTAATCAGCTCCGAATTGACAATACTATTTACCCTAATTTAATTTAATTTAATTTTTATAAAGATCTATTGAGGAAAATGATATCAAATTGTTAGGTATATGAATTACATAATAGGATACAAAAGTCCCTAAATCTATATATTGAATTGAAATGTATGTGAGTCACGAAGTATGCAATGCATTAGCACAATAAATAAAAGGAAAACTTGAAAATATAAGATGTTTTGGTATTACATTTATTATAGTAAATTTATATATATATTAGAAAACTAAATAAAAGGTTTGCAGTTAATTTCAGGTTTTCAGGTTCATAAATCCATCAGACAGCTCGATATAGCATTCTCACCAAAGAGTGGACCGTTACACCACCATAAACATGTTCCAAATTATAAATGAATGCATATTTGGAATACTTAGAATATTCCGGATTTAATCCATATTTTTTCATATTTTTTTGGTAAAAAATAAATAAATTTGCGCCGTTACGGGCCGTTACGCCCCCGTATCCGTATCGGTTTTGGAGGGCACTGTTACGCCAACCGATACCAATACGGGATACCTTGACTTGTTGGGCCTTTTGAGTCATAGGCCTTTGGTCGTTGGGTTATTTTTCTTTTAAGTTATGTTTTTTCCTCTTTTGCTATCTTTTCTTTCTTTAAGTGCTATGAGCATATTTATTAGTATTTTCTCCATATATTATAAATAAGGGAGAGATGTCCAGCCCTATTGTACTTTTTCTTCTTTCTCAAATTCTTTTCTTCTTTGACGGAATTATTCTAGATACTATTAAGTGTGGTACCTGAAGTTAGAACAAAGGGGAGTGTTGAGTTGAAATGTTGGGCTAACTTTGAGTGGCATCTTATGTTTTCCTCTCTTATGAATGGTTATTTTGGTTGGTTTTTTTTTTTTTTTTCTCATAACTTTCTTAATTTATAGAAATTTGTAAGAAAGGACAAAGTTCTCTCTCTCTCTCTCTCTCTCTCTCTCTCTCTCTCTCTCAATTTGTAAGAAAGGACAAAGTTCTCTCTCTCTCTCTCTCTCTCTCTCTGTCTCTGTATTTGGAATGGAATACAGAAGAAATTTGTATGCCTAGAGATCTAAAAGGTCCATTTTATGAGTTGTAAATAGAATGCTTCGAGAAACTTACCTAAAGTTTGGGTGTTGTTTCCATCGTGTTTTGTATAGCTTGTTTTTTGAGTGAGTATAATTTTAAAGTTTTGGGCATGTTGTGCTGGTGCATAAACACATTCGTTCATGAAATTTGTGACTTAAAGACCCTTAGGATAGTGTTGAATTAGCTATGGTGTTTTGTTTCTCTTCCCTTTTTATCTTGTAGCTTCTTTCTTCTCTGTCTTTTTTCTTTTCTTCTTCTTCTTCTTCTTCTGTTTTTTTTTTTTTTTTTTTTTTTTTTTTTTTTTTTTTGTTTTTCCCCTCTTGGCTTGAGTTGTTATGGATAATTGGATTTGATTTGGTGAATGTAGGTCTCATGTGTGGGGCCATTTTTGTTTATCTTATGAAGGCAAAAAATTAATCAATGATAAGGAATCTCTTCAGACATTTGGAGTTAAGGATGGTGATCAGGTGCGCCTCAAAAATCTTTTTGCAATATCTGTAGTATATCTTGAAGCTTCACTAGCTATGTATATCTTGTTTGTTTTATCATTCAAGAACAGTCTTTAAGACATATAGTTTGCAACTTCTGAAACTGCATACATATTCTTTCCAGAGGATGTCTGTGGCCTCTCATTATGGAATTAAACAGATGTCTGTGTGAGGGCTGGTGGGCTGGGTGTTGGCAGCAATACCAAGGCTTCTTTTGGGAACTTTGATGTTTCTATTCCTCCTGTGTGGAGTATCCATTTGTTTGGTTTAGGTCAATTTCAAATCAAAATTTATAAGTTAGACTGCATTTAGTTCATTTATTTATGTCATGTTCATTATAGTTGTGTACGCTTGGATTTGTGATATCCATAGTGCCTAGGTTGTGAGTTACGTATAACATGTATTAAGGTTGGTGTTAATAATTCAACTGATAAAAAACTGGTGTTAATAATTCATGTGTAGAGAATTTGAAATTCAAACATAATAAGAGGTGTTGAATCTCATCTTTTGTGACATTTGAATTTATCTCCCTTGCATCTCTTGTACATTGTTAATGTTTGGAATAAAAATGAAACATGGAGATGAAGATCAGAACCCCTGAAAGGAGAAGACAACACAAGACATAGGATGCTTTTAGTGTCTTGGTGGGCCCCATGTCAATTTCGTATGATGCACTGGATCTGTTTTTGGCTTCAACTCAATGTAACAGTCATTGTAAGGCTTAATAACACCCGGATCCATAGCTCAACTGGCAGACTGAGTGGAGATACCTCGTTTCAACACTTGAGGTCTTGGTATCGATCCCTAGTGGGGGTGGCTAACATGGAGTGTGTGTACTGACATGGGTGTGTACTAACAAGCTAACCCAAAAAGGAAAAAAAAAAAAAAGAAGCCCTGGCGCATGATAGTAAGGAGGAATTAGCTCTTCCTAATTAGTAAATAATGAATGATTTCCAAAGAAATCTGAAGCATCTTATTTCTTTTTTAATCAAGTCTTCTTGAATAAAATAAAATGTATTTGAAGAAATCTAAAGCATCTTATTTCTATGTTCTCAAAGTCTCCTCACATCTTCTTTGGTGTAGACCATGAACCTCCATCAAAGATGAAGGGCAAAAACCCTAAAAGGAGGAGAGCAGTGTTCGTAATATCGATACTATCGGCCGATATTATCGTTATCGATGGTCGGCGATACGAAACCCCTAAGATTTCCCTCAGAAATGCAAAAAAATACGGAATCCTATGTATCGTGCGATATATCGCACAAATATCATAAAATATCATGCGATATTGCCGATATCGATGATATATCAGCATTTATCATGACTTTTCCCTTGATTGCATACACAATATCGTCGGAATATCTTCATAACCACCTACGATTCTAGAAATTCGAAAAATAAAAATAAATAATAAATAGGAAAAAATCTCTTACCTCAAATCTTCCTGAAGGGGTGGCCTTTGACTAGATTTGGTGGGCCAATCGTCGACAATGCCAGCTGGATAAGCTTAAAACCCTTTTTTTTTTCTTCTCGATAGAATCGCTTTGAAAGAAATTAGATTTTCGTCGAGGTTTTTGGGATTTGGGTAGGGATTTTGAGAAAAGAAAGAAAGAATAGCTAATTTTTTGGGATTTTGAATGGATTTGAACTCGCAGGCAGGTTGCGCCTTTAACGGGGAAGAAGAGTCGGTTTCTTCTTTTGAGTAAATCAGATTGCGTACTGAGTTACGCAATACGCTTCTATGGTACTGAGCAAATTCTGCTGGGCCCACTGTGAATTCACGTAGTTTATTCACGCCGTCCATCCGTTTTTGCATATTATTTTAGGGGTTGAGCCCAAAATTTAAGTATATCAAAAGCTAGTAGACCATACCAAAGGAAACAGTGGAGGCATTGATTTCCACCGTTGAAACCTTTCTAAGGACCCAGTGATGTTTATTTGTCATCCAAACTGTTCATAAGATCAAACAGACATGGATGAATGGAAAACCCATATTTCATCTTGATCTAAAACTTATGTGGGTCCCTAAGAAATTTTCAATGGTAGAATTCAATTCACACTGTTTCAGGTGGTGTGGTCCACTTGATCTTTGTATATGATTAATTTTTGGTCTAAAGCCCTAAAATTATATGATAAAATGGATGGACGAAATTGATAAAATGCATGAATGATGGTGGGCCCCACAGAGTTTACTCAGTAGGCTATACGCTTCTGATTTTGGAGCAAATTACCACTGTGAACCCACCTTTTATCTAGCGTCTTTTATGAAGGATCCAAAACTTACCTTCCCAACTTAGACCTTTCACGTAATAGAGCATTTGAGGACAAAAATATCCCTGCTTTTCAAAGTGATTTTTTGTTTCTGTGGACCTATGGCTACGGATTATAACCGTAGCCATATGGGTGACCTAACCGTAGGGCCCACCTCTATAGATGTATTATACATACATGCCATCCATATGTTCTTCCATATTATTTTAGGATATGATCCAAATAATGAAGGTGATAGAAGTTTCAGGTAGACCACACCACTATAAAAAGTGATCATTGAACTTCCACTACTAAAAGCTTCCTAGTGTCCACAATAATGTTTATTGAACATCTAACCTATTGATAAGGTCATACAGATCTGGATGGAAAGAAAATGCAATATCAACTTGATCTAAAACTTTTATGGCACATAAAAGGTTTTAAATGGTTATTAAGAACTATTTCCTATGGTGTGGTCCTACCATTAAAAACTTCCTAAGGCCCACTGTTTCTTGTGGTGTGGTCTACCTAAGAATTGGAACTACTTCATTTTTGGGCCTGTGTCCTAAAATGAATTGGCAAGAAGGATGGACCGTGTAGATATATCACACACACATTGAGGTGTGGCCCACATAATAATAATTGTGTCTAATGGTTTTCTTTTAACAATTAAGTGTCCACTAATCAGATATTAGAAATTTTTTGCCTTAATAATAATTGTGTTTTTATACATCTCTTGATACATTTATAAATATTATGCATTTTATTTTAATATAGTTGCCTTAGTTCAATCAGGCAACGCTTGGCTTGGGATCTTATACAAAAGAAACCTATTGTGTGCAAATTTTTTTTTTTTTTTTTTTTTTTGCAATGTTATGATTTAAAACTGTATTAAGATCTTTTTTGACAATCCCTGAAGTTTCATTGAAAAATTCAACCATTTTCCCAATGTTTCCCCATGTTTCCCAAAAAGTGCGATAAATTATGCGATACAAACGATATATCCCGTGCGATAACCGATACGTATTTGTATCCCAAGGGTGCGATACATAGCACGATACCGATATTTCGAACATTGGAGGAGAGAACACAAGATAAAATGCTTTAAGTGTCTTGTGGGCCCCACATTAATTTTATGTCATTTGTTGGATCTGTTTTTTGGCTTTAAGTTAATAACAGTTATTATAAGGGTTAGTGAACCTAACTACATGAGTTCTTACATGGTTGATTGGTTGTTATTAATTTTTCATGGAAATGAAACTACCGATTAGGACCCTAAATCTTGTTTGGACAATCACTCTTAACTTGTGTTAGGTTCACTAACCCTTATAATAACTGTTATATTAACTTAAAGCCAAAAAACAGATCCAACAAATGACATAAAATTGATTGGTTCTTACATGGTTGATTGGTTGTTATTAATTTTTCATGGAAATGAAACTACCGATTAGGACCCTAAATCTTGTTTGGAAAACCAAAAATGAAAAGCTGGCTATGATGAAAAACCAGGGAAATCAAACCCCAACTCTCTCTCTCTCTCTCTCTCTCTCTCTCTCATGTAAATCAAATGTGGGCCAACATGATGGATAGTCCAAATACATGAATGGACCTTCCTACAATACAATCATTCTTGATCATATGTTTTCCTAAGCATTGATTAGATGTTTGGAACCTATCATGATAGATGGTCCAGATCAATGGTCAAAACCTTTCTAGTATAATCAATATGGCCCACCCAATTACTTAGCCATTGATTTGGTGGTTAGGATCATCCAATAGAGTGATTTTCTATAGTGATTGGTGATCGAAAGTGGGATAGGAATGGGCTATCGTTGGACCCTTTTCAATGTGATCAATTGGAACCTTCCATTACTTTTGGCCATTAACTGATGGTTAGAGTCATTGAATCATAGAGATTCCTAAGAGTCATGGACAATTAAAGGTAGGGCTCTTATGATGGACAATCCAAATTGGTGATAATACTTTTTTAGACCATCCATTTTCTTGGATAGTGATCAGGTGGGGTAGGATCGCCCTCTCCAAAAGCGATTTTTTTATGCAGACAAAATATAGGGAAAACTCAATAATAATTTCAATATACACCTTGGAAATATAAGGGGTCAATATACAGCCTTGATTACGCTACACGCTATGTAATTTCTGGATTCCATTGATGAAAATCCAAGTTGTCAAAGACAGTTTCTAGATTCCATGAGATTGAAAATCTAGGTTGCCAAACACAGCTAACAGAATCCAAGCCTTAGAGATATTAAATCCTAAGATTTGGATTATAAGTCAGTTACCTGTAAAAAAAAAGTCCTAAATTTGGATTCTAGGTAAGAATTAAAATCCAAGCTACCAAATGACCTGTAGTTGTTCCAATTTGAATCTCATGATTCTTGATTTGCATGGGCTATCAAAGGTGAGTACTAGATGATGAAAGTCTAGGTCAATGTTTAGAAATTTCTATTGCAATCAATTTGGGCATCCATTTTCCTAGCAGTGATCAGATGGTATCAACTTGCTTTAGGAGGGATCTACAATTAATGGTTAGACCCGCAATATAGGATCTTACGATCAATGTTTTAAATAGCTACTCTATGTAGCGTGTAGCTTACGCTATTGCGTGTAACTTAGCCTTAATGCTACATAGCTTTTGAAAATAGCTTTAGTCACGTATACCCACGCTACATGATACATGATAATTAGGATACGTTACACACTACATATCTCACAACCCAAGTTATTTTTCATTGCAATATTAAAATCAATTAATGTTTCAATGATTTACTGCATTTTTCTATTTTTAATAAAAAATAGTTAATCTTTTTAATGCTTTTAGTAAAATAATATAAGTAACAGTATTAAATCAGTTTCATTGCTCTTTCTTTACCTTTATACTTAATCATTGCCCTTTCCTATTACTTTAGGTTGCGTTTGGTTGCACCAAACAACATGAAATTTGTTAAATTTCATTATTAATCCGTCAAATTTGGTGAAGAATATCATGAAATTGGTGAAACTAAGCACAACCTTGATTATGTTACACGCTATGTAACTTACGCTTCATGCTTTAAAGGGTGAATGCTACGCTACACACCATCCACTATTTAAAACACTGCTTATGATATGTGATGGGGGCATCATGTGCACATGCACGCCCCCCACCCTATGCACGTACTCAAGGAGGAGGAAGGCCCCACTATCGATCTGGATCGATGACGACATCTATGGAGAGCCTCTTAGCTAGGAAGCTGTGCTATGGATCATTGGAGTGGACCTGATCATCATGTGGATCCCACCATTGGATCTCGTGATCGGGGCCCACTACCCTAGATGATCTAGGATTTTGAGTTTTGGTTATTATTGCTATTAGAAATATCATGAACGGTTTTGATTGCGTTGATTAGTTGTTATTTTTGTTACTTTGTCTCTAAGTCTTTGTGTGCGCACATGGTGCGACTTTTGGGGTATAGGGTTTTCTTATAAATAGGCAACCCCATGTAGGTTTTTTCATTGAAGATTATGAATAAAATTCTGTGTTTTCTTGCTTCTCTAATTCTCTGAGTTGAGGAATCTAATTGGGTGCGAAACCCTCCCTTCTTCAAAGGTCTAACTACCGTGGTGCGAAGCCACACCCATCCCAAATCGCCCCCACCTCCTACCCTCCATATCCATCCTCTCCCACAGCCATCCAATCTTCAAATCCACCCCCCTTTGCAACCAATCCTTTCTCTACAGCAGATTTGCAGAATCAGGCCCTCCAGGAGGGCTGAAACTTCGGTGGAGCACTGTGCACAAACCGGACATCTGATCGGCCTGAAATTTGGTGTGTGAGTGGGCCATCCCTGGCCAACCACACCCCAGGTGGCCAATCTCGACTTCATGGGCCCCACACACGTGCGGACAGTAACCCATGCACGTGCGTTTGGGCCAGATTGCTGTCCACACGTGTGGACTATTTACAGGTTCTTCTCTCTCCTCTAATCTTCTCATCTCTCGCCTTAAATCCCTAACTCTAACCCTAGATAATCCTAAATTCCAAGTTCGATCCGCTTTTGTAAATCCGAGGCTTTCCCGAATTGAAACATGGTGAATCTCTTGAATTGAGGAATAATCCTTTGCAAGAGTGGATGAATCTACACTCCTTTGAGCATTATTTGGTCAATAATTTTTAATTGATCTAGTCCTAACGTGTGTAGGCTTGGACCCTTGTAGATTCCCCTTATTGAGTACTTGATCATATGTGGGCAAGTGGAATTTTGTGATTGTTTAAAATTAGTATGAACTAAAGCTTGAAATCTTACATGTCATGTTTAATTTCATGTCCTGCATCACTATGACTATCCTTTCCAGCATGATCTATCTTGAATATCAATTTTTCTGGCCATTGGAAAATGAAAAGAGTTGTCCAATTAAAGTGAATATTATTGAGTATCATAGGCAATTAATGGTAGGGCCACTACTTTTTCCCAGGAAACATACAATGTTCATATTACATACTCTACACAGGAACAACACAATGTGAACAAAACAGATTTCAGTTGCTTCTAGGAAATAGTAATCAAGGTCTAAGTTTCCACAAGATTAGGAAAAAAAAGAACTCGGGAAATTAAAAAGTGGGAACCAAACAAGGCCCTATGGGTTTTTACTACTATTCTTTGTGAAATACCAGAGATATCCCAGTGCATATCCCTTTCTTTGAGTGAAAGTGGATGTATGAATCCTTTCACTTTTTCTTTTTTTTTTTTTTTTAAAAAAAAATGAGAAAAATTGACAACCCATGTAGGATGCACATTAGTATTCTCATTGTCCCTTCGCTATCTCAAACCATTGTCTCACAAATTTCTTAAGAAAATAGGCAAGTGCTAGGTAATGTTGCAATTACATGATGTGTGACCAAAGGAAAATGATCCTTTCAATACCAATCCTTTCACTTTTTTTATGAGGAAAGACATGATGCACATTAGTATTCTTATTGTCCATCCATTATCTCAAACCAATTTTTGACAAATTTCTTAAGAAAAAAGAAAAGATGTTGACTAATGATTGAATTGCTTGATGTGTAACCAAAGGAGTATGATCTCGTAGACTTGATAGCCCAAATTTAATGTGGCTAAACCAATTTTCAAATAATCCATGACTTAACAAATGGCATAAAAAAATAAATTTTTTTCTTATGCCAACATTTTATCAAGATCTTACTGATGGAGAAATATAGGGAGCAAAGTAATAATCTGCACATGGTCTTTATTGAATTGGTGGGTTTTAGGAAAGAAAGGATTCTCAAGAGGATATATTAACATGATTGAGGATTTGTATAATGAAGTGGTAACAAATGTGAGGACTTGATGGGGACATCACGTGCACGCACGCCACCCCCCATGCATGCTCGCAAGGAGAGGGAGGGCCCCACCGTCGATCTGGCTCGATGACGACGTCCAAGGAGGGCCTCCTAGTTAGAAGACGGAGTTTTGGTTCAGGAGAGTGGGCCCGATAGCCAAGTAAAGCCCATCATGGGATCTCATGATCGTGGCCCACTAGTCGGATTGATTTCATATTTTAGTTTTTGATTATTTATGTTATTTAGAATATCATGAATGCTTTATATTTCTTTGATTAGTTTTTATTTTGGTTTACTTAATCGCCAAGTAATAGGTTGTGCACATAGCGCGAGTTTTGGGGTATAGGGTTTTCCTATAAATAGGCATCCCTTGTATTTATTTTGATTCATTAAAGTTGAATAAAAATTCCTGCAAGTTTTTTCCTACTCTCTGAGTTTCTGAGTTGTGGAAAAATTCAAGTGGGTGCGAAGCCCTCCTTTTTTGAAGGGCTAACTACCGTAGTGCGAACCCACATCTATCCCCATCCACCCCTACCCTCTTCCATTCATATATCTCACCTCCTATAGCCATCCTCGCCTCGAATCCATCAGTTTTGCAGCAGATCTTCTCCCTATAGCTAGTTTTCAGAATCTGGCCATGTAGGAGGGCTGAAACTTCGGCGGAGCACCTCGCACAGTCTGTAGCTCAGATCGCCCTGAAACTTTGGGGGTTTGGAGCCCACCCCTGGCTGACCAGGGCCAAGGAATTGGTTTCCGGGTGTGGGACCCGCTCGCACGTGCAGCCAAGCTAGTGCGCACGTGCGCCAGGCCCTGGCCTGCTGTCCGCTCGCTTGAATTGTCTCCTGGTTTAGGTTCTCTCTTATTTTTCCCTTTTCATACCTATTTTCATAAACCCTAACCCTATATTGCATTGTCCTTAATTTATTTGCCCCCCCTTTTTTTTTTTTTTCACCCCAGGGTTCCTTGAGTTGAAATTAGTGAATCCCTTGGATTAGGGACTGATTACCGTGTATGTGTGGATGATTATTTCTTATCTTTGAGTATCGTTTGGTTCATAATTTTTTTTGATCCAGCCCTAACATGTGTAGGCCTGGACCCGCATAGATTCCCCTTAATTGAGTGTTTGGACTTTCATGTGGGATATGGAATTTGTGTAATTGTTTTTGAATTAACGTGATCTTAAGCCTGAAATCTCACACATCATATTTGAATTTCATGTCCTGCATTAGGACTACTAGTGGAGAGACAAGTAAGTTTCCAATTATTATGTTGTGCTGTACCGGCCGTTACATGAAGGTAACGATGGCAACGTTTACGTGTTATGGGGTTATAACAGTCCTTACAGAAAAGAAGACCCGAAACTGTCGTTACGGACTCCGTAAAGGCGTTAATAGCCCCATAACAGTCCGTTATGGGGAAGATACATGTTTTTTGGGTTTATTTTTTCAATAAAAAAGAGATCATAATGGCCATTACAGCTTGTATCATAAGCGTAGAGGCCGTAACAGCCCCATAACAGTCTGTTATGGGGAAGATACAGGTTTTTCGGGTTTATTTTTTAATAAAAAAAGAGACCATAATGGGCATTATGGTCCGCATCATAAAGGTAACAGTGGTGGCCATTATGACCACCATTACTGTTACAAAATACCTTGCCAATTATTGTAGGCTTACACCAAGGGTTAACATTGAGCCGTATCTTTTTTGCATTGGTTATAGACAAGTTAACTAGGCATTTACAGGAAGAGGTCCCATGGTGTATGTTGGATGACAAAGTTTTGACTTACAAGATGAGATGGTGGAGGTGGTAAGAAAAGACTTTGATGACTTATGGTTTAACTAAGGATATGGTCCTTGATAGAGTGGAATGGCAGAACAAGATTCATGTAGTTGACCCTAATTAGTTGGTATAAGGCTTAGATCAGTTTTGTTTTGTTTTTTTTTAATGTCGATATTATCTGCCAATATTACTGGTATCACGCTAGGCTGTTACGAAACACAAGGGGAATTGAAAATATCCCTCATATCACAGTAAATATCGCATGTATCGTGTAGTATATCATGATATTTTTCGATATCGCAATGTATTGGCAACATTCTCTTCATAAAATTATCTCATATCAACCTATACATGCAATAGTTCGAATGTATCAAGTGATAACAATGAAACTCGGGGGAAAATTAAAAATAAAAAATGGAAAAACTAGAAAATAAAAACCATCTCCTCACATGTGTCATGGAATGTGCATGTGTTCTTAGGATGGAGAAGAAAAAACAGAAGCCAAAATGTACCTGTGGATCTTCTTCTTCTTCTTCTTCTTCTTCTTCTTAAAGAGCTCTGAAAAGTTGTCACATTTTCTTATTTTCCTAGTAATTTCGAAGTGCCTGCACATATGTATCATCCATCATGCTCTACTGAAGTGTCAAAGTTTTTCTTTAAAACCAATTATGCGTGGTTATTTTTGGAATGTGCGTGCGTTCTTAGCATGGAGAAGAAAAAATACGAATGTAAAAATGTACCTGTGGATCTTCTTAAAGAGCTCTAAAAAGCTGTCACATCTTCTTCTTCTTAATTTCCCAGTAATTTCAAAGTGCCTGCACTTACATATCATCCATCACACTCTGTCAAAGTTTTTCTTTAAAACCAATTATGCATAGTTATTTTTGTAAATTTTTTAAGTGTGTGATCATGTGCCTTTTAACATATCTTGAAGTTTCATTAAAAAATTCCATCATTTTCACAATGCTTCCCCAATGCTTCCTTAGATAGTGACACATTCCCCAATACATGTGATATTTCCCATGCATACCGATATGTTTTCATATCCGAGGAAAGAAATATGGGCATCAATGCCGATACTTAGAAGTCCATAGTAAACAAGGTGTCTCATATCGGTTACGTATCAGCCGTAACGGTAACAGTAGGGCCCGTTACGCGATACGGGGGCGTAACAGGCGATGTCCCGATTTTGGTACCATAACGGCCGTTACTGACCTATAACGGCTAGCCCGTAACGGTCGAATAACGGTTATAATTTTTTTACTTTTTTAAGCTTTGTTTTTGCATTTTTTTGAAACCATTTGCTTCCAAACTCTCACTCAATCCTTCTACTACTATTTTCGACCAATCTTGGCTTGATATTTGAGATAAAAACATATTATATGACGAATTTTCTTGAATCGAAGCTCCATGGTCCATTTTTCAGAAATTCGTCAAAAATAGGTATTTATACTTTTTATTGTATGTTTTGCTGTTTTAATCATAGAATATGATGTGTTAATCATAGTAGAACATGTTAATGTGTATTTTACAGATTTGTAGTGTCATTTTATATTTTTTTTATATTTTTTTTTATTTACGCACTAATTTTGGCCTTTTTATTTTTAAATTCGAAAAATAATTTTTTAATGAATGGTTTGCTGTTTTAATCATAGAATATGATGTATTAATTATAGTAGAACATGTTAATGTGTATTTTACAGATTTGTGGTGTCATTTTATATATTTTTATAATTTTTTTCTATTTACGCACTAAATTTGGCCCTTTTAAAAAAAAAAAATCGAAAAATCATTCTCTAATGAATGGTTTGCTGTTTTAATCATAGAATATGATGTGTTAATTATAGTGGAACATGTTAATGTGCATTTTACAGATTTGTGGTGTCATTTTATATATTTTTATATTTTTTTCTATTTATGCACTAATTTTGGCCCTTTTAAAAAAAAAAATTTGAAAAATCATTTTTTTAAATAAATGGTTTGCTGTTTTAATCACAGAATATGATGTGTTAATTATAGTAGAACATGTTAATGTGCATTTTACAGATTTGTGGTGTCATTTTATATTTTTTTATATTTTTGTCTACTTACGCACTAATTTTGGCTTTTTTTTTTAAATTCGAAAAATCATTTTTTAATAAATGGTTTGCTGTTTTAATCATAGAATGTGATATGTTAATTATAGTAGAACATGTTAATGTGCATTTTACAGATTTGTGGTGTCATTTTATATATTTTTATATTTTTTTCTATTTACGCACTAATTTCAACTCTTTTTTTTAAAAATTCGAAAAATCATTTTTTAATGAATGGTTTGCTGTTTTAATCATAGAATATGATGTGTTAATCATAGTAGAGCATGTTAATGTGCATTTTACAGATTTGTGGTGTCATTATATATATATATTTTATATTTTTTTCTATTTACGCACTAATTTCGGCCTTTTTTTAAAAAAAATTCAAAAAATCATTTTTTAATGAATGGTTTGCTGTTTTAATCATAGAATATGATGTGTTAATCATTGTAGAACTTGTTAATGTGCATTTTACAGATTTGTGGTGTCATTTTATATTTTTTTCTATTTTCGAATTAGTGACTTTATGTTTTTATTTGCTTATATTGGACAGGTTTTGGAGCTTCTTAGGGTTTAGTACTTTAGTTAGAACATAAAATCATCTTTATTGACATAGGTCATACACTCATAATCATATCTAATCTATATCTAATTATCTAGTATCTACCTAAACCTAAAGAAATGTCTGGGTCTAGCCATCAAGTAAGTGAGGATATTGGATGGCAACATTGTGAGAGGGCTGGTGGTACTAGGCACCAAATGAAGTGCAAGTATTGTGATAGAATTGTGATTGGTGGAATTGCCCGTCTCAAACAACATTTGGCACATCGAAAGGGTCAAGTTGCGGCATGTTCTAGAGTACCGAAAGAGATAATGCTTTTAATGCAAGCTAGTCTGGATGAGTCGAAGGGTAAACGTGCTGCTGTACAAAAGAAGAAAGATGATGTTTTGGATGCAGCTCGACAGGAGGTGTTTGGTCCTGAATATATGGGCGTTCGTGATGAAGATATTGTTGATTCTGACAAAGATTCAGATCGGAAATTAACTATAGATAGGAGAGAGAGCTTGTGTCTAGCTCGTGAAGAGGAAGAATGTCGCCGCATGTTTGGCATGCATAGGTCAGTGTGTGATACAGAGGGGTAGTGGGAGTGGAGTGCAATTGCTTCTGCAGGTTGGGGGGGGGGGGGAGGTTTGGTGGGTTACGATCTGTGTTTGGGGGCCAACGACAGACATTTTCACGTGATGCCCCTATACGTTTGGATGAAGAAGTAAATGAGCATAGGAGACCCTCTATTGATCCAATTCTGTTTAGGAAAGAATCAACTGAACAAAAGAAGATAAAACAAATGTGGAGTAGAACTTCCATTGAGAAATTAGGTAGAGCAGCAGTAAAGTTATTTATATATGCCAACATACCTCCTAACGCAGCCAATTCTCCATATTGGCAGGTGGTAATTCATGCAGCAGCAGAAGCAGGTGAAGGAATAAAAGCTCCCACGACTAAGGAGATTAGGGGGAAATGGACAGATGCAAAGTATGTGGATGTGAAAGCATACACGGCTACCTTTAAACATGTATGGCAAGCCAGAGGATGCACGATCATGTGTGATGGTTGGACTGGCCCAACCAGACGCAGCATGATTAACTTCATGGTGTACTGCCGCTTAGGAACTATATACCACAAGTCAATTGATGCCTCAGAAGTAACAAAAGATTCTAATTATATTACTGGACTAATGGATAAAGTTGTCGAAGAGATTGGAGGGGAAAATGTAGTACAGATTGTAACAGATAATGAAGTACATATAAGCTTATAGGACATATGTTGATGAATAAGAGAAAACATCTTTTTTGGTCACCATGTGCTGCCCATTGTATTGATCTTATATTGGAAGATATTGGGAAGAAGAAAAATGTTAAGGAAATGGTCGAAAGGGCAAAAGAAGTGACGACGTTTATTTACAACCATAATCAAGTAGTTGCAATAATGAGAAAGTTCACGAAAGTACGAGGAGTTGTTGAGGCCTGCGGCGACTAGATTCGCAACAAACTTTATAGCATTAGAGAGTTTATTCCAGCATAGGGGAGAGTTGAGTAAGATGTTCGCTTCCCGAGAATGGGTCAACACAAAACATGAGAAGAAGACATCAGGGACACCGGTTGAAGTTGCGAACACCATACGGGACAACAAATATTGGAAGAGGGTCAAGTCAATCCTAAAGGTGATGGAGCCACTAATGAGGGTACTCCGTCTTGTTGAAACCGACGAAGCACCTACCATGGGCTTCCTATACGATGCCATGGATAAGGCAAAGTTGACAATTCAACGTGATTGTAAAAGCTGGGAGTCTTATCGGAGGATGATCGACAGGAGATATACAAGACAACTCCATCATGATCTTCATGCAGTAAGTTACTACCTAAATCCTAGGTATAGATATGCCCAATCATTTGTTGCGGATGATGAAGTTCGTGTCGGGCTAAAAAATGTGATAAAGAGATTAGAGCCTGACTTAGATCTACAAATAAAGGCGTTAAATGAATTAGATACATTTGGAAATCGCCTTGGTAGCTTTGGAGATGCTCTTGCACAGCATGCAGTATCTAGGTTACAACTGGCCGAATGGTGGATTAATTTCGGAGAGAGTACGAAGGCTCTCCAAAAAATTGAAGTAAAAGTTTTGAGCCAGACAACATCTTCCTCTAGCTGCAAAAGGAATTGGAGTTGTTTTGCGCTTATTCATTCAAAGAATAGGAATAGATTGCAGATTAGAATATTAGATAGTCTTCATGCACTACAATATAAAACTAAGAATGCGACGACATCATAGGAGCATTACAGCTACCGATGATGGAGACTACTGTCCAATAAACTTGGACAATATTTATGATGCGGATGACCCACTTCTACCTTGGTTTGAAAACAAGGGAAAAGCAAATTGAAGAGGATGGTGAAGAATTGGAAATTGATGACCCAGAAATACGCAGAGCGCAATAAGAGAGTTGTGCAGATGTGTTGGACCCAGTAAGAGGGGCAGCGTTTATGCCAAGTACGGGTCAAGATCAACAAAAGAGTATGAGCAGTGGTAGCGTGACCGTGTCGGATGATTGTGACGATGATCCCCCTGCCCCTGGTGCCGGCACTTCTGGTGTTGCTCAGCGCCCTATACAGCCGTCTACAGATCGCGATGCTGATGAGTGTACTGAGTCACGATACAGCCAGCTGGAGGAGGGTACATCTACCGGGTCTGGGAGGTCCGGAACATCAGCAGGCTCATGATCCTGGTTATTATGATGGATATTCTTATGGTCAATTGGATTATGATTATGGTGGTTATACTGAGCCTGTTCTATCACATTCATGTGGGAGTAGTCCTCCCGATCAATATCCATATGATTATAGATATCCAGATCCAAATCCAAGTTACTCATCATAGTAGACGCACTCTCAATCTCAAGATTCTCAGCAGCCTGAGTATGGGCACCAGTATGGCTATTCGACGGGCACTGGTGGATATCCTTACTCGGGGTCAGAGTCGTTGCCTAGTCAGGATCAGTCATCCTCTGGTTTCGTTGATCTAGGATTTCCTTCTGGCACTGGATATTATGGATATGCAGATGCAGAACCTACACCTATTGGACAGCCTCAGCCTAATGATGACGATGACGATGATGTGGAGGTCGAGCAACCACAAAAAAACAAATTTTCATTTTGGTGGTGACTTGTGATTATGAGTATATATTTGTATTAAGGTAAGCATTTGCAACAGACAGCTCATAACAGTATTATTGCAAGAAGCCAAGCACACACTTGACACTACCGAACTTATATTTAAAATAACTCCCCTGACAACCAATCAAGTAATCCTTAATCAAGTTGCAGGGGAGTATATCAGACACTACTAATTTTTTATTTTTTATTTTTTAATATTCTTGACTTGAGGATGACAAGTCATAGACAAGAATCACAGTCACGTCCACAGGTATGTTCGAGAAATTCCTCAAAAATAATTGCAAACGCCCAATGTAAGATATTTTCATATTACATTCATTCTAATATATCTATCATTAATAGTAGATAGTTAGAAAATTAAATATATGAATTTTGTAGTCAAATTCAGGTTATTTGGTTCATAAATTCATCAGACAGTCCGATACAACTTCTCACCAAAGAGTGGACCGTTACACCACCATAAACATGTTCCAATTTATAAATGAATGCATATTTGGAATGCTTAGAATATTCCGGATTTAATCGATATTTTTTCATATTTTTTTGGCAAAATTTTTTTTTGCGCCGTTACGCCCCCGTATCGCCGTTATGCCCGCATATTTTTTTCGGTTTCGGAGGGCACCGTTATGCCAACCGATACTGATACAGGATACTTTGACAGTAAATCAGAAGTTCCATTGAAAATTTCCATCATTTCCTCAATGTTCTCTCAGACAATGACACATTCCCAGACATGTGATTTTTGCATGCGATACCAATATGTTTCCATATCCCAAGGATGCAATACAGGCATCAATACTGATACTTAAAACACTGGCTTAGATGGTGGCGTTGGTGGTAATTTTATTGTCTACTGTGACAAATGCTCCCAATCACACATGATACCCTATACTGTTAAACTGCAGCTGACTCTTTGGAGTGCTTGTATTATTAAACTGTAGTTTGAATTTTAATGAATTCTCCTATTGGAAACTGATAAATCTTCTAGATGAACCAAATGACAACCGTCCAGCACACTCTGGCACAACTAAATAGAAAAATCTCTGATTGGTGTACCAAAGCAACCAATAAAGCCTACAGAGGGAGTTTTTCAACTCGTCTGGTTTTAGGAACACAAGGTTAGACACTAAGCAATGCAGCAAGGAACCACTCAATGGACCAATGCACAGAAAAGGCACTCAATGGCAAATAATTGGTGCTCACCTTTAATCTGGAATGGACATGCCTTTTGGGTTTACTAATGAACTTGCCATGAGAAAATAGACAATAGGAAAACCAGGAATATTCTGATTCATGATTTACACATAGGTTGTGATTGAGGGGCAGAAATTACCATTGGATCAACGAGCACAAAGATCCAGGCCATTCATGAGGTTGGGTACACTGTAAACATGCCATGGACCAAACATAGTGTTAGTGCATTGATTTGTTAGATCAATCTTGTATGAGAAAAATGGCTATTAGAGAATAATAATAATAATAATAATAATAATAATAATAATAATTACTATTACTATTATTATTATTATTATTATTATTATTATTATTATTATAAGTTCAATGGTCCAAATTCAACATACATGTTTGGCTCACTTGATGTGTACTACCCTGATTTTTGGTAGGTGGCATGTTCACAATGCCATCTTATGTGGGAACTAGGCCCCCGCATCCAATGTTTTAAATGAAAGTGCCCTTATTTGTCAATTAATGTGAAGGTTGAGTCAGTCAGTTCAGTGAGCCCCACAATGAAAGAACAACAAGATGTAGTCTCAACACAGTGGATGGATTAAGATCTTCAAAGGTAAATTAAACCTCACATCCCATGACTAAAACACCTCAGGTATATAATCCCCATTAAAAAACACTCTAATCTATTCAAAAAACAACAATGAAAATATGTTTTATAGATTAGGTAATAGAAAACTAAGTTGGAAAATTATATAAAAATTCTATCAGTTTTCTACTTCCTTCGAGTCATTGAACACTGTTTGATGACATCGAATATGACTCGATGACATCGAATAAGGGACTTGAGCTGTCCAGTATCCACATAACATTTTGGACCAAAATTTCGAGTCATCGAACATGACTCAATGGCATCAAACATTCATGTTCGATGACATCGAATGTGACTCGATGACATCGAATAAGTGCATTCGGACGTCTAGCAAGCTTAAGCAAAAATTCAATTGAAAATTCGATGACTTGAACAACTGTTCGATGACATCGAACATCAACCTTCAATGACATCGAAAGTGACTCGATGACATCGAAGAATGACTCTCAGATGTCCAGCAAGCTCAAGCAGAAATTCACTTGAAATTTCGATGGCTCGAACAACTTTTTGATGACATCGAACATCAACCTTCAATATTGAAGGTGTCTTGATGACATTGAGAATTGAGCAATTTATGTCCAGCAAACTTTGAAGGAAAACTACTTAAAAATTCGAGGAAATGAACTTTATTCGATGACATCGAAATTCAAATTTCGATGACATCGAATCAAATTCGATAACATTGAATAATGTCAAGATAATGTCCAGCAAGCTCTGGAGGTAAATCACTTAAAAATTCGAGGAATCGAACTCGATTCAATGACATCGAAATTCAAGTTTCAATGACATCGAATTAAGATAGAAAAGTGTCTAGCAAACTTTGAACATTTTTCAATAAAAATCCCGTACCATCGAACTGTCACTCGATGACATCGAAGGTGAGCCTTCGACGATGACATCAAATGCAGAAAGATTCTGCCCGTTTTATTTCCGTTGGGATTTTTGCCTTTATATTTGGAAGGTTGTTTTCAGAGTTTGCATTGAGAAAAAGAGAGAGCTCTAAGAGAGTAATTGCTTACCTACCATTATAAACCCTTTTTCTCATGGGAGTTCATCCTTCAACCCTTTATTAAATGCAATCATTGAATATTTAATAGATTGGATTGGAGAATGAACTTCACCATTCAAGTATCTTCCAGCAACTTACTTAATGGTAAATCATTGTGCTGGAACCTCTTGAATGCCTAATACCCTGGAATCTCTCTGTCATCAAAAGATCAACATCCATTAGAGTAGATTCCTCTAAATACCTTGACCCAACCCCGACAACTTGGATTAGAGCATCTACAGCTGTTGCGGTTCAAGGGAACTGAAGATTCATCATCATCAAGGGAAATCATCTTCATCATGTGCTAGAATCGAGGCTCACCTACTTACAAGTAAGTCTTTAGAGTCCATAGAATTCGAGGATCCTTCCTTGTGTAGGATTGGTTTTCAGGTTGTATCTCACAATCTTACCAAGACCTTTTTACAGGCCTCCGACGGAAGAATATGTATGGAGTCCTTGTGTAGGATCTATTGTGCCTTGTGTAGGCATGATTGATTGCCTTGTGTAGGCATGTATGATTGCCTTTGGTAGGTAATTCCTGGTGTAGGATATATATGTCTTGTGTAGACAATACCTTATGTAGGTTATGAAGATTTGTGGTTAACCTGATTTAAAACCATCAGATAGTGAAATCCGGCACACTCTAGGGTGGAGTGCGTCAGTCGGGAGTGGAGTAGGCACATAGCCGAACCACTATATATTGTTATGTTTGTGATGATTCTTGCATATTTGGATTGATAGGTTGATATGTTTAAATATGTAGTATTTATGCTCTGATAAACTTGGATCCTTAAAATGTTTTAGAACATGAATGTAAATGATTCTCTGATAATCATACTGAATTAATATTGGATTAATTAACATTACAAGATAGTAAGATTAAAATTTTTGAAAAGTCATATTCACCCTCCTCTAGGATACTTTGACCAATTCCATACTTCTACTATAGCGGTATCTTTGCAATTTCATTAAATATCATTATCACGTAATGTATCGCACCATTGGGATACTGATACATATTGGTGATCGCATATAATATATCGGTTGTATTGCGTAATGTATCGTTGTTGGGAAACATGGGAACATTGGGAAATTGGTCGAATCTTTCAATGAAATTCTAGGGGTTATTGAAAAAGACAAAAATACACACTTAGAAATCAAAAAATTACAGAAAAAAAAGTGCACATAATAGCGGTTTCCTTCATATGGGGTCTTAATATATGCTCTTTCCAACTAAACTAGTGCAAGTATATTCAATGTCAATTCATATAATTTATAAATGTAAGAAGACATGAAAACGCAAGCAATACATTCAAATGCAAAAGAAGGATCACAAGTTCAGGTTACATACATGTTTAATTTTGTGTTTGGATACAAAGATTGCAACTTATTTGACGCAGGGATGAACGTGATGAGGTCGATCACCGTCTTCCTCAATGATAACTACTCCAAATCCATGGAGCTTCTCTGGACTCCTCACAGAGACTTCTCGAATCCATGAGGAAAGAAAGCAAGAAAATAGAAATAAATTCTAATAAAATTCGAAATTGATTAATCAATGAAATAAACGAGTTCACAACCCTTTAAATAGGAATACCAAGCAATGAAAGAGAAACCAGAAGCAAACTACAACTAAAACTCCTAGAATTCGCAACTTACTATAAATAGTAAACTTACTATTTATAGACAGTCGTGATGTCTACTAGTACGCAAGGTTTTCGGCCAAAAATAATGTCCTATTTAGCTTCACCAAGCTGTTCTCCTAATTTTTCTAAGCTCTTTTCGCGTTGGGCGCAACTCTTAAAGCCCAACGGATGAAGAGTTATAATCAAACTAAAACTTACTATTTATAGTAAAAACGGAATTAAAATAAGGAAACGACCGTTGATCCGGGGGTATTTTGCAAATTTGGCGTAGCGGGGTTGGTTGGCTAAAGTAGCTCGTTCTACCCCAAAATCATATATTTTACTCCTGATAATTCATTCCGGATTGTGAGATACGCCTGATCTAAGGTCCGACGGTCCGGATCACTTCTATTGTCGAGCGGGCCTTTTCTGATCCATCTTGGCCATGAAACTATCCGCGACCCGCTCTACATCAGTACCCTCTACTTCAAAAGAACTCGTCCTCTAGTTCTTATCCTGTTCTGGTTTATGATACTCGGTCAAGTCCGCGACGTGAAAGTCTGTGAGATCACCATGTTATCTGGAAGATCAACAACATAAGCGTTGTCATTGATCTTTTGGATGATTGGGACGGGTCCAATCTTCTTATTTTTCAACTTGTTGTATGTCCCAGTTGGAAATCTCTCTTTACGCAAATGAATCATAACGCGATCGTCCACCTCGAACACTTTTTGTCACCGATGTTTGTCCATTTGTTCCTTGTACTTCTCATTCAAGGCATGTAGCTTGGTCTATACTTTCGCATGAATGCCCATGATCCTGTCTGCCATATGTTCTGTTGCAATGCTCATGCCTGGGAGCTTGGGCAGAGGGACCAAGTCAAGCGTATGGCGAGGCACTCGTCTGTAGATAATCTGTAATAGCGATTTCCATGTCGAGCGGTTCATCATGTTGTTGAATGCAAACTCTGCTTGAGACAAGGCCAAATCCCACTACTTTGGTTTTTCTACTGAAATACAGTGAAGAAGGTTTCCCAATGTGCGTTTCACAACCTCGGTCTGCCCATCAGTCCGTGGGTGATAGGCACTGCTGAATTGAAGTCGGGTATCGAATCGAGTCCACAAAGTCCGCCAAAAGTGGCTAATAAACTTCGTGTCACGATCAGTAGTGGTCTTGAGGACCCCATGTAGCCGTACAACCTCCCTGAAGAATAGATTCGCCACGTGTATTGTATTGAGGGTCTTCTTGCATGGGATAAAGTGCACCATCTTAGAGAAACGATATACCACCACGAACACTGAATCCATGCCGCGTTATGTTCGTGGGAGACCAAGACGAATTCCATAGATAAATCCTCCTAAGGACTGTCAGGCACAGGTAACGGGGTGTAGAGGCCCGTATTCTAAGATTGCCCCATGGAGGTCTGACAAACATGACAACGTTGTACCGCTTTTCTCACATCATGTACCAATTGCAGCCAGTAATACCATTCTTACACGAGCTCACGTCATGTCTAGCCCAAGGTGTCCACCGAGGCTACCTCCATGTAGCTCCTGAATAATCTGCTCTCTCAGAGAACTTTGGGGGATGCACAATCGATTCCCTTTGAAGGGGAAACCGTCTTGTATATGAAGGTCATTGGGGTGACCTTCTTAGCACTTCACTCAAGAATCTTTGAAGTCCTCGTCCACGACATACAACTCCTTGAGACAGTTGAAGCCGACCACCTCATTGCTTATCGTAACAAGTAGTGATGCACGACGACTAAGTGCATCAGCCACCTTGTTCTGCTGCCCTGATTTGTGCTTCGGAATGAACATGAATTCCTGTAAAAACGCAACCCATCTAGCATGCACACGATCCACGTTAGTCTGACTATTAATAAACTTTAATGCTTGGTGGTTAGTGTACAGAACAAATTCTTTTTGAATCAGGTAATGCCGCCAATGTCGCAGCGCCTGAACAACTGTGTTCAACTCAAGCTCATACGTCGACCACTTCTTTCGGGCTTCGCTGAGCTTCTCGCTATATAAGGCTACTGGCCTGCCTTCCTGTAATAATACTCCTCTAATTCCGATGTATGAAGCGTCACAATCTACTTCAAACAGCTTGTCGAAATTAGGAAGCACTAAGACCGGTGTTGTGGACAAACGGTGCTTGATCTCATGAAAGCTCTTGTCAGCTTCATTGGTCCACTGAAACGGTCCTTTTTTCATACAATATGTAATAGGCACGACTATTGTGTTAAAATTTCGCATGAATCGACAATAGAAGGTCGACAACCTGTGAAAACTCCTCATCTCATGAATGTTTGTCGGGATCGGCCATTCCCTAATGGCTCGCACCTTTTCATTATCCACGGATGCCCGTGGATGTTACAACAAATCTTAAGAACAACAGGCTGTCTGTTAAAAAATTACACTTCTTCAAGTTGAGGTACAACTTGTTAATCTGTAAGACCTGCAACACCTGCTTGAGATGTTTCCTGTGCTCCATCTCATCCTGGCTATATATCAGTATGTCATCAAAATATACTGCCACAAATCGGCCAGTAAACGATTTTAGAACTTAATTCGTCAAACGCATAAAAGTACTTGGTGCATTCAATAGGCTGAAAGGCATAACTAGTCACTCATACAACCCTTCCTTAGTCTTGAATGTCGTTTTCCACTCATCACCGGGTCAGATACAAATCTGATGGTACCCGCTTCTTAGGTCTAGTTTAGAGAACACCTTGGCCTCTTCTAACATATTGAGAATGTCATCCAACCGTGGTATTAGGAACTGATATTTGATGGTAATTTTGTTGATTGCCTGGCTGTCGACACACATGCACCAGCTTCCATCTTTTTTTTAGCGTTAATAATGCTGGTACAACACATGGGCTCATGCTCGCTTTCAAGAGACCCTTACGGATCAATTCCTCCACTTGCCCCTGAAGTATCTCACACTCCTTGAGACTCATCCGATAATGAGGGCGGTTGGGCAAGCTAGCCCTAGGGATGAGGTCTATGTGATATTGGATGTCCTTCATGGGGGGCAATCCATCCGGTAAAGTTTCAGGCCAGACTTCTTTGAATTCGTTTAGCAATAGTCTTAAACTTGGAGGAATGTTTGAGGGTTCCGATTCCTCACCCTACACTACTACGGCGTATACCTCGCCAGTTTCCTTGGATTCCTTCATGAAATTCGAATGGTCAAGAGGGAACTCCCCTCCACTTTAGAATCTTCAGGGTGATTCTCTGGTGCTATAGGGGTAAGGATTATTTTTTTACTATTCTTAACGAATATGTAGACATTGTCTCGTCCTCGATGGGTCGCATCACGGTCCGACTGCCAGGGTCAATCGAGTAACATATGGCATGCTTCCATGTCGACCACGTCACAAAGTATTTGATCCTTATAATTTTTGCTAATTGAAAACGAGATATTGCATCGTTCAGTTACCTTGATTTCGTTCACTTTTTTTATCCAGCCAATTGAGTACGGGGAAGGATGTTTTGTCATTTGTAGCTGCAACCTGTCCACCATCACTCTTGAGATGATGTTCTCGCTACTACTATTGTTTATGATCACATCACAGATCTTTCCGTTGATAGTGCACCGCGTACGGAATATATTGTGTCGCTGTGGATGTAATTCCTTTGTGGGGTATACAGTAATCGCCTCACAACTAGAGACTCGCCACGATCCTTGTTCGTCAATTTATCACCATCTGCTATTTCCTCAATGGCTTGTTCATTTCATCAAAGCCAGGGTCTTCTTTTGTGGCCTCACATTCAGTGTCCCCTTCGTTTATGGTCAAGTGTTCCGCGGGACGTTGAGGACAGTTGTTTGATAAGTGGCCCGATTGGCCACAGCAGTAACAATTGGTTGACCTTGGCCGAGCATAAAGATTTGGAATCCTATTCGGGCTCGCTGTTGTGGGTGCTACATGTTGAGGTCTAGATGAGCCGCTCCCCGTATCACGGCTTGCGGTTGTAGGAGGTTGAGTACGTTCTCCTACTGGTTCTTTTCCTCGTGCCAGCACTGGATCCTGCGCGCGACCTGTCATGGGGGGTCGAGTTGAAAGATAGGGCCGAGCGGGAACCCTTGCAAGTTGCGTTTCTGCCCTACCTACCAATTGAACCGCTTCATCCACGGTCTCGACTGGGTACATCTAAATTCGGTCCTGAATTGTCAGTCGCAACCCACTTATAAATCGTGCCACCTTCTGTGATTCAGATTATGACAGATTGTTTCATGTTGCCAACCGCTGGAATTCTTCAGTGTAATCTGTGACAGTTTGATTTCCTTGTCGGCAATTCTGGTATTGCTGGAATAATATCTGCTCATAATCACTGAGGAGAAATCGTGATCGAAGAAGACGTCTCATCTGTGGCCATGATGAGATGGGCGCCTTATTCTGGTGGGCTCGTGAGAGTTGTAATTGCTCCCACCATGCAAAAGCACCAGATTTTAATTTAAACGCTACCAATTTTACCTTTTTATGATCTGGCACGTCCATATAATCAAAATATCTCTCTACTTCGGCTAGCCAATCAAGAAAATCTTCCATGCGTAATAAACCATTAAAACTAGGAAGTTCAGCCTTACCTTGGCAGTCTCTTTCAACACGATCTAGATGATCACCTCCATGGATTGGTTGTCGGACAAAACCTTCATTAAGATCCTCGTCGTTAGGACTTGAATCATCTGGTATGGCACTACAGTTTGCCACTGGTAGTGCTCTACAAAAATCAGAGTTGTGCCGTATAGCAACCACGGGTGGTGGAGCAACCATAGGTGGCAGAGCACCGCCTAGGGCTTGGGGCGGAAGTAGCGCATCCGCAAGCCGGTCGAGGGTTGCCTGCAGCCCTTGCATGGTCAACTGACTCTCATGGTGGAAAGCTTCCATTCTTTCCGTAAGATCACAAATCCCTGGATCACCGTCCATGGGATTTTGGCTCATACCTTCATTGTTTGCCATCGGCCTGAGGGGAATCTTCGCTTTGATACCAATTGACGCAGGGATGAACGTGATGAGGTCGATCACCGTCTTCCTCAAGGATAACTACTCCGAATCCACGGAGCTTCTTTGGACTCCTCACAGAGACTTCTCGAATCCACGAGGAAAGAAAGCAACAAAATAAATTCTAATAAAATTCGAAATTGATTAATCAGTGAAATAACAAGTTCACAACCCTTTAAATAGGAATACCAAGCAATGGAAGAGAAATCAGAAGCAAACTACAACTAAAACTCCTAGAATTCGCAACTTACTATAAATAGTAAACTTACTATTTATAGATGGTTGTGATGTCTATTGGTACGTAAGGTTTTCGGCCAAAAATAGTAAGTGTCCTATTTGGCTTCACCAAGCTGTTCTCCTAATTTTTCTAAGCTCTTTTCGCGTTGGGCGCAACTCCTAAAGCCCAACGAATGAAGAGTTATAATCAAACTAAAACTTACTATTTATAGTAAAAACGGAATTAAAATAAGGAAACGACTGTTGATCTAGGGGTATTTCGCAAATCCGGCGTAGCGGGGTTAATTGGCTAAAGTAGCTCGTTCAACCCCAAAATCATATATTTTACTCCCGATAACTCATTCCCGATTGTGAGATACACCCGATCTAAGGTCCAACGGTCCGGATCACTTATGTCGTCGACCGGACCTTTTTTGATCCATCTTGGCCATGAAACTCTCCGCGACCCGGTCTACATCATTATTTGTGAGCAATTGAGAAATTTAGATTTTTCTCAATTTTCCACAACTTGACCCATATCCTCCAAATCTCGAAATCGAAGTTCCAAATCTATGATTTTTCATGAAAAACATGAAGAATCATAGATTTGTAGCTATTTGACACTGGTTTAACTCGATTTACAACAAAAATATGGATTGAAAATGCTCATTGGATCGAGTAGGTGGGATATATCGGCACTCGCACAGGTGGTATACAAGATATATCGTGGGATATATCGGCTGATATCGTTCATATTTAAAACACTGCCCACATCAGAGCTGTCATGTATGGCCCTACATTCTATCAATACCGCTGCACATATGACACATGAAAGTGAATGATAGAAATGTATTAATCTTTTCATCAAAGTCTCATCATATTTAAACCACTGCCCACATCAGAGCTGTCATGTATGGCCCTACATTCTATCACTACCGTTGCACATATGACACATGAAAGTGAATGATAGAAATGTATTAATCTTTTCATCAAAGTCTCATCAAGATGGTCCACCATCACAATTAGAACCACTCGAAAGTTTTCCATGTCAAAAGACAGCACCAAGTCACATTGTGCTGTCTTTTCACATTGAAATTTCATATGAAATCCTTTTTGAGTAATAGTAGCCCTTTAATAATTTCATGGGATTAGAATATGGTAGTGGATTCTTTTCCTCTGGTGTAATCCATCATCTATAATGCATGTGTTAATTACTCTAGGGTCAATGAACAATGATTTACTCAATGAACTTCTAATGCTTTGTTCCTAGCAATCAACTGCTTAAAAGAGCATTCCTTGTTTAGGATGATAGGCATGCAGAGGAATTATTGCTTGCATTTAAAGTAATCTCTGATGTAGGGAAGAGGATTTTCCTACATCAGTGTTTTCTTATGTCCTCAACTTATTTTTATCTTGTCACACAGTTTTTTCATTGCAGTTGGCAGTCCATTATATTATAGGATACATCAGCATGGCTTCTCTTATGTACTGTTCATCTTCACTGAAATGTTTATGTTGTTCCTTTCAAAATCTTCATCTGTTACAGAAAAATTGTTCTTGAAATGGCTTTGACTTCATTTTCAAAAACTAATTTTCCAAATAATTGATAGATAATGTACTTGAGATTGTACGGAGCATTAACTTCATTAAATCATATAGTTCTGAAATCCAGCTACATTCCTAAATCCTAACTAAAAGGTGTTCTCTTGATTTTACAAGAAATTCTGTTTACCCAGTGAAGAACCACTTCCCGGTTTTCATTTTGTTGTTTTATGCAGCTTCATTTTATTAGGCATCTATCAATTAACTATAATCCGATCAAGAGGCGTACTAAATATCACAGATCGGCTTCCAAACATTCACATGCGGTGTAAGGCCTCGACTTGGGCTGTTCCTTTTCTTGATTATTGCACAACTATTGGTACTAAAAATCTATTTTCTTGCTGCATGCCTTTTTCTTTACTAGTCCTGAATGAATTCTATGTATTCATCAAGTGGATTTTTTGAAGACATCAAACTAACTAATAAAAATTCATAATCTGAAGGAGGTCAGGAGCATCATCAAATATCCGTGAAGAAAATGGTGAAGATAGCGATGAAGGTGGTAATAGCCCAGAGGCAGATGGATGTCATCAGCATCATCAGAAAAGTGACCACCATGAGAAGAAAGCTATCATTGGACATGTGGAATTCAAGTTGGTTCATTTCTTGAAGGGGAGGCTCACATACTCAAGGTTGTGGTGTATGAGGAGAAAGAGGACAGAGGAGCGGCCTCGTCCTTCAAAGTTTGTTGCGAATTGCTTAAGAGTTGGACTGAAATAGACACGGACCTAAACATAAAAATGCACTGCCAAGGAGGAATGAAGGCCTGGCCCTTGATTCAGGCTGTTAGCTCCATTATGGGCCACACTTAAAATTTGTGCATGCCCACTGTGGGACAGTGGATGGAACCCTCACCAACTTTGTTACATTGGGAAAATAGTCAAGGTTAAATCTTTTTGGTAGGAGGATTGTTTACCATTCAGTAATTTGTGTCTTAGCATCTGTAGGCAGACCTAATGGTTGACTAAAGTGTAACTAAAGTTATGGCCCATGATAAAGTGGAATGATGGAAAAGGATTCATGTCGCTAAACACATTTAGTTGGAATAAGGCTTAGATGATGATGAGGTGGATAATGATGAAGATGAGCGTCTGCAGGAAGACATGTAAATCATCTGTACAATTCGTAAAGTTGGATTTAATTTGCAGGAATATATATTTGCGATGACTTTTGATAGAGTGATTGTTACCTTTACAATGGCTGTGGATGGTCCTGATTTGTACGAGATGGGCCTATTGTTCATTTTTCTAGGCTATTAATATGATTGACTCAATCCTGAAATGGACCATGCCCTAAAATTTTGTTTGTGGAAAAATGTGGCCCTAGACCCTATGATCATGTGACACCAAATCTGGGTCTTTGATCTTGTGAATGTGTGGGGCAAACATAGCTGTAAACCTTAAGTGTGGCCCCCTAATTGTGTGAACTAAGGGCCAAAGTGGGGCCTCTGATTGGGTGATATTATGATGTATGCATGCCGGCTGACTATGTGATGATGTGATATAATGCAGCCATGTAATTGTAAGAAAGGTTGCCAAGTTGTGGCTGACTTGACCTTATGAACTTAAGGCGTATAATGGCCACTGATTAAGCAGTATAATGGCAAGAGAGGTCATCTACCTATGTGTAAAAGTGATGAAAATATGGTCACTGACACTTGCAATCTCCTGATATGTATATGGCCCCCAAACCATATGAAATCGAGTTATGTGGGTGGCCATTTTCCTAAGTGAGCGAGGCCACTTAACTATATGAAAAATGTGTTAATTGTGTGGCCACTTGATCATGTAGGTTGTTGGGGCATGACTGACCATGAATCATAAAGTCATGCAATGTATGTAGGGCTGCTAAATGTGTGATTATACAACACAGGTAGTGTTGCTTAATCTTATGAATTTGTTACTTAGGTATAACTGCTCAACCATGTGCTCATAGGATGTATGCAGTGTCGATCACCTTATTACATGAATTTGTGACCCATGAAGGGCTACTATGTGACCATGTGATACAAATCTTTCTATTAAATGGTGTGAAATTGTTGTGTTAGACTGCTACATTAAGTGATCATTGGATGCGTGTATAGCCACTTAACCATATACATGACCACTAATCATGTGATCATGCGATGTATATAGTATTGTATGTATGGCCACTAACCTTGTGAAATTATGATGGGTGCGCAGCCACTTAATCATATACGATTTGTAATGTTTGTGTGGCCACCTAGACTAGGTGAATTGGCGATATATGTGTGGCTACCTAACCAGGTGAAGTTATAATATTCGTGGCCCACTTGATGATGTGAAACTTGTATAGCCACCTAACCACATCAGTTTGTGTGACCACTTGACTATGTGGCCTTGTGGCCTACTTTTCCATGTGAACTTATGACAATTAGGTGGCCACTTAGCTATGTGAACTTGTGCATTTTGTATGGATTATGTGAGCCTATGCGAACTTGTGATATTTGTACGGTCACCAAACCATGTGAACTTGCGATACGTGTGGCCACTTAGGTGAACTTGTGATATTTGTGTGGCCATAGGATTATGTATACTCATGATATTATGTGGCCACTTAACTATATGTGCTATGATAATGGAGTAGCCACAGGATCATGTGAACTTATGATAATGGACCTATGATATATGCATGACCACTCAGCTATATGAAGTGAGTTATGGTATGTTATGTATGCTGCTTCACTTTGGGTGAAATGTTGAGTGCATGGTTTAGCTGAGCATGTTATAGTATAATAATGATGCTTCACTATGAGTAATATGTTAACTGTATGGATTAACTATGCTTGTTATAGTACGATTACCTCTTTTTGAACCATATAATTTCGGGTACTTGTTTATATGCTAAATAGTAGTGATGAATGTGATAGATTATGGCTACTTAAGTATGTGATGAATGTAATGAATAGTGGCTACCTAACCATATGAAAGTGTATAAAGATGTGGCTACTTAACTTTTAATTTGATACCTATGTAGAAAAGTGATGGATTATGGCCAATGAGATGAATGTGATAAATTGTGACACCAAACTATATGACAATATGTGGAAGTGTAGGTACTTAAACCTTCTAATGATGTGTTAAAATATAGCCCTTAATTATGTAACTTGGTGCTATATTTGACATGTGATATTATAAGTTTTACTAGGAGTAAGCATGCTAGAATGTATAGCCTAACTATGCTATGATGATCATCAAAATATGTGATCCCGGGATGTGTTTATGTGCTAAGTAATGAAGATGGACTTACATTATAATATGTATCTTGTATATTTTAGTAGCCACTTGTATACATGGGAGGCATGAAAACTAGCATAACTTCCACGACCATGTGTAGAGTGCACACCAAACCACCGTGCTTGCTTACCTTATATTATGCTCTTAATCAACGATTTTTTGAAGTACCCGAGTACACCATGTATCATCCTTGCTAGTCAGCATACTAATCATGCATGTATACGTATTATGGTTGATTTGATGCATTGCATGTTGAGTATGGAGCTAAGATGGTCATGTGCATGGTGGCATGTTGTGGGATCATAAAATGGTCATGTTGCATGGACTAAGTAGCCATGAACGTTGGTATGGATTATATATGGACTTATGGGCCATGGTTATTTCTGGTAAGGTATATACATGGACTGAGGAGACATAATTCATAGTGTAATAGTTTATATAGGGATTGAGGGGACATGACGAATGCCGGAAGGTATGTGGAGGATGTGTAGCCTTGGTTGATTGAGCACATTGGGCATGCATACATACCACGAGGTGCGTATTACATTACTGGATGTGGATGTTGCATGGTATGCTCATTGGTTATGATGTTGTATCATACAAGACACTACTGTGATGTGGATACCACAATTATATTCGTGGTTTTTTTAGAACACCGAAATTGTTGCTTTTACTAAAGAGTTATGGCTCTTGTGGGTGAAATTCCCTAAACCTCGTTGGTACCATCGGGCACCTTGTTGTCGGGTCTGAGTGGATACATAGTCATGGTGCATTTAACTCTCGTTGCAGAGGTCAAGTGGGAAGAGGTCTAGCCAACCTAACATGTGAGGATTGTGAAATGTCTTCAGGTTTACCACTGGCATGTTAAGATTGCAATAGAGTCCACTATCGATTGCTGGGTGGAGTGATTTATCAGCCATGGTGCGTTTGGCCCAACTGACGAGGCAGGTATGCAAGGCCATATACGATGGTGTATTTGGGTATCAACCCTTGGTGCTTCTAGAGGATAACAATATTAAGAAGTGTTGGACATTTGGCCTTGAAGGCATGACATACATGATTGCATTGGCATTTCATAACCTTTCATGTTTATTGGCACCATTTGACATTGTATCATATTGCATTGCATAAGGTTATCATTGTGCACTCTAATGTTGGTAAGTTTCATAGCATGAAATAGAAACATTGCACACATGAGAGATGTATTCACTAGGTTTTCCAAAGCCCATGCCTTCTTTTAGTATATTTTTCAGGGTAAGGCAGACAATATGAGTAACTTTGCATGGACTTTACATTATGCACTGATTTTCATGATGTATCTATGTAGTTGGAACTTATGTATTTATTGTACCTGTAAATGTTTCGTAGTGGAATAAAATTTGAGTTTATATATATATATATATATATCATCTGAAATGGTGAATGTCATAATTGAGGGAAACACTACTAATCGTATTAAAAAAAAATCATCCAAATTTCTCCATTTGCATCCCAAGTGTGAAGTCAGGGACTTGGGCTCCCTTTTTGGGCGTGACACTGTACCTCCATGTGTGTAGTCGACCCTTCATACATGCGTGACCATACCCCATGTGAACCTACGCGAGCGAGCATGCACCTGTCATGTGCACGAGGAGCACCAAAGAGAAGACCATTGGCCTCACCCCCACTCACCATGAGGTGGGATTGGACCTAGCAAAACCCATTTGAAGAACGGGCCAATGGCCCATTCCAACACAATCTACTAACTCTCTCTCATGACCTTACCCTCACCTCAACTTTACATCACACCCCAGTACACCCTCTACTCACACTCTCCTCTCAAACTCATCCACATGCACCATGTCTGCTAGCCACCTCACCTACTCACCCACATACAACATGCATGCTTGCCACCTCATTCCACTACCTTCCTTTAACATGACCTAAGTTAGCTAAATCCCACCCCTTTTACCCCGGTTAGTTCTCTACACCTAGAGTTCTAGAAAAAAGAGCAAAAAGAAAATCAAAAGAAAAAAGAAGGAAGGAAAGGAAGAAAGAAAGAAAGAAAGAAAAAGAGAGGAAGAAAGGAAAAGAGAGAGACAGAAAGAAATGAAAGAGAGGAGATGAGAAGAGGAAGGAGAGAAGAAAGAAAGAAAAGAGCGGAGAGAAGAAGGAAGAAAAGAAGAGGAGAAGGAAGAAGAGAAGAGAGAATGAAGAGGGACAAGTCGACCCCGACCCAACCCATCGTGCATGCCCTCACTACACCCAAAAACCCCCTAATTTTGAGTGCATCCCCCCTACACCCTTTTCTCTTCCTCCCTCCCTAATCTTGTGACGGGACCCATCACAGGGTGGGCCATGCTGTGGAGATAGTAGGTTCCCACACTGTAGGGCCCACTGTGGTGTGGCTAGCGGCTCACCATGATGTTTACTTTCTATCCTATATGTTGATATGGCCACATAGACTTGGATGATGGGAAAGCACAAGTACCAGTTCAGACTCGAAGTTTTGTGGGCCTCACTATATAAAACACAGGGAGACTACCCACTATTGAAACCATCCGTGGACCCACCTTAATGTATAAGGCAGTTGCATATCTCTAGTGGGCCCCACTACACGAGAACAATGGTAATTGAATCCCTACCATCGTAGACTTTACGGGAGAGGGCCCATCTTTTTGTATGAATTTGATATCCACATTGGTCATCTTTTTTCTAGCCCATCCACGTGTCCAAGGATGAGACAGTTTCATCCCTCAGATGGGCCCCACCATAGGAGCAACAGTGATGATCACATCCTCCATTAAGATCTTCCAAGCTCCCCGGTGATGTGTGTTTGCTGCCCAACAACCATGGGGCCCACCGTTGAAACTACTCCATGGCTCACTATGGCTAATGGCCAGGCCGAGGCCAACAATAAAGTGATTAAAAATATCTTGAGGAAAATGATACGAGGAAACCCACAAGAATGGCACTTTAAACTATCTAAAGCTTTGTGGGCCTACAAGATATCTCCTCGTACTAGTACAAGAGTTAGCCCATTCATGCTGACTTACAGGGATGAAGCAGTCTTACCTTTGAAAATCATGGTCCCATCTTTATGAATTGCCCATCAATCTCAATTAAGCTTGCCTGAATTTACAGAAAAAATGTTGGCCGAGCTTGACGGACTGAATGAGATTTGTGTCAAGGCGTTAAATTCTATCATGGCTAATAAAGTAGCCGTAGCTAGAGCATACAACAAAATGGTTAAAGGAAAAGCCTTTAAATAAGGAGGCACGATTTGAAAAATGATCCTTTCCATCAGTCAGAAAGACCAAGCGTTGGGAAAATGGTCTCATACATGGGATGAACCATACATCATTGAGCAAGTTTTAATGGTAGGAGCATATCTTCTTTAGAGATTTGAATGGTAATGTTGCTCCATCACTTATAAACGGTCGATTTTTGAAACAATATTTCCTTTCATTTTGGGAAGTCATAAGAAATCAGGCTGAACTAGTTCAATAAGAAAAATAGAATTGCAGTTAAATAAAAGCCCCAATGGGTGGCCTAGTGAATATGCTTAAAATAAAGGCCCAAAGGCCATAAGTTTTACCTACATTGGAGTAGGAAGAGTTTTAGATACACACACACACACACACACACACAAGGATGGGGTCTAACGGCGAGGTCGCCCTTTTAGCCCACTTTGCATGGGCAAAGGCCCGAGCGGCAGCAAGTTTTGCATCCCTCACCCAGTTCCTCCTTTCGCTCTAGGATGCTTCTTGACTCACAAGTGTCTCCGTAGCACGTTCACATAATTCAGATGATGGTCAATGTCGATCATTTCTGAATCGGCCGAGCGCTTTTCACCATCACTAACTGCAACGCGCTCTTCGTAGAGAGATATTTGGGCCTCCACAAATGCAATTAACTTGGTACTCTTCGGCCGATCGCGGTGGGGGTAGATCCTGCTGGTGTCGGCCAGGTCGTCAAGGAGTCGGTCGAACGAGCACTTTAAACCCTGTGGCATCCATTGGTTAAACTCGTTTTCACGAGCCCAATGCAAGTGGTTCTTCCAGGCTTCCTGGTAGCGGGCCGGTAAAGTTCTACATTAAGCACTGAGGGCAGACAATCAGTCAAAAGCGGTCGTTCATCGTTCAATCATTGCTTCTGCTGCTACATATTGATTCCCCAGCTGGCGGAGTTGTAAGGCCCGTATCCTAGACCGTACCGTTCCGTAGGCTTCTGCGGTCCTTCCGGTCGAATTCTGGCAACCTTCGACCCATATCCGACGTTTGCGCGCGATCCTAAGTCGAGTCCTGCATACCTAAATCGACTCAACCCGAAACTTGTATCTTAGCGACTATGTCGTCGCTGCAGTTTCAATGCCGTGACTCGCACACCCAACCGATACCCAGGACAGGAGATGTGAGCCCATGTTCATCTCGAGGGAAATGCCACGCGTTGTGAATTCTGAGAGAATCTCTACGACCTATCCCATCAATCAATCAATCAATCCCATCAATCAAGTACACATCACACATCAAGTCAAGTACAAGTAACCCATACCCTACCCTTACCTCTCTCTTACACAAGCTACTCCAAAGTCAACTCTTACATCAATTCATCCATCACTCCACCCATCACCCATCACACCCATCCCATATCATGCCATCACTTCTCTCTCTCTCTCTCTCTCTCTCTCTCATTTCTCAAACCTCCCAAGCAACCCAAAATACCACACGTCCAAGCCTTTCCAAGCTCTCCCAAAACAACAAGTGTGGCCCACCCTCTCATCTCACATCTCAACCATTCATTCATCATTTACCTTCATCAACATTGAAGGTAAGGAGCAAGGAGGCTAAGGGATCAAGAAGGAGGCCAATAGGTGGGTGATCTACCGTCAATTTGCATTTGAGGGCCCACTTATAGGTGGGACCCATTATGATGTATGTGTTGTAATCATGAGGGGCCCATAGTGGTGGGGCCCCTCCATTGTCGTCTCTCTCATTTTTCTCTCTTTCTCTCTTTCCTTATTTCTTTGCGATGATGTGGCCATGTGGCCCACTCGAATAAACCCCCATCATGAAGTATGTGACCTATCCACGCCATCCATCTTCATGGGACCCACCTGATGGATGTGTTGGTTCTACACTGTCCAGCCCATTAGCGGCCTGAGTGGAAGGAAAAACACAAATATAAGGTTGACCCAAATCAAGTAGGCCACGTCCATGTGGGACCCACCTTGAATTTGTGTTGTGTGCAAACCGTCCAGCGTCCAGGGACGCTGGACGTTGTTACACAGTGAAGTATGAACTGAGAGTGTGGTGGGATGCTAGACGTTGTTACACTGTGAAGTATGAACTGAGAGTGTGGTGTACTGACGTGCAAACCCCAAAAAGATATCAGCTTAATTTCAAAGCTTATTGGGTGGGCCACTCATACAAGCCCCACCTTGATGTATAAGTTTAATCAACGCCGTCCATCCCATTCCTAAGCTCATTTTAGGCGTTGAGCCGAAAACTGAAGTGAATCCGATTATCTGGTGGGCCATACCATAGAGAACAGTGGTTTTACCATTAAAACCCACTCTGGTGTTTCTACACCCCAGAACATACTGAATATTGGGCTTGTTTGGTCGGTATTGAGCCATGGAATGCAATGGTTGGGTCAGATTCACTGATGCGGGCCCCACATATGAAAAACCGTGGAAAAACTCCCTTTTCAATTTTTTTATATGGCATGCAGCGCTTGCTGCAGCAGGAAGTTGCTGCGTTTGAGGCTAGGGAGCACGAGTCCCAACCATGAGCCCCACCGTGATGTGTGTCGAACATCCACACCGTGCAGTTGACGACCCCTTTAGGGTAGTGGGCTCCCTCCAAAAATCAGCCGTTTGAGGCACTCTAGTGGGAAACAGTAGATTGAGCATCTGCCATTGAAACCCTTTTAGGTTGTCACAGAAGTTTTGGGTCATTATCAAATTTGTTTTTCCTCTACATCCAGTCCGTGTGACCTTACCAACAGATTAGACGATAAATAAACGTTATGGTGGCCCCACGTGGGACCCACTATGGTGTATGTGTTTTGCCCACATCGTCCACACCATTGGACGGGGGACCCACTATGATGTATGTGTTTTATCTATACCGTCCAGCCATTTTGGTTGGGCTGCTGGACAGTAGGGGACCCCACCATGAGGTACGTGCTTTATCTATGCCGTCCATCCCTATGGGACTCACCATGATCCATGTGTTGCATCCAAACCGTCCAACCATTTTGAAAGCTCATTTTAAGGCTTGAGATTAAAAAAAAAAAAAAAAGACAGATCTAGTACCATGTGGACCACACTATAGATATAGTGGGATTGAATATCTACCATTGAAACCCTTGGATCCTTGAAGTCTCGGACCAATAGGGAAATTGTTTTCCTTTTTATTCAGGTCTGTTTGATCTTATGATCAGATCAGATAGAAAATAAATGTTATGGTGGGCCTTAAGGATTTTAATGGTGGAAATCATTGTCACCACTGTTACTTGGAGTGTAGTCCAGTTGATCTTTTGATATGATTCATTATATATATATATATATATATATATTGATTTCTAAAAATAGATGAGTTGGGTTCAGCCTATTTGAACTCGGCCCATTTGATTAGGCCCGATGTGATATATGAGGCCCGATGTTGAGGCCCACCTAGATATATAAGAGGCCCATGTGATGTATTTGGAGCCCCTGGGTCGAGGCCCAACGGGATGTACATAAGGCCCATTGTAATGTGTGATTCCACCATGGTTTATGTAATTATGTTCATGGCAGGCCGCACCTTGGGAGCAATGATGGTTTGATGTCCACATTGTAAGGATGATGTTGGTTAAATGTCCGCATTGTCACTCTCCCTAAGGCCCATTGATAGGCCCATACTTGTAGTGTGTAAGCCGTCTAGGCCCATTGTCATTATGAACAGAGCCCATTACCATATAACATGTTTAGTATAGATCCATGATTCATGCTCATACGCAACATATGTATGCTTGATATGAGGAGTGACTGATCATAGCATATGCCTTCGGGCAGATTGTTTATGAGCTCCCTGATAGGTGGAGTTGCCCTTCATAAGCACGCGGTACGCGCAGGATTGTTGCATGTCTGGTAGGATGATTCATGCACTTGCATTTGTATGATTGTGATTATTGTATGCCCTAACGACATCAAGACCATAGCCTCACAGATACATCGTGGGTGGCTGGATTGGATACCGAAAATACTGTTTCTAGCATCAGGGCGCTATAAATGTCCCTGGGTGAAAATCTCTAAACTCGATGGTACCAGAGGATGACTCCAACGTCGACACCAAGTGGATACATGAGTGCGCGAGGGCCGTATACCAGTAGGCCGCGTCTCCCACTGTGTCGTGGTCAGTTGGAAAGGAGTGTGACCTTACCGGCCTGAGTGAGGGGGCAATTTCTAGGTTGAGTTTGACCAACTTAAGGAATGGGCCCGCTATCGACGAGCTGGGCCCAATATTGGTAGGTGAATAGTGAGGTCTCTTCCACTATCCCAGTTGTGCGTTCGGATAGTGGCGGTAAGCTGGTGTAGAGTGTACTAGACCCTGGTGATTATCCAGAAGGAGAACCGTACTGATATCTGATAAGCTGTATGAGGATTTGGATGAGGATTGACATGCTTGAGTTGCATCTCGCATCACATGGTCTCGATATGACCGATAATATTCAATCTTGCACCACATAGTCTTGGTATGGCTGATTGCATTCATGTACCCATTAACATGATTTCGCATTACTCTGGCATTGCATTTTGAGCACTTTCATTCTACGCACACACTTACACTGCCCTCTAAGCTTTCTATAAGCTTATGCACGATTAATGCGTGTAGGTGACGCTGAGACGCAGCTGTAGTCTCACCGCAGTTGGAGCATACAGTCGAGCTTAAGGAGTTTCTATTGTTATCACTATCTTGTATTTCTCTTCATACACAGTGTATTCAAAGTTTTTTATCATAGTGGATTTTGTGATGTTGTTCTTGTGGTTATTGTTCATAGGTTATGCTTATGATTATGCTCATTACGAATCAAAATCATGTTAGAAATTCTCCTTGTAGAATCTCAGGACCAGAACCTGGTGTATGGGTGCCGGGAGCCGAGAATGGAGTACTACGGAGGCTGTTGGCGCTGGATTCGGCGATCGGGAATTTTGTGATCCCGGTTTCCGAATTTGGGGCGTGACAGGAGTTCTGAGAAGGCATTCAAGACTTCCTAAGTAAACCTCTCCTTCTCAGAGATCTTGCTGATGTCCTAGACAAAGGAGAAATGTTCATTTGTCGAGGAGTGCAAGAAGGCTTATATACCTTCGTCTACAATTTCCTTCAGAAGTTTAAAGGATGAAGTAGAGTGATCCATGAGAGATATGATTTTTCTTTGAGGTCAACCTATTTGTTTCTTAAGCCTTGTTTTTATAGGCTAAGTTTTAAGGACGACAATTAATGCGCACGCCTAATTGAGTGGTGAATGGGTTCTCGAGGTTAAAGGAGCCATTCCTGGGATCGTGGGAAGGTAGCTGGATAAGCGGAGCCTTACCCATAAATAATGGCACAAGTTTTGAAATGTTTAAATGTTGTATCTACGGCGTGAAACGCTGAACATGCATCATACAAATTTGATGGGTGTACGCAATTAAAGTAGATGGTTTTAACTAAGGAACCATGGCTTTCCTTAAGGGTCGGCGACTAATCTAGACGAACAGGGCCACCCACCTTCCACCAAAATAGTTACATTCATCATACCAATGACCAATTAGTCTATTAGTCATGCCAAGTTATGAGAGGATTGGACATGATCGTTTCATTCTTACGACTGTGAGGAAAACACATAAAAAGGGTTTTGACAGGTCAGGGTCGTTTCATTTTATTACTTTGATGGTTTTAAACCGCATGATTACATAAGATTGGAGGACCTTCCTAATAGTAAGGATGACATGAAGGCCCAAGCTGATTCATTACAAGATACTGAGATAGAGAATAAGAAGATGGAGGGGACAAGTTATGGTAAAGAAAATGGTTAGTACTTCAACCATGCATCTCTTCTCGGTCAGATGCTTGCCCACCTCCCTTACCACACATGATGTTTCTCATGAATTAGTTTTATTTAGGACCTTATACATTATGTTCTGCTGAGCCATCTCTCGACAAGATTAATGGCCCCAGATGGCCTGATCCCTAATCTCCTATTCAGCCTATACATGATCAATCTCACTGGAGATTGAAATTTTTGGCCGAAAAGGTAACCAGGGATCTAGTCAATGAGACCAACCCTTCGATGTTTGGCAGGCCTAGGTAAAGCACTTGGATTTGAGCCAAGTCACTAGCCACAATGTTAAGGGAAAGCCCCATCGACCATGGCCTCTCATTAATAGAGTCATGACCATGGGACCTCTCCGTTACATTTTACCAAGCCATTTCTCGATGGGCTGATAGAATTCCATAATCTAGAGGGAGAGAGGAAATGGTAAAGCGGTCGACACTCGACCGATGCGTTGTCATTCATGGATTGTTGGGAAATTTGGAAAAGCCGCCGTGACTGTCCATGTTGGCCGATCATTTACAGAACAGTCGTTGGTACTCTGAAGGAAGAAGGAGATAATGGGCATGGAAAATTTTGGAAAGAGCTGGACTAAAGGTGGTTTTCACCTTTATGGTTTTGAAACCCGAGAGAGGAAATCTATATTAAATAAGGATAAGTATGCCAGAGATTGCTGGGTTATGAAGACCTGAAGCCTAAAGTTCCCATTTTATAGACAAGATGAAGCAAAGGAGAGTTAATGCACATAATGGAAGGGCGTCAAATGAGCTCTCTAAGATATAAATGCAGTTATTATGGATGCGTTGGAAGGTAGCAAGAATTGATTCCTTTTGACATGATGTATTACTACAAGGGAGATATGGTAAGTACACCTGGGGATGGCTAAGTACTAGTAACCAGAATTACAATAAATCAACTTTGGTTGCTGGACAAATTGGATGGATTTCTCGATGACATCGAACCTCTGTCCGATTGCTTGAAGACTTGCTCGATGACATCGAAGGTAGTTCGATGACATCGAGATTTTTGAAGATTTCTAGAGCAACTCGCTAGAACACTCTAGACACATTCTCGATTGATCGAACACCCATTAAATGACATCGAAGGATTGTTTGATGACATCAAAGGAAGGTTCGATGACATGAAGAGTTACGCAGTGTGAAAGGCATTACGCAGTGTGAAAAGGTGCATCTTCCGAATTCAAGTTACGTTCGATGACATCGAAGGTTGTTTGATGACATCAAAGGCGTTATGTAGAGTGCGTAAATTTGAGGCGATTTTCAAAGACGATCGGATAAAGGCTATAAATATGGGTACTTTGAGGAGTTCTAAACATTAATTAGTTTTAAGAAGCAGAGCTAAAGGGTGGAGTAGCCCCCCAAGAGTTTTTCTTCCTTCCTTATTTATTTTTAATGCTTTCTTTAGGAGATTTTGTTTCAATCATGCCTATGATTGGCTAAACCTCTTAGCTAGGGCTAAGAGGTGAAGCTTGTAGCGTGTTGGGATGATTTTCCTGCTTTGATTCTTCTTTTTCTTCAACCTCATTGATTTCTAGTTTGAATTTAAGGAATATTTTCAGTTTTCTATAATTTATTGTGACTCAAATTACAATAGATGTTGTGATAGCTTTGAATATCTTCTTTTCCATTCTGAGGTTGTGAGATTGGTAAATCTTGTTGTTCATCATCGTCTCCTGGGCATGGTAGGATGATCAAATCTCTTCCAATCATAACAATACTCCTTCATGTGTGGCTAGGTTAATAAAAATTTCATAGTTGGTTTAGTTTATTCATCTTCCAATTGGATAAGATAGGATTCCAATTTCAATTGTGTGTCTTGAATCAAGTAAGGTAGCATCCTGATAGCTACAAGTGGATCCTTGACGCTCTAGTTTCCTTTTGATTATGAAAATGCCATTCACAATTACTCTAATTTATTCCAGATTTTAGATTTAGATCTTATTCTAGTTCTAGTTCTAGTTCTAGTTATTTTCAGAATACGTACAACTTTAGTCCCTGTGGATTCGACCTCGGTCTCACCGAGTTATTACTACATTGTGACCCTACACTTGGGGCTGTGAACACGCATCTCATCCTAGGTTATAGCGTGAGTCACAAGTGCTGGCTCGTTTGATCCTGCCCTTGATGGTTGGGAACCCTTTGCTTGTTGTTCGTGCCCATTTACTGTGGCCATCATGGGAGGGGCGGTAACCTGGGCCACATTTCGAGCTAGCGTGGCCAATGCTTTTGTGAGGTTCCTACACTCTTCCATTAAAATGGTCTGTACATGAGCTATCTCAACTAATCTTTTGTCTGTAGATGTCAGTCGAGTTCGACTCATCCCTACCATGTAAAGGGTCGCTTCCTCACTTCCTGATTACCCAGTTGTTAGAGGGGTGAGAGGATACATTGCTGAAGGAGAGTTAAGAGAGTTAACACTCCCACGTGATCCTGGTGATCTTGGTGATCTTGGCGAGGGAATATCCAGTGTCAGTGTACGCAGTGGCATAGTTGTTGTAAATCCTAGAGACGACGATTTGTTCATCAAGGGAACCCATGTCCATCGTGGAGCTACAATTGGAAGAGTCGTAAAGTCCTGCGAAGCAAAGGAGATAATATCGGCCTATCCTAAATAAAGTGCAGGTGTAGCCAATGCATGATTCTGTCTCGTGGCATTACACGTAATGCGCCCTCTGACTGTTCGTAGTGGGATCAGACTTCTAGCTGGAGGAGACCGGGCCTTCACTTTTTTGGACGTTACCTGTCCACTCTTCATCATTATTCTGTGTAATTGGTGACGATACCATTATTTGGATGTTACCATTGTCCACTCTTCATCATTATTTCTGGATGTTACCATTGTCTACTCTTTACTGGACCTTTGGGTGTTGTTTGCATATTATTAACCTAGTCAACGGCAAACTTGTTAGGCGTGAAGTAAAAAATGTTGATCGGGAGAGAATTCATTGTAGTTGCAAATAGTTGAAGTTCCTGAAGAAGTGATAACATATTAGTGATTCGAGCTAAGCGATAATACACTTTGTTTTAGAGATGGAGAGGAGGATATTCCTGTTAAGAGTCACCATTTTGACGCCATTGCGGCGCCAGTTGATGATAAGCAGTCTTTCGATTATTCTGAGGTTAGTATTAAACAAAGATATTCCAACTAAAGACTCTGGGTTTGATCTCCAGCAAAGTCGCCATTTTGTTTCGACAAGAAAGTAAGTATTACGATAGGAATATCCACATTCAATAATAACAATGGAAAGATAGAAGAACGATCATCATCGTTAATTTTATTAATTCTTGGTTCTAATTACATCCCTCTCGTGTTTCCCTTGATTCCAAAACAAAGTGTATTTAGTAGATACAATGAAAGAAAGGGAATCAGTTTAAATGGAAATTCCGGTAACATTCCGACTTGCGAAGAATCCGTTGTAATGATAAAGGAGTTGTGCGGGTCCGAAGACCCATTGTTCTTCACCGATATGCTTAAGACGCAATTACAGAAGACTAACTCACAGAAGATCACATATATCAAGGAAGACTATCGTTGGACCTCGAAATACACATAAAATGTGTTTATTGTACGGTCATGTAATGGGTGCTCTCTACTTGTTGTGCGTCCACACAATAGGCCTTTGCCTCGAACTCGAAGTTCTCTCCTTCTCTTGTTCTCTTCCCATATCGTGCTGCGAAAAACCTGAAGAAGCCTTCGAAGAAATCCTTGAATCTCTCTGACTTCTTTGGAGCTCCCGACTTGTGAATGAATGAAACGAGAGGGGGAGGGGGTATTTATAGGCTTCCACATGTGTGAGCTACAAATCCGCATAACAATGTGTTGTTGCACGGTCGCGCATTGCATTCCTGTTGCGTGATCGCGCAATAAGGTATATGGCTTATTTAGGCAAACTGCCTTCTAGTTCATCATTCTGGGGCACATACTCTATGTTGCGCAGCCATGCAACGCATTCTTTTTGTGCGATCGCACAATAAGATGATCTCATGTAGATTTTGTGTATTTTCGTGCTCCAACAAGAGGAAGCCAAGGCAACGAGCAAAACAAAAAAGCGTAATGAAAAGATAAGTCTTTAATCAAAATTTTGTTAGACTTTGCCCAATTTGAGGGATAGAATATCCAGTACGCAATACTCATAGGGAATTGGGATCCCTAATAAACAACTCAGAATACCGGATTCGACGTGGGCTTAGCCAAAATGTTCCGATTTCACTATCCAGGCACAAGTTCAAATACAAGCACACACACAGAGACATGATGTAAAAATTTTCATTTCATTTTTGTTTTTTCGTATATAATCTCATCCCTTTGAAAAAATTAAAAAAAGAAAAGAAAATAAGTTTCTCTTTTTCAGCCATTCATGTATAAAAGGTAAATGTACATATGGCTTCTTGTAAATAGAACTCTTAAATTCCCTTTTCCTCTCTAGGTGGCTTTTTATAAGCGAGAGTCTCCCGATCATCATCACTTAAAGGTAAATATCTCTCCTAATACTCTATGTAACACCCCGAACTTTTCAATACCTGATTATTGAAAGTTCTCGAGTGTTACCATGAAATTCAACTTATTATGTATATGTGCACGATGCCAATCTAGCTATCCTAACCTTACATCTATTCTCCAACATGAACCTGATCATTAGGAATAATCTCCATCTATAGATCAAGCAATCTGATTGTTGATTTTAAGTTAGGATCATCATATATCCAAATATCCTCACTTGTCTATCATAACCAACTGCTCAATCAAATATGCACTGCTAGATAGAGACATATAGCCGTCTACCTTGATTCTGGACCACTCGATCGTAGTAAACTAGCTACTGGATCTCTACATCCGCTTATACACACATCAAGTTGAGATTCTGATCCGTTCATCTTGTTTATCACCTATGAATATGCCTAACCCATTATAAGGACTACAATCTGAGAAACTTACACATGTGAACAAGACACTCGAATCTAACGATATACATGTTTTACCCCCTAATTACTCAGAAACCCACCTTGTGTTCTTTCGTTTACAAAACTAATTGTACATATACTTATCTACACTGTTAGAGTATCAATCATCAAGTCTTCTATTTTTAACATGTCATCTGACCATCCATTATATTGGTTGATATATGTACATTCTCTTAATTAATTTTATGAATAATTCCTTATTTATAATGATTTAGATATAAGTTATTTTATAAGAATTTCTTAGAAACATGCCTACAACCATGTAGAAGCATTAGATTTTCAAAAACTCTCATATCAGCAATAATTATGAAAATGTTATTAATTTAGACCCCTGAATTCTAGATCACATGGTTCCCACGATCCGTTTGATGTAAAATTTTATGCCATACCTATGTATCATAAATTAACTATACATGTCAAATTTTGGCCCTTAGATCATTGTAAAAGTGACCCAATTGACAAATTAGCCCCTTAACTGTTGATTTTGGTGTCCATCGAGTGAAGAAACCTCGTGGGTAGTCGTAGTAGGATATTTCCCTTCATATGAATGACTTGGATTGCCCATCATATAGAGCAAGTGTGAAATATAAAGACCCCACTTTTGTATGCTTATCCTTAAGCGCGAAGTTATCCTGTCAAGGCGTACCAACTCCTTATAAATCTGGATCTTCCGATTTAACCACTTCCTTCCGTCCATCGCAACTAAAATTTGGACCACACTCTTGTCTCAAATGACTATGAGGTTATACAAAATTTAGGCCCCGATTTATGATCCTATACCATTGATTCTTTCCTTTTGGTACAAAAGATGAAATTTTATATTTAGGCTTTTTTCACCATTGATCAATCACCAAAATCTGTCCAACCGTTTGCCTATCCTAACTACTCATTTCTTTCAAAATTGGGCCCTGATCATTAAATGTGGACCGTTAATTGAGATCAAGTTTATTTCGGCATCTGTTAGAAAATTTTTCAAAATGGGCCAATCTAAATTTCAGATCACCAAGAAAATCATATACCTTGGCTTTGTTCGATGACCCTAATACAATGGATGAATTAGAATTAAAGAAAGATTGTTAAAAAATAAAAAATTAGAGAAACCCAATCCAAGTGGGATGGAAAACACACCCCTCTCACACGTCCACTCCTTTATAAAAGGAGTGTGTGCTCGCCTCTCCACTCACATGCCCAAGGAGAGAGAGAGAGAGAGAGAGAGAGAGAGAGAGAGAGAGAGAGAGAGAGAGAGAGAGAGAGAAGCGTAGATGCCCTCTTCCTTCTCTATATGTATAGTGTCTCCCTCTTGCTCAAGCATTGTCGTGATTCATGTGGAAGCCTTTCATGTAGAAGCTTTCCTACATGGATATCTACGTAGGGTTTAAATCTAAGGCTAAGGTGAGGGATTCCTTTAAGCTAATATTAACTTGAGTTGGTTTGAATTATTTTGTTCCCTCACATGCTTTGAATCCTCCATGCAATTATTTAATTTACCATCATCAATTATTTATCCTCTAGGAATTATGGTTAAGGTGTGATGTTAATTATGCATGATTTTTCTGAATTTATGTGAGGGACCCCTTTAAACTTATCTTGATTTAAATTGATATATTTTATTTCACCTTTTATATGCCCTGTTATCATGCTATTATGATTATCCTCTTGCAATTGTTCTATTTACCACCAATGATTATTTATCCTTAGGAATAATGGTTAAGGCCTAAGCTTAATTATGCATATCTTTATTTATGTGGAGCGATGGATACAAGCCTTGCCCTTGCCTTTACCAATTTGTTGAGTTAGCCCTTGCTACTCTTTTCTTTATTGAGTTAGCCATTGCCACTCTCCTTATTATTGAGTTGGCCATTGCCACTCTCCTCTTTGTTGAGTTAGCCATTGTCACTCTCCTTTTTGTTGAGTTAGCCATTGCTACGCTTCTCTTTATTTTGTTAGCCTTGTGCTATCTACCTTGATGACTTGAGCATGTGTCTTGGTATTCCAAAACCTCCATGATTCAGTTTACATTCTCTTTGATGTAAGTGATGTGTTGAAGGTATCACAACTAGTGATTCAATTATTATATCATGGACGTAATGTGCTTTGGGTAGAGACCCTCTTAGTCGACACGTAATTCCATGGGTTTGGGTAGTAGTGCACAACTTGATGTAAGTAATTTACAATGTGTGTTACATCACTTCCGATATTGGATGTCGCAAATAGTCGCTCCATGAATAAATTGTGTCACGTAATTCATCCGACTCATGTGTTGTGCCACCTTGAGGTGTTCATGTAAATCCACGGTAGCGTTAGACATGCCGGCGAATATCCGTAGTTATGGGATGCAGGTCAAGTTGGGTTTTCTATGAATCGTATTCCACATTGTGATGATCACTACGTATGATGGGCTGCATACACTTTTCTAGGCATGCATCTTATGTAGGTTGTTTGCGTATGCTGATACTCCTTGTAGTAGTGGAATATGAGACGTATCAGAACCTTTACATTGCTTTATGAATCTCTTGAATTATTGTTAATCTTAAGGGATGACCATCACTATGAGTTGGGCGTTGATCCTCTCCAACCGTAAGATGATGCAGGTGATGTACAGATTGAAGACCTAGAGGACCATCTTCCTATGTAAGATTATACTAAAAGAATAAGAAGATTATTTATGATTTAGTTTTAAACTTCCGCTACGAACTCAACAATGTAATAAGCTCCCATTGAGAGGGCATTTGATAAATTGTTGAATTCCTTACTCTGATGAAATAATAAATACGGTCAATTTTATTTTTGTGAATGGTTACCTTCATGAATGTAAATGGATGTGATCTAAGTGAAAAAAAATTGTACGAATTCTCAAGCATCCAATTCATTCAATTATTAACATCGGATTTTCTCGGGCACGAGTATAAACTCTGGCCGTGAAAATTTAGGATGTTACATTCTTAACTCCCCGGTTTCTTAGCTAATTTTCTCATTTTTGTATTGCAGGTTCTAGAGTTCTTCGGAAATAACAAACCATGAAGTGAAAAAAGTTTAACCTTTCAAATGGTATGATGGATTTGATCTTCAAGAAGGACAAGTGGGGGCACCACCCATCATGGCCATCCCACCATCTCCAAAATGATCTAGACCGTTGATCGAAATGATCACCACATCTAGGTCCACCAAAATGCCACCCGCCTCAAGTACCACACCATTTGGGCCATCCAAAAATCATCACCTCATCCATCATAGCCAGATCCCCACCTCCTATAATCATTGCCATCACCTCTAAAACATCACCCATCATAGCTGTCTTGACATCTCCAACCAAATCTACACCCTTGATCATGGCCATCCCACCACCATCGGACCATCCATTGCCATCATCTCCATACCCATATGCTTGATGCCTCACTTATGCCGAATCTCCCTAAGATCGCCCCTCCAAAATCCTAAAACTCACCAACCAATGGCCCACTGGGCATGGACTCATCTAAACCATCAATCACCCATTCCTCCCCAAATTCATCACTCAACACCTATTCAATACCCATCTCTCCTCCATTAATGGTGGTTGGATCTCCCTCATTAATGACATTTGCTTCATTAAAAGGCTCCACCAAACCCACATTAATGGCTTCACCTATAAAGATGCTTTCCTTCCCCACAAGCTCTCCATGAAAAGGGCTATAAGATGTACTTTACTCTCAACAGTGGCTCTCAAAAACTCCACATTTGGAGGTCCACAAAAGCCACCTTCACCATCGGCCATGGAAAAAAATAAAAGGAAGAAGACAAGAAAGTGGGAAGACAAATGGAGGAGAAGAATAATGGGAAAAAGAAAGACAAAAGGAATGCTCAGAGGAGATAGAAAAACATCGATAAGAAATGGAGTAGTTTCAGAGAGTGGGGAAGAAAACCCCCATTACTGGAATAAAACACAATCATGGGCAGTAATTCGATTACCGCCGACGGTAATACTACCCCATCTTGACATATGTGCCCCATCCTCTTGCATATGTAAACATTGCCAAACAGGCAACAGGCAGCTAGATGACGTTGCAAGCAATAATCCAATTATTGCTCCAACACCAATGAAGCCAAAATTTGCCAACAATCCTCCCCTGACCATCAAAAGAACTATTTATGTGAGAAGAAATGATTTGTTATAAGGTATGATCATCATGGGCCCACCAAAGGCCCATTAGCAGAAATGAACATAAGAGTAATACAAGTAAAGAAAATTTTCATGAAAAGAGTTCAGTACATAGTATGTCACAAAAAGAATGGATAAAAAAGAGTACGACTACCCCTAGTCTGGTATGTACTCGTCTAAATTATTCAGTTGCTCTTGGTGATCTGATGGAAGAGGAATGACCAATAGGTAATGGGAAAAAAGGGAGAAGAAACATTAGATTTTCATGAGATGGAAAATTTTCGCGAGAAGTTGGGAATATGCAAAAAATTAAAAAAGAGAAATGGGAAAAACACAAAAAAGGAGGAAATTAGAGTGAATTCAAGAAAATTTAAGAAAAAATAGAGAAAAAGGTGGGGGAGGGGGGGGGGGGGGGGATGAAAGAGACAGAAAATCAAGAAAAAGAAAAAAAAAAGAAGAGAAAATTCAAGAAAAATAGAGAAAAAAATTCAAAAATATTTTAATAAAAACTGATCTCGATCACAACCATGGGATCACAAAATGACAGATTGGATCATCTTAGAAAATAAAAAATTATGTTTCGCCAGCGGAGCCAATCTCGATCGCAAACGTTAGAGTGTGAAATGACGGGTTAGATCCTTTTTTAAAAAATCACAAAAATATATTTTCAATAAAACTGATCTTTTATATAGTTTCAACCAAAACCAGATCAGTTGAAAGAACCACGAAACCCCAGGTGGACGTAACAGAATATCTGGACATTTTAAAAAAATATTTGCAATAAAAACCCTACGAATCATTGATTTATAGGTAGGGATCTTTTAAGAAATTTCCAAAAAAATTATTCCCAATAAAAACTGGCATTGATCATCCCTACTATCCTTAATGGAGGATCAGACTTATTCAAAATTCTAGAAAATATTGAAGGCCAAAATAAAAACTGAAAAACGACACCCTCCCGCAAGATCAGACAGATCTTTTCAATAGCCTAGGGAAAAGTTTCAAAAAACCATTGCAATAAAATCCCTAGGGAGTGTAGCCCCTCATGTGGGATAGTTCTTAAAACAAAAATTTTCAAAAAATAGCGCTCGATATCCAAGGCACTGGGAGGTCTTTTATACCTCTTAGTTGTATCCAGTGCAACAACAAAATAAGATTAAACCTCTCTTGGTTTCCATACGAGTTGTCGAATCCGTATGTGATACAAGCATGGTTGGCATGGATTTCAATGTTAGAACGATCGTGCAACGATGAAGTTCAATGCAAGTGATGGTGAACTCGATCCAACCCTGATCTGAGTATCATTTTAAAAGAGTGGGAAAGATTAATTGTAACCGATGTATCAAAATCAGAAAAGTGCATGGAAAAAGAGTCACCCACACATACCTAGTCAGGGATGCTTAAAAAGTATGATCGAGTCCAAGTCGGCTTAGAGAGTACGTCGTAAGGCCACAAAAATCGCAAGGCAACTAACCACTTTGATGATCAAATGTAACAATTACTCCTAGGGTGATCACGTAGCAAAGGAACATCACATATCTAGATAGTAGGGGAACCTCGTAAGGCTATGCTGGGGCACTACTTTTCAGATTTACCCTCTGATGTTATTACCGATCCGATACAAAAGGGTTGTAATTCATGGCCCATAATACCGTATAAAGCATAGGGACAATCACAATGTTTTCTTCAAACCCTCGTGATATATGTAAGTTATCTCACTTCCAGACAATAAGCTGACAATGATACTACGACAGGCGATAGCTTTATATCATAATATTTTCTGATAAGAGGGGTGTGGTGTCCACTCGCTTTGGCATTTGGTTACATGCAACCTCTACCAAAGAGGGGCATCTGGAGACACCCACATTAGCAACTTGATGCAACATGTATAATCCTTAAGGACTAAACATAAACCCTACATCCTAACTAAAACCTCAGCTATTTCCAAACCTAACCCAAACCCTAGTTAAACCCAAGCCATTACCTAAGCCGAGCCATACCCAAGCCATTACCCAAGTCGATCCATACCTAAGCCGTTTCCAAGCCAAACCCCAAACTGTAATGACCCGAAAAATTTTGTGCCAAGACCCGAGTACTACCTCTATTCTTTCCTTAGTAGCTTTTTGGGGTAATTAGAGCTGAACTTGATTGCTTGTGAAATTTGCATCAATCACTTTAAATTGGATCTGCATGACTCAAAACCTGTAGAATCATTAGCGCTAGGTTACTCTGAAATCTGGGATTCATCGCTAAATCCAGTTGCTCTTGGGAATTTTTGGAAGTTCTGGATCGGACCTGGACCGCGCGTCGAAAGTCCGATAGCGATGATCTTAGGCTGTTGCGGTCACCATGTTGGGCTTGTGAAAAGGCCAAGCTATATGTCCTAGAGGGGGGGGGGGGGGGTGAATAGGACAATGCCAAATAAAAACTTATAACAGCGGAATAATAAAGAAAATGATAGCCAAATTAAATAACAATGCAGGAAAGTAAAACAACCTCAAAATTCAGATCTTGAGAGGTTGATACAAACGTTATTCTAAGGACAACCTTACACCAAAAACAGAGTTTATGGTAGGACAACCTTATTTCTAGAAAGGTCTTTGTATCAAGTCTCAAATCGAAGAGGAATACAGAATTAAATATAAACTGAAATGAAATAACTTGTAATTAAAAATGTATTGTTCTAGGGACAGCCATACACCATAAAAATGGCAGGGCAACCTTGCTGGAACAACTTTCAAATGAAATTGAAAATCAAGCTTATAAAGGAATAGCAGAAAGTAAATTCTAAGCTATTACAACATTCTCACAAAGCTTGAAATAATTACAACATTCACCACCATACATACATCCCACAAAAAGAATAAAAAAAATTAGAAGAATAAAACAATCAACCACAACTCAAGGGATTATAGTGGTTCGCCTGTGTGTTCACCAACTGTTATACAACAGCCACACAAAAAGCTACTCCACTCCTAATATCCTCACACAGGGGATATTAGCGTTCACTAAAAATAGGTTTTCCCAGGTTCACCCAAAACCCTTACAATTGTGTCTTTGTATGTGGGCTTACACAATTAAAAAAATCCCACTTCTGAGTTTTCCTGGCTCTCCTCAGATAACCAATACAACAAGATTTTTCTGGCAAATCTTGAAAGAAACTAAAATAATAGAAAGGAATTTACAATATGTAAAATACCTGAAAATCTCCTTCGTTGTAGCAGCCCGGTAGAACCAAATCAAAGTAGATGATTAAATGTCCAAGTTCAATGTCCAGTACTCGATTACAATGGTTCTAGTTCTAATAGATTTTAAATTAAACAAAATAGGGCTTGCCTTAATTGATTTTGATTCCAAAGAAAGGGAATAATAATTCCTCTTTATCAAATCAGATTGGAATATAAGAAACAAAATCAATTAAAATAAAGCTAAGGAAAGAGAATATTAAATAAGCACACTTAGCTTAGATGGAGCACAAAATTATCTCTCAGAAGTTTGACGAAGATTAGCTTGAATACTTTAATTAAATCGATGATTTCTTCTGAGATTCGTGCACTATTTATAGGTGAGAAGATCGGGTCTTCGACTGGTCTAGAGTGCTCTTCGACTAGTCGAAGCTCTAACAGATATTTGAAAAATCCGGCGGGATTTGCTTTAACCATTCTACAACTGGTCGAAGCTCTCCTACGACTGGTCGTAGGTCCTGCAAAGGTTCGCTGGACTTCGAGTCGTAGATTGTACGACTGGTCGAAGATCAGTCGACACTGTTCCTACGACTGGTCGAACAGATTCCAGGACTAGTCGAAGGCTAACAGATTTTATCCGGAATTTGTAACAAACTTACGACTGGTCGAGGAATTTCTTAGACTGGTCGAAGCAAGTCTAGGACTAGTCGAAGGAGACCTAAGACTGGTCGAAGAACAGACCAATCATATGTAAAATAACATTCGACTTATGTATCCGAAATGACCTACTTCTAAGGTCAACCTATGGTCAAACAAACCTCAATCATGAAGTATGGACATTGAAGCATTAGGAACAAGTGACCTTGAAGTATCAGTCTTGAAGTCTTGATGTAGTTGAACTCTTCATGTAACTCAATCTTGAAAGTGGCTTGAGTTTCAGCTTGAGTCTTGAGTTCAGCTTGAGTTTCAACTTGAGTCTTGAGATCAGCTTGAGTTTCAACTTGAGTCTTGAGATCAGCTTGAGTTTTGTTTTGTGAGCAGTTCTTGCATTCAAGAGTCTTGAGATCAGCTTGAGAACTTTGCTTGTTGTGAGCTTAGCTTGTTTATGAATGTTGATCCTTGAGAAAGCTTCACTTATGCAAGTTATATATAACAGAGTATAATAGTGATTTTGGCACTACAAATTTGACAACAAAGAGGGTTAGAAACTATAGCACTTACAGCTTGACCATCACCTCAAAAAATCAAGTCCAGATGATGTTCTGGGTCGATTTGATTGAGTCCGGAGTGAAGAGTGTGTGAACGGTTGGAAATTAATTAAGATTTTATGAAATCTGAGTTGTGTCGCTTGCACGACGATTTTAAGCAATCTGATCGTTGGATTCTGACCCAATTTCACCCTCTGATCAGGAAAGGTGGTCCAGGCATGTCCTTGTGCTTGCGGACCTGATCGAGATTCGGTGACCGTTGAATTGAGTGTGGTCTGCCACGGCTAATCTAAAGATTCGGTTGGTACGAAAACTCAGCTTGACCTAGATCCATGGTCAGTGAGCTTAAGTCCGACCTTTCGTGGTAATAGGCCCACCGGAAGTGCTTCGTTGGATCGAAAGAGGCCTGTTTTGGTTATACCCTAAGTATACCTTGGCCCTGGGGTTATTCTCATCAATGTTAGGCCTATATATAGACCTTAAAACCCTAGCTCTCTTTTCCATACGAATTTCCTAACCCTAACAAAGAGAGAGAGAGGAAAAGAGAGAGAAAGTGAGAGAGAAGTTGGTGAATCATCTTAGATTCTTTCCTGTTCATCTTCATCCTTAAACCTTCACTTTTTAATCGTTATTCCGGTGATTTTAAGTTCATCCTTGGGTAAGTTAACTTAACCCTAATCTGTTTTAGAGCTTAGAATAGTCTTTGTGTTGTTGTAGCTCATTTCTATTCTTGCTTTAGGTTATCTTGTCACTGTTGATGAAGACATATCATCTGAAATCAGTTCGGTGTTCTTTTCTGGTTTAAGGTGCGGACTTTAATCGTATAGGTTATGGTTTTCAAGGCTTTCAATGCCAGTGAATGGTTTATTCTTACTATGGATGAGATTTCACATGCCAAATGTTATGTTTATTTTGCGTTCCTGATATGCATGTGATATATTGAGATTTGTATATTCTATGTGTATGTATAAAGTACCGTATACGTATAAAATATGAACATGTGTTTGCCATGATTATTCGTCGTGTACTTATGCTAATTGTATGTGCGGCAACTCCTTGGTAAAAGGAATTGTCTAAATATGTGTATTTCAACATACGTCATGTATGTTGTATTACGTATTCTAAGTATTTATAGAAATGTCTGAATGATCTAAAGTATGATATATCAACCTAGTATGGGCGTTGAGAAGCGATTCTCAACTCTCCCACTAGTGTGTAGGATTTCCTTCTTGCAAGTTACATTCCTTGTCGTTTAATTTCAAGTATTACTTATGTGAAATTCCATGTTAAGTTGATATTCTTTAAATGCTCATGTACCATATGATTTGAGTTGTTGTTCCATTACTATTCTAAATTGTTGATATCAATATCTATTATAGTGGAATGTGTTTGGGACTATGAATAGTCCAGAAAATCGGTAATCGGCCTTAAGTTCGTGGCTGAGGTTGCTTTCGCCACGTAGGACGTGATTAGACGAACCCGAGTCGTATTAGAGTTGTCGGTAGTGGTTTGGCCACGCGGAGTGTTTGCGCACTCTATGTCGTTCAACCCAACGTGCACTCGTGCTAGTCGAGTTCGTCAAGTAACCCGATTGTCCGATGTATGTTCACCATTTATGGACGCTACTATTTGAATCTAGGGTACCAAACTTATCGATGAAATCCTATTAACCATGGTACCTTGATCCGCTAAGACTCATGAGCCGGACATGGTGGTATGGACAACGTTGTCGAGCTGTCGGCCTACGCTGGGGTGACGAGCCTCCCCGTAGTGACCGGTGAGCAACCAAACTCGTGAGCCGATTATGGTGGTATGGGACACTATATTCGTGTTGTCGGCCTACATTGATTGGTGATGAGCCCTTTGTAGTGACCTCGAGCATGCCGGGATACCGCATTGAGGTGACGAGTCTTATTGTGGTAACGAAGGTATGATAGGCATGCATTGATTGGTGACGAGCCCTTTGCAACGACCTACAACCATATGATCGTATGAGATGTCTAGGACTGACAACCCTAGAATGGATCACTATTTGGATGGTGATATGAGGAAGGTACCTTAGCTTCCCAATCCTGCTGTATGAAAAGGACTAATAACAACTTGGTAATCATGTTCATGCACCGCATTTGCATGTGCTTTGTAGACGTGGCACACTTTGAGGCGATGTCATGCGTAACGTAAGGTGAAGACGCTGAGGGTGTACGCGCGAGGGCACGCATCATTCTGCATACATCTTTGCATTAACAAGAGTACTTAGGACATGTTTGATTGTTCTGCTTTATCATTACTGCTTGATTGAACTGATAACATGTTAACCTTTGCTTTATTGTTCCACTGAGTTGATCACTCACTCCCATGTTCTGGGGCGGTGTTAAACACCCACCAGACTGTCTTAGCTGCAGATGTTGATGAGACTTCTGAGGCAGAGCGGGAGATCGAGGATGATGAGGCTGCTTTCTCTTTTATGCAGTTTTCAGATGGGTTCTAGTGAGCCTCGTTCTGATGCGCGGGATTCTGGGATGTCTTTTGGGAATTAAATGATGTAATTTGATACTTGTAATTTTGATAGTAACACTTGTCAGTACGACCTGGTATGTATATATATTTCAGGGATTTGCACATGAATACATATATTTCTTTAAGTCTTCCGCTTGCTTTCTTCACTTATCCTTGAATTATATTTGTTATTTGGCTTAATCTATTCCATGTTTTATGCACTAATACAGACAACATACATCCATCATTAAATATGTTGCATAAGTGATGTTTTGGAACTCGAGAGCTGAGTTACGCTCGACCCCCGAATTTCAGGGCGTTACACAAACACAAGCCTTTAGCCATTCTTAAGGTAAGAATGAGATAGCTGGATGAATTACAAAGATGAACAGTAAGAGGCGATAATCAGATTACTGCCTACTCTCGAAAAATGTTCTCAAAGCTACAGCTATTGCTCCTTTGAAAATCAACTCTGCTAGTGTTTGTACCAATTACGGCCAAGTCCTACCATGACAATCGGAGTAGGTTACGTGTGATTTGTACAGGCACGCATGGTGCGCCCAGGGGTTTTCCTGCAATATGCACAGAGCTGTCTTGGAAAGTTGAGCCACAATATATCAGTTGTTGCCGTGCATCATTAGAGCAGTCTAGAGGAAGAGTGACCGAGTTTGAATGATCGGATGGTGTGGAAAGAAGTGACCAATCTCGAATAGCCACTTGACAGGTGGCTTAAAGAGAATCAAAGGAAGGAGAACATGGGAAGCATCATAATTTAAGTAATGGAGAGCGGTTATCATAATCGTCGGAACGTGGGAAGGATCTAGAATGCCTAGATCAAAGCTATAAATAGCAAAGTGTTCACAACCCCAAGTGTAGGGTTGCGATGTAGTAATAATCTCGGTAAGACTGAGGTCGAATCCACAGGGACTGAAACTTGTACATTTTTGAAATTAACCAGAAGTGGAATTAGAAGAAGATGTGAAACTAATTCTGAAGTATTTGAGAGAGTAATTGTGAATAAATTAAAAATAAGAATTTAAAGGTGGGAACTAGGGTGCCAAGGATCCACTTGTAGTGATCAGGGAGCCCTCTTGCTTGATTCAAGTGGCGCAATTAGAATTGGAGTCCTATTCTATCCAATTGGAAAATATATCAATAAAACCAAATCTGAACTTCCATTGATCTAATTCTCAATGAAGGAGAACTATGATAATTGGCAGGGATTCCATCACCAAACCATTCCCAGGAGACAATGGCAAACAATAGGATTTACCAATCCCATAATTTCAAAGCAGGAGAATTGTAAAGATTAGGAAGGATTCTATCACCCTACTAGGCCCAAGGGATGATGGCGAACAAAAGGACTTACTAATTTCACAATCTCAAATCAAGAAAAGAAGATACTCAAAACTATTGCAGATCTACTGTAATTTGAGTCACAATAAACCATTAAAAATTGAAAGTATTCCTTAAATATCAAATTAGAATCCATAAATTTCATCATAAACATAAATCAAAGCAATAGAAACATCTCATCATACTACAAGCTTCACCTCTTAGCCCTAACTAAGAGGTTTAGCCAACCATAGACATGATTGGATCTAAAACCTTAAAAGAAAATATGAAAACAACTAAGGAAGAAGAAGAAAAACTCTTGACGACGGCTTCTCCACCCTTTTACTTTACTCCTTAAACCCTAGAAGATGCTTATGAACATCTTAGGAAGTCCTATTTATAGTTGTAGAACTCCAACTTTGGCACCTAGTTGCAAAACTCTAGAAACTGCCTTAAATTTACACAGTTTCCTAAATTAAACTTTGCGCAGTTTTCCAAAATAGATTTCACTCTGTGCAATTTCACAAAAATGACCTAGAGTTTCAAAATATGCTTTTTCAGGATGATTTCAGGATTCCTTTTCTTCACTTCAAATCTTTGATTCTCTTCATTCCTCACTTGGTTTTCTTGAATATTTGGCATGTGAATTCTTCAATCTCAGTCTCCTAAGATCCATCCCTTGCCTTGGTGATTCTTGAGCATCAAATCCATGCTTTTACACTCTTTTCAATCTAAGCTCTTAAATTCACCTTGCAACACAAATATGAGTAAAATACAATATTAAGCATTATTATGTTCATAAAACCAAGATATAAATGGGGGATAATATGCAATATTTGATCCTCAGCACAAAGCAAATCAAGAAGAAAAATCCGTTTCATACCAAAGCAAACAAACCCAATCTATCTTCCATTCTATCTTTTAATTACAAGTCAATTTACGTTCCATAGTGAATCCTTTACTTTCTGCCAAACAATCTACATTTCTTAGCATAACTTTTACTTTCCGGCTCGCTGTTTACATTTCGTAGTGTAATAAAATAGCTAGGAATTTTTAGCCATAATTTGAATTCACGCTCATACGCTGGTCTCACTTCATCAATTGGAAAGGTGTTTTGCAGCTGTTCTTCAAGACCGACTGTAAGAATCGAAAAGTTCTTTCTTATAAAAGGCAAATGAGTAACCCATCATCAGAGGATGAACCCCACCCTATAAAATTCTCTGATCCTACTTACACATCGAGCGAGTGCCTGCATAGGCGATCAATATGAAAGTGCCCTGGTTTGTCAATTAGCGTAAGTGTTGAGTCAGCTAGACTGCAGAGCCTTATAGGAAGATTAATTAAAGCATCTGCCTCAACCGGATGTGTGCACGAACTCGCCACAGGTAAATCTAAGCCTCACATCCCAAGTCCTAAAACACCAAGTATATAAAAACCCTTAAAATAAATTAGAACATCATAGGGTTTTTAAGGTTAGAAATTTTTTTTTTTTACAAAATCAAAAAATCTCTAAGTTTTCTAGCTCTGTCGATTTATCGATATCAGGTTCGATAAAATTAAGATGTGCTATCGATGTCCTCGAAAACTCAATCGATAAAATCAAATGAGGACATAAAGTGTCCAGCAACTGCATATACATTTGGACGGAATTATCGATGTATCGGTTCCTATATCGATATCATCGGTATTTGAATCTCGAGTTTATCGAAGTAGACTTGATATAATCGACAACAGAGTATTTATGTCCCCTGTTTTTTTATAGAAAAATTAGGAAGACCTTCGATATATCGAAGTACCCTCGATATCCTCGGAATTCAAATATCGAAGATATCGGAATGCCTTCGATGATATCGATCTTGGGCACAGTCTTTTCAGCAACATTTTTTAGATGGTTTTTATTTCTGATCGAGGGTCACTCGATAGAATTGATATTCAAATATCGATGATATCGAGGCAGGATTGATGGCATTGAGAGTGGACATAAACTTGTCCAGCAAGCTTACTGAAAAATCCTTTGGATTTATCGATGCATCGACACTGCCTTCGATATATCGGTATTCAAATTCCAATGATATCGAGTGTATCTCGATCATATCTTTTGGCCTGAAAAATTTTGAAGCCAGTCTCTCTCATTTTTCAAATATCGAGGAATCGATCCTCGTATCGATAATATCGGAGTTCGAAATCCGATGACATCAACACGTGTTTTGATGCCCTCGATTAGTTGGTAAAAAGTTTCAATAGCATATGACATTTGAGTTTGTGTCATCGAGCGGCAAGTTGATACAATCGAGAGTATATGCTCGATGATATCGAACTCTGTCATGAATGTGAACATTTTATATCCATTGGAACTTTTTTCCTATATATAGAGAGCTTGTCTTTAGTTACTGATAGAGAAAGAAGAGAGTGCTTTTGAGTGTTTAACCTTAGATCATTTACCTAAAGCCCTTTCTCTCAAGGAAGTTCATCCTCTAATCCACCCTCATCATTGATATTCAATAGAGTGGATTGGGGAATGAACTTCTGCATTCAAGGATCCTCCAGCCACTACCTTAATGACAAATTATTAAGCTGGGATGCCTTGAATGGATAGATGATTGGAATCACTCTATCTTTCTTATAGGAAAACATTTTATAAAGTAGGATTCCATCTTCACCTTGACCCAACCTGAAGCCTTGTATTGGTACATCATCTGTGTTGCGGATCAAGGAAGCAGAAGATTCTTCGTCAACAAAGGAGGAGATCTTCGACAACGTGCTGAATGAGACTTATCCACTTATCTGTAAGTTATTAGAGTCCAGAGGATACTTGTGATCATTCCTTTTTTAGGATTGGGTCTAAGGTGTTTCTCACCCCTCAAGCCCTCGTAGGAGGCCTCCGGCGGGAGTGTACGTGGTGGGTGCGTTGTGTTGACCCTTGCTTTGTGGAGAGCATAAACAGTTAGGGTCTTGTGGAAGATCCTTAGCTAGTGTGCCTAAAAGTGGGTGCGTTGTGTTACCCTTGCTCGTGAGAGCATAAACAGTGAGATTCCTAGTGTGGATCCTTGGCCAGTGTGCCTAAAATTGGGTGCTATATGTTGACCCTTGCTCAGGGAGCATAAACAGTCAGCCTAGGTGTAGGTTGTAAAGGTTGAAGGTGAACCTGATTTAAAACCTTAGGTTTGAGGTGAACCGCTGTGGAACATCATTAGTGAAATCCGGTACACTCAAGGGTTGAGTACGGTTACAGGGAGTAGAGTAAACAAGTAGTCGAACCACTATAAAAATGACTGTGTTTGAGATTGTTGTTGTCTCTCATTTGACTACGTGATTTCCTTAATTACTTTCATACATAATTATCTGAGATCACACCTCACACACACTCACAGTCATATCCATCATATACTAGTTTGCATTTTGTTCATTTCTTAAATAGTTTGTGATTGGATCCTCTATCCGGCTTGGAAGCCAGTAGAGTTACTCTTAAGTAATCCTAATATATGCTTGTTGTTAGGATTAGTGTGATAGGATTTTAAAATATCATACAATTATTAAAAAGTCCTATTCACTCCCCTCTAGGACATATTGGCATATTCCTACTTCAACTAAAGCGGTCTTTACCGCATTTTCACATTATTCTCAGACCTCGGTCATACACTATGTGTTTGCCTACCTCAGCGCTTGGGGTCATTGTTGATCGGTTTGAATTGGAGCTGTAAATCTACTTCTGGCACGCCTGCATACATTGTGTGAGAAAACAACGACGAATAGCTGGGACCTACTTAACCCCAGAATTCTTACTATTTATTATTTTACCAATCCCTTTAACCTATAAAAAGCGCCAAGTAGCATCTCCCTTCCCTCTACCATTCTAAAGATGCCACATCATTATTTACCCTTCATAATATCTTAAATTACCTAAAGACCATCCCAATGGGTAATAAATACAGCCTCTTCTTTCACTTCACACCAACCAATAAAGAGAGAGAGAGAGAGAGAGAGAGAGAGAGAGAGAGAGAGAGAGAGAGAGAGTACTTGAGTTCTCAAGCTCTCATCTTCTTTAGCCTCCTTTAGCATTCTCTAACTCTCTCTTAGCCCCTGAGCCTCACTTAGGTCAACCATTCCAACCATGATGCACCTAAACATCCAAACCATGTCAAGTGCAAGCCAAAGATCATAGCATTGTCACTAGTGTTCATGCTTCATCAATCGCATCACTATTTTCCTTCTCAACCCCTTGCGTCTCTAGGTTACCATTGAATGTATGCTCTATGACTTGCTGGAGATCTGGACCCTATCACATCAGAAACTCATGATATAGTGTAGTCCTCTTGCATATCATTCTAGCATCATCACATCTCTCCTTAAATCCCATTTCTAAATTATCTTTGGATGTATGCTCTGTTGCTTGCCGGAATTCTGGACCTTGGCATATCAGAAATCTGAGTCTGCCTAATCTTATTTGAATACTTTACATCCTATTATTTTATCCCCTAAGATTAGCTTACCACGTGAAGTAGAGACTGGACACCTGTAGAGACAAAGAGGTACCTAACACCTTCCATCTCTGTAATTGAAGTCATTTACTCAGAATCCCAAGTCGTTGATCAGGAGGCAAAATAAAACAAAAGAGTCTTTTGATCCTTTGGCTTTTATAGATCCTGTGGGTTCTAGCCAACTACGGAATTTTGATCTAGTTGACTACTGGCGAATCCAAGTCTACCAAATGATCAATCCAAATAAGCCCACGCAGCCTTCATACAAATATAAAAAATATGGCGCGGATTTCCAACGTTCATAGGCAGCACTGAATAAACTGTCCCACCAGACGTCACAACTTAACAGCCTGGATTGATTAGCGGGGAGTGCTTACTTTTGCTGGCCAAGGTGGAAAGAAACTGATTTGGTTCCGTCAACTTTCCCTATATCCTCTATTTAATACGGGGAATGATGGATTTCAACAACCGTATGCTACCAAATGTTAGAGCTATGTAAAGCCCAATCTTGAATAGGCCGAATTCCAAGTGGATTCTTGAACTATGTGCCGGAAATCATAGTGATTGGAATTATCCTAGCCATCCAAACTATTAGAAAAATGATTAACAATGAACCGGTCAGTCTTCTGAATTCAATGAACAAATCAGGCAGTAAGTGTGATTTTTTCAGCTCTGTCCATCCATAGTGCGGCCGCATGTACCTTAAGCCACAACCAATTGAAGACGGTGACCTGTCAACCAGCTACCCAACTCAACCTGATCTCAAAAGGCCCTAATCTGCAACCCAACCCATGCATCCTGAATTCCAATCCAAGGTCCCCCAGCCCAAACCCAACCTGAATTCCTTCTAATCGAACCTAAAGAGACACAACCCGATCCAAATCCATGTGATTATTCCTAACCCGACTAGAATTTGATCAACCTGAGCCCAACCTGTTTTGAAAACGAGCAGACCTAAACTCGAGTTGAGTCAGTTGGGCTTGGGTTGACCCAAACCCAAGTTGCAATCCTACTGTACAACATGGTTTAGCTCTTTAATTTTAGCCATCTAAACATCGTCCCTGCTGCCTTCTAAAAGATTAAAGAGAGCCCCATGATGGAACTTCCATATCCATAAAACTCATGTGCAACTACTTTTCACGTAAGACTTGAGGCCACATTTGAATATCATGATTTCTATGCCAAACATGTTGGGATTTGTGCTGCGGAATCACACAAAGATGGATCTAGTATAGCAATCTATGAGCACCAAGCAAATATAAGAGAACACAAAGATTTAACATGAAAAACCCTTTTGAGAAAAAACCACGGCACAAAGCAACAGATCTTTACTATGAAAGCAGAAATTACAAAGAGAAAGACTTACCAGGCTTGAGCAATCCTCAAATCTCTTAATTGCTCCACCCTTTTAAAAACCCTAGAACCTTTTTAGAATCCCTATATATATAGTTTTAGGAAGAATCCCAAACAAAATCAGAAAAAATCATAACAAAATCGGAAACAAATTCTGCACTTCCGCAGTTGCCCGAAAAATCTGCGCAGAATCTGATTAGATTTAATACATCAAATACAACAAAACAATGGAAAAGGAAAATGATTTTTGTGACAATTTATGTTGTTTGGATGGCAAAAGAATAAGGTGAAATCCACCTTTTCATAGTTTGAACGAAAAAAAGTAGGTGACTTTTTGAGAAGGTATAGATTTTTAGTTGCTATCAAACAAGAACTCTATATTAGAATCCATATTTTAATAATGCTTGTGAAATTCATCATCAAATAATAATAATAATTATTTTTCTCTTTCCTTTTCCTTTGATTCCACTATTTTAAAGCTCGAAACTAGAGATGAAAAATTCCAGCAATTGAACAGTAAAGGATCTAATGGCTGCCCATGCATCATAGCCAAAAAACATGATCGGGGTTTCTTCGCCATTATTCAATATGTAGCCTTTTCAAAATAACCCAAGGTCCACAATACGTTGCAAAAACAGAAATCAAATAATTAGGATCTCATGGTTATTGCCAATTCTATTGAGTTGCATTAGCATTTCTACATGTCACTTTTGCTTACTGTAAACATTGTTTCTTCGCAATGAAGGAACATCAATGTCATGTCCACACATCACAGGTGTGGCTGCGTTGATGAAGGCCGCATACCCTAACTGGAGCCCAAGCGCTATCAAATCCACTCTCATGACCACGGCCTACACACTCGAAACCAAGAAATCCTCCCTCCATGAAGCAGCCGAGGGTAGTTCCATTCCATGAGCTCACGGTGTGGGCCATATCAATCCCCCAAAGGCCTCTCTCGTGGCCTCTTCTACGACATCACAACTGATGACTAAATCAACTACCTATGTTATTTGTTGATGCAGCTTTCTAGTGGACCCTTCTTAGACCTTTGGATGCTTGCAGACAAAACAAAGCAAGGAAGACCCTGGCTAATGCAGGGGACCATCCGATGCCAAAGTCAAGGATCTAGGTCTTCGTAGAAGTGATCTTTAGAGAAAAAGAGTCACCAATGTACAAGAGTTTTTGGGTTATGTTTCAATGTGTAGTTTTCACCGTTTAGGGGCTTCCCCATTTATATGAGAGGGAAGATCACACCGTTGGAAATCCTTTCTATTTCATGACTCCTCGTATCTCAAAGATCTTTGGGATTCGGACCCTATCTCCCGGGATTATAGGAGAGATCCTCAGGTCGTTTCCCTTGGATGGGAGCGAAGTCTTGGCAAAGCCGATAGTGCCGTCCATCCCATAGATAAGGTCGGACGGTGGAGACAAGCAATGCCTTGGAGACAGATAATGCCGAGCTATCGGTAGCTCGGTATCGCTCTGACGATAACATCGACTAAGCAAGCTCTGGATGTCCTTGACTCCAGTAGTCTTTAGCCACCTTTGCTGGTCTTGATTGCCCTGTCATGCTATTCTTCAAGGAAGCTTGTCGAAGGTTATGCCAACCTATCTTATGGTCTGTCCTTCTCTGACAGTGGTTATATTTTGAGTCACACCATTTTTCCCATAACAGTAAGGCCCCCAACTTTCGAGTCTGCTGTACAAGCTTGGAAAGTATGTCGGAAGCTACTAAGTTAGGCTATTCTGCCATAAATGCTGAGTATGGTGGCTAGCATGGGAGTCGAGGTGTGTCGGCAATCATGTACGGTGTAGTAGAGGTGGCATGTCGTGGCTCAAAGTTATGCTGACTGTCAGGTTGTCTTTTCAGTACCCGACCAATGAGAGAGTGACGTTTGGCCATTTCTTGGTAATTGGGTCGAGTGATGAACCGGGTTGCGCCAAATGTCGAGACGGGGTAGTTGAGGGGATGTCATATGGGATTTACATTAATGGGGGTGTTTAAACGCTGCCCACATAGCTCCCCTATATATACAAACCCCTAACCCTTACTTGAGCCCATTTGCATTTTCCCTCTGCGTCTTCCCCTTTAGAATCCTTTAGTCGTTGCGCACATAGGCAATTTTTGGCGACTTAGTTTTGTGTAGTTAGCGACGATAGGGGGAGATCTTTCTTTGCCGGTGAGCTCCACTCTTGGCCTCACCCCCTCCCTTTCTTCTTTTCTTCTTTGTTGCCAGTTTCTGGCATTCGTAAGGCTATCTTCCATGTCAGATTCACTGAGCTGATGGGAAGGGGTATCTGGTCATGATAGTGGGGCGAGTAGCCTTCGTTCGATGTCAAATCCACCGTCGTCGTTGGTGATGATGAGCGACGTTGATTTCTAGGCGTCGCAAGTGTTGGAAACATCCTCGGCAGAACGACCAATTAGGGTTGAGTGTGACCTAACTGTTGAAGGGAACATAGGCGAATCTGCTAGGGAAGATGAGGAGGAGGAGAGGTGTCACGCCCCAAACTCGGAAACTAGGCTCACAAAGTTCTCGATCGCCGAATTCGGTGTCGACAGCCTCCGCAGTGCCCCATTCTCGGCCCCCGGTACTTATATGCCAGATTCCGAACCTGGGATCCTACAAGGAGGATTTTCAGTATGATTTTTTTTTGTAATGAAGCATAACCACAAGCATAACTAGGCCATAAAACAACATCATCATCACATATCCACTAATATAATCATTTGAATACAATGCTAAAAGGGAAATACATATATCAAAAATCAAAGCTCCAGAAGACAGCTGCATGCTCCAAGCTCAACATGCTACAACCTAACGCCACCTGCACGCATTTATCATGCATAAGCTCATAGAAAGCTTAGAGGGTGGTGAAAGTGTGTGCATAAGATAAGTGCCAAGTATTCAATGCAATATAATGTCGAAAATATTGGCAAGATCATGAATCATACGATAACAGAGTAAGCGAAAATACTGACAAGTCCATGAGTCATACAATATCAGAGTACGCAATACAGATTAACTATGCAAATAAGGAGTCATAGAGAGTCAAATATCAGATGCCGAGGGTATAATGCAATATGTAAATCCTGCTAAGTCTATCTAGGCCATATAAGTACAGAAAACATATCAACCCAAAATGCCATATGCCTGCGGATGCAATATGCGATGCGAATGAAATGACCAAGCTGGAGTGTGAGGTCGAGATGACAGTATGTAGTATCATAGGCTACGGGGTCCATCACAAGGGAGTTCTATCCAAACTAGTCCCATACCTAAATTTGGATAGTCATACTCAATGTGGTAAACTTCTGATCTCAGGTTAGTTGTGCACTCAACCGAAATCCTGGCCATGCTAAGGTACACGTAACAAATAGTTGCGCACCACCGGCCTAAGTGGATAGTGAATAAATGAATGAATGAGTATGCAATTCCTGCTCAATAAGTCCACATATCAATACGGTTCATCTCCGGGATCATCACCAGGGTGTAATACACTCCACACTGACTGCTGCCTCCCTAGCCACATAGCCCAGCGGGTGGAAGAGACCACAGTATCTGCCCGACCAGTAGTCTACCAATACCTACTTGGCTCATCGATAGCAGACCCATTTACGAGCTGGTCAAACTCAGCCTAGCTTACAACCCCCTCACTTGGGCAGATAAGGCCGCACCCCCTCCGAACAGACCATGACACAATGGGAGACGTGGCTTACTGGTATTCGGCATTCGGGCACTCATGTTCCACTTGGTCCAGACGTTGGGGCTTCTCCTGGCCTCGGAGGTTTAGGGACTTTCACCCACGGACATCCAAAGTGTCCAGATGCTCAAACCAAACATTTTCGGTGTCCCATCTGGCCATCCGCAACATGCCTGTGGAGGCCACGACCCTGATATCGCTAGGGCGTATAATGATCATGTCACACATATGCGAGATGCATGAGTCATACCGTCCAGTCATGTAGCAATCCTGCGCGTACCGCACGCTCATGTGGGTATCTCCTATCAGTGAGTCCCATAAATAATCTACCTAATGGCATATGCTATGATCAGTCACTACTCATATCAAGCATACATATGATGCATATGACATGAGTCATGGAATTATACTAAGCATGTTATATGGTGATGAACTATCCTCAAAACGATGATGGGCCTAGACGGCTTGCACACAACAAGTATGTGCCTATCAATGGGCCCTAGGGAGAGTTATAATGCGGACATTTAACCAACATTATTCTTACAATGTGGACGTCAAACCATCATTGCTCCCAAGGCATGGCCCGCCATAAACATCATTACATAAACCATGGGGAATCACTCATTGCAATGGACCTGATATATATCCCATTGGGCCTAAACCTATGGGCCTCAGATACATCTAATGGGCCATATCACATGGGCCTCATACACATTAAGGTGGGCCTCGACAACGGGCCACAAATACAACAAGATGAGCCTCATCACATGGGCCTTATATATATATATATATATAAAGGTGAGCCTCATACATCCAAAAAAGAATCATATTGAAGGATCATTTGGACCATGCCACAAATAGCAGTGGAGATAATAATTTTCATTGTTAAATAAATCACAGGGCCCAGCATAAAGTTTATTTTCCATCTAGTCTGTTAGTAAGTTCATAAAGACCTAGTTGGGAGGAAGAACAAATATCAATTTAACCCAAGACTATTGTGGTCCAAAAAGGACTTCAATGGTAGGCGTTCATCTCTCCACTGTTTTTATGGTGTGGTCCACCTGATAAATCAGCCTCATTTTTAGTCTTAAGCCTAAGATGGCTTGCCAATTGGATGGATGGTTTGGATACAATACGTACATCAAAGAGGACCCTACAATTGGGCGCACACGTCACCATGGTGGGCTCCACATAACCTATTACATCCAGCAGCTATAGGGTTGGTGTGTGGTACACCTGCCAATCCAATCCCATCACAGGTGGGTCCCACGTGGGGCCCACCATAATGTTTATTCCCATCCCATCTATTGACACAGTCACACAGACCCAATTAAAGAGGAAAAACAAATTTCATAACGATCTAAAACTTATGTGACAATCAAAAGGGTTTCAATGGCAGACGCTTAATCCCCACTATTACCTGCCATGTGGGTCACCCGAGCTCCCATATACGGTTGATTTTTGGGTGACTCGCTAGTTAGAGGGGACCATCAAATGCATAGTGCTGATGATCAACACATATTATGGTGGGGCCTACGGCTGGGACCCACGGTCCCTGCCTCTCTCACCCGAAGCGCAGTAGCAGGATGCTGCTACGCGTCCTCTAGCGTCAGCGGCAACGCCTGCTGCCTTGCATATTTTATTTTTTTTATTTATTTTTCGGAGGTTTTTTATAGGTGGGGTCCGCATTAGGAGGATTCACTTCAACCATGAGATGCTACGGCTCATGACAGGCTAAATGAGCCCAATATTCGAGGTATATTGGTGATAGAGACATCATGGTGGATTTTAATAGTAAAAACCACTGTTTTCTATGATATGGCCCGCCATATAATCGGATTAGCTTCATTTTTCGGCTCAACGCCTAAAATGAGCTGGGGAATGGGATGGATGACGTGGATTAGACCCATGCATCAAGGTAGGGCCTGCATGAGCGGCCCACCCAAAAACTTTAAAGCAAGCTTATATATATATATATATATATATATATATATATATATATATATATTTTCTGTGAGTACATCTCACTGTTTGTTCACACTCCACCAAGCCACGTCCAGCGTCCAGGGACGCTGGACGGATGGTGTAAATATATATACCATCAAGGTGTGTCCCACATGGACGTGGCCCCAGTTAATTGGATCAATTTGATATTTGTGTCTTCCCATCGTCATTAAGGTAGGGCCCACGTGGCCTGGACGGTGTAAATCCTACACGTCCATCAAGTGGGTCCCATGAAGGTGGACGACTTGGATAAAATGCATACATCATGGGCCATCAACAAGGGAAAAAGAGAGAGAGAAGGAGAGAGATCGAGTGATGGAGAGACCCTGACACTATGGGCCCTCCCTTCCATGATTTACAACATACATCAAGTGGGTCCCACTACATGTGGACCCACCGATTAAAAATTAATGGTGGAGATCCTTTCTCCACCAAAATGCAAGGTCTAGATGACCCTATTTATACAAGAAAAGTAAACATCATGATGGGGTCCATGGAGAATGGCCCCACCATGGAATGATCATGAAAATCAAGGTGGGCCATCGGCCACATCTAGGGTCCAAAGTGAGATCCATACCATCAATCGGTAGGCCTCACTTGGCCCATCACCAAAACATGAAAATCTAAGCTTATGAAACACCCACCGTTTCGATCTTCTTGGCCTGATGGAACGCCGAGCTCCTTGTGTCCCTCTTTGATGGAAGATGATGAGAAATAAAGGGCTAGGATGGTGGATCTTAGGATAGGAAGTGGGCCACACACATCACACTTTTCTCTCCATGGAAGAGCTTGGATGTCCACTCTTTTTTTGTTTCTTGGAATTTGTGAAGAGAAAGAGAAAGAGGGAGGGTGGTTGTAAGAGAGGTGATGGGTGTGAGTGATGGATGTGAGTTGATAGGTGTACTTGACATGTATGGGTGTGTAAGAGAGAGAGGGAGAGAGAGTTGACTTAGGGATTATCTTGTACTTGACATGAGGTGATTGATTGATTAATTGAATGATTGATTGATGGGACATGATGTAGAGATTCTCTTAGGATTGCAAACGTGTGGTGTTTTCCTTGAACTGAACGCGGGCTCACATCTCCTGGCTAGGGTATCGGATCAGTATACAAGACGCGGCCTCGGAACCACGGCAACGGTGCGGTCGTAATGGTATAAGTCTCGGATTGAGCTGACTTAGATATACAGAATATGACTTAGGGTCATCCGCAAATGTCCATCATAAGTCGTGGGTTGCCAAAATTCGACGGGGAGGACCGCGGAAACCTACGTAACAGTACAGGCTAGGATACGGGTCTTATAAGAGGGGTCCTGTGAGGTCGTCCCTCAAAAAGGCTGACCTAGCTTGGATAGACAGGGGTACCATATACCTGAGTCGATCGAAAAATGAGTCCCCTCACCAGACGAGCTGCCCACCCATCCTCCTAAGGGAGCAGTTGCCATCTTTCAGGTTGCCTTTCAGTGCGGCTTGAGGCTCCCTTTGCAGAGCATAGTAAGATGGGTACTTTCTCATTTAGAGTTGGCTTTGGGACAGCTGATTCCCAATGCTTAAAGAGTGTTGAACGGTTGTTGTCCTTTGGTCTGACCTCAAGCAGCCCGACCTTACTGTCGACGAGTTCCTTCATCTGTATCAAGTGAAGCCCAGTAAATTTCATAAGGGCTAGTACTACCTCTCCGTTTGGAGGGGGACCATAGGGGGCATGGTCATAGATGTCCCGAACTCCATTAAAAACTGGAAGGACAAGTGGTTTTGGGCTTCTGGCAGTTGGGAAGTACCGGGCTTAACTTTGCGCTGTGGCTTTGTTCCCACTGCATTCAATGCTCTAGGTCGGCTTTCATTGGATTAACTTTTTTGTAAGTCATTTCTCAATTGTTTGATCTCTGGTTTTGTTAGTTCATGCATGTCTTCTTTAATGCAGCTATTCCCAAACACCCTTCCCTCCTCGGAGACGAATCTCTTGCTTGGATCCAAGGAGCAAGGTCACTAGGAAAGGAAGAGCGATCTTGGAGAAGGCTTCTCCAACTGGAGCTTCTACTGAAATTAGGTCTTGATACCGAGCTCACAAGTAAAAGATTGGCTGACCTATAGGAGTTAAAAAATTTCATAAATTTGTAACTAACTTCCCTTCCATTCCAATGTAGAAATGCCTGAAGCTCGTCCCTTGCTAAATCCCATCTCCAAATGCAGGGCGCCCCTCTTAGAGGAGACTACACTGCTGAAGAAGATGAAAAAGCCGAAGATGACCTCCAAGAGTAAGGGGAGAGTTGGTCCGTCATCTCCCATTATTGTGGAGGTTGAGGAAGAGGCGACAGCTGAAGAGCCTACCCCTATTATTGGTGGTCGAGGTGACTGCTTGCAAGGAGGCCCATCCCGTAGAGGTTCGGGAGGCTGCCGAGCCTTCTACTGAGGCTCGGCCTGTAGAGGCTGGTGAGGCTAGCAGACCTTCTTTTAGGCATTTTGAGGCTCGAGAGGAGGAAGAACGTCCTTCTAGGAGAGTTCATGGAGTTATAGAAGAGCTCCTGCCTTGGTCCGATCGGAATCTAGCAAAGAAGGAATTCTTCCACGATTGCACTTCAGATGTAATCCTCACGTCCGTGATGAAGCGTTTCCTCGAAGTAAGTGAATCCTTTAAGTATTCATCATTTTTCCTTTTGTCTGTTCACCTTTTGATATCCTCTCTTGCTCCTTTGGCAGTTTGCCCCTTGCATGCTGAAGGTGCATCATGACATTATGTAGTTGTGGAAGCAGGCATGGGAGAGTGAGTAGAAGTTTTTATAGAAGGGAATTGAGGCTAAACAGTCTCTGCCTATGACTTTTGAGGTCGACTAGGCCCGCTTTGCTACGGAAGCTTGTGCTTTGGATCTGGCTGCTGAATTAGAGGCGACGAAGAAGCTTCTTACCAAGGCTTCTAATAGGTCGACTCGATGAGAGGCCGATAATGGGGAGTTAAAGGTGAAGCTCAATGAGGCTGAGGTAGAAGCTCAAGCGGCTATTTCCTTAGATTGAGCGGCCTCTGTCAAGGAGTTCAAGTCTTCAGAAGAATATTTGGCTGATAGAGATACCTTATACTAGCTGGCCTTTATGAAGTGCATCGAAGGAGTTAAGGAGGCCTATCTAGATTTAAACCTCTTTAGCTTTGAAGATACTAGCTCTGACTCTGAAGCCCCTGCTGAAGACGTGCCTTTCGAGTAGCCCCCTGAGGCTTAAAAACAAGCTCCCTCTGTAATTTTGTGAATTTTCAACGTAATACACTCCTTGGAGCTTTCATCAATATAATTCACTTTTTTGGAAAAATGCTTGTGTGCGAATTTTTCTAAGTAGATAGATCGGATCAAGTAGATAGGTCAGCCTCTGGGAAGAGGGTCATTCTGTCGATCACCTTAGTTGTAATAGTCGTAACATTTGTTTCAAAAGCACAGAAGTAGGAAATAGACTGCAAGGTTTTCATTATGCTAACTTGAACGTGATTAGTACATAGTAAGTCGGTATGAATCGGTTCCTCAGGGATGGTAGATCTTGAGGTGCTCAGAATTCCAAGGGTGAGGTAGGAGCTTACCTTTTAGATCTTCAAGATAGTACGATCCAGGTCGACTTGTACTTGTCACCACATAAGGTCCTTCCCAGTTAGGGCCCAAGGTTCCCCAGCCAAGTTCCTTAGTGTTTTGGAAGGTTCTTCGAAGGACTAAGTCCCTAGCTCGGAACCTCCTAACCTTTACCTTGGCGTTGTAGAAATGTGCTACTTATGTTGTTCGATGGTAGTTCAGATTCAAGCTTGTTCCCTTCTTTCTTTGAGAAGGTCGAGATTCAAAGCCATCAGCTCGGAGTTGTGCTACTTGTCAAATGACTCGATTCGAGCTGTTGGTAGTCTGATTTCTACTGGGGTAATTGCTTTGGCCTCAAAGGCTAAAGAAAAGGGAGTTTCCCCAGTAATCATCTGGGCTGTAGTTCGGTATGCCTAAAGAACATTGGGGAGTTCTTCTACCCACTCTCCCTTGGCCTTTTCAAGCTTGGTCCGGAGATGGTGCTTGATGATATTGTTGACTGCTTCAACCTGCCCATTGGCTTACGGATGTTGTGGTGAGGAGTAAACATTCTGAATCTCGAGGTTCTCGAGTATTCCTTGGAATTGCTTATTATTGAACTGCTTCCCGTTATTATAAATGATCGTACGGGGAATACCGAACCTGGACACAATATTTTTCCAAACGAAGTTTTTTATCTTCTGCTCGGTAATTTTCTCCATAGGTTCGGTCTCGACCCACTTTGTAAAATAGTCGACTGCAACTACAACAAACTTGGTTTGGCCTTTCCTAGTCGGGAGGGGACCGATGAGGTCGATGCCCCATTGGGCGAATGGCCATGGCTCGACCATAGGAGTCAGTTCTTCGGGAGGTTGTCAAGGTATGTTTGCGAAGTGTTGGCATTTATCGCATTTCCAGGTATACTGTGGAATCAGCCTAGATGGTTGGCTAAGAGTACCCCTGCCGAATGACCTTATAGGATAAGGCTTGGCTTCCAGAATGCTTTCTACAAATACCTTCATAGACTTCCCTTAGAACGTACTCTGCTTCATTTGGTCGGAGGCATTTGAGATAAGGGAGATAGAACCCTTTCTTGTACAAGATGTCATTGACCATGATATAGCATGTTGCCTTGATTAGCAGCTTGCGTGCTTTCATTTGATCTTATGGTAGTTTATCTTCCATAAGGAAATTGATGATCTGGTCTATCTAAGTTGGTTCTGAGCTTACCAGAAGAGTTGGCTCCGAGCTTATCGGAGGAACTGACTACGATCTTATTGAAAAAGCTATGGTAAGGTCGGATTCACTAATGCTCGATTTGGTAAGGAATTCGATCGGAATCGACCTCTGGATATCATCGTCATCTGCAGTGGCTAATTTTACTAACATATTATAGCCTTGGAGTTTTTTGCTTGAGGGATCAAGGCGACGTTGCACTTCTGAAATTTACTGATCAATTCTTTAGTTTTCCATAGATATGCTTTCATGCGTTCCTTCTTGGCTTGGTACTCCTCGGCTATTTGATTGATGACCAACTATGAATTGCTAAAAGCTTTAAGGTGTTGGGCTCGCATGGTGGCTGTCAGCCTTAGCCTGATGAGTAAGGCTTTGTATTCTTCTACATCTTTGGTGTAACACCCTGAACATTTCAATACCCGAGTATCGAAAGTTTTCGAGAGTTACCATGGAAAGTAACATAATATATACATGTGTATGATACAAATTTAACTATCCTAACCTTACATTTATTCCCTGACATGAATCTAAATGTTGGGAATGATCTCCATTCATAGATCCAACAATCTGACCGTTGATTTTGAGATAAGACTATCTATCATGTGATTTGATGTAAGTACCTTCCCTTGAATGAATTGGCAAATAATTCCCTATGCACAATAATCTAGATGAAAGTCCATTTGTAAGAATTACTTAGAAAGGCACATACAACCCTGTTGAACCATTAGATTTCACAAAACTCTTAGATCGGTAGTAATTACAAAAATGCCACTAACCTAGACCCCTGAATTCTAGATCACATAGTTCCCACAGTCCGTTTAATGTGAAATCTTATACCTTGCCTATGCATCATAAATCAGCCATAAACGTCGAATTTCAATCCTTAGATCATTGTAAAAATGACCCAATTTATGGATCAACCCCTTAACCGTTAATTTTAGTGTCCATCCAGTGAACAAAGACCATGGGAGGAGATTTCCCTTTTCAGCTATGCCTGCATGATTGTAGGAATAGATTAGATGACAAACAAACATCACGGTAAGGCCTAGAAAGGTTTGAACAGTGGAAATCACAACGCCCACTATTTCATAGGAGTATGACCCACTAGATCTTTGGACATGCTTCAACTTCAGGATCACCCCCTTGAATTAGATGGAAAAACGAATGGACGGAGTAGATCCATTGAATCATCATCGTGGATCCCACTCCAACTGGTGCATGTAGATAGTAGGAGTTTACCTGGGTTGTACTAGAAAAAAGGAGCAGTCAAACTCAGTTTGGCTCGCAAGAAGTGAAGGAGTTTCTCTCCTTCCCATATTTCTCACCGCGAGAGGTTTAAATGGATGACCATCTGATGCCACTCGTGGCCCACCATCGAGGCCCATATTGATGATCTGAACTGTCCATCATGAGTGAACCCCACCTCCAACTAAGGATCAGAGAACAGATCACTTGATGTGCACCGTGATCAACCACAGGGGCCATCAGAGCACGAATCGGTCCCAAACTTTGGGCCATTACTCAAGTTTTCCTTACCAGGCCAAAGAATGGATCAGATCCTCCAAAGAAATAGTAGAGGTGGGCCCCACAGACTCTAGCAAAAAAATCAGAATCCAATCCCTCTGCACCTCTTTCGCTACACCCGGTTATTGCCCATTTTCACAATTTAAACGAAAGCTGGCCGTCTGAGAACTATTGTGACCCCCCATCTCAACTGCAATGGAAGATCTGCACCGTCCATCTTGTCCGGAGGGGAAATCTGACCAAACCCTTAATTCTTTCTCAACCCATGCAATCAGATGAACGTCCGTTGCAAAGCCTATGAAAAAATGACGAGAAGGAAATACCATTCTAATTGTCCGCGTAGGAAATCCACACTAGGTGTCCAGATCGATCTGGACTGCCCATATCAGAAAGGAGGGGTTTCCGACCCCCTCCATGTTGAACAAAAGAAAGCTTGGGCAAAAGCCCGTGTGTGGATTCCCAGTTACGTAAGAAACTTCTGCGTAAACAGAAAACTGGAGGGTGTTGCATCCGTTTTCCTTACTACATAAACAAAGCTTACGCAAAAGGTTTTGGGATTGGACTAGATATAAAAAGCTCTTTCGTTCGTAAGGAAGAAAGAAAGAAAAAGAAAGAAAAGAAAAGAGACGAGAGAGAGAGAGAGAGAGAGAGAGAGAGAGAGAGAGAGAGAGAGAGACCGGTTGCCATGCGAAGGATTACATGCGACTTCAATTACGACAGATACTGGTAGGATCATCCTAATCCCTGACTAAGATTAAAGATTTGAAGTGTGAGGATACACACCTAACAATATTTGGGAGAGATCAAGTTTGATAAGGTGAGGGTTTTTCCTTTAGGCTTGCAATAATTTAAGGTAGTGTGAATTAATTTGTTCCCTCACATGCTTTGAATCATTCCTATTGATTCAGGAGTGATGATTCCTGGCCTTTTAGAATTTTATCCTTTAAAGGTTACAGTAATTTAAGTTGATATGAATTATCTTGCCTTTTACCTGTTCTCAAGTTACTATGATTTTTTCCCTGATTTTGTTGAAATTTTTCATCAACTATTATTGGCCCTTTTAGGGATTATGGTATGATATCAATTACAAGTGTTCTGAATTTATGTGGGGCCATGGATACAAGCCTTTCCCTTGCCTTATCAAATTTATTAAGTTGGCCCTGCCACTTGTCTCTTTATTTGAGTTGGCCCTTCCACTCGTCTCTTTATTGAGCTGGCCATTGCCACTCTCCTTATTGTTGAGTTGGCCATTACCACTCTTCTATTTGTTGAGTTACCCATTGCTATTCTTCTTTTATTGAGTTGACCATTGTCACTCTCCTCTTGTTATGTTGGCCATTGTCACTTTTATCTATATTGAATTGACCATTGTCACTCTTCTCTTTATTATAATGGCCTTGTACTATCTATCTTTAAGGCTGGGCATGTGTCCTACAATTTTAGAACCTCCATGATTCAGATCACGTTCTCTATCAATGCAAGTGATGTATTGAAGGTATCACAACTAGTGACTCAATATTTATCATGGACGTAATGCGTTACGGGTAGCGGCCCTCTTGGTCGGCATGTAATTCCATGGGTTGGTTGGCGTGGTGCACAAATCAATGTATGTAGATCGTCATACGTGTTACATCACTTTTTTGGGATTTGATGTTGCAAATAGTCACTCCATGAACACATCGTGTTACGTAAATCCCCCAACCACGTTGTTTTGTCGCTTTGAGATGTTTGCATAAATCTACGTTACCATTGGCCATGCCTGCGAATATCCGCAGTTATAGGATGTGGGTCGAGTTAGTTTTTTATGAATCATATTCCACAATGTGATGATCACTATGTATGATGAGCCGCACACACTTTACTAGGCATGCATCTCATGTATGTTATTTGCGCATACTGATACTCCTGGTAATAGTGGAATACGAGACGTATCAGAACCTTTACATTATTTTTATGAATCTCTTGAATTATTGTTAATCTTAAAGGATAACTATCACTATGAGTAGGGCGTTGACCCTCTCCAACCATACAGATGATGTAGGTGGTGTGCAGATTAAAGACCTAGAGGACTATCGCCTTCACTTCTTGCAGGCTAAACCGAGTTTGATTGCTCCTTTGGTCTGGTACAACGTAGGTATACTCCTGCTGTGTACATACACCACTTGGAGTGGGGTCCACAATGATGATTCAATGGATCTACTTCATCCATCCATTTTCCATCTTAATTTAAGGGGTTGATCCCGAAGTTAAAGCATGTCTAAAGATCAGGTGGGTCATACTCCTATGAAATAGTGGGTATTGTGATTTCCACCGTTGAAACCCTTTTAGGCCCTACCGTGATGTTTGTTTGTCATCTAACTTGTTCCTAAGATCATGCAGGCATAGCTGAAAAGGGAAATCTCCTCTCATGGTCTTTCTTCATTCGATGGATACCAAAATTAACGGTTAAGAAGGGGCTGATCTATAAATCGGGTCATTTTTACAATAATCTAAGAACTAAAATTTGATGTGTGTGGCTGATTTATGATGCACAGGCAAGGTATAAGATTTCACATCAAACGGACCGTGGGAACTATGTGATCTAGAATTCAGGGGTCTACGTTAGTAGCATTTTCATAATTACTACCGATCTTAGAGTTTTGTGAAATTTAATGATTTAACAGGGTTGTATGTGCCTTTCTAAGTAATTCTTACTAATGGACTTTCATTTAGATCATTATGGATAGGGAGTTATTTGCCAATTCTTTCAAGGGAAGGTAATTACGTCAAATCACATGATAGATAGTCTTATCTCAAAATCAACGGTCAGATTGCTGGATCTATGAATGGAGATCATTCCCAATGTTTAGATTCATGTCAGGGAATAGATGTAAGGTTAGGATAGTTAAATTTGTATCGTACACATGTACATATTATGTTACTTTCCATGGTAACACTCGAAAACTTTCAATACTCGGGTATTGAAATGTTCAGGGTGTTACAATCTACCCCCTTTAAATATAATTTCACCCCTGAATTTTAATACTTCTAATATACAAGACATTTTCAATGCCTTTAAGGATTCCCTACTTCCCATGTTCGAGATAATATGAATAGATGGTTGTAGTGGGTTTGAGCCTCATATACAGATTCTTTGTCTGTGCAGTATAGAGGATTTACTGGTATCAATTCGTAATCCTGAAAAAATCTTGATCCTTTGCTTGATTAGGGCATTGGGATCATTTGAATCTTCTAGGACTTAGAATTTAAGTTAAACCGCATAAATTTCATGTAAACATGGTTCTATTAATCCATAATCTCGATTGTCTCATACTCATGGGGAATATCACGAAATCTTGTATTCTCATAAGGGATAATTCCATGGGGTCTTAATAAGCTTTCACTGTGTGCTTTGATTATCTGATACACTACCCAAAATTATTTTTATCATCCTTATTGATTCATTATGCTTAAATTTTCCATGTATTACTCGCGAGGTAGGTATATATAGGACTAGGTGCGTATAATTGGCTATATGAATTGGGACGCTACAGTTGGAGGCCTGGAATTTGAATCTCAAGGCATGTTGCATACATACTCGATCTGGAGTCTCCAGGATTATCCTGGCCTCACTGGCTATAGAGTTGGATGAGTTGTTAACATATAAAGTCCACCTGGGTAGGTTAGGATCAGCTTGGTTGTCGCATGTTTGTTTGAGCAGAATGCTCACAACAAATTTTTGCCCGGGTAGGTCAGCCTGAATGGTTGGATCGGGATTTTGATCGGATGCTGGGGTAAGTTCGGCGATGAAGTTGGCTATCGCTTGGCCCTTTATAGTTGTTCGGGGTCGATACTATGTCAAATTTGTTTAGTTCGATTGCCCACTTGGTCAGCCTTCCTGAAGATTCAGGCTTTTGCAGCACCTGGCGAAGAGGTTGTCTGTCATGACAATGATGTTGTAGGCCTGGAAGTATGGTCGCAATCGTCAAGAGGAAATGACCAGGGCTAATGCCAATTTCCCTAAGTCCGGATATATCGTTTTGACTGAGACCAGGGCTTTGTTCACATAGTATACTTGGAGTTGCTTCCCTTCATGCTCCTTGATCAAGGCTGAGCTGATTACTGCATCTGAGACGACCATATACAACAACAACAATTCTCCTTGTTTGGGTTTGGAGAGGAATGGTGGCGACCCCAAATACTGTTTAAGCTCTTAAAAAGCCATTTCGTATTCCTCTGTCCATTCTGCAGCCTGCTTCCCTTTCAACTGTTTGAAGAAGGGGAGACATTTATCTATAGCTAGGGATACAAAGTGATTGAGAGAAGCAATTCTTCCTGTAAGGTGTTAGATATCTTTGGTTGTCTTGGGTGAATCCATGTCGTGTAGAGCTTTGATCTTTTCAGGGTTCACCTTGATTCCTCGTTGACTGACTAAGGATCCAAAGAATTTTCCCGAACTAACCCCAAAGGTGCATTTGTTTGGGTTCAGGTTCATCTGATACTCATGAAGAACGAGGAACATTTCCTCAAGATCGGAGATATGATCTGTAGCTTTGATGCTCATGACAAGCATATCGTCCATGTAGACTTCCATTGTCTGCCTGACCTGTCGGTCGAACATCTTGTTGACAAGAGGCCCTAGCATTTTTCAATCCAAATGGCATAACTCGGTAACAATAAAGGCCTTTGTCAGTGACAAAGGTTGTCTTTTACTTATCATATGGATGCATTACAATTTGATTATAGTCGAAATAGGCATCCATAAAACTTAGTAGCTCATGCCCTGCAGTAATATCAACAAGCTATCAATTCGAGGAAGAGGAAAACTATCTTTGGGACGAGCTTTGTTCAGGTCGGTGTAGTCGACACGGACCCTCCATTTCTCATTGGACTTTTAAACAAACACGATGTTGGCTATCCAGTCTGGATGTAAACCTCTTCGATGAATCCAACCTTGAGGAGTTTGTCGACTTCCTCTCCGATCACTGTGTATCGCTTAGGACTGAGCGATCTGCGTTTCTGTCGAATTAATCAGTGATTGGGGTCAATGTTCAGCCGGTGCACAATAACTTTTGGGTCAATGCTGGGCATATCTTCATGGGGCCATGTGAAGACGTCAGCATATCGTTGAAGGAGGTTTACAATTTTTTCCCGCAATGGAGATGTCAGGGATGACCCAATTTGGATTGTTCTAGACAGATCGGAGTCTTTGATTGGAATGGGGGTGAGGTCCTCCATGGGATGACCTCTTTCTCCTGAATCTTCTCGGGGGTCCAGAGATGCGATGGTCATCATCTGATGCGAAGCCCTTAGTGCCATCGTGTATCATTGCCAAGCTTCATGTTGATCTCCCCTGACCAATCCGACACCTTGCTTGGTCAGGAATTTCATTGTTAAGTGATAGGTCGAGACCACAACTTGTAGGGCGTTGAGGGATGGTTAGTCGAGAATCGCATTGTAGACAGACGGATAGTCTATCACCAAAAAGTTGATGATCATGGTTACCTGATTCTGTCCATCTCCGGTAGTAAGAGGAAGTTGTATTGACCCTTCGGGTATGACTTTGCCACCTGAGAAACTGAGCAAAGTAGTTTTGATGGGTCGGAGTCAAGACCTACCAATTCCCATCTTATTGAATGCCTGTACGAAGAGGATGTCAGCAGATGATCCGATATCCATGAGAATTCGGAATACCTTGCAGTTGGCTATGGTCATAGTGATCACAAAAGCATCGCCGTGCGGATGGTAAATTCCTCGGGTGTCCTCTTCGGTGAAGGTCAAGCTGCAGGTTTCTACCTTTTATTCTTTCAAAAGTCTGTTGGTAGTAATGATTTTTCATTCCGAGTCGAAGCGACCAATGCTCCACGTGTGGGCTCTCCGAGCTCGGTACAAATCTCCTCCACTGCCAGGGCCACTGAAAATGGTGCAGATCTCTCCAGTTGGCTCGTTGTTGATGGGTTGTTCATCTTTTGGGGTAGCCTGATCTCTTTGATGATTGACGCACTCCCCAAGGTGCCCGCTACGAATGAGCACTTTGATCTCTTGCTTGAGGTCGAAATAGTTGCTCATCAAATGACCGTGATCCCGATGAAAGAGGTGATATTTATTTTTACTCCTTTTATTAGGGTCGAATTTCAATTTGCTCGCCACTTGAGGATACACTTATCCTGAATCTCCATCAAGACTTGTTTGGGCGTCTTGTTAAGGGGAGTGTATGTCTTGAACTTGCTGTCGGGTCGTTTGATCGGACGCTGATTATCTCGCGATCGGTCGTCCTTCCTTTTCTTGCTCCCATTAGACGAACTAGATTCTACTTTTGATTGCTCTTCTTTGCTCGTCGATCCTTTGCTCTGGTTGGCCTTTCACATGGTAGAGGCTTCCTCGACATTGGAGTATTTTTACAACTTGTTCAGTAGGTCGACCATCGTTGTTGGCAAGTTTTTGTCCAATGAGAAGAGAAACTTGGGATCCCTCAATCCTCCCATGATTGTAGTCAGAGTGAGTTCCTTGGAGTGCTTTCGTACTTGCATTCCTTCGAGATTGAAGTGTTTGATGTAGGAGTTCTCCTTCTCTTTGGACGACGTGGAGAAGGTGAGAGGCTGGTTTGAGTCTTTCCTTCCCTCCAATGAAGTTGGTGACGAAAACCTGACCGAGTTGAGAGAACGATCTAATATAGTTCAGTTTTAATTGTTTGAACCACAGTTGGGCTGCTCCAGTCAAGGTAAAGGAGAATGCTCGTCATATTACCACGACCGATGCATTGTGGAGCTCCATCCAGACCGTGAAAGATTCCAGGTGTTCAGATGGGTTGGTAGCTCCTGAGAAGGGAGTGATTTGTGGCATATGAAACCTGTCTGGCAGTTGTGCCTCCATAATGTCAGCAGTGAAAGGAGGCTCAGTTTCCTCTATTATTGCTTCCATCGGAGTCAGAGCATTTGTAAGGTAGGCTTGTCGTATGTCTCTAATCTGATCCGGTAAGTCCTTGAGCTTGCTTCTCATGGTTCACCGCTCTCGGCAGTAGCTTCGATCGGAGCTTTATCATTCTTCTTTTGGTCCAGCTCATGGCGTAGGTCGGAAGCGGGTAAAGCTGCAATGCCATAAACATGGGAAGGAGCTGGCTTGGTCGACCCGAGCTGTTGACTTCTCTGGGAGGTGGCGGGCGTATTAGAAGGTTGAGGAGGGTTGTGACCCACTTATTCATCCTCCCTGGTGGTCCTTTGTACTTACTGAGGCTGTAGTTGTTCCAACAACTGCCTCATGGAGTTCATGTTGTTATTCAGCATCTCAACCTGCCGCTTAATGGAGTTTAGTCATCCCCCTCTGTTGCGAGATCGTTGAGCTTGCCTTATAGGACCAGAGTCATCCTACTGTTGGGAGGTGGAACCCCGGTGATTGTTAGGCTGCTATAGCAGGGTATGTAACGCCCTGAATTTTGAGGGTCGAGTAAAGCTCTACTCCCGAGATTTAGAACATCACTTATGCAGTATGTATGATGATATTCAGATTTCTTCCATGTTAATGAGTTAAGCATGTGTGGGATTATACTAAACAATACATCATACTCCAGATATAATTAAGTTAAGCAAGTGGAGGTCTAAAACATATCTATTTAAGTATACAGGTGTTTCACAAATTTCCTCCAGAGTATGAGTACATAACCGGGTTCAATATATACATGTATTATTTCAAAATGAACAAAATGAATATGTAAAAGTGTTCAACTAAGCCTAGATGTCCCAGTGGTCCCTGCATATCGGCACGAGGTCTACATCGACCCGCCCAAGAGTTGGAAGTAGGAGAATTCCTCCTCCTCATCCAAGAAGTCCTGCTCCATAGCATAGATGTCATCTGTACCTGCATCTAAATCAGAGTCTAGTTGGTGTTTTAAAACACCGTCCCAAAGTGGGAGTGAGTGATCAACTTAGTGGTTCTATAAGGCAAAAGTTACACATGTTATCAAGTCAATTAAAGCAGTAATGATAAAGCAATCATAACAATCACTTCCTAAGTATTCTTGTTAATGTAGGAATGGGGTGCAAGTAATGATGTATGCCCTCACACCAAAGCTCCCTCACATGTGGCTCCGACAACCTATTTCGCATATGACAATACTTTCTCAAAACGGTGCAACTCCAATGCCTTTTAAGCACATCCTAACTAATGCAATGCGATGCATGGTTGTGTTAGCCAAGTAATTAATTAAGCTCATTCATACAGCAAGTTTGGGAAGCTAGGGTACCTCCCTTTATATCATCGACCAGAATCAAAGGATCCATCTAGGTTCATCACTCCTACTTAAACACATACGATAGGCAAGTTATAGAGTTGTCACTCCTAATTAAACACATACGATAGGCAAGTTACAAGAAATTATACTCGCGGTCACTATGGGGAGGCTCGTCACCCCAGCGTAGGCCGACAACACAAACATGGTGTCCCATACCACCATGCTTGGCTCATGAGTCTTAGTTTCTCATTGGTCACTACGGGGAGGCTTGTTATCCCAACGTGGGCCGACAACATGAACACAGTGTCCCATACCACCACACCCGGCTCATGAGTTTTAGTGAATTGTGGTACTATGGTTAAAGTGGATCTTTACATTGGTGAGGGGTACCTTAGATTCCAGCAGTCGCATCCATACATGGTAAACACATAATAGGTCAATCGGTTCGTTAGCAAGCTCGATTGGTATGGGTACACATTGACTTAATCGACATGGAGCGCATAAACACCCCTCGTGGCCTAACCACTGTCGACAATCGTTGTGCGACCCGGATTCATCGAGTTACCCAATGTGGCGAGATTAATTTGGCCACCCGAACAGGGACTGTTACCGATTGCCTGGGATACATTGTAGCCTCAATCCTACTCATATGCAGCTAACAAACACATGTGATATTCATCTCAACATTTAACAAACAATCCAAGTGGATTCCTCATTTGGGCATTTCATCAAACACTTGCATTTTATCAATTAATTACATAGAGGAAAATATGATTACATAAAGGAAATTATACATATGCATGAGGCAATAAAGAATCCTATCTTAATACTCATAGTAAATACAAATCATCAGCAATTTCTCATTCAAACAATTCATTAAACACATAGACTAGGTTAGTTAAACATATGTTGTATCAATTCCCTATACAGAGAGATCAACATGCATATGACAATGATGAATCCTAGATCAGTAATCATGGCAAGCACAAATCATTTTCAAATGCTCATTCAAACATTTCAACAAACACATGGGATACATCTTTTACTCATCACAGTTCATAGGTGTATATCATACAAAAATCGACATATCTAAGACAATACGGTAGCAATCAAGTCAGACATAAATCATTAGATGACATGAAAGCATTGATAAACCGCAACCTAAGCGTTTATAGTTTGCACCTTTCGTTAGAATGCTCGACACGGACTCAGTCTAAACTCTACATTTCCGAAAATGAAATGTCGGGCACCTAAACGATGAAACTGGTTAGCTAGGTTAACGAAAAACTATCCTGGAATTCTACATCGACATTATGGTTGGTATTTCTTACCCGAAATCGTAGCCAAAAGAGATTTGGTAGCGCAATGGGGCGATGATTTGGCGTGTGGATTAGTGGAAAAAGTTTCCTGCATCGATCTCCTACAATCTCTCCTTCTCTTTCCTCTTTTCTCCACTTTTCTCCTCTCTCTCCCCTAGGGTTTGCAAAATTCGTATATGGGAGAGAGGGGGTGAAATGAAGGCTATTTATAGCCTCAAATGTGATGCAAATGGCCCTAAAGCCACCTTATACATTGTTTATACCCTATGGGTGGTCGTTTCTGACGAACGGGGCTCATAGGGAGGCCTACGACTCATCTACCTCATAGGGTATGCTCCCTGGCTATGGATCCATGTCAGGGCATGATTTTGGTGCGATCGGATAAGCCAATTGACCGTGGAGGGCCTGTCTTAGATCAACGGTCGTACGTGTTCAATCAGGGCCACGGTTATACGGATATGTCCAGGGAAATTTCCTTTCCCCATGGGTGAAGTTTGGTCACAAACTAATGGTCAGAAATCCTCAACTTTGCGTGAGAGTAAATGGCCCAATTCACTTAAGTTTCAGTTCATTTTCTAAAGATATTCACGTTTCTCACACACTTCACTCATGGCTCAAGTTGGACGTTTCTGGACACTATCTGGGCTTGATTACCGCGATGGTTGTCAAGCCTAGCAGGAAGGATACCTTTCTATAATTTCACAGTTATCGGACCATCGACGTGCAATCTAGGTCCGTTACCGAGTTTCAATGTACTCCCGAGAGCGACAGGCCCTTGGGATTTCTCATAGGTCATCAGGTAGCATTAAGCTAGCAGTACTCTTGATTCTAGGCCTTCCCATTTGTATAAATGGTGGCCCAAGCTTAATCCATGGATTACTTAGCTAAATTCCATCTAAGTTATATAACTGGACGCGGTCCTTGGGTTGTTCTGCTTGAGGTTGTACTCGGGTCTTTATACGGATTTTTCTGGGACATTACAGCATAAGATCTGGTGTAACAAGGGAGACTTGGGTTTTCTTCTTCCCTCTAGCCATCATGGTTTCTTTGGTAAAGCAGGTAACAACTTTAATGACGCTTCCCACAAAAGGCGCCAAATTGTTGATGCAGTTTTCCGGTGGACCCTTTGTTGAGGCATAAAATGAAGGATTAAGAATAAATTAGAAAAATGGACTAGAAGAAGAAATATGTGAGGAAAATGAAGAATGAAACAAAAATCATAGTGTTTGCGCAGACTCGCGCAAACCCTGGTGATTGCACGGGACTGCGTAAATGGTCTGAGTGGTTACGTGCAACTACGAAGAAGAAAATCAAGTAGGGTTGTTCAGACGGTTGAGATTTCATGGAAGGTGGGTCCCATGACACAAAGATCAAGGGTTCGCACGTGTGGAGGCCTATAAATACCTCACTCCCCCTCTCACACACATTTAAGATTCTGAAGAAGATCAGAGCTCAAGAGAAGTCTGAAGGTATAGAGAGGAGAAGGGAGGAAGAAGAGAAAGGAGGCTTTGTACAGGGCTGCGCAATAGCATGGTGTTGCAGGGAAATGAATACTTGAAAGCTGGAATTTTGCCAAAATGAATGAAGTGCAATCTTTAACAATCTTCAATCTTCCTTTTATACAAGAACATGAGTTCAAGAAAGAAAGATTAGATGATCAGATCCACACAACATTCCTCTTAATGAAATGATCAAATTGCAAGCCAAAATACTATCGGATTTGATATCCAGATTTAACATTTAAGCTCTTTTAATTCTTGTATTCTGGACATGCTATCTTAGAATCAAGGGAAATCAAAGGATGTAAACGAACTCAGTATGAATAAATATGATGATTGTTCTCTAAATATTTTCTCTGTTATAATTGAATAAGACAATCTCCCAAACTAAATGCATTTGTTTCTTGTCGAAACAAAATGGCGACTCTGCTGGGGAATCTTGTCTTATTTAAGATTAATATTGAGAAGGTTAAGGGAACTGTCGTCATAATTTGGCATCCTTTCGACGCCAAAATGACGACTCTCAATGGGAACATCCTTCCCTTCATCTCAAGATAGAATGTTTTATCATTCGAATACTAATTGTAATTTCATATTTTGTCTGAAGGTAAGAAGACAATACCGCGAGTTACAATCAATAGCAAACCTAACAAAGAAGGTGAATTTCTATTTCACTGCGACCGGATTCGTAGTGGAATATGCAACAAATCAGCTTTAGGTCATAAGGCCCAATCTCCTACAAGTAAGAATGACAAACCCCAAGTTATGGCTGGAGTTATATCTGCTTCGCCACCAGCACAAGAAAGTGATAACGACTGGATTGTCGTAGCATCTCAAAGAACGAGGGGCCGGAATGCAGTAATTGCCAGGGTGAACTCAGCTTTACAAAGAGTCAGTGGGCTAGTCACACGAAACGCAGCTAGAAAGAAACCCAAGCTCTCTCCCTCATCCATATACCCGGGGAAAATTGTTTCTCCGCTGACATTACATGATTTCCCAGCCTTGCCTGTTTAAGGATTCAATGGACAAAATAACAGAAGGGTAAGTCACTGCTGATAAGCTCACCAACTCCCGCATCACTCCAATCAACCGACTATTGTGGAAGTACGGGAAAATCAAATGAAACTCCTCTTTTTGTAAGCCCCATTGCATCGATATATTCCCATTCTATCTTAACCACAGCTTCATCAGGGAATAGAGAGGCCGCTATGTGTATGGCTGGAACAAATCAAGGACCCCTGTCGAATACAGAGGACAGTATGACTGAGATGGTACAAGCGTAGAGAACACTGATGGAAGAATGCAGAAATCTCTGGGAGGCTTTAGCAACTCTCACACACAATGTGGCCCAGATGGCAGCTCCCCAATGATGGGTACCATGAACGGACAAGAGCAGCAACCCGAAGGTTCCCAGCTGCGAAGGGCAGGATCACTCGGGTCCGCTCCTGTAGCAAGGGCGACAACTCAAGAGGAAGTGTGACAGGTCATTGAAGAAGCCGTCAAAACGGTAAGAGAATGTGAGAATGTTAGCTGATTCAGATACCGAACGTCGTATCTGAGAGAGTTATTAGATGTTCCTTTTCCAGTTAATTTCAAGCAGCCTGATTTTCAGAAGTTTAATGGAGATGGATCGCCAAAAGAACATCTAATGCATTTCATTACCAGCATGGGAAACTTCTCTACAGTGCCGAAATACCGCCTTCTGTTGTTCGATTCCTCTTTAATAGGTAAGGTGTTTCGATGGTACTCCAGTTTGGCACCAGGATCAATGTGGACTTAGGAACAGATGCAAGATGCCTTCATGTCAAACTTCTTTTCATCAGAACGTGATGTCAGTATGATAGAATTAGCCTCAGTACGATAGAGAGAAGGGGAACCCGTAGAGAAATTCATAGACAAGTGGAAAACATTAGGAGCTTCTTGCAAACAATTGCCAGAAGAGAAAGAACAGGTGAAGATGTGCTTGAACTCTATGGAGACCGGAATCGCATTTGGTCTCACCAGCACCGATATCAATACTTTCCGTGATCTAACCACAAAAGCTCATACTTTGGAATTGATGACCAGGAAAATGCCGATATTTCACTATGAGATGGCAAGAAGAGGACCTAATAGGTTGATTACAAATGCTGTCGATCATGAAAAGAGAAGTCATGATACAAGGGAAATGAGAGGAAAGAAGACCGAGCAGAAAGAAGAGTCAAGTCATCCTAGAGGCAGATTCGGTGAAAAAGGCCTAGGTCACTTAACTCTTATGAGGGGTTTGTGTTCGGAAAGGAAGACATAGTTCTTATGATGAACCAATTGTTGAAGGCTGGCATGATAGAATCACCTCCATCCAAATGCCCTGAAGAAGCAACAAAAACAAGAGAAAGAGACTTCTGTCGCTATCATCGTTTGGTAGGACACCCAACAGAAAATTGTTTCACATTAAAATGCATAATATAAAGAATGATTAACAGAGGTGAGATAATAATCGAAAAAGAAAAAGAGAGAGATGCAAAAGCAATAGTGAATGTATTAACTGCTTGAGAAGATATTCATGAGAGAACAGGGAAAGAACACCATAAGATTACGAGCAAAGCCGCCATAATCACATTGCGATTAGGAAGAAGGGTGACAAGTCCCTCGAGACAGAAAGTTGAACCAACAAAAGTAGAGGTTACCAAGAATTATCATGGCAATGATAAGAAAGAAGAGAAGAATGAAACAGGGAAAGTGACTTATGATGTGATAAGTCATTTGAAAGGTATACCGGCTCGATTAAGCTTTTACGACGCATTAAAATTATCAGAAGATTTCTGACAAAGCCTGATTCGGGCCCTATTTGACCGTGATGTCAGAGAAACGTTGCTTGTAGAAATGGAAAATGTAGAGCGCAAAGAGTAGGAGGATTGTATGCCAATAGTTTCCTTTTCGAGATGATTTAACCTGCGATATAGGGCACAATAGACCATTGATGATAGTAGGTCATATTCGCGGTAAATAGGTCAAGCGAATAATGCTGGATAATGGGTCTGCGGTGAATCTGTTACCATTAACAATGCTAAATGAACTAGGATAGCGTCGCTCTAATTTATGCCCTAGTGGAATGATGATACAAGGCTTTAATCAAGATGGGCAATGCGTGCTTGGTTAAATTATGGTAACAGTGGAAATAGGAGAGTTAACTACAGATGTCGTTTGTCATGTGATCATGCAATGACGACATATAACCTTCTCTTGAGAAGACCATGGATGCATCCGTATGGCATTATATCTTCCACCTTACACCAGTGTTTTAAATATTGTAAAGATGGGGTACAATACAAAGTACAAAGTAATAGCTGATGCAAGGCCGTACACAGAAGCTAAAGCCTTCTTTGCTGATGCTAGTTATTATGATGGGTTCACCAGAAAGGAAGAAAAGGAGAATGATGAAAATAAAGCCCTAGGAAATGCTCATATGCAGGTGATAAGAGAAGAAACCGTAAAGACAGAATCATCCGGGACAGTGAAAGCAAGAAAGAAATTCTACTTCGTACCAAAGCATCTGACACAACTGAGACAACCACCGTTAACACTATTATCATCTGAACAACTGAAAATCTTACAGTCAAACTATATAGTGCCGCTACCGTATGTTGAAAGGAAAAAACCATTTCTGGCTATTTCGAAGAGATTTCATGTCAAGTCCAACATGAAGTACCCAGAGCCGATCAAATTTTATGCCCCTTTGGAAGTGAAGACAGAAGAAAGGGTTGATAATAACATGGGTTATGGAAAATTCACATCCTAAGATGTCAAGAAGTACAGTCTAGTTAGCAAGAGAATCATGAAGAATTGATTGGCCTAAATTATGGGAAAGGAATGAAAATCCCAATCAGGGTTAATCATAAAAAGCAAGAAAAATTTCAAGGATTGGGGGTAGAGGCTTCAATGAATATGGTTATAGTTAACCTGGCAAAGGAAACAGATTTTGAAATAATCAAACATCCTGAGACAGCTCCGAAGCAGATGAAAGACGGGGGGTAACCAACAATTGACAGTTTGCGAGAAATAAATCTGAGGACGGAAGAAGAGCCACGAAATATTATAAGCGCTAGCCTCCTCGAACAGGAAGCCGATTAATATATCAAACTTTTGAAAGAGAATAAGGATGTATTTGCTTGGACATACGCAGAAATACTGGGCCTAGAACCATTAGTAGCAATGCATTAGCTGAATATTTCTAAAGATAAGAGGCTGATTAAGCAAACCAAAGGCGATTCCATCATGTCCTAATTCCTCTGATAGAAGAAGAAATAAATAAATTGATAAAATTTGGGTTCATCAGAGAGGTCAAATATCCTGAGTGGATATCGAATGTTGTCTCGGTAAAGAAGAAAAGTGGATAGATTGGGGTATGTGTTGATTTCAGGGATCTAAATGAGGCTTGCCCGAAATACAATTTTCCACTACTAATAACAGAGCTGTTAATCGATAATATGACAAAGTATGCTGTCATGTCCTTCAAGGATGACTACGTCGGCTATAACCAAATAAGAATGACTCCAGAAGACGAAGAAGCCATGACGTTTAGAACTTCATTAGGAATTTATTGCTATAAAGTAATGTCGTTCGGTCTCAATAATGCAGGTGCGACATACTAAAGAGCGATGCAGAATATCTTTTAGGACATGATACATAAACATGTTGAATGTTACATGGATGATTTGGTAGTCAGATCAAATAATCTTGAAGAACATCGCGAGCACCTGACTTCAGTCTTTCGCCAACTCAGAAAGAAACAGTTGAAGATGAATCTGGCTAAATGCGCCTTTAGAGTATCATCAGAAAAATTCCTCGGCTTTGTCATTAGACACAGGGGGATCGAGATTGATCCAAGAAAAGTCAAGGCCTTCTAAGATATGCCGCCTCCGAAAACATTGAAGGAATTGAAAAGCCTGCAAGGAAAATTAGCATACATTCATTGTTTTATCTTAAACTTGGCTTGGAGGTGTCAACCATTTTCTCATTTGATGAAGAAAGGAATGGAGTTTGTGTGAGACATGTCCTGTCAGAATGCGTTCGACTCGATAAAAGAATTACTGAAATAGCTTCCGGTATTAGTAGCTCCTGTGAAGGGTAAACAACTTATTATATATATCTTTAGCTGAAAATTCGTTGGGGGCCTTATTAGCATAGGTGAATGAACACGGGAAAGAAGTAATGCTTTATTATTTGAGTTAAACTCTAATAGGCGCAGAATGTAATTATTCTTCTATCGAGAAAGTATACTTGTCACTGATATTTGCAGTACATAAACTGAGACATTATTGCCTCTCCCACAATATAATTTTAATCTCGTGAGTAGATCTTGTAAAGTTCTTAATGACAAGGCTAAAGTTATCAGGAAGATTGGCCAAATGGATGTTGTTACTTTTAGAGTATATGATCACTTATGAGTTGGAGAAAGTAAAGGGGCAAGCAGTGGCAAACTTTTTGGCAACTCATCCTGCGGCAAACGGTGAGACCGTCAGCGATGAATTTCCCGATGAACAAGTCATGCTGATTGAATCGCCAAACACGTGGCAAATGTACTTCGATGGCGCTTCTCGAGCATTAGGAATAGGTGCAGGGGTAATATTCATTACTCCTCAGGATAACTTATTACCTTATTCTGTCACATTGAGTACTACATGCACAAATAATGAAGCTAAATATAAGGCTCTCATCATCAGGATGGAAATAGCTAGGAAATAAAGATAAAAACACTGCAGATTTTTGGAGATTCTAAGTTGATTATAAATTAACTGACGACTAAATTTGAAATAAGAAAGCAACAGCTCTTGTCGTATTATCGGAGAGCACAACATTTACTAGAGCAATTCTATCACATCGAAATCAAGCATGTCCCGCAATGTGAAAATGCAAGGGCAGACGCTTTAGCTAGCCTAGCGACAACTTTATCCTATCCTAATCGGAGTCCTCTTCAGGTAACAATAGAAGAAAGAAGGTTCTTACCATCATCAGAGATTATTGATGAAGTTGCGGAAGCACTCCCTATATCGTGTTTGGAGATGACAACAAACGACTGGTGCCAGCATTTTGTAGACTACCTTAAATATGATATTTTGCAGGAAGATTTAGCACAAAGACAACAAATCAAGCAAAGAAGCGAGTCTAGATAGACAAGAAGTAAGTCAAATGTTGTGAGAGGCTCACTCCGGAGAATGCGGGGCACATCAAGCCGGTCGAAATCTATTCCATCAGGTGCATCGAATGGGATATTACTGGCCCACAATGTTCAAGGATGCTATAGAGTATGCGAAACGATGCCACGAATGTCAGATCCATGGGGATGTCATACATATGTTCCCATAAGATCTTCATTGGACAGTAACTTCTTGGCCTTTTGCCGCCTGAGGACTCAATGTTATTGGTCCTATAAATCCGCCCTCATCCAAAGGAAAACAATATATATTAGCAGCAACAAATTATTTCTCCAAATGGACAGAAGCGATTGCATTAAGAAATGTCAAAGAAAAGGATATTGTCAATTTCATCCGACATACAATAATATATTGTCACGGTATCTCGAAGAGAATCATCACCAATAATGGTACTCCTTTCAAGAATAGGGGTATGGAGAAACTATGTCAGAAACTCAATATTCACCACTCATTCTCGACACCTTATTATCCTCCGGCCAATAGACTATCCGAGGCATTCAACAAAATGATTAAGAAAATACTGAAGAAAACAGTGATTGGAAATAAGTGCGATTGGGAGAAGATATTACAAGAGGCTCCGTGGGCTTATAGGACTACTCATCGGACAACGACTAAAGTTATGCCGTATTCGTTGGTGTAAGGCGTAGAGGCCGTCATCCCGATTGAAACACAAGTTACATCACTCAGAGTAGCAATGCATCAATCAATTACAGACGATGAAAATGCAAAAATAAGGCTAGTAGAGTTGGATTTGCTTGATGAAAAATGACTGGCAGCCTAGCAGTGATTGCAATTATATCAAGCAAGAATCTCTGCCACCTTTGACAAAAAAGGTCAAGCATTGCTCTTTTAAGAAAGGCAACATGGTGTTGATGTTGAAGAGACCGATAGTGGTTACTCGTAGGTCAGGGGGCAAGTTTGAGCCCAAATTGGATGGGCCATACATAATAACCGAAGTATATTCCAATGGAGCGTATAGAATTGTTAATTAAGATGGATGGGGTATCAGCATACTGGTCAATGCTCACTTCATCAAAAAGTAATACCCTTGAAGATGGATGTAGTTTTGATCCAAAAGATTATCAAAATAATGTTTCTATATCAAAAGGGGGCAAGAATAAGTGAAGACACGTATTCTTCTTCGTACGAATGAATAAAGGATGAATCTCAAGCATATCAAGACAATGTATCTATGATTACCGTCAAAAGTCAACTACTGCCAAGTGTTGATGATGATCGCCAAAATTAGCAACTATCGCTGTCGTCATTAATCAAGCCTTACTGAAATTGTTATCATCGCCAAGCCGATACACTATTTTAAACATAACATAAATGTTATCAAAACATTATCAGCAGTGGTGACGTATCAATTATTGATTCACCATTCATGGTAGTGGGATAAGCTTATACCGCCAACCACGCATAAAATTTACGACTGCGATGGAGCCTATCATTTAAGGCAGCCTAGTCGAGCCTATCATTTAAGGAAGCCTAGCCTATATGACCAACTACACATAAGGCCTACCATCATCGGCAATATATATATATATTATTCGGGCAGCATTGAGAGGCTAGTGGCCTTAAAAAGCCCGTATAGGCCATTACATGCATACCCATGCGCGCAGCGGAAGCCAGCGACTAAAAGCCCTTAGCGGCTAAAAATCCATAATGGCCAGTCACACATGAGACCAATGTCAATTGTATAGCTTCCAACAGCATCACAGGGAAGGAAGAAAGTGCCCTCCAGTGAATGGGTCTGACTTTGCAGATGAAGAAAAAGTGGGCGATAGTGTGCACTCTTTGGCCATTGTCCATAGATAGGCCAACCATGCGTAAGACCCTCCAGATTCCTAGCTTGATTTCAGTAATAACTCATAAGGATAGAGTTTCTATAAAATACCCCCTCATTGATGGGCTGACGGCCTTGGATTTGGTACCCTAAGGTAGCCTTGTGCGCCCCGTGAACTCTAGAGAGTTATTGTGGCTGACCCTGTGCATAAATCCCACCGAGTTCACGACCCCGGTAGCTTCACTGGGCCCCTTTGATGGATTGCAGTATGTGAACTCCTTGGCTGTGATAAGTCCAATGAACTATAAGAGTTACAGAGACCATTTACGTGAGACCCGACTCCAACTACTCATGAGTCTAAAAAACTATGGTTGCTCCACTACTCAAGAGCTTAAACTATGTGGCAATCTAACTAAAACTAAAATTTAGTTCCGCCTATCAAAGCAAATGCCATATAGCAAGTCCCATACTAACAATCATGATAAATTGTCATTTTACTTCAAAACTTTGTTGAAATATAACGTATTGTTAAATAATTGCATAAGTATATGTGCATATGTGCTCAAAGTAAATTGTGATTAAAAGACTTTCAAAGAAACAATTATCTTAAAAAATCGCAATGCATTTATATATATTTTGAAAGTCAAGAGAAATTACATATGTAAAAAAAAACCAAACAAAGTCTCTTATAATTCTTCTTCCATGCCTAATGCCGCTAGATATTTTTGCAAATCTTCTTTTAGCTGAACCTGAGCTACAATGTGTTTCGATTTAGCTTAAAGAATAATTTTCGCATGATTTGGAATATCAGCTAACTTCCTCTTTAAAGAGGCAATTATTTCTACATTTTTAATCAACTTAGACTTTTCAGAATTAGTAGAATGAATGTTAGCTTGCATTTTCTCCGGGATCTTCTTTATGTTCAGTTCTTCTTCCCAATCTTTTGTCTCCAATTGCAAAATTTCCTTCTTCAGAAGAGCGATTTGATTATGAATAGCCATCCTATTATCGGTGGAAGCTTTCAACTGTTCTTGAAGGGATAGCCACTCTTGATCATATTCAAAAATCATAGAAGTAATGTGAGAAGCCTTCTCCTTGGAAGACGCTAGTTGTTTCCCATATTTCAAAATCTCTAGAGCAATGCTACATTCTTTGCAAATTTTAGGGTAGTCACCAAATCATGGAATCTTAAGAGAGAGTCGCGTAAAAGAGAAACATTGATTTTGGCCATCTTCGGGCGCTGTTTAAGACTTCTATATCAATGTTCAGATCCGACCATTGATCAGGATCTTTAAACATGTGAACGGCCACTAACATGGAGTTTCTCATTAAGGTCAGCTTGTATGCAGGGACTTTCTCAAAAGATAACAAATCAGATATGGTGGCAACTGAGCTAGAGCTGGCTGTACCACTTAGAGGAGGATTCCCTATAAAATAATAAAAGAAGGAAGTTATGGTAAAAGTTATGTAAGTAAAGGATACAGAAGTACAGGTAAAGAAGAGGATGAAGATACCTTCTGCAGGAGTATGAGCAGTAAGGGGTTGTGTCTCTCTAACAAAAGAAGGACTAGGTCCTATCATATCAACAAATGAAAGGGATTTAGCCTCAGTGCTAGAGTTGATGGTTGTGGGAGTTGCTAGGTCCACTGGTTCTGTCGAGAAAATAATTTCATGGGCTATGACCCTTGGTACGACAAGGGGAGCTAAAGGAATGCTTGCTGAGACCGATTGTGTAGCGGGAGGAAGGTCTTTAGTGGGAATATCGCCTAGTCTAACGCTGACAGCATGAGTACCTAAAACAAAGAAAATAATGATAATGATAAATATAATAAATTTAAGCAAAAGATTAAATGATGATGAAAATTTTAAGGAATTTCTTACTTGGTGAGTATCCATACTACCCATACTCTAAGGGTTCATCTTCCTCTTCCATGGTTGTTGGAATTGTTGCAGGAATATTAGCATCAGGATGAGCCTTGACTTCAATATTTTGAGGAATTGTTAAAGGATGTTGTTTTCCAGTAGAAACATCTTCGATAACGGTATCATCTTCATCATCAATATTAACTTCTCCTTCTTCGAAATCATCATATTCGTCAACCTGTTCATCGTCTTCCTCAGTGTCATATTCAACGGAAGAACTACCATCAGATGACAAGGGTGAATTATCTTCCCCTAATTCTTCCTCTATCTCCTCAATTACAACTTGTTTCCCTTTCGAAGGGGAAATTTTTTTACTTTCTGATTGAGGGTCCTTGTCGATTGGGGTTGGAGAGCTCGAAGGAGCAATTTCTTTTTGATGGGAAGAAGGAGAAACCTGAGAGTGTGCTCGGGATCTAGTCATTGGAGAAGATGAACTAGGATGAGCAGGTTTAGGAGCAGGAGAAGGAGCTGGATCATCTTGAATTATAGCAATATTCTCTTGAACTGGAGAAGGAACTTGCGTAACGTCTTCAACTACCCTGTTAGAACGATCTCGAGGGACTTTTTCGAAGTCCATAACAATTTCATGGGCTATCCATCCCTCCAGAGTATTGGCAGGTTTTATTTCACAGATCGATTCTTCTAGAGATATCTTCATACAAAGTTGACTAGGTAAAGGTGCATGACTCCTCTCTGGTATAAAGCCGATTCCTTCTTCAAACTTAAGACCCTTGAGTTTTGGGGGAGAAATCCAGATTGGATGGGTTACTGGTAAGCACTTATCAACCAGGTATGACTGATGAACCCACTACCTCATATAACCGTATGAAGCATGGATTGTACGGTTGTTACCTGGAATCATGAAGCTAGATCTGACGCGGCCGCCCAACAACTATTTCCACACCATTGACCAATTATATGGGCCGGTACCATAGTTACGCATTGTTCTTGTTACTAGCCCGCAATCCTCTGGGATGGCTTGATCAAAGCCGAACTGGCAGGCAAATCGACTCAGATAGTGAGGTTCCCTCCACAACTCTACCCTTTCTCTCAGTGGAAGACTACAAGATCGAATAAAGAGGTAGAACGCCCTTTCCCCTGGTGAGAGTGCTTCGGTATCCACCATATTCATATCTTCTGTATATCTATATAAATAGAATTGGAAAAAGTCGATTGTATCGGTTGCTAAGATCTTGTTAACCACCCAGTCATATGACCTTTTAGCCATGGCTCTCTTCTGGAAGAACCATAAAGGGATATGCGAAGGGTGAATATATGCTTTCTCCGGAGCTTCGAAAGTCCATGGGAAGTAAATGCCCAGCTATCTAGTAATGTAGTTCTAAGGAGTGTACGTAGAGGAAGCTCCAATGGCAGGACTTCATGTGAGTCGCTACCTCTCAAGGGCTTTGTAAATAAAGCATAAGATCTGAGGAGTAAGGGAATGTTTATGGCCTTCCGCCATAGCACCAGCGGCAACAAATACAGTAGGGTGAATTACATCCACCCATTTTGAGCTAGGAAGAACGACTACACTTAACCAGTAAATGAGGAATAATGTGAGTTCTCCATCAAGACGAAATTCCACTCGGTCTTTTATCTTTTTGCGAAGATCCATCAACTCTTGGGAATAATAGCGTAAAAAAAAAACAAATGGTGAGAAATATAAAAAGCCTAAATATGATGAGAAGTGATTAGTTTATGAGGAGGAGAGTTACTAGAAGGCTCTGTTAAAATGTGCGAGCCATTGCAAGGAGAGATTTTATGGATGTTTGGGAACTTGGACATCTCTTTGAAGAGTTCCGTTGTTGTTTCCGAGATCGAAGCCACTCGGCCGGGCGAAGAAATGAATGCTAGATCTTCCTTGGTGGGGACAAATTCATCATAAAATTTCCCCATCAGTGGAAGGCCAACAATCCGGTGGAGATCCCAGAGTGTGATACTCATCTCTCCTATTAGAAGGTGGAAGGAATTGGTCGTGGGGCACCAGTAGTTGAGGAAGCCTTTCAAAATGGAAGTCTCCTTGTAGAAGTATTGGGAAGTGACTTCTATCGCATTGTACAGGTCGATCTTGATCAATGTCTTGGCATGCTTCACCATGATCGCCACTGCCCAGTCCGAGTAATAAGCGTGTAACGCCCTGAAATTCGGGGGTCGAGCATAACTCAGCTCCCGAGTTCCAAAACATCACTTATGCAACATATTTAATGATGGATGTATGTTGACTATATTAGTGCATAAAACATGGAATAGATTAAGCCAAAACACAGATATAATTCAGGGATAAGTGAAGAAAGCAAGCGGAAGACTTATAGAAATATATGTGTACAAGTGTAAATCCCTGAAGTACATTCACCAACCAGGTTGTATGAAAGTGTTACTTAACAAAATTATAAGTATTATATTACATCATTTAAATCCCAAAATAATCCCAGAGTCCCGCGCATCAGACCAAGGCTCGCTAGAACCCATATGAAAACTGCATATAAGAGAAAGCAGCCTCATCATCATCCATCTCCCGCTCTGCCTCAGAAGTTGCATCAACATCTGCAACATCAGAACCTAAGACAGAGTCTAGTGGGTGTTTAACACCGCCCCAGAACGTGGGAGTGAGTGATCAACTCAGTGGAACAATAAGGCACTGGTTAACATGTTATCAGTTCAATCAAACAGTAATGATAAAGAAGAACAATTAAATAAATCCTAAGTACTCTTGTTAATGCAAGGATGTATGCAAAATGATGCGTGCCCTCACGCGTACACCCTCAGCGTCTTCATCTTATGTTACGCATGACACCACCTCAAAGTGCGCCACATCTACAAAGCACATGCAAATGCGGTGCATGGATATGATTACCGAGTTGTTATTAGTCCATTTCATATAGCAGGATTGGGAAGCTAAGATACCTTCCTCATATCATCATCCAAACAGTGATCCATACTAGGGTCGTCAGTCCTAGACATCTCATACGATCATATATTTAAGGTCGTAGCAAAGGGCTTGTCACCAAGCAATGCATGCCTTTCATACCTTTATTTCCACAGTTCGGCTCGTCACCTCATTGTGGTATCCAGGTATGCTCGAGGTCACTACAAAGGGCTCGTCACTAATCAATCTAGGCCGACAGCACGAATACAGTGTCCCATACTACCATAATCGGCTCACGAGATTTGTTGCTCACTGGTCACTATGGGGAGGCTCGTCACCCCAGCGTAGGCCGACAGCTCGACCACGGTGTCCCATACCACCATGTCAGGCTCATGAGTCTTAGCGGATCAAGGTACCATGGTTATTAGGATTTCACTGGTAAGTTCGGTACCCTAGATTCAAGCAGTAGTGTCCATACATGGTGAACATACATCGGACAATCGGGTTACTTGGCGAACTCGACCAGCACGAGCGCACGTTGAGTTGAGCGACATAGAGTGCGCAAACACTCCGCGTGGTCAAACCACGGCCGCCAACTCTAATACGGCTCGGGTTCGTCTAATTACGTCCTACGTGGCGAAAGCAACCTCAGCCACGATCATGAAGTAATTACCGATTTCCTGGACTAATGCATAGCCTCAAATACATTACACTACAATAGATATATGAATTGAATGTAGAACAGTAAAGGAAACAACAACTCAAATCATGGTACATAAGCACTTGAGGAATATCAACTTAACATAAATGTAAGCATAAGTAATGCTTGAATTTAAATAACATGGAATGTAACTAGCAAGAAGGAAATCATGCACATCAATAGGAGTGTTGAGAATCACTTCTCAACGCTCGCAATTAGTGTAATAAGTTACACTTTAGATCATTCATGCATTTCTACAAACACTTAGAATACATGGTACAACATACATGACGTATGTTGAAAAATAAGCACTTGGACAATTCCTTTTACCAAGGAGTTGTCATACACACATCTAGCATGCATACATGACAAATAATCATGACAAACACAAGTGCATAATTTATACGTATACGGTACTTTATACATACACATAGAATACACAAATCTCAATATAACACATGCATATCAGGAACGCAACATAAATACAACATTTGCCATGTGAAAACCCATCCATAACAAGAATAAATCATTAACTGGCATTGAAAGCCTTGAAAACCATAACCTATATACTTAAAGTTCGCACCTTAAGCAAGGAAAGAACTCCGAACTGATTTCAGACGAGTTGTCTTCGTCAACGGCGATAGAATAACCTAAAGCAAGAATAGAAATGAGATACAACAACACTAAGACTATTCTAAGCTCTAACACAGATTAGGGTTAGGTTAACTTACCCCAAGATGAACTCAGAATCGTCAGAATAACGATTCAAAGTGAAGGTTCAAGGATGCAGAAGAATAGGAAAGAATCCAAGATGATTCACCAACTTCTCTCTCACTTTCTCTCTCTTTTCCACTCTCTTTCCAAGCTAGGGTTAGAGAAAATTCGTATGGAAAAGAGAGCTTGGGTTTAAGGACTATAAATAGGCCTATAATTGATGAAAATAACCTCAGGGCCAAGGTATACTTAGGGTATAACCAAAACTAGCCTCTTACGATCCAACGAAGCACTTCTGGTGGGCCTATAACCACGAAAGGTCGGACTTAAGCTCACTGACCATGGATCTAGGTCAGGCTGAGTTTTCGTACCGACCGGCTCTTCAGATCAGCCGTGGCAGACCACACTCAATTCAACGGTCACATAATCTCGATCAGGTCCACAAGCACAAGGATATGCCTGGGCCACCTTCCCTGATCAGAGGGTAAAATTGGGTCAGAATCCAACGGTCAGATAGCTTAAAATCATCACGCAAGCGACACGACTCAGATTTCATAAAAGCTTATTAAATTTTCAACCGTTCTCACACTCTTCACTTCAAACTCAATCAAATCGACCCAGAACATTACATGGACTTGATTTTTGAGGTGATGCTCAAGCCCAACTCGGTGACCGCAACAGCCTAAGATCATCGCCATTGGACTTTCGACGCGCGGTCCAGGTCTGATCTAGAACTTCCAAAAATTCCCCAGAACAACTGGATTTAGCGATGGATCCCAGATTTCAGAGTAACGTAGCGCTAACTAATCTACAAGTTTAGAGCCATGCAGATACAATTTAAAGTGATTGATGCAGATTTTACAAGCAATCGAGTATAGCGCTAATTACCCTAAAAACAACTACTTAAGGAAAGATTAGCATAAAAATTTCCAAGGTTGTTACAATCTACCCCCCTTAAAAAAAATTTCGTCCTCGAAATTCATACCTTCATAAATTCCTCAAGGATCAGAGGGTAGGTCTTTCTGACCTCAGCTTCAGATTCCCAAGTAGCTTTTTCCACACCATGATACGTCCATAGCACCTTCACAAGAGGGATAACCTTGCTACGCAATACCTGCTCCTTCCTGTCGAGAATACGCGTCGGTCGCAGTACATAAGTGGCATCCTCACTCAACTGCACTTGCTCCCAACTGATAATATGTGAAGGATCAGGAATGTACTTCTTCAGCATAGAAACATGAAATACGTTATGCACGCCCGCAAGAGGTGTGGGCAAAGCAAGGCTGTATGCTACCACTCCCACTCGATCCAGAACTTGAAATGGACCAATAAATCTCGGCGTCAGCTTCCCCTTCTTACTGAACCGCAGAACTCCCTTCATAGGAGAGACCCTCAGAAAAACATGGTCTCCAACCTCAAACTCAAGCGGTCGACGCCTCGTATCAGCATAACTCTTCTGCCTGCTCTGCTCTGTCAGAAGTCGACGTCGAATGATGTCAACATTCTCTGAAGTCACCTGCACCAATTCCGGGCCAAGCAAACTGCACTCACCAATTTCTACCCAGCAATGTGGTGCTCTGCACGGGCGACCGTACAACGCCTCATAGGGAGTCATGCCGATACTCGCCTGGAAACTATTATTATACGCGAACTCTGCATACTGAAGACAATCATCCCAACTATCTTTGAAATCCAAAACACAAGCTCGCAACATATTTTTCAGGACTTGATTCACGCGCTCCGTCTGCCCATCTGTTTGCGGATGAAACGCGGTGCTGAACTTCAGTTTCACACCCATCGCTTCCTGGATACGAGTCCAGAAGATAGATGTAAAACGAGTGTCTCTATCAGACACAATCTCCAGGGGAACTCCATGCAGACGTACTATCTCCTTGATATACAACCTAGCCAACTCGTCTGCAGAGTTAGTGACTCTGATCGGTAAGAAATGCACCGACTTCGTTAATCGGTCGATGATCACCCAGATAGAATCATATCCCTTCCTCGTCCTCGGCAACCCAAAAATAAAATCCATAGAGATGAAATCTCACTTCCATTCAGCTATGGGCATGAGCTGCAACAACCCAGGAGGTCAGCGATGCTCTGCCTTGACCTGCTAGCACGTGAGACAACGAGAAACAAATTCAGCAATCTGGACCTTCATATTGTCCCACCAATAACATCTCCTCAAATCCTGATACACTTCGTGCTACCTAGATGCATCGCAAGTTTAGAACTATGGGCTAACTCGAGAACCTCCCGTCTCAAGTCAGGGATGTCAGGAACACATAACCGGCCACGAAAACGTAGGCCCCCATCAGAACTAACACTCCAGTCGGAGTTCTCATCTGTACCAACCCGCTGCCTCATCTTCACCAAAAGCTCATCATCTGCCTGAGCTGCAACGATCCTCTCGTCGATAAGGGGCTGTACACAAATGTGTGCGATAACCTCATATGGCTCAACCACCGTAAGCTTCTGCTAAAAATCACGCATGAACTCCAACATATCCCACTCTGCTATCATCAGCGGAGCCGCAAACTCAATAGCCTTCTTGCGACTCAACGCATCTGCCACAAGGTTCGCCTTGCCCGGATGGTAAGAAACATCGAACTTGAAGTCCTTCAATGTTTTCATCCATCGGCGCTGCCTCATATTCAAATCACGCTGCGTGAAAATATACTTAAGGCTCTTGTGGTCTTAAAAGAGCTCGAACTCCTCACCATAGAGGTAATGTCTCCAAAGCTTTAATGCAAAAATGACAGCTGCTAACTCCAAGTCGTGCGTAGGGTAATTCTCTTCGTGTTTCCTCAACTGACGCGAAGCATAAGCAATCACCCTGTCCTTCTGCATAAGGACACAAACCAGACCAACACGAGAGGCGTCAGTATATATAATATACTTAACCCCTTACTCTGGCAATACTAGCACAGGGGCAGACGTCAACTTGTCCTTCAGCTCCTGAAAAGCTAACTCCGCCTGCTCATTCCAAGCAAACCTCAAATCTTTCCGTGTCAACTGCGACAACGGTCTGGCAATCTTCGAGAAGTCCTGAATAAAGCTTCGATAATAGCCTGCAAGACCCAGAAAACTCCTTACCTCAGTAACTGAACCAGGCTGCTTCCAGTCCTGCACTGCAGCTACCTTGGCAAGATCGACGGCTATTCCTTCCTTGGACACCACATGTCCCAGGAACTTGACTTCCTATTTCCAGAAATCACACTTCTTGAACTGCGCGAAAAGCTGATGCTTCCTGAGAGTATCCAAAACCGCTCTTAAGTGCTCCTCGTGTTCTGTCCGACTCGCCGAATGAATCAAGATGTCATCGATAAAGACAATGACGAATCGGAACAAGAACGGCCGAAACACCCTGTTCATCAGATCCATGAACACGGTCGGTGCGTTCGTCAGACCGAACGGCATCACAAGGAACTCATAATGACCGAAGCTAGTCCTGAAAGCGGTCTTCTGCACGTCCCCATCCTTGACGCGCAACTGATGATACCCTGACTGCAGATCAACCTTCGAAAAGTACTGTGCCCCCTTCAACTGATCAAACAGATCATCAATCCTGGGCAAAGGGTACTTATTCTTCACAGTTACCAAATTCAACCTGCGATAATCAATACACAATCACAAGGAACCATCCTTCTTCTTCACAAACAGAACAGGTGCTCCCCAAGGAGACACACTAGGCCGAATAAAACCCAAGTCCAGCAAACCAACTATCTGCTTCCTCAACTCCTCCATTTCACTCGGAGGCATACGATAGGTGGGTAAAGAAATGGGCGCCGCACCAGGCATGAGGTCGATAGCAAAATCAATCTCACGCTGGGAGGTAATCCAGGAATCGACTCAAACACATCTTCAAATTTTCAAACTACCGGTGTACTAACCAACGCCGATTCAGCCATACTCTCCAACAGAGAAGAATAATAATCAATACGAAGAGGGTAACTGACCTAAACTGGGAAAGTAACAGTCTCGCCCTCAGGTCCATGGATCGTCACTAACCTAGCTTCACAATCAATCTCAGCTCGCATCCTCGTAAGCCAATCCATACCCATAATAACATCGTAGTGATAAAGCGGTGCGACTAAGAAAGCCAACATGCATTCCATTAAACAAAATTGTCGCAATACAAGTAGTGCAACATTACATGAATCACGACTAGGAAAGCATGTGAACAACAACATCTAACACTTCAAACAACCACAGCAACTATAAACAACTACAACAACTCCAACTACAAAGCCAACAACGGCTACACACAGAAAGAAAAACAACAAACAAAGTAAAGGACGGCCACAACGATGCTACTCGTCGGAATCAGGAGATGGAGGCGAGGCACCCTTATCCTGCAAGTAACACAGGATAGACTTCAGAGTTCGAGTCACCTTCTTAAACTTATGTTTAACAAGGCCTCGAAGATCAACAATATCCTGGCATAAAATAGCCTGCCCTTCTTCAAGCCGTGTAAGACGGGCATCTCTGGCAGTCTGCTCTGTGCCCTGCTCTGGCGCCACAGGAGGAGATCTATCACTCGAATCCTGTGCCTCATCCTCTTCCTCGTCCTGCTCTGTTTCTTCCTCAATCTCCGCACCACCTTCAGCATAACTCTCTTCATCACCGCTCTCAGACTCAGCCTCACTCTCTGAGGCATGCTGACCTGAACCGATCTCCATCTGCTTAAGAGTCCTCAGGTTAATATGATGAACAGGAACCGGCTTCTCAGCTCCAAGCCTATAGCCAAACTCATGTGCAACTTACAAATGAGGTGGCCAAATGGAAGCGACTCGGTCCTTCTACTCGAACGAGCGATGAGAATAATCTGGCGTAGGACATATGTCGGCACACACAACTTCGCTTCCTGCCCCACCTGATATAGGAAATCCACCATCAGGCGCGTACACTCGCTGCGGTTGCTCCACCTTGGGTATACATTGAACGTAAATATGTGGTGAAGTAAACGGAAGTCGTCCGTCATGTAGGTAGCCAGAAGACTCCTATTCGGCTGCCATTCGACCAGACGACCACACAAAGATCGGGTGCGACGATCCCACTCGCGCACACTATTCAGATTCTTCTCGCTGGCATGCACTTCACCAAGTGACACCTTCAGGAGTCGGGTATCAAAGCAACATTGACAATACCCACTTGACTGCTACCATAAGGAATCTTGAACTGCAGACGCTCCAGCGAAGGATCAAGAATATTGGCATAAAAGGTTCGAACAGTGCTAGCATTCACGCGATACTCGCCTTCGAACAAGGGACCTCAACCAGCCCCTTCTAGGCACTCCAACAAGAAAAACTCACCAAAGAGCCGCGGATCAACATGAGCCTCAAAAAGGACTCTACGGCCTTCATAGACTCCATGCGACAACTCCGCCAACAAAGTTCTACCAATGGGAGCTCGAGGATCGAGGTCCCGCTTGGTCTGAAATTCACGAGAGGCGGACGTGCTCGCGGCGGCACCTCTCGGCCTCCGTGCACGTGTTGGGCAGCTCGGCCCGGCTACATCCACGGGCGCTCTCTTCTTCCCCATCAAGGAAAGAAGGGAAGAAATGAAAAAGATGGCCGTCACAATCTCAAAAAGGGCCATGAGAAATGAGAGAAAGAGAGAAATAGGAAGATGGTGAAGCTTCCACACACTTGAGAGCCAAAAAGGGAAAGTAGGAGCTCAAATGAGAAGGAAAGAAAGGGAAATCAGCAATGGGAATGAATGTTTTGAGATGGGGTGATGGGTTTGCATGAAAAATGGAAGAAGAAGAAGATTTGGGAGAGATTTGGAAGGATTTGGAGAAGGTTTTCAAGAAAGGGAGAGCTTGGGAGGGGTGTTTGTAAAGGAAATAGATGAAAGAAAGGGTTTTAAGGTGAAAACCGTGGAGGGGTGGGCCACACAAGGCCTAGGATTCATCAGCCCGCGCCGGCCCAGCCCGCCTGGCCAGCTGATCGGCGAGCCCTCGCTGAACCGGCGATGGCATCACCGGTCTCTGGACTGACCGGCGATGCCTCGCCATTTGGGCGAGGTCCTCCTGGTCCCTCATGGTTAGAAATGTGTGGTTCCCCCCTGGGCCCCACAGGAAATGCCCCGATCGGCCCCTTGCATGATTTGACGCCTATCGGGCCATTCTGGCAGAAATCTGATTCAAATAAAGATTTCTTGAAGGTTTAAGGGTTAAAAAGGGAAGATAGACCATCTAAACTCATTAATAGATGGTCTAGGGAAGGTTTCGGGTCGCTGTGTGTGATCAGGTAAGAGTACAGATTCGATCTCGGCGAAGGTTTTAGGAAACTTTCGCCGATAGAAACTACGGAGCACAAACACAAAATCTATGATAGACCCACACCTAAATTCACTAAAGTGGCGACAACGTGCGGTGTGTGACCATAACCCAGGTCCGGTTTAATCCATATCATGCTCTGATACCAACTTGTAATGCCCTGAAATTCGGGGGTTGAGCATAACTCAGCTCCCGAGTTCCAAAACATCACTTATGCAACATATTTAATGATGGATGTATGTTGACTGTATTAGTGCATAAAACATGGAATAGATTAAGCCAAAATACAGATATAATTCAGGGATAAGTGAAGAAAGCAAGCGGAAGACTTATAGAAATATATGTGTACAAGTGTAAATCCCTGAAGTACATTCACCAACCAGGTCATATGAAAGTGTTACTTAACAAAATTATAAGTATTAGATTACATCATTTAAATCCCAAAATAATCCCAGAGTCCCGCGCATCAGACCAAGGCTCGCTAGAACCCGTCTGAAAACTGTATATAAGAGACAGCAGCCTCATCATCATCCATCTCCCGCTCTGCCTCAGAAGTCGCATCAACATCTGCAACATCCGAACCTAAGACAGAGTCTGGTGGGTGTTTAACACTGCCCCAGAACGTGGGAGTGAGTGATCAACTTAGTGGAACAATAAGGCACTGGTTAACATGTTATCAGTTTAATCAAACAGTAATGATAAAGCAGAACAATTAAATAAATCCTAAGTACTCTTGTTAATGCAAGGATGTATGTAAAATGATGCGTGCCCTCACGCGTACACCCTCAGCGTCTTCATCTTACGTTACGCATGACACCACCTCAAAGTGCGCCACATCTACAAAGCACATGCAAATGCGGTGCATGGATATGATTACCGAGTTGTTATTAGTCCATTTCATACAGCAGGATTGGGAAGCTAAGATACCTTCCTCATATCATCATCCAAACAGTGATCCATACTAGGGTCGTCAGTCCTAGACATCTCATACGATCATATATTTAAGGTCGTAGCAAAGGGCTCGTCACCAAGCAATGCACGCCTTTCATACCTTTATTTCCACAGTTCGGCTCGTCACCTCATTGCGGTATCCAGGTATGCTCGAGGTCACTACAAAGGGCTCGTCACTAATCAATCTAGGCCGACAGCATGAATATAGTGTCCCATACCACCATAATCGGCTCACGAGATTTGTTGCTCACTGGTCACTACGGGGAGGCTCGTCACCCCAGCGTAGGCCGACAGCTCGACCACGGTGTCCCATACCACCATGTCCGGCTCATGAGTCTTAGCGGATCAAGGTACCATGGTTATTAGGATTTCACTGGTAAGTTCGGTACCCTAGATTCAAGCAGTAGTGTCCATACATGGTGAACATACATCGGACAATCGGGTTACTTGGCGAACTCGACCAGCACGAGCGCACGTTGAGTTGAGCGACATAGAGTGCGCAAACACTCCGCGTGGCCAAACCACTGCCGCCAACTCTAATACGACTCGGGTTCGTCTAATTACGTCCTACGTGGCGAAAGCAACCTCAGCCACGATCATGAAGCAATTACCGATTTCCTGGACTAATGCATAGCCCCAAATATATTACACTACAACAGATATATGAATTGAATGTAGAACAGTAAAGGAAACAACAACTCAAATCATGGTACATAAGCACTTGAGGAATATCAACTTAACATAAATGTAAGCATAAGTAATGCTTGAATTTAAATAACATGGAATGTAACTAGCAAGAAGGAAATCATGCACATCAATAGGAGTGTTGAGAATCACTTCTCAACGCTCGCAATTAGTGTAATAAGTTACACTTTAGATCATTCATGCATTTCTACAAACACTTAGAATACATGGTACAACATACATGACGTATGTTGAAAAACAAGCACTTGGACAATTCCTTTTACCAAGGAGTTGTCATACACACATCTAGCATGCATACATGACAAATAATCATGACAAACACAAGTGCATAATTTATACGTATACGGTACTTTATACATACACATAGAATACACAAATCTCAATATAACACATGCATATCAGGAACACAACATAAATACAACATTTGGCATGTGAAATTCCATCCATAGCAAGAATAAATCATTAACTGGCATTGAAAGCCTTGAAAACCATAACCTATACACTTAAAGTCCGCACCTTAAGCAAGGAAAGAACACCGAACTGATTTCAGACGAGTTGTCTTCGTCAACGGCGATAGAATAACCTACGGCAAGAATAGAAATGAGATACAACAACACCAAGACTATTCTAAGCTCTAACATAGATTAGGGTTAGGTTAACTTACCCCAAGATGAACTCAGAATCGTCAGAATAGCTATTCAAAGTGAAGGTTCAAGGATGCAGAAGAATAGGAAAGAATCCAAGATGATTCACCAACTTCTCTCTCACTTTCTCTCTCTTTTCCACTCTCTTTCCAAGCTAGGGTTAGAGAAAATTCGTATGGAAAAGAGAGCTAGGGTTTAAGGACTATAAATAGGCCTATAATTGATGAAAATAACCTCAGGGCCAAGGTATACTTAGGGTATAACCAAAACCAGCCTCTTACGATTCAACGAAGCACTTCTGGTGGGCCTATAACCACGAAAAGTCGGACTTAAGCTCACTGACCATGGATCTAGGTCAGGCTGAGTTTTCGTACCGACCGGCTCTTCAGATCAGCCGTGGCAGACCACACTCAATTCAACGGTCACAGAATCTCGATCAGGTCCACAAGCATAAGGATATGCCTGGGCCACCTTCCCTGATCAGAGGGTAAAATTGGGTCAGAATCCAACGGTCAGATAGCTTAAAATCATCGCGCAAGCGACACGACTCAGATTTCATAAAAGCTTATTAAATTTCCAACCGTTCTCACACTCTTCACTTCGAACTCAATCAAATCGACCCAGAACATCACATGGACTTGATTTTTGAGGTGATGGTCAAGCCCAACTCGGTGACTGCAACAGCCTAAGATCATCGCCATCGAACTTTCGACGCACGGTCCAGGTCCGATCCAGAACTTCCAAAAATTCTCCAGAACAACTGGATTTAGCGATGGATCCCAGATTTCAAAGTAACGTAGCGCTAACTAATCTACAAGTTTAGAGCCATGCAGATACAATTTAAAGTGATTGATGCAGATTTCACCAACAATCGAGTATAGCGCTAATTACCCCAAAAACAACTACTTAAGGAAAGATTAGCACAAAAATTTCCAAGGTTGTTACAAAGCGTGGGAAGTTAGAAGGCCCCTGGTTCTGAACTCTTCTTGGCCCTAGATTGATTTGCAGTCGCTGAAGCGTTGTTGGACTGTCTCGTAGAAATGAGTGGGAAATAAGGAATGGGGGTCATGGGAAGGGACAAGGAAATTCATGGGATGAGCTTTGCCAATTTTTTGTCTTGGCTTCTTGGCTAAGAGAGTTCCTTCCAGTATGTGGGGTTCTTTCATCACCGAAGATGATGTATACATAAGCTTCTCTCTATCCATTTGATCAGAGGGTTTGTAGTTGAGGATGGATTGATGACGATGGAGGTCTAGTGGAATGATGGTCATGCCTTCTCGGTGAGGGTTATTAAACTTCATTATTCCCTTGATAACTCGAACTATTTCCCAAGAGTTTTGAAGCCTCTTCTTGTTATGTTTCTTCACCTTTTCTTGGAATTCTTTAGCCTTATTCCGGCAAGGCTTCTTTAATTTGGATGGAGGAGTGGTACCTTCTCTGGCTAGAGGTTTTTGGCTAATAGTCTGGAGATGAGTCATTGACTTAAGCCATTCTTCCCAATCATATTCATGATCAAGTTTTGGGGGCCTTTCAATATCGTCCATCGAGATGGCTCTATGAATCGAAGAAGGTAATGAATTGATATGATCAGTGAAATCGAATGTGGGAACGACAGGTTCTTTTATGTAGGTAGGGCGCTTGCTAGTGGTTTTGCAATGCTTCCTTTGCGGTTGTTCTGAGGGTGGAGACGGAGAAGGTTCAGGAGCATGCAAAGAAGATGGGTTTGGTAAATCTTGGTGAAAAGGTTGCGCAGTGGGTGATTCAACAAGGAGGAATGTTCTCTTGGTGCGGGCCGTGGTAAACTGAAGAAGATAAGTATTGGAGTTAAAGGATTTCTTGGAGAGTACAATGTTTGAAAGATTCAAAGTATGGGGTTTCTTTGAACTTAGAGATTTTTTGAGGAAAAGGGTTGATTGCATGGGCGTGCGCAAACAGAGTCAGTTGCGTAGAGTCCCGTTAAGTGTATTTCCTTCACACAGACAGAATGTCTGTTGCACGGAACGTGCGTGTAAAGGCGTGCAGTTGCCCAGAGATTCTTCGGTCGGGCAGAGCTTCATCAAGAAAATAGAAAGTAAAAATAAGAGATTGGTTCTAGTATTTATAGAGGGAAGAGACCCGATTATGGACCTGATTGTCCTTTATATGGGTGTGCACAAACAAACTGGAAACAAGGAAAAAAGAAAGGAGATTGATCCTATTTCTTTATTTTAAAGAACAAAGAGAGGATCAAGGGGGCATCTGTTGAGGCATAAAATGAAGGATTAAGAATAAATAAGAAAAAGGGACTAGAAGAAGAAATATGTGAGGAAAATGAAGAATGAAACAAAAATCATAATGTTTGCACAGGCCTACGCAAACCTTAGTGATTGCGCGAGACCGAGCAAACATTGGTGATGGTTATGCGCAGCTGCAAAGAAGAAAATCAAGCATAGTTTTTCAGATGGTTGAGATTTGATGGAAGGTGGGCCCCATGGCACAAAGATCGAGGGTTCGCACATGTGGAGGCCTATAAATATCCCACTCCCCCTCTCATTTGCACACATTGAAGATTCTGAAGAAGATCAGAGCTCAAGAAAAGAAGAGAAGTCTGAAGGATCAAGAGGAGAAGGGAGGAAGAAGAGAAAGGAGGCTTTGTACAGGGTTGCGCATTAGCATGGTGTTGTGCAGAAATGAATAATAGAAAGCCAAAATTCTGCTGAAATGAATGAAGTGCAATCTTCAACAATCTTCAATCTTCCTTTTGTATAGGAACATGAGTTCAAGAAAGAAAGATCAGATGATCAGATCCATACAACATTCCTCTCAATGAGATGATCAAATTACAAGCCAAAATGCTGCCGAATTTGATATCCAGATTTGACATTTAAACTCTTTGAATTCTTATATTCTGGACATGCTATCTTAGAATCAAGGGAAATCAAAGGATGTAAACGAACTCAGTATGATTAAATATGATGATTGTTCTCTACACATTTTCTCTGTTATGATTGAATAAGACAATCTCCCAAACTAAATGCATTTGTTTCTTGTCGAAACACCCTTCTTAGACCCTTGGATGCCTACACACAAAACGAAACAAGGAAGACCCTAGCTAATGGAGGGGACCCTCCGATGCCAAAGTCAGGGATCTGGGTCTTTATAGAAGTGATCTTTAGAGAAAAAGAGTCACCAACGTGCAAGAGTTTTTGGGTTATGTTTCAATGTGTACCTTTCAACGTTTAGGGGCTTCCCCTTTTATATGAGAGGAAAGATCACACAATCAGAAGATCTTGTTTGTTAGAGGGAAGATCACACCGTTGGAGATCCTTTCCATTTCAAGACTCCTCATATCTCAGAGATCTTCCTGAGATCTTTGGGATTCCAACCCTATCTTCTGGGATTCTAGGAGAGATCCCCGGGTCGTTTCCCTTGCATGGGAGCGAAGTCTCAGTAAGGCCGATAGATCTATCCATATCATAGATAAGGTTGGACGGTAAAGACAGACAATGCCTTCGAGATAGATAATACCAAGCTATCAGTAGGTTGGTATCACTCTAACGATAACATCGACTAAGCAAGCTCTAGATGTCCTTGACTCCAGTAGTCTTTAGCTACCTTTGTTGGTCTTGACAGCCCTGTCATGCTATTCTTCGAGGAAGCTCGTCGAAGGTTATGCTGACCTAAGGTCGAGCCGACCTATCTTATGGTCGGCCCTTCTCTGATAGTGGTAATCTTTCGAGTAGCTTGGCCCATTGGTTCATGTTGATTGTTGGTTTGGCCTCTTTCCATGAGTCACTCCAATTTTCTCATAACACTATTATTAGTTCTCTAGGGATATGGTACACATTGTTTGAAAGCCCAACTTCACGTGTGACCACAAATTATCGGTCCCGACAATCATAACTAGGGCTGAAAGTTGAGCGGGTTGGTGCCTAACCCTAGCCCAACCCAAGGTTCCGATACCTCAACCCTAACCCAACTCAAGGTTCCTATACCTCAACCCTAACCCAACCCAACCCAACCTCAGGTTGGGAATTCTCAACCCAAGCCCAACCCAAGCGGTCTTGGTCGGGTTGGTTGGGTTAGTTGGGCGGATACATGTTATTATTTTTGTTATTACATTAGTCTATTATATTTCTATACACGTCTTATTTTTTGTACCTTTGATTTTATTAATTATATATGTAATTATTTATCATAAAGAAATTCTTTTTTCCTAAACAAACAAGCTAAAATATAGGACAACCACTCCTTCAAAAGTCGTGTTGTGTAGCACGCAATCTATTTGGTAGAGAGAAATTCGGCGTATCTTGTTAGCTTGGGCCATCGAAAATAATGTGGACTAATGAGACCCGATGGCACTGGAATTTCTCATGCCTTTAACACAGATGATCCACACTCAAATATATATCAATCGGGTTTGGGTTGGGTCAGGTAACCCAAGACCTCAACCTAAGTTTTATTGGGTTGGTGTTTATATAACCCAAGCCTGAGACCAAACCCAATAAATCCTACTCGAGCCCAACCCAATGTCGGGTCTGTCACGGGTCGGTCGGGTTGAACCCACCCAACTTTTAGCCCTAATCTTAACTACCCATCCTTTTCAGTACTATTCATACAGGAGTCACAGACGGTGGTAAAGTACATCCATGTAGTGATGATTGTGGGGCTGGCAAGATCAGATTGCAGTGTTACGGTTGATGTGCCCATGAGTGTTGGAGTGAAGGTAAGGCCTACCAAACTTGTGTTTAAGGAGGTGGGGCGGAAGTTGAGATATAATGTCACTTTCGAGTCCAAGAAGGGTGGGAATTGGACGGACTCATTTGGATGGATTACTTGGAGCAGCTAGCAGTACCAAGTGAGGAGCCGGGTCACCTATTTCTGGTGGGCCAGCAAGTGTGAGTGAGTTGGATAAGGGTGGGGACATGGTGTTCTTGAGTTATGGACTCTGAAAAATGATTTGCTCTAATGTACTATGACTTTTACCTTTTTATTTTTATTTTTGCCACCATCCCTGGGAGCGGATTGGGTGCAACACCAACCCTAGGGCCCACTTTTGAATGTGAAATATTACATATTTCTCTCTAGTTATACATTGATTTCATAAACATGAAGGTACTTAATGGATCTAACCACACATGTTTTCTCTTGTGAGGTGATTTTGAGAGAAAAAGATGCTTAAAGCATGGATTTAATACTTAGAAGATTACTAAGATGAGGATTGGATCTTTTGAGGTCAAGATTGAAGAATTCAAGAGTCTAAGATCTAAGGGAGCTAAGTGAAGAAGGAAGAAAATTGAAGAAATTAAAGTGCAGAAAATCGAATTTCTGAATTTGATTGTTCAATGCAATCATGATAGGTTCGATGACATTGAAGTAACTGTTCGTTGCCATTGAAGTAACTTCGATCCCATCACAAAAATCAGGAAAAATTAATTTCTTTGTTGGACATATTTGGGACCACTTTGATTCCATCGAAGACATGATCGATGCTATCGAAGGAGTGCTCGATGACATCGAAGCCAGTTCGATTACATCGTAAAAATCATGAATTTTTGGATTTAATTAGTTGCTGAAAACTTTGGAGCATTCTTCGATGCCATCGAAGGACGTCCAATGACATTGAAGCGATACGCAGATTCAAAAGTCTCTTGCTGGACAATTTTTCCATTCAATTTGAACTCTTTGATAGGAGCTCGATGCCATCGAAGCTACGATAGCTGCGTAAAATTGAGGCAGTTTTGAAGTCAGTCCGATCCAAGCCTATATAAAGGGATCTTTTAGGAGTTTCTAAGCATGAATTACGGTATAAAGAGTAGAGCAAGAAGTTATGGAGCTTTAAGGAGTCCTGTCTCTTCTTCAATCATTTGGTTCTAGATTTCTTTTATGCTTTTATGTTTGAATCTTAGTTCAATCATATTTATGGTTAGCTAATCTCTTAGCTAAGGTTAAGGGATTAAGTATAACACCCTGAACTTTTTAATACCCGAGTATAGAAAGTTCTCGAGTGTCACCATGAAGTTTAACTTAGTATGTACATGTGTACAATGCCAATTTAGTTATCTTTACCTTACATCTATTCTCCAACATGAATCTGATCATTAAGAATGATCTTCATCCATAGATCAAGATATCCAACCATTGATTTTAAGATAAGATCATCACATGTCTAAGTATTACCACTTATCCATCATAACCAACCATTCAGTCAATTATCCACTGATAGGTAAAGATATCTGATCGTCCACTTTGATTTTGGACCACCCGATCATAGTAAATTAACTACTTGATATTTGCATCTGCTCGTACACATATCAAATTGAAATTTTGATCCGTTCATCTTGTTCACCACCTATGAATATGCTTAACCCACCATCAGAACTACAATCTGAGAAACTTACACATGTGAACAAGTCACTTGAATCTAACAATATACATGGTCAACCTCTTGATCACTCTAAAAACCTACTTGTGTTCATCCATTTACAAAACAAACCGTATAACGACCTACATACATGATCAGAGTAATAACCATCAAGTTTTCCTATCTGACCGTCCATCATATTTGGATCTGCTAAATGGGCCACATAAATATCAGAATGAACAGCTTAATTTGAAGATCATGAGGTATATGCCACAACTACCATCTGACTTCTTTATTAGATATATAAAAGCGTTGATTTGGACCTCAGGGTGGTATAGCCCATTAAAGAGGCATCTTGGTCATTTATAAGCGATTAATGCCCAAAATGGGGTGATGGAAAGAGAATGAAAAATAAAGAATATCTATGAAATTTCAATGTATTTGGATGGTGTAGTCCAATGTTACGAATGGTGGAAGTTGAAGAAATAAAAGATGGTAAAATCCTAAATACTTAATGCCATTAACCTATACCTTGAATTATCGATCAGATGGTTTCCATGATCCGCTTCATGTAAAATTTTATACCATGCCTATTTATCATAAATTAACTATACACGTTAAATTTCAGCCCTTATATCGATGTAAAAGTGGCCCAATTGACAAATTAGCCCCTTAACCATTGATTTTGATGTCCATCAAGTGAAAAAAGCTCGTGGGTAGTTGAAGTAGGATATTTCCCTTCGTATGAGTGACTTTGATTTTCCATCATATATACGAAGTGTGAAATATGGGAACCCCACCTTGGTAGATTTTTTCCTTAGGCGCTAAGTTATCCGTTTTAGGCTTATCAACTCTTTCTAAATCTGTAGCTTCCGATTGACCTACTTTACACCGTCAATCACAACTCAAATTTGGACCACACTTTGGCCTCATATGACTACAATATTATACAAAATTTAGACTCCAATCTATGATCCTACACCGTTGAATGATGACCACATTGACTTCAATTCCTTTATTTTGGTGCAAAAGGTGAAATTTTAGATTTATACCTTTTCCATCATTGATCAACCACAAACTTTTGCCCAACCATTTTCTTATCATGACTACACATTTCTCATAAAATTAAGCCCCGATCATTAAGCGTGGACTATTAATTGAGGTCAAGTTCGTTTTGGAGCTCGTTAGGAGGATTTTTAAGATAAGCCAATCTAAATTTCGGATCACCAAGAAAATCATATACTCTGGCTCTATTCGACACCCCGACACACTAGATGAATTAAATTTAAAGAAAGATCACCAGAAAAGGTTAAATTGGAGAAACCCAATCCAAGTGAAATGTGAAACACACCCCCTCCCATATTCCTACTCCTTTATAAAAGGGGTGTGCGTCCCCTTCTCCACTCACACACCACCTCCCAATGTCCAAGGAGGAGATAGAAAGAGAAAGAGAAAATGAAAGAGAAAAAGAGAGAAAGAAAGAGAAAGAGAAGCTTAGACGCCCATCATCCTCTTCCTTCTCCACATGTATGGTATCTCTCTCTTGCTTAAGTGATGTTGTGATTCATGTAGAAGCTTTCCTACATTGAGATCTACCTAAAATTTAAATTTAAGGCTAAGATGAAGGATTCCTTTGAGCTTACACTAATTTGAGTTGATATGATTTATCTTATTTTTGTATACTTTCATATTATTGTGATTTTTTGTGCAATTGATTGATGGAATGTTATTAATTATTTATCCTTTTGGGAATTATAGTTAATATACAATTTTAATTATGCATAATTTTTATGAATTTATGTGGGGTAATGGATACACGCCTTGCCCTTTGCCAATTTTGAGAGCGACGCGTGCTTCCACTCTTTATTGAGTTAGCCTTTTGCTCCTCTACCCTTATTCATGTTGAGTTAGCCTATTTGCTACTCTTCTCTTTTATTGAGATAGCTTAATACTACTTTTCTCCTTTATTAGGTTAACCCTGTGCTACCTCCCTTTATGGCTTAGGCATGTGTCTTAAAATTTCAAAACCCTCATGGTTCGACTTATTTCTCTATTGATACAAGCGATGTGTTATATCCCTCATATATAGTGGTTCATATATTTTATCATGGACATAATGTGTTTTGGGTTGTGACCCTCTTAGTCGACGTGTAATTCCATGTATTTTGAGCTGTGGTGCATAAATCAATGTAAGTAATTCGCAATACGTGTTACATCACTTCTGAGATTTGATGTCGCAAATAGTCACTCCATGAACAAATCATGCCATGTAATTCATCCGATCCGTGTATTGTGTCGTTTCGAGGTGTTTACGTAAATCCACGGTAGCGTTGGACACACTGACAAATCTTCGTAATATGGGATGTGGGGCGAGTCAAGTTTTTTATGAATTATATTCCACATTGTGATGATCACTACGTATGATGGACAACACACACTTTACTAGGCATGCATTCAATATATATATATATATGTATGTGTGTGTGTGTGTGTGTGTATATATATATATATATATATATATATATATATATATTAGTTGCGCATACTGATACCACTCATAGTGGTGGAGTATGAGACGTATGAAAATCCTCACATTATTCTTATGAATCTCTTGAATTATTGTTAATCTTAAAGGATAACCATCACTATGAGTAGGGCATTGACCCTCTCCAAGCATACAAATGTTGCAGGTGAATTACAGGTTGACAATACGGACGATAATCATTTTTTGGAAGATAAATTTGAATAAAAAAGAAGAATGGCACTGAAATTTATTTGTTTATATGTTTTCCACTGTTTATTTTAATATGATGTAATAAGCTCCCATTGAGAGGGCGTTTGAAGATTAGTCGAACGCTTTTTACTCTAATAATAAATACAATTGATTTTACTCTTGTGAATGTTTACCTTCGTGAATGTAACTAGATGTGATATAAATGAAAAAAAAAGCAAGGTGCGATTTTGAATCATCTAAATTTTACATTATTAACACCCAGAATTCTCGGGCACATGCATATATTCGAGCCACGAAAATTTGGAATGTTACATTAAGCTTGTAGTTAATTTCAATATTTTGTTTATTGGATTCAATGACATTAATTTGAAAGATGATATTAGATTGATTTGGTTTGAATTTACTTTTGCCGGTGGTAAGTGCAAGCTATTTGTTATGGTCGATGATGGTCCTGACTTCTAAATGTCGAGGGGTCACGTAATGACCTCTCTGTTTTGGCTCGGGAGGGTCCCCCCACCAAGAAACAGTTCTTTGAGCACACTGATTGCATAACTGGGAAACTCGATTGACTCTCCTAATGGCGTTGGACCGACTATTATTTGAATGAGAGGGCTAGGGACGCCCTTGTATTGGTCGATGTGACACTTTTCGTTGATTGCCCGGTCTGAGATCAACCTTCAGCCGCGGCTGATTCCTCAGATTAGTCGTGACCATGTTAACCTCAAGATTGGATGTGAATGGGTCTATACTGATTAACATGTCTTCCTCACCCTTCTTGGAAAACTTCAGTAATCTGCGATTGATGTGATCCTGGATAACATTTCTAAACATAAAACATTTGTCAGTTGAATATGACCGAGTTTCTCTTTGCAATATTTGGTCTTTTGTAATTCATCGGTCGAGAGTATCTTATGATTCATAGGTATTTTGATAAATTTCTCAGCCAATAAAATGTCAAATAGTTCCTCATCTCTAGAGATGTCAAAGGTGTAAACCTTCTAAGCCTTTTGTGCAGGCGAAGAGGTTGATTCCGCTTTGACCAGTGCAAAACATACTAGAGGCCTTTTAGCCACCACTTTAGCAATTATGATCTTGTAATTTAGGTCATTGTAATTGTAACACCTGAGTCAAAATGGCATTGGATCCTAAGGCGTCCACTAGCAAACCCGCCTGAGGACCCTACTGAGCTAGCCGTGAAGGAATTAAGAGCACAAAATCCCAGAAACTGACAAGTAAGGTTGAAAGGGCACTTTCACAAGTTGTGAAATGATACTAATGTAGACATAGTTAAAACTAGGCATGACCAAGAATCAAAGCAAATCTTGGAATTCTGTCCGACCCGAAAACATTTGGATAAACCAAATAGAGGCTAGACCGAGCACCGTAGGTCCGTTAAGCTCGAAACTATAGGGAATTGTTCGTCTTACTAGGCTTAACGCCCATCGTAGATGGTAAATGAGAATAGTGCCTGGAATCACTCAACTTGGGCCGGAGATCGAGTGCTTGAGATACGTTAATCCCTTATACTAGAATTGAGAATTTTAGTAGAAAGGGCCTCTTAACTCTTTCATGAAGTTGCGGTTCTCTAACTATTGGACTGCGACCAAAATTAAGATATAAGCTAGGGATATTTTCCTGCTTATTTTCGTATAGCCACAGCCCCAATTGACCGCCGATGATCATCCAATGCAATTATGGCCCTTCCGATAAATCGAGGCATCCAATCAAGGCCCAACTGTGGCAAACTAGAGATCCTATGAGGGAGAATCTTTCCCCTGTCATAGATGAACTGGTGGGCCCCGGTGGGGCCCTGTAAATCTAAAATTGACCACCCTCGGGGCAAGTCCAATAGAAAGGAGAGGCTTGGGGCCATCTTACACACTTTTGGCCCTATATAAAGCCTAAATCAGTACCCCCCTCACTCCCATACGAATTTCCATTGCTAAAGGAGGGAGTGAGAGTGGTGGAAAGAGAGGAAAGGGAGATGGTGAAGAGGATCCACCCACCGGCCGATGACGTAGCCACACCTCGCCACATTGATGGGCCTTTTCCCGGCAGTAATTTGAGGTACAAACCAACCTTTCCATGAGGGTTTCCTTTTGGAAACCAGTTGTATGAGCTCTTATGAGCCCATTGTCTTGTTACAGGACATTGGGGAGCTAATTTGTGAGAACCTAGCCTAGGAATGAGACCCAAACGTGGTGCACCACCTCAAGTCTCGGACCACTACCTTTAGGTTACCGTTTATCGAACCCATGTCAAGATTAATGGTTTATGTAATGAATGAATGATCACATGCTAATCAGTGCACGTTCCTTTGATCGATTATATCCCATAAATTGTAATAACTGTTCGTATGCTAACTATCGTACGTTCCTTGTTGAGTGTTAAATATTACATATTTTTCCCTAATTATATCTTGATTTTACAAACATGATAAGGCTTAATGGTATATTTTATACATGTTTGTGTTGCAAGGTAAGTTTAAGAGCTTGGATTGAAAGGAATGCTAAAAGCATGGATTTAATGCTCAAGAATTACCAAGGCAAATAACAGATCTTTGGAGACCATGATTGAAGATTTCAAGACCCCAAGATCCAAGGAAAATAGGTGGAGAAGGAAGGAAGTTCGCAGTGTAAAGTGCAGAAATTCACAACATCTGAATTGATCTTGTCATCGACCACTGTTCGATGACATCGAAGCCATAGTTCGATGACATTGAACATAGCTAGATGACATCAAATTTTTACATGAAAGTCAAGTTGGTTGTTGACACATTGGATGCAATTCTCGAGTACTCTAAGCCTCTCTCAATGACATTAAAGTTTGTTCAATGGCATCGTATTTATCAAAGAATTCTGAAGCAACTCATTGGATTGTTTTGGACACTTTTTCGATTACTCGAAGATCATTTGATGACATCGAAGGAAGGTTCGATGACACAGAGACTTACATAGTGCGGAAGGCATTAAGCAGTGTGTAAAGGTGTTATGCAGTGCGTAAAGGTGCGGCATTCAAAAATTAACTTACGTTCAATGACATCGAAGGTTGTTCGATGTCATCGAACTCGTTACGCAGATTTACGCGGACTGTGTAAATTGAGGCGATTTTGCAATCTTGCATGAACAAGGCTATAAATATGGGTTTCCTAAGAACTTTTTAGGATATTTAGGGTTTTAAGGAGCAGGGCCTAAGGGTGGAGGAGCGTCTCAAGAGTTTTTCTTCTTTCCTAGTTTGTGTTTCATGCTTTCTTCTAGGGTTTTAGATCCAAACATGCCTATGGTTGGCTAAATCCCTTAGCTAGGGCTAAGGGGTGAAGCTTGTAGCATGATTGGGATGTTTACTTTGCTTTGATTCATGTTTTGTTAAACTCTCTTGGATTCTAGTTTGATTATAAGGAATATTTTTAGTTTTTAATGGTTTGTTGTGACAAATTACAATAGATCTGCAATAGCTTTGAATATCTTCTTTTCCTCTTTGAGATTGTGGGATTGGCAAATCCTGTTGTTCACCATCGTCCCTTGGGCATGGTAAGGTGATGGAATCCCTTCCAAATCCCCACACTTCTCCTTAATTGATGACTAGATTCATGAGAAGTTCAGATATTTAATCATCTCTCTCCAATTGGATAGGATAGGACTCCAATTCTAATTGGATTTTTAAAATTAAGCAAGTTAGCATCTGTAATGACCCGAAAAATTTTGTGCAAAGACCGAGTACTACCTCAAATTTCTTAGAAGTTAAATGTAGGTTAATTAGCGCTAACCTCAATTGCTTATGAAATTAGCACCAATCACTTTAAATTTGATCTGCAAGACTCAAAACCTGTAGAACTGTTAGCGCTATGTTACCCTGAAATCTAGGATTCAACGCTAAATCTAGTTGCTCTCGGGAGTACTTGGAAACTTTGTATCGGACCTGGACCGCGCGTCAAAAGTCCAATAGTGATGATCTTAGACAATTATAATCATCTTGTTGGGCTTGACCATCACCTCAAAAATCAAGACCAGATGATGTCCTACGACGATTTGCTTGAGTTCGGAGTAAAGAGTGTGAGAAAGGTGAGAAATTAAATATGAATTTATGAAATCTAAGTCGAGTCTCTTGCGCGCCGATTCTAAGCTTTCTGACCGTTGGATTCTGACCCAAATTTACCCTCGGATTAGGGAAGATGGCCCAGGCATGTCATAGTGCTTGTGGACCTGATCGAGTTTCGATGACCGTTGAATTGAGATTGGTCCGCCACTGCTGATTTGTAAATCCAATCAGTACAAAAACTCAGCCTGACCTAGATCCATGGTCAGTGAGCTTAAGTCCGACCACACGTGGAGAAGGGACCACCAGAAGCGCTCCCTTGGACCGATATAGACCCGATTTGGTTATAACCTAAGTATACCTTGGCCTTGGGGCTATTTTCATCAAATTTAGGCCTATATAAAGACCTTAAAACCCTAACTCTCAATTCCAAATGAATTTTCTTATGCTAGCTAAGAGAGAGAGGAAAAGAGAGAAAGTAAGAGAGAAGTTGGTGAATCATCTTAAGATTCTTCCCTGTTATTCTGCGTCCTTAAACCATCACTTCTGAATCATTATTCCGGCGATTCTAAGTTCATTCTTGGGTAAGTCAATCAAACCCTAGCCTATTTTAAAGCTTAGAATAGTCTAAGTGTTGTTGTAGCTAACTTAATTCATGCCTTAGGTTGTTAAATCGCCGTTGACGAAGGTTTATCGTCTAAAATCTGATCCATTGCGCACTTTCTGGTTTAAGGTGCGGACTATATTCATATAGGTTATGATTTTCAAGGCTTTCAATGTCGGTTAATGGTTTATTATTGTTGTGGGTGTAATTTCACATGCCAAATAGGATGTTTACATTGCGTTCCTGATATATATGAGCTATATTGAGATTTGTGTATTCCTGGTATATGTAGAAAGTATCGTATACGTATGAAATACGAACATGTGTTTGCCATGATTAATTGTCGTGTATTTGTGCTAGTTGTATGTGTGTCAACTCCTTGGCAAAAGGAATTGTCCAAATGTATATTACCACCAACATACGTCATGTATGTTGGAATATGTAGACTAAGTGTTTGTTGAAATGTCTGAATGATGAAGTGTGTAATATGTTATCCTATTTATGGGTGTTGAGAAGAGATTCTCAACTATCCTATTGGTGTGTATGATTTCCTACATGCAATTTACATTCTTTGTTGTTTAAATTCAAGCACTACTTATGTGTAAATCCATGTTAAGTTGATAATCATCAAATGCTCACATACTGTATGATTAGAATTGTTGTTCCATTACTGTTCTAAATTGTTAGTATGAATATCTGTTATAGTTGAAGATGTTTGGGACTATGAAATAGTCTAGGAAATCGGTAGCAACCTTGAGGTCGTGGCCGAGGTTGTTTTCGCCACATAGGACGTGTTTGACGAACCCGAGTCGCATTAGGGTTGTCAGCAGTGGTTTGGCCACACGGAGTGTTTGCGCACTCTATGTCGTTCAACTCAGTGTGCGCTCGTGCTAGTCGAGTTCGTCAAGTAACCCGATTGTCTCGGTGGATGTACACCATGTATGGACGCTATTGCTTGAATCTAGGGTACCAAACTTACCACTGTAATCCCGTTAACCATTGTACCTAGATCCACTAAGACTCATGAGCCGGGCATGGTGGTATGGGACACCGTGGACGAGCTGTCGGCCTATGCTGGGGTGACGAGCCTCCCCGTAGTGACCAGTGAGCGCACCAGACTCGTGAGCCGATTATAGTGGTATGGGACACTATATTCGTGCTATCGGCCTACATGGATTGGTGACGAGCCCTTTGTAGTGACCTCGAGCATACCTTGATACTGCATTGAGGCGACGAGCCTTAGGGTAGTAACTAAGGTATGATAGGCATGCATTAATTGGTGACAAGCCCTTTGCAGTGACCTAGAACCATATGATCGTATGAGATTGTCAAGGACTGACGACCCTAGAATGGATCACTGTATGGGAGTTGATATGAGGAAGGTACCTTAGCTTCCCAATCCTGCTGTATGAAAAGGACTAATAACAACTCAGTAATCATGTTTATATACCGCATTGCATGTGCGTTGGCGTTGTTGGCACTGCGGGAGGTTGCCATGCGTATCGTAAGATGAAGACGCTGAGAGAGTGCAGGCGAGAGCATGCATCATTTCTACATACATCCTTGCATTAACAAGAGTAATTAGGATGTGTTTGATTGTATTGCCTTATCATTACTACTTGATTGATTTGATAACATGTTAACTTTTACTGTATAGTTCCATTGAGTTGATCACTCACTCCCACATTCTGGGACGGTGTTTCAACACCAACCAGACTCTGTCTTAGATGTAGATGATGATGCGACCCCTGAGGCAGAGCTGGAGTATGAGGATGATGAAGACGTATTTTCTTTTATGCACTTCTCAGGCGGGTTTATGTGAGCCGTGTCCTGATCTACGGGGATTCTGGGTTTTCTTTATAATAGATGATTTTATTTTGATACTTATATTTTAAAAACAAACACTTGTAATTATGACCTGGCAGAGCATACATATCATAGGGACTTGTACATGTTCACATATATTTCTTTAAGTCTTCCGCTTGCGACTTTCACTTATCCCTGAATTATGTTTGCAGTTTAGCTTAATCTAATCCATGTTTTATGCACTCATACAGACAACGTACATCCATCATTACATATGTTGTATAAGTGATGTTTTGAAACTTGAGAGCTGAGTTATGCTCGACCCCCGAATTTCAGGGCGTTACAAGTTGGTATCAGAGCTTGATTTGGATTAAACCGGACCTAGGTTATGGTCACACAATGCACGCTGACGCCACCTTAGTGTAAGAAGGTGCAAGTTATTCTAGAATTTATGTAAGTTTTCCCGTTGCTCTTATCGGCGAAAGTTGACTGAAAACGATCGCTGAGATCGAGTCCGTGAACACTCCTGATCACACACAGCGACCCCAAATCTCTTCTAGACCATCCATTAACGGGTTTAGGTGGTGTATCGTCCCTTTTCAGCCATTAGAAAGCCGGTAATAGGGTATTTGTATCAGATTTTATTCATGGTGGCCCGATAAGAGTCGAATCGGACTAAGGGCCCAATCAGGGTAATTCCAGGGGGACCCAGCGGGGGACCCACATCATTTTGTGACTTAGGGGGCAAGAGGAACTCGCTCAAATGGTGAGTCATTACTAGACTATCTAGAGACCGGCAATGACCTCGCCGGTTCGGCGAGCCCTCGCCGCCCAGCGGGCCGGCTCGGGCCGACGCATGTGGGGACTAGTGTGGCCCACTCATCCAGGGTTGCATGATTAAAATCCCTTCTAAACCCTCTTTGGTTCATAAAATACCCTCCCATGCTTCCCTTTTCTTGAAGTTTCTCTCAAAACCCCACAAAAATCCCTCCTCAAACCCTTTCTTCTTCCATTTTCGTGCATCCCCATTCTACCCATCTCAAAACCCACCTCCATTACTATTTTCCCTCTCTTTTCTTTCCATGTGAGTACTCAAATCCTTCCTTTGAGCCTCAAATTCGTGGAAGCCTCACCATTCTTCCCATTTCCCTCTTTTCTCTCATTTTCCATGGCCCTATTCGAGCTTGTTACGACCATATTTTTCATTTCCCCCATTCTCTCTTTCATGGGGAAGAAGTGATCTCCCGTTGATGAAGCCGTGTCTAGCTGCCCAACCCATGCACGGATGCCGAGAGGTGCTGCCGCGAGCACGACCGCCGCTCGAGAGTTTCAGACAAAGCGGGACCTCGATCCTTAGTCTCCTGTTGGAAGAACCTTGTTGGAGGAGTTGTCTCATAGAGTCTATGAAGGTCATAGGGTCCTTTTTGAAGCTCATGTAGATCCGTGGCTATTTGGCGAATATCTCTTATTGGAGCGCCTGGAAGGGGCTGGTTGGTGTCCGCTGTTTGAGGGCGAATACCGCGCCAATTTGGGTACTATCTGAGCTTTTTATGCCCACATTCGGGAACCTTCGCTGGAGCCTTTGCAGTTCAAGATCCCTTGCGGAAGAGATCGGGAGGCCACGATCAACGTCGCTTTGATATCCCAACTTCTGAACGTGCCGCTTGGCGAGGTTCATGCTAGTGAGAAGAATCTGAGTAGTGCGCACGAGAGGGATCACCGCACGTAGTTCCTGTGTGGTCGTCTGGTTGAATGGCAGCCTAATAGAAGCCTTTTAGCTACCAACATGATAGACGACTTCCGCTTGCTTCACCACATTTGCACATTCAACATTTATCCAAGGTGGAGTAACCACAGTGAGTGTACGTGTCTGATGGTAGATTTCTTGTATCAGGTGGGGCAAGGAGAGAAGCTATGTGTGCCAACCTACATCTTACGGTAGATTATCCTTATCGCTCGTTCGAATAGGAGGACCGAATCGCTCCCATTTGGCCGACTCATCTGTAAGCTTGCACATAAATTTGGCTACAGACTCGGGGTGAAAAAGTCGGTACCTGTTCGTTACATTAATGAGACGACCCTTAATCAGATGGACATTGGGCCTCGTCGACGACAAGCCTTACTTGAAGAAAGTGAGGATGAGACCGAGAGCGATGAGGAAGAGAGTAATGAAGAAGGTGGAGCCGAGATAGAAGAAGAAGAAGAGCAGGACGAGGAAGAAGTGGACGCTCAGGACACGAGTGAGAGTTCTCCTCCTACGGCACTAGAACAGGGTACAGATCAGGCCGCCAGGGATGCCCGTATAGCTCGACTTGAGGAGGGTCAGGCTGTCCTATGGCAGGACATTATGGATCTTCGAGGCCTCGTGAAACATAAGTTCAAGAAGATGTCTTGAACTCTGAAGTCCATCCTGTGTTGTTTGCAGGATAAGGGTGCCCCTCCTCCATCTCCTGATTCCGACGAGTATTTATAGATGTAGTTGTCATTTGCTCTGTTTTGTTGTTTGTTATTGTGTGCAGCCGTTATAGGCATAGTAGTTTAGAAGTTGTTTGTTATTTGAAGCTTAAGATGTATTAGCTCGCATGCTTTCTCTGTCGCGATTCATGTAATGCTGCACTTCTTGTATTGTGACAATTTTGTCAAATGAAATGCATGTTATTTTTCCTTAAGTTGTGATGTAAATGCTGTTGGGGTGGATTATGTGGATGTTGAATCTCACAGGTTGTATCCTCTGTTGAATGTAGGTATGCCTCCTAAGGGTTTGAAGACTTCGGCCTGTCTCTCTTTGGGCGAGTCGCTTGCCGGGGTTTCCCCCCCTAGGCGATAGCCAGATGGATCCACAGTCGAGCCCGTCTCATTTTGGTGCTGGGCTGGACTCTCAGCCAGCTACTGGCCCCGCTGCTAGGCCGACTCCTGTGATACCACCTATGGCTCCACATTATGCATCTTCGTCCACTCCACCTCCTGATAGGTTTGAGCAGATGATGTTGTTGATGCAGCAGCAGCAGATCCAGCAGCTATTTTTATCTTCCATGCTGGCATCTTTGCTCAGTCTATGGGGGCGACTCCACCTGCTTCACCTATGCACCCATCTGGGAACGCTAGTGCTAGCGGCACATTTGAGTGATTCTAACGCTTACGACCTCCCACATTTGCAGGTTCTCATAGACCCGAGGAGGCCGAGTTCTGGATTGACCGCATCTCTAAGATGCTGAGGCCGCTTCACTGTTCTGAGGCTGAGCAGGTCGAGCTTGCCTCCTTCATGTTTGAGAAGGAGGCTAGTTTATGATGGGACAGTGTTCTCCGCACAGTTGCGGAGGGTTTTGAGTGGACGTGACAGGCGTTTGAGGCATGCTTCCACAAGAAGTATTTCCCAGTCACTTACCGACACGAGAAGGAGAGTGAGTTAGTTCGCCTCCGTCAGGGAGGGATGTCGGTGATAAAGTATGAGAACCGGTTTACTAAGCTGGGTCGTTATGCTCCATTACTTCTGGGGGATCAGCCGATGTGGATGCGGCATTTTTCTGAGGGGTTGAGGCCTGAGATTCGATCGAAGATGTGCTGTGCTAGCATATCTTCTTATGCTGAGTTGGTGAGCATGTCCCTGCGAGCTGAGCAGGACGGGGACAGGTCGTCCCGTATGTGAGCACCTTTGGTTCTCAGACCGCGACCTGACTTTCCGAGTACACCATTTCTCGGCAAGAGGCTGCGGGTAGATTCTCCTCCAAGACGTGTTGCGTCGCCGGCTCAGCCGATGCGTTCTGACTTGCGTTGTTCGTACTATGGGAAGATTGGGCATTCAGATCGTAATTGCTTTACGCGAATGCGGGACAGTGGTTTACTCCGCCATAGAGGATCAGTCGTCCGATGCCTCAGGTCATATCAACTCCACCCCTTCGTTCAGTACCAGCTCACCCATCCTTCAGACCTTCTGTACCTCGCTTCAGGCCACCTCAGCGGCCCATGGTTCCACCGCCGAATCGCCCACAACAGGCTCAAGTTCATGCACTTACAGCTGAAGCGCCTAGGGCTGACTTGGCACCGAGATCTTTTGAGGTTACAGCTCACAACCAAGGTATTCCCGTCTCCTTATTGTTGGATACCGGGTCCACTACCTCTATTATATCGTATGCGGCAGTTAAGCGCCTGAGTTTGGGCACTATTACTATGAAGGGAGTGACACTCACTACCCCTACAGGGACCTCCTCTGATATTACCAAGATTTGTATGGGTTGTTTGATTGATCTAGGGAGCAGATCGATTCTAGTTGACCTGTTTGTCGCACCTCTATATCATTACGATGTCATTTTGGGTATGGATTGGCTCACGAAGATGCGAGCAGAGGTTGATTATGAAGTTAGGCTGGTGACAATCCATGGACCTAAGGGTGAGACATTTACTTTCCCTGTTCAGGTCAGTTACCCTTTCCGTTTTGGTTATTATACTTCTCTGTTGGAGAGTATTGCTGGTTCGATGCTTGAAAGCACGCCAGTAGTTCAGGATTTTGAAGATCTATTCGAGTCGATTCCTGGATTACCCCCTCGGCGTGAGATTGATTTTACTATCGATCTCATGCCTGGTGCAACACCTATTTCATTGCCCACCTATCGCATGCCTCCGAGTGAAATGAAGGAATTGAGGAAGCAGATAGATGGCTTGTTGAAGTTGGGTTTTATTCGACCTAATGTGTCCCCTCAGGGAGCACCTGTTCTGTTTGTTAAGAAGAAGGATGGTTCCTTACGATTATGTATAGATTATGGCAAGTTAAATCAGGTGACTGTGAAGAACAAGTATCCCTTGCCCAGGATCGATGATCTATTTGATCAGTTGAAGGGAGCATGGTACTTTTTGAAGGTTAATCTGCAGTCAGGGTATCATCAGTTGCGCGTCAAGAATGAGGACGTGCAGAAGACCGCATTCAGGACTAGTTTCGGCCATTATGAGTTCCTTGTGATGTCGTTCGGTCTTACGAACGCACCGGCCGTGTTCATGGATCTGATGAACAAGGTGTTTCGGCCATTTTTGTTCTGATTTGTCATTGTCTTTATCGACGACATTTTGATATACTCTGCGAGTCGGGAAGAGCACGAGGAGCACGTAAGAGCGGTCTTGGATGCTCTCAGGAAGAATCAGTTTTTTGCGCAGTTTAAGAAATGTGACTTCTGGAAGGAGTAAGTCAAGTTCCTAGGACATGTGGTGTCCAAGAAAGGGATAATAGTCGAGCTCGCTAAGGTAGCTGTAGTGTAGGACTGGAAGCAGCCAGGTTCGGTTACTGAGGTGAGAAGCTTTCTGGGTCTAATAGGCTATTATCGACATTTCATACGAGACTTCTCGAAGATAGCCAGACCGTTGTCTCAGTTGACACGAAAAGACTTGAAGTTTTCTTGGAATGAGAAGGCGAAAATAGCTTTTCAGGAGCTGAAGGACAAGTTGACGTCTGCCCCTGTGCTAGTATTGCTAGAACAAGGGGTTAAGTATACGATATATACCGACGCCTCTCGAATTGGTCTGGGTTGTGTCCTTATGTATAAGGACAGGGTGATTGCATATGCCTCGAGACAGTTGAGGAAACACGAAGAGAATTACCCTACATAAGACCTGGAGTTGGCAGCTGTCATTTTTGCATTAAAGCTCTGGAGACATTGCCTCTACGGAGAGGAGTTCGAGCTCTTTTACGACCACAAGAGCCTTAAGTATATCTTCATGCAGCATGACTTAAATATGAGGCAATGCCGATGGATGGAAACATTGAAGGACTTTAAGTTTGATGTCTCTTACCATCCGGGCAAGGTAAACCGTGTGGCAGACGCATTAAGTCGCAAGAAGGCTATAGAGTTTGCGGCTCCGCTAATGATAGCAGAATGGGACATGATGGAGTTTGTGTGAGACTTTGAGCAGAAACTTATGGTGGAAGAGCCGTATGAGGTTATCACACACATTCGAGTACAATCCCTCATTGATGAGAGGATCATTGCAGCTCAGGCAGATGATGAGCTATTAGCAAAGATGAAAGAGCGGGTTAGTACAGATGAGGACTCCGAGTGGAGTATTGGTTCAGATGGGGGCCTACGATATTATGGCCGGTTATGTGTCCCAGACATTCCCGACTTGAGACAGGAGGTTCCCGAGTTAGCCCATAATTCTAAGCTTGCGATGCATCCAGGTAGCACGAAGATGTATCAAGATATAAGGAGATCCTATTGGTGGGACAACATGAAGGTTCACATTGCTAAGTTTGTATCTCATTGTCTCAGGTGCCAGCAGGTCAAGGCAGAGCATCGCCAACCTCCTGGACTGCTTCAGCCCATGCCCATAGCAGAATGGAAGTGAGACTTCATCTCTATGGATTTTGTTTCAAGGCTACCGAGAACGAGGAAGGGACATGACTCTATTTGGGTGATCGTCGACCGATTGACGAAGTCGGCTCATTTCTTACCGATCAAAGTCACAAACTCTGCAGATGAGTTGGCTAGGTTGTATATAAAGGAGATTATACGTCTGCACTGAGTTCCCTTGGAGATTGTGTTTAACAGAGACACACGATTCACATCTATCTTCTGGACTCGTATCCAGGAAGCGATGGGTGTGAAATTGAAGTTTTGCACCGCGTTTCATCCATAGACAGACGGGCAGACGGAACGTGTGAATCAGGTTCTGGAAGACATGTTGCGAGCTTATGTTTTGGATTTCAAGGATAGTTGGGATGACTGTCTCCCTTATGCAGAGTTCGCGTATAACAACAGCTTCCAGGCGAGTATCGGCATGGCTCCCTACGGGGTATTGTATGGTCGCCCGTGTATAGCACCGCATTGCTGGGCAGAGGTTGGCATGCGTAGTTTGATTGGCCCAGAGTTGGTACAGGCGACTTCAGAGAAAGTTGACATTATTCGACATCGACTTCTGATAGCCCAGAGCAGGCAAAAGAGTTACGCTGATACGAGGCGGCGACCGCTTGAGTTTGAGGTTGGAGACTATGTATTTCTTAAGGTTTCCCCTATGAAGGGAGTCCTGCGGTTTGGTAAGAAGGGAAAGCTTACGCCGAGATTCATTAGTCCATTTCAGATACTGGATCGAGTGGGAGCGGTAGCGTACCGCCTAGCTTTGCCCACACCACTTGCGGGCGTGCATAACGTATTTCATGTTTCTATGCTGAAGAAGTACGTTCCTGATCCTTTGCATATTATCAGATGGGAGTAGGTGCAGTTGAGTGAGGATGCCACATATGTACTGCGACCGACACGTATCCTAGACAGGAAGGAGCAGGTATGGCGTAGCAAGGTCATCCCTCTTGTGAAAGTACCGTGGACGCATCATAGTGAAGAAGAGGCTACTTGGGAGACTGAAGCTGAGGTCAGAAAGAGCTACCCTCAGATCCTTGAGGAGTATGAGAAGGTACGAATTTCAAGGACAATTTTTCTTTAAGGGGGGTAGATTGTAATGACCCGAAAAATTTCGTGCAAAGACCGAGTACTACCTCAAATTTCTTAGAAGTTAAATGTGGGTTAATTAGCGCTAACCTCAATTGCCTGTGAAATTTGCACCAATCACTTTAAATTTGATCTGCAAGACTCAAAACCTGTAGAACCGTTAGCGCTATGTTACCATGAAATCTAGGATTCAACACTAAATCCAGTTGCTCTCGGGAGTACTTAGAAACTTTGTATCGGACCTGGACCGCGCGTCGAAAGTTCGATAGCGATGATCTTAGATAATTATAATCACCTTGTTGGGCTTGATCATCACCTCAAAAATCAAGACCAGATGATGTCCTGAGACGATTTGCTTGAGTCCGGAGTAAAGAGTGTGAGAAAGGTAAGAAATTAAATATGAATTTATGAAATCTGAGTCGAGTCGCTTGCGCGCCGATTCTAATCTTTCTGACCGTTGGATTCTGACCCAAATTCACCCTCAGATCAGGGAAGATAGCCCAGGCATGTCATAGTGCTTGTGGACCTGATCAAGTTTCGGTGACCGTTGAATTGAGATTGGTCCGCCACAGCTGATTTGTAAATCCGATCGGTACAAAAACTCAACCTGACCTAGATCCATGGTCAGTGAGCTTAAGTCCGACCGCACGTGGAGAAGGGACCACCAGAAGCACTCCGTTGGACCGATATAGACCCGATTTGGTTATAACCTAAGTATACCTTGGCCCTGGGGCTATTTTCATCAAATTTAGGCCTATATAAAGACCTTAAAACCCTAACTCTCAATTCCATATGAATTTTCTAACCCTAGCTAAGAGAGAGAGAGGAAAAGAGAGAGAAAGTGAGAGAGAAGTTGGTGAATCATCTTGAGATTCTTCCCTGTTATTCTGCGTCCTTAAACCATCACTTCTGAATCGTTATTCCGGCGATTCTAAGTTCATTCTTGGGTAAGTCAATCAAACCCTAGCCTGTTTTAGAGCTTAGAATAGTCTAAGTGTTGTTGTAGCTAACTTAATTCATGCCTTAGGTTGTCAAATCACCGTTGACATAGGTTTATCGTCTAAAATCTGATACGTTGCGCACTTTCTGGTTTAAGGTGCGGACTATATTCGTATAGGTTATGGTTTTCAAGGCTTTCAATGTCGGTTAATGGTTTATTATTGTTATGGGTGTAATTTCACATGCCAAATGTGATGTTTACATTGCGTTCCTGATATATATAAGATATATTGAGATTTGTGTATTCCTGGTATATGTAGAAAGTATCGTATACGTATGAAATACGAACATGTGTTTGCCATGATTAATTGTCGTGTATTTGTGCTAGTTGTATGTGTGTCAACTCCTTAGCAAAAGGAATTGTCCAAATGTGTGTTATCACCAACATACGTCATGTATGTTGGAATATGTAGACTAAGTGTTTGTAGAAATGTCTGAATGATCAAGTGTGTAATATGTTATCCTGTTTACGGGCGTTGAGAAGAGATTCTCAACTATCCTATTAGTGTGTATGATTTCCTACATGCAATTTACATTCTTTGTTGTTTAAATTCAAGCACTACTTATGTGTAAATCCATGTTAAGTTGATAATCATCAAATGCTCACATACTGTATGATTAGAATTATTGTTCCATTACTGTTCTAAATTGTTAGTATGAATATCTGTTATAGTTGAAGATGTTTGGGACTATGAAATAGTCCAGGAAATCGGTAACAAACCTTGAGTTCGTGGCTGAGGTTGTTTTCGCCACGTAGGACGTGTTTGACGAACTCGAGTCGTATTAGGGTTGTCGGCAGTGGTTTGGCCATATGAGTGTTTGTGCACTCTATGTCGTTCAACTCAACGTGCGCTCGTGCTAGTCGAGTTCGTCAAGTAACCCGATTGTCCCGGTAGATGTACACCATGTATGGATGCTATTGCTTGAATCTAGGATACCGAACTTACCACTACAATCCCGTTAACCATTGTACCTAGATCTACTAAGACTCATGAGCCGGACATGGTGGTATGAGACACTGTGGACGAGCTGTCGGCCTACGCTGGGGTGACGAGCCTCCCTGTAGTGATCAGTGAGCACACCAGACTCGTGAGCCGATTATGGTGGTATGGGACACTATATTCGTGCTGTCCGCCTACATTGATTGGTGACGAGCCCTTTGTAGTGACCTCGAGCATACCTTAATACTACATTGAGGCAACGAGCCTTAGGGTAGTAACTAAGGTATGGTAGGCATGCATTAATTGGTGACGAGCCCTTTGCAGCGACCTAGAACCATATGATCGTATGAGATTGTCAAGGACTGACGACCCTAGAATGGATTACTGTATGGGAGTTAATATGAGGAAGGTACCTTAGCTTCCCAATCCTGCTATATGAAAAGGACTAATAACAACTCGGTAATCATGTTCATGCACCGCATTGCATGTGCGTTGGTGTCGTTGGCACTGCGGGAGGTTGTCATGTGTACCGTAAGATGAAGATGCTGAGGGAGTGCAGGTGAGAGCATGCATCATTTCTACATACATCCTTGCATTAACAAGAGTAATTAGGATGTGTTTGATTATATTGCCTTATCATTACTTCTTGATTGATTTGATAACATGTTAACTTTTACTGTATAGTTCCACTGAGTTGATCACTCACTCCCACATTCTGGGACGATGTTTCAACACCAACCAGACTCTGTCTTAGATGCAGATGATGATGCGACCCCTGAGGCAGAGCAGGAGTATGAGGATGATGAAGACGCATTTTCTTTTATGCAGTTCTCAGGCGGGTTCATGTGAGTCGTGTCCTAATCTACGGGGATTCTGGGTTTTCTTTGTAATAGATGATTTCATTTTGATACTTATATTTTAAAAACAAACACTTGTAATTATGACCTGGCAGAGCATACATATCACAAGGACTTGTACATGTTCACATATATTTCTTTAAGTCTTCCGCTTGTGACTTTCACTTATCCCTGAATTATGTTTGCAGTTTGGCTTAATCTAATCCATGTTTTATGCACTCATACAGACAACATACATCCATCGTTACATATGTTGCATAAGTGATGTTTTGAAACTTGGGAGCTGAGTTATGCTCGACCCCCGAATTTCAGGGCGTTACAGCATCTCAATTGCTACAAGTGGATTCTTGGCACTCTAGTTCCTACTTTTAATTGATAGTTAAACAATATTCACCACTACTCCTTTATTCCAGATTTCTAATTTAGATTTTCTTCTAGTTCTACTTTTAGTTACTTTCAGAAACGTACGAGTTTAGTCCCTGTGGATTCGACCTCGGTCTCACCGAGATTATTACTACATCGCAACTCTACACTTGGGGTTGTGATCATTCCTTGATCGATTATCCTCCATGAATTGCTAATTGTGCGTAGCATAAGGTAGATAAGTGATTAAATGCTAGTGTAGGTTCGATTTACTAAGATTATTGTCCATGCATTGTATCATCCTGAGCATATGCATGCAAGTTACTTGATTGTTAATTACAAACTTCTATGGTCTAACTAGTGCGTCTACATGTTCGGGAAAATGCCTATGTTAAGCAGGATCTTCCTAAATTACCGCTATGCAACCCTTCTTGTTCTTGAAATGAGTAATGCATGAAGTATGTGGTGTAAGACCTGTAACCTCAAGAAGAACCGGTTTAAAATTCCACACAAACTCAAGAGCTTACTCAAGCAATACAAGAACTTACAAAATTTATGCAAAAGATGGATTCACATGTTATGGTTATAGAAAGGGGGATGCATCCTGCTCAACCTTTCCCCAATCCTAAACCGCAATACGAAATAAGTGATCCAAGCTCTTTAAATCAAATTGAGCAAGTTAAGTTTATCACCACTCTTAGGAGTGGGAAGATAATTGAAAAATCTATTCCGACAAGGGCTGAGAAGTTTAAGGACCCAGAAGTAGATGAAATTGATAGACCTAGCAACACTCCACAAGAGTTAGAACCGAAACTTCAAGGTAAGCCAATTGCACCATTCCCCCAACGGTTAATTGCACCAAAACCTCTCTCTGACTCTCAGAACATTCTAGAGGTGTTGAAACAAGTGAAGGTCAATATTCCTCTACTTGATGCCTTAAAATAAATACCTTTATATGCCAAATTTCTGAAAGACTTTGTACGACCAAAAGACGGCAAAGTATTCAAAAGAAAATCTTTTTAATTGAAAAAGTGAGTGCCATCCTAAAGCAAGATGTGTCATAAAAATACAAAGATCCCGGTAGCCCAACCATTACTTATGTAATTGGGAACTATCGAATTAATCATGTACTTCTTGACTTAGGAGCGAGCGTAAATCTAATCCCATACTCGGTTTACGAGCAACTGGGTCTAGGTGAATTAAAACCCACCCGGACTACATTACAACTTGTTGATCGCTCAGTTCGTGTACTGAGAGGGATAATTGAGGATGTACTGGTCCAGGTTGACAAATTCTACTACCCGGTAGATTTTATCATCCTGGATACTCAACTCATTGTGGACATGAGCACTCAAATTTCTGTCATTCTTAGTCACCCATTCCTCGCCACATCAAATGCAATCATTAATTGCAGGAATGGAGTCATAAGTTTGTCTTTTAAAAATATGACATTGAAGTTGGATATCTTTTTTAATACAAGCAAACAGGTAGAGGATGATGCCCACGATGTTAACTTGATTGATTCTTTCGTAAAGGATAGAACTCTGATGACCTTATCCTCTGACCCTCTAGAGACGTCTTTGGCCCACTCCCATGATTTAGATGATGATATGATTAGGGAGACGGGTACCATACTTGATACTGTGTTGGTACTTGAAGTTAACCGGTGGCGGCCACAATTCAAAGAATTACCCCAAATTGATGCAGTGCCTCTACCGTCTAACCTCAAGGCACTAAATCTTGACCTAAAGCCTTTGCCCTCTGATTTGAAATATGTCTATTTAGGTTAAGATGAGACATACCCGATGGATTGTGGACCTCAAGGGAATTAACACTTTGATTTGTACTCACCATATTCATCTTGAGGATAATGGAAAGACCTCACGACAACTACAACATAGATTAAATTCAAACATAAAGGAAGTGGTTAATGTTGAGGTTCTTAAGCTATTGGATGCAGGTATCATATACCCAATATCCGATAGCCAATGGGTGAGTCCAACTCAAGTGGTTCCTAAGAAGTCTGGAATCACCATTGTAGCCAATGCTAATAATGAACTCGTGCTAACTAGGATAACTACTGGTTGGAGAATGTGCATTGACTTAGAAAGTTGAATACTGTCACAAGGAAGGACCACTTTCCTTTGCCCGTTATCGATCAAATTTTGGAAAGGCTAGCTGGTCACTCTTACTATTGCTTCCTCGATGGTTATTGGGGCTACAATCAACTCGAGATAGCCCTTGAAGATCAGGAAAAGACCACATTTACATGTCCTTACGCAACCTTTGCTTACTAAAGGATGTCATTCGGGCTATGTAATACTCCTGCCACTTTTTAGCGATGCATGTTAAGTATTTTTTTTGACAGGTGGGGCAATATTTAGAGGTCTTCATGGATGACTTCTCAGTCTTTAGTCCATCCTTCACGAATATTTAGAAAATTTAAAAATTGTGCTGAAGTGATGTAAGAAAAAGAACTTGGTACAGAATTGGGAAAAGTGTCACTTCATGGTTCGTAAGGAAATTGTCCTTGGACACATCCTCTCATCCAAGGGAATTGAGGTAGATAAGGCTAAAATTGATCTTATCTCTAACCTACCTCCACCCAAGAACATACGAGATGTGCAATCCTTCCTAGGATACGCTGAGTTTTACAAAAGATTCATAAAGGACTTTAGTCACCTCTCTCATCATTTATGTAATCTACTTCAAAAGGATGTACCATACGAGTGGACTGAGCAATGTCAGGAAGCTTTTACTAAGCTCAAGGGTATGTTAACCACTACACCTATCATGCAGCCACCCGACTGGAGCCTTCCTTTTTAACTTATGTGTGTCGCGTCTAACTATACTCTTGGGGTGGTTTTAAGCCAGAGAAAACAAAAGAAGCCCTACGTTATTCATTATGTAAGTAGAATTATAAATCCTACCCAAATGAACTACTAGGGCTACGAAAAAGGAACTCTTAGCCGTAGTGTTTGCTTTAAACAAATTTAGCTCCTACTTGATTGGATATAAGATCATCATTTACACAGATCATACGGCGCTCAAGTATCTTCTTTCTAAGAATGATGCTAAGCTCCGCTTGATTAGATGGATCCTCCTACTCTAAGAATTTAATTTGGAATAAAAGATAAAAAGGGAGTAGAGAACATAGTGGCTGACCATCTTTCCCGCCTTGATCTCTCTGATTCCCTTGAGACGACACCTATAAATGACATGTTCCCTGACGAACAATTGTTCAAAGTCTCCCATTCACCTTAGTTTGTTGATATTGCTAATTATCTTGCCACAGGTTTCATGCTGACACATTGGACTGCGCAAGATAAGAAAAAATTCTTTGCCGAGGTTTATAAGTTCTTCTAGGATGATCCATATTTGTTTAAGTATTGCCTAGACCAAATTTTAAGGAAATGTGTGCCAGACAATGAACACCAAAGTGTCATCTCCTTTTGTCACTCTTAGGCCTGCGGTGGTCACTTTTCTACTAAAATGACCACGATAAAGATTCTATAGTGTGGTTTTTATTGGCCCACTATGTTTAGGTACACTCATGAGTTTTGCAAAGCTTATGAGCATTATTAGAAGTTGGGAGCATTGTCTCGTCGAAATACGATGCCTCTGAACCCCATTCTGATCATTGAAGCATTTGATTGTTGGGGCATCGATTTCATGGGACCGTTCCCCCAATCCTTTGGGAATTTATACATTCTGCTAGCAGTAGACTATGTTACTAAATGGATCGAAGCGATTCCATGCCAGAGCAATGACCATCAAATGGTCATTAAGTTTTTAAAAGAGAACATCCTTTCCCAGTTCGGAATGCCTCGAGCCATCATTAGTGATGGGGGCTCACATTTTTTTAATAATCCATTCACAAACTTAATGAAGAAATATGACATCTCTCATAAGGTGAGCACTCCATATCACCCACAAACAAGTAGGCAAGTGAGATTTCAAATAGGGAGATCAAACACATTTTGGAGAAAATGGTTAACCCTGATCAAAAGGATTGGTTAATCCGATGACCAATGCTCTATGGGCTTACCGTACTGCATTTAAAACCCCTATTGGAATGTCTCCCTTTAGGCTTGTCTATGGGAAGGCTTGCCACTTACGTGTGGAGTTGAAACATAGGGCTTACTGGGCGATTAAAAATCTGAACTTCAATTTGGACAACACTGGCTCGTTGCGCAAACTACAATTGAATGAACTCAAGAAATTCTGGAATGACGCATACGAGAACTTGAGAGTTTATAAGAACAGGATGAAGGTGTTCCATGACAAGAACATCCTTCGTAAATCATTCTTGATTGGCCAAAAAGTCCTTCTGTATAATTCTCGATTACACCTTTTTTTGGGTAAACTCCAATCTCATTGGACCGGCCCTTTCACTGTCACTAATGTCTATCCTCATAGGGTCGTCGAGATAAAGAATGCAAATAATGTCAATGCTTTTAAGGTAAATGGACATCGGTTGAAGCCATTTGTTGAGAAATTTGATTTAGAGGACGTGTCCATAGCTGTGATTGATCCTGTTTACCAGGATTGACCTCCTAGTCTGACAGAGGTATAGTTAGGTTTATTGCTTTCATAGAATTTAGGATTAGGATAGTTTGCTTCCACTGTTTTAGGATAGTTTGCTTTTGCTATTTTAAGATAGTTTGCTTTTTATTTGTTTAGGATAGTTTGCTTTTCGGTTGTTTACTTCTTGTGCTAACCCACCTTCACTCTAAAATCTTTGGAAAAAGCCTCAAAATTCCTTCATCAAGTACTATCTTTCCATCACTTCTCCTTCAATTACATTGTCTCTTTTGCAAATCATGCTTATTTCTTTTACATTGAGGATAATGTAGATTTTTGGTTGGGGGTGGGAGATTAGGTAAACTAATAAGTGTTTTCTCAGTTTGGAGCAAAATTTACGAAAATTTTAAAAAAATTTCACTATTTTTCTATTTGGAAAGCGATAAGTTGTGCATTTAAGACTGTTTTGAGTATGATGATAAGATAGAAATCAAAATTTGAATCATTGGAGTTTGATCAACTAAGTAGCCTATCACTTACGGCCTTTGCACTCAATTGATTAAGAGGAAGTTTGAATATTATGTTAATCTAAATCACAAGATACATTCAAATTATTTTCTATGAATAATGCTAGAATTTCTGATTGTTAGTATGTGAATCGTTGATAGATGCTGAGAATCAAGTCTGGAGAATTTTATCCACCTTAAAAGAAGAAAATGACCAGTTAAAAAATAGGAAATCGACAAAAAGGTCATGTATGGTGAAAAGACTAGAAAAGAATGCAAAAATAATGCAAGGTCTATAAAAGACTGAATAAAAATTGACCGTCGATATAAAATCAAAAACTGAAAAAAGAAGGAAAAGGGGATAAGTTTGAAATCATTACTTGAGTTTTCAACCAATCTTGAAGTGATGAGCATGGCTAACATTATGAAAAGATAGTATTTTCACTGAGCACGTTGAAAAACTTGATATACGAACTATATTGTGACTTAATGGATAAAGAACTTATCTGATTGATTGCTTATGTGATTCGACTCTATGTTTTCAAAATCTCACTTTCTCATCTTGAGTCTACTCATTCATACCTAATTACACAAAAGATTGTTTTCTGAAAAAGGTTTGAAAATTGTGCATTAAAGTTCATTTTTTGCATATTTTGCTCGGGACTAGCAAAATGCTAATTGGAGATTGTGTTGAGGGTCAAATATTGCATATTATCCCCCATTTATTACTTGGTTTTATGAATATGATATGCTTAATGTCATATTTTAATCATGTTTGTGTTGCAAGGTGAATTTAAGAGCTTGGATTGAAAAGGATGCTAGAAGCATGGATTTAATGCTCAAGAATCACCAAAGCCAAGGATGGATCTTATGAGACCAAGAACAAAGAATTCACATACCAAAGATCTAAGAAAACTAAGTGAAGAATGAAGAGTATTGAAGATTAGAAGTGAAGAAAAAGAATCCTAAAAATCTGCATCCTTCGACTAGTCGAAGCCCATCTTCGACCAGTCAAAGGCCCTTGCTCGACTAGTCGAAGATTCCTTGACTCGAACTCTAGCAACAAAATCCTTTAAATTCCAGTCATCCTCGACTAGTCGAAGGAGACCCTCGACCAGTTGAAGGTGATCCTCGACCAGTCGAAGGTTGTTCTCGACCAATCAAGGGTTATGCAATGTTGCGAGGACTACGTAAATTTGAGGCGGTTTCTGGGATTTTCCAAGTCGGTGCGAAAGGAGGTGATGCACAACTACAAATAGGAGTGCCCAAGGCATCCCTAGGCATCTTCTAGGGTTTGAAGAGTGGAGCGAAAGCGTGGAGAAGCCATCGCCAAGAGTTTTTCTTCCTTTTCCTTAGTTATTTTTATGCTTTTCTTAAGAGATTTTAGTTCAATCATGTCTTTGGTTGGCTAAACCTCTTAGCTAGGGCTAAGAGGTGAAGCTTGTAGCATGATGAGATGTTTTCTATTACTTTGAGTCATGTTTAAATTGAACTATCTTTGATTCTGGTTTGATATTTAAGAAATACTTTTAATTTTTAATGGTTTATTGTGACTCAAATTACAATAGATATACGATAGCTTTGAGTATGTTCTTTTCATGTATTAAGATTGTGAAATTAGGAAATCCTGTTGTTCACCATCGTCCCACAGGCATGGTTGGGTGATGGAGTCCTACCTAATCTTCCCAATTCTCTTATGATTAGTTGTGGGATTGTTAACTCCTGTTGTTTTCCTTGTCTCCTGGGCATGATTTTGTGATAGAATCACTTCCAGTTCTCACACCTCTCATCCATTGAGAATTAGGTCAAAGGAAGTTCAGATTTGGTTTTGCTGAGATATCTTCTAATTGGATATGATAAGACTCTAAATCCAGTTGTGTCCTTGAATCAAGCATAGATCTCCCTGATCTCTACAAGTGGATTCTTAGAATCCCTAGTTACCACATTTGAATTTGTTAGTTTTAATCACTTTAATCACAATTACTCTCTTAATTAATTCAGATTTAGATTCACATCTTCTTCTAGTCCTAGTTCTAGTTATTTTCAGAATACGCACAAGTTTCAGTCCCTGTGGATTTGACCTTGATCTCACCAAGATTATTACTACATCGCGACCTTACACTTGGGCTTGTGAACAACAACCAATGGTGGGAGTGGGAGCACCCCCTCACGTCAACCATGCGGACGTGGGGTGGGGGTGTCCCAACCATGGACCTCACCTTAATGTATTTGTTTAATGCACGTCATCCACCACCCTCCCCATGTCGTTTTAGGTTATTGATCGAAAAATGAGGCAAATCTGAGTTCCCAGTGGACCGTACCGAGGGAAACAAAGTCCCACTGTTGGAACTTTCTAAGGCCAACTGTTGTGTGTGTAGGTGGTGGACCTACCCATCATTGGACTCCTTTAATTTGTAGAGAGTTGACTGATATAATGGACGGAATAGATTATCCACTAATGGACCCCACATAGTAGAAAATAAAAAATAAAATATAAAGGAAGAAAGAACAACAACAAAAACATGTCACTAGATGTTATTGTCAGTGACGTGAGGGGTGGAAGACCATTTAGGTTGCCCCACATATGGACCACACCATGATGGATTTGTTTAATCCACATCGTTCACCATCTTCTCCATATAATTTTAGGCCATGTACTAAAATTTGAGGCAAATCTGAGTCTCGAGTGGGCCATACTAAGGGGAACAGTGCCCATCTGTCGAAACCTTTTAGGGCCCACTTTGGAGTCCCTGATCATCCAAACCAGTCCTAGTCAGAGTCTATTTGACCTCATTCGAGGTGGCCAAGATGGTGAACGGATTAGATCATCCACTTGGGGCCCATATTAATAGTGTATGCAAAACATACAACGAACATACTAATAACATGAAAAATGCATGAATGCCATGCACGTGGGAGGTTACCCATTCTTGGTCAATTTTGGGTCTCACAAGTGGGACCCTGTTATGATGTTTATATTGAATCCACACCATCCATCGTCTTTTCAAGATCATTTTAGGACTTAGGCCAAAAGATGAGACAGATTCGGGTCTCAAGTGGGCCGTAATGAGGAAAACGAACCATTACTATTGAAATCTTCCAAAGCCCACCGTGGAGTCCCTGTTTGTCGAAATTAACCCAAATCAGAGCCCATTAGATCCACTTGAGATGGACTACGCGGTGAATGGAGTAGAAAATCCACATGGGGCCCTATTAAAAAAGAGAGAAATAACAAAGAAAAAAGAAATGTGTTATCGGGCAGTTTTGTCCAGTGACGTGAGGGCTTAAGCCACCTTGGGCTGCTGCCCTCACACATGGGACCTTACATGATTTATGTATCATATCTACTCCATTTATCCATCTTATCATACCATGTTAGGACATGGGCCCGAAACTCAGGTTGATCTAGATCTAAGGTGGGCTGTACCATAGGGTAATGTGGGGGTAAAAATCTCTTAGACTTGGAATTTCTTATTTTTGGGATCTGTTGGACTTAGGAATTCATAGTTTTAGGATCCCTTGGATTTAGAAATCTCTAAAATCGAGACCTCTTATGTCTTTGGATATATTTAGCATCTTTAATTCAAATCCTTAAATTAGTTGACGTGTGAATGTTGAAACTATGTTTTTATTAAATCCATTTAGGCATATACTTTGCCTGAACTGATGAAGTCCTAAGACTGAGATGGGCCATGAGCATAAGATCACACCCTAGTGACTAACCAATGATCTCTAACCATCGATTTATGTTAGCCATGATCAGACAGTGTAGATCATTCTACTAAAGTAATTATAGTGATGTAATTGATAATCTGCTTATTTTGGGACATCATTAGTGGACCATGTGCCCAAATGGATTGGTAGCCTAGTGACACACATGTTGTACATATGGATGTCCATCTGGGTCACTCCTAATGGACCCCACCTTGTTATATATATTCTATTCATGCCTTATAGGCTACATGAGAAGTTAATGTTAATCTAACATGGGCCATACCACATAGACTTCTATATTTCTAGTGGGACATGTTGTTCAATTCCCATTCTCTGTATATGATGTGCCGATTAAAGTTGATTATTGTCTGATATGTCTAATAACATGCTAGTGTACTTGGTGTAACACCCCGCACCTCTGGTATGTGGGTGTTACCATTTAAACCCGTATCAATGGGATTTTAAAATTTAACTAACAAATAATTTAAGTTCAACGAATGCAAGATGGGGCTTCCAATCATCATTGAAGTCATCCATTAGAGACTCTAGGAGCTGAGTAGGACCCTACATCAGTCATGAGGGTAAGTTTAACTAACCACCTCAAGCTAGAACAAGTTTTCAAATCATCTGGCCATAAAGAAACGAAGCAATGCATTGGTGATTGACCTTTGAGGGCTAGTGAATAGCCAACCAAGCACTCACTGCCTCTTAAACTCCCATTTAATCATCGAAACAAGTTCTCAAACCGATCCATCCATTGGATTAATGTACATTGGCTAAATAAGGCCTGGGATGTGCGATACGACCCACCTGGGCCTCACATCCTCCCCATAGTTGGCCAGGACCCCGGGGTGGGGCTCTCAAGATGAATGGACGGAGTGGATTTATCACAAACATCATGGTTTGACTAGCGCTGACCCGGGTGCCATGAGAAGAAGCGAAAAAAATTCCCACTAACAACATATTTCAAACGGATGGTACTGGATCTCACTGTGGCCCATTTCGGGCCACTGTTTGACAAATTCGAGCCATCCATCAAACTTGTGGGGCCCAGACAAAGAAACCCTAGTGGTCTATTTAGACCCATGCAAAGAGATGCGGATTCTAGATCGATACTGATCAAACACATGAGACTGGCTAAGATCATGGATGGTGGGCCAACTTGTGGACACATGGGCCACCCACGATCAGCCTGATCATACAATCCTAGCCATTCATTCATCCATTAGAGAGCGTGCTCTCCTATTGCCAAAAATGGCCGAACAACACCTACACCAAGGAAAGGAAAAGGAGATATTTCCCTTTCAGGAAATGGGTGTTAGCATAATCCAGACCCTTCCCTAGGCCATGTGGATCGATCTCAGCCGCTCCTTCTAGGGCGACATGAGTTGGAAGTGTGAGACATCTCATCTCACGAGAAAATGGCAGAGTATCTCATAGGATATTCTGAAATGCACATGAATGACCCAAAAAGTGGGCCCCGCGGTGTTCAGGAACTCCATCTGGTCCGTTCAAATGGACTAGATCCTAGCGAAACACCGTGGATGATGATTGGCCATTAACGGCCCTCTCATCTTCCCTGTTAGAATGACCAACGCATGCTGACGAGATGGGCCCCACCAGGGATGAAAACTTGCTTTTCTGGTGGGCCATTGGAGTGGGAATCCATCCCCAGGGTCGGATGGACCCCATGCACATGAGCTTTTTAAGGAGGGTTGTGGCAAGTGGCGTTTTCATCCCAACCGTTGGCTGGATCGTCTTGCTCCGAGACAGGCTCCTCCTGCTCCGCCTGTCCTAAAGAGGATGTTTAGGTTGCTACTTGTGAGAGCTCCACCCATGCCCCCGAACAAGAACTGCGATTACTGTGGTAGAGGAAACCACATTGCCCGGAACTGCTACAAGAGGATGAGAGATTAGGGCATTCCACTACCGGCAAACCGTCCCCAGCAGAACCAAGTAGTAGCTAGGCCAGCGCCCAGGCCCCAGTAGCCTAGACAGGGACCCTCAGCTCAGCAGAGGATTTCCCCATCTCGGATGTATGCAGTCGCCACTACGGAGGCCGAAGAAGACCCTCTCCAGACCATTCACAGTATCGCCCACATCAATGGTACCCCTATACCCACTTTGTTTGATTCTGGTGCAACTCTACCTTTCATTGATTCTGTTATCGCATCTAGACTAGACTTGAACACAACTCGAATGCATGCCCCCTTAGTCGTAGCATCCCCTATAGGTAAGTTTGTAGAAATAGATAAACTATGCAAAGCGTGTCCCATAACTCTCGTAAATCATGAAGTAACTATGGACTTGATCGTCATGCCTGTCAGATAGTTTGACATCATCCTTGGGATGGATTGACTTATGTTGGTACAAGCAGTTATGGACTACCGCGACAAGACAGTTATTATATCCGTCCCCGGGTAGGCCTCCTTCACCCCGAAGGGGAGGGGCATGCGCGAGATGTTCAAGAGCTTACAGGCTCTAGGCGAATCCAAAGTAGTAGAAGCCACCATCAGTCAGATACCGGTAGTGCGAGACTTTCCTGAGGTGTTTCAAGAAATACCAGGGCTGCCCCCTAGGCAAGCAGTGGATTTTTGTATTGATCTCAAACCAAGGACCGCCCCCATATCACTGCCTCCGTTTCGCATGCCTCCTTGCGAGATGGAGGAGCTGAGGAGCCAGATTGATGAGTTGGTAGCCCAAGGCTTCATTCACCCCAACATTTCTCTATGGGGAGTGCCAGTCCTTTTCATGAAGAAGAAGGACGAGTCGATGCATCTCTGTATAGATTACAGAAGATTGAACGAAGTGACGATAAAGAACAGATACCCCCCACCGTGCATCAATGACCTATTCGATCAACTTAAGGATGCCAGATACTTCTCCAAGATAGATCTGTGATCAGGGTACCATCAATAGAGGATCAAGGATGAGGAAATCCCTAAGACGGCGTTCAGAACTTGCTATGGGCACTACGAGTTCTTGATTGTGTCTTTCTGCCTCACCAATGCTCCAACCATATTTATGGACCTAATGAACCGGGTATTCATGCCATACCTGGACCGGTTTGTAATTGTGTGCATCGAAGATATCCTGGTTTACTCGAAGAGTCGAGAAAAGCACGAACAACACCTGCACACAGTCCTGAACACTCTAAAGGAGAATCAGCTGTATGCCAAGCTGACCAAGTGCGAGTTTTGGGAAGAGGAACTGAAGTTCATGGGACATGTAGTGAATGCAGAGGGAATAGCAGTTGATCCAGCCAAAGTGGAAGCAGTATTTAAGTGGGAGCAGCCCACCACAGTCACCGAGGTTCGAAGCTTTCTGGGCACGACAGGGTATTACAGGCATTTTATCAAGGAATTCTCCAGGATTGCGTGACCGCTCACCCAACTAATGAAGAAGAACAACCGATTTACGTGGGATGAGAACACAGAAGCGGCCTTCTAAGAACTGAAGATGAGACTGACTTCCGCGTCAGTACTTACTCTACACAGGAGGGAGAGAAGTTCGTGGTTTATAGTGATGCGTCAAAGTTGGGATTGGGATGTGTACTGATGCAGAACGATAGAGTGATTGCCTAGGCTTCGAGGTAGTTGAAGACTCATGAGGAGAATTAACCAACGCACAATCTGGAAATGGCAGTAGTGGTCTTCACCCTGAAGATATGGAGGCTCTCTCTCTATGGGGAAAATTCCAGTTGTTTTACAACCACAAGTGTCTAAAGTACATATTCACGTAGAAGGACTTGAACATGCACCAGCATTGGTGGATGGAAATGCTCAAAGACTTCCACTTCTACATATCTTACAACCTGGGTAAGGCAAACTCCGTGGCTGATGCATTGAGCCGGAAGAAGAAACATGAGTTGATAGCCACCTGATGATCAAGGAGTGGGAGATGATGGAGTTTGTTCAGGACTTCGATATCTAGCTTACCCTCGATGAGCAGGATGCTTATGTGGCTCTTTTGACTGCAGAGTCGACCCTGGTTCGGTAAGTAATCTTTGCCTAGGACCAGGATGAGTGGATTATCAAGATGAAGGAGAGGTGTAGGGGCGAAGAAATGACCGATTGGAGGATTGGTGGTGATGGCGGTCTTCGGTATTAGGGACGAGTATGTGTACCCAACAATGCTGACTTGAGGAGAGAGGTTATGGTAGAAGCCCATCATTCCAAGTGAGCTATCCACCCAGGTAGCACTAAAGATGTATAACGACGTCAAGAGGCAGTACTGGTGGAACAACATAAAGAGAGACATAACAGTCTTTGTGGTAAAATGTATGGTGTGTCAGAAGATCAAGGCCGAGCATCGCAAGCCCGCTGGCCTCCTTCAACCACTGACTTTAGCTGAATGGAAGTGGGACAACATCTCCATGGATTTCATATCTGGCCTTCCTAGGACACAGAGGAAGCACAACTCAATTTGGGTCATTGTTGATAGGTTGACAAAGGCTGCCCGGTTCCTCATGATTCGCACAACCGATTCGACCAATAGTCTGGTGACGTTATACATTCGAGAAGTCGTGCAATCCTATGGAGTTCCATGGGAAATCATATCAGATCAAGACTCCAGGTTTACCTCCGCCTTTTGGAAAAGGTTGCAAGAAGAGATGGGCACAGAGCTCAAGTTCAGTATGGCGTTTCATCCTCAGATAGATGGACAAACTGAGAGGGTGAATTAGATCTTAGAGGATATGTTAAGGGCATGCATTCCGGACTTTCAGGGCAACTGGGACGATCATTTGGCTTTAACAGAATTCACGTACAACAACAGTCTCCAGTCCAGCATAGGCATGACACCGTATAAGGCTCTCTATGGCCACCCTTATCGAGTTCCTTAGTGCTAGGCAGAAGTCAGGGAAAGGAGTTTGTTAGGGCCCGACCTTGTCCAATCTACTACTCAGGTCATTGACGTTGTTCAGAAATGACTGCGCACCGCTTAAAGCAAACAGAAGAGCTATGCAAATAATCGACGTCATGACCTCAAATTTGTAGTGGGTGATCATGTGTTCTTTAAGATTTCTCTTATGAAGGGCTTGATGAGGTTTACACGAAGGGGAAGTTGGCACCATGATTCATTGGGCCGTTCGAGATCTTTGATTGTGTGGGAGCCATGGCGTACCGCTTGGCATTGCCAACTGCATTGGCCAACATTCACAATGTTTACACATATCCATGCTGAAGAGATACACGCCAAATGAGTCGCATATTGTCAGCTGGGAGCAGGTCGAGCTCACCGAGGATGCTTCCTACATTGAGGAAACTATTTGCATCCTGGATCGCAAGGAGTAGATCTTGCGGACGAAAATGATACCGCTAGTCAAGGTCCTCTGGTTGCACCAGGGCGAGGAAGAAGCAACTTGGGAGAGGGAAGCAGAGGTTATGGAGAAGTACCCTCATCTGTTCAGCGATACACCAAAGCTAATTTCGAGGGTGATTTTTTTTGTAGGGGGTAGATTGTAACACCCCGCACCTCTAGTACACAGGTGTTACCATTTAAACTCGTATTAATAGGATTTCAAAATTCGACTAACAAATAACTTAAATTCAATGAATGTAGGATGGGGTTTCCAATCATCATTGAAGTCGTCCATCAGAGACTCTAGGAGCTGAGTAGGACCCTACATTAGTCATGAGGGTAAGTTTAATTAACCACCTTAAGCAAGAATAAGTTTCCAAATCATCTGGCCGTAAAAAAATGGAGCAATGCACTGGTGATCGACCTTCGAGGGCTAGTGAATAGCCAACCAAGCACTCATTGCCTCTTAAACCCCCATTTAACCGTTGAAACAAGTTCTCAAACCGATCCAGCCATTGAATCGATGTACATCGGCCAAATAAGGCTTGGGATGTGTGATACGGCCCACCTGGGCCTCACATCCACCCCATACTTGGCCAGGACCCTGGGGTGGGGCTCCCAAGATGAATAGACGGAGTGGATTTATCACAAACATCACGGTGGACCCCACACAAAGGTGATTGCACCAAAAATACCCGTGCGCTTCGTGCATGGGACGAGACAGCTAGTTTGACTAGCTCTGACCCGTGCCCTATGAGAAAAAAGAGGAAAAAATTCCCTCCAACAACATATTTCAAACGAACGGTACGAGAGCTCACTGTGGCCCACTTTGGGCCACTGTTCGACAAATTCGAGCTATCCATCGGACTTGTGGGGCCCAGATGAACAAACCCTAGTGGCTTGTCCGAACCCATGCAAAGAGACGCGGATTCTAGATTGTTACCGATCAAACACATGAGATTGGCTACGATCATGGATGGTGGGCCAACCTGTGGCCACATGGACGACTCACGATCGGCCTGATCATGCAATCCCAGCCATCCGTTCATCCATTAGAGAGCACACTATCCTATTGCTAAAAATGGCCAAACAGCAGCCTACACCAAGGCAAGGAAAAGGAGACATTTCCCTTTCGGGAAATGGGTGTTGGCGTGATTCGAACCCTTCCCTGGGCCATGTGGATCGATCCCAGCCACTCCTTTTAGGGCGACATGAGTTGGAAGCGTGAGACATCTCGTCTCACTAGAATATGGCGAGATATGGAGTATCTCATGGGATATTCTGAAACGCACATGAATGGCCCAAAAAGTGGGCCCCGCGATGATCAGGAACTCCATCTGCTTTGTTCGTATGAACCAGATCCTAGCAAAATACCATGGATGATGATTGGCCATTAACGGCCTTCTTATCTTCCCCGTTAGAACAACCAACCCATGCCGATGAGATGGGCCCCACCAGGGATGAAAACTTGCTTTTCTGGTGGGCCATTGCAGTGGGAATCCATCCTCAGGGTCGGATGGACCCCATGCACATGAGCTTTTTAAGGAGGGTCATGGTAAGTGGCGTTTTCATCCCAATCGTTGGTTGGATCGTAAAGCAAGCCCTCTTGGCTATAAGAGCCATTGGCTCATCTCGAGTTCCACACCAGAGAAAGGAAAAGAGGGAAAATAAGAGAGAGAGAGAGAGAGATAGAGAAGGAGAGGGAATAGGAGAGAGTGAGAGAGAGGCAGCAGGGGTGTTACACCAGGCTCTGAGTTAGCTCGACTCGGTCCATTCTCAGCCGCTCAGACAGGGCGAGTCGCTACTCACCCAAGACCTCGATCCAGGGTCTTTCATTAGGTATGGTCCCTAGATATCTCAGTTAGTTCCTATCGGCCGTGAAATCTTACTAACTCAGAAGGAGGGTCTGTAGGTGTGGTACGATCTAACCCGTTGCTGTAGCTGTAGCTGTAACTGTGCTATGCTTGAGTCGACTTAGCCAACATTAGAGCAGGCCAGGTGACACTCAATCTCCCCTCATTTTCTTTTCATCCAATGACACATGGCTGTTGGAGTTATCATCGGCTAAGATCGGAAACCATGTAGTGGGCTAGACTCTACTGGTGGTGCTGGGCTAAGTTGAGTCCAAGCTCAACTTAAAAAACCAGTTGAGACATCATTCTCAACTGCCCATGGTCAGGCAAATGGTCCAGCCCAGCTCAACACATGAGCTACTAAGTGGTGTTGGATCAGGCTTCTAACAATAATAAGTGGGCCGAAATTAGCCTCAACATTGAGTCGAGATCTGACCACAACTTGGGCCATGGTCTGAACTAGCCCAACCATTCAAACTGGGTCAAGATCTGGCCACAACTTGGGTCGTGGTTTGAACCGAGATTAGCCACACGACAGTGGGCCAAATCTAAACTGGACCCAACCACAAACCATGGTAGGCCGCACCTGAGGAATACCTCAATGGGCCACACCATGAATCACAAAGGGCCCCACCAAGCTACACACTCAGTGGGTGAAAAGGCCAAGCTATATGTCCCAGAGGGGGGGGGGGGGGTGAATAGGACAATGCCAAATAAAACTTATAACAGTGGAATTAAATAGAATATGATAGCCAAAGTAAATCACAATGCAGGAAAGTAAAACAGCCTCAAAATTCAGATCTTGAGAGGTTGATACAAATATTGTTCTAAGGACAACCTTACACCAAAAACCAGAGTTTATGGTAGGACAACCTTATTTCTAGCAAGATCTTTGTATCAAATCTCAAATCGAAGAGGAATACAGAATTAAATACAAACTGAATTGAAATAAATTGTAATTACAAATGTATTGTTCTAGGGATAGCCATACACCATAAAAATGGCAGGGCAACCTTGCTGGAACAACTTTTAAAAAAATAGAAAATCAAGCTGATAAAGGAATAGCAGAAAATAAATTCTAAACTATTACAACATTCTCACAATGCTTGAATTAAATGATTACAACATTCACCACCATACATACATCCCACAAAAGAATAATTAAAGATCAGAAGAATAAATCATTCAACCACAACTCAAGGGATTATAGTGGTTCGCCTGTGTGTTCACCAACTGTTAAACAACAGCCACACAAAATGCTACTCCACTCCTAATATCCTCACACAGGGGATATTAGCGTTCACTAAAAATAGGTTTTCCCAGGTTCACCCAAAACCTTTACAATTGTGTCTTTGTATGTGGGCTTACACAATTAAAAAAACCCCACTTCTGAGTTTTCCTGGCTCTCCTTAGATAACCAATACAACAAGATTTTTCTGGCAAATCTTGAAAGAAACCAAAATAAAAAGGAATTTACAATTAAATGTAAAATACCTGATTATCTCCTTCGTTGTAGCAGCCCGGTAGAACCAAGTCAGAGTAGATGATTGAATGTCCAAGTTCAATGTCCAGTACTCAATTACAATGGTTCTAATTCTAATAGATTTTAAATTAAACCGAATAGGGCTTGCCTTAATTGATTTTGATTCCAAAGAAAGGGAATAATAATTCCTCTTATCAAATTAGATTGGAATAGCAGAAACAAAATCAATTAAAATAAAGCTAAGGAAAGAGAATATTAAATAAGCACACTTAGCTTAGATGGAGCACAGAATTATCTCTCAGAAGTTCGATGAAGATTGGCTTGAATAGATTAATTAATTCGATAATTTCTTCTGAGATTCGTGCACTATTTATAGGTGAGCAGATCGTGTCTTCGACTGGTCTAGGGAGCTCTTCGACTAGTCGAAGCAATAATAGATATTTGAAAGATCCGGCGGGATAAGCTCTGACCGTTCTATGACTGGTCGAAGGTCACCTTCGACTGGTCGTAGGTCACCTACGACTGGTCGTAGGTTTCCTTCGACTGGTCGAAGAACCTATAACACATCGCTGTATTTTGAGTCGAAGATTTACGACTGGTCGAAGATGCAGTCGACACTGTTCCTACGACTGGTCGAACAGATTCCTGGACTAGTCAAAGCCTAACAGATTTCATCCGGAATTTGTAACAAAATCACGACTGATCGAGGAATTTCTTAGACTGGTCGAAGCAACTCTAGGACTAGTCGAAGAAGGCCTAGGACTAGTCGAAGAACAGACCAAACTCATGTAAAATAACATTCGACTTATGTATCCAGAATGACCTACTTCTAAGGTCAACCTATGGTCAGTCAAACCTCAACTATGAAGTATGGACATTGAAACATTAGGGACAAGTGACCTTGAAGTATGAGCCTTGAAGTCTTGAGATCTTTACAAACTGCCTTGTACTCTTCTTGAAGTCTTGCAGCTTGAGTCTTGTCTTGTGAGCAGTTCTTGCATTCAAGATTGATCCTTGTACTTGTGAGCTTTGCTTGATGTGAGCTTAGCTTGTTCATGAATGTTGATCCTTGAGAGAGCTTCACTTATGCAAGTTTATATATAACAGTGATTTTGGCACCACAAATTTGACAACAGACAGGGATATAAATTATAGCACTTACAGTGGGCCACACCATAAATCACAGTGGGCGCACCTGATGTAAATCTCAGTGGGCCACGCCACCTTCTGGATGGGCCACACCTGAGTCGAATCTCAGTGGGCTGCATCACATAGGCGCTGGGCCTAACCTTTGAACCCACGTAAATGCCTAGCCCTTGAAATCCTGTAATGGGCCAGCCCTTGTGATGGGCCGGCCCTTTGAAACCTTGCAGTTGGGCCCAGACCCTTATAACAATGAACTGGGCCAAAAAATGGCCCAGCCAACTCTCCCCTTGAGTTGCATCACTGCTAGGCCCACTCTCAGGTGCTGAACAGTTGTTGAGGGTCAAATATTGCATATTATCCCCCATTTATATCTTGGTTTTATAAACATGATAATGCTTAATGTTCTATTTTACTCATGTTTGTGTTGCAAGGTGAATTTAAGAACTTGGATTGAAAAGGGTGCCAAAAGCATGGATTTGATGCTCAAGAATCACCAAGGTAAGGGATAGATCTTAGAAGGCCAAGACTGAACAATTCACATGCTAATGATCCAAGAAAACCAAGTGAGAAATGAAGAGAATCAAATATTTGAAGTGACGAAAAGGAATCCTGAAATTGTCCCAAAAATAAACATATTCCTAAAAGTGTCCTGAATCTCTGGGTCATTCTGTGAAATTGCACAAAGTGAAGTCTATTTTGGAAAATTGCGTAAATTTGAGGCGGTTTCTAGAATTTTCCAAGTCGGTGCGAAAGGAGGAGCTGTAAAACTATAAATGAGAGTCCCTAGGACGTCCCTGGACATCTTATAGGGTTTGTAGAGTGGAGAAAAAGTGTGGAGAAGCCATCACCAAGAGTTTTTCTCCCCTTTCCTTAGTTGTTTTCATGCTTTTCTTAAGAGTTTTTAGTTCCATCATGTCTATGGTTGGCTAAACCTCTTAGCTAGGGCTAAGAGGTGAAGCTTGTAGCGTGATTGGGATGTTTTCTTTGTTTTGATTCATATTTTAATGAACTCTCTTAGATTCTAGTTTGATTATGAAAGAATATTTTTAGTTTTTAATGGTTTGTTGTGACAAATTACAATAGAACTACGATAACTTGAATATCTTCTTTTCCTGAATTAAGATTGTGAAATTAGGAGATCCTGTTTCACCATCATCCCTTGGGCATGGTATGATGATGGAATCCTTCCTAACCTTCATAATTATCTTATGATTGTTTGTGTGATTGATAGATCCTATTGTTTGCCTTGTCTCCTGGGCATGGTTAGGTGATGGAATCACTTCCAAATCATCATAGCTCTCATCCATTGATGATTAGATCCATGAGAAGTTAAGAGATCTGAAAAATCCCTTTGTCCTTGAATCAAGCAAGGTAGCATCCTGAGAACCTACAAGTGGATCCTTGAAAACCCTAGTTTCCCACCTTTGATTTTCTTAAGTTTTTCATTAAATCTCTCACAATTACTCCCAATCACTTCAGAATTAGTTTTACATCTTTTCCTACTTCTACTTCTAGTTGCTTTCAGAATACTCACGAGATTAGTCCCTGTGGATTCGGCCTCGGTCTTACTGAGATTATTACTACATCGTGACCTTACACTTGGAGTTGTGAACAAGTTTTTTGGGCTGTTGCCGGGGACTAACGGTTGCGTTATTATTATTATTTATTTAGAATAGCTAGTTTTGGAATTAGGTTAAGATTAGGGTTTTTCTAGTTTTTATTTTTAGGATTAGGGTTTTCTGAATTATTTAAGAAACTAACTTAGCTTTCTATGTCTAGGTTTAGAAACTTTCCTAATTTGTTTTTTAGAAACTAACTTTTTTTTTTTAGAAACTTTCTTAGATCTACTTTCTAATTCTAGGTTTAGGAACTTTCCTTTTCTCTTTTTAGAAACTTTCTATTTTCTCTCTTTAGAAACTTTCTAATTTTTTATTTTTAGAAACTAGTTTACTTTCCTAATTTGTTTCTAGAAACTTTCTAATTTTAGAATTTCTATTTTTTTTTAATTTTTTTTATAGAAACTGACTTGTTTTATTTTGTTTTGCAGGATCTTAATTTAGGAACTTCTAATTTGGTAACTTCTTTCTAATTCCCTCTCTCTCTCTTTCTCTCTCTCTCTCTCTCTCTCTCTCTCTCTCTCTTTCTAGATTTCTATTTCCTTTCTTTCTTTTAGGTTTAGTTTAGAATTTGAAATTGACGTCTGAGAGTGTTTCATGCCTAAGTGGGTTCGTGACAATACTCTACGTCTCTTGAGTGAAGGAGGATTGGTTGAGGGGTTATCTATCCATCGCAGGATTAGATACCACTTGAGATCCTTAGAGTTAATTGAGGTCATTGCTATCAATCAACCGGTCAATCAACCAGGAAGACAGCCTCAACCTAGGGTTAAGGAAGTTCATGATGAGAATGAGGTGCATCAAGAACCCCTGCCTCGTACCTTATGAGATTATCTACAACAGGCAGGGGTGAGCACGCCCTCATGCATGGTTTTTTAGAAAATAAGGGATATATGGATATTAAGCCAGGGGTGATCCAACTCCTTTGAAAATTTCATGGATTTGAATATGAAAGTCCATATCTACACTTGAAAGAGTTTGATGAGATTATAACGACTTTATATTTTCATAACTTGTCTGAGGACACGGTCAGACTAAAACTCTTTCCCTTTTCTTCAAAAGAGAGAGCTAAGACGTGGTTGCACTCACTAAAACAAACACCCTTAAAAAGTCAATCATGAACTTCGCCCAAAAGGAGGATGAAACATTCTTCCAATGTTGGGAGCGGTTCAAGGATCTTGTCAGTTCATGCCCACAACACGATTTTGAAACGTGGCGCGTTACACACTTTTTCTATGATGGTCTGACACCTTCCATGTGACAATTGGTCAAGACAATGTGCAATGGGGAATTATGAATAAAAATGTCGATGATGTTTGAGACTACGAGGATAGACTTGCTGAAAATGCAATTATGGGACACATAACCAAAATCAAGTACTTCTAGGCCCACTTAATCAAAGGAAAGGGGAGGATTATACCTTCTAAAAGTGGATGATGATATCAATGCTAAAGTGACTAATCTCATAAGGAAATTCGAGGCCATGGAACTAAAGAAGGATAAGGTTAAGGAAACTGTTTGTGATATTTATGATTGCAACGTTCACACAACTAAGAAGTGTCCAACAATACCTACCTTTCGAGAGGTGTTGAATGAGGAATCTAATGCCATGAATAATTATCAAAGACCTTTCAATGGACCTACCTCTAATACATACAATCCTAGTTGGAGAAATTATCCAAACTTCAATTGGAGGAATGGACAAACTACTACCCCTTAAGGTTTCTGCAATCAAATTCCAAATCAAGGGAAACCTCAAGAATAAACGGTTCAAAATTCCGCACAAACTCAGGAGCTTACTTAACCAATATGAGAACTTATAAAATTTATACAAAAGATGGATTCACGTATTACGGTTATAGAAAGGGGGATGCTTCCTACTCAACCTCTCCCTAATCCCAAATCGCAATATGAGATAAGTGATCCAAGCTCTTCAAATTAGATGTAGTAAGCTAAATCTATCACCGCTCTTAGGAGTGGGAGGACCATTAACAAAACCATTCCGGTTAGGGCTGAGAAGCTAAAGGACTCAGAAGAGAACAATGGCAATAGATCTAGAACTACTCCATAAGAATTGAAATTAGAACTTCAAGGCAAGCTGATTGCCCCATTCCCCTAACGGTTGGTTGCACCAAAATCTCTCTCTAACTCTCAGGACATTCTAGAGGTGTTAAAACAAGTAAAGGTCAATATTCCTTTATTGGATGCGGTTAAACAAATTCCTTTATATGCTAAATTTCTGAAAGACTTGTATATGACTAAAAGACGGCAAAATATTCAAAAAAAAATCTTTTTAACTGAAAAAAGTGAGTGTCATCCTAAAGCAAGATGTGCCACAGAAATACAAAGATCTTGGTAGCCCAACCATACCTTGTGTAATTGGGAACTACTGAATTGAGCACACACTTCTTAACTTAGGAGCAAGCGTAAATCTAATTCCTTACTCGGTTTACAAACAGTTAGGTTTGAGTGAATTAAAACCCACCCTAACCACATTACAACTTGCTGATCGCTCAGTTCGTGTACCAAGAGGGGTAATTGAGGATGTGTTGGTCCAGGTTGACAGATTCTATTACCTAGTAGATTTTATCATCCTGGATATGCAACCCCTTAGTAATATGAGCACTCAAATTCCTGTGATTCTTGGTCGCCCATTCCTCGCCACTTCAAACGTAATCATTAATTGCAGGAATGAAGTTATGAGTATGTCTTTCAGGAATATGATATTAGAGTTGAATATCTTTTTCAACACAGGCAAACGGTTAGAGGATGATGATGATTTTCATGACATTAACATGATTGACTCTTTCATGGAAGATAGAACACTTTTGACATTATCCTCTGACCCTCTAGAGACGTGCCTGGCCCACTCCCACGATTTTGATGATGATATGATTAGGGAGATGGGGACCATGCTGAATACTATGCCGATACTTGAAGTTAACTAGTGGAGGCCACAATTCAAAGAATTGCCCCAAACTGATGCAGTGTCTTTACCATCTAACCTCAAAGCACTGAAGCTTGACCTAAAACCTTTGCCCTCTGATTTGAAATATGTCTATTTAGGTCAAGGTGAGACATACTTGGTGATGATTTCTTCCCACCTTGAGCAATAACAGGAGAGTATGCTCATCTCTACTCTCTTGAGACAAAGGAACCCTTAGATGGTCGATTGCGGACCTCAAGGGAATTGATCTTTTGATTTGTACTCACCGCATTCATCTAAAGGATAATGCAAAGACATCACGAAAACCACAATGTAGATTCAATTCAAACATGAAGGAAGAGTTAAGGCTGAGGTTCTCAAACTATTGGATGTGGGTATCATATACCTTATATCAGATAGTCAATGGGTGAGTCCAACTCAGGTGGTTCCTAAGAAGTCTGGAATCACCATCGTAGCCAATGCCAACAATGAACTCGCGCTAACTAGGATCACTACTAGTTGGAGAATGTGCATTGACTATAGGAAGTTAAATACCATCACAAGGAAGGACCACTTTCCTTTACCTTTTTTCGATCAAATTTTGAAAAGGCTAGCTAGTCGCTCTTACTATTGCTTCGTTGAAGGTTATTTGGTCTATAATCAGATCGAGATAGCCCTTGAAGATCTAGAAAAGACCACATTTACATATCCTTATGACACCTTTACTTACCGAAGGATGCCATTCGGACTATGTAATGCCCCCACCACTTTTTAGTGATGCATGTTTAGTATTTTTTCTGACATGGTAGGGCAATATTTAGAGGTCTTCATGGAAAATTTCTCAGTCTTTGGTCCATCCTTCAGTGAATGTTTGGAAATTTTAAAAAATGTGTTGAAGCGATGTGGGGAAAAGAATTTGGTACTGAATTGGGAGAAGTGTCATTTCATGGTTTGTAAGGGAATTGTCCTTGGACACATCATCTCGTCCAAAAGAATTGAGGTAGATAAGGCTAAAATTGATCTTATCTCTAACCTACCTTCACCAAAGAACATATGAGACGTGAAATCCTTCCTAGGACACGCTGGATTTTACAGAAGATTCATGAAGGATTTAGTCACCTCTCTTGTCCTCTATATAATCTACTTCAAAAGAATGCACCATACGAGTGGACTGAGCAATGTCAGGAAGCTTTTACTAAGCTCAAGGACATGTTAACCACTGCACCTATCATGCAGCCACCCGACTGGAGCATTCCTTTTGTACTTATGTGCGACACGTCTGACTATGCTTTTGGTACAGTTTTAGGCTAAAGAAAAGAAAAGAAGCCCTATGTTATTCATTACATAAGTAGAACTATAAATCCTGCCCAAGTGAACTACTCGGCTACAGAAAAGGGACTCTTAGCCATAGTGTTCGCTTTTGACAAATTTAGGTCCTACTTAATTGGCTCCAAGATCGTCATTTACACAGATCATGCAGCACTCAAGTATCTTCTTTCTAAGAATGATGCTAAGCCCTGCCTGATTAGATGGATCCTCCTACTCTGAGGATTTGATTTGGAAATAAAAGATAAAAAGGGAGTAAAGAACGTAGTGGCTGACCATTTTTCCCACTTTGATCTCTTTGATTCCGTTGAGATGACACATATAAATAACATGTTGCCTGACAAAAAATTGTTCAAAGTCTCCCATTCACCTTGGTTTGCTGATATTGCTAATTATCTTGCCACAAGTTTCATGACGACACATTGGACTGCACAAGATAAGAAAAAATTCTTCACTGAGGTTCGTAATTTCTTATGAGATGATCCATATTTGTTTAAATATTACACAAATGAAATCTTAAGGAGATGTGTGCCAGACAATGAACACCAAAATGTCATCTCCTTCTATCATTCTCAGGCCTATGGTGGTCACTTTTCTGTTAAAAAGAGCATGGCCAAAATTCTGTAGTAGGATTTTACTGGCCCACTATGTTCAAGGATACTCATGAGTTTTGTAAATCTTGTAAGCATTGTCAGAAATTGGGAACATTGTCCCGTCGAAATATGATGCCCTTAAACCTCATTCTGGTCATTGAAGCATTTGATTGCTGGGGCATCGATTCCATGTGACCATTCCCCCAATCATTTAGGAATTTATACATTTTGCTTGTCGTAGACTATGTCACTAAATGAGTTGAAGCGATTCCATGCCGAAACAATGACCATCAAATGGTCATTAAATTCTCAAAAAGAACATCCTTTTCCAGTTCGGAACGCCTCGAGCCATCATTAATGATGGGGGCTCACATTTTTGTAATAGGCCATTCACGAACTTAATGAAGAAATATGACATCTCTCACAAGGTGAGCACTTTATATCACACACATACAAGTGGGCAAGCTGAGATTTTTGATAGGGAGATCAAACATATTTTGAAGAAAACGGTTAACCCTGATCGAAAGGATTAGTCAATATAATTGACCGATGCTTTATGGATCTCACTTTGGGCCCTAGGTGTGGCCGATGGTCCACCTTGATCCTCATATCATTCCATGATGGGACCATTCTCCATGGACCCCATCATGATGTTTACCTTCTTAGCTTGTATATGGGTCATCTAGACCGTCTATTTTTGTGGAGAAGGAATCTCCACCGTTGGATTTTTTTGAATTAATGGGCCCACATATAATGGGACCCACTTGATGTATGATTGCTTGCAACGGAGGGCCCATAGTGTCGGGGTCCCTCCATCATGCGTGTCCCACTCTCTCTTTCTCTCTCTCTCCCTCTCTTTTTCTTTTTTTTCTTGTGTTATTATGGTCATGTGGCCATTAGGATGGACCCCACCATGAGGCAGGTATTTTATCCAAGCATTTATAAGTGGGGCCCACCTTATATGTGTAGTACCCACACCATCCATCATTTGGTGGCCCACCTAAGCAGGCCCACCCTAGTGCATGTGCAATGCCAAACCATCCAACGTCCGTGGACGCTAGACAAAAAGGGAAAACACAAGTATTAGCTTGTTTCCAAGCTTATGGGGTGGTCCATTCATATAAGCCCTACCTTGATGTATGTATTCAATCCATGCCGTCCATTCCTTTCCCAAGCTCATTTTCGGTGTTGAGCCAAAAGATGGGGCCAATCCGACTTTCGGGCGGGCCATAGCATAGCAAACAACGGGTTTACCGTTGAAATATCCCCCCGTCATTTCTATACCCCAAAATATATTGAATATTGGGCTTGTTTGGCTTGTCTTGAGATATGGGGAGCAATGGTGGGGTTGGATTCTTCCAATACGGGCCCCACGCATGAAAAACCTTGGAAAAATCTATTTTCAAAAAAAAAAAAACCAAACAAGCAACGTTTGCTGCTGTTGCGGGCAAGGACATGTGTACGTCCTGGTGCACGCTAGACATCCTCGGGCAGGGACCCACGGCTCCAGCCATGGGCCCCACCATGATGTATATTTGTCATCCAACCCATTTATTGGGTGAGCCCCTTTATTAAAAAAAATCTACCGTATATGTTACTCAGGTGGCCCACATCACAGGAAATAGTGATGATGAACGTCTGCCATTGAACCCTTTTTGGGTCCGTACTCTTAGCGGATTGGATGGAAAATAAACATTACGGTGGGCCCCATGTGGGGCTACACCAGATGTGTGTGCTGTCTAGGACGTCTAGGGCCTGGACGATCATGATTTTTAATATACATATAATACATATTATATATAGTATGTAGTACTGTCCAGGCTGTCCAGGGCCTGGACGTGGATGTATCATGTTATATTATATATAGTTTACACTACATTATATATGTTATATTATACAGTATATACATGATGGTGGGCCCTATGTGGGATGCAACTATACCCTTCTAGTGCAGCAACTGCACATATAATAGTCATATAGCGGCCCCCTTTTAATGGCAGCAAGCCCGCAGGCCCCACATTAATGTATGTGATTTACACCATTCATTATTTGAATGGTGGGGTCCACCATGATGCATACGTTGTATCCAAACTGTCCAACCATATTGAGATATCATTTTCATGACATGAGCAAAAGGTTGGGATAGATCTAAAGTTCAAGTGGACCCTACCATTTAAATTATGGACCGTGACATCCACCGTTCAACTTCTAAGGGCAGCAGTAGTTTCCTATTTAGTTGATATTTATTTTCATTCCCTCCATCCCTATGTTAACTTGTGAATAGGTCGGATCTCAAAGTACATAAGGGTGATCCCGATTGATATACCTGAGGCCCATTGGATCGGCCCACTTGATCGACCCATTTAATTCGGCCCACCCTGATATATATGAGGCCCATATGATTAGGCCCATCTTGATGTAGTTATGGCCCATCCATTGAGGCCCACCTGATATACATAAGGCCCATGTGATGCGCCCCATTTGTTGTATCTAAGGCCCATGGGTCGAGGCTCACTTGGATGTACACAAGTCCATTACAATGTGTGACTCTACCATGGTTTGTGTAATGATGTTATGACGGCCGTACCTTGGAAGCAATGTTGGTTTGATGCCCACATTGTAAGAATAGTGTTGGTTAAATGTCCGCATTATAATTCTCCCTAGGGCCCATTATTAGGCCATTTAGGCCCATCTTCATTATAAATAGCATCCATCACCATATAACATGTTTAGTATAGTTCCGTGATTCATGATCATGCACATTATATATATGCTTGATATGAGAAGTGACTGATTATAGCATATGCCTTCGGGCAGATTGTTTAGGGTTTCCCGAATGAGCGATGTTGCCCTACATGAGCGCACGATACGCGCAGGATTCCTGCATGACTGGATAGTGTGATTCATGCATTCGCATTGTGTGATATGGTACTGTACGCCCTAGCGACATCAGGGTCGTAGCCTCCATAGGCGTATCGTGGTTGGTAGGATTGGATACCAAAAATCTTGTTCTACATGGGGTTCTATAGATATCCCTAGGTGAAAGTCCCTAAACCCTTATGGTACCAAGTGGTTGCTCCAACGTCTAGACCGAGTGGGTACATGAGCGCCGAGTGCCGATTACCAGGAGGCCGCGCTTTTCACTGTGTCGTGGTCGGTTAGAAGGGGGTGCGGCCTTACCCGCCCGAAAGGAGGGGGCAAAGCTAGGCTGAGTCTGACCAGCTCGAGGAATGGGTTCGCTATTGACGAGCCGAGCCCGATATTGGCAGGCGGATAGTGAGGTCTCTTCCACTCATCTTATTGCGCTCGATGGGGCGGCAATCTGGTTAGAGTGTACTAGACCCCGGTGATATTCCAGAGTTGAGCTATATTGATATGTGGACTTAGATGAGGATTCATATGCATGAGTTACATTTCACACCACATGGCCCTGGTACGGCTGACATCATTCATGCCTTGCACCGCATGGCCTTGGTACGGCTAATAGCATTCATGGATTCATCAGCATATTCCGCATTACTCTGATATTACATAACTTCTACCTTGCGCACACACTTACACCACCCTCTAAGCTTTCTATAAGCTTATACACGACCGTTGCATATCGGTGACGTTGGACCGCAGCAGCGCTGAGGCAGGAGCGCATGGCAGATCATCTTGGAGCTTTTTGACCATTATCATTGTATTTCCCTTTATGCTCATTGTACTTGAAAAGTTTTTTATCACAGTGGAAATGTGATGGAGTTTTTGATTGTTGTTTGTGGGTTATGCCTTTGGTTATGCTTCTTACGAATCAAACTAATATTGAAAATCCTCCTCGTAACATCCCAGGATCAGAACTTGGCGAATGGGCACTGGGAGCAGAGAATGGGGTTCTACAGATGCTGTCAGCGTCAGATTCGGTGATCAGGAATTTTGTGAGCTCGGTTTCTGAGTTTAGGGCGTGACAGAAGTTGGTATCAGAGCATAACTTGGGAATAACTAAGAACAACATTACATATCCGTTATGAATGGCTAATTCCCGAAGTTCGGATAGCTTAATGATCTTTGATTACCGACCCTTAACATGCGTACCTTCAAGAGTTTTCAAGTTGATAGGTGCCTTCGCTCTTTCCTATAGGACAAGATGCCTAGGAGAGTGACCCGATCGACTCCCGCACCACCACCTGAGAGTCCCGCACCGCCACCTGAGACCCCCGCACTACCACCTACTATTCCTGCTTCACCAGCAAAGATTCCTACTGCTCAGCCTATGGATGCAGCTCCTCCACCAGAGACCGGTGTGGATCCGACCGTATCCGTGAGTGCCGCCCAGTTATAACAGATGTTGCAGGCTATGACGGCCGCACTTCAAGGGCAGGGCAGACACCCCATTGTTTCACCAGCCTAGGTAGAGCAGGAGCGCGCGAGTGACCTCCTTCGAGAGTTTCGACGGCTCGATCCCTCGCGTTTCCAGGGTGAGCCAGACCCGATGGTAGCTGAGAGATAGCGCACCGATGTAGAGAAGATATTCGATACGATGGGATGTACGACCGAGCGGCAAGTCTGATTAGTAGTATTTCTCCTTCATGGTGAGGCTGAGCATTGGTGGACATCAGTCTCCCGAGCAGCAGGTGCTGATTTTGCATGGACCTAGGGGGATTTTATGGATCAGTTTGACCGACAGTACTTTCCTAATCACATCCGACGACAGCGAGCATTGGAGTTTGAGGCCTTAGTGCAGGGTGATATAACAGTGGCTCAGTACACAGCTCATTTTGTAGCACTGTCCAGATTTACACCATACTTGGTGGATGATGAGGAGCGGAGGGCTCGCCGATTCGAGGACGGTTTTCGTTATGGTCTTCGAGGCCGTGTCATTGGGCATGAGCTCCCGACTTTCGAGGGAGTGGTACGGAAGGCCCAAAATTTTGAGGCTGAGTGGGCCAGTTCTCAGTCTGATAGCAGTCAGAGGAGAGACCGGAAGAGGTAGGCTCCTTCCAGTGATTCCCAGCAGGGTCGACCACAGCAGAGGCACACAGGTCACCCAGCCTTTCGAGCGCCAGCAGCACCTCCATCACCACCTTCGAGGCAGTTCACCGGCTCTTATTTTAGGTGTGGTGCGATAGGGCACCGCATGTGGGAGTGCCCCCGCCCCCAGCAGCAGCAGCAGAGAGGTTCACAGCAGCCTCCACCACAGTAGTAGCAGAGAACCCCACAACAGCAGCGACAATAGTCCCCACCACTGAGGCCACCTCAGCAGCAGCATCAGCACTAGCCTCTGAGGCAGCAGGAGCAGAGGTAGCAGTTTTGACCACCTTAATGATAGTAGCAGCATGCTCAGAGGGGACAAGCACTTCCCCAGCCGGCTCAGACTAGATTCTATACGGCCCAGAAGGATCTTCAGTCATCTGGAGGAGTTGTTGAGGGTATAATTCCAGTCTCTGCATGCATTGCTCGAGTTTTGTTTAATTCCGGTGCTTCATACTCGTTTATGTTCGAGGGATTCTGTTGTTCGAATAGATTGCTAACAGAGTCTACTCGAGAGGGGTTGACCATATCGACGCCCTTGGGAAAGACTACACAATTAGGCCACTTCTATTCGTCTTACCCCATGTTAGTAGGAGAGATTTTCCTGCCTGCCGACTTGTACGTGCTGCTGATGTCAGATTTCGACGTCATACTGGGCATGGATTGGCTTGCCGAATACCACGCTATATTGGATTGCTCCGCGAGGACAGTCACATTTTGTATACCCGGCTTGCCGCAGTTCCAGTTCATTGCTAAGCCTAGAGGAGAGTCGTTGTCTTGTTTGATGTCATGTGCCATAGAGGAGCCCATAGTGGTGAGCATCGACCAGTTGCCTGTGGTTTGTGATTTTTTCGATGTGTTTCAAGAAATTCCGGGATTATCGCCTCACCGACTCACCGAGTTTCAGATTGATCTCGTGCCTAATACCGCGCCTATTTCGAAGGCCCCGTATTGTATAGCACCATTGGAGTTACGGGAACTGCAGAAGCAATTGGATGAGTTAGGCGAGTTGGGCTTTATCCGTCCGAGCAGTTCGCTGTGGGGAGCGTCGATACTCTTCGTAAAGAAGAAGGATGGCTCCTTGAGGCTCTACGTAGACTACTGTGAGCTTAACAAGGTCACGATCAAGAACAAGTACCCACTCCTGAGAATTGATGATTTGTTTGATCAGCTGTAGGGTGCACAGTTCTTTTCGAAGATTGACCTGCGTTCCGGTTATCATTAGATTCGGGTCTGAGAGGAGGACATTCTAAAGACGGCTTTTAGGACGCGTTACGGTCATTTTGAGTTCCAGGTCATGTCCTTTGGACTGACCAATGCTCCCGCAGTGTTCATGTAGTTGATGAACGAGGTCTTCCATCCGTATCTCGATCAGTTTGTTGTAGTCTTCATCGATGACATTTTGATCTATTCGAGGACCTGTGAGGAGCACGAGCAGCATCTGGAGGTTATGTTGCAGACCCTCCGCACACACCACCTATATGTGAAGCTGGAGAAGTGCGAGTTTCGGCAGGAGGAGGTGAAGTTCCTCGGTCACGTGGTGACGAGGGAGGGCGTCGCAGTGGACCCCTCGAAAGTTGAGGCAGTGCGTCAGTGGGACCAACCCACGACTGTGTCCGAGATCCGCAGTTTCCTTGGTTTAGAGAGCTATTACTGGCGTTTCATTGAGGGCTTCTCATGTATTGCAGCTCCGTTGACCAGGTTGACTCGGAAGGGCACGGAGTTTATTTGGAGCGATGCCTGCGAGCGAGCATTTATGGAGTTGAAGGACCGCCTCATGTCCGCTCCTGTTCTCACTCTTTCCTCTGAGAGTAATGGTTTTATTGTATTTACTGATGCCTTGCATATTAGCTTGGGTGCTGTCTTGATGCAGCACGGTAGACCAGTGGCCTTCGCGTCTCGTCAGCTCAAGGTCCATGAATTGAACTACCCCATGCATGATTTAGAGTTGGCTGTAGTTGTCTTCGCACTGAAGGTGTGGAGACACTATCTCTATAGGGTTAGGTTCGAGCTCTTCTCCAACCACAAGAGCTTGAAGTACTTCTTCTCGCAGTCTGAGTTAAACATGAGACAGAGGCACTGGATGGAGTTCCTGAAGGACTATGATTTCGATCTTCAGTACCACCCGGGCAAGATGAACGTGGTGGCGGATGCCCTCAGCCGTCAGCCACGAGGCCTGATGGCGCATATGATGATTCAGGAGTGGAGGATGCTCAAGGATATAGCAGAGTACGACTTTGAGTTTGTCTTGTAGTCTTCTATTGTGCAGTTATCGAGCCTGTCGATTCAACCCTCTCTTATCGCAAGGGTGATTAAGGCTTAGCACGTAGACGATTCGTTACAGGATTATCGTGCAGAGGCAGCATCTGAGAGTCAGGCAGATTGGCAGATTGGTTCTGATGGTGGACTTCGCTTTAAAGGCCGATTATGTGTCCCAGATATTCTTGAGTTACGTAAAGATCTTATGACTGAGGCACATCGATCGCGGTTTTCTATCCACCTTGGCTCGACGAAGATGTACCGCGACATGAGACGACAGTATTTTTGGGCTGTGATGAAGCGCCAGATCGCCAGTTTTGTGACCGAGTGTGACACGTGCCAGCGTGTCAAGGTCGATCATCAGAGACCCCCTGGTCTATGCAGCCATTGAGTGTCCTGATGTGGAATTGGGAGCACGTGTCGACAAATTTTGTTATGGGCTTGCCGAGGACTCAGCGCTGTCATAATGCCATCTGGGTTGTTATGGATCGTTTGACGAAGTCGATACATTTTATTACGATTCGTGTGACTTGGCCTTTGGAACGGCTTGTGAGATTATTCATTGAGGATATTGTGAGATTGCATCGCGTTCTAGTGTCGATCATTTCTGACCGAGATCGGAGGTTCACGTCTCAGTTTTAGGGGAGCTTCCAGAGAGCGATGGGGACTGATTTGCAGCTCAACACCGCGTACCGTCCACAGACCGATGGCCAGACCGAGAGGGTCAACCAGATCCTTGAGGATATGCTTCGGGCTTGCGCAATTAATTTCGGGGGTAGCTGGGATGAGCATCTGTGATTCGCTGAGTTTGCATACAATAACAGCTATTAGGTGACCATCGGCATGGCTCCTTTTGAGCACTATATAGTAGACCATGCAGATCACCGAGTTGTTAGACCGAGGTTGGAGAGTGTAGTCTCCTAGGTCCCGAGCTCGTGCAGGAGATGTAAGAGGCTATTAATATCATCAGGCAAGAGATGCGCATAGCTTAGAGTCGGCAGAAGAGTTTTACTGATCATCGGTGTCGTCCCTTGGAGTTTGATGTGGGGGACCATGTGTATCTCAAGGTCTCGCCCATTAAGGGCGTAGTTCGATTTGGAGCAAAGGGTAAGCTTGCCCCGAGATTTATAAGACCTTTTGAGATCACTGGGGACATTGGCGCCATGGCCTATCGGCTTGCCTTACCATCTCAGTTGTCTAGCGTCCACAACATTTTTCATGTCTCTATGTTGAGGAAGTGTGGGTAAGACATCGTTCCTGTTATAGATTGACAGCCGTTAGAGGTTCGGGAGGACGCTTCCTACATTGAGCAGCCAGTCCGTATCCTTGATCAGAAGGAGCAGGTCCTCCAAACCAAGGTCATTCCGTTGGTGAAGGTTTTGTGGGGTCACCATTCTATTGATGAGGCTTCTTGGGAGCATGAGGCCGAGATTCGAGAGCGTTATCCCCATCTCTTTGATAATTGATTATGTGTTGTATTTTGTATACTATCTCTGATGTTATATGATGATGATTATGTTTCTTAACCATCATGAGTTATGCCAAGTTGCGATGATTGTGTAAATTTTGAAGAGGAAATTTTTATTAGGAGGGGATAGTTGTAAGCCCCGTATCCTAGACCGTACTGTTCCGTAGACTTCCACAGTCTTCTCGGTCGAATTCCGGCAACCTTCGACCCTTAACCGGTATTTACGCGCGACCCTGCGTCACACGCCGTCAACTTGAATTGACTCAAACCGAGACTTGTACCTTTGTGAAGGCGCCGTCACCGCGGTTCCGATGCCGCAACTCACGCGCCGATCCGATACGCTGGCCAAGAGATGTTGGCCAGTGCTCGGTGCGAGGAAAACGCCCCGCGTGTGAATTCCAAGAGAATCTCTATGACTTGTCACATCAATCAATCAATCAATCAATCTTATCATGTCAAGTACATGTCAAGTACACATCACCTTTCACCCATTCTCAAGCAACCCCAAAGATAAAAGTTTCTTACACAAGCCCATACCTTCCTTACACCAAAAACCACAAAAGTCAAAAAGTTCTTACACCAATCACTCACCACATCCATCACTCCATCACCATCTCTCTTTACAACACTCTCTCTCCTTCATTTTCAAATCACAATCAAGCAACCCAAAAACCTCCATACGTCCAAGCTCTTCCACTCCAAGAGAGCCACAAGTGTGGCTCACCTTTCCTACCCTTTCATCTCTCATCTCAACCATCCAAACCTCATCTCCTCCGTTGGAATCAAAGCTAAGGAGCAAAGGAAGCCAAGGGAGCAAGAAGATCAAACGGTGGGTGCTTCATAGGCTTAGATTTGTATGTTTTTAAGATAGGCCAAGTGAGGCCTACTGATTGATGGTATGGATCTCACTTTAGGCCCTAGGTGTGGCCGATGGCCCACCTTGATCCTCATATCATTCCATGATGGGACCATTCTCCATGGACCCCATCATGATGTTTACCTTCCTAGCTTGTATATGGGTCATCTAGACCGTCTATTTTTGTGGAGAAGGAATCTCCACCGTTGGATTTTTTTGAATTAATGGGCCCACATATAATGGGACCCACTCTCTCTCTCTCTCTCTTCCTCTCTTTTTCTTTTTTTTTTTGTTATTATGGTCATGTGGCCATTAGGATGGACCTCACCATGAGGCAGGTATTTTATCCAAGCCATTTATAAGTGGGGCCCACCTTATATGTGTAGTACCCACACCATCCATCGTTTGCTGGCCCACCTAAGCAGGCCCACCCCAGTGCATGTGCAATGCCAAACCATCTAGCATCCCTGGACGCTGGACAAAAAGGGAAAACACGAGTATTAGCATGTTTCCAAGCTTTTGGGGTGGTCCATTCATATAAGCCCCACCTAGATGTATGTATTCAATCCACGCCATCCATTCTTTCCCAAGTTCATTTTAGGCATTGAGCCAAAATATGGGGACAATCCGACTTTTGGGCGGGCCATAGCATAGCAAACAACAGGTTTACCGTTGAAATATCCCCCTGTCATTTCTATACCTCAAAATATATTGAATATTGGGCTCGTTTTTCTTGTCTTGAGATATGAGGAGCAATGGTGGGGTTGGATTCTTCCAATGCAGGCCCCATGCATGAAAAACCTTGGAAAAATCTATTTAAAAAAAAAACAAACAAGCAGCATTTGCTGCTGTTGCGGGCAAGGACGTGCGTACGTCCTGGTGCATGCTGGACGTCCTCAGGCAGGGACACACGGCTCCAGCCGTGGGCCCCACCATGATATATATTTGTCATCCAACCCGTTCATTGGGTGGGCCCCTTCTTGAAGTGGGCCCCTTCAAAAAAAATTAGCCATATATGTTACTCAGGTGGCCCACATCACAGGAAACAGTGATGATGAACGTCTGCCATTAAACCCTTTTTGGGTTCGTACTCTCAGCGGATTGGATGGAAAATAAACATTACGGTGGGCCCCATGTGGGGCTACACCAGATGTGTGTGCTGTCCAAGCCGTCCAGGGCCTAGACGATCATGATTTTTAATATATATATATATATATAGTACATATTATATATAGTATGTAGTACTGTCCAGGGCCTGGACGTGGTTGTATTATATTATATTATATATAGTATACGCTACATTATATATGTTATATTATACAATATATACATGATGGTGGGCCCTATGTGGGATCCAACTATACCCTTCTAGTGCAGCAACTGCACATATAATAGTCATATAGCGGCCTCTTTTTAATGGCAGCAAGCCCGCAGGCCCCACATTGATGTATGTGATTTACACCATTCATTGTTTGAATGGTGGGGTCCACCATGATGCATACGTTGTATCCAAACTGTCCAACCATATTGAGATATCATTTTCATGACATGAGCAAAAGGTTGGGATAGATCTAAAGTTCAAGTGGACCCTACCATTTAAATTGTGGATCGTGACATCCACTGTTCAACTTCTAAGGGCAACAGTAGTTTTCTATTTAGTTGATATTTGTTTTTATTCCCTCCATCCCTATGTTAACTTGTGAATAGGTCAGATCTCAAAGTACGTAAGGGTGAGCCCGATTGATATACCTGAGGCCCATTGGATCGGCCCACTGGATCGACCCATTTAATTCGGCCCACCCTGATATATATGAGGCCCGTATGATTAGGCCCATCTTGATGTAGTTATGGACCATCCATTGAGGCCCACCTGATATACATAAGGCCCATGTGATGCACCCCATTTGTTGTATCTAAGGCCCATGGATCGAGGCCCACTTGGATGTACACAAGTCCATTACAATGTGTGACTCTGCCATGGTTTGTGTAATGATGTTATGATGATCATACCTTGGGAGCAATGTTGGTTTGACGTCTACATTGTAAGAATAATGTTGGTTAAATGTCCGTATTATAATTCTCCCTAGGGCCCATTATTAGGCCCATACTTATAGGCCGTCTAGGCCCATCTTCGTTATGAATAGCTGTAACGCCCTGAAATTCGGGGGTCGAGCATAACTCAGCTCCCGAGTTCCAAAACATCACTTATGCAACATAATTAATGAATGATGTATGTTGACTGTATTAGCACATAAACATGGGATAGATTAAGCCAAAACGCAGATATGATTCAGGGATAAGTGAATAAAGCAAGCGGAAGACTTATAGTAAAATATGTGTACAAGTGTAAGTCCCTGAATTACATATACAACCAGATCGTGTAAAAGTGTTATTTATCAAAATTATAAGTACAAGTTACATCATTTTAGTTCCCAAAATAGTAATCCCATAGATCCCGCGCAACAGACCGAGGCTCGCTAGAACCCGTCTGAAAACTGCATATAGGAGAAGGCAGCCTCGTCGTCATCCAGCTCCCGCTCTGCCTCAGACGTCGCATCCACATCTGCAAGATCAAGGCCTAAGACAGAGTCTGGTGGGTGTGTAACACCGCCCCAGAAACGTGGGAGTGAGTGATCAACTCAGTGGAACAATAAGACACTGGTTAACATGTTATCAGTTCAATCAAACAGTAATGATAAAGCAGGACAATTAAATAAATCCTAAGTACTCTTGTTAATGCAAGTATGAATGCAATATGATGCGTGCCCTCACGCGTACACCCTCAGCGTCTTCATCTTACGTTACGCATGACATCGCCTCAAAGTGCGCCACATCTACAAAGCACATGCAAATGCGGTGCATGGATATGATTACCAAGTTGTTATTAGTCCGTTTCACACAACAGGATTGGGAAGCTAAGATACCTTCCTCATATCACCATCCAAACAGTGATCCATACTAGGGTCGTCAATCCTAGATATCTCATACGATGATATAGTTGAGGTCGTAGCAAAGGGCTCGTCACCAATCAATGCACGCCTTTCATGCCTTTACTACCACAGATCGGCTCGTCACCTCATTGCGGTATCCAGGTATGCTCGAGGTCACTACAAAGGGCTCGTCACCAATCAATGTAGGCCGACAGCACGAATATAGTGTCCCATACCACCATAATCGGCTCACGAGTCAAGTTGCTCACTGGTCACTACGGGGAGGCTCGTCACCCCAGCGTAGGCTGACAGCTCGACACGGTGTCCCATACCACCATGTCCGGCTCATGAGTCTTAGCGGATCAAGTACCATGGTTATTAGGATTTCACTGGTAAGTTCGGTACCCTAGATTCAAGCAGTAGCGTCCATACATGGTTAACATACATCGGATAATCGGGTTACTTGACGAACTCGACTAGCACGAGCGCACGTCGAATTGAGCGACATAGAGTGCGCAAACACTCCGGGTGGCCAAAAAACTGCCGCCAACTCTAATACGGCTCGGGTTCGTCTAATACGTCCTACGTGGCGAAAGCAATCTCAACCACGAATATAGGGTCAATTACCGATCTCCTGGACTAAGGCATAGTCCCAAATATCCTACACTACTACAGATATTCATATGGAATGTAAAACAGTAATGGAACAATAACTCAAATCATGTTACATACACATCTGAATAATATCAACTTAACATAAATGTAAGCATAGGAGATGCTTGAATTTAAATAACTTGAAATGTAAATGCATAAAGGAAATCATGCGCATCCATAGAAGTATTGAGAACCACTTCTCAACGCCTGCATTTAGTGTAATCAGTTACACGTAGATCATTCATGCATTTCTACAAACACTTAGCATTTAAGGAATAACATACATGACGTATGTTGGAATACATGCACTTAGACAATTCCCTTTACCAAGGAGTTGTCATACATGCATCTAGCATACATACATGACCAATAATCATGGCAAGCACAAGTGCATATTTTATACGTATACGGTACTTTATAAATACACTTAGAATACACAAATCTCAATATAGCACATGCATATCAGGAAAGCAATGCAAACATAACATTTGACATGTCAAATCTCATCCATAACAAGAATAAATCACTAACTGGGATTGAAAGCCTTGAAAACCATAACCTATACACTTAAAGTCCTCACCTTAAGCGAAGAAAGAACCGCCGAACTGATTTAGACGAGTTGTCTTCGTCAACGGCGCAAGAATACCCTAAAATAAGGATAGAAATGAGATACAACAACACCAAGTCTAATCTAAGCTCTAACACAGATTAGGGTTAGTTTAACTTACCCCAAAAGAACTCAGAATCGCCAAAGGAACGATTCAAAGTGAAGATTCAAAGGTGAAGAAGAACAAGGAAGAATCAAGATGATTCACCAACCAATCTCTCTCACTAACTCTCTCTTTTCCACTCTCTCTCCAAGCTAGGGTTAGAGAAATTCGTATGGAAATGAGAGCTAGGGTTTAAGGACTATATATAGACCTTAAAATGATGGAAATAACCCCAGGGTCAAGGTATACTTAGGTTATAACCAAAGTACGCCTTTCTCGATCCAACGAAGCACTTCTGGTGGGCTTATAACCACGAAAGGTCGGACTTAAGCTCACTGACCATGGATCTAGGTCAGGCTGAGTTTTCGTACCGACCGGCTCTTCAGATCAGCCGTGGCGGACCACACTCAATTCAACGGTCACGGAATCTTGATCAGGTCCACAAGCACTAGGATATGCCTGGGCCAACCATCCTGATCAGAGGGTGAAATTGGGTCAGAATCCAACGGTCAGAATGCTTAAAATCGTCGCGCAAGCGACACGACTCAGATTTCATAAAAAGCTTATTAAATTCCAACCGTTCTTACACTCTTCACTCCGAACTCAACCAAATCGACCCAGAACATCAGATCGACTTGATTTTTGAGGTGAAGACCAAGCCCAACTCAGTGACCGCAACAGCCTAAGATCATCGCCATCGGACTTTCGACGCACGGTCTAGGTCCGATCCAGATCTTCCAAAAATTCCCCAGAACAACTGGATTTAGCGATGGATCCCAGATTTCAGAGTAACGTAGCGCTCACTAATCTACACGTTTAGAGCCATGCAGATACAATTTAAAGTGATTGATGCGAATTTCACAAGCAATCAAGTAAAGCGCTAATTACCCCAAAAACAACTACTTAAGGAAAGATTAGCACAAAAATTCTAAGGTCGTTACAATAGCATCCATCACCATATAACATGTTTAGTATAGTTCCATGATTCATGATCATACACATCATATGTATGCTTGATATGAGAAGTTACTGATCATAGCATATGCCTTTGGGCAGATTGTTTAGGGGCTCCCGAATGAGCGGTGCTGCCCTACATGAGCGCATGATATGTGCAGGATTCCTACATGACTGGATAGTGTGATTCATGCATTCGCATTATGTGATATGGTACTGTACGCCCTAGCGACATCAGGGCCGTAGCCTCCACAAGCGTATCATAGTTGGTAGGATTGGATACCGAAAATCTTATTCTACATGGGGTGCTATAGATATCCCTGGGTGAAAGTCCCTAAACCCTTATGGTACCAAGAGGTTGCTCCAACATCTAGATCGAGTGGGTACATGAGCGCCGAGTGCCGATTATCAGGAGGCCGCGCTTTCCACTGTGTCGTGGTCGGTTGGAAGGGGGTGCGACCTTACCCGCCCGAGAGGAGGGGGCAAAGCTAGGCCGAGTCTAACTAGCTCGAGGAATAGGTTCGCTATTGACGAGCCGAGCCCGATATTGGCAGGCGGATAGTGAGGTCTCTTCCACTCACCTTATCGCGCGCGATGGGGCGGCAATCTGGTTGGAGTGTACTAGACCCCGGTGATATTCCAGAGTTGAGCTGTATTGATATGTGGACTTAGATGAGGATTCGCATGCTTGAGTTACATTTCGCACCGCATGGCCTTGGTACGGCCGACATCATTCATGCCTTGCACTGCATGGCCTTGGTACGGCTAATAGCATTCATGGATTCATCAGCATATTCCGCATTACTCTGATGCTGCATAACTACTACCTTGCGCACACACTTACAACATCCTCTAAGCTTTCTATAAGCTTATGCACGACCATTGCATATAAGTGACGTTGGACCGCAACAGCGCTGAGGCAGGAGCGCATAGCAGATCATCTTGGAGCTTTTTGACCATTATCATTATATTTCCCTTTATGCTCATTGTACTTGTAAAGTTTTTTATCATAGTGGAAATGTGATGGAGTTTTTGGTTGTTGTTTGTGGGTTATGCCTTTGGTTATGCTTATTACGAATCAAACTGATATTGAAAATCCTCCTCGTAACATCCCCAGATCGGAACTTGGCGAATGGGCACTGGGAGCCCAGAATGGGATTATACGAAGGCTGCCAGTGCCGGATTCGGTGATTGGGAATTTTGTGAGCCTGGTTTCCGAGTTTGGGGTGTGATAAGGGGCACATAGTTGTTGGGCCAGGGACAGCCTAGTCCAGTCCAAAAATTTTTATGTTGTTGGGTATGGCAGCTGGGCCAAGTCACAGCCCTAGCTAAGGGCAACTTCAAGCCCAGTCTAGGGCATTTGATGGGGCAAAGATTGGGTGGGCCTGTTCACCCTAATGCAGACCCAAATGACCTTGCTTGTAGGTCCTTTCAAACCCCCCCCCCCTCCACACACACACAACTTCAATAAATTAGTTAGATAAAACCTTGGGAACACCTGTCTACAACTTTATGAGATTTCTTGTGTGATTTTGGGCCGCAAGGTATTCACAGGAACTTGGATTGAGGATAGGAATACGACCCTATAGGTGATGACTTCTCCCCTTGAGCTTTCAATCTCTAATTTAGATTAAGGATAGCTTTCATATTATTGAATGACTTTGATTAATCCTTTGAGTAGCTTACCTTAATATATGTTCGAAAATTAATAATCCATGATCATGAAATGCAAATGCTAGGACTTGATTCCTTAGGTGACTCTTGAATTATATGTGTACTTAAGATTTACTTTAATTACTTGAATGATACCTTAGTTATTCTAGATGGTTCATTATTTAATCTCTATGTCATTCTCATATGATATTGTTCTATTTGCAAGACACATATGGATCAAAATCTCTTTAGTCAAGAGGGAAACTTCTACTTATGAAAGAGAGTCTGTGCTTAGGGTGTAATGAAATTAATTATTCTATAAATAGACCCTCAAATGGAGGTAATGTTAGTGGCAATTTAATTAATGAGATTTACCATTTATGGGGTGATTCCACCTACCTGACTATGGAATGAACCATTCAACATTTTTATTGTTATTGTTTATTCGCATTTGAATCATACATACCGACTCATTTTAATCAATGTATTTAATATCTTCAACATTCCATTCCTATTCAACATACGATGGTAATCTCCCATATATTGAGAATTTATTGGCCACATGTTAATGGGTTCTATTCACACCCTAGGGCGGTAGACTCATGGGCCGGGGATGGTGGAAATGGGATATTATGCCTGAGCCATTGACCTACGCTAGGTGATGAGCCCCTTATAGTGACCGTGAGCTTTATTAAACTGACTGATTGTAATTGGACTAATAATGACTTGGCTAATCATGTATACATGACCTATTGATGATAACGAGTGGATATTTTTGAATGTTGTATCACGTGCCCTCTAAGTTATTGAGGGTATCATTTCGCTAGCTGTCAAACCATCGACTATCGATTTACATACATGATGTACCTTAGGCAGTCGTTATGCGGTACGTGATGTACGCACGTGATGTGCTTCGCTAATGGCCAACCTTTGCATGGGTGACGAGCCCAACTGCCGACTGGATGAGCATCCCTAGGTCGATGATGAATTCATGCATCCATGCATATAATAAGACTGCATTTTCTTATGTTTTGTATTCCTGGTTACTTTCATGTTATACTTGTCCAAGGTGGTGGTGTGTAATCTTGAAGGAAATTCACGCTAAGCTGGCCACTCATTCATCAATGTTCAACCATATAGAGGACGCAGTTGCAGGTATGTGCAATTATGGTGCAGATCTCGGGACTATTGCAACTGGAGTATATGAGGAGTTGTACGAGGAGGAGCCACATCAAGAAGCAGTAGAATACTTTAGACTGAATCAATAGATATAGATGCTATTGTTTATTTAGTACATTTAAACTTGAGGTTTTGTATTGTGGGTCCCCAGCTGAGTGGACCAGGATATTGTTATTATTTTGTTGTGGCTTATACTATGCTTGGTTTCGGTATTTGCACTTTAATTCTATTTTGATTGTCACTTAATGATCTATTAACTCCCAGGTTTTAAGGAAGCGAGTTGTATACTCGGGTTCTGAAAACCGGGGCGTTACACTTGGCCTAGTAAGACACACTAAGAACATGCTTAGTATAATGACATCATGTCCAGACATATACCCATACGCATCATTTGAATGCATGTTGTGCGTGGTGATTGATCATAGCATATGCCATTGGGCCAAGATACTCAGGGGACTCCATATGAATAGGGTTGACCCACATGATCATGCCGTACGCGCAGATTTGATGCATGACTTGGATGGTATGACTCATGCATTTCGCATCGTGTATGTCACGATCACTTTACGCCGTAGCGACATCAGGGTTATGGCCTCCATAAGCATATCATGGATGGCCAGATTGGATACCCAAAATATCTGTTCTAACATTAAGGCATTATGAATGTCATTGAGTGAAAGTCCCTAAACCCGTGTGGTACCAGTAGGATGCTTCAACGTCGAGATTGAGTCGATTACATGAGCGCCCGAGTGCCGAATACCAGTAGGCCGTGTCTCCCACTGTGTTGTGGTTGCTTGAAAAGGGGTGTGACCTTATTCGCCCGAGGGTAGGGGGATGTAAGCTAAGTTGAGTTTGACCAGCTCATAAATGGGTCTGCTATCGACGAGCCGGGTGGGCATTGGCATACCACCGGCAAGGCGGATAGTGAGGTCTCTGTAAATGCTATTGTGTAAATCTAGCACCCATAGTATTGTCAAATTTTATTGTGCCAAACCATTTAATGTTTGTATCTATTGATCCGGTTCGTACATTTTTAAAGTTCTTTAGATCTTCATCGACCTTGCCTACATCTTCAAGTTAAAGTGAAGATTGTTGAAGATCATGGTTTCAAGCTCAAATTCAAGAACTAAGGATCATGAACTCAAGTTTAAGTTTGGAGTTTAACTACTATATGCTAAAGACTCAAGAACTCAAGTATAAATCAAGCTCAAGTTCAAGAGATCGAACTCAAGCTTCAAGTATCACAAGAGATCAAGATTCGGAAGTAAATGATATTCAATTGTTCCTACTCGCAAACAGGTTTGGATGACCCTAGATTGACCCTAGATTGTGTCATATTCATTGCATATTTTATATGGGTCATTTCATAAGTTTATAGTCATTTTCTTGACTAGTCTTAGACCTTGTTCGACTAGTCTAAGTACTGGCTCGACCAGTCTAAGAGTTTTCTCGACCAGTCCAAGGTTTGTTGCTATTTTTTAGAATTTTCTATTGGACTCTCGACCAGTCCTAGAGATTACTTGACCAGTCGAGTAAACAGTGCTTGACTCAAAGTCTAGGAAGATTTTCTGGTCCCACTTGACCAGTCGAGTGCATTGCTCCACTAGTCGAGCAAGCCACTTCACCAGTCAAGTAACGACCTTATCTTATTGTGCCAAAAAATTTGAAATTTTGTTGGTCCTTCGACTAGTCGAACCGACCCTTAGACCAGTCAAGTGAATAATATTTTCACCTATAAATAGAGCATAAATTTTAGAGTTTATTCATTCATTAAAGTGAAATCAAGACAACACTTTGAGAGAAAAGTTTATGAATTTATTAAGCTATTCTGTGCTCATTTTAGATTCTCTTTAATTAGCTTTTGTAATTTAATTTTGTAATCTTTATTCCAATCTTACATTAAGAAGGGATTTGTGTTTTTCCCTTTATTGAGATCAAAATCAAATCAAGCTAGCCCGGGTTGATTTAATTAAAAATCATTTAAAACTAAAACCTTTTCATCTGTGAGACTAGACATTGAACATCTTCGTCTACATTGGATCGGTTCTACCGGGCTTCTTCAAAGGAGAATTTCTAGATAAGTATCATTTACAATTTTGTATATCCTTTTTGGTTTTTGAGGTTACGCCAGAAAAATCTCTTTATGGTTTTGTCTGAGGTAATCCAGAAAATCTCAGAGTGTGGGATTTTTTTTTAATTGTGAAAGCCCAATCAAAGACACAATTGTGAAGGTTTTAAGGTGAACCTTGGAAAACCTTTTTTCACAGTGAACGCTAATATCCCAAGGGAGTGGATATTAGGAGTGGAGTAGTTGTGTGACTGTTTTCTAACAGTTGGTGTACACAAAAGCAAACCACTATAATTCCTGAAATTGTGGTGGATGATTGAATGTGCTTATTTGTGTGAATTGAAAGTGCTCTGGTTTGTCAATTAGTGTGATCGTTGAGTCAGCTAGACAAAGGAGCCCCATAGGAAGATTAATCAAGCATCTGCCTTAACTGGATGTGTGCTCGAACTCGCCACAGGTAAATCTTAGCCTCACATTCCATGTCCCAAAACACCAGGTACTTAAAACCCTTAAAATTGAATAGAACATCCTAGGGTTTTTGGTTAGAAAACATTTTTCAAAAACAGGAAAAATTTTAAGTTTTCTACCTTTGTCAATTTATCGACAAGTGGTTCAATGAAATCGAAACCTGTTGTTGATGTCCTCAAGGCTCACTCGATCTTATCGAAATGAGGACCTAAGATGTCCAGCAACCATAAAGATATCTGGACTGAATTATTGATTGATCGATGGACTCATCGATATCATCAAAGTTTGAATCTCGAGTCCATCGAGCCGACTCGATAAAATCAACATTTGGTCTGCTGTGTCCAAAATACTGTTAAGGCAAATCATGTAATCCTTGATATATCAAAGAGCTCCTCAATATCCTCGGAATTTAAATCTCGATGATATCGGAAGCCCTTTGATGATATTGGATTGGGACACAAATCTATTCAGTAAGTTTTTCAGGTTGTTTTTCTTGGATCGAGGGTCACTCGATAAAATTGATATTCAAATATCGATGATATTGAGGCATGGTCGATGTCATCGAAAGTGGACATAAACTGTTCAGCAAGCTTATAGGAAAATTCGTTGGAATTATCGATGAATCGACACTGCCCTCGATATCATCGATATTCAAATTCTGATGATATCGAGTGATGCTTGATCATATCATATACCTGAAATATTTCAAAGGCAAGTGCTCTTACATTTTCAAATGTCGAGGAATCGAACCTCGTGTCGATGAAATCGGAGTTAGAAATCCAATGACATCGACGCATGTTCGATTTCCTCGACCACTTGGCAAAAGGTTTCAAAAGCGTTTGACAGTTGAGTCGTATCATCGAGCAACTAGTCGATGCTATCGAGAGTATACACTCGATGATATCGACCCCGCTCGATGATATCGAACTCTGTAAAAAATGCGACTTTTTTATAACCGTTGGAACCTTTTTCCTATTTAATGAGAGCTTTCCTTTGGTTGTTGGTAGAGAAAATAGAAAGTGCTTTTGTGTGTTTAACCCTAGATCATATACCCTAAAGCCTTTTCACTCATGGAAGTTCATCCTCCAATCCACCCTCATCATTGACATTCAATAGAGTGGATTGGGGAATGAACTTCCACATTCAAGGATCCTTCAGCTACTACCTTAATGGAAAATCATTAAGCTAGGATGCCTTAAATGCATAGATGATTGGAATCGCTCTATCTCCCTTATAGGAAAACATTTAATAGAGTAGGATTCCATCATAACCTTGACCCAACCCGTTGCATTGTATTGGTACATCTTCTGAGTTGTGGTTCAAGGGAGCTAAAGATTCTTCGTCATCAAAGGAGGAGATCTTCATAAATGTGCTGAATGGGTCTCATCTACTTATCTGTAAGTCATTAGAGTCCAGAGGACCCTTGTGATCATTCCTCGTGTTGGATTGGGTCTAAGGAGTTTCTCACCCCTTGCAAGTCCTCATAGGAAGCCTCCGGCGAGAGTGTACATGGGGGTGCTTTGTGTTGACCCTTGCTCTATGGAGAGCATAAACTCTTAGGTCCTTGACCTGTGTGGTCTAAAACTTGGGTGCTTTATGTTGACCCTTGCTTTGTGAAGAGCATAAACTCTTAGGGCGTGTTTGGGCACTTGGATTAGAAGGGATTAGGTGGGATGGAATTGCATCTAGTCCCGTGCCGATTCCACTCCATGTTCGAGAAGAATGGAAAAGCTGTAGATGGAATTGCATTGGGTCCCATGCCAATTTCACTCAATGTTAGCAAGTTGTGTAGGTCCCACCATGATGTGCAGGTTATATCCACACCGTCCACCCATTTTTTGAGATTATTTTAAAGCATGGGCTAAAAAATCAGGTAAATCTAAAGCTCAAGTCGACCCCACCATAGAAAGCAACAGGGATTGAATACTTACCGTTGAAAACTTCATTGGGGCTATATAAGTTTTGGATCTACCTCATTTTTAGGCCCATGCCATAAAATGAGGTTACAAAACAAATGAACAGTTTAGATATAACACATGTGTGTTATTCTCAATAATTTCAAATGATGATGAGTATATCCATTCAATGTACCACTGGATTACCAACAAAGCATGGAATTAATCTTATCCCATGACAACAGGGGATAATCTCTGCCATGGGTAATAATTATGTTTTTTGAATCCCATCCCACCAAATCCCTTCCCATCCCAACACCCAAACACGCCCTTAGGTCCTTGTGTAGGTCCTTGATCTATGTGGTCTAAAACTTGGGTGCTTTGTGTTGACCCTTGCTCATGGGAGCATAGACTGGTGAGGTTCCTTGAGTGGATCCTTGGCTTGTATGGCCTAAAAGTTGGGTGCTGTGTGTTGACCCTTGCTCATGGGAGCATAAACTTGTGTCGTATAGACACGTTGCATCAGCCTAAGTGTAGATTGTACTGGTTAGAGGTGAACCTAATTTAAAACCTCCGGTTTGAGGTGAACCTGTTGTGAAACCTCCTTTAGTGAGATCCGGTACACTCAGGAGTTGAGTGCGTCCACCGAAAGTGGAGTAGACAAGTAGTCGAACCACTATAAAAACAATTGTGTTTGAGATTGATACTTTCTTTGATTGCTTGTGTGATTTCCCTAAATGCTTTTGTATTTGTTTATCTGAGATCACACCTCAAGCACAGTCACATCCATCATAAACTATGCTTTGCATCATATTCATCTTTCAAACAGCATTATGACTGGATCCTCTATTTGGCTTGGAAGCCATTAGAGTTGTTTTGAAGTAATCCTGATATATGCATATTCTCTGAGGATAAGTTTGATAGGATTTTAAATTACCATAAAATATTAAAAAGTCCTATTCACCCCCCTCTAGGACATATTGGCATATTTCCACTTCAACTAAAGTGGTCATTTCCACAATTTCAATTGGTATCAAAGTGGGTCTCTCTTAAGGGCTTCATCGCCTAAAGTGTGATCTTGACTGAAGTTGGTGATATGGCCAAAGGAGAGGGCTCATCGGTCACTAGACCTCTAGTATTTGATGGATTAAATTATGCATACTAGAAGGCTAGAATGCATTACTTTTTGAGATCTTTGGATCATTTTGTTTGGAATATTGTCGAAAAATGATATGTGCCACCAACTGAACAAATAGTACTTGAAAATGCCACAACTATCACCAAACCAAAATCCAAAGAAAAGTGGACAGCATTCGATAAAGAAAACCAAACTTCTGAGGCTAAAGCTATGAATGTTATCTACTATGCTATGTCCCAAGAAGTTTTCAATCAAATCAGTATGTGTGGGATAGCCAAAGAAGCATGGGATTTGTTGGAAACAACCCATGAAGGAACAAGCACTATGAAGAGATCCAAATTGCAACTTCTAACATCACAGTTTGAAAGTCTTAGAATAAAAGAGCATGAGACCTTCATGGAGTTTTTCATAAAACTGAACATCATTTGCAACTCCATGGGTAGATTAGGTGAGAAAGTTTTGGTCCCAAAAATCTGTAGGAAAATACTAAGATCATTACCGGAACAGTTTAATCCTAAAGTAACAACCAGTGAAGAGTGTAGAAACATAGATGAGATGAAAGTAGAAGAACTAGTAAGTTCCCTACAAATATTTGAACTACACTTCAAACAAACCCCTAAATCCAAAACTACTGTCCTCAAAACTTCAAAGAATACAACAAATGAGGACATTGAAAGTGAAAGAGAAAACGAAGAAGAGGAAGTGGCCTTGTTGGCACAACGGTTCAGAAAGTTCTTTCAAAAAAAATCACGGTCGTTCATTTAAAGGAAGACATGTGGACAACAAACATTTCACACGTAAATCTAGTAAAAAGTCCAAGGAACCACAATGTTATACCTGTCAAAAGTTTGGACACCTGTCCACTGAATGCCCGAATAGGAAAACCAAAGGAAAAGGGATGGCAGCCACATGGGATGATTCGGAAGAGTCAAACTTAGAATGTAGCGACTCAAAGAGCGATGGAGACCAGAAATCTCTGAAAATTCTTATGGTCTCTACTGCCTCAACCATTCCCATTGAAACTGAGAACGCTGAAGAACCTCATCCCACTGAATCATTTTCATCAGACAATGACGAAACTGAGAAAGAAGAAGATGAGAAGGATAAACTGCAGGATGCTTATAATCAACACTACATTCATAGCATCAATATCCTTAAAAGACTTGGAATAAATGAAAACAAAAACAAATTGCTGCAAAAAGATCTAGATAAGACATTGGAAATCAATACACACCTAATTAACGATCTACAACAATACCACTCAGATAATGATATACTTGAAAGAATCAATACCTTCCTTAAATCCGAGTCTGAAAAACTAACCAAACAAGTTGAGCTATTAAAAGATATAAACATGCTCCTTCAAAATGAAAATCACACACTCCTATTTGATTTAGAAAAGTCCAGAAAATCTACTGAGCTAAACTATAAATTTTCCTATAGTGTGAAAAATTAGAAAAACTCTTAGGGATGGGAAGACCCAGAAAAGACAAGAGTGGCTTATGATATGATAAGTTTAAAACAAAATCTGGAAATGCAACACCAATGGCTGAAAAATCTGTTACTTCAAGAAGTAAAACAAGAACTACTTCAGTTTGTCATTCATGTGGTGATTCTGGTCATTATAAGTTTGAATGCATGTCACCTAGGAGGACTCAACATAATTCTGGTCAAAATCATACTGGTAAATTCAAACCAACCAAAAAAATACAAGATGTCAAGTGTCCACGTAGGAATATGGATAGAAGAAATACACATCCATCACCAACCAGAATGACTAACAGGATGGAGTTATTAAATCAAGTGGCTAAATTAAATAAGAAAACTAATGAATGTATGAGACAAGGAAACTCGATTCAGTTGCCTAACTTGATTAAAGAAACACAAACTACCATAATAATTATAAATAAAAAAACCTGTCTCAAAATGGGTAGTGAAAGAAAAGAAAAATTGCCTTGTTACTCACTCAAATCATATAACAGGCAATGATGCTAAGTGGTACCTGGATAGCGGATGCTCAAGACATGTCACAGGTGACAAATCCCTTCTTTCAAACTATTCAGATCTTAATGATGGGATAATTACCTATGGAGACGGAAGCACTGCTAAGGTAATTGGACAAGGAATTATCAAAGGAATAAATATTTTTAAAAATGAGAATGCCTTTTGCATAAAAGGATTGACGCATAATCTTCTAAGCATTTCTCAAATATGTGACAATGAACATGTGGTTACATAGAACAAACAGGAATGTAAAATCCTAGACCTATCAGGTAAACCAGTAATGAAGGGTTGTCACACAAATAACCACTGCTATGTCATTAAAAGTAAAGGAAGGGCTGATCCATATGCTTAGAAACAATTAAGCATGGAAAAACATGTCCAGGTCATGCATCTGGATCTAGATAGATGTTGAAAAGATGCAATTTTGATGAACTTTTAACGATACATTTGAGGTTCCTCACCTCAATCTTTTTATATATAAACATCCTGATGTTTATAATTTTGGATTGTACAATGCTTGTACAAATTTTTGTTGTGTATACTGTTTGATATAAAGATATATTATATTATACATGGAAGATTGTCGAAATGCTGAAAAATGAAGAATATACACCTTCGATTTGTTTGTCAATAAATCATGTGGGCTCTCGAATAAATTGACCAAGCATCGATATCGTCGACTCCTCTTTGGAATAGGAAGAGTCACATGATCGAGAATGTTATCAAAGACAGATTTGATAACATCGAATGGGGTCTCTCAATATCATCAAAATAATATTTGATGATATCAGAGTGTGTCGCCCAATAAAAGGCAGTCGAGCGGGAGAAATCACATTTTTCTTCTAAAATCATTTTTCTTTCTTCCCTGCTCGTCCATTTCAGCCGGCTCACAAGAAGCTTCATCAGAGAGTCCTAGACATCATTCAAATCCAGTAATACCCCTTCCATTTCCTCCTTTCATCAAGATTTCATCTTGTGCTTTTTGGGTATTTCCAGATTTTCAAGAGAACCTCTGTCCATTTATCGCCAAATTCATCAAACCCCTCTCTATGAGTTTCGTAAAATGGGAAAGGACAAAGGGAAAATGTCCGGTCTTAGAGAATCTTCGAGATCCTCCAGGCAAAAGGTTCTTGCTCCAAAAGGCAAAAGGTAAGGGCTCCTAAACGTGGGACTCCTACTCGCTAGCGAACACGACAGACATCTCGTGGTGGGTCCCAAATTGAAGCACCGGTCCCTCCTCCTGCTAGCGTGAATCCAACGCTAGCCAAATACACTGGCAGGAAGCTAGTTCATGAAAGGAGGATAGACAGGGAGCGTCTCAAGCCATACAATCTAAACCCCTTAGCCATAATTGACTGGCTGCCTCTTCTCGATTTTGGCGATCCGTGTCACTATGAACGGACCTACAACTTCTTTACTTCCAGTCATTCCCTAGTGGCTGAACCTCCGTCCATCACGGTTTCTGTTGATGGTGATGACGTAGAAATTACTCCTATAGCCGTTGCAAACATCCTTGGCCTTATTCTATCACCTGTCGGTCTCCTTGACATGGACCTTAATAATGTTGAAACTCGGTCAATGGTTACAAAATTTCTCTATCATGGTCGTGATATTCCCTGGTACCAAGGCAATCTGTTAAAAGAAAAATTCATGAAACCACGGTATCGTATTCTACATGGCATCTTCGCCTCCAACATATATCCTCGAGGTACCAATCGTGCCGACCTCACCAGATTCATGGCCATGATAGTCTATTCTGTAGCCACAGGGATCAAAATCTGCCTTCCTACTCTGATTGTTCATCAACTAGTATATGCGATTCATACTTCTCGGGATGTGCATTTGCCCTTTCCTTGGATTATTCACACTGTGTGCAATGCGATCGGTCTTCCAACAATAAACGATCCAGAACTTCCCCTTCAACACTTTAATAAGAATAACTTTAGAAGGTTGGATTTAAAGTTCCACAGATTTCCTGAAGAACTACCCAAGGAAGGGATTCACGAAGAAGGAGAACGTGGTGAAGACGCTACTTAAGAAGAAGGTGCTGGAATGGCTAAGGGTGACCCTCTCGCGCCCCAATAAGCTCCGTCCTCATTCGAACCCGGGCATGCAAAAAGGTTCAAACTACATCAGGATAGGATTGGAGCAATGCTGCGAGAAGTCACCTAGCTAAAGGAGGTCGTGAATGCAAGGTTCACTGTCTTGGAATGACTGGTGAATGGGGTGCAGTAGTCGATGTAGCAATTGGTGGATCTGATCATCTGTAGATGCGACGATACATCACTGTCCTCCTCCGCACCTCTGTCATAGTATAAACAGTCTGTGTGCCGTCACATATACCCTTCTCTCCTCTCAACGTACGGGCATGGGTATCTTTTTGAATGCCCTACGATCGCATGAGTGTATGTGATGGCTTATTAACTTGCATAGTCTGACAAGTTTTTTTTTTGGATATGTATATGCCCATGGATGGGCTAGATACTTGTGTTTGTCTTTGGGTGCCTGTGGATGGGCTTGATTTTTATTTTGGTTTGGGATGGAGGTTATACTACTGCCAACCTTGGGCAGTACTCATTTTGGATATTTGTTTTGATTATGGCTGTTTATATCTCATATATCTTTACTGCTTTGAAGGCTGCTATCATCTGTGAATCTTATCCCCTGTTTTATATGGTTTATATCGACTATGGTCTATGATGCTTGATCTTTATTCTCATACTATTAGTCATCACAACTTTTCTTTGATCTGTATGCTTCCAAGGGATGTTCCTTTATATCTATTTTCCTTATCCTCCCTGCATTCTGGTTCTCCCATATGCTTCAACTTCAGTCAATATCCATTATACATTATCCTTTACCAATGACTGACAAAAAGGGGGAGAACAAATCCACACCCCAAGGGAAAATTGTGTGTATCTGTTTATGGATGGTGGTGCAGGTGTTAGGGGGAGCAGCCACAAGAAGACAAGGGGAGTTTGTTCTTAGGGGGAGCAGCTACTGATGTGTGTATGTGCAAACTAGATAACTTTGTAAAATTGTGTAAAGTTCCTGTATACACAATTTAGGGTATTTGTTTAGAAGTTGTTCTAGGGTGTTTTGGTGTTTTGTCACGAAATTGACAAAGGGGGAGATTGAAAGTGCCCTGATTTGTCAATTAGTGTGAACATTGATTCAGATAGACAAAGGAGTCCCATAGAAAGATTGATCAAGTGTCTGCCTCAACTGGATGTGTGCCCGAACTCACCACAGGTAAATCTTAGCTTCACATCCCATTTCCCAAAACACCAGGTACTTAAAACCCTTAAAATTAAATATAACATCCTAGGGTTTTTGGTTAGAAAACTTTTTCAAAAACAGGAAAATCTTTAAGTTTTCTACCTTTGTTGATTTATCGACAAGTGGTTCTATGAAATTGAAACCTGTTGTTGATGTCCTCGAAGCTCACTCGATCTTATCGAAATGAGGACCTAAGATGTCTAGCAACCATAAAGATATCTGGACTGAAGTATCGATGGATCGATGGACTCATCGATATCATCAGAGTTTGAATCTCGAGTCCATCGAGCCGACTTGATAAAATCGACATTTGGTCTACTGTGTACAAAGTACTGCTAAGACAAATTATGTAATCCTCGATATATAAAAGAGCTCCTTGATATCCTCAAAATTCAAATCTAGATGATATCGGATTGGGACATAAATTTATCCACCAAGCTTTTCAGGTTATTTTTCTTGGATCGAGGTTCACTCGATAAAATCAATATTCAAATATCGATCATATCGAGGCATGGTCGATGTCATCAAAGTGGACATAAACTGTCTAGGAAGCTTATATAAAAATTCCTTGGAATTATCGATGAATCAAAACTACCCTCGATATCATCGATATTCAAATTTTGATGATATCGAGCGATGCTCGATCATATCATATACCTGAAATATTTCAAAGGCAAGTGCTCTCACGTTTTCAAATGTCGAGGAATCGAACCTCATGTCGATGAAATCAGAGTTCGAAATTCGATGACATCGACGGATGTTCGATTTCCTCGACCAGTTGGCAAAAGGTTTCAAAAGAGTTTAACAGTTGAGTTCGTGTCATCGAGCGGCCAGTCAATGCTATCGAGAGTATACTCTCGATGATATCGACCCTTCTCGATGATATCGAACTCTGTCAAAAATGTGACCGTTTTATATCCATTGGAACCTTTTGCCTATTTAATTAGAGCTTGCCCTTGGTTGTTGGTAGAGAAAATGGAGAGTGCTTTTGTGTGTTTAACCCTAGATCATATACCCTAAAGCCTTTTCTCTCATGGAAGTTCATCCTCCAATCCACCCTCATCATTGACATTTAATAGAGTGGATTAGAGAATGAACTTCCGCATTCAAGGATCCTACCGCTACTGCCTTAATGGCAAATCATTAAGTTGGGATGCCTTAAATGCATAGATGATTGGAATTGCTCTATCTCCCTTATAGGAAAACATTTAATAGAGTAGGATTCCATCATAACCTTGACCCAACCCGTTGCCTTGTATTAGTACATCTTTTGAGTTGTGGTTCAAGGGAGCTGAAGATTCTTCGTCATCAAAGGAGGAGATCTTCATCAACGTGCTGAATGGGGCTCATCTACTTATCTATAAGTCATTAGAGTCCAGAGGACCCTTGTAATCATTCCTCGTGTTGGATTGGGTCTAAGGAGTTTCTCACCCCTTGCAAGTCCTCATAGGAAGCCTCTGGCGGGAGTGTATGTGGGGGTGCTTTGTGTTGACCCTTGCTCTATGGAGAGCATAAACTCTTAGGTCCTTGACCTGTGTGGTCTAAAACTTGGGTACTTTATGTTGAACCTTGCTCTGTAGAGAGCATAAACTCTTAAGTCCTTGACTTGTGTGGTCTAAAACTTGGGTGCTTTGTGTTGACCCTTGCTCATGGGAGCATAAACTGGTGAGGTTCCTTGAGTGGATCCTTGGCTTATGTGGCCTAAAATTTGGGTGTTGTGTGTTGACCCTTGCTCATGGGAGCATAAACTTGTGTCATGTAAACATGTTGTGTCAGCCTAAGTGTAGGTTGTACTGGTTAGAGATGAACTTGATTTAAAACCTCTAGTTTGAGGTGAACCTGTTGTGAAACCTCCTTTAGTGAGATTCGGTCCACTCAAGGGTTGAGTGCATCTGTCGGAAGTGGAGTAGACAAGTAGTTGAACCACTATAAAAACAACTGTGTTTGAGATTGATACTTTCTTTGATTGCTTGTATGATTTCCCTAAATGCTTTTGTATTTGTTTATCTGAGATCACACCTCATACACAGTCACATCCATCATAAACTATGATTTGCATCGTATTCATCTTTCAAATAGTATTATGACTGCATCCTCTATTTGGCTTGGAAGCCATTAGAGTTGTTTTGAAGTAATCCTGATATATGAATATTCTCTCAGGATAAGTTTGATAGGATTTTAATTACCATAAAATATTAAAAAGTCCTATTCACCCCCCTCTAGGACATATTGGCATATTTCCATTTCAACTAAAGCGGTCATTGCCGCAATTTCATGAATGTTGTAATTTTCCTTAAGCATTTGTGGTGAATGGTGTAATTTATTTTATGCACTTGTGGGAATGTTGTAATAACTTAGTTTATTTCCTTTGCCTCTTTATTGGTTTGGGTTTTTGATACTTACAAACGTTCTAGTAAGGCTGTCCTGCCATAAGCTTTTGGTTTTTGGTGTTAGGTTGTCTTTAGAACTAAGTTTGTATCAACCTCTCAAGACTAGTACATTTAAGGTTGCTATTTACTTGTGCTTAATTATTATTTGATTGTGTTATCTTTCTTTCAATTCTGCATTTATGTTTTAATTTGGCATAATCCTACTCACCCCCCCCCCTCTAGGACGTATAGCTTGGCCTTTTCAGTCTCTTCCACTCGGTCATACGCGCAATGGGGCGGCAACTAGTGTTGGAGTGTACTAGACCCTAGTGATGTTTCCAGTGATGAACCGTACTGATACGTGGACTAGTTGAGGATTGGAATGCTTGCATTGCATCTCTAGCATATGACATTCGGCCATGTAGGCCTTGCATCGCATAACTTAGTATGGCTAATATCATTTATGAACTTACCAATTTAGCCTTCCATCATTTCCATTTACTCTGACATTTGTATGCTTGGTACATGCATTGTACACACATACACGAACTCTCTAAGCTTTGTAGTAAGCTTATGCACGTTTTGAAAGTGCTCCGATTTATCAATTAGCATGAGTGTTGAGTCAGCAAGACAAAAGAGCCTCATAGGAAGATTGTTCTAGCGTCTGCCTCAACAGGATGTGTGCCCGAACTCACCAAAGGTAAATCTCATCCTCACATCCCATGTCCTAATACACCAGGTATATAAAACCCTTAAAATTGGATAGAACATTTCTAGGGTTTTTGGTGAGAAAACTAATTTGCAAAATTAGGAAAATCTCTAAGTTTTATACCTTTGTCGATATATTGACACGTGTGTCACAACCCATACTCGGTAACTGGACTCACAAGGAACCTGATGGCCGGTTCTGGCCACTACAACCTCCGTAGTACCCCATTCTCGGCTCCTGAGGAAGGTTCCGATCCTGGGATCCTACAAGGAGGATTTCCATAAAAGTATAATCATTTTCCAATATGAGCATACCCAATATCACAACAAGTACATCTGAGAATAACAAAGGCACACATCACAAAATCCACTATGAATTTGAACTTTTACAATCATCCATAAGGTCCAAAAGGACATACATAAGAATAAAAGGAAAAGAGAGAGAAATTATCAACACTGGAGTCCTCACTGCTCAACTATACTCCACGCTCTGCTGCTACAGCGCCTGCCAGAATCTCCTGCATGCATCAATCGTGCATAAGCTTATAGAAGCTTAAAGGGTGGTGTAAGTGTGTGACAATGGTGCACAGAAGAATAATAGGAGGTATAAGGAGAGAAGCATGATCAATGAGCATATCACTAGCCTTACCAAGGCTTACAATGAACGCGATGCAATGATTAATGGGTGTCATACCAAGGCAATGCATGAAGGGGGGCTTGTACAGCCAATGCTAATACGATGCAAGTAATGTCAGTACTCATATCCAAACCATAGTCAAGTACATTTCCAATCATAAGGAAATCACCGGGGTCCATTACATCGCTGAATGACTGCCGCTTTGCAGACCCCACACAGTCAAACGAGCGTAAGAGACCTCATTACCTGCCTGTGGATAGCAAATCACCAGTAAGGCCTGACAGTAGCGGACCCATTTACGAGCTGGTCAAACTCAACCTAGCAATGCTTTCTCACACCAGGCAGGTAAGGCCACACCCCAATCCAACCGACTACACAACAGTGGGAGTCACAGCCTAACGGTATAAGGCCCTCATACGCTCATATATTCCACCCGGTCACGGCATTGGAACAAATCCTTGGTACCATGGAAGTTTCCTATGGGCATCCTATGCACCCGGTATGTTCAACTAATATTTTCGGTGTCCACACATACGGCCATCCATGAATACCCCTGTGGAGGTAAGGCCCTGATGAAGTAAGAGCGGATATCCACAAGCTATGCAATGCCAGATGCATGAATCACACAATCACCCATGCATCAATCTCAAGCATCCATCTCTCAGGGAGATACCAACATGTCCTACATAATGGCACAACTATGACCAATCATACCTCAACCAAGCATGCATATGATGCGTATGGGAGTGGGCCTTGAAGATGAATAGGAGTGCCAATGAGGTGAAGATGAACTCTCTACCTAACCACGAAGGGTCTAGGTACTTAACCAATTCCTCATAGGGAATACAACCTCTAGTGGGGGCCTATATACCTAGGGTAGCCCACGAGACTAAGGAGAACAATGGTATGGGCCTAAATAGATGAAACGGGCCTAGCAAGGGTCTATGGTGGGCCTTTAACTACCCATAGAAGCCTACGGGCCTACCTTAGGGCCACCAATGTGGGCATCCAACCACAATTGGTCCCCAAGAGGTAGCTCATCTCTAATTGATCATGGATCAAGGCTCAAGGCCCATGCAACATCAGAAATAAGAAACGGGTAGCAATAATCATACCACAAACACTCATGTTGGGCTTCAAAAAGGCGGCCCAAGGCCTATCCAAAACATGAGTCCAAGGAAAACACACATAGCCCAACCCATATATACCACTATCGGCCCATAGGGGAAAGGTTAGGGCCCAACATAAAGGCCACTAATCCCATATATTGTGTTGGCCTAGTGGGTAGCCCATTGCTCAAACCACATGGGCAAATGTCATGCTCTTAGTTAAGTAAGTTGGGCCTACAACTCGGCCCAAGTATTGAAGTTGATTTGGTGGGCAACCAAGGGCCCATATACTTGTGTAATCCGGCCCACTAACCCAACACAATAGTATGGTAAAAATGGCCCAAGAGTTCAATGGGCCTATCTGGAAAGTTCCAACCCAATTGGGCCTAAAGAGTTCAACAACTAGCTACATTCATGGACCCGATTAAATTCAATTGTGGTGGGCCTCAAAAGTGTATTTATTAAGCCCAACATTTAAGGAACCAAAGGTATAAATTATTCCCTCTAAGATATTCACAATGTGGTGGGCCCCACTCCTCAAAATTTCAGCCCAAAGGCCAAGCATAATTATAACAAGTTGCTGGATTTTTAACCCAACAAGTTTATGGGCCTTTTGGAGTCCAGTAATTGTTTCATTTGATTAGGACATCCGCCCAAGTGGTCCTGCTATCAATTTAGAGGGCCCCACCACATAGGGTAACACCATACAACACAAGGGAGTAGGTGGGCCACACTGCTAGACCAAAGTCCAGCAGGTAGCCCACATGAGGCGTCCCATATGGGCCTGGGCGGTAAAAGGCCTGGACGGCCTGGCTATACATACATCAAGGCGGGCTCCACGTACACTAAAGTGAGTCCCACAGGGGATGTACACGTAGGGTAGACCCTCCCTACGTGGGCCACCCATGGATGGGACGGCTGGGATATACAACACATCAAGGTGGGCCCATGAAGCAGGCAGGACGCCCCAGCCTGGGCGTCCCTGCCTAGCTGGCTACTCCCGGCCGCACCACGGCCAGGTCAAATATCTGTTGGGTCTAAAATTTTATAAAGTAATACTTCCATAGGTGGGTCACACACCCAAAAAATTTCAAAATTTTTAGACACTTAAAATTATTTTAATTTATTTAAATGAAATAGACTGTCCAAAAAATCGGACTGATCTGGACACCATATTGTAATGGGCCGGTCTAGCCACCACCATGGTATATACAGGTGTCTATTGGCCCTAAAAATTTTTAGGTGGGTCGCAACATGGGCGGACCACCTCTCTATAAATTTTAATGATTTTAGGATACCCAAAAGTATTTTAATTAATTTGAAGGATACAATCTATACAGGGTGGAGTATTGCTGGAATATGACTGTGCTGAATTTGGGCCATTCTAATGGGTGGGTCATGGGCCTCCAAAATTCTAAAAATTGAGGGCCAAGGTCTCTCATCATGTATAAAATAAGAAGAAACCAAAAAATTTGGCTCACCATCATCAAAATAATTTATGAATTTCAGTTTACAATAGTCTACATTGCTGGACTGCACAGCAGAAAATCAAGGTGACCAGCCCTCTTGGCCCACCCTTTTGGATAACCAACTGGAGTCATTTGGGGCTGAAATTTGGCATACTTGTAGGTGGGATCCACAAATTCAAGAAACATATTATTATATGGGACCAAACACCCCTCTAAATGCCCAAATATCTGGCCTCAAGATGACCCAAAAATCTGTCCTGACAGATTTGGACAGCAACATGTTGCTGTCCAAACCACCCCAAAAGATAATTAAAAGGGAAATAAATCACCATTTTCTTAGGGTGGGGTCCACCTAGATGGGTCACACAAATCTCAAACCCAAGCCCCTTCCAAGATCACCCATAATATCAAGCCCAAAGGCTATCCAAAACATGATAAGAATATGGGGCAACAAGGTGGGCCTTGACATCTAACCACTTGGGCCTAGTTGCATGGCACATCAAGTGGGCCACACATACATCAGATTTACCATAAAAATATGAAAGAAAAGATGGAGAAGAAACACAATCCGGCCATGGGGTAGGGCCCTGCCACTAATGGGCCCTCCCAAGAATGAATCATACCCATACAACTACATTGATTATACATGCAACATAAAATCACTACATGTATGATCTATAATTGATATGGATGGTTGGAATGCCATCCCAACGTGATCCTTAGGGTCTAGATGACCTTAATATGGAGTGGATCATTAAATACATCATAATGGGGTCCATAGAGAATGGCCCCATCATGGATCATGACATGCATGTAGGATGGGCCAAAGGGCCACATGCATGGGATCAAATGGGATCCCTACCATGGATTGGTGGGTCCTATATGATCCATCTAGGAAGAAAAATAAGATTAAAGGGTAGAAAAGAAGATCAAAAATTATAATCACCCACTTTAATTTATCCCACTCCAAAGTTACATCAATCTTCTCTTTATGCTCTAAGGGACATGTTTCAATGAGTGAGATGGATTGTTGAAGGTTAGATGGGGGGGGGGGGGGATTTGAGGGAGAAGGGGCTGGAGAAGAGAGGTAGGTGGAAGGAAGGTTACTGGAAATTCTAGCAATGGAGGGAAATGAGAGGGAGGGAGAGAATAAAGAGAGAGAAAAAAGCCATTATTATTTTGTAAGAGAAGTCATCATAGGGAGGAGATTACAATGTTTAGGCCTTTAGACTAGGCTTGGGTGGTGTTGTTAAGATGGGTGGTGTTTCCATAGCATTTTTGTGGTGTGTGTGTAGTGTGCATGGGGACTTGTGCCATGGGTGATGGTGGTCCACATGTATTCCACCTAAGTGGGCCACATGATCATGGTCATATAATGAAATGTACACAACTTTTGATCTACATATCGGATTTATGCACAAGACGTGGCGTTAGAATCGTGGCGACGATGCGGTCGCAATGACATAGGTCTCGGTTCAATCCGATTCGGGTCTATGTGATTGAACTCAAGGATGACCGCAAACACTATCTGAGGGTCGCAGGTCGCCAAAATTTGACCGGTAGGACCGCGGGACCAAAATGGATAGAGTGTATACTCACACATACACATGCACACATGCGAACTCGGGTCAATTTTCACAATCCTCCCCACCAACAAAGAAATTTTATCCTCAAAATTGTCAAAATCGAAACCTCAAATTACATCAACATCATCATCATATATGTATCTCAATCATCAAGCACAAGAGAAGGCAATGGAAGAAATACAATCAATCATCGAATAAATGGGGATAACGCTCTCTAATCTCGGCCTCGCTTTCGCAAGACGCCTCAGCCTCCGAATGATAATCCCATTGCACTTTCACTAAGGGAATGACCTTGGTCCTGAGGACCTGCTCCTTCCAATCAAGAATACGAATCGGCTGCTCAATGTAAGAAGCATCCTCAACAATGGGACCAGGATGTGCTCGAGTAGGATGGGTAACTCGGGCGCCTCATCCACGGGCACCATGACCACGGGTGTCATGACCACGGGAGCCATGACCATGGGTGCCACATCCACGTGACATCGTCTACAAAATAATGACGATGTAAAGAATCAGGACAATTATAGGCTCAATACGGAGTGAAAGGAAGAATTTCAGGACACTACTTGTCCTATGTTCTTGGCAGACATGTGATGTTATCCTGAGTTATCCCAAAATTACTTGCTAAGCTCTGATACCAACTCTTGTCACACCCCAGACTCGGTAACCGGACTCATAAGGAACCCGATGGCCGGTTCTGGCCGCAACAGCCTCCGTAGTACCCCATTCTCGGCTCCTGAGGTAGGTTCCGATCCTGGGATCCTACAAGGAGGATTTCCATAAAAGCATAATCATTTTCCAATATGAGCATACCCAAGATCACAACAAGTCAATCTGAGAATAACAAAGGCACACATCGCAAAATCCACTATGAATTTGAACTTTTAGAATCATCCATAAGGTCCAAAAGGACATACATGAGAATAAAAGGAAAAGAGAGAGAGAAATTAGCAACACTGGAGTCCTTACTGCTCAACTCTACTCCACGCTCTGCTGCTACGGCGCCTGCTTAGAATCTCCTGCATGCATCAATCGTGCATAAGCTTATAGAAGCTTAGAGGGTGGTGTAAGTATGCGATAATAGTGCACAGAAGAATAGTAGGAGGTATAAGGAGAGAAGCATGATCAATGAGCATATCACTAGCCTTACCAAGGCTTATCATGAACGTGATGCAATGAGTAATGGGTGCCCTACCAAGGCAATGCATGAAGGGGGGCTTGTACAACCAATGCTAATGCGATGCAAGTAATATCAGTACTCATATCCAAACCATAAGTCAAGTACATTTCCAATCATAAGGAAATCACCGGGGTCCATTATACTGCTGAATGACTACCGCTTTGTAGACCCCGCACAGTCAAACGAGCATAAGAGCCTCACTACCCGCCTGTGGATAGCCAATCACCAGCAAGGCCTGACGGTAGCGGACCCATTTATGAGCTGGTCAGACTCAGCCTAGCAATGCCTCCTCACACCAGGTAGGTAAGGCCACACTCCTATCCAACCGACTACACGATAGTAGGAGTCACAGCCTAATGGTATAAGGCTCTCGTGCACTCATATATTCCACCCGGTCACGGCGTTAGTTCAAATCCTTGGTACCATGGAAGTTTTGAGAATTTCACCTATGGGCATCCTATGCACCCGGTATGCTCAACTAATATTTTCGGTGTCCACACATATGGCCATCCACGAATACCCCTGTGGAGGTAAGGCCCTGAAGAAGTAAGGGCCGATATCCACAAGCTATGCAATGCCAGATGCATGAATCACACAATCACTCATGCATCAATCCCAAGGATCCATCTCTCGGGGAGATACCAACATGTCCTACACAATGGCACAACCATGGCCAATCATACCTCAACCAAGCATGCATATGATGCGTATGGGAGTGGGCCTTAAAGATGAATAGGGGTGCCAATGAGGTGAAGATGAACTCTCTACCTAACCATGAAGGGTCTAGGTACTTAACCAATTCTTCATAAGGAATACAACAACTAGTGAGGGCCCATATACCTTAGGTAACCCACGAGACTAAGGAGAACAATGGTATGAGCCTAAATAGATGAAACGGGCCTAGCAAGGGTCTATGGTGGGCCTTTAACCACCCATAGAAGCCTATGGGCCTACCTTAGGGCCACCAATGTGAGCATCCAACCACAATTGGTCCCTAAGAGGTTGCCCATCTCTAATTGATCATGGATCAAGGTCCAAGGTCCATGCAACATCAGAAATAAGAAACGGACAGCAATAATCATACTATAAACACTCATGTTGGGCTTCAAAAAGGCGGCCCAAGGCCTATCCAAAACATGAGTCCAAGGGAAACACACATAGCCCAACCTATATATACCACTATGTGCCCATAGGGGAAAGGTTATGGTCCAACATAAAGGCCACTAATCCCATATATTGTGGTGGCCTAGTGGGCAGCCCATTGCTCAAACCACATGGGCAAATGTCATGCTCTTAGTCAAGTAAGTTAGGCCTACAACCCGGCCCAAGTATTAAAGTTGATTTGGTGGGCAACCAAGGGCCCATCTACTTGTGTAATCCGGTCCACTAACCCAACACAATAGTATGGTAAAAATGGCCCAAGAGTTCAATGGGCCTATCTGGAAAGTTCCAACCCAATTGGGCCTAAAGAGTTCAACAACTAGCTACATTCATGGACCCGATTAAATTCAACTGTGGTGGGCCTCAAAAGTACATTTATTAAGCCCAACATTTAAGGAACCAAAGGTATAAATTATTCCCTCTAAGATATTCACAATGTGGTGGGCCCCACTCCTCAAAATTTTAGCCTAAAGGCCAAGCATAATTATAACAAGTTGCTGGATTTTTAACCCAACAAGTTTATAGGCCTTTTGGAGTCCAGTAATTGTTTCATTTGATTAGGACATCAGCCCAAGTGGTCCAGCTATCAAGTCAGAGGGCCCCACCACATAGGGTTACATCATACGACACAAAGGAGTAGGTGAGCCACACTACTAGACCAAAGTCCAGCAGGTAGCCCACATGGGGTGTCCTATATGGGCCTGGGCGGTAAAAGGCCTGGACGGCCTGGCTATACATTCATCAAGGTGGGCTCCACGTACACTAAAGTGGGTCCACAGGGGATGTACATGTAGGGTAGACCTTCCCTACGTGGGCCACCTATGGATGGGACGGCTGGGATATACAACACATCAAGGTGGGCTCATGAAGAAGGTAGGACGCCCCAGCCTAGGCGTCCCTACCTAGCTGGGCACTCTTGGCCGCACCACGGCCAGGTCAAATGTCCGTTGGGTCTAAAATTTTATAAAGTAATACTTCCATAGGTGGGTCACACCCCCACAAAATTTCAGAATTTTTGGACACTTAAAAATATTTTAATTTATTTAAATGAAGCAGACTGTCCAGAAAATCAGACTGATCTGGACACCATATTGTAATGGGCCAGTCTAGCCACCACCATGGTATGTATAGGTGTCCATTGGCCCTAAAAGTTTTTAGGTGGGTCACAACATAGGTGGACCAACTATCTATAAATTTTAATGATTTTACTATACACAGAAGTATTTTAATTAATTTAAAGGATACAATTTGTATAGGGTGGAGTATTGCTGGAATATGACTGTGCTGAATTTAGGCCATTCCAATGGGTGGGTCATGGGCCTCGAAAATTCTAGAAATTGAGGGCCAAGGTCTCTTATAATGTATAAAATAAGAGAAAACCCAACAATGTGGCCCACTATCATCAAAATAATTTATGAATTTCAGTTTACAACAGTCTACATTGCTGGACTGCACAGCAGAAAATCAGGGTGACCACCCCTCTTGGCCCGCCCTTTTGGATAACCAAATGGAGTCATTTGGGGCTAAAATTTGGCATAATTTTAGGTGGGGTCCACACCTTCAAGAAACATATATTACATGGGACCAAACACCCCTCTAAATGCCCAAATATCTTGCCTCAAGATGACCCAAAAATCTGTCAAGACAGATTTGGACAGCAACATGTTGTTGTCCAAACCACCCCAAAAGATAATTAAAAGGGAAATAAATCATCATTTCCTTAGGGTGGGGTACACCTAGATGGGTTACACAACTCTCAGACCTAAGCCCCTTCCAAGATCACCCATAATATCAAGCCCAAAGGCTATCCAAAACATGACAAGAATATGGGGAAACAAGGTAGGCCTTGACATCTAACCACTTGGGCCTAGTTGCATGGCACATCAAGTGGGTCACACATACATTAGATTTACCATAAAAACAGGAAAGAAAAGATGGAAAAGAAACATAATCCAGCCATGGGGTAGGGCCCCGCCACTAATGGGCCCTCCTAAGAATGAATCATACTCATACAACTACATTGATTGTACATGCAACATAAAATCACTTCATGCATGATCTATAATTGCTATGGATAGTTGCGATGCCATCCCAACATGATCCTTAAGGTCTAGATGACCTTAAGATGGAGTGAATCATTAAATACATCATGATGGGGTCCATGGAGAATGGCCCCATCATGGATCATGACATGCATGTAGGATGGGCTAAAGGGCCACATCCATGGGATCAAATGGGATCCCCACCATGGATTGGTGGGTCCCATATGATCCATCTAGGAAGAAAAATAAGATCAAAGGGTAGAAAAGAAGATCAAAAATTATAATCACCCACCTTAATGGATCCCACTCCAAAGTTACATCAATCTTCTCTTCATGCTCCAAGGGACATGTTTCAATGGGTGAGATGGATTGTTGAAGGTTAGATGGGAGGGGATTTGAGGGAGAAGGGGCTGGAGAAGAGAGGAAGGTGGAAGGGAGGTTGCTTGAAATTCTAGTAATGGAGGGAAATGAGAGGGAGGGAGAGAATAAAGAGAGAGAAAAAAGCCATTATTATTTTGTAAGAGAAGTCATCATAGCATAGGGAGGAGATTACAATGTTTAGGCCTTTAGACTAGGCTTGAGTGGTGTTGTTGAGATGGGTGGTGTTTCCATAACATTTGTGTGGTGTGTGTGTAGTGTGCATGGGGACTTGTGCCATGGGTGATGGTGGTCCACATGATTCCACCTAAGTGGGCCACATGATCAATGGTCATATAATGAAATGTACACAACTTTTGATCTATATATCAGATTTATGCACAAGACGCGGCATTGGAATCGCGGCGATGATGCGGTCGTAATGACATAAGATGACCGCAAATACTATCTGAGGGTCGCGGGTCACCAGAATTTGACCGGTAGGACCGCGGGACCAAAATGGATAGAGTGCATACTCACACATACACATGCACATATGCGAACTTGGGTTGGGTCTCATAACGTAGTTCGATGAAATCGAACCTTGTTATTGATGTCCTTGAAAATTACTCGATATTATCGAAATAAGGACTTCAGATGTCCAGCAACCACAAAGAACTTTGGACTGAATTATCGATGAATTGATGGATTGTTCAATACCATCGAATTTTGAATCTCGAGTCCATCGAGACATCTTGATAAAATCAACATCTGGTTAGTTGTGTCCAATATACTGCTAAGAAAATCATGTAATTCTTGATATATCGAAGAGAGCCTCGATATCCTCAAAATTTAAATCTCGATGATATTAATAGACCTTCGATGATATCGGATTGGGACACAAATCTATCCAGCAAGTTTTCAGGTTAAACCTTTCGTGTATCGAGGATCACTCGATAAAATTGATATTTAAATATCGATCATATTGATATGTGGCCGATGTCATCGAAATAGGACACTATCTAGTAAGCTTATAGGAAAATTCCTTAAAATTATCAATGAATCAACACCGTCATCGATATTCAAATTCCAATGATATCGAATGATCCTTGATTATATCATATATCTGATAAAATTCAAAGGAATTAGCTCTCTCATTTTCACATGTCGAGGAATCAAACCTCATTTCGATTAAATCGGAGTTCGAAATCCGATGACATGGAAGTATGTTCGATCTCCTCGACCAGTTGGAAAAAAGTTTCAAAATTGTTTGACAATTTGGGTTCGTACCATCTAGTCATCAAAATAAGACAAACTATCCAACAGGCTTATAGGAAAATTCCTTAAAATTATCGATGAATCGACACCGTCATCGATATCATCGATTTTCAAATTCCAATGATATTGAAGGATCCTCAATCATTCATATACCTGATAAAATTCAAAGGCATTGGCTCTCTCATTTTCACATGTCGAGGAATCAAACCTCGTTTCAATTAAATCAGATTTCGAAATCCGATGACATCGGAGCATGTTCGATCTCCTCGACCAGTTGGAAAATAGTTTCAAAATCGTTTGACAGTTTGAGTTCGTACCATTGAGTCATTGAAATAGGACATAAACTATCCAGCAAGCTTATAGGAAAATTCCTTAAAATTATCGATGAATCGACACCGTCATCGATATCATCGATATTCAAATTCCAATGATATCGAAGGATTCTTGATCATATCATATACCTGATAAAATTCAAAAGCATTAGCTCTCTCATTTTCACATGTCGAGAAATCGAACCTTATTTCGATTAAATCGGAGTTTGAAATCTGATGACATCAAAGCATCATCGATCTCCTTGACCAGTTGGAAAAAAGTTTCAAAATCGTTTGATAGTTTGAGTTCGTACCATCGAGCGGCCAGTCAATGCTATCGAGAGTATACGCACAATGATATCGAACTTTGTCAAAAATATGACTGTTTTATATCTGTTGGAACTTTTTGCCTATTTAATGAGAGTTTGTCTTTGGTTGTTTGTAGAGAAAATAGAGAGTGCTTATGTGTGTTTAAATCCAGATCATATACCTTAAGCCTTTTCTCTCATGGGAGTTCATCCTCCAATCCACCCTCACCATTGACATTCAATAGAGTGGATTGGGGAATGAACTTCCGCATTCAAGGATTCTGCAGCTACCATCTTAATGGCAGATCATTAAGCTGGGATACCTTGAATGCATAGATGATTGGAATAGCTCTATCTCCTTTATAGAAAAACATTTAATAGAGTAGGATTCCATCATAACCTTGACCCAACCCGTAGCCTTACATTGGTACATCATCTGAGTTGCGATTCAAGGGAGCTGAAGATTCTTCGTCATCAAAGGAAAAGATCTTCATCAACGCGCTACAATGGGGCTCATCTACTTATCTATAAGTTATTAGAGTCCAGAGAACCCTTGTGATCATTCCTTTTGTAGGATTGGGTCTAAGGTACTTCTCACCCCTTTTAAGTCCTCATAGGAGGCCTCCGACGAGAGTGTACGTGGTGGGTGGTTTTTGTTGACCCTTGCTTTGTGGAGACCATAAACTGTTAGGTCCTTGTGTAGGTCCTTGAACTGTGTGGTCTAAAACCTAGGTACTGTGTGTTAACCCTTGCTCATGGGAGCATAAACTAGTAGGTTCCTTGTGTGGATCCTTAACCCGTGGGGCCCAAAAGTTGGGTGTTATGTGTTGACCCTTGCTCCTTTGTGGGGCATAAACTTGTGTTGTGTAAACATGTTAGAGTCAGCCTAGTGTAGGTTGTACTGGTTTGAGGTGAACCTGATTTGAAACCTTCATTAGTGAGATCCAATACACTCAAGGGTTGAGTGCGTTCACCGAAAGTGGAGTAGACAAGTAGTCGAACCGCTATAAAAACAATTGTGTTTGAGATTGTCATTTACTTCTACTACTTGTGTGATTTTTCTGAATGTTCTCATATCCCATGCATACATGATTATTTGGAACTGAGTAGAATCACATCTCACACACAGTCACATCCATCATAAATTATATTGTGTATCTTGCTTATCTTTTGAATAGGTTTTGTGATTGGATCCTCTAATTGGCTTAGAAGCCATTAGAGTTATTTTGAAGAAATCCCGATACTTGCATATTTATTCAGGATATGATTGATAGGTTTATAATGTTCATAAAATATTAAAAAGTCCTATTCACCCCCGCTTTAGGACATCTTGGCATATTCCTACTTCAACTAAAGCAGTGATTACCGTAATTTCAATTGGTATCAAAGAGCTTCTCTCTTAAGGGCTTCACCATCTAGAGAGTGATCTTGACTGAAGTTGGTAACATGGCCAGAGGAGAGGGCTCATCAGTAAGTAGACCTCCAGTATTTGATGGATCAAATTATGCATACTGGAAGGCTAGAATGCATTACTTTCTAAGATCTTTGGATCATGATGTTTGGGATATTGTTCAAAGAGGATATGTGCCACCAACCAAACAAATAATACTTGAAATTGGCACAACTATCAATAAACTAAAATCCAAAGAAACGTAGACATCATTCGATAAGGAAAAACAAACCTTTGAAGCTAAAGCAATGAATCCTATCTAATGTGCTGTGTCCCAAGAAGTCTTCAATCAAATCAATATGTGTGAAACAACTAAACAAGCATGGGACTTGTTGGAAATAACCTACGAGGGAACCAGCACAGTGAAAAGATCTAAACTTTAGCTCTTAATATCACAATTTGAAAGTCTAAGAATGGAAGAACATGAGACCTTCATGGAGTTCTTCACAAAGATAAACATCATTTGTAACTCCATGGGTGGATTAGGAGAAAAAGTTCCGGTTCTGAAAATTTGTAAAAAAATTCTAAGATCATTACCGAAATGATTTAATTCAAAAGTCACAACTATTGAAGAATGTAGAAACGTGGATGAAATGAAAGTAGAAGAACTCGTAGGTTCCCTACAAACATTTGAACTACACTTCAAACAAACTCCTAAACCCAAAAATACTGTCCTCAAAACTTCAAAGAATACTATAATTGAGGAAGATGAAAGTGAAAGAGAGAATTAAGATGATGAAGTGGCTCTGTTGGCTTAACGGTTCAAAAAATTCTTTCATAAAAATCGTGGTCGACCATTCAAAGGAAGATAGTTGGACAACAAACATTTTACAGGTAATTTTGGTAAAAAGACCAAGGAACCACAATGCTACACCTGTCGAAAGTTTGGACATCTGTCCACTGAATGCCCAAATAGGAAAACCAAAGGAAAGGCAATGGCAGCCACATGGGATGATATGAAGAGTCAAATTCAGAATGTAGTGACTCGGAGAGTGATGGAGACTGAAAATCCCTGAAAATTCTTATGATCTCTATAGCCTCCATCATTCCCATAGAAACTGAGAAAATCGAAGAACCTCAAGGCACTCAATCATTTCCATCCGATGATGAGGAAACAGAAAAAGAAGAAGAAGAAAAGGATTAACTGCAGGATGCCTATAATCAACTCTATATCCATAACATCAATATCTTTAAAAGACTTGGGATAAGTGAAAATAAAAATAAATTGTTGCGAATAGATCTAGATAAAACATTGGAAATCAATACACACCTGATTAATGATCTACAACAATACCACTCAAAAATGATAAGCTCGAAAGAATCAATACTTTTCTTAAATCAGAGTGTGAAAAAATGAACAAACAGATTGAACTATTAAAAGATAAAAACATGCATCTTCAAAATGAAAATCACACACTCATGTTTGATTTAGAGAAATCCAAAAAATTTGTTAAACTGAATTATAAATTCTCCCAAAGTAGTGAAAAATTAGAAAAACTCTTAGGGATGGTAAGACCTGGAAAAGACAAGAGTGGCTTAGGATATGACAAGTTCAAAACAAAATCTAAAAATGCAACACCAATGTTTGAAAAATCTACTGCATCAGGAAGTAAAACAAAAGCTACTCCTGTTTGTCATTCATGTGGAGATTCTGGTCCTTATAAATTTAAATGCATGCCTCATAGGAGGACTCAACACAATTCTGGTCAAAATCATACTGGTAAATATAGACCAACCAAAAGAACAATACAAAATGTCAGGAGTCCGCCTAGGAATATTTCTAGAGGTAATACACATCCATCACCACCAAGAATGACTGAAAGAATGAAGGAGTTATTGAAATCAAGTGGCTGAATTAAACCAGAAAACTAACTACCTTAGTAAGAAATCCTGTTACAAAATGGATAGTGAAGGAAAAGAAAAATTCCCTTGTTACTCACTCAAATCATATAACAGACAATGGTGCTAAGTGGTACTTGGATAGCGGATGCTCTAGACATGTCACAAGTGACAAATCTCTACTCACAAATTATTCAAATCTTGATGATGGGATAGTCACTTATGGAGATGGAAGCACTGTTAAGGTAATAGGACAGGGAACTATCAAAGGAATGAATATGTTCAAAAAATGAGAGTGTCTTTTGCATAAAAGGATTGACACATAATCTTCTAAGTATTTCTCAATATGTGACAATGAGCATGTGGCTATATTCAACAAGCAAGAATGCGAGATCCTAGACCTATCAGGTAAACCAGTGATGAAGGGTTATCGCACAAGTGATCATTGCTATGTCATTAATGGCAATGGAAAGGTTGATCCATATGCTTAATAACATTTGAGCATGGAAAACATGTCCAGGTCATGCATCTAGATCTGGATGGTGGTTGAAATGATGCAATTTTGATGAACTTTCATGATATATCTGAGGTCTCTCACCTCAAATTTTTTTATATAAACACTATGTTGTTTATAATTTTGGATGGTACAACTTTTGTACAAATTTTGATGTGTATATAGACTGATATCAATGTATACTGTAAGACCCGTATCCTAGCATGTACTGTTTCGTCGACTCCCGTGATCCTTCCCGTCGAATTTCGGCAACCCGCGACCTATGATTGACGTTTGCACCCGACCCTAAGTCGTATCCCATATATTTAAGTCAGCTCAATCCGAGACTTGTATCTTTACGACCACACTGTCGCCGCAGTTCCAACGCCGCGTCTTGTATACCGATCTGATACCCTGGCAGGGAGATGTAGACCCACGTTCAGTTTAAGGAAACACCATGCGTTTGTAATCCCAAGAGGATCTCTACAACATATCAAATCAATCCAATCAATCACCTCACATGTCAAGTACATGTCCCATCCCCAAAAGCAACCCCAAAGTCAACTCTCTCTCACCCTCTCTCTTACACACCCATACATGTCAAGTACACCATCACCTCACCCATCACTCACACCCATCGCCCATCTCTCACTCACTCTCCTTACAACCCTCTCTCTCTCTCTCTTATTTCTTAACACATTTTTCAAGCAACCAAAAATGGTGCACGTCCAAGCTTTTCTCAAGAGAAAAATGTGAGTTGTGTGGCTACTTCCCACCCCAAAAACGTTCATCCTAGCCATTCAAACTTCATCACCCTCCATCAAAGTGAAGCACAAGGAGATCGACTTTTCAACGGACCAAGAAGATCAAACGGTGGGTGCTTCTATAGGCTAGATTTTCATGTTTTATGATGGGCCAAGTGAGGCCTACCGATTGATGGTATGGATCTCACTTTGGACCCTTGATGTGGCCAATGGCCCACCTTGATTTTCATTATCATTCCATGATGGGGCCATTCTCCATGGACCTCATCATGATGTTTACTTTCCTAAGATCTAAAGAGGTCATCTAGACCTTCCATTTTGGTAGAGAAGTAATTTCCACCGTTGATTTTTGATTTGGTGGGCCCACATGTATTGGGACCCACTTGATGTATGATTGAATGCAAGGGAGGGCACATAGTGTCGGGGTCCCTCCATCACACGTGTCCCTTTCTCTCTCTCTCCCTCCCTTTTTCATTTGTTTTTGTGGTGTGATGATGTGGCCGTGTGGCCCACCGGATGAAGCCCATCTTGATGTATGTATTACCCACGCCATCCAACCATTTGGTGGCCCACCCTGATAGCATGTCTGTGGGTGGGGCCCACCTTAAATAAAAGTGTGACCCAACCGTCCAACGTCTAGGGACACTGGACATTACCAAACAGTGAAGGGTGAGCTGACAGTGGGTGTACTAACGGCAGCAGTAAGACAAAAAAATGGTTTTTGGGAAGGGCTGTCCATGTAGGCCTCACCTTGATGTATGACTCAAATCCATTCCGTCCATCCTATTTCCCAAATCATTTTAGGCGTTGAGCCAAAAAATGAAGCTGATCTAACTAACTAGTGGGCCATCCTTGGAAAACAGTGATTTTCAACATTTAAATTCACTTAAATTTTTCTACACGCCGAAACATGCCCAATATTGGGCTTGATGGATTTGTTATGGACTGTGGAAACCAGTGGGTGGGGTGGATTCTTCCGATGCGGGCCCCACACATGAAAAACCTCAAAAAACCTAATTTTTCAAAAAATAAAAATTGGCAGCACCTGCTGCCGTTGACGTCAGCAACAAGCGCTGCTGCACTATGGACAGATGGGCAGGGACCACGGGTCCCATTCGTGGGCCCCACCATGATGTGTGGTAGCATCCACACTGTGCATCTGTTAAGCCCCTTTGGGGCAGTGGGCCACCCCAAAAATCAGTAGTATTTCAAACTCAGGTGGCCCACACGGCTGGAGACAGTGTGATTGAATGTTTGCCATTGAAACCTTTTTTTGGATTGACAGAAGTTTGGATCGTTAATGAAATTTGTTTTTCCTCTACAATCCGGGTTTATGCGACCTTACCAACGGATTGGATGGAAGATAAACTTTATGGTGGGCCACACGTGGGACCCACGTGAGGTATGTATTTTATCCACATCGTCCAGATGTACGGTGATGGGCCACCTTGATGTATGTTGTCCAATCCCTGGACGTGGGACCACCTTGATGCATATTTCTCTCCACACCGTCCACCGGGCATGGACCCCAAATGATGTATGTGTTTTATTCACACCGTCCACAGCATTGGACGGTGTAACCCACCATGATATTTATTTGTTGTCCAATGTGTAGAGTAGGTCACGTGTGACCTGGTTGATGAGAAACCACAAATATCATCTGGGTTCATAGCTCCAGTGGGCCCCACCATTTTTGTGGTCAGTGAAGATTGAATGACTACCATTGGAGCCTCCCTGGCATCACTGTGATGTAGTGTTTTACCCAGCCGTCCACCTATTTTTATTTAGTTTTCTTTAGTGGGCCCACTAGGCAGTGGGGTCCACATGATGTGTTCATGAAATCCACACCATCTAGCTGTTTGGGATGATGCTGGATGCACTACCTTAATAATGTATTCCATCTACTCCATCCATTTGTGGGACATACCACATTGATGTATACATTGTATGTCCATACCACCCATCTATTGGGCCACAATATGATGTATGTGTTTTATCTATACTGTCCAAACGATGGTGGGCCCTACCATGGTGTTTGTATTTTATCAGCATCGCCCACTTGGGATGGGACCCACCTAAGGTATGATTTGTGTGCACGCCGTTTATGGGTTGCGGTTCACCATGATACACGTTTTATCCTTACCATCCATCAATTTTCAGGCCCACCAGAAGCATGTGTTTTATGGGGCCTAATTGCTGAATGAGTGATGCCTATTGTGAATGTATGAGGCCCGCTGTGATGTGTGTATTGCATACACACTATCCATTTGGTGGGGTCCATCTTGCAGGCCCACCATGTTGTATATGTCCTATATTCATGTTGTCCATTTATTCTAGACCGTATGAGCTCTACCATTAGGCCCATTGTGATGCATTCGAGGCCCATTGTTGCGGCCCATTTAATATACATATGACCCATGTGATGTGGCCCACCTTGATGTATTTGGGGCCCATGGGATGAGGCCCATTTGATGTATTGGAGGCCCATGGGTTAAGGCCCAATGAGATGTATATAGGACCATTGTAATGTGATTCCACCGTGGTTTATATGTTGACCTTTATGGCGGGCTATGCCTTGGGAGCAATGATGGTTTGATGTCCACATTATAATTACAATATTGGTTAAATGTCCGCATTGTAACTCTCCTTAGGGCCCATTGATAAGCCCATACTTGTTGATAATTCATCACTTTATAACATGCTTAGTATAGCTCCATGATTCATGCCCATACACATCATGTGTATGCTTGATATGAGGAATGTTTGATCATAGCATAAGCCGTTGGACTGAGACATTTATGGGACTCCTTATGAGACGGAGTGCCCCACATGAGCGCACGGTACGCGTAGGATTGTTGCATGACTGACGGTGTGACTCATGCATTTCGTATTGTGTGTCGTGATCATTGCACGTCCTAATGACATCAAAGCCATGACCTCCACAGGCACATTGTGGATGGTCGTTTCGGATACTAAAAATATTGGCTCTAGCATTGTGGGCACTTATGATGTCCTTGGGTGAAAATCTCAGAACCTTTTTGGTACCAAGAGATGCTCCAATGTCTAGACTGAGTAGATACACGAGCGCCCGAGTGCCGAATACCAGTAGGCCGCATCTCTTACTGTGTCGTGGTCAGTTGGAAGGGGGTGTGGCCTTATCTGCCCGAGTGACGGGGCTATAAGCTAGGCAGAGTTTGACCAGCTCACAAATGAGTCCACTATCGATGAACCGGGTAGGTATTAGCAGACTACTGGTCAGGCGGATAGTGTGGTCTCTTCCACTTGCTTGGCTGTGCAGCTAGGGAGGAGGTAGTCAGTGTGAAGTGTATTAGACCCCAGTGATATCCAAAGGAACTGTACTGATATGTGTACTTGATGAGGACTGGCATGCTTGTTTTGCATCTTACATATGAAATTTGGCTACATAGGCCTCGCATCGCATGGCCTTGGTATGACCGATAGCATTCATGCCTTACATCATATAGATTTGGTACAGCTGATAGCATTCATGGACTTACTGCATATTTCCACATTACTCTGATATTGTATACTTGGCGCTTGCCTTCCGCACACACTTACACCACCCTCTAAGATTTTGTAATCTTATGCATCATAGATGCGTGCAGGTGGCGTTAGGTTGCAGCAACGTTGAGCTTGGAGCGTGCAACAAACTTTTGGAGTTATGATTTTTAACATATGTACTTCTCTTTCAGCATTGTATTCAAATGATTATATTAGTGGATATGTGATGATGATGTTGCCTTTGTGATTTGGGTAAACTTGTGGTTATGCTCCATTACAAAAAAAAATTAATATTAAAAATTCTCCTTGTAGGATCCGAAGATCAGAATCTGGCATACGAGTGCCGGGATCCAAGAATGGGGCACTACGGAGGCTGTCGGTGCAGGATTCAGCGATCGGGAATTTTGTGAGCCCGGTTTCCAAGTTTGGGGCGTGATATATACTAAGTTATATATATATATAGAAGATTATTGAAAACTAGAGATAACATGTCTCATCCTTCTCCTCGATTAGTGAATCGATGAATCGAACGATTCGTCGATCCCATCAGAAAAGAATCGATCCCATCGACGAGCTCTTGAGAATTTGAAAAGTTGGGTCGATTAGTCTGCCCTCGAACTCATCATCAATAACATCGATAAGGGTATATCAATATCATCGAAACCATGTTCGATGATATCGAAGTTTACCACCCGATAAAAGGCGAACGAGCGAGAATTTCATTTCACTTCTCAAAGATAGTTTTTTCTCATCTGCTCGTCTTTCTCAGCCGTTCTACATGAATCTTCATCTATGAGTCCTATAAGATCATCAAAATTCGATAATAAATCATCTATTTCCTTAATCGTCAAGATTACATCTTGTGTTTTTTGGGTATTTCTAGATTTTTGGGAGAAGTTCTGTCTATACAATCCTAAATTCTCCAAATCTCTCTCTATCTCTCTGTGGTTATCGGTCAATGGGAAAGGACAAGGGCAAAATGTTTCGTCTTAGAGAATCCTCAAGATCCTCTAGACACAAAGTCCTTGCTCCGAAGGAAAGGGCGAGGGCATCTGATCATGGGACCCCAACAAGACAGCGAACCAGACAAACGACGTGTGGTGGGTCTCAATCTGACGCACCTATCCCTCCTCTTGCTAGGGTAGATCCTGTTCTAACTAAATATACTGGAAGGATGCTGGTTCATGAATGGAAAATTGACAGGGAGTGCCTAAAACCGTATAATCTGGAACCTCTGCTAGCCGCAATTGATTGGCTACCTCTTCTCAACTTTGGGGGTCCATGTCATGCTAAAAGAACCTATAACTTCTTTTCTTCCAGTCACTCTCTAGTCGCAGAACCTCCGTCTATCACTGTGTCTGTTGGGGATATCGACGTAGAAATTACCCCTGAATCTATTGTAAGCATCTTTGGTCTCACTTTGTCTTCAGTTGGTCTCTCTGATTTAGACCTTGAAAATGCTAACACTCAATCTAAGGTCACGAGATTTCTTTGCCATGGTAAGGATATCCCCTGGTACCAAGGTAATGCGCTAAAAGAAAAATGTATGGAACCCAGGTATTGAGTTCTGCATGGCATCTTTGCCACAAACGTGTATCCTAGGGGTACAAATCGTGCCGACCTTATAGGTTTCATGGCCATGGTTGTGTATTGTGTGGCAACCAGGATCAAGATATGCCTTCCCACTATGATTGTTCACTAGTTGGTATACGATATTCACACCTCTAGAGACGTCCATCTACCCTTCCCCTAGATTATTCACGTGCTATGTGATATGATCGGTCTTCCGCTGACAAATGATCGAGAACTTCCTCTCCAACATTTCAACAAAATCAACATTAGAAAGATGGATTTGAAGTTTCATCGATATCCTGAAGACCAACCTGAGGAAGGGATTCATGAGGAAGGTGCAATAGGGGAAGGGGCTACACAAGCTGAAGGAGCAGGAATGGCCGCAGGAGACCCTCTCGCATCGCAAAAAGCTCCGTCTCCATTCAAACCTGTGCAGGCAAAAGGATTCAAACTACATCAAGATCGGATTAGAACAACATTGTGAGAAGTTACTCAACTGAAGGAGACGATGAATGCAAGGTTCACAGTCCTGGAACGATTGGTGGCAGGGGTGCGGTAGTCAGTGCTGCAACTGGTTGAGTTGATATAGCACCATGTTCATCCGCTCCTCCACCATAGTATCGACAGTCCTCATGCCGTCACATACACCCGATACTCATCTCAGCTATGGGCATGGATATCTTTTTAAATGCCCTGCGATCGTATGAGTGTTTTATATGCTCATGGATGGGCTAGATGTGTTTTTTTTTGGTTTGGGATGGATGTTACACTACTGCTAGATGGGCTAGATGGGCTAGATGGGCTAGATGTCAATTTAAGGGGAGCAACTACAAGAAGACAAGGGGAGTAGCTACTATTGAATGATATAGTCATGTATATGTGTGTGTGAACTCACTATCTTTGTAAAATTGTGCAAAGTTCATGTACACACAATTTAGGGTGTTGGTCTAGATGTTGTTCTAAGGTATTTTGTCACGTAATTGACAAAGGGAGAGATTGAAAGTGCCCTGGTTTGTCAATTAGCATGAGTGTTGAGTTAGCAAGACAAAGGAGCCCTATAGGAAGATTGTTCTAGCGTCTGCCTCAACAGGATGTGTGCCCGAACTCACTAAAGGTAAACCTCAGCCTCACATCCCATGTCCCAAAACACCAGGTATATAAAACCCTTAAAATTGGATAGAACATTTTTAGGTTTTTTGGTGAGAAAACTAATTTGCAAAATTAGGAAAATCTCTAAGTTTTCTACCTTTGTCGATTTATCGACACGTGGTTCGATAAAATCGAACCCTATTATCAATGTCCTTAAAAATCACCCAATATTATTGAAATAAGGACTTCATATGTCCAGGAACCAAAAAGAACTCTGTACTGAATTATTGATGAATCGATGGACTGTTCGATATCATCGAATTTTGAATCTCGAGTCCATCGAGACATCTTCATAAAATTGACATCTGGTCAGTTGTGTCCAATATACTGCTAAGGAAAATCATGTAATTCTTGATAGATTGAAGAGAGCCTCGATATCCTCGAAATTCAAATCTCGATGATATCGATAGACCTTCGATGATATTGGATTGGGACACAAATCTATCCAGCAAGTTTTCAGGTTAAACCTTTCACATGATAAAATTCAAAGGCATCATCAGCTCTCTCATTTTCACATGTCAAGGAATCGAACCTCGTTTCGATTAAATCGAAGTTTAAAATCCAAAGACATCGAAGCATGTTCGATCTCCTCGACCAGTTGGCAAAAAGTTTCAAAAGCGTTTAATAGTTTGAGTTCATACCATCGAGCGACCGGTCTATGCTATCGAGAGTATACGCTCGATGATATCGAACCTAGCTCGATGATATCGAACTCTATAAAAAAATATGATTGTTTTATATCCGTTGGAACTTTTTGCCTATTTAATGAGAACTTGCCTTTAATTGTTTGTAGAGAAAATAGAGAGTGCTTTTGTGTGTTTAAATCCAGATCATAGACCCTAAGCCTTTTCTCTCATGGGAGTTCATCCTCTAATCCACCCTCACCATTGACATTCAATAGAGTGGATTGGGGAATGAACTTCCACATTCAAGGATCCTTTAACTACCATCTTAATGGAAAATCATTAAGCTGAGATACCTTGAATGCATAGATGATTGGAATCACTCTGTCTCCTTTATAGGAAAACATTTAATAGAGTAGGATTCCATCATAACCTTGATCCAACCGGCAGCCTTACATTGGTACATCATCTGAGTTGCGGTTCAAGAGAGCTGAAGATTCTTCATCAACAAAGGAGGAGATCTTCATCAACACGATACAATGGGGCTCATCTACTTACCTGTAAGTCATTAGAGTCCATAGAACCCTTATGATCATTCCTTTTATAGGATTAGGTCTAAGGTGCTTCTCACCCCTTTTAAGTCCTCGTAGGAGGCCTCCGACGAGAGTATACGTGGTGGGTGTTTTGTGTTGACCCTTGCTCTATGGAGAGCATAAACTGTTAGGTCCTTGTGTAGGTCCTTGACCTGTGTGGTCTAAAACCTAGGTGTTGTGTGTTGACCCTTGCTCATGGGAGCAGAAACTGGTAGGTTCCTTGTGTGGATCCTTAGCCTGTGTGGCCTAAAAGTTGGGTGTTGTGTGTTGACCCTTGATCCTGTGTGGGGCATAAACTTATGTCGTGTTGACACATTAGAGTCAGCCTAGTGTAGGTTGTACTAGTTTGAGGTGAATGTGATTTGAAACCTTTATTAGTGAGATTTGGTACACTTAAGGGTTGAGTGCGTCCACCGAATGTGGAGTAGGTAAGCAGTCGAACCACTATAAAAATAGCTATGTTTGAGATTGTCATTTACTTCTACTACTTGTGTGATTTCTCTAAATGTTCTCATATCCCATGCATACATGATTATTTGGAATTGTGTAGAATCACATCTCACAGACAGTCACATCCATCATAAACTATATTGTGCATCTTGCTTATCTTTTGAATAGGTTTTGTGATTGGATCCTCTAATTGGCTTTGGAGCCATTAGAGTTATTTTGAAGAAATCCTGATACTTGCATATTTATTCAGGATAGGGTTGATAGGTTTAAAATGTTTATAAAATGTTAAAAAGTCATATTGACCCCCTTTAGAACATCTTGATATATTCCTACATCGACTAAAGTGGTGATTACCGCAATTTCAATTGGTATCAAAGTGGGTGTCTCTTAAGGGCTTCACCACCTAGAGAGTGATTGTAAGTGTTATGGTTTCTAGCTCCTATAATTGTCAAATTTTGTAGTGCCAAAACCTCTCTTGGAATCTGTGTCTTGTGTAGCTCATCTACATAATAAAGACTATGCATCTCTCAAGACCAAAGATCTTTACTTCAAGAAATGCAAAATTACATGGTCATGTTTGAGTACAACATCAAGTGAGTGTTCAATGTTCGAGATTCATAATTCAAGCTCCAAGTCAAGACAAAGTCTTTATACTTGGAACCTCAAGCTCAAGATTCAAGATATTTCAAGTTCAAGCTTCTTAAGGTTACAAATTCAAGTTTGAATATACTTTAAAAGGTCTCGTGTTCAAGCTTCATCATGTGTAATAATCTCAAGCTTCATGAACTTCAAAGAATGACTATCAACTGAAGAAAAAGAAGTTTCAATGTTCATACATCATGTATAAGGTATGAATGACCCTAGATTGACCATAAGATAGTTCATTTTGAATACATAATTCAATTAGATCATTTTATAAGTGAATAGACAATTTCTCGACTAGTCTTGGACACTATTCGACTAGTCCTAGCACTGGCTCGACTAGTCCAAGAAATTCCTTGACCAGTCCTAAGTTTGTTGAAAATTTTTAAAATTTTTTGTTAAGCCTCGACCAGTCCTGGTGACTGCTTGACCGATCGTGTGAACAGTGCTCGACTCATTCTCGACCAGTCCTGCAGCCTCGACTCAAAGTCCAGCAACTAAATCTAGTTCCACACAACCAGTCATGGACAGGTCATGACCAGTCGTGGAGGTCCCTCGACCAGTCGTGAAGGGCCTACGATCAGTCGTGGAATGACTTTATCTTATCGCGTTCAAAGTTTCAAAATTTTGTTGGTCCTACGACCAGTCGTGGTGTCCTCAGAACCAGTCGTGAACGTGATTTCTTCACTTATAAATAGAGCACGAATTTCAGAGTTTTCCATTTAATTCAAGATAAATCAATATGCCACTTTGAGAGATAAGTTAGTGATCTTTTCAAGCTATATTATTCTCATTTAATATTCTCTTAATTTAGCTTTATTATATTTGATTTTGTATTCTTTATTCCAATCATATTTGAAGAAGGGATTAAGTCTTGCCCTTTGCTTGGAATCAAAATCAAATTGACCTAGCCCAACTTGATTTAATTTAAAATCAATTTAGAATCTAGAACCATTTCATAAGTGAGTTTGGACATTGAACTTCTACTTCGATTTGGTTCTTCTGGGCTTCATCAAAAGGAGAATATCCAAGTATTTTACATTATTATAAATTTCTGTATTTTGGTTTCATTGAGATTGTGCCAAAAAAATCTCTTTGTTTTGGTTTGTCTGTGGTGATCCAAAAAACTCAAAGTGTGGGGTTTTTTAATTGTGTAAGCCCACTTGAAAGACACAATTGTGAGGGTTTTCGGTGAACCTGGAATAACCTATTTTCATAGTGAACACTAATATCCACTATGTGAGGATATTAGGAGTGGAGTAGTTGTGTGGTTGTTTTTTTTAAAAAAATAGTTGGTGTACACACAAGTGAACCACTATAATTCTTTGTGTTTTGTGGGTTTGTGGTTTATTTTCTTAATCTTTTATGATTGAAGATTGTGGGATGTATATGTGGATGTGAATGTTGTAATCTTTTATATTTAGCATTATGTGGTGAATGTTGTAATAACTTAGATTTCTTTTCTTGTTATTCAATTCCTTCTTCCTCTGTATCAGTTTGAGTTTTTGATACACAAACCTTTCTAGGAATCAGGTTGTCCTACCATAAACCTTGGTTTTTGGTGTAAGGTTGTCCTTAGAACAACATTTGTATCAATCTCTCAATACTTGTACATTTGAGGTTGTATTTAATTTCTGCATTATGGGATTGTCTATTGTTATCTGCATTTAATTTATTTAAATTCCCCTGTAATTTTTTTTAAAATTTGGCATAGTCCTATTCACCCCCCCCCCCCCCCTCTAAGACATATAGCTCAACCTTTTCAAGTGGTATCAGAGCTTAATAGCTCACTTTTAATTATTGTTTTTGGATTTATTTCCTGAGCTAATTGATCTGAGCTATTTGAAATGTAAAATTTTGATAGCCTTTCAGTCACTAGGCCTCCACCATTTGATGGCTCCAATTATGCCTATTGGAAAGCCAAAATGAGGATTTTTCTAAAATCCATGGATGAGAGCATGTGGCAAGCCACAGTAACCGAATGGAACCCTCTTACCACTGAAGTAACTAGTATCGATGGATCCAAATCAATGAAAGTCACACCTTACTTTACTTGGACCACTCTTCAGAAAAATGAGAGTAGTGCCAATGTAAAGGCTTTAAAGGTCATACCTTGCGCACTATCACTGGATGAATTCAAAAGAATTATATCCTGTGATACTACTACAAAGCAAGCCTGAGATATTTTAGAAATGACACACGATGGAACAACAATCGTCAAGAAATCTGAAGTCCAAATCCTCACAACGAAATTTGATGAAATATGTATGTAGGAAAGTGAAATATTCATGGACTTTTATACTAGATTGAATGACATTATTAACTCTATGTGGGGTCTGGGTGATAAAATCCCAGAAAGCAAAGTTTGTGCAAAGATACTATGCTCACTACTTGAACGGTTTAATTCAAAGGTGACTGCGATCCAGGAACTTACAACATGAGGGTAAAAGAATTAGTTGGGTCCTTACAGACCTATAAGTTAAACTTTAAAGCTCCTAAAGGTAAATCCATTGCCCTTAAATCTTCTAAATGTATTTCTCAAGAAAATAGTAATTCTTATTTAGAAAATTCTGAAGATGATATGGCCCTTTTAGCTAAAAAGTTTTATAAAATTTTCAAAAGTAAAAAGAGGGTTGATTTCAAAAATTAAATGATAAGAAAATATCTAAATCTAAAACTTGAAAATCTTTAAAAGATAGTCAATGTTACAACTGCCATGAATATGGGCATTTAGCGAACAAGTGTCCTAAAAAGGACAAACCTAAAAAGAAATGTATGTTAGCTACTTGGGATGAATCTTCTGGCACTGAAGCCTCTTCTGAATCAGAAGATTCTGAAATCGAGTCGGGTAATGAAGTTAAAGCCCTTATGACTCTAGCCAAGTTCACTTTTTCATATCATGATGATTCAACTAGTGAAGAAAATCTGAATAGTGATCATGAAAATGAAAAAGACTTCAAGATGCTTATAATGCCCTATACAAGGAGAGTTGTAAATTTGCGGTAAAACTAAAACTTCAGAAAGAAAAGTTTTCAAAACTTAAAGAAAATTTTGATTCTCATGTTTTAGAAAAATCCCACATTTCAGATTCTTTTGAAAAAACTAAATGCGATTTAGATTTCAAAACCTCCCTTATTGAAAATCTAAAATCTGAAAATGAAAAACTAAAACGTGAAGTCTCTTCACTTTTGAGTTTAAAGGATACATGGAGGTATGCCCAAGGTGATCCTAAGTTAGAAAAACTATTATTCGGATCCAGAAAATGTGGTGACCGATCTAGTTTAGGCTACGACAAAAATATTCCTCCCAAACATAATAATACTTCTCCTAAGTTTGTGAAAGAAGAGTCTTCAAACTCAAAAGAGAAAAGTTTAAATCAAAATTACTCTAAAAATGCTAAAACTTTTCAATCCTTAAAACCTAAAAGCAACAACATCAACTATAAAAATTAGAATCGTAATCCTTTAGCTGAGAAAATTGTTGATTTACTTAAAGAGCTCTTAAAATCTAACTCAAAGGATCGATCTTATATCAACTACAAACACAAGAAGATCAACTATACTCCTAAACCCAAAACTATAATGAAATGGGTTCATAAGGTTACTTGTTTGGTTGCCCACACGGCTTTCAAAGCTTCAAGCTATTCAAAGTGGTACCTAGACAGTGGATGCTCTAGGCATATGACTGGTGACAAAGGTCTGTTCACTAATCTTAAAGACATGACTAATGGTTCAGTCACGTTTGGTGATGGTAGCAACTACAGGATTATTGGCCAAGGTATGGTTCAACTTTCTAACTTCCCTTTATTTGAGAATGTTTTATGTGTAGAAGGTTTAAAACACAACTTATTAAGCATTTCTCAAATATGCGATAAAAATCATAGCGTAAAATTTTCTAACCTAGGGTGTGAAATTTTAAATAAAAATGGTTCTGTAATATTAACTGGTTGTAGAACTTCTGAAAACTGCTATATTATAAGTGATACTAGCTCATCTAATCTATCGTGTTACATGGTCCATACCGATGAGACCGAGTTATGGCATAAACCCCTTGGACATGTACACTACTGTAACTTGTATAGATTAAGCAAAAGAGAGTTAGTAAGAGGCCTACCTAAACTACAAAAAATAGATAAAATATGTGGCGAATGCCAGAATGGCAAGAAAATAAGGAGTTCTCACAAAAAGGTGGACTCCAATGCCACATCTAAACCACTCAAACTCCTCCATATAGATCTTATCGGACCAACTAGAACGGAGAGTCGAGGTGGCAAAAGTATATTCTAGTAATCATTGATGACTTTACCAGATATACTTGGGTAGTCTTCTTAAGAGATGAATCAGAAACTCTTGATGAAGTTAAAAGGGTACTTAAACGTATCCAGACTGAAAAAGAGACTTAAGTTTGTAAGATCCGTAGTGATCATGGATCAGAATTTGAGAATAGCGGTTTTGAGAAGTTTTGTAGTGATCAGGGAATATCACATGAATTCTTTGCAGCCAAAACACTATAACAAAATGGTATAGTAGAAAGAAAAAATAGAGTGCTTCAAAAAATGACTAATGTAATGTTAAATAGTATGACGCTCCCTAAAAATCTTTGGGCCGAAGCCATAAATACTGCATGTTATATAATTAACCGTGTTTATACTAAAAAATTAAATGGTAAAACGGCTTATGAAATGTGGTTTGATAAGAAGACTACTGTCAAATACTTTTGAGTTTTTGGCAGCGAGTGCTACATTTTACATGACCGAGAAAATCTGGGTAAATTCGACACCAAAAGTGATGAAGGGATATTTTTAAGGTATGCTCTGAATAGTCGAGCGTATCGGGTTCTTAATAAGAGGGTCGGTGTAATTCAAGAATCCATTAACGTGGTCATTGACGATCACTTGAATACACCTGCCTTAAGTTCAGAAAATGATGAAGTCCTTCTAATTGATAAACCAGATACTTCATCAAGTCAAAATAACTCTGAACTGAGAACTGTTAAAGAGCATTCAAGTAATCAAATTCTTGGAAACCCTCTCACTGGTGTACGCACTCATAGACAACTAGAAGATGTGTGTAACTACGTATACTTTACATCCCAGATAGAACCGACTAACGTAAAAGAAGCTTTTACTGATGAAAACTGGATAGTTGCGATGCAAGAAGAGCTTAATCAATTTGTTAGAAATAATGTTTGGTACTTAGTTCCTAGACCAAAAGATAAACATATTATCGGAACTAAGTGGATTTTCAAAAATAAGTCTGATGAACTTGGTAATATAATTCAAAACAAGGCTAGACTGGTTGTACAAGGGTACACTCAAATTGAAGGCATCAATTATGATGAAACCTTTGCCCCAGTAGCTCATCTTGAATCAATCAGACTATCTATATCCATTGCTTGCTTTAGAAAGTTCAAAATTTATCAAATGGATGTAAAGAGTACTTTTTTAAATGGCGATTTGCATGAAGAAGTGTATGTTGAACAACCAACGAGTTTTGAAGACCCTAAGAATACTGATCATGTCTACCACTTAACAAAGGCTCTCTACGGTTTAAAACAAGCTCCCAAGGCATGGTATGAAAAATTGACTAAGTTTTTACTAAGTCATAACTTTATAATGGGAAGTGTAGATAAGACTTTGTTTGTAAAGAAACATAACGATCACATTTTAATAGTGCAAATTTATGTTGATGGATCTACCTGTGCTAACATGACTGTTGAGTTTATAGATCTTATGAAATCTAAGTTCGAAATGAGCATGGTTGGGGAATTAAATTATTTCCTAGGATTGCAAGTTAGATAGCAACCTGATAGTTTCTTTATTTCTCAAACCAAATATGCTCTGAACTTAGTTTAAAAGTTTGGATTTGAGAATGGAAAAATTTTTGATACTCCTATGAGTACGACTTTAAAACTCTCAAAGGACTCTACAAGTAAAAAATTGGATCCTAAATTGTATCGCAGTATTATAGGTAGTTTGTTGTATTTAACTGCTAGTCGAACTGATATTGCATTTAGCGTAAGGATTTACGCTAGATATCAATCTGACCCTAAAGAGTCACATTTAACTGCTGTTAAGCGAATTATGCGATATGTCGCGAGTTCAGCTAATCTGGGTCTTTGGTATCCACATGATACTAGTGTTCAATTAGCTGGTTACACTGATGTTGATTGGGCTGGTAATGTTGATAATAGGAAAACAACCAGTGGTGGTTGTATCTATGTTGGGAACTATTTAGTTTCTTGGCAGAGTAAGAAACAAAGTTTCGTATCACTTTCTACTGCTGAGGCTAAATACATTGTAGCAGGTAATGCATGTACTCAGCTTGTATGGATGAAAAGAATGTTAACCGATTACAGAATTGCACAGGACTCTATAGTTTTATATTGTGATAATTCCAATGCAATTAATATATCTAAAAATCCAATCCAGCATTCACGAACCAAGCACATTGACATTAGATATCACTACATTCGTGGGTTAGTGGATGAAAAGACAATTACTTTGGAATACATTCCGACCGAGACTCAACTTGCTAACATATTCACAAAACTGCTTGACAAAAGCAGGTTTTCTAAATTGAAATTTGATCTTAGTATGTGCAATTTGAATTGATTATTTATGCATTTCTTTATCATAATGTATATATATGTTAGTTTGAATGTTTAAATTTCAAGATTTTATGAAAAATGCACTTTTTTGGCTGTGCACGACCAATCGAGTATACTCGACCAGTCGTGTAGCTCGGGTTTGACCTTTATTTGGGGAAACATTCTTTTTTCTTCTATTTGGGCTTCTTCTCCAACGGGTCTTAGCACAACCGGTCAAACCCATCTTCATTGTTCTTCAATGTTAGTGCTTTATTTCCATATTCCTTGTAGATTTAAGTTCATATCACTTCTTTTTCATCTTTGGAGTGATTTATTTCTTGTTTCCTTGAGATTTTTGGGGTTTTCTTCTTCAAAATATGATTTTGAGAAAACCCACTCTACTTCTTTTGTAACCTTTTGATTCCTTGATTTTCTAGTTACAAATGGAAGGTAGAGGAAAAAAGAAAAGTTCTCGTGGTCCTTCAACATCTAGATCGACACCTATCACAAGGCGCCACCTTCGGTCACCCAAAGATGATCCTCCCTATATATGGGATTTAAGGTTGCGCAGTGTAATAGTTGAACGACCTGTTCATGTTGAACATCTTGCTCTATTTGAAATCCCTCCTCTTCTCTAATCTATAGGATGGGCTAACATTCTACATTGGGGTGGGCCGGCATACCAGTCTATTGCGCAAGCTATATATGCATGTATTTCTGATTTTTCAACTGAAAATTTAACTTTTGTTATAGCAACTAGAGAAGGTCTATTTGAAGTAGACCGACATCTAATTTCTGGCCTAATGGACATACCTGTCAATGATGAAGGTATTCCAATTAGCACTCTAGTAGCTAAACCATCTGAATCAGAAAAACGTATGCTTATTAGAGCAGTGTGCAATATAGATGTGTAATAGAGTCAAAATGGGAATGCGTTTGCTTCAAAGTATTTGTTACCCAGATACAGGGTCCTTCACAGGATATTTATTTCAAATCTTTATCCATGTTCTGGTAACAAAACCGAACTCACCTCTTTCATGGTTCGGATTCTACATTCCATCATTTATGGTACCAATGTATGTCTCCCTGATTTAATCTGTCATTCCATCATATAATTCTGTCTCCATCCTGGACACAGTGATATCCCTTTTGCATATCTTATGACTGTGTTGGCCACCCATATGTTAGTGGTTATGCCTGTTGGAGAGGCACCTATTCAACACCTCATCTTCAACAACTCCAATATAAACAAGATGAATTTGAGGTTGGCCACAAGCCAAGTCAATGTGGGTTTTGGTGGAGCTGAAGCAAAGATGAAGAAGAAGGCGATTTACCTCCAGAAGACATATACATGGATGATATCTTTGATGAGATCGAATTAGATTCTGAGGCTGACCCTGATTATCAGCCTTCTGATTTTGCTGAGAGATTGAGTTCTCTTGAGGAACAGGTGGCTCAGATTCGTGTAACCCAGGATTCGCAATTTGCTTATATGCGTAAATATACGAGGCACATTAATAAGGGTTTACATCAAATTAATCCATCTATTCCTGCTCCCTCTTCAGGATCTGATTAGTATTTTCTAATCTTGGTTTGTAATAACTCTTATGATACTTAGCTTTCTTTGGGTTTGTGGGATTGAATTTGATTGAATTATGTTGATGTTGGGTGATTATACTTGAACTCTACTTGCTTATGAATTTTAGTATCTTAATCCATTATTCCTCATTGCTCATCTTATTCTTCCTTGGTTATTTACATCCTGTTTCTTATATTGGGTTCTTTCTTTGTCATTTTGTGACAAAAATGGGGACAATTTTGACATGCTTGATGATATATGATATTTGTGATTTATGGCATGTGGATTGTGGATGGAGGGATAGGAGTAAGGGGGAGTAGTAGCAAAATGCTTGCTTTCTTTTTTATAACTGGTGCATAATTCTTTAACCAGGTTGACTGATTTATATTAATAACTAGTGCATGATTCTTTGTGCGTATAATGTTTATGTTATTCTGGAGTGTGCACAAATTTGACAAAGGGGGAGATTGTAAGTGTTATGGTTTCTAGCTCCTATAATTGTCAAATTTTGTAGTGCCAAAACCTCTCTTGGAATCTGTGTCTTGTATAGCTCATCTACACAATAAAGACTGTACATCTCTCAAGACCAAAGATCTATACTTCAAGAAATGCAAGATTACAGGGTCATGTTCGAGTACAACATCAAGTGAGTGTTCAATATTTGAGATTCATAATTTAAACTCCAAGTATAAAGACCCTCACAATTGTGTCTTTCAAGTGGGCTTACACAATTCAAAAACCCCACACTCTGAGTTTTCATGATCGCCTCAAACAAACCAAAACAAAGAGATTTTCTGGCACAATCTCAATGAAACTAAAATATAGAAATTTTGAATTTTGACATGCTTGATGATATATGGTATTTGTGATTTATGGCATATAGATTGTGGATGGAGGGATAGGAGTAAGGGGGAGTAGTAGCAAAATGCTTGCTTTCTTTTTTATAATTGGTGCATGATTCTTTAACCAAGTTGACTAGTTTATATTCATAACTGGTGCTTGATTCTTTGTGCGTATAATGCTTATGTTACTGTGGAGTGTGAGTTGTGACAAATTTGACAAAGGGGGAGATTGTAAGTGTTATGGTTTCTAGATCCTATAATTGTCAAATTTTGTAGTGCCAAAATGTAACGACCTTGGAATTTTTGTGCTTATCTTTCCTTAAGTAGTTGTTTTGGGGTAATTAGCGCTTTACTCGATTGCTTGTGAAATTCGCATCAATCACTTTAAATTGTATCTGCATGGCTCTAAACGTGTAGATTAGTGAGCGCTACGTTACTCTGAAATCTGGGATCCATCGCTAAATCCAGTTGTTCTGGGGAATTTTTGGAAGATCTGGATCGGACCTAGACCGCGCGTCGAAAGTCCGATAGCGATGATCTTAGGCTGTTGCGGTCACCGAGTTGGGCTTGATCTTCACCTCGAAAATCAAGTCGATCTGATGTTCTGGGTCGATTTGGTTGAGCTCGGAGTGAAGAGTGTGAGAACGGTTGGAATTTATTAAGCTTTTATTAAAATCTGAGTCGTGTCGCTTGCGCGACGATTTTAAGCATTCTGACTGTTGGATTCTGACCCAATTTCACCCTCTGATCAGGATGGTTGGCCCAGGCATATCCTAGTGCTTGTGGACCTGATCGAGTTTCCGTGACCGTTGAATTGAGTGTGGTCCGCCACGGCTGATCTGAAGAGCCGGTCGGTATGAAAACTCTGCTTGACCTAGATCCATGGTCAAGGAGCTTAAGTCCCACCTTTCGTGGTTATAGGCCCACCAGAAGTGCTTCGTTGGATCGAGAAAGGCGTGCTTTGGTTATAACCTAAGTATACCTTGACCCTGGGGTTATTTCCATCATTTTAAGGCCTATATATAGACCTTAAACCCTAGCTCTCATTTCCATACGAATTTTCTCTAACCCTAGCTTGGAAAGAGAGTGGAAAAGAGAGAGTTAGTGAGAGAGATTGGTTGGTGAATCATCTTGATTCTTCCTTGTTCTTCTTCACCTTTGAACCTTTACTTTGAATCGTTCCTCTGACGATTCTGAGTTCTTTTGGGGTAAGTTAACCTAACCCTAACCTGTGTTAGAGCTTAGATTAGACTTGGTGTTGTTGTATCTCATTTCTATCCTTATTTTAGGGTATTCTAGCGCCGTTGACGAAGACAACTCGTCTAAATCAGCTCGGCGGTTCTTTCTTCGCTTAAGGTGCGGACTTTAAGTGTATAGGTTATGGTTTTCAAGGCTTTCAATCCTAGTTAGTGATTTATTCTTGTTATGGATGAGATTTCACATGTCAAATGTTATGTTTACATTGCTTTCCTGATATGCATGTGCTATATTGAGATTTGTGTATTCTAAGTGTATTTATAAAGTACCGTATACGTATAAAATACGCACTTGTGTTTGCCATGATTATTTGTCATGTATGTATGCTAGATGCATGTATGACAACTCCTTAGTAAAAGGAATTGTCTAAGTGCATGTATTCCAACATACGTCATATATGTTGTTCCTTGTATGCTAAGTGTTTGTAGAAATGCATGAATGATCTAAGTGTAACTTATTACACTAATTGTGGGCGTTGAGAAGTGATTCTCAATACTCCTATTGATGCGCATGTTTTCCTTTATGCAGTTACATTCCAAGTTATTTAAATTCAAGCATCTCCTATGCTTACATTTATGTTAAGTGATATTCTTCAGATGTGTATGTACCATGATTTGAGTTGTTGATCCATTACTGTTTTACATTCCATATGAATATCTGTAGTAGTGTAGGATATTTGGGACTATGCCTTAGTCCAGGAGATCGGTAATTGACCCTATATTCGTGGTTGAGATTGCTTTCGCCACGTAGGACGTATTAGACGAACCCGAGCCGTATTAGAGTTGGCGGCAGTGGTTTGGCCACGCAGAGTGTTTGCGCACTCTATGTCGTTCAATTCAACGTGCGCTCGTACTAGTCGAGTTCGTCAAGTAACCCGATTGTCCGATGTATGTTAACCATGTATGGACGCTACTGTTTGAATCTAGGGTACCGAACTTACCAGTGAAATCCTAATAACCATGGTACCTGATCCGCTAAGACTCATGAGCCGGACATGGTGGTATGGGACACCGTGGCCGAGCTGTCGGCCTACGCTGGGGTGACGAGCCTCCCCGTAGTGACCAGTGAGCAACTTAACTCGTGAGCCGATTATGGTGGTATGGGACACTATATTCGTGCTGTCGGCCTACATTGATTGGTGACGAGCCCTTTGTAGTGACCCCGAGCATACCTGGATACCGCAAGGAGGTGACGAGCCGATCTGTGGTAGTAAAGGGATGAAAGGCGTGCATTGATTGGTGACCAGCCCTTTGCTACGACCTCAACTATATGATCGTATGAGATATCTAGGATTGACGACCCTAGTATGGATCACTGTTTGAGTGGTGATATGAGGAAGGTATCTTAGCTTCCCAATCCTGCTGTATGAATTGGACTAATAACAACTTGGTAATCATCTCCATGCACCGCATTTGCATGTGCTTTGTAGATGTGGCGCACTTTGAGGCGATGTCATGCGTAACGTAAGATGAAGACGCTGAGGGTGTACGCGTGAGGGCACGCATCATATTGCATTCATACTTGCATTAACAAGAGTACTTAGGATTTAATTACTTATCCTGCTTTATCATTACTGTTTGATTGAACTGATAACATGTTAACCAGTGCCTTATTGTTCCACTGAGTTGATCACTCACTCCCACGTTTCTGGGGCGGTGTTGCACACCCACCAGACTCTGTCTTAGGCCCTGATGTTGCAGATGTGGATGCGACGTCTGAGGCAGAGCGGGAGCTGGATGACGACGAGGCTGCCTTCTCCTATATGCAGTTTTCAGACGGGTTCTAGCGAGCCTCGGTCTGATGCGTGGGATTTCTGGAGTATTTCTGGGGACCGAACTGATGTAATTTGATACTTATAATTTTGTTAAATAACACTTTTACACGATCTGGTTGTATATGTAATTCAGGGATTTACACTTGTACACATATTTTACTATAAGTCTTCCGCTTGCTTTATTCACTTATCCCTGAATCATATCTGTGTTTTGGCTTAATCTATTCCATGTTTTATGCACTAATACAGTCAACATACATTCATCATTAAATATGTTGCATAAGTGATGTTTTGGAACTCGGGAGTTGAGTTCTGCTCGACCCCCGAATTTCAGGGCGTTACACAAAACCTCTCTTGGAATCTGTGTCTTGTGTAGCTCATCTACATAATAAAGACTGTGCATCTCTCAAGACCAAAGATCTATACTTCAAGAAATACAAGATTACATGGTTATGTTCGAGTACAACATTAAGTGAGTGTTCAATGTTCAAGATTCATAATTCAAGCTCCAAGTATAAAGACCCTCACAATTGTATCTTTCAAGTGGGCTTACACAATTCAAAAACCCCACACTTTGAGTTTTCTAGATTACCTCAGACAAACCAAAATAAAGAGATTTTTCTAGCACAATCTCAATGAAACCAAAATACAAAAATTTTGAATTTTGACATGCTTGATGATATATGGTATTTGTGATTTATGGCATGTGGATTGTGAATGGAGGGATAGGAGTAAGGAGGAGTAGTAGCAAAATGCTTGCTTTCTTTTTTTTTTATAACTGGTGCCTGATTCTTTAACCAAGTTGACTGGTTTATATTAATAACTGGTGCATAATTCTTTATGTGTATAATGTTTATGTTATTGTGGAGTGTATTTTGTCAAAATTTTGACAAATGGGGAGATTGTAAGTGTTATGGTTTCTAGCTCCTATAATTGTCAAGTTTTATAGTGCCAAAACCTCTCTTGGAATCTGTGTCATGTGTAGCGCATCTACATAATAAAGACTGTGCATCTCTCAAGACCAAAGATCTTTACTTTAAGAAATGCAAGATTACATGGTCAGGTTCAAGTACAACATCAAGTGAGTGTTCAATGTTCGAGATTCATTATTCAAGCTCCAAGTATAAAGACCCTCACAATTGTGTCTTTCAAGTGGGCTTACACAATTCAAAAACCCCACACTCTGAGTTTTCTTGATCACCTTAGACAAACCAAAACAAAGATATTTTTCTGGCACAATCTCAATGAAACCAAAATACAAAAATTTTGAATTTTGACATGCTTGATGATATATGGTATTTGTGATTTATGGCATGCGGATTGTGGATGGAGGGATAGGAGTAAGGAGGAGCAGTAGCAAAATGCTTACTTTCTTTTTTATAACTGGTGCTTGATTCTTTAACCAGGTTGACTGGTTTATATTAATAACTGGTGCATGATTCTTTGTGAGCATAATGTTTATGTTATTGTGGAGTGTCTTTCATCACAAATTTGACAAGGGGGAGATTGTAAGTGTTATGGTTTTTAGCTCCTATAATTGTCAAATTTTGTGGTGCCAAAACCTCTCTTGGAATCTGTGTCTTGTGTAGCTCATCTACATAATAAAGACTGTACATCTCTCAAGACCAAAGATCTTTACTTCAAGAAATGCAAGATTACATGGTCATGTTCGAGTATAACATCAAGTGAGTGTTCAATGTTCGAGATTCATAATTCAAGCTCCAAGTATAAAGACCCTCACAATTGTTTCTTTCAAGTGGGCTTACACAATTCAAAAACCCTACACTCTGAGTTTTCTGGATCACCTCAGACTAACCAAAACAAAGAGATTTTTCTGGCACAGTCTTAATGAAACCAAAATACAAAAATTTTAAATTTTAACATGCTTGATGATATATGGTATTTGTGATTTATGGCATGTGGATTGTGGATGGAGGGATAGGAGTAAGGGGGAGTAGTAGCAAAATGCTTGCTTTCTTTTTTTATAACTGGTGCCTGATTCTTTAACTAGGTTGACTGGTTTATATTAATAACTGGTGCATGATTCTTTGTGCATATAATGTTTATGTTATTGTGGAGTGTGTTTTGTCACAAATTTGGCAAAGGGGGAGATTGTAAGTGTTATGGTTTCTAGATCCTATAATTGTCAAATTTTGTAGTACCAAAATCTCTCTTGGAATCTGTGTCTTGTGTAGCTCCTCTACATAATAAAGACTGTGCATCTCTCAAGACCAAAGATCTTTACTTCAAGAAATGCAAGATTACATGGTCATGTTCGAGTACAACATCAAGTGTTCAATTTCGAGATTCATAATTCAAGCTCCAAGTCAAGACAAAGTCTTTATACTTGGAACCTCAAGCTCAAGATTCAGGATATTTCAAGTTCAAGCTTCTTAAGATTACAAATTTAAGTTTGAATATACTTCAAAAGGTCTCAAGTTCAAGTTTCATCATGTGAAATGATCTCAAGCTTCGTGAACTTCAAAGAACGACTATCAACTGAAGAAAAAGAAGCTTCAATGTTCATACATCATGTCTAAGGTATGAATGACCCTAGATTAACCATAAGGTAGGTCATTTTGAATACATAATTCAATTAGATCATTTTACAAGTGATAGACTATTTCTCAACTAGTTCTTGACTCTATTCGACTAGTCTTAGCACTGGCACAACCAGTCCAAGTAATTCCTCGACCAGTCCTAGCACTAGCTCGACTAGTCCAAGAAATTCCTCGACCAGTCCTAAGTTTGTTGTAAAATTTTAAAATTTTTTGTTAAGCCTCGACCAGTCCTGGTGACTGCTCGACCAGTTGTGTGAATAGTGCTCGACTTGTTCTCGACCAGTCCTGCAGCCTCAACTCCAAGTCCAGCAACTAAATCTTGTTCTACACGACCAGTCGTGGAGGTCCCTTGACCGATCGTGAAGGGCCTACGACCAGCCATGAAACGGCTTTATCCTATCACGTTCAAAATTTCAAAAATCTGCTGGTCCTAAGACTAGTTGTGGTGTCCTCAGGATCAATCGTGAACGTGATTTCTTCACCTATAAATAGAACACGAATTTCAGAGTTTTTTATTCAATTTAAGATAAATCAATATGCCACTCTGAGAGATAAGTTAGTGATCTTTTTAAGTTATATTGTGCTCATTTAATATTCTCTTAATTTACTTTATTATATTTGATTTTGTATTCTTTATTCCAATCTTATTTGAAGAAGAGATTGTGTCTTGCCCTTTGCTTGGAATCAAAATCAAATAAAGCTAGCCCAACTTGATTTAATTTAAAATCAATTTATAATCTAGAACCATTTCATAAGTGAGTTTGGACATTGAACTTCTACTTCGATTTGGTTCTTCTGGGCTTCATTAAAAGGAGAATATCCAGGTATTTTACATTATTGTAAATTTCTGTATTTTAGTTTCATTGAGATTGTGCCAAAAAAAATCTCTTTATTTTGGTTTGTCTAAGGTGATCCAGAAAACTCAGAGTGTGGGGTTTTTAAATTGTGTAAGCCCACTTGAAAGACACAATTGTGAGGGTTTTAGGTGAACCTAGAATAACCTACTTTCATAGTGAACGCTAATATCCACTGTGTGAGGATATTGGGAGTGGAGTAGTTGTGTGGCTGTTTTTTTTTAAACAGTTGGTATACACACAAGCGAACCACTATAATCCTTTGTGTTTTGTGGATTTGGGGTTTATTTTCTTTATCTTTTGTGATTGAAGATTGTGGGATGTATATGTGGATGTGAATGTTGTAATCTTTTATATTCAGCATTATGTGGTGATTGTTGTAATAGCTTAGATTTCCTTTCTTGCTATTCAAATATTTTTTTCTCTATATTAGTTTGAGTTTTTGATACATAGACCTTTCTAGGAATCAGGTTGTCCTACCATAAACCTTGGTTTTTGGTATAAGCGTATCCTTAAAACAACATCTGTATCAATCTCTCAATACTCGCACATTTGAGGTTATATTTAATTTCTGCATTGTGGGATTGTCTATTGCTATTTGCACTTAATTTATTTAAATTCCGCTGTTATTTTTTTTTTAATTTGGCATAGTCCTATTCACCCCCCCCCCCCCCCTCCCCCTCAGGACATATAGCTCAGCCTTTTTAGTGATCTTGATTGAAGTTGGTAATATGGCCAAAGGAGAGGGCTCATCGGTAACTAGACCTCCAATATTTTATGGATCAAATTATGTATATTAGAAGGCTAGAATGCATTACTTTCTGAGATCATTGGATCATGATGTTTGGGATATTGTTGAAAGAGGATATGTGCCGCCAACCAAACAAATAGTACTTAAAAATGGCACAACTATCAGTAAACCAAAATCCAAAGAAATGTGGACAGCATTCGATAAGGAAAAACAAACCTCTAAAGCTAAAGCAATGAATGCTATCTACTGTGATGTGTCCCAAGAAGTCTTCAATTAAATCAGTATGTGTGGAATAGCTAAACATGCATGAGACTTATTGGAAACAACCCACGAGGGAACCAGCACAGTGAAAAGATCCAAACTACAACTCTTAACATCACAATTTGAAAGTCTCGGAATGGAAGAATATGAGACCTTCATGGAGTTCTTCACAAAGATAAACATCATTTGTAACTCCATGGGTGGATTAGGAGAAAAGGTTCCGGTTCTGAAAATTTTTAGAAAAATTCTAAGATCATTACCGAAACAATTTAATTCAAAAGTCACAACTATTGAAGAATGTAGAAACGTGGATGAAATGATAGTAGAAGAACTCGTATGTTCCCTACAAACATTTGAACTACACTTCAAACAAACTCCTAAACCCAAAAATACTGTCCTCAAAACTTCAAAGAATACTATAATTGAGGAAGATGAAAGTGAAAGAGAGAATGAAGATGATGAAGTGGCTCTGTTGGCTCAACGGTTCAGAAAATTCTTTCATAAAAATCGTGGCCGACCATTCAAAGGAAGACAGTTGGACAAGAAACATTTTACAGGTAAATCTGGTAAAAAGACCAAGGAACCACAACGCTACACCTGTCAAAAGTTTGGACATCTGTCCACTGAATGCCCAAATAGGAAAACTAAAGGAAAAGCAATGGCAGCCACATGGGATGATACTGAAGAGTCAAATTTAGAATGTAGTGACTCGGAGAGTGACGGAGACCGAAAATACCTGAAAATTCTTATGATCTCTATAGCCTCCATCATTCCCATAGAAATTGAGAAAATTGAAGAACCTCAAGCTATTGAATCATTTCCATCTGATGATGAGGAAACAAAAAAAAGAAGAAGAAGAAAAGGATAAACTGCAGGATGCCTATAATCAACTCTATATCCATAACATCAATATCCTTAAAAGACTTGGGATAAGTGAAAATAAAAATAAATTGTTGCAAATAGATCTAGACAAAACATTAGAAATCAATACACACCTGAATAATGATCTACAACAATACCACTAAGAAAATGATAGGCTCGAAAGAATCAATACTTTTCTCAAATCTAAGTCTGAAAAACTGAACAAATAGATTGAACTATTAAAAGATAAAAACATGCATCTTCAAAATGAAAATCACACACTCATGTTTGATTTAGAGAAATCCAGTAAATTTGTTGGACTGAATTATAAATTCTCCCAAAGTAGTGAAAAATTAGAAAAACTCTTAGGGATGGGAAGACCCGGAAAAGACAAGAGTGGTTTAGGAAATGACAAGTTCAAAACAAAATCTAGAAATGCAGCACCAATGTTTGAAAAAGCTACTTGATTAGGAAGTAAAACAAAAACTACTCCTATTTGTCATTTATGTGGAGATTCTGGTCATTATAAATTTGAATGCATGTCTCCTAGGAGGACTCAACACAATTCTAATCAAAATCATACTAGTAAATACAGACCAACCAAAAGAACAATACAAAATGTCAGTAGTCCGCCTAGGAATATGGCTAGAGGTAATACACATCCATCACCACCTAGAATGACCGAAAGAATGACGGAGTTATCGAATCAAGTGGCTAAATTAAACCAGAAAACTAATGAATTTGGGAAACAAGGTAACTTGATTCGGTTACCCAACTTGATTAATGAAGCAAAAACTACCTTAGTAAGAAATCCTGTTACAAAATGGATAGTGAAGGAAAAGAAAAATTGCCTTGTTACTCACTCAAATCATATAACAGGCAATGATGCTATGTCGTACTTGGATAGCAGATGCTCTAGACATGTCACAGGTGATAAATCTCTACTCACAAATTATTCAAATCTTGATGATGGGATAATCACTTATGGAGATGGAAGCACTTCTGAGGTAATAGGACAGGGAACTATCAAAGGAATGAATATGTTCAAAAATGAGAGTGTCTTTTGCATAAAAGGATTGACACATAATCTTCTAAGCATTTCTCAAATATGTGACAATGAGCATGTGGCTACATTCAACAAGCAAGAATGCGAGATCCTAGACCTATTAGGAAAACCAGTAATGAAGTGTTATCGCAAAAATGACCACTGCTATGTCATTAATGGCAATGGAAAGATTGATCCATATGCTTAGTAACATTTGAGCATGGAAAACATGTCCAGGTCATGCATCTAGATCTAGATGGTGGTTGAAATGATATAATTTTGATGAACTTTCATGATATATCTGAGGTCTCTCACCTTAATTTTTTTTTTGTATAAACACTCTATTGTTTAGAATTTTAGATGGTACAACTTTAGTACAAATTTTGATGTGTACACAGACTGATATCTATGTATACTATGTTATACATATATGGAAGATTATTGAAAATTGGAGATAACATGTCTCATCCTTCTCCTTGATTAGTGAATCGATGAATCGAACGATTCGTCGATCTCATCCGAAAAGAATCAATCCCATCGACGAGCTCTTGAGAATTTGAAAAGTCGGGTCGATTAGTCTGCCCTCGAACTCATCATCGATAACATCGATTAGGGTATATCGATATCATCAAAACCATGTTCAATGATATCGAAATTTACCACCCGATAAAAGGCGAACGAGCGGGAATTTCATTTCACTTCTTAAAGATCATTTTTCTCCTCTGCTCATCTTTCTCAGTCGTTCTACATGAATCTTCATCTGTGAGTCCTACAAGATCATCAAAATTCGGTAATACCTCATCTATTTCCTTAATCCTCAAGATTACATCTTGTGTCTTTTGGGTATTTCTAGATTTTTGGGAGAAGTTCTGTCTATAAAATCCTCAATTCTCCAAATCTCTCTCTCTCTGTGGTTATCGGTCAATGGGAAAGGACAAGGGTAAAACATGTGGTCTTGGAGAATCCTCAAGATCCTCCAGACATAAAGTCCTTGCTCCGAAGGAAAGGGTAAGGGCGTCTAATCAATGGACCCCAACACGACAGCGAACCAGACAAACGACGTGTGGTGGGTCTCAATCTGACGCACCTATCCCTCCTCCTACTAGGGTAGATCCTATTTTGACTAAATATACTGGAAGGAAGCTGGTTCATGAACGAAAAATTGACAGGGAGTGCCTAAAACTGTATAATCTGGAACCTCTGCTAGCTGCAATTGATTGGTTACCTCTTCTCAACTTTGGGGGTCCATGTAATGCTAAAAGAACCTATAACTTCTTTGCTTCCAGTCACTCTCTAGTCGCAGAACCTCCGTCTATCACTGTGTCTGTTGGGGATGTCGACATAGAAATTACCCCTGAATCTATTACAAGCATCTTTAGTCTCACTTTATCTTCAGTTGGTCTCTCTGATTTAGACCTTGAAAATGCTAACACTCAATCTAAGGTCACGAGATTTCTTTGCCATGGTAAGGATATCCCCTGGTACCAAGGTAATGCACTAAAAGAAAAATGTATGGAACCCAGGTATCGAGTTCTGCATGGCATCTTTGCCACAAACGTGTATCCTAGGGGTACAAATTGTGCCGACCTTACAGGTTTCATGGGCATGGTTGTGTATTGTGTGGCAACCGGGATCAAGATATGTCGTCCCACTATGATTGTTTACTAGTTGGTATACGATATTCACACCTCTAGAGATGTCCATCTACCCTTCCCCTAGATTATTCACGTGCTATGTGATAGGATCGGTCTTCCGCTGACAAATGATCGAGAACTTCCTCTCCAACATTTCAACAAAATCAACATTAGAAAGATTTATTTGAAGTTTCATCGATATCCTGAAGACCAACCTGAGGAAGGGATTCATGAGGAAGGTGCAATAGGGGAAGGGGTTGCACAAGCTGAAGGAGCAGGAATGGCCACAGGAGACCCTCTCGCATTGCAGAAAGCTCCGTCTCTATCCGAACCTGTGTAGGCAAAAGGATTCAAACTACATCAAGATTGGATTGGAACAACATTGTGAGAAGTTACTCAACTGAAGGACACGATGAATGTAAGGTTGACTATCCTGGAACGATTGGCGGCAGGGGTGCAACAGTCGGTGCAGCAACTGGTTGATTTGATCACATGTCAATGCGACAATATAACATCGTCTTCATTCGCTCCTCCTTCATAGTATTGATAGTCCTCATGCCGTCACATCCACCCGATACTCATCTCAACGTATGGGCATGGATATCTTTTTGAATGCCCTGTGATCGTATCAGTGTATGTGATGGCTTACTAACTTGAAAAGTCTAACAAGTTTTTTTTGTGAAGTTTGGATTTCCCCTGCGTGAGGAAAATACTTGTCTTTTGTACACCCATGGATGGGCTAGATGTGTTTTTTTTTTTTGTTTGGGATGGATGTTACACTACTGCCAATCTTGGGTAGTACCTATTTTGGATATTTTTATCTAATGGCTAGTTATAATTCATATATGCTTACTACCATGTTTATCTGGTTTGCATTCATATGTCAACTGAGAATGCCTCCCCCTGCATATTTCTTAATTGGTTTGTGACATTTGATCTTTATATTCATACTATTATTTTCTGTTAAAATCACAGCTCTCATTTGACCTGGTTTGCATAAGTGTTTTTTTATATGAGATGTCATTATCTATCTTACATTTATCACTTATTGATTATGTGTTTTATTTTGTAATATTGTCTGGGTCTTGATTCACCCATATGCTTCAACTTCAGTCATCTTATATTACTATATTACCCTTTGCCAATGACTGACAAAAAGGGGGAGAACAAATCACACCTTGGAGGAAAATTGTGTGTATCTATTTGGTGGTACAGGTGTTAGGGGGAGCAGCTGCAAGAAGACAAGGGGAGCAGCTACTATTGAATGATACAATCATGTATATGTGTGCGTGTGAACTCACTAGCTTTGTAAAATTGTGTAAAGTATATGTACACACAATTTAGGGTGTTGGTCTAGATGTTGTTTTAAGGTGTTTTGTCACGTAATTGACAATGTGGGAGATTGAAAGTGCCCTGGTTTGTCAACTAGCATGAGTGTTGAGTCAGCAAGACAAAGGAGCCCCATAGGAAGATTGTTCTAGCATCTGCCTCAACAGGATGTGTGCCCGAACTCACCGAAGGTAAACCTCAGCCTCACATCCCATGTCTCAAAATACTAGGTATATAAAACCCTTAAAATTGGATAGAACATTTCTAGGGTTTTTGGTGAGAAAACTAATTTGCAAAATCAGGAAAATCTCTAAGTTTTCTACCTTTGTCGATTTATAGACACGTGGTTTGATGAAACCGAACCCTGTTATCGATGTCCTCAAAAATCACTCAATATTATCAAAATAAGGACTTCATATGTCAGCAACCATAAAGAACTCTGGACTGAATTATCGATGAATCGATAAACTGTTCGATATCATCGAATTTTGAATCTCGAGTCCATCGAGATGTCTCGATAAAATCAACATCTGGTCAGTTGTGTCCAATCTACTGCTAAGGCAAATCATGTAATTCTCGATAGATTGAAGAGAGCCTCAATATCCTCAAAATTCAAATCTCGATGATATCGATAGACCTTTGATGATATCAGATTGGGACACAAATCTATCCAGCAATTTTTTAGGTTAAACCTTTCATGTATCGAGGATCACTTGATAAAATCGATATTCAAATATCGATCATATCGATACGTGGCCGATGTCATCGAAATAGGACATAAACTGTCTAGCAAGCTTATAGGAAAATTTCTTAAAATTATCGATGAATTGACACCGTCATCAATATCATCGATATTCAAATTTCAATGATATCGAAGGATCCTCAATCATATCATATACCTGATAAAATTTAAAGGCATCGGCTCTCTCATTTTCACATGTTAAGGAATCGAACGTTGTTTCAATTAAATCGGAGTTCGAAATTCGATGACATCGAAGCATATTCGATCTCCTCGACTAGTTGGCAAAAACTTTCAAAAGCATTTGACAGTTTGAGTTCGTACCATCGAGCGGCCAGTCGATGTTATCGAGAGTATACACTCGATGATATCAAACTCTGTAAAAAATATGATTGTTTTATATCCATTGAAACTTTTTGCCTATTTAATAAAAGCTTGCCTTTGGTTGTTTGTAGAGGAAATAGAGAGTGTTTTTGTGTGTTTAAATTCAGATCATATACCCTAAGCCTTTTCTCTCGTGGGAGTTCATCCTCCAATCCACCCTCACCATTGACATTCAATAGAGTGGATTGGGGAATGAACTTCCACATGCAAGGATCCTTCAGCTACCATCTTAATGGTAAATCATTAAGTTAGGATACCTTGAATGCATAAATGATTGGAATCGCTCTGTCTCCTTTATAGGAAAATATTTAATAAAGTAGGATTCCATCATAACCATGACCCAACCTGTAGCCTTACATTGGTATATCATCAGAGTTGCAGTTCAAGGGAGCTGAAGATTCTTCATCATCAAAGGAGGAGATCTTCATCAACGCACTACAATGGGGCTCATCTACTTATCTATAAGTTATTAAAGTCTAGAGAACCCTTGTGATGATTCCTTTTGTAGGATTGGGTTTAAGGTGCTTCTCACCCATTTTAAGTCCTCATAGGAGGGCTTCGATGGGAGTATACGTGGTGGGTGCTTTGTGTTGACCCTTACTCTGTGGAGAGCATAAACTGTTAGGTCCTTATCTAGGTCCTTGACCTGTGTAGTCTAAAACCTGGATGTTGTGTGTTGACCCTTGCTCATGGGAGCATAAACTAGTAGGTTCCTTGTGTGAATCCTTGGCCTATGTGGCCTAAAAGTTAGGTGCTGTGTGTTGACCATTGCTCCTATGTGGGGCATAAACTTGTGTCGTGTAGACACGTTAGAGTTAGCCTAGTGTAGGTTATACTGGTTTGAGGTGAACTTGATTTGAAACCTTCGTCAGTGAGATCCGGTACACTCAAGGGTTGAGTGCGTCCGCCGGAAGTGGAGTAGACAAGTAGTCAAACCACTGTAAAAACAACCATGTTTGAGATTGTCATTTACTTCTACTGCTTGTGTGATTTCTCTGAATGTTCTCATATCCCATGCATACATGATTATTTGGAACTGAGTAGAATCACATCTCACACACAGTCACATCCATCATAAACTATATTGTGCATCTTGCTTATCTTTTGTATAGGTTTTGTGATTAGATCCTCTAATTGTCTTGGAAGCCATTAGAGTTATTTTGAAGAAATCCTGATACTTGCACATTTATTCAGGATAGGGTTGATAGGTTTAAAATGTTCATAAAATATTAAAAAGTCCTATTCACCCCCCTCCCCTCCTCTAGGACACCTTGGCATATTCTTACTTTGACTAAAGTGGTGATTACCACAATTTCACATTCGTTACGTGCAGGTTATGCTAGACTGCCCCAACATTGAGGTAGGAGCATGTGCCCAATCTTTTGGAATTTTGTTATATGATGTATTTTCCTTTCAGCACTGTACTCAAATATTGTATTAGTGGTTATGTGGTGATGATGTTTTGTGACTTGGGTACACTTGTGGTTATGCTCCTTTGTAAAAAAAATCACACTGAAAATCCACCTTGTAGGATCCCAGGATTGGAACCTGGCGCATAGGAACTGGGAGCCGAGAATGGGGTACTACAGAGGTTGTCAGCACTGGATTCGGCGGCCGAGAATTTTGTGAGCCCGGTTCCCAAGTTTGGGGCGTGACATGTGGTCTATTTGTGATGAATTGACTAATTCAGTTGGTCGGCAACCCTAAACACATGTGGGCGACCCAATTCTGGTGGGCTGCTTGGGCAAACCTAATTGGTCCGAGGTGATCACGGCCAACTGACAATATAGTTAGACTACGTGGGATGCGTGCACCCAGTACTGGTGGTGCCGGAATCTGCTTGGGTTAGTCGGAATAGTCCAATAACCGGCCAACCCCATGTGTTCACCACATATGATCGCTCTAGTTTGAATCTAAAGCACCCTACACCTCTAAAGGCCCACTATTAACTACTAGTGACATGGTCTATAAGACTCGGGAGCCGGGCATGGTGGTATGGGACACTACGCCTGTGCTGTCGGCCTACGCTGAGGCAACGAGCCTCCCCACAGTGATCGCAAGCAATTCAATTTCATGAACCTGCCTATCGTATGTGCTCACCTGGGATTGATGAACCCAGATGGATTTAGATAGGGCTATTGACTTAATAGCGGTACTTTGGCTTCCCAGACCTTGTTGGATGAATGGACTTAGCTAAATACTCGACTAACATGAACATTTATCGCATTGCATTAGCTTAGGTTGTGCGACTTGGGAGTGGGGGTCACTTGTTGAAGGAGTGTTGGAATTAGCGAATGAGGAGTTGGAGACGCTTATGAGGGAGTGTTGGAAAGGAAGGACATGCATCATTCCATATCAGCATGCATATACACTAATGAGAATACTTAGGAATTGGTTGTTAATATGCTTTACCATTGATCATGCTTGCGAAATTGATAATATGTTTAGCTTAATGTTAATAGAACCACTAAGTTGATCACTCACTCCCACTCTGGGATGATGCTTTAAAACACCAACCACACCAGATGCTAGATGTAGGTACCCTGGAGTCCGATGCACTGGAGGAGGCATATGTGGACTTAGAGGAGGTCTCTTACTTTTTAGGCGCTCAGAGGGCTGATGTAAGGCGACATTAAGGCATTGACAGAACCTTAGGGCAGACACGTTTCATTTTCTTTTCTTTTCTTTTTTGGTATTTTAAACAAAATACTCATATCCTGCCCAGCTTTCGCTATGCACTCTGAACAAATGTGTATATTGTCTATTTTAGCTAATATGTTTTGGATTACTTACTGCGAAGTATGGTGTACTATTTGGTCTAAATTTATGCCCACCATGATACCGGTAAAAACCACTGACTCTTGCATTCTCATAAAAGCATAAGTGACATTTAAGAACTCGGGAGTTGGGTACAGCTCGACCCCCGAAGTTCGGGGCGTTACAAGTTGGTATCAAGCATGTTGTTGCAATCAAGTTGGACAGTGAGATGGGGATTAAACATAATGAACACGCCGACGTAAATGGAACTCAACTTAGCAACAAGGGACCCTAGGACAAACTCCCTAAAGGTATACCTAGACAAAATTACCATTTAGAAATGGTAAGCGATAGGTCATTCGATTATTCTGGGTGGAGGTCACTACCGCCCCAAAGGGATCATGAGATGGGTACTGCGACTAAATTAGAAGGGGAGGTGAAAGAAAGACCAATTAGTAAAACAATTATAATGCAAAGCCGCTCGGCTGCACTGAGCATTACTCAGTTGCACCTAGTAGAGTCCAGAGGGACTTAGTTGCATCAAGAAAACCTCCAGCAACCGAGCCCCCTTTTGAGTAAATTAGTCCAGACTTGCTTGGTTGTACCGAGCATTATTTAGTTGCACTGAGTAGAGTCCAGAGGGACTAGGTTGCACCGAGAAAACTTCGAGCAACCGAGCCCCCTTTTGAGAAAATTAGTCCAGACCTACTAGGTTGTAGCATCGAGCATTACTCGGTTGCACCGAGTAGAGTCCAGAGGGACTCAGTTGCACCGAGTAGACCTCGAGCAACCGAGCACCCCTTGAGGAAAATTAGCCAAGGCCTGCTCGGTTGCACCGACCATCACTCGATCGCACCGAAAAAGGTCCAGAGAGGCTCGATTACACTGAGAAAACCTCAAGCAATCGAGCAGAGCCCCTCATAAATGGGTCCAATGTTGCTCGGTTGCATTGAGCCCGATCGTGAATGCACGGGTTTAGGGTATTTTAAAAACCCCAAACCCTTTTCTCTTCCACACTTCTACTCTATTTTTCATGCCCCAAACTCAAAAACCGGGCTCACAAAATTCCTGATTGCCGAATCCAGCACCGACAGCCTCTGTAGTACCTCATTCTCGGTTCCCAGCGTCCATACGCCAGATTCCAATCCTGGGATCCTACAAGGAGGATTTTCGGTGTTTTTTTATAAAGGAGCATAATCACAAGAGTACCCAAATCACAAGAGCAACATCATCATCACATATCCACTAATATAAATAGTTAATTACAATGCTGGAAGGAAATACACATATATAATGAAATCTCCACAAAGCTCGGACTCCACGCTCCTCCTTCAATGCTGCTGCGACCTAACGTCACCTGCACGCAATGGTCATGTATAAGCTTACAAGAAGCTTAGAGGGTGGCACATGTGTGTGCACTACATGTGTCAAGCATATCAATATCAGAGTAAGCGAAAATACTATTAAGTCCATAAATACCATCAGCCTTATCCAGGCTATGCGATGGAAAGACATAATAAGACAATATCATATACTGAGGAAGCAATGCAATATGTAAATCCCGACAAGTCCATAAATACCTTCAACTGATCTAATCTATGCAATGCAAAAAAATCATAAACTAAATGTCATATGCAGAGGATACAATGCAAAAGAGATGACAAAATTGGAGTATGTAGTCGGGCTGATAGCATGTGGTATCGCACGCTGTGGGGTTCATCACAAAGGACTTCTATCCAAACCAATCTCATACTTAAATTTGGATAGCTAGACTCAATGTGTAAACTCCTGATCTTAGGTTGGTCGCGCACCCCAACTGAAATCCTGGCCATTGCGAAGGTACATATAACGAATTAGTTGCGCACCACCAGTCCAAGTGGATAGTGAATGAATCAATCAATCAATCAAATACTGAGTACGCAATTCCTATTCAGTAAGTCCACATATCCATACCGTACATCTCTAAGATCATTACTGGGGTCTAGTACACTCTACGCCAGCTTGCTGCCCCATCAAGGGCACAACTAGGTAAGTGGAAGAGACATCATTATCCACCTGCCAATATCGGCCCGGCTCATCGATAGCGGACACATTGCTCAAGCTAGGTTAGACTCAGCTTAGTCATTGCCTACTCCCTCAAGCGGGTAAGGCCACACCCCTTCCAACCAACCACAACACAGTGGGAAGTGCGACCTCTTGGTATTCGACACTCGGCGCTCATACATCCACTTGGTCTAGACGTTGGAGTGTCCCTTGGCCACGGGGGTTTAGGGAATTTCACCTAAGAACATCTAATGTGCCCTATGTCATGAACCAACATTTTTGGTGTCCCATCTGGCCATCCATAATATGCCTGTGGAGGCCGCAGCCCTAATGTTGCTAGGGCGCCAAATGATCATGTCACACAAATGCGAGATGCATGAGTCGTACTATCCATTCATGCATTAAACCTATGTGTACCGCGCGATCATGTGGGGCAACTCTATCTCTTAAGGAGTCCCTAAATAACTCAGCCCAACGGAAATGCTATGATCAATCATTCCTCACAACAGGCATATAAATGATGTGTATGGGCATGTATCATGATGTAATACTAAGCATGATCTTAGAGCGTCCTACTAGACTATGTACACTGGCATGATTATCAGATATAAATAATAATAGGCCTTAACCGGTATTTCACATAAAAAGAGTAGGAGCTAAATGACATGCCCCTTCTACAACTATAGGAGTCCATGTGGTATGTCTTATGTTAAAATAACATTAGCCTCCCAAGGCACTAATATATCATATATCCCAAGACAGGGTCCACTGGAAGGACGGTGGATCTACTCATACATCAAGATAGGCTCTATACAGTGGATATACAAAATCTGGTACCACATATTCTTCCATCTACGCAAGAGGTGATGGTGTACTAATGTCAAGGATAGGCCTCACACTTGTCCCAAAGAAGTAAATGGACGGTGTGGATGATATATACGTGACACTAAGGTCCTAGCAACTGGATACAAGGATACGTCTCATGGGGTGAGTCAAGTGGGTGTACCACAACGTGAGTTAAGAGGGTGAATCTATATACAATAAGTGGGCTTCCTCACCCTCTCTATCATGTAATAAGTTGGACTTTCCTACAGGGAGCCTGATACGTACACAAGGTGGCTTGGTGAGGTCCATATATTTAGGACTATACATCCTTCCAAGTAGATTGGGTAGCCCGCTCAACACCTAAGTGGGCCTTGGGTATGGTCACTAAACTTGGGTAAGCACAAGTATCTAAATGGGCCACACTTCCTATGGAAGCCTGGTGTGAACATAAGGTGGGCTTCAAGGTTTGGGTAGCACTACAAGGCATGATGGAAAACACCATTGACACATGGGGGCCCAGCGGTTTAGGTTAGCCCAATGGGTATTACTAATATAAGTAGGGACCCAATCGTTTGGGTTAGCCCACTAGGGTAAGGGTGGAAGTGGGCTTGGCAACGGGCCCTAGGATAGTTTACAATGGTGGACGTTTAACCAATATTGTCCTATAGTGCAGTCCATATGGGATTAAAAGTCAGAAATCACTATGGGGCCCTCGGCCCTCTAAATATCTAGAAAGATGGATGGGTTGCGTGTGTATCACATACATCATGGTGGGTCTCACACATCACAATTGGGCCTCCCACATACAATGGTCCTCGCATACATCACATTGGGCCTCCCACATATAATAGGCCTCGCATACATCACATTGGGCCTCATACATGGGCCGCATATACATTACATTAGGCCTCATCACATGGGCCTCATAAACGGGCTACATATACATCACAATGGGCCTCATACATAGGCCGCATATTCATCACAATGGGCCTTATACACGGGCCGCATATACATCACATTGGGCCTCCTACACGGGCGCATATACATCACAATGGGCCTCATACACAGGCCGCATATACATCACATTGGGCCTCATATATGGGCCACATATACATCACATTGGGCCTCATACATGGGCCACATATACATCACATTGAGCCTCATACATGGGCTGCAGATACATCACAATGGGCCTCATACACGGGCTGCATATACATCACAATGGGCCTCATACACAGGCGGCATATACATCACATTAGGCCTCATATACATCACATTGGGCCTCATAGACGAACCGCATATACATCACAATGGGCCTCATACACAGGCCTCATATACATCACAATGGGCCTCATACATGGGCTGCATATACATCACATTGGGCCTTATGGGGCAGCCCATGATTTAGTAAAAATGGATGGGCAGCATGTACAATATACACATCAAGGTGGGCCTGAATAGTTTAGGTGGGCCCAGCTCATACAGCAAGTGAGCCCTGCTCATATAGCAGGTGGGCCATGCGTTTACATAGCAGGTGGGCCCAGCGTCTAGCAAAAATGGACGGATGGCATGGATATAAAACACCTACATTACAGTGGTCCCCACCGTCTAGACCACTGGATGGTGTGGATATAAAATACATGCATCATGTGCGGGCCCCACATCCACGTGTGGACGGTGTGGGTGAAGCAAGTACATTACATGTGGGCCCCACAGATGGATGGTTTGTGTACAACACATACATCAGAGTCAGGTCTGCATCCATATCTTAGACAACATAGATAAAACACTTACATCATAGGTGGGTTCCCACTGTCCCATACAGTGGATGGTGTGGATGAAGCACCTACATCATGATGTGGCCCGTTAGACGGACGACCTGGATATAACGTATACCCCATGTGGGACCCACCGTCCTTGCTACTGGATAGTGGAGTCACACGTGGGAAATCAAGGTGGGTCCACACGTGTGGCCTACCAGAGCTTTGGATCGAGCAGATATTTGTGTTTTCTCCACAGTTCAAACCTACTGGACAGTGAGGATGGACGTGCAGTAGGTGGGTCCCACGTATACATGGCCCGTTTGCACTGAATGAAGCTGATATTTAAATTTTCCCATCGTCCAGACTTGCTGGACGGTGGGTAACAACATACATCAGGGTGGGTTCCACGTGTGTGGCCCTACCAGCTTTGAATCAAGGCTGATATTTGTGTTTTCACTTCCTCCAGGGTTTGCCCAAAAATAGATAGCAGCAAAATGGAACTCACGATCAGATAGTGTGGATCTAATCCATTCATTAAGGTGGGCTATAATAGGGAGAGAGAGAGAGAGAGAGAGAGAGAGAGAGAGAGAGAGAGAGAGAGAGACGGCGTGCGATGGAGGGGAGGGGCTCCACCACTATGAGCCCTCCTTAGGCGGGCCATGTAAATACAATACATACATTAAAATGGGTCCCAAATCATGTGGGCCTTAAATCATAAAAGTCAACAATGGAGATCCCTTTCCACCAAAAAAATGCAAGGTCTAGATGACCTTTCTCAATGGGAAAAATAAACATCATGATGGTGTCCATGGAGAATGGCCCCCTCATAGGATGATCATATAAATCATGGTGGGCCATTGGCCACACCTAGGGTCCAAAGTGAGATCCATACCATCAATTGGTAGGCCCCACTTATCCCATCATCAAAATCACTAATTTAATCCTACAAATCGCCCACCGATTACTAATCTTCTAGTCTCCTTGGAATGCTAAGCTCCTCAACTTCAATTTTGATGGAGGATGATGAAGATCAAAGGGCTAGGATAAGAGATGAGGGGGGAGGAAGTGGGCCACACTTAGCTCTCCTTGGGAAGCTTGGACAGTCCTCTCTTAATTATTTGGAAATGGTAGAGAGAATGAGAGGGAGAGAGAGGGTGTGATGGGATGAAAGGGATGGGATGGAGTGATGGGTGTGAGTGACATGAGGGTTGACTTTAGGGATGGCTTGTGTAAGAGAGGGATAGGTTGTGATGGGATGTGTACTTGACTAGTATTGATTGATTAATGTGATGGATTGGGTAAAGATTGTCTCAGGATTCGCAACATGCGGTGGTTTCCTCAAAATAAACGCAGGCCCACAACTATTAGACTGAGTATTACATTGGTGCGTAAGAAGCGGCATTGGAACCATGGCAATAACGCGGTCACAATGGTACAAGTCTTGGGTCAAATCGACTCAGATCTATGAGATGCAACTTAGGGTCATGCGCAAATGTCGATTACAGGTCACAGGTCACCGAAATTCGACAGGGAGGATCGCGAGAGTCTAAGGAATGGTACAGACTAGGATACGGCCCTTACACTATTCCTTCTCCTACACTTTCTCTAAACCCCTGAGGCTTATTTTCCCTTCCCTTTTCCCTCAAATCTCCTTGCTTGTACTCCCTTACTTGGATTGAGAGGGCCAAGCAACCTCCCTCTAACCTAAGCAACACCTCCTTCCAAATCCTTTCGAAGGCATTCAACCTTTCGAAGACCCATGGCGGCCATCACCTCCATCATTTCATCCCCTTTCCTCCTTCCCATCATATTAGTATTGATGGGTAATAAGAGAAGTGCGGCTGAAGGGGGGGAATCTAGCCATGGGCAACGACCCAAGAAGAAAGAGGCGTCAGGGTTCTCTACCTCAGGCGGGAGTGCACCCCGCACCAAGGGCGTACCCAAGTTCTCGAGGTGGAGGCTATGCTTTGAAGCTAGGGTTGATGAAGACGTGTTTGCTGACAATGCTGCTCATGAGTGGATGACGATGTTAGGGTGGGACCCGATCCTACGCCCTACCAAGCGGGCCAACAAGGAAATGGTTTGGCAATTTTACTCTGCCATCCAGGAGCCCTGCAACAACTCTATGAGCTTTAAGGTCACGGTGGATGGACATGTCCACCACATAGACGTGGACTACATAGCCTGCATGATCAGAGTGGGCTGAGGTGAGGTGGTTATCTTGGAAAGGGATTCTGAGAGGAAGTACCACCGGGATGAGCACACGAGGTTTGTTTACGGGGGATATGCACCATGGGAGTCAGACAACAATTTGTGCGCCTCCCGGATGCTCACAATATTCCAGATGCTGCATCATGTCTTCACCTTCAATGTCTACCCACGGGCGAGAAATCGTACAGAGCTCACCCCCTATATGGTAAAGATCTTATATCATTTTGGCTGAGGAGACCGCATTTCCCTTCTATCCATTATCCTCAACCAGATGCTAAAACCTGTCTCCACTACTCGAGAGTTGAGTTTGTCATTTAGTCGCCTCACCTGTAAGATCGCTAAACAGTGCCAGCTCTAAGTTGCCTCGTCCAGCCTCGTACCATACTATGTGATTAACCAGCGTATGCTGGAGTGGATGAAGCTAGTGGGGCAGCAAGAAGAAGGCATCCACTCTGAGGTAAAGGAAGAAGCAGAAGAAGGAGATAAAAGTGAAGACAAAGATGAGCAGTATCAGGCCCCCTCAACCGTGGATGAGCAGCTAAGTAAGCTCGACGAAGGGAAGTCTGCTCAAACTTGGTAGCCCTGAAAGAGACCCAGACCCGCTAGAATGAGAAGATGTACTAGATAATGAAGTGGGTCTTATGTTGCGTCCAAGGGAAGGAAGTGCCCCCACCTTTGCCGGGTTCGGAGGATCAATAGGATCCATGTAGGCTACTTAGGAAGTAGTCGAGTAGGGATAGCATGGGGACTCTGGCTCCACCTGTAGGTGTAATTGTCCTCTTCTTTCACAGTATGAACTACTGAATTGTAAGAAACGATGAATATTAATGACATGGTTCCAAATTTTGTTGAATTGTGTTAAGAAATTATGTTTCATGGGTTCAATGAATAGTCATGCATGCCTTCTTTTAAATCATAATGTGACAATCATGCCGCAATACATGGCCAAAACAATTTTGGCAACTAATACTTTTCTAGGGTTGGATGCAAGATATGCCACCCAAGGGAAGTAGAAGCGTGGTTCGGGTCCCACATGGTGGGCAGATTGTTAGTCAGCCTAGTGGACAACAAGGCCCTAACTTGGGCCTAGAATCCGAGTTAATGGCCGAACAACCACCGTCCTCGCAAGGACAGGACCACCCAAGATTGGCAGATCTTCCACTTGTTATGCACGCACCTACGAGGCGGCCTGGGATGTGCTGCCTAGTGTTGACCCAAGCTATGCTACAACCCTTACACCGCCTACACCTCAGACAACCCTGACCCTGGATGTGATGGGGCAAATGCTACTTTTGATGCAACAGCAACAACAACAACAACAGTAGTAGTAATAAACCTTAGTTGCACTTATGGGAGCCATAACCCAAAATTTGAATACAGCATTGGCAACGCCGCCTCACACGAGCCCCAGCAACACCCGCCCCAATTAGCCTATTCAAGCATTTTTAAAGGCTCCGACTGCCCACCTTCGCGGACACCCACCGACCTAAAGATGCTGAGTACTAAATAAATCAAGTTTCAAAGATGATTAGACCACTCCATTGCTCTAAGGCAGAGCAAGTTAAATTTTTCACTTACAGGTTCGAAAAGGAGACGGATTTGTGATGGGATAGCGTTTTAAGATCTGTACCAGCAGGACTCGTCTGGATATGGGAGGAATTTGGGACATGTTTCTTCAATGAGTATTATTCGCTCACCTATCTCAAATTGAAGGAGAATGAATTCCTCCGCTTTCAGCGAGGAGGGATGTCGGTGGCAAAATATGAGAATCGCTTCACAAAACTATCAAGGTATGCACCTTAGATAGTGGTGGACGGATAGACAAAAATGCATCATTTCTCCAAGGGGTTACAAGTGGGAATCCGCATGAAGATGTGTTGCGCCAACATTCACACTTTTGCCAATTTGGTCGAAATGTCTCTACGGTCTGAGCAGGATGGGGAATGTGTATCCCGTGCCCATTTGCAATTGGGTCCAAGACAATGGATGGAGGCTCAAACCTCGACATTCCCAGGAAAAAGGCCAAGAATGGACTCGCCTCCATGACCCATGGCTCCGCTAGCTTTCCAAGTAAGACCTGACCGCATGTGTACTAACTACAAGAAGGTGGGCCATATTGCACCTTTTTGTTTCACAAGGATGAGAGAGAATGGTTACACGCCCCCACTGCAGATCAATCGCCCATCCCAGTAGGCCATTGCAACCCCTCCTCTACGAGTTGTGGGATAGACGCCACAATTCCATCGTCCTCCTATACATTAAAACCGGTCACTTCAACGGCCCATTAATACGCCACCAAACCGCGCGCAACAAGCACGGATGCACGTAATGGTTAATGAAGGCATTGATGTTATCGTCACAATGCCAAATACATTCAAAATCATAGCCCATATACAAGGTACTCGTAGATTCCTCTTAGTGGAGATTGGGTCCACTACCTCCTTGATGTTGTGTCTAACTATTAAACATCTAAAGTTAGACACCACCCCTATCTCAAGGATAGGGATTATTGCCGCAGCAGGGACCTTCTTTGATGCTTCTGAGATTTTCCATGACTATCCCATAGATTTGGGAAGGAGGTACTTATTGATTTAATCATGATAAAAAATTTTCACTACAATGTCATCCTTGGCATGGACTGGTTAAGCGAGGTGAAGGCCAAGATTGATTGTGAGACCGTCACGATCCACGAGATCGAGGCTCCTCCTTCACACTCCCAGTCCAGGTCATCCACCCACTTCAAATTCATTGCTATACTTCGCTGCTGGATGGGTATGATGGATCTTCGCTTACTGACATGCCAGTAGTCCGAGAGTTCATGGGTGTGTTCAAGCTAATAACCCAGCTTCCCCCACCGCATGAGATCGACTTCATACTGATCTCATGCCAGGTGTGACACCTATCTCCTTGCCAACATACTGCATGCCCCCATGTGAAATGGAGGAATTGAGAACTCAGATTGATGACTTGCTAGAATCTGATTTCATCTAGCCGAGCATTTCACCGTGGGGGGCCCCGGTGCTATTCAAGAAAAAGAAAGATGGAACATTGCGACTACGTATCGATTATGATAGGTTGAATCAGGTCGCGGTTACAAATAAATATCCTTTACCTAGGATAGATGACTTATTCGACCAATTAGAAGGGGCCAAGCACTTCTTAAAGATAGACATGCAGTCCAAATGCCATCAGTTACGGGTCAGGAAGGAAGACGTACAAAAGACGGCCTTTAGAACCAGCTTTGGACATTACGAATTTCTGGTGTGCCGTTCGGGCTCACGAACGCCCCAACAGTGTTCATGGATCTTATGAACATGATCTTTAGGCCCTACCTGTATAGGTTTGTAATAGTATTTATTAACGACATCCTGTTATACTCAAAGTGCCAGGAAGACCACGAGGAACAATTACGTGCAATTCTTAGTACCCTCGGATAACAATTATTTGCCCAGTTCTGAAAATGTGACTTTTGGAAGGAAGAGATTAAGTTTTTAAGGCATGTAATATCGAGGGATGAAATATCGGTGGACCTCGCCAAAGTGACAGCAGTACAAGATTGGAAACAACCCGGCTCAGTTTCAGAAGTGAGAAGCTTCCTCGGGCTCGCAGGCTACTACCACGGATTCATTAAAGACTTCTCCAAGATAACCCAGCCCTTGTCCCAACTCACTCGGAAGGACGTCAATTTTTCCTGGAACGAGAAGGCGGAGGGAGCTTTCCAAGAATTGAAGGACAAGTTAACATCCGCACTAGTCCTTGTACTACCCGAGCAAGGAGTTAAGTACACTTTCACCAATGCCTCTCAAGTCAGTTTAGGATGCGTACTCATGCAAAAGGATAGAGTTATCGCCTATGCTTCCCGGCAGTTGAGGAAACATGAAGAAAAGTATCCCACTCATGACTTATAATTGGCAGTTGTCATCTTTGCGTTAAAACCGTAGAGACATTACCTTTATGGTGAGGAATTTGAGCTCTTCTATGACCACAAGAGTCTCAAATACATCTTTACCCAAAGGGACCTAAACATGAGACAATGTCATTGGAGGAGACAATAAAAGACTTCAAATTTGAAGTGTCTTACTACCCAGGCAAAGCCAACCTGGTGGTTGATGCCTTAAGCCGCAAGAGAGCCCTAGAATTCACAGCCCCGTTGATGGTGAGGGAATGGAACATGGTAGAGTTCATATGAGACTTCGAACTAAGACTGACCATGGAGGAGCCATACGAGAACGTAGCCCATGTTCTCGTTCAACCATTAATCGACAATCGGATCATTAAAGCCCAAAGAGGGGACCAATTACTAATGAGGATGAAAGAAAGGGAGGACGACAATGAAGATTCGGAATGGAGAGTTGGCTCTGATGGGGGACTATGATACCAGGGTTATTTGTGCATCCCAAACCTTCATGAGCTAAGGGAAGAAGTCCTCAATGTCGCTCACAATTATAAATTGGTGATACATCCAAGGAGTATGAAGATGTACAGGGACTTAAAGTGGGTCTATTAGTGGGACAATATGAAGAACCAGATATCGGATTATGTATCTAGATGCCTCACCTGCCAATAGGTCAAGGCTGAGCACCGCTGACCAATGGGCCTCCTACAACCCATGCCACTAGTAGAATTGAAGTGGGATTTTATATCCATGGATTTCATTTCGAGTCTGCCAAGGGCGAGAAGGGGGTATGATTCCATATGGGTGATCGTCGACAGGTTAACAAAATCAACCGACTTCCTTCCAATCTGGGCCTCTAACTTCCCAGACGATCTGGCCAAACTATTGTATGTTCCTTGATTGATTATCCTCCATTAATTGCTAATTGTGCATAGTGTAGGGTAGATAAGTGATTAAATGCTAGTGTAGGTTCGATTTACTAAGATTATTGTCCATGCACTGTATCATCCCCTAGCATATGCATGCAAGTTGCTTGATTGTCAATTACAAACTTCTATGGTCTAAGTAGTGCATCTACATGTTTGGGAAAATGCCTAAGTTAAGCGAGATCTTCCTAAATTACTATTATGCAACCCCTCTTATTCTTGAAATGAGTAACGCATGAAGTATGTGGTTTATTTGTGATCAATTGACTAATTCAGTTGGTCGACAACCCTAAACGCATGTGGGCAGCCCAATTCGAGTGGGTTGCTTGGGAAAACCTGACTAGTCTAAGGTGATCACGGCCAACCAACAGTAGTTGGATTACATGGAATGTGTGAACCCAGTGTTGGTGGTGCCGAAGTCCTCTCGAATCCATCGGATTAGTCCACTAATTGGCCAACCCCGTGTGTTCACCATGTATGATCACCTTAGTTTGAATCTGAAGCACCCTACACCTTTGAAGGCCCACTATTAACCACTAGTGACATGATCCATAAGACTCAGGAGCCGGGCATGGTGGTATGGGACACTGCGCCCATGCTGTCGGCCAACATTGAGGCAACAAGCCTCCTGTAGTGATAGAAAGCAATTCAATTTCACGAACCTGCCTATCGTATGTGCTCACCTAGGATTGACAGACCCAGATGATCTAGATAGGGCCATTGACTTGATAGCGGTACCTCGGCTTCCCAAACCTTGTTGGATGAATGGACTTAACTAAATACTTGGCTAACATGAACAATCATTGCATTAGCTTAGATTGTGGAGACTTGGGAGTAGGGGTCGCTTGTTGAGGCAATGGTGGCATTAGCGAATGAGGAGTTGGAAACGCTTATAAGGGAGTGTTGGAAAGTGAGGACATGCACATTTCATATCGGTCTGCATATGCATTAATGAGAATACTTAGGAATTGGTTGTTAATATGCTTTACCATTGATCATGCTTGTGGAATTGATCATATGTTTAGCTTAATGTTAATGGAACCACTGAGTTGATCACTCACTCCCACTCTGGGACGATGCTTTAAAAAACCAACTAGACCCGATGTTAGATGTAGGTACCCTAGAGTCCGATGCACTGGAGGAGGCATATGTGGACTCAAAGGAGGAGGTCTCTTACCTTCAGGCACTTAAAGGGCCGATGTAAGGTGACGTTAAGGCACTGATGGAACTTTAGGGTGGACACATTTCATTTTCTTTTTCTATTTTGTATTTTGAACTAAATACTCATATCCTGCCCAGCTTTTGCTATGCATTCTGAACAAATGCATATATTGTCTATTTTAGCTGATATGTTTTGGATTACTTATTTCGGAGTATGGTGTACTAATTGGTCTAAATTCATGACCACCATGATACCTAGTAAAAAGTGCTAACTCTTGCATTCTCATGAAAGCATAAGTGACACCCGGGAAGTTTGGGGTGTTACATTAATACATCCCTAATAACGAGTTCTTTTGCCTGGTTCCTTCTTACAAGAGTTCGTCATACCGAGATACCTTTTTGGTGAGGTCTTACAAATCTATGAAGTATGTGCCTATGAATTTCTTACAAAGTTTGTATTCAAGCTCGTCTTATGCAAGTTACACAAATTCGGCCTCGGTCATGACAACCTTACAGTAGCTTTTCACCAGCTTAAACCATGTGATATAGCTCTCACACGTTTCTTTGTGCTTGGAGAAGAATTGAGCATAGAACTTTTATTCCATCTCTTGCCAAGTGTGTATTGAGTCTGGTAATAAGTTCGAGTACCATGTGATGTAATGCCCCGAATTTTCATGGCCCGAGTACATACCCATGCCCAAGAATTCTGGGTATTAATAATGTAATAATTGGATGCTTCAAAATCGCACCTTTTTTTCATTTAGATTACATTCACGAAGGCAACCATTCACGAGAATAAAATCAATTGTACTTCTTATTCCTTCAAAGTATAAATCAACTAACTGTCTAACGCCCTTTCTAATGGGAGCTTTTTACATTATTCAAAGTTTTACAATGGAAAACAAATAAAGTTAAATGTAATGTTATCCTTCTTCTTTATTCAGAATAATCTTCCATAGAGCGATCATTAGCAGCATCTTCAATCTATGCTTCACCTGTAATGTCTGTATGGTTGGAGAGGGTCAATGCCCTACTCATAATAATGGTTATCCTTTAAGATTAACAATAATTCAAGAGATTCATATGAATAATGTGAGGGTTCTAATACATCTCATACTCCACCACTACAAGTGGTATCGGTATGCACAACCAATCTACACGAATGCATGCCTAGCATAGTGTTGTGATCCATACATAGTGATCATCACAATGTGGAATATAATTCATAAAATACCCGTCTCACCCTATATCCCATACTATGGAGATTCATCGGCGTGTCCAACACTACCATGGATTTATGTGAACAACTCAAGATGGCACAATACAATCAGATGAATTACGTGACACGATTTGTTCAAAGAGAGACTATTTGCGACTTCTAATCTTATAAGTGATGTAACATGCATTGCGGATTACTTACATCGATTTGTGCACCACTCTCCAAAATTCATGGAATTACACGTCGACCAAGATGGTCACTACCCAGAGTGCATTACGTCCACGATAAAATATGTGAATCACTAGATGTGAGACTTCCAAGACATCACTTGCATCAATAGGGAAAGCAAATCAAACCATTGGAACTTTAGAATTCCAAGACACATGCCCAAGCCATAAAGGGAGGTATTACAAGGCTAACCTAATAAAGGAGAAGAGTATCATTTGGCTAACTCAACAAAAATAAGGGGAGAAGAGCAAAAACCAACTTAATATAGAGTGAAAACACACGTCGCTCTCAAAATTGGCAAAGGGCAAGGCTTGTATCCATTACCCCACAGAAATTCATAAAAACCACGTATAATTAAAATCATACCTTAACCACATGAATTCATAAAAATCACTTATGATTAAAATCATACCTTAACCATAATTCTTAAAATGATAGATAATTCATAATGGTACATTAATCAATTGCATGGAAAATCACTATAATATGAAGTATGCAAAAATAAGATAAACAATATAGAAATCAAATCAAATTAGTATAAGCTTAAAGGAATCCCTCACCTTAGCCTTATATATAAACTCAGGTTGATCTTAATGTAGGAGAGCTTCTACATGTGTGGAGAAGGAAGAGAAGGGATGAGGTGGGGTGGTGTAAGATTAAAGGAATCCTCTCTCTCTCTCTCTCTCTCTCTCTCTCTCTCTCTCTCTCTCTCTCTCTCCTTCTTGGGTGTTGGGAGCATAGGTGTGTGAGTGGAGAAGGGACTGTAAGTGCTATATTCTTTAGCTCCGATGATTGTCAAATTTAGTAGTGCCAAAACCTCTTCGAATTTGTGTCTTGTTTAGATCATCTTCAAGTTCAAGATGATCCATTACAAGGTCGTTCATTTCAATATTTAAGCATCACAAGTATAAGAATTCAAGTATAACATCAACTGATAGTTCAAAGCTTCATCTAAGTCAAGACAATAGTCCTTACTTTGATACTCAAAGATCAAGGTGAAAGATGTAAGAGAATTATATCTTGTGATACTGCAAAGCAAGCCTGGGATGTTTTGGAAATGACACAGAAGGGAACAACAATTGTCAAGAAATCTAAAGTCCAAATCCTCACAACCAAATTTGAGAAAATACATATGCAAGAAAGTAAAACTTTCATGGAATTCTATACAAGATTGAATGACATTGTCAACTCTATGTGGGGTCTCGGTGATAGAATCCCAAAAAGTAAAGTCTGTGAAAAGATAATACGATCACTGCCTGAACAGTTCAATTCAAAGGTGACTACAATCTAGGAACTTCGTGATACGGGTAATATGAGGGTCGAAGAATTAGTTGGTTCCTTACAGACCTATGAGTTAAACTTTAAAGCTCCTAAAGATAAATTCATCGCCCTTAAATCTTCTAAAAGTATTTCTCAAGAAAATAGTAATAATTCTGATTTAGAAAATTCTGAAGATGATATGACCCTTTTAGCTAAAAAGTTTTATAGGATTTTCAAAAGTAAAAAGAGGGCTGATTTGTAAAAACCTAATGAAAGGAAAAAAATCTAAATCTAAAACTTGGAAATCTTTAAAAGACAGTCAATGTTACAACTGCCATGAATATGGGCATCTAGCAAACAAATGTCCTAAAAAGGATAAACCTAAAAGGAAAGGAATGTTGGCTACTTGGGATGAATCTTCTTACTCTAAAGCCTCTTCTGAGTCAGAAGATTCTGAAACCAAGTCAGGTAATGAAGTTAAAGCCCTTATGACTTTAGCTAAGTTCACTTTTTCAGATAATGATGATTCAACTAGTGAAGAAAATATGAATAGTGATCATGAAAATGAAGAAGATCTTCAAGATGCTTATAATGCCCTATACAAGTAAAGTAGCAAAATTGTTGTAAAACTAAAACTTTAGAAAGAAAAGTTTTCAAAACTTAAAGAAAATTTTGATATCTAGTCTTAGAAAAATCTCACATTTTAGACTGCTTTGAAAAAACTAAGTGTGACTTAGATTTCAAAACCTCCCAAGTTGAAAATCTAAAATCTGAAAATGAAAAGCTAAAACTAGAAGTCTCTTCACTTTTAAGTTTAAAAGACACTTGGAGGTATGCCTAAGGTGATCCTAAGTTAGAAAAACTCTTATCTGGATCCAAAAAATGTGGTAATCGATCTGGATTGGGCTACAACAAAATTATTCCTCCCAAACATAAGAATACTCCACCCAAATTTGTGAAAGGAGAGTCTTCAAATTCAAAAGGAAAAAGTCTAAATTAAAATTATTCTAAAAATGCTAAGACTTTTCAAACCTTAAAACCTAAAAGCAATCATATCAACTATAAAAATCATAATCGTAATCCTTTAGCTGAGAAAATTATTAATTTTCTTAAGGAGCTCTTAAAATCTAACTCAGTAGGTCGGTCTTATAACAATTACAAACATAAGAAGACCAACTATACTTCTAAACCCAAAACTATAATGAAATGGGTTCCTAAGGTTACGTGTTTGGTTGCCCACACCACTTTCAAAGCTTTGAGCCATTCAAAGTGGTACCTAGACAATGGATGCTCCAGACACGTGACAGGTGACAAAAGTCTGTTCACTAATCTTAAAGACATGACTGATGGTTCAGTCACATTCGGTGATGGTAGCAACTGTAGAATTATTGGCCAAGGTACAGTTTAGCTTTTTAACTTCCCTCTATTTGAGAATGTTTTACATGTTGAAGGGTTAAAACATAATTTACTAAGCATCTCTCAAATTTGCGATAATAATCATAGTGTAAAATTTACTAACCAAGGGTGTGAAATTCTAAATAAAAATGGTTCTATAATAGTAACTAGTCGTAGAACTTCTAAAAACTGCTATATTGTAAGTGATTCAAGCTCATCTAATCTATCATGTTACATGGTCCATACCAATGAGACCGAATTATGGCATAAACGCCTCGGACATCTACACTACCGCAACTTGTATAGATTAAGCAAAAGAGAGTTGGTAAGAGGTCTACCTAAATTACAGAAAGTAGACAAAATATGTGGCGAATGTCAGATTGACAAACAAACTAAGAGTACTCATGAAAAGGTGAACTCCAATGCCACATCTAAACCACTCGAACTTCTCCACATGGATCTCATTGGACCAACTACAATGGAGAGTTGAGGGGGCAAGAAGTATTTTCTGGTAATCGTTGATGACTTTACCAGATACACTTGGGTAGTCTTCTTAAGGGACAAATCAGAAACTCTCGATGAAGTAACAAGGGTACTTAAATGTATCCAAACAGAAAAAGAATCACAAGTTTCTAAGATCCGTAGTGATCATGGTTCAGAATTTGAAAATAGTGGTTATGAGAAATTTTGCAGTGATCAAGGAATATCACATGATTTTTCTATGCCCAAAACACCACAACAAAATGGTATAGTAGAAAGAAAAAAATGGAGTGCTTCAAGAAATGAAAAATGTAATGTTAAATAGTATGAAGATCCCTAAAAATCTTTGGGCCGAAGTCGTAAATACTGCTTGTTATGTAATTAATCGCATTTACACTAAAAAAACAAATGGTAAAACGGCTTATGAAATGTGGTTTGATAAGAAGCCTACTGTCAAATACTTTTGAGTTTTTGGTAGAAAGTGCTACATTTTACGTGACCGAGAATATCTGGGTAAATTTGACACCAAAAGTGATGAAGAGATATTTTTAGGGTATGCTTTAAATAGACGAGCGTATCGAGTTCTTAACAAGAGGACTGGTGTTATTCAAGAGTCCATTAATGTGGTTATAGACGATCACTTGAATACACCTGCTTCAAGTTCAGAAAATGATGAAGTTCTTTTAATTGATAAGCCTGACTCTTCATCAATTCAAAATAACATTGAACTGAGGACAGTTAAAGATCATCCAACTAATCAAATCCTTGAAAACCCTCTCACTGGTGTGTGTACTCGTAATCAACTTGAAGATATGTGTAACTACGTGTACTTTACATCTCAGATAGAACCGGCTAACGTAAAAGAAGCTCTTACTGACGAAAACTAGATTGTAGTGATGCAAGAAAAGCTTAATTAGTTTGTTAGAAATGATGTTTGGTACTTAGTTCCAAGACCGAAAGACAAACACATTATTGGAACAAAATGGATTTTCAAAAATAAGTCTGATGAACTTGGTAATATTATTAGAAACAAGGCTAGGCTAGTTGTACAATGGTACACTCAAATTGAAGGCATCGATTATGATGAGACCTTAGCCCCAGTAGCTCATCTTGAATCAATCAGACTATTTATATCCATTGCATGCTTTAGAAAGTTCAAAATATACCAAATGGATGTAAAGAGTGCATTCTTAAACGGTGATTTACATGAAGAAGTGTATGTTGAACAACCAACGGGTTTTGAAGACCCTAAAAATGCTGATCATGTCTACTGCCTAAAAAAGGCACTCTACGATTTGAAACGAGCTCCCAAGGTATGGTACGAAAAGTTGACTAAGTTTCTACTAAGTTATAACTTTATAATAGGAAGTGTTGATAAGACATTGTTTGTAAAGAAACATAATGATCACATACTAATAGTGCAAATCTATGTTGATGATATTATCTATGGATCTACTTGTGCTAACATGACTATTGAGTTTGCAGATCTTATAAAGTGTAAATTTGAAATGAGCATGGTTGGAGAATTGAATTATTTCCTAGGGTTGCAAGTCAAACAGCTACTTGATGGTTTCTTTATTCCTCAAACCAAATATGCTCTGAACTTAGTTAAAAAGTTCAGATTTGAGAGAGGAAAAATTTTTGATACTTCAATGAGTACTACTTTAAAACTCTCAAAGGACTCTATAGGTAAGATTGTGGATCCTAAGTTATATTGCAGTATGATAAGTAGTTTCGTTTATTTAATTGCGAGTCAACCTGATATTGCATTTAGCATAGGAATTTGCATTAGATATCAATCTGACCCTAAAGAGTCACATTTAATTACTGTTAAGCAGATTATACGATATGTCGCTAGTTCAGCAAATCTTGGTCTCTGGTATCCACATGATACTAGTGTGCAATTAGCTGGTTACACGGATGCTGATTAGGCTAATAACATTTATGATCGAAAATCAACCAGTGGTGGTTGTTTTTAGATAAGGAATTGTTTAGTTTCTTGGCTAAGTAAGAAACAAAGTTCCGTATTGCTCTCAACTGTTGAGGCTAAATACATTGTGGCAGGTAATGCATGTACTCAACTTGTGTGGATGAAAAGAATACTAAATGATTACGGAATTACACAAGATTCTATGGTTTTACATTGTGATAATTTCAGTGCAATTAATATCTCTAAAAATCCAATCCAGCATTCACGAACCAAGCATATTGACATTAGATATCACTATATATCATGAACTAGTGGAAGAAAAGACAATTTCTTTGGAATATATTCTGTCTGAGACTCAACTTGCAGACATATTCACAAAATCGCTTAACAAAAGCAGGTTTGCTAAATTGAAATTTGATCTTGGTATGTGCAATATGAATTGTTGATTCATTTATTTCTATATCATAATGTATATATTTGTTATTTTAAATTTTTAAATTTCAAATTTTATGAAAAATTGCACATTTTGGGTTGTGCACGACCAGTCGAGTATACACTCGACCAGTCGTGGCCCGACTAGTCGAGCATGTACTCGACCCGTTGTGAAACTCAGGATTGCCCTTTTATTTGGGGAAAAATCACTTTTTCTTCATTTGGGTTGTCTTCTCTAACGAGACCTACCTCGACTGGTCGAACCCATCTTCGATTCCTCCAAGGTTAGTGCATTGTTTTCATTTTTCTTGTAGATTCAAGTCCTTTGCACTTCCTTTTCATCATTTGTGTGGTTTATTTCTTAATTTATGTTAGTTTTTGGAGTTTTCTTCTCAAAAATCTGATCTATTAGAAACCTACTTTACCTCTTTTGCAATCTCTTTACTCCTTGCTTTATTTATTACAAATGGAGGGTAAAGCCAAAAAGAAAGGATCTCGTGGTCCCTCTACATCTCGTTTGGCTCCTATCACAGTGCGCCACCTTCGGTTGCCCGAGGATGATCCCAATTATATGTGGGATATTCGATTGCGCAATGTAATAGTAGAACGAACTGTCAATCTTGTTCATGTGGCACCATTTGATATTATGTCTCTCCTTTAGTCTATAGGATGGGATAACATACTACATTGGGGTGGGCCAGCATACCACTCCATTGTGCAGGTTATGTATGCTTGCATTTCTGATTTTTCTGCTGAAAATTTGACATTTACTATTGTGACCAGAGAAGGTCCAATTGATTTGGACCATCATCTTATCTCTGGATTAATGGATATACCTATCAATGACGAAGGTATTCTCATTAGCACTCTAGTGGCAAAACCATCTGAAACTAAGGAGCGAATGCTCACTAGAGATTTATGCAATATAGATGCAGAATAGAATACTAAAAATGCGCTTGCCTCTAAGTTTCTGTAACCCAAATACAGAATCCTTCATAGGATTTTCATTTCTAATGTCTATCCACGATCTGGTAACAAAACTGAAATTACTACGTATATGGTTCGTCTTCTTCATTCCATCATTTCTGGAATCTCTGTATGTTTTCCTTCTCTAATTTTTCATACCATCATTCAATTCCGTCTCCATCCAGGTCACAATGACATTCCCTTCGCTTATCTTATGACTATGTTAGCCACCTATAGTTTAATGGCTATGCCTGTTGGAGAGGTTCCCATTACTCAACTACCATTCAGCAACTAACATTAACAAATGAATTTAAAGTTGGCCCCAGGCCAGGTTGATGTGGGTGTTAGTGGAGCTGTAGCTGCAAATGAAGAGGAGGGTGGTTTGCCTCCAGATGATGTGAATATGGATGAATTCTTTAATGAAATCAAAACCAATTCTACCACTGATCCTGATTATCGGCCATCTGAGTTTGATGCGTGTTTGTGCTCACTTGAGGAGACAGTTGAAATTATGAATGTGTCCCATGAAATGCAATTTAAATATATACGCAAGTATCTGAAGCGCATTAATAAGGGACTTCATCAAATTGATCCTACCATACCTGCTCTTTCATCGGGTTCAGATTAGTATTTAAATTTGTGGTTTGTAATAACTTTTAAGATACTTGAATTTCTCTTGTTTTATGGGCTTGGACATGCTTGAACATGCTTTCTTATGGATTTAGTTAACTTGGTTAACTTGCTAGTGAACTTCTCTTGATTATATATTGTCTTATTTTTCTCTTCTATTTACTTCCTTAGTGATCTACTTCCATTATCGCTCTTTCCTTTGTCATATTGTGACAAAAAGGGGGAGAATTTATGATAATGTGCGATTGTGGATAGGTAGGCAACAAATTTTTTATTGTAAGAAGTCGGTAGTAAGGGGGAGTAAGTAAGGGGGAATATTGATTGATGATGATATGCATATGTATCGGTTTAATCCGATTGTTGTAACCGGTACATAATTCTTTGTTTTGCACATATGGTGCATGATTCTTTATTGTGCGGGTTATGCTTATCTTATTTTAATGAAGAGTGTTTTATCACAAATTTGACAAAGGGGGAGATTGTAAGTGCTATGTTCCCTAGCTCCTATGATTGTCAAATTTAATAATGTCAAAACCTCTTGAAACTTGTATCTTGTTTAGTTCATCTTCAAGTTCAAGATGATCCATTACAAGGTGTTTCATTTTGAGATTCAAGCATCACAAGTATAAGATTTCAAGTACAACATCAACTGATAGTTCAAAGCTTCATCTAAGTCAAGACAATAGTCCTTACTTTGGTATTCAAAGCTCAAGGTGAAATATAACTCAAGTACCTCAAGCTCAAGCTTCAAAGTGTCACAAGTTCAAGCTTCAAAATATTGCAAATTCAAGCTTCAAAATGTCATAAGTTCAAACTTTAAAGGTACTTCACGTTCAAGATTCAAAGTACGTCAAGTTATCAAGCTTCGTGTACTTCAAGATCAATAATCAACTGAAGCAAAGATGTGTCAATGTTCAAACATCGCTTATAAGGTATGAAAGACCCTAGATTGACCATAGGTTAGGTCATTGCTAATTGCATACTTGAATTGGGTCACTTTATAAGTGTATAGACTGTTTCTTGACTAGTCTTTAGACTATGTTTGACTAGTCCTAGTACTGGCTCGACCAGTCCAAGAAATTACTCGACCAGTCCTAAGTTTGTTACTAATTTTTGGAATTTTCCATTATTACCTCGACCGGTCCTGGAGACTACTCGACCAGTCGAGCAAGCTCGACTCAAAGTCCAGCAACCAAATTGTATTCCACACGACTAGTCGTGAGCATGGCTCTACCGATCGTGGAGGCCACTCGACCGGTCGAGCAGGCCCTTCGACTAGTCGTGAAATAGCCTGATCCTATCGCGCCCAAATTTTTAAAAGTTTATTAGTCCTTCAACCAGTCGAGCTGACCTCTAGGCCAATCAAATGAGCAGTTTCTACACTTATAAATAGAGCACGATTTTTAGAGTTTGATATTCAATTCAAGCAAAATCAAAACACCACTCTAAGAGATAAGTTAGTGATATTCTTAAGCTATTTAGTGCTCATTTAATATTCTCTTTAATTAGCTTTTTTGCATTTGATTTTGTATTCTACATTCCAATCTTATTTAGAGAAGAGATTGAAGTTTTTCCATTTCTTGGTATCAAAATCAAATCACGCTAGCCCAAAGTGATTTAATCTAAAAATCATTTAGAACTTAGAACATTTTCATAAGTGAGTGTGGACATTGAACATCTACGTTGAACTTCTACTCCGAATTGGTTCTACTGGGCTACATCAAAGGAGAATATCCAGATAAGTATTTTACTGTCTTATAAATCAATTATTCTTTTGGTTTCTTTGAGATTGTGCTAGACAAATCTCTTTCTTTTGGTTTGTCTGAGGTGATCCAGAAAACTCAGAGTGTGGGGTTTTTGAATTGTGTAAACCCACTTGAAAGACACAATTGTGAGGGTTTTAGGTGAACCTTGAAAAACCTATTTCGTAGTGAACGCCAATATGTACTGTGTGAGGATATTAGGAGTGGAGTAGTTGTGTGGCTGTTTTTCTAAACAGTTGGTGTACACACAAGCGAACCACTATAATTTCTGGCCTTGTGGCGGATGATTGATTGTGGCATTGTGCGGATGTTGTAATTCCCTTTATACATTTGTGGTGAATGTTGTAATCTTTTTATGTATGTGTGGGAATGCTGTAATAATTTAGTTATTTTCTTTGCTATTTTATTTTTTATTCCTTTGTATCAATTTGGGATTTTGATACACAAAATGTTCTAAGAATCAGGTTGTCCTACCATAAGCCATTGGTTTTTGGTGTAAGGTTGTCCTTAGAACAACATCTATATCAACCTCTCAATACTTGTATATTTGAGGTTGTTATTCATTTCTGCATTGTGGGATTGTTTAATTACTATCTGTATTTATATTTGTTAAATTTCGCATTTAATTTTTTAATTTGGCATAGTCCTATTCACCCCCCCCCCCCCCCCAGGACTCTTAGCTCGACCTTTTCAGAGACGCATACCCCTTTTATAAAGGAGTGGGCATGTGAGATGGGGTGTGTTTCACATCCTACTTGGATTGGGTTTCTCCAATTTTACCTTTATAATGATCTTTCTTTAAATCTACTTCATTCAGGGTCATCAAATAGGGTCGAGTACTTGATTTTCTTGGTGATCCAAATTTAAATGATTGGAAAAAATTTTGTGGTTGATCGATGGTGGAAAAATCCTAAATCTGAAATTTCACCTTTTGCACCAAAAGGAAGGAATTTAAGTAAGGCAATCATCATTCCACGATGTAGGATCATAATCGGGGTCTAAATTTTGTATGATATCGTAGTCATATGAGGTCAAAGTGTGGTCCAAATTTGAGTTGTGATTGATGGTATATAGTGGGTCAATCGGAAGCTCCAGATTTAGAAAGAGTTGGTAAGCCTAAAACAGATAACTTCACGCCTCAGGAAAAACCTACTAAGGTGGGGTTCTCATATTTCATACTTGGTCCATGTGATGGGCAATCTAAGTCATTCATATGAAGGAAAATATCATACTATGAGTATCCATTATCTTTCCTCACTCGATGGACACCAAAATCAACGGTCAATGGGCTGATTTGTCAATTGGGCCACTTCTACAATAATCTAAGGCATGAAATTCGACATGTATGGTTAATTTATAATTCATACACTTGGTATAAAATTTCACATCAAATAGATCATCAAAATTATGTGATCTAGAATTCAAGGGTCAAGGTTAATGGCATTATGTATTTATGATTTTGCCATCTTTTATTTCTCCAACTTCCACCATCTGTAACATCGGGCTACACATCCGAATGCATTGAAATTCAGTAGGCATTTTTTATTTTTCATACTCTTTTCATCACCCTAGTTTGGGCCTTAATCACTTATAAATGACCAAGATGCCTTTTTAATGGGCTATACCGCCCTGAGATCAAAATTAATGCTTTCATACACCTAGTAGAGATGTTAGTCGGTAGTTGTGGTATATACCTTACGATCTTCAAACTGAGCAGTTTATTCTGATATTTGAGCAGCCCGTTTGGTGAATCGAAATATGATAGACGGTTAGATGACATGTTAAAAATAGAAAAACTTAATGGTTAGTACTCTTATCATGTATATAGGTGGGTGTACAGTCGGTTTTATAAACGGATGAACACAAGTGGGTTTTTGGAGTGGTCAAGAGGCAAAACATGTATACCATTAGGTTCAAGTGACTTGTCAAATAAATAAGTTCCTCATATTGTAGTTTTGATGGTTGGTTAAGCATAATCATAGGTGGTAAATAGGATGAATGAATCAAAATCTCGATTCAATACGTGTACGGACAAATGTAAAGATCAGATAGTTAGTTTACTATGATCAGGTGGTCCAAAATCAAAGTCGACAATCAGATGTTTTTATCTAGCATTGAATATTTTACTAAACATTTGGTTATGATGGACAAGTGAGAATACTTAGATATATGATGGCCTTCTTACAAATCAACGGTCAGATGTTTTGATCTATGGATGAAGATTATTCCCAATGGTCAGATTCAGGTTAGTGAATAGATGTAAGTTTAGGATAAGCTAAATTGGTAACATACACATGTATATACTAAATTAAATTTCATTGTAACACTTGAGAACTTTTAATACTTGAGTATTGAAAAGTTCGGGGTGTTGCATCTGAAGGTTGTTGCCGTTAGTAAATGGCTAAACAACTATAATTTATGACAGTCTTTGTTAGTCAATTCCCCACATTGCATTGTAAAATCGGCCAACATTTCGATGGTCAATTGACTAGGCTCACCTAAAAATAAGGTAAAATTCGGTCGATAGTACCTTGGCAATGGGTGTTTCCGATCTATCCATTAGGGGTATGGTTTATGATACACCGGGATAGTGTTGTGATCGAGTACTTGACTAGCAACCTGGATTATTTGTACAATCTAGTCATGATCCATCCGCTAAGGTTCAAAGCTAGAGGGTGGTCTAGGCCAAATCGGTTCACATTATCCTGGAATCTAGGGAACTATTGGGGATTGAATCCTCCTTGTAGTACTTGATTCCTGTTTTCAAGTAGAAAGTTCCTACCCTCTCACTCCGGTCACCTAACTTTCACAAGAAGTGGCATATTTCTTATCTCCTGGACAAGGACTGGTGGTGGATTAGGTTACGGAGGCAGTAACAAAGCTGCATTGTTGATAGAACTTCCCTCGGCATTGTATTGCATTACCGATGGCGTTCGGCCATCATAGCTATCAATTGATGCATGGCTATAGTCTAGCTAGCCATATATCAATTAGTATTCTCAGCTTGAATATGGAATTGTTCTCCCTGGGCCCTTCCAAAATCCTACACAAGATAAACGCTCATTTGTACATCTCGGAGCACGACAGCTACCTTTTCTGGAAGAATAGTTCGGGAAGTCAACGCTCCTCCCTGATCCCGAGTAACAAGCGTTGGACTATTATTTAAATTCAATGCCTCAAGGGCCGTTGGAACTAGCACGTCCTTTACTGGAGGTGGTGCAGTTGGCATAAAGGGATTGACCCTAGTAATACGATCACTTCTTCTATTCATAATTGGCAATACTACACTGGTACATTAGAGATAGGGTCGCACCAATATGTTAGAGATAAGGTCGCATCGAACATGCCAAAAACTTGTTGGCATCAAGGTGCGCGGGGGTGCAGAATTGAAATTGCGGCTTCAATACAAGCCAAACAACAATGACTCCAAGCGCCAAGATAAGCAAACACATAATGTATGACTGAGATCGGTCGCCTATTCAGCTAATCGCCCAACCTGTAAAATTGGATTAGGCAATATTCAGAGGTGGGGCTCATCCTCTGATGATGGGTTGCACCTTTACTTTCTATACAAAGAGACTTTTCAATGCAAATAAATGGAAATGAGGATGTGATTCTTATAGTCAGTTACGGAGAGCAGCTGTAAAACACATTTTTTATTGATGAACTAAATCCAGCGCACAGGCATGAACTCAAATTATAGCTAAAAGTTACCAGCTACTTTATTACCGCTATGAATTACACTACGAAATGTAAATAGCAGACTGAAAAGAAAAGATTACACCAAGAAATGTAATTTTTTTGGCAGGAAAAGTAAAAGATTACACTATGGAATGTAATTTGCTTTACAGGAAAAGTAAAAGATCACTATGGAATGTAATTTGACTAATAATTTGAAAGGTAATTGGAAGATAGATTTGGTTGGTTTAGGTTGGTATGAGACGATTTTTCTTACTGAATTCCTTTAACTATTCATAGCTTTAATCTAGCCATCTAGATCCTTCCCATGTTCTAACAGTTACCATAACCGCTCGCCATTACTTAAACTCCTTTGTTTCTCCTCTTGTCATATGTCCTATAACCGCTTTCACACGAGTGCTTCTTCATCGGTTGCTTAAACAATACACAACACCATTTGATATGCTCTAGCTACTATTATCAAGAAATTTTCTCCATACATATCTGCCGATCTTCGAATACACCATGCGGATCCATGTAGATCACACGTAATTCTCCATGATTGGTTCTCGAAGGGAATGGCGGTAATGGGGATGAACATACTCACGCCTTGTGTTCCTATCAAAATCCTCTTCCAAGTACAATGAACAGTTTAGATCATATGTCTGAAGATGATAATGGGTCACAATCGCATCAAATGGATGTTGTCCATTTGAACTGTCTAAGGAAGAAGAAAGCCTTCCTCTTACGGAGTTCGTCAATGGGTCTAGTGCACAGTGGATGCACACGTGCTGGTGCACTCGGTGATCCAAAGTGGAGTCCATAGCGATGTATGGTAATATCTATATTGTCCATTCTATTCTACCATTCCAAATGGGACCCTGGCCTAGTGGTAAGACAGATCCAAAGCTCAAATAGGCCACACCTCCTAAACTTATCGTTATCTTACTATCTTTGAAGATCTAACGATCAGATCATTCCATGAAATGAATTATTATATGATCTAGGATTCTAAGACTAATTCACATAATGTAAATGTTAATCTTGAATTGAATAGCTAATTTAGCATATTTGAGCAGGGATTTTGTCTGACCAGATGCCACGCTCTAAATCCGTGGACAGACAGCTTCCGTGATGTCCCGAATCCGGCACTCGACTTCCATACACCAAGTCCCGAGTTCAGCGAAGATTTTCAACTGGAATTTTTTTATATATGTATATACATAATAATACCTGAGCATGAAGATCCATGATCAAAATACCAAGCAACACTCTTTATTATAAATTCTGATAGTTACAAGTACAATGCTTTTCAAAAGGTACATAACGTCAACATTGTCAAATCGAAAAATAGATGCAATGCATCGAGAAAGCTAAGTCTTCCAAGCTACTCCAGCCTTAAAAAAATGGGAAATAGGAAGCGTAGGTAAAAAAGCCTAGTGAGTACACATGTGTGTGGAGTGTGTCCTACATGCAAGCAAGATAAATATGCCTCAAAGCAATCATGTATGGAGAAAGGCGTGTAATATGTAAGGTATGATATCAATGCTAATGCAATGCATTGCAACATAGGAACACTCCGAGTCAATGCTACTAGCATCACTAAGTCATATTTTCAATTCTCATGTGCCACAGCCATAACCGTATTACACGCATCCGTAATCACATCATCATCATCATCATCATATTGTCATGTCATATCATAACTGTATATCTTGGGACAACACCATGGTCGACACACATGCACCAGACACCAGTAATCGACCTCATATACCTGCCCTGCGGTGGACTTCCACCAACTATATATCATGGGAAATACCGTGGTCGACACCCATGCACCAGACACCAGTAATCGACCTCGCATACCCGCCCTGCAGTGGACTTCCACCCGGTATGCCAGTAGTGGACCTCATTCGCACTTCTCCTCGCCGGTGAGTCAGACCGGTCCCTGTTTACACCTCAGCCCTTAAGCAAGTTAGACCCACCTCTTCTCAACCCGACCTCGTCAGTGGGAGTCAAATTCATGACCCATGTATCCACTCAGCCCGATGGTGAGGTATCCCTAGCTAGCATCGGGGTTTAGGAACTTTCAACCCAAGGGGCACATCATCTCCTACTATTTCCACACTTTCGGTGTCTTGTTCATTTTTAGGGATAACCCAAGTCATCATCATAGATGTACATTTCATCATCAAGATCCAACTCATGTTATACGGCACGACTGTGGTATTTCGATCATCATGTATGTCATGATTATGCATGAATTCAAGCAATCATGATAAGGCATACGTTCAAGTGCATGTGCTACACATATAATGCCATGAGTTAAGGGTCTGCTTAACCTTTAAAGAAAAAATGACATATAATCATCATATGCCACTATCAACTATATCAATCCATGATCATATGACTAAACTGAAGAGGACATATCTTACACATGAACAAATGTATTGAAGTACACTTGCGCATACTATCATTCCATGGTGCATGAGTATGATCAATATCAACATGGTTAAGTAGATGAATTTAGTATGTTGGGGAGTGGAACAACATTATCAAGATATTAAATCACATGCTTCTATTAACCATAATCACTAGCATCACTAATATCATCCATAGCTATCATAATCATGGGCATTAATTGTATTCTGAGTTACACCATACCCTTCGCAAGATAGATATTCCATTAGCGGCTTTGGCCCGACAGGATTTTCTTCTATTGGGACCACATGGTTATACCCTAACTGGGCCTTATGGTTAATGAGTGGTGATGACACAAAGTACATGCACCAAATGGTTATGAGATGAAAGGCATGGATATAACATATAGTAAATGAGCCATAGGATGGATGGTGCTGGTGAAACTCATATAATGTAGTGGGCTTCACCTTCAAGTGGGTTGTTAGTAGGTTGGATTTGTAAATAATTATTGTAGTAGTTCTATAATGGTTTGGAAGGTACAGGTAAACCTTATAAGATATAGTGATCCCTAAGTTAAATGACTTGGTATATAATATACACATAAGGGTTAGTCACAGTTGGATGACACGGGTTTGTCTCATACAGCGTAGTGGGTCCTACTTCCAAGTGGTCCCGCAAGTAGATTGGTCTACACACAAACATTACGGTGGGTCACAATAAGTAGATAGTCATGTTTCGTATATCAGAGTCGGCTCGACTTGAGACTTATATCCTTGCGACCGCGCCGTCGGTGTGGTTCTGATGCCACGTCTCGCACGCTCAGGCGATACCCCGGCCAAGAGATGTGGGCCCGCGTTCAGTTCGAGGAAAACACCGTGCATTGCTAATCCCAAGAGAATCCATCACATTAATTCCATCAATCATATCAATCAAGTACACATCACTCCCATCACTCACACCCATCCCCAAGTACAACCACCCTCCCCGAAGCCAACTCTCTCTCTTACACAAGTACTCCCATCACTCATATCTCTCATCTCTCTTATCTCTCTCATTTCTCCCAAACAACTCACGTCCCAACCTCTATGAGAGAGAGAACTTGGTGTGGCCCACCTATCTACCTCCCATCCCCACCATCCAAAGTCCATCTCTACCGTTGAATCACACCCCTTGGATCTCTAGATTGCATTGGCAGAAGAAGGAAGAGGAGATCAAAGGTGGGTGATTTTGTTTGGATTTGATGATTTAAGGGCCCACTTGTGGTGGGACCCATCTCGATGTATGCTTTGTATTGAGGGGCCCATAGTGGCGGGGCCCCTCCTCTACCTGATCTCTCTCTCTCTCTCTCTCTCTCTCTCTCTCTCTCTCTCTCTCTCTCTCTCTCTTTGGATGGTATTGATGTGGCTCACCTGATCAGCAAATTCAGGACGTCTAGTCCGTGGACGTGGTGTATGGACCCCACCTTAATGTATTTAAATCCCAGCCGTCCAGCAACTACTAGACGGTGAGTACATACCATGATGTGTTTGAGATCCACACCATCCATCTAATGGTGGACCCCATTCATATGGGACGCACCTTGATGTTTATATGTAATCCACCTTGTCCATGCTGGGGACGTGGGGCCCACCTTGATAATGTGTTGAGTACAGCACGTAGGACCACCATGGTGTATCTGTTAAGTCCCAATCGTCCTCTAGACGGTGGGCCAGTGGCAAGCAGCTGTTGTGCTGCGTCAGCAAGTTTCATGGGTTTGACCTGAGGTACGTGATATATCCAATACCATCCTTACCTGGGGTCCACCCTGCACATGTGACACGTGCAGGTGGTGGGACCCACCTTGATGTATATGTTTTATCTGCACCGTCCAAGGCGATGGACGGTGCTGTGAACTCCACTTTGATGCATATATTATATTCAAGCCATCCATCCACTTTCCATGGACATGGGGCCTACCTCTCACGTGTGGCACATGTGAGGGTGGGGCCACCTTATGCACGTATTCTGCATCCACACCATCCAGTACTCTAGACGGTGGGTCCCAGTAGTTGAGCTGTAGAGATGTCAGCAAGTTCTGCAGCCCCACCGTGAAGTATCTGTATTCCACGCTATCCATCTGCAGGTCCCACCCTGCACGTGTGAAAATCCCACACCGTCCATCTGTAGGATGTCAGCAAGATCCGTGGAGCCCACCTTAATTTCATGTATTTTCCATCTAGTCGTCCATTTGTGGGCAAGTAGCAGAACAGCTACTGTGTTGACGCAGCAAGTTCTGTGGGTCTCATGTGAGCCATTGTTTTGGATCCAAGCTGTTCATCTATTTTGGCTGGAGGGGCCCACCACGGTATGTGTTTCATTCATGCCATCCATTAGTGTTTCATCTTAGCCGTCCACCTGTTGAGATTGTTGTGTGGGCCGATCATGATGTATGTGATTTACAGCCTCACTGTCCATCTATGTGGACCCCACTTTGATGAATGTATTTCATCCGTCACTTTATCCAGCCAGACACTGGACATACCCCCCTGTATAATATATATATATATATATATGAATGTATATTATATATTATTTAATAATTTTATAATATTATATTATGTGGTGGGCCCACGTGGGACCCACCTTTAATCCATGTATTTTACATCAGTAGGGTCTGCTACTGATGTATGTGGGCTACACAGGTGGGACCCACCTTGATTAATGTATTTTGTATCCACATCGTCCATCCGGACAGTGTGCTGACTAGGGTGTGCATGATGTATACGTTTCATTCCTACCATGTAGTGCACACCGTGATGTATGTGTTTCATGCAAGTCGTTCATCTATAGGCCCACTTGCAGTGTGCAAGGCCCACCTTGATTGTGTTGGACGGTGCTAGATATGTTTGGATGCTGCTGATTTACATAAGCAATGTTTAGATGGTGCTGATACCTGGATAATGTTTGGACAGGGCCGATCATCATTAGTGGGCCATGTGCCCCATGGAATGACAGTGTACAGTGATACACATGTTACACCTACAACTATTGAAATGAAATTTGGTGTACTCTAAGCCCACTTAAGACCCATTGGTGCGGCCTGTCCATGGGCCCACCTGCCTTGTATTTAAGGCCCATATGGTGGGGCCCACCTGCTTGAATCTGAGGCCCATGGACAAGGCCCATTGTGATGTATTTGAAGCCTATGGGTAAGGCCCATTGTGATGTATTCATGGCCTATGGGTAAGGCCCATTGTGATGTGTATTAGGTCCTTATCGTGTGGCCCATTGTGACGTGTATTAGGACCATGACGCATGGCCCATTTGATGTATTCGAGACCTAGATACGTGGCCCATTTGATGTATATGAGAGCCATGTGTAGGGCCCACATGTTATGTGATGAAGTATCAGGTTTATCAGGTTTATCAATGATTAGTACTTCATCATTATCTGAATTAGAAATTGGCGTGTTTAAGTGATCATCAATGACAACATTAATGGATTCTTGAATCACACCAGTCCTTTTGTTCAGAACCCTATAAGCTCGACTGTTTAAGGAATATCCTAGAAAAATACCTTCATCACTCTTCGTATCGAATTTTTCCAAATTTTCACGATCACGTAAAATATAGCACTTGCTGCCAAAAACTCGAAAGTATTTAACAGTAGGCTTTTTATTGAACCACAATTCGTAAGCCGTTTTATTATTATCTTTGCTAGTGTAGACTCGGTTAATAATATAGCAAGCTGTGTTGACTGCTTCAACTCAAAGATTTTTAGAGAGCTTCATGCTATTTAACATGACATTAGCCATTTCTTGAAGCACCCTATTCTTTCTTTCTATAATTCCATTTTGTTGTGGAGTTTTGGGAGCAGAGAATTCATGTAATATTCCTTGGTCGGTACAGAACTTCTCAAAATTGCTATTCTCAAACTCAGATCCATGATCACTACGAATTTTACTGATTTGAGAAGATTTTTCAGTTTGAATCCTTTTGAAAACTTTTCTTACTTCTTCAAAGCTTTCAGATTTATCCCTTAAGAAGACTACCCAAGTGAATCTGGTAAAGTCATCAACTATTACCAGGATATACTTTTTCCCACCACGACTTTCTGTTCTGGTAGGTTCTATCAGATCCATGTGGAGAAGTTCGAGTGGTCTTGATGTGGTATTTGAATTCACCTTTTTGTGTGAGTTCTTTGTTTGTTTGCCTATCTGGCACTCACCACATATTTTATCTAATTTCTGAAGTTTGGGTAAACCTCTTATTAGTTCTCGTTTGCTCAATCTATATAAGTTTCGATAATGTACATGTCCAAGACGTTTGTGCCATAAATCAGTCTCGTTTGTATGGATCATGTAACATGTTTGATTAGATGAGCTGGATTCGCTAATAATATAGCAATTTTCAGACGCTCTACGTCCAGTTAACATTACAGAACCCTTATTGTTTAGTATCTCACAGCTTTGATTAGAAAACCGAACATTATGGTTATTATCACATATTTGAGATATACTAAGCAAGTTATGTTTTAAGCCTTCAACATATAAAACATTTTTAAACACAGGAAGATTAAAAAGTTGAACCGTACCTTAGCCTATAATCTTGCAGTTGCTACCATCACCAAATGTGACTGAACCATCAGTCATATCTTTCAGATCCGTGAACAAAGCTTTGTCACCTGTCAAATGCCTGGAGCATCCACTGTCTAGGTACCACTTTGAATGACTTGTTGCTTTGAAAGTAGTGTGAGCAACCAAGCAGGTAACTTTAGGAACCCATTTCATAACTGTTTTGGGTTTAGGAACATAGTTGGTCTTCTTTTGTGTATGTTTGTAGGAATGACCTATAGAGTTAGATTTTAAGAGCTCCTTGAGTAAATCAACTATCTTTTCAGCTAGTGGATTTCATTTCTGATTAAAGTTGACATGGCTGCTTCTAGGTTTTTGAAAAGTTTTTGAATTTCTAGAAAAATCTTGATAAGTACTTTTCCCTTTTGAGTTTAAGGATTCTCCTTTAACAAACATAGGAGGAGTATACTTTTGTTTAGGAGGTAGATTTTTATCATAGCCCAACCCGGATCGATCGCCACATTTTCTAGATCCGGATAACAGTTTTTTTAACTTTGGATCACCTTGGGCATATTTCCATGTATCCTTTAGACTCAGAAGAGAAGATACTTCAGTTTTAAGTTTCTCAATTTCAGATTTTAAATCAATAATTAGGGAGTTTTTTAATTCCAAATCGCATTTTGATTTTTCAAAACAATCTGAAATTTGTGATTTTTCTAAGACAAGTGATTCAAAATAATTTTTGAGTTTAGAAAACTTTTCTTTTTGAAGTTTAAGTTTAACAGCAATTTTACAACTTTCCTTATATAGAGCATTGTAAGCGTCTTGAAGATCATCTTCATTTTCACATTCACTACTCAGATTTTCTTCACTTGTTGAGTCATTATCTGAAAATGTGAATTTGGCTAGAGTCATAAGTGCTTTAACCTCATTGCCCAACTCAGTTTCAGAATCTTCTGATTCAGAAGAACCTTCAGAATCAGATGATTCATCCCATGTAGCCAACATACCCTTCTTCTTGGGTTTGTCCCTTTTAGGACATCTATTTGCTAAGTGCCCATATTCTTGACAGTTGTAACATTGACTATCTTTCAAAGATTTTCGAGATTTGGGTCTAAACTTCTTTTTATCATTTGATTTTTGAAAATCAACCCTTTTCTTGCTTTTGAAAATCTTGTAAAATTTCTTAGCTAAAAGAGCCATATCATCTTCTGAATCAGAATTTTCTTCTGAATTACATTTAGAAGATTTTAGTGCGATAGATTTACCTTTAAGAGCTTTAAAGTTTAACTCGTAGGTTTATAGAGAACCAACTAGTTCTTCTACCCTCGTGTTATCCGTATCACGAAGTTCCTGGATCGCGGTTACTTTAAAATTGAACCGTTCAGGAAGTGAGCGTAATATTTTTGCACACACTTTACTTTCTGGGATTTTATCGCCAAGACCCCACATTGAGTTTACAATGTCATTCAATCTAGTGTAAAAGTCCATAAATATTTCATTTTCCTCCATATGAATTTCTTCAAATCTGGTTGTGAGGAGTTGGACTTTAGATTTTTTGACAATTATAGTACCCTCGTGTGTCATTTCTAATATATCCCAAGCTTGCTTTGCAGTATCACAGGAAATGATTCTTTTGAACTCATCCGGTGATAGTGCGTAAGTAATTACATTTAGTGCTTTAGCATTTGCACTACTCTCACTTTTCTGAAGAGTGGTCCATTGGTAATATGGTGTGTCTTTCATAGATTTTGAACCATCAACCCCAGTAACTTCCATGATAGGAGGTTTCCATTCAGTCACTGTGGCTTGCCATACATTTTCATCCATTGATTTGAGAAAGATCCTCATTCTGGCTTTCCAATAGGCACAGTTGGAACCATCAAAGGGTGGAGGCCTTGTGACTGAAAGGCTATCAAAATTTGACATTTTAAATAGCTTAAATCGTTAGCTCAGGAATTAAATCCAAGAATTAAAAAGAGCTATTAGGCTCTGATACCACTTGAAAAGGCCTAGCTATATGTCCTAGAGGGGGGGTGAATAGAACAATGCCAAATAAAACTTATAACAGCGGAATTAAAAAGAATATGATAGCCAAAATAAATCACAATGCAAGAAAGTAAAATAACCTCAAAATTCAGATCTTGAGAGGTTGATACAAATGTTGTTCTAAGGACAACCTTACACTAAAAACCAGAGTTTATGGTAGGACAACCTTATTTCTAGAAAGATCTTTGTATCAAATCTCAAACCGAAGAGGAATACAGAAATAAATACAAACTGAATTGAAATAAATTGTAATCACAAATGTATTGTTCTAGGGACAGCCATACACCATAAAAATGGCAGGGCAACCTTGCTGGAACAACTTTTAAAGGAAATTGAATATCAAGCTGATAAAGGAATAGCAGAAAATAAATTCTAAACTATTACAAAATTCTCACAATACTTGAATTAAATGATTACAACATTCACCACCATACATACATCCCACAAAAGAATAATTAAAGATCAGAAGTATAAATCATTCAACCACAACACAAGGGATTATAGTGGTTCGCCTATGTGTTCACCAACTATTAAACAACAGCCACACAGAATACTACTCCACTCCTAATATCCTCACACAGGGGATATTAGCGTTCACTAATAAAATAGGTTTTCCCAGGTTCACCCAAAACCTTTACAATTGTGTCTTTGTCTGTGGGCTGACACAATTAAAAAACCCCACTTCTGAGTTTTCCTGGCTTTCCTCAGATAACCAATACAACAAGATTTTTTTGGCAAATCTTGAAAAAAACCAAAACAGAAAGGAATTTATAATTAAATGTAAAATACCTGATTATCTCCTTCGTTGTAGCAACCCGGTAGAACCAAATCAAAGTAGATGATTGAATGTCCAAGTTCAATGTCCAGTACTCAATTACAATGGTTCTAATTCTAATAGATTTTAAATTAAACCAAATAGGGCTTGCCTTAATTGATTTTGATTCCAAAGAAAGGGAATAACAATTCCTCTTATCAAATTAGATTGGAATAGCAGAAACAAAATCAATTAAATAAAGCTAAGGAAAGAGAATATTAAATAAGCACACTTAGCTTAGATGGAGCACAGAATTATCTCTCAGAAGTTCGACGAAGATTGGCTTGAATGGATTAATTAATTCGATGATTTCTTCTGAGATTCGTACACTATTTATAGGTGAGCAAATCGCGTCTTCGACTGGTCTAGGGAGCTCTTCGACTAGTCGAAGCAATAACAGATATTTGAAAGATCTGGCGGGATAAGCTTTGACCGTTCTACGACTGGTCGAAGGTCTCCTTCGACTGGTCGTAGGTCACCTACGACTGGTCAAAGGTTTCCTTCGACTGGTCGAAGAACCCAAAAAAACAATGCTGGATTTTGAGTCAAAGTTTTTCTACTGGTCGAAGATGCAGTCGACACTGTTCCTTCGACTGGTCGAACAGATTCCTGGACTAGTCGAAGCCTAACAGATTTTATCCGAAAATTGTAACAAACTCACGACTGATCGAGAAATTTCTTAGACTGGTCGAAGCAACTCTAGGACTAGTCGAAGAAGGCCTAGGACTAGTCGAAGAACAGACCAAACTTATGTAAAATAAATATTCGATTTATGTATCCAAAATGACCTACTTCTAAGGTCAACCTATGGTCAGTCAAACCTCAACCATGAAGTAAGGACATTGAAACATTAGGAACTAGTGACCTTGAAGTATGAGCCTTGAAGTCTTGATGTAGTTCAATCATGAAATCTTGATGTAGCTCAATCTTGAAAGTGTCTCTTTACAAACTGCCTTGTACTCTTCTTGAAGTCTTGCAGCTTGAGTCTTGTCTTGTGAGCAGTTCTTGCATTCAAGATTGATCCTTGTACTTGTGAGCTTTGCTTGTTGTGAGCTTCACTTGTTTATGAATGTTGATCCTTGAGAGAGCTTCACTTATGCAAGTTATATATAACAGTGATTTTGGCACCACAAATTTGACAACAGACAGGGATATAAACTATAGCACTTATATAGGCTGATTCTGATTGTCAATGCTGATTGTTAAGGCCGATTGTCGATACTGATTCCAATTATCGAGGCCAATTCTAATTGTCGAGGCTGATTGTTAAGGCCAATTCTGATTCTGATTGTCGTGACCAATTGTTGAGGCCGATTCCGATTCCGATTGTCGAGGCTGATTTCGATTGTCGATACCGATTTCGATTGTCAAGGCCGATTCTGATTGTTGAGGCTAGTTGTATAGGCCGATTGTCGAGGTCAATTATCGAGGCTGATTCCGATTATCAAGGTCGGATAACAAGGCCAATTGACGAGGCTGAATATGTTGTATATGCAGCCCGTATTTGAGGCCCATTGTGATGTGCATTCAGTCCGTGTTTGAGGCCCAATGTGATGTTTATGCGGCCCGTATTTGAGGCCCGTTGTGATGTGTATTTAGCTCGTGTTTAAGGCCCAATGTAATGTGTATGAGGCCTATGTGATGAGGCCCATTGTGATGCATTTGAGGTCCAGGTGATGAAGCCTATTGTAATGTATGTTAGGCCCATGTGAAAGGCCCATCGTGATGTGTTAAGCTCTTTAGTGAGGCCCATGGTGTTATATATTTGGCCCTTGTGTGAGGCCATGGGTCCACTATATATTAAGCTCTATGTGGGCCATTCCTTGGGGGTAATGTTAGTTAAATGCCCACGTTGTCAAGGTCGATTATCGGTACCAGTTATCGATACCGATTACGAGTATATCATCCGATACCAATTATGAGTATGTGACAACATAGCATCATGATACATGCCCATACGCATCATATGCGTGTTTGTTATGAGATGTGATTAGCCATTGCATATGTTATTGGGCAGGTTGATATGAGACTCCCTGATAGGCGGAGGTTATCTCACATGAGCGTACGGTATGCGCAGGATTGATGCATGACTTGATTATATGACTCATGCATCTTGCATTGTGTGTTGTGATTACTATACGCCCTAGCGACATCAGGGTTGTAACCTCCACAGGCATATCGTGGATGGCCAAATGGGACACTGAAAATTTGTTCTAGCATCGGGCCGCCATAGATGGCCCTGGGTGAAAATCTCTAAACCCTCTTGGTACTAGAGGACGCCCCAACGTCGACACCGAGTGGATACATGAGCACCCGAGCGCCGAATACCAGGAGGCCGCATCTCCCACTATGTCATGGTTGGTTGGGAGGAGGTGTCACCTTACCCGCCCGAGGGTAAGGGCATAGCTAGGCTAAGTTTAACCAGCTCATGAATAGGTCCGCTATCGACGTGCAGGGTAGATATTGGTTGACTACTAGTTAGGTGAATAGTGAGGTCTCTTCCACTTGCATGGTCGCATGTTTGTAGGCGACGATTTTCATGTAGAGTGTACTAGACCTCGGTGATGATCCCAGAGATGAACAATACTGATATGTGGACTTATTGGGCAGGAGTTGCATACTCATTCATTCATTCATTCACTATCCACTCGAGCTGGTGGTGCGCAACTATTTGTTACATGTGCCTTTGCAATAGCCAGAATTTTGGTTAGGGCACGCGACTAACCTGAGATCAGGAGTTTACTACATTGAGTCTAACTATCTAAATTAAGCATGGGACTAGTTTAGATAGAAGTCCCTTGTGGTGGACCCCGTAGCCTGCGATACTACGTACTATCATCCCGACTTCACAGTCTAGCTTGGTAATTTCATTCGCATCGCATATTGCATTACATCCGCAGGCATATGGCATTTTGGGATTATTATGTTTCTGCACTTATATGGCCTAGACGGACTCAGCAGGATTTACATATTGCGTTGTACCCTTGCCATCTGATATTTTTCTCTCTTAAACTCCTCATTTACATATCTGATTTGTATTGCGTACTCTGATATTGTATGACTCATGGACTTGTCAGTATTTCTACTTACTCTGATATTGTATGGTTCGTGAACTTATCAGTACCTCCGTCTACTCTGATATTACATTTCGAGCACGCATATACTGCTCACACACTTACACCATCCTCTAAGCTTTCTATAAGCTTATGCACAATAAAAACGTGCAGGTGACATTATGATGCAGCAGAGCTGAGTTAGGAGCATGCGGTTGAGCTTCTAGGTTTTCTTTGATATTTCTATATTGTATTTCCCTTTCAACATTATACTTAAATGATTATATTAGTGGATATGTGATGATGATGTTGTTCTTGTGATCTGAGTATACTTGGGATTATGCTTCTTATGAGATAAATTCATGTTGAAAATCCTCCTTGTAGGATCCCAGGATCGAGATCTAACATATGAACGCTAGGAGTCGAGAATGGGGTACTACGGAGGTTGTCGGCACCGGATTCGGCGATCGGGAATTTTGTGAACCCAGTTTTCAAATTTGGGGCATGACAACATGGGTTTGTCTCATACAACGTAGTGGGTCCTACTTCCAAGTGGTACTGTAAGCAGATGGGTCTACACATAAACATTACAGTGGGTCACAACAAGTAGATAGTATAAGTAACTCACACTCATTAAGGTAGTACAAGAAAGAATAGTTCAGATGCATAAGGCACATGTCAGCGGTTCCATGATTGAACTATTTGGTTGGCAAAACAATTAAACAGTGCGGATAAAATATGTACATTGAGTGGGTCCACAAGTGTTTGAAAGTTATACATTCAATTAACACTATTTCATATCGTCTGACTTATTTAGGAATTGAGTCTAGATCATTTTGGAATCATGTTCTAGAATTAGCTAGCCTAAATGGTGAAATATACAATACTTACATCAAGGTAGGGTCCGTAATCAATCTGACACACATCCTAAGTTCACATACCTAAGAGGTTACACCATCAGCATAGTCCATGAGTCTGAGTAGTCACACAATTCTCACATGCCTACATGGTCTTATGGCCACTCCATTATCAGAAGTCCATATGGTTGAGTGGCCACACAAATGTCACTCTACTTGCCATTAATAAATGTTTTAAGGTCACATGGTTACTTATCATAACTCATACATCTATGAGCAACCACTTTATTAAGCTCCCACATGGTCAGGTTGTCGATGTCATAATTTCACTTGGTTGAGTGGACATATAATTAGTATCCTAGTCTAGTGACCGCATTTCAAAGCATCCAAGGCATAATCACAACCATACCCACCATTCCCGGTGACACTAACTCTTAAACTGTAACCGCCCAATACTTCATATGGAGAATGACTCAGATTCGGTATCACATGATCAAGAGGCCAAGAACTAGCTTCCATCACATCAGATATAGTTTAGTAGTCCCCGCATCTGCCTCACCTATGAGCATAATGTAAGGGCTGTATTTATGTCGCATGACACTGAATTAAGGGCCACTCCATTATCAAGTTGTATAATCCAACCCATATCATAATTCTCATGACTAAGAAAATCTGCACGTACAACCCAACTGTTCATGGTTTAGGTGACTATGGCTATACCCATAAGCACGTGGTCATATCATTGGGTGGTCACCAATGCCGCCTGACTTCATGTAGTTGGTTGGCCTTGTGTGAATTTCACAATCATACGGTTAAACAACCACATATACTCCACAATTACATTTGATTAGGTGGCCATACATATGTCACATGCCCACATGATTAAGGGGCCAAAAACATATATCGCACCCTCACACATCTAGAGTCTACATAATTATTATAATTGAACATGTTTATGAGTTTAAACACATGTCATATGATCCTACTACTTGGGGCCGCACTCTAACCAAAGTGCCAAGTGGTGATGGTCTGTGCACTCATTATATAATTAGGTAATCTAGGGTAGCAACACAATACCACCTATATCGCATGCCAAGTGGTGAAGGATTACACATGGAACACAATTTCATATGATTCAAGATAGCATACATTCAACACATGGAGATCGCAAACTCTTGTCGAAGAAGGCCAATGGTTGGCCCAACAAAGGCTACCACTGATGGACCCACATGGCATTCACTCAAAATGCGCCTTAACATTCTTAGGCCCACACATCAATGGAATTCACATGGGTTCTATGCAGTGGAGCTCATGGGGTTATGCATTCATCATATTTGCATCAATTGTAGGTTGTCCAAGCACTACATGATCACATGATTGTACACCATCAATATATAGAAATTTTAACAAAGATCCGGACCATTCATATATCACATTTACAAACAATCCAATTTGCATAATTAATGGGCCACCAATCCATGGTGGGCCTGGGGCTTAAAATCAAGTCAATTTGTGGCGCATGTGAGCCACACCACACACAAAAGTTGAGAGGATTACCCTCCATTAAAACATTCATAATCACTTGTTAGGCCACCGAGGCGTGGATCACAAATCCAACCCATCCATTATGTGTGTCCCACTTGGTTAAGGGGTTAGGCCAAGTGTCAGATGCATTCAAATTTCAAGTGGACCCTAGCGCATGATTCTATATCCTCGAGCTCCGAGTTGTACCAACGGTTCAAGGAGATCAAAGTTACATGGGTCCCAAAGTAATATATTTATTATATATACACTGTTCATCTACATTTAGAGATCATTTTAGAGCATTATCCAAACAAAAATGAATCATATCCAGAGATTATTTGGACCAGAGTACAAATAGTAGTGAAGATAATGATTTCAACGTTAAACCATTCATAGGGCCTAGCATAACGTTTATTTTCCATCCAATCTGTTCATAAGGTCACAGAGACCTGAAGTAAGAGGAAAAACAAATTTCATATTGGTCCAAAACTTCTATGACCCAAAAAGGGTTTCAATGGCAGACGTTCAATCCCCCACTACTTTCTATAGTGTGGACCACCTGATAGTTAGATCTGTCTTATTTTTCTTCTCAAGCCTTAAGAAAAGCTCACGAAATGGATAAGGGTTTAAATAGAGCATATTCCTCATGATCATACCCACAGAATTTGCTAATATAATATAATCTTCTCATTTTATTTTATTTTTAGATGGTGTGGGCCACCTGAGTTCCGTATACAGCTAATTTTTGGGGTATCCCACTTTCTAAAGGGGACCCATCAAATGCACGGTGTAGATGCTCAACATGCATCATGGTGGGGCCTGTGGTGGGGCCCACTATCTCTCCAGTGTCTAACAGTAGGACACTGCTTGCTACAGCATCATCTGGACGCTGACAGCAACAGCGTCTAATCCTATTTGCATTTTTTGTGGTTTTCTTTAGGTTTTTCATAGGTGGGGCCCACATCAGGATGATCTAGTCCGTCTGTTGGGTTTTGTGGCTCGTGATGGGTCCGATGAGCCCAATATTTGATATATTTCGGTGTATAGAAACATCACAGCAGGCCCTAACAGTTTATCACTATAAAAAAATCTTTTCGATTGTGAGGCCTACCAAAGTCTTAGATTGGTGTTATTTTTTGGCTCAATGCCTAAAATGAGGTGGAAAATTGAATGGATGATGTGGATTAAATACATGCATCAGGGGAGTGGGCGTTGTGGACCCACGGCCCATCCCAAAAAAGCAGCTAGGACGCTGTCTACTATAACATCCTCTGGACACTGGAAGCAGCGTCCACTATATTTTATATATAAATATATTTTATTTTATTATTATTTTTTTAAGTGTGTGTGTGTGTGTGTGTGCACGTGTGTACATGGGTGTGTGGGGGGCCAACCCAATGAGCCACACTTAGGATGGTTTGGAGGGCCTACAAAATTTTGGTGGTGCCCACTATCAATGGGTCCCACATAAAATCTATAATAAATTATTTTTATTATTATTCTTTTTTATATGTATTCTCCCATGAATCCACACCATTATCACATCATTATCATCATATCATCACCAATATTAATCATCTTTCTATATGTATTCTCCTATGCATCCACACCATTAATCACATCATTATCATCAAATCATCATCACTATTAATCATCCAAATAATCAAAAGAAAACAAACCATAAGAGTTGAGGGGGTGTACTCACCTTGATGGATTAGATGGATGGCTAAGATGGATGGAATTGATGGAGTTGATGGCCCACCAAGATCACTCCTCTCTCTCTCTCTCTCTCTCTCTCTCTCTCTCTCTCTCTCTCTCTCTTTGTGTAGAAAAATAGTGAAATGCTAAGGGATGAAGGACTATTTGTAGAGAAATTGTTAAAATGTGGTTAGATTCAATTAATGTGATCTTGGTTAGCTTAAACTAGGATTATGAAAATTAATTCATGATTTGTAATTAATGGTGGATTAAAGGGACATGGGATGGCATGGTGTGATGATGTCATGCATAGGGTAGGTATGGAGAAGAGTTGACCCTGCATGCACTTGAGAGAGGGGAGGTATGGGTGTGTGACATCACACACATGGTAGAGATTCTCTCACCCATGTGTGGCATGTGCATGTGTGCATGACATGTATAGTGCACATGTGTGGAATGGAGTATATGGCACCATGTGCACATTATACACTAACGATTCTTCGCGGCGTATCTCACTAATGGAGTGTCGTACAGACGCACGGGTTGTACCTCCATGATCGCAGCGATGGGGGCAGTCAATATGAAATAGGTTTCGAGGTCTTGGGGTTCAAGTCAATTGGGTGTACACTATGAATGGCCAATCCAGGTATGCCTAAGGGCGTAGATCATCGTGCACATAAGTATAGAAAATGGTACAGAATGGACGGGGTATTACACCAGACATCATAGACTGATAGACGATGGATCATGTGATCCAGGTCCTGAAATTAATTTTGTATAGCTTAATCAATCTAACAAAGCTTTTATCTGATGTTTTATCCCAATTAGGTTCATAGAAATAAATCTTTTGTGGTTCAATGTGGATTCCTTGAGGATGTGATGGGTCATCTTGAAAAATCAACTATTGTATAGCTTAATCTATGGATGAAGATAGCTCTTAATGGTTAGATTAGTGTAGGGTTGAGTATACAATTGACCTTGAGGTCAATTGTACGAACAACCTAAATCCATGCTTAAGTTGAAAGATTGTTCATGTGAGTTTAGGACAAATTTGAGGAATTGGTTTATCTTTGCAGTTGTACTGATTGGAGTGTTTTAGGTGTAATATCATATGTCACATCGGCTAATTTAGATCGTGGGTTGAACCATTACTAGTAATCTAAACCTACGTCAAGAATTTAAGGGTCAATTACATTCGATTGGTCTCAAACTCTATGGATACACTGTGGGTTGTCCTAACTCAAGATCAGATGATTAAGATAGATAGATTTTGAATCTTTAGGCAATGATGTGTAATGTAGGTTATGTGTGTTCCCACACACATGTATACTAGTTCGATCTAGATGGCAACACCTGATGACTAAAAAGTACGAGGTGTTACAAGTGTAGAGGTTGATGTACTTCTTCTTAGAACATCCACCATAATATAATTTTCATACAGCATGTGTTAGAGACGATTGAAAACACCTATAGTGGATGGAGAATAGATTTGAATTTCTCGTCCGTGTCAGAAACATGTTCGTAGGTGACCCTTATGCCATTGTGATTGTGGACTATGCCTTGAAATAGAGGTTTAATGGTGCAGCTCTAGCTCATTTACAATTACCATAAAAAAGAGTATAATGGAGCATGTCTGAGAAAGCGGTTAAGCCAAGATGGATAGGTATGAGCATTGCGAGAAGATTGTCTGGTTTTACACCTTACATGATTATGTGAGCGAGCAAAATAAGCTCATGACCAACCAACATATCCATCAACACATTCGAACTCATGGTTGCGAACAAGTAAAAGACAACTACTCGAGTTTGAGTACCCATGAGACGTTAGTGAATATCATTTATCAATGTAACCACGATTTTGGGACAGGTTGGTGTTGCGGAAGGTGAGATATATTATGTCAATTGATGGAAACTTAGCATATTTGTTCTCTCCTAAGGTCATTTGCTTCACTGGTCACATGCTATATTTCCTAGTATGAGGACTTCTTACTAGGGGTGTGCACGAACCGAGCTAGCTTGGTTAGCTCGCTCGACTTGACTCGAAAAAGTTCAATTCGACTCGGTTCAAAGATGAGTTCGAGCAGAGTCGAGCTGATTTTTTGAGCTCAAAAATGAGTTCGAGCCGAGTTCAAGCAGGCCCCAGCTCGACTCGACTCGGATCGAATCCAGCTGGAATCGAACTGGATCGAACCAGTTCAGTGACTTGATTACTTTTCCATTGATGTTGCTCTCCAACTATTTAATAAAATGACTCAATGAAATGTGGCTGGTGGCAAGGAAGGTATATACAAGAAACAAATACCCTTTTTCTCTTTATTTTTCTTGGTTTTTATGTTGCTTAGAAGGTGTTTGATAAAATACCTATAAAACCATTGCTTCTATTTGTAAAACAGTGGGATTTTGAAGTTGTAGTTCCGGTGTCTGTGGAAATGCCTCAATGGAAAACTCAGCTCGATCTTGGCTCAAACTCGGCCTGAGATGCTGACGGAACCGAGCCGAGCTGGCCAGTCAAGCTTAAGGACCGAGCTGAGCCGAGTTTGAGCTGAGATCAGCCAGTGGCCGAGCTGAGTCGAGCTGAGGCCAGCTCGACTCGGTTCCACTCGATGTATGCCCCTACTTCTTACACAGTTTGAGTTTTAGTCATTAGTTGGATTGTTGCTCGACTTGTCTGAGAGTGAGATGTAATTACAAGGTGGGTCATTTAAGTGGGCCCCACCCACTAAGAGATAAAGAGATGGGATGTGGCGATTGCTTGGTAACCGACTACCCATTACTCTGGCAGTTTTTCAAATTGCATGAGTTGTTTTCACCTGTGGTGTGATAACCATGGTGGCTGCATTTTCATTAAAATGTGCGAAGAATTCATGATCAGAAATTAATGAAAAAAGAGATTTCGAGCACCAATTAGTGAAGTGCAAAGAGATCATCTGTGAAGAGGAAAAAGTCGGGTTCCATCACTTGCAACATGATTTATAGGGTGGATCTTGATTGAAAAAGAGTGTTCCATTAGACCTCTTCTAACATCAGTGAAAGTGGTATAACCTTCTTTTCGATAATGTGAGACGTATCCAAGAACATCCAACATTGGAACCTCCATCTTCCGCTACCGTTAGATCTAAGGAAAAGCTTTGAGGTAGGCAAAGACTAATAATATTACATATGATTCATGTTGTGTGAAGTGGTGATGATAAAGTCCTCATCCCGAGATATTACCATGCATTAAGGATTGGATTTTGATGTGTTGTCCCAGTTAGTTGAATCAACAAATCCATCATAAATATCCACATAAGGGTTCATGAAATTTGATAGAGACTCATGAAGAGATCTCACATGTGATGTTATAAAGATAATTCAATTAATGATCTGATGCTCACTTCATATGATAGGAGTGGTTTCACCATATATATCACGAAACTTAATAAAGGATGTTCACCCTAGCCATGTACTTGATGGTGGTCATTTAGAGTTATGAAATATGCAAAAGTCATATAAAAGAAAATTTTCTAGGATGGAAGTGCTCTTATGCTTCACATGGGTGTGTTAACCTAGTTAAGTGAGTATGTTCTCCTAGAATAATGTAATTCTCATAAACTCAATATGAATCACATAGGGTTGCTTCTTGAAACTCTTAATAGTTGTATTCTTAAGTATGTATATTATGTTTAGATTCCATGGTATCTCACACATGTTATTAGGGCCTATTTGGGAGCGTGGATTTTAAGCCCCTTAGATTCGGAACCCCTCATATTTGAAACTCCTTGGATTTGAAATCCTCTTATTGTGTTTGGCACCTTGAATTCAGAATCCCCTGTAATCCAAAAGTAGCTATGCATAGTATATTTATAGGGCCTTAAATTTAATTATTAAATCAACTTTAATATCTCTAATTAGTATACGTATGTATTGTTTGACATAATGGTTATAATAAGCCCGTTGAAATATATACTTTGCTCGAAAATGATGAAATTCCAAGTCTCAAATGGGCCACAAGCACAAGATCACATCCGAGTGACTAACTAATAATTTTTAACCATTAATTTACATGGACAATGATTGGACAACATAGATCATCATATTAAAGTAATTATAGTGATGCAATTGATAATTTGATTGTTTTGGGATATCATCAATGGGCCATATGACCAATAGATTAATAGCCTAGTGACGCACATGTTACACATGCAACTCTTGGAAGGATTTTAGAAGTAATCCAAGCTTTAAACTTGAATTTCAAACCCCCTCTTTAAGGGGATTTGAAACCCCCTGAATTTGAAACCCCCGGTTACTTTATGGTACCAAACATACTAGGGAATTTGAAATCCCATCAAATCCCCTCAAACCCCCTCAAATCCATGGTGTCAAATTACCCCTAATGATTGGTTTGAGATGTTGATCACAATGGATATGACAATGTGGGTTTCTGTCACGCCCCAAATCTGGGGACAGACAGCTTTCGTGATGCCCCGAATTTAGCACTTGACTTCCATACACCATGTCCTGAGTTCGGCGGACCATAAGGAAGATTTTTTGACTGAATTTTTTTGAATATATATAATAATACCTGAGCATGAAGATTCATGATCAAAATACCAAGTAACACTCCCCATTATAAATCCTGATGGTTACAAGTACAATGTTTTCCAAAAGGTACACAACGTCAACACTGCCAAATTGAAAAATAGATACAATGCATCGAGAAAGCTAAGTCTTCCAAGCTACTCCTGCCCTGAAAAAAATGAAAAATAGGAAGCTTAGGCAAAAAGCTTAGTGAGTACACACGTGTGTGTAGTGTGTCCTACACGCAAGTAAGATAAATATGCCACGAATAAATCATGTATGGTGAAAGGCGTATAGTACGTAAGGTATGATGCCAATGCCAATGCAATGCAATGCATATGCGTCATAGTAATACTCCGAGTCAATGCTACCAACATCATCAAGTCATATTTTCATTTCTCCTCTACCATAGCCATAACCGTATTGTGCGCATCCATAATCACTTCATCATCATCATATTGTCATGTCATATCATAACTGTATATCTCGAAAAACACCATGGTCGACACCCATGCACCAGACACTAGTAATTGACCTCGCATACCAATCCTGTGGTGGACTTCCACCAACTGTATATCATGGGAAACACCGTGGTCGACACCCATGCACCAGACACTAGTAATCGACCTCGCATACCCGCTCTGCGGTGGACTTCCACCTGGCATGCCAGTAGCGGACTTCATTCATACTTCTTCTTGCTGGTGAGTCAGACCGGTCCCTGTCTACACGTCAGCCCTTAAGCAGGTTGGACCCACCTCTTCTCAACCTAACCTCGTCAATGGGAGTCAAATCCATGACCCATGTATCCACTCGGCCTGACGGTGAGGCAACCCTAGCTAGCATCGGGGTTTGGGGACTTTCAACCCAAGGAGCACATCATCCCCTACTATTTCCACACTTCCGGTGTCCCATTTATTTTCAGGGATAACCCAAGTCATCATCATAGATGTACATTTCGTTGTCAAGATCCAACTCATGTAATACGGCACGACTGTGGTATTTCGATCATCATGTATGCCATGATTATGCATGAATTCAAGCAATTATGATAAGGCATACATTCAAGTGCATGTGGTATTCATATAATGACATAAGTTTAGGGTCTGCTTAACCTTTAAGCCCAAAAATGACATATAATCATCATGTGCCACCATCAACTATATTAATCCATGGTCATGTGACTAGACTGAAGAGGACATATCTTACACATAAACAATGTATTGAAGTACACTTGCACATACCATCATTTCATGGTGCATGAGTATGATCAATATCAACATGATTAAGTAGATGAATTTAGTATACTAGGAAGTGGAACAACATTAATCAAGATATTAAATCACATACTTCTATTAACCATAATCAGTAACATCACTAATATCATCCATAGCTATCATAATCACGAGCATTAATTATATTCAAAGTTACACCATATCCTTCACAAGATAGATATTCCATTAGCGGCTTTGGCCCGACATGATTTTCTTCTATTGGAACCACATGGTTATACCCTAACTAGGCCTTATGATTAATGAGTGGTGATGACGCAAAGTATATGCACCAAGTGGTTATGAGATAAAAGGCATAAATATAGCATATAGTAAATGAGACACAGGATGGATGGTACTGGTAAAACTCATATAATGTAAAGGGCTTCACCTTCAAGTGGGTTGTTAGTAGATTGGATTTACAAATAATTATCATAGTAGTTCTACATTGGTTTGGAAGGCATAGGTAAACCTTATAAGATATAGTGAGCCCTAAGTTGAATGACTTGGTATATAATATACACATAAGAGTTCGTCACGGTTGGATAATGCGGGTTTGTCTTATACAACGTAGTGGGTCCTACTTCCAAGTGGTACTGTAAGCAGATAGGTTTTCATACAAACATTACAGTGGGTACCAATAAGTAGATAGTATAGGTAATTCACATACATTAATGTAGTACAAGGAAGAACAGTTCAGATGCACAAGGCACAAATCAGCGGGCTCCATCATTAAACCGTTTGGTTAGTAAAACAATTGAATAGTGTGGATAAAATACGTACATTAAGTGGGTTCACAAGTATTTGAAAGCATGTTCAATTAACACTATTTCATGCCGTCTAACTTATTTAGGAATTGGATCTAGGTCATTTTGAAATCATATTCTAGAATTAGCTAGCCTAATGGATAAATGGTGAAATATGCAATACTCACATCAAGGTAGGGTCCATAATCAATCTGACACATGCCCTAAGTTCACATACAGAAGAGGTTACACCATCAGCATAATCCACGAGTCTGAGTAATCACACAATTCTCATATGCCCACATGGTCTTATGGACACTCCATTATTAGAAGTCCATATGGTTGAGTGGCCACACAAATGTCACTCTACTTGCCATTAATAAATGATTTAAGGTCACATGGTTACTTATCATAACTCATACATCTATGGGCAACCACTTTATTAAGCTCCCACATGGTCAAGTCGTCGATGCCATAATTTTACTTGGTTGAGTGGACATATAATTAGTATCCTGGTCTAGTGACCGCATCTCAAAGCATCCAGGGTACAATCACAAGCATACCCACCATTCCCGATTACATTAACTCTTAAACAATGACTGCCCTATACTTCACACAGAGAATGACTCAGATTCGGTGTCACATGATCAAGAGGCCAAGAACTAGCTTCTATCACATCAGATATAGTTTAGTAGTCCCTGCATCTACCTCAGTTATGAGAATAATGTAAGGGTTGTATTTATGTCGTATGACACCGAATTGAAGGCCACTCCCTTATCAAGTTGTATAATCCAGCCTATATCATAATTCTCATGACTAAGAGAACCTGCACGTACAACCCAATTATCCTTGATTTGGGTGACTATGGCTATGCCCATAAGCACGTGGTCATAACATTGGGTGGTCAACAATGCCACCTGACTCCATGTAGTTGGTTGGCCTTGTGTGAATTTTGAAATCATACGGTTAAACGCCCACATATACTCCACAATTGCATTTGATTAGGTGGTCATACATATGTCACATGCCCACATGATTAAGGGGCCAAACACATATCGCACCCTCACACATCTAGAGTCTACCTAATTGTTATAATTGAACATGTTTATGGGTTTAAACACATGTCATATGATCCTATTACTTAGGGCCGAACTCTAACCAAAGTGTCAAGTGGTGAAAGGCTGTGCACTTGTTATATAATTAGGTAATCTAAGGCAGCAACATAATACAATATATGTCACATACCAAGTGGTGAAGGGCTATACACACAACACAATTTCACATGTTTCAATATAGCATACATTTAATACATGTAGATCACAAACTCTTGCCGAAGAGGGCCAATGGTTAGCCCAAACAAGGCTACTACTGATAGGCCCACATGACATTCACTCAAAATGGGCCTTAACATTCTTAGGCCCACACATCTATGGAATTCAAATGGGTTTTATGCGGTGGAGCTCATGGGGTTATGCATTCATCATACTTACATCAATTGTAGGTTGTCCACGCGCTACATGGTCACATGATTGTACACCATCAATATATAGAAATTTTAACAGAGATCGGTACTATTCACATATCAATCCAAATTGCATAATTAATGGGCCACCAATCCATGGTGGGCCTGTGGCTAAAATTCAAGTCAATCTATGGCACATGTGGGCCACACCACACACAAAAATTGAGAGGATTACCCCCCATTAAATCATGATTACTTGTCGGGTCACTAAGGCCTGGATCACAAAACCAGCTCGTCCATTATGTGTGTACCACTTAGTTGAGGGATCAGTCCAAGTTTCAGATGCATCCAAATTTCAAATGGACCCCACAAGTGCTTTTATATACTTGAGCTCCGAGTTGTATGAACGGTTCAAGGAAATCAAGGTTACATGGGTCCCAAAGTGATGTATTTATTACATATACACAGTTCATCTATTTTTATTATTTTATTATTTTTTATTATTTTATAGATCATTTTATAGCATTATCGAAAAATGAATCATATCCAAAGGTTATCTGGACCTCACCACAAATAGTAGTGGAGATAATGATTTCACCGTTAAACAATTTACAAGGCCCACCTTAATGTTGCTTTTCCATCCAATCTGTTCATAAGGTCACAAAGACCTGAATTAAGGGGAAAAACAAATTTCATATTGGCCCAATACTTCTATGACCCAAAATTCAATGGTAGACATTCAATCTCCTACTGCTTTTGTAGTGTGGCCCACTTGATAGTTAGATCTATCTTATTTTTCTTCTCAAGTCTTAAGATAAGCTCGCTAAATGAATGGACGGTTTGGATATAACACATACCTCATGATCAGATTAATCCGGCTTCCTATTTTTGTATTATATTTTATTTATTTATTTATTTTTAATGGTGTGGGCCACCTGAGTTCTGTGTACGGCTGATTTTTAGGGCGACCCATTCTTTAAAGGGGACCCATCAAATGCACGGTGTAGATGTTCGAATTACATCAAGGTGGGACCTATGGTAAGTCCCAGCATCCCTGCCTATTGGGGCACTGGGACGTTGCTTGCTGCAGCGTCCAGAGACGTTGGCAGCAACAGCGTCACCCCCCCTTGATTTTATTTTTTTTAATTTTTTTGGTTTTCTCATGGTATTTCATAGGTGGGGCCCACATCATGATGATTCACTCCATCTGTTGGATTCTATGGCCCGGGACGGATCTAACAAGCCCAATATTTAGCATTTTTTGACATACAAAAACATCACAGCAGGCCCTAACAGTTTATCACTATTAAAATAGTCTTTTTGATGGTATGGCCTACCGGAGATTTAGATTGACTTCATTTTTCGACTCAACGCCTAAAATGAATTGGGAAATTGAATGAATGGCGTGGATCAAATACATAGAACATGATTGGGCCTGTGGTGGTCCCACATCCCTTCCCTTTTATTGAAAGCGGTTGGACGCTGCTTGCTGCAGCATCCTCTGGACGCTGGCCACAATTGGCGTCCCTTCCCCTTTATGTTTTTTTAATTAATTAAATTTATTTTATTTTATTTATAATGTGGTGTGTGCATGTGTGTGTATGTGTGAGTGTGTGGCCAGCCCAATGGGCCACACTTTAAACAGATTGGATGGCCTACAAAATTCTGGTGGGACCCACTATCAATGGGTCCCACATAAAGTCTATAATAAATTATTTTTATTATTAATCTTTTTATATGTATTTTCCCATGAATCCACACCATTGAACACATCATTATCATCATATCATCACCATTATTAATCATCTTTTTATACGTACTCTCCTATGTATCCACACCATTGAGCACATCAAATCGTCACCACTAATAATCATACAAATAATCAAAAAGAAAACAAACCAAGAGTGGAGTGGGTGTACTCACCTTAATGGACTAAATGGATGGTTGTGATGGATGGAAGGGATGGGATTGATGGAGTTGATGGCCCACAAAGATCACTCCTCTCTCTCTCTTTCTCTCTCTCTCTCTCTCTCTCTCTCTCTCTTGTGTAGAAAAATGGTGAAATGTTAAGGGATGAAGGATTATTTGTAGAGAAATTGTTAAGATGTGGTTAGATTCAATTAATGTGATCTTGGTTAGCTTAAACTAAGATTATGACAATTAATTCATGATTTGTAATTAATAGTGGATTAAAGGAGCATGGGATGGCATGGTGTGATGATGTCATACGTAGGATATGGAATGGAGAGAAGTTGATTTGGGGGAGTACATGAGAGAGGGGAGGTATGGGTGTGTGACATCACACACATGGGTAGAGATTCTCTCACCCATGTGTGGCATGTACATGTGTGCATGGCATGTATTGTGCACATGTGTGGAGTGGGATACATGGCGCCATGCGCACATGATACAACAACGATTCTTTGCAGTGTATCTCACTAACGGAGTATCGTATAGACGCAGGGATGGTACCTCCACAATCACGGCGACGGGGCGGTCGATAAGAGATAGGTTTCGAGGTCTTAGGGTTCCAGTTAGTTGGTTGTGTACTATGAACGGCCAATCCAGATCTAGCTAAGGGCATTGATCATCGTGTATATAAGCATAGAAAGTTGTACGGAATAGACGGGGTCTTACAGCTCCCAACCTTTACGACTAGAAGGAACATGATGATATCACTGGCCATAAGAAAGGATACCATGAGAAAGAGTGCTTCCCAACCTTTATGACTAGAAGGAACATGATGTACATTATACCATGAGAAAGTGTGATTCCCAACCTTTATGACTAGAAGGAACATGATGTACATTATACCATGAGAAAGTGTGGTTCCCAACCTTTTTGACTAGAAGGAACATGGTGTACATTGTACATTTTATATAGTGAGTGAGATGTGGAGATGTCTCATTCAGTGGGAGGAAGTAAAAACATACAATAATTATTCGTTTATCATTTCTAAGGGATCATTCATGTGGGATAACCTCAGTATAATATGGCTTTGTGATCCACTTTTGTAGATGTTGGCTTTTTGTCGAGTGTCAAATATTGCATATTTTTTCCTATTTATATCTTAGTTTTATGAACATGATAATGCTTAAAGGGATATTTTGTGCATGTGTATGTTGCAAGGTGAATCTAAGAGCTTATATTGAAAAGAATGTTAAAAGCATGGATTTGATGCTCAAGAAACACCAAGGCAAAGAATGGATCTTTCGAGACTAAGATTGAAGATTTCAAGACCCAAAGATTCAAGAAAACTAAGCAGAGAAGGAAGGAAGTCGAAAGAACAAAGTGCTTAAATTCACTTCACTATTTGTGTCATTGACCATAGTTCAATGACATCGAAGCCATTATTCGATGACATCGAACACAGGTCGATGACATTGAATTTTTACATGAAAATCAAGTTGGTCGCTGGACAAATTGAAGACATTTCTCGATGGCTTGCGGAACTGCTCTGTAACGACCTTGGAAATTTTTGTGCTAATCTTTCCTTAAGTAGTTGTTTTTGGGGTAATTAGCGCTATACTCGATTGCTTGTGAAATTCGCATCAATCACTTTAAATTATATCTGCATGGCTCAAAACTTGTAGATTAGTTAGCGCTACGTTACTCTGAAATTTGGGATCCATCGCTAAATCCAGTTGTTCTGGGGAATTTTTGGAAGTTCTGGATCGGATCTGGACCGCGCATCGAAAGTCCGATGGCGATGATCTTAGGCTGTTGCGGTCACCGAGTTGGGCTTGACCATCACCTCGAAAATCAAGTCCATGTGATGTTCTAGGTCAATTTGTTTGAGCTCGGAGTGAAGAGTGTGAGAACGGTTGGATATTTAATAAGTTTTTATGAAATCTGAGTCGTGTTGCTTGCGCGACGATTTTAAGCTATATGACCGTTGGATTCTGACCCAATTTCACCCTCTGATCAGGATAGGTGGCCCAGGCATATCCTAGTGCTTGTGGACCTGATCGAGATTCCGTGACCGTTGAATTGAGTGTGGTCCGCCACGGCTGATCTGAAGAGCCGGTCGGTATGAAAACTCAGCTTGACCTAGATCCATGGTCAAGGAGCTTAAGTCCGACCTTTCGTGGTTATAGGCCCACCAGAAGTGCTTCGTTGGATCGAGAGAGGCATGCTTTGGTTATAACCTAAGTATACCTTGTCCCTAGGGTTATTTTCATCATTCTGAGGCCTATTTATAGTCCTTAAACCCTAGCTCTCTTTTCCATACGAATTTTCTCTAACCCTAGATTGGAAAGTGAGTGGAAAAGAGAGAGAAAGTGAGAGAGATAAGTTGGTGAATCATCTTGGATTCTTCCTTGTTCTTCTTCATCTTTGAACCATCACTTTGAATCGTTATTCTGACGGTTCTGAGTTCATCTTGGGGTAAGTTAACCTCACCCTAATCTGTGTTAGAGCTTAGATTAGTCTTGGTGTTGTTGTATCTCATTTCTATCCTTGTTTTAGGGTATTCTATCGCCGTTGACGAAGACAACTCGTCTAAATCAGTTCGGTGTTTCTTTCCTTGCTTAAGGTGCGGACTTTAAGTGTATAGGTTATGGTTTTCAAGGCTTTCAATGCCAGTGAATGATTTATTCTTGTTATGGATGAGATTCTGCATACCAAATGTTGTGTTTACGTTGCTTTCCTGATATGCATGTGTTATAATAAGATTTGTGTATTCTATGTGTATGTATAAAGTACCGTATACGTATAAAATATGCACTTGTGTTTGCCATGATTATTTGTCATGTATGTATGCTAGATGTATGTATGACAACTCCTCGGAAAAAGGAATCGTCTAAATGCATGTATTTCGACATACGTCATGTATGTTGTTCCATGTATGCTAAGTGTTTGTAGAAATGCATGAATGATCTAAAGTGTAACTTATTACACTAATTGTGGGCGTTGAGAAGTGATTCTCAACACTCCTACTGATGTGCATGATTTCCTTTATGCAAGTTACATTCCATGTTATTTAAATTCAAGCATTACTTATGCTTACATTTATGTTAAGTTGAGATTCTTCAAATGTCTATGTACCATGATTTGAGTTATTGTTCCTTTACTGTTTTACATTTTATACGAACATCTATAGTAGTGTAATGTGCTTGGGACTATGCATTAGTCCAGGAAATCAGTAATTGACCCTAAGTTCGTGGCTGAGATTGCTTTCGCCACGTAGGACGTATTAGACGAACCCGAGCCGTATTAGAGTTGTCGGCAGTGGTTTGGACACGTGGAGTGTTTGCGCACTCTATGTCGCTCAATTCAATGTGCGCTCGTGCTAGTCGAGTTCGTCAAGTAACCCGATTGTCCGATGTATGTTCACCATGTATGGACGCTACTGCTTGAATCTAGGGTACCAAACTTACCAGTGAAATCCTAATAACCATGGTACCTTGATCCGCTAAGACTCATGAGCCGTACATGGTGGTATGGGACACCGTGGTCGAGCTGTCGGCCTACACTGGGGTGACAAGCCTCCCCGTAGTGACCAGTGAGCAACTAAACTCGTGAGCCGATTATGGTGGTATGGGACACTATATTCGTGCTGTCGGCCTACATTGATTGGTGACGAGCCCTTTGTAGTGACCTCGAGCATACCTGGATACCGCAATGAGGTGACGAGCCGAACTGCGGTAGTAAAGGTGTGAAAGGCGTGCATTGATTGGTGACGAGCCCTTTGCTACGACCTCAAATATATGATCGTATGAGATGTCTAGGATTGACGACCCTAGTATGGATCACTGTTTGGATGGTGATATGAGGAAGGTATCTTAGCTTCCCAATCCTGCTATATGAAATGGAGTAATAACAACTTGGTAATCATATCCATGCACCGCATTTGCATGTGCTTTGTAGATGTGGTGCACTTTGAGGCGATGTCATGCGTAACGTAAGATGAAGACGCTGAGGGTGTACGCGTGAGGGCACGCATCATATTGCATACATCCTTGCATTAACAAGAGTACTTAGGATTTATTTAATTGTTCTGCTTTATCATTACTGTTTGATTGAACTGATAACATGTTAACCAGTGCCTTATTGTTCCACTGAATTGATCACTCACTCCCACGTTTCTGGGGCGGTGTTAAACACCCACCAGACTCTGTCTTAGGTTCTGATGTTGCAGGTGTGGATGCGACTTCTGAGGCAGAGCGGGAGATGGATGATGATGAGGCTGCCTTCTCTTATATGCAGTTTTCAGACAGGTTCTAGCGAGCCTTGGTCTGATGCGCGGGACTCTGGGATTATTTTTGGGAACTTAAATGATGTAACTTGATACTTATAATTTTGTTAAATAACACTTTCATACGACCTGGCTTGTATATGTACTTCAGGGATTTACACTTGTACATATATTTTTCTATAAGTCTTCCGCTTGCTTTATTCACTTATCCCTGAATCGTATCTGTGTTTTGGCTTAATCTATTCCATGTCTTATGCACTAATACAGTCAACATACATCCATCATTAAATATGTTGCATAAGTGATGTTTTGGAACTCGGGAGAAGAGTTATGCTCGACCCCCGAATTTCAGGGCGTTAAATGTTCAATTACTCAAAGATCTGCTCGATGACATTGAATCCCGTTCGATGGCATTGAAATTTATGAAGAATTTTGAATCAACTCGATGGATTATTTTAGACACATATTCGAGGACTTGAAGGAAATTCGATGGCATCAAAGGTTGTTCGATGACATCGAAGGTTCGTTCGATGACAATAAGAGTTACGCAATGCAAAAGGTAAAAAGGCACGACTTTCAGATTCAAATCCCTTCGATGACATCAAAGGCGTTACGCAGAGTTACGTAGTTTGAGTAAAGTTGATGCGTTTTTCCAATTTTATATGGTCAAGGCTATAAATATGGGTTTCTTAAACACTTCTAGGGATATCTAGGATTTTGAGGAGCAGAGCAAAAGTATGGAGCCGTCTCCTAAGAGTTTCTTCTCTTACCTTCTTCCTAGTTTTTAATGCTTTCTTTAAGGATTTTAGATCCAATCATGTATATGATTGGCTAAATCTCTTAGCTAAGATTAAGAGGTGAAGCTTATAGTGTGTGGAGATGTTTTTCTTGTTTTGATTCTTATTCTTGTTGAACTTCTTTGATTCTAATTTGATATTTAAGGAATACTTTTAGTTTTTAATGGTTTGTTGTGACTCAAATTACAATAGATTTGTAATAGCTTTGAGTATCTTCTTTTCTTATTTTGAGATTGTGAGATTGGTAAATCCTGTTGTTAGCCATCATCTCCATGACATGGTTTGGTGATGGAATTCCTTCCGACTTTCACAATTCTCATTCATTGAGAATTAGGTCAATGAAAGTTTAGATTTGATTTTATTAATATATCTTCCAATTGGATAGGATAGGACTCCAATTCCAATTGTGTTCCTTGAATCAAATAAGGAAACATCCTGTTAGCTGCATGTGGATCCTTAAAACCCTAGTTCCCACCTTTAAATTCACAAGTTTTAATTAAATAATTCACAATTACTCTTCCAATTATTTAGATTTAGTTTTAGATCTTCTTCTAGTTACTTTCAGAAATGTATCAGATTAGTCCCTGTGGATTTGACCTCAGTCTCACCGAGATTATTACTACATCGTGACCTTACACTTAGAGTTGTGAAAAAGTTTTTGGCGCCGTATCCAGGGACTAACGGTTGCATTTTTCAGAATTTAATTAGTTTTAGAATTAGGTTAAAATTAGGGTTAACTTTCTATTTTATTTTTAGGGTTGGGAATTTTTCTGCTTTGTTTTTAGAAACTAACTTTGTTTTCTATTTTGTAGGATCCTGACCTAGCATTTCCTATCTGGTAACTTCATTTGTAAATCTCTCTTTCTTACTTTTTATTTGCTGTAGTTTCCAAGTCTTAGATTTAGGGTTAAATTCTGAACTTGAAAACTGAGAGTGTTTCATGCCCAAGTGGGTTCGTGATAACACTCTACGTCTCTTGAGTGAAGGAGGATTAATTAAGAGGTTATTTATCCATCATAGGATTAGACACCACTTAGGATCCTCAAAGTCAATTGAAGTGATGGCTGCTAACCAACCGACCAATCAACCTACAATTCAACCTCAACCTCCGGTTAAGGAAGTTCAGGATGAGAATGACGTACATCAAGCACCCCCACCTCGTACTTTACGGGATTATTTACAATCGGCAGGGGTGAGCACAGCTTCTTATATGGTTTTTTCAAAAAATATAGGAAACATTAATACCAAGCTAGGAGTGATCTAACTTTTCCAAAATTCCATGGACTTGAATACGAAAGTCCAAATTTACACATGAAAGAGTTTGACGAGATTATAGCACTTTATATTTTCCTAACGTGTATGAGGACACGGTTAGGCTGAAACTCTTTCCCTTCTCCTTGAAAGAGAAAGCTAAGACGTGGTTGCACTCACTACATCCATGATTTATTGGCAGATGGAACGACATGACAAGGGGGTTCATAAAGAAAATTTTCCCATATCATAAAACGAACACCCTTAGAAAGTCGATCATGCACCTCGCCTAAAAGGAAGATGAAACATTCTTCCAACATTGGGAGCGGTTCAAGGATCTCGTCAATTCATGCCCACAATACGATTTTGAAATGTGGCACATAACAAGTTTCTTCTACGATGGGCTGACATCTTCCATGCGCCAAATGGTCGAGACAATGTGCAATGGGGAATTCATGAACAAAGATGTCAATGATGTGTGGGATTATTTTGACAAGCTTGCTGAAAACACACAATCATGGGACATCTCCCGTAGACCCAACACCACTTCAAAGCCTACTCAATCAAAGGAGAGGGGCAGAATATACTTGTTAAAATAGGAAGATAACATTAATGTTAAAGTGGTCAGTCTCATAAGGAAACTTGAGGCCATGTAACTTAAGAAGGATAAGGCTAAGGAAACTATTTGCATCATTTGTGCTTGCAATATTCATACAACTGAAAATTGTGCAACAATACCTGCTTTTCAAGAAATATTGAATGAGCAGTCGAATGTCATGAACAACTACCAAAGGCCTTTCAAAGGCTCACTTCAAACACATACAACTTAAGTTGGAGAAATCATCTAAACTTCAACTGGAGGAATGGACAAACTACTACTCCTCAAGGAATCCCTAACCAATTTTTAAATCAAGGGAAACCTCAAGAGGAATTGGTTCAAAATCCCTCACAAACTCAAGAGTTTATCCAACAAAGTACTCTCCAAGCCTTACAAGAACTTACTAAGGCTATACAAAAGATAGACTCACGTGTTACGGTTATGGAGAAAGGGATCCTTCCGGCTTAACCTTTCCCCAATCATAAACAACAATATGGAGTTAGTGAACCAAGCTCTTCAAGCCAAATGGAGCAAGCTAAGTCTATCACCACTCTTAGGAGTGGGAAAGCAATTGACAAATCTATTCTGGTAAGGGTTTAAAAGTCTAAGGACCCAAAAGAAGATATGAATGATAAACCTAGTACTTCCCCATATAAGTTGGAACCGGAACCTCAAAATAAGTCGATTGCTCCATTCCCCCAACGATTAATTGCACTAAAACCTCTCTCTAACTCTCAGGACATTCTAAAGGTACTTAAACAAGTGAAGGTCAACATTCCTCTACTAAATCTCATTAAACAAATACCTTCATATGCTAAATTTCTGAAAGATTTATGTACGACCAAAAGATGGCAAAATATTCAAAAGAAAATCTTTTTAACAGAAAGAGTGAGTGTCATCCTAAAGCAAGATGTGACACAAAAAACAAAGATCCTGATAGCCCAACCATCACTTGTGTAATTGGGAACTACTGGATTGAGCACGCGCTTCTTGACTTAGGAGAGACTGTAAATCTGATTCCTTACTCGGTCTACGAACAATTGGGTCTGAGTGAATTAAAACTCACTCGGACCATATTACAACTTGTCGATCACTCAGTTCGTGTACCAAGAGGAATAATCAAGGATGTGTTGGTCCAGATTGACAAATTCTATTATCCGATAGATTTTATCATCCTAGATACTCAACCCATCGTAGATATGAGCACTCAAATTTCTATCATTCTTAGTTACCCATTCCTTGCTACATCAAATGTAATCATCAATTGTAGGAATGGAGTCATGAACTTATCTTTCAAAAATATGACATAGGAGCTCAATATATTTTTCAATATGAGCAAATAGGTAGAGGATGATGACGATGCCCATAACATTAATTTGATTGATTCTTTTATAAAAGATAGAGCAATCCTGACTCTATACTCTGACCCTCTAGAGCTGTGCTTGGCCCACTCCCGTGATTTAGATGATGCCATAATTAGGGAGATGGGTGACATGCTTGATATTATACCAGTACTTGAAGTTAAACGGTAGAGGTCATAATTTAAAAAATTGCCCCAAACTAATATAGTGCCTCTACCATCTAGCTTCAAAGTGTCAAAGCTTACCCTTTGATTTAAAATGTGTCTATTTAGGTCAAGATGAGACATACACGGTGGTAATTTCTTCCCACCTTGAGAAAAAATAAGATAGTATGCTTATCTCTACTCTCATTGAGCACAAAGAAGCCCTTGGATGATCGATCGTGGACCTCAAGGAAATTGACCATTTGATTTGTACTCACCGCATTCATCTTAAGGATAATGCAAAGACCTCCCGACAACCACAACGTATATTAAATCCAAACATGAAGGAAGTAGTTAAGGCTGAGGTTCTTAAGCTATTAGATGTGGGTATCATATACCCTATATCAGATAGTCAATGGGTGAGTTCAACTCAGGTGGTTCTTAGAAGTTCGGAATCACCATCGTAGCCAATGCCGAAAATGAACTCATGCCAGCTAGAGTCACTACTGGTTGGAGAATGTGCATCAACTACAGAAAGTTGAATACCGTCACGAGGAAGAACCAGTTTCCTTTACCCTTCATTAATCAAATTTTGGAAAGGCTAGCTAGTCACTCTTATTATTGCTTCCTTAACAGATATTCGGGCTACAATCAAATAGAGATAGCCCTTGATGATCAAGAAAAAACCACTTTCACATGTCCCTTTGGCACCTTTACTTACCGAAGGATGTCATTCGGACTGTGTAATGCCCCCGTCACTTTTCAGTGATGCATGTTGAGTATTTTCTCTGACATGGTGGGGCAATATTTAAAGGTCTTCATGGATGACTTCTCTGTCTTTGATCCATCCTTCAGCGAATGTTTGGATAATTTAAAAAATATGCTGATGCAATGTGAAGAAAAGAATTTGGTACTAAATTAGGAGAAGTGTCATTTCATGGTTCGTAAGGAAATTATTTTGGACATATCATCTCATCCAAGGGAATTGAGGTAGACAAGGCTAAAATTGATCTTATCTTTAACCTACCTCCACCCAGGAGCATACGAGACATGCGATCTGTCATGCCCTAAACCCAGAAATCGGATTCATGGGAATCCGATCGCCGAATCCGGTGCCGACAGCCTCCGTAGTACCCGTTCTCAGCTCCTAGCATTCGTATGTTAGATTCCGATCCTGAGATCCTACAAGGAGGATTTTTTTTATTTTTATTTTTTTAATATACATTTAACTCGTAATAGGCATAACTACAAGATTACCCAATTCACAAAGGCAACATCATCAGCACATATCCACTAATATAATCATTTGAGTACAATGCTGAAGGGAAATACATAAATTGAAAATTAAGCTCCGAAAGGCCGCTGTATGCTCCAAGCTCAACACTACTGCAACCTAAACATCACCTGCACGCGTCTATCGTGCATAAGCTTATAAAAAGCTTAGAGGGTGGTGTAAGTGTGTGCACAAGGTAAGTGCCAAGTATTCAATATAATGCCATCATCATACAATACCGAAAATACTGTTAATCCATAAATCGTATATTATCGGAATAAGCAGAAAGACTGACAAGATCATGAATCATAAGATAACAGAGTAAGCAATATAGGACAACTATGCAAATAAGGAGCCAAATATCAGATGTTGAGGATGCGATGCAATATACATTCCTAATGAGTAACACAAGTAGGGTTAGTCGTACCATACGCCGCGGATGTAATGCAACGTGCAGTACGAATGGAATGACCATGCTGGAATGTGAAGTTAGGATAGTAGTACGTAGTATCGCAGGCTATGGGGTCTATCACAATGGACTTCTATCCAAACTAGTCTCATACCTAATTTGGATAGTCAGTCTCAATGTGGTAAACTCCTGATCTCAGGTTAGTCACGTGCCCCAACCGAAATCCTGGCCATTGCGAAGGCACACGTAACAAATAGTTACGCACCACCAACCCAAGTGGATAGTGAATGAATGAATGCATGAATGAGTATGCAACTCCTGCTCACTAAATCCACATATCAGTACAGTTCATCTCTAGGATCATCACCGAGGTCTATTACACTCTACACCAGCTTGCCGCCCCTATCCGAGCGCACAACTGGGTAAGTGGAAGAGACCCCACTATCCGCCTGCCGATATCAGGCCCGGCTCGTCAATAGCAGACCCATTCCTCAAGCTGGTCAAACTCAACCTAGACATTGCCCCCTCACTCAGGCGGGTAAGGTCACAACCCTTCCTAACCAACCACGACATAGTGGGAGACGCGGCCTACTGGTATACGGCCCTCATGTGCTCATATATCCACTCGGTCTCGACGTTGGGGCATCTCCTTGCCATGGAGGTTTAGGGATTTTCACCCAGGGACATCTATGGTGCCCGTATGCTAGAACCAAACATTTTCGGTGTCCCATTTGGCCATCCACGATATGCCTGCGGAGGCTACGGCCCTGATGTTGCTAGGGCATACAGTAATCATAATGTGAGATGCATGAGTCATACAATCCAGTCATGCATCAATCCTGCGCATACCGCGTGCTTAAGTGAGATAACCTCCACCTATCAGGGAGTCTCATAACAACATGCTCGATGACATATGCAATGATCAATCACATCTCATAACCAACATGCAGATGATGAGTATGGGCATGTATCATGATGTTATGCTATCACATACTCATAATCGGTATCAATAACTGGCATCGACCATCAATAACAACAATGTGGGCATTTAACCAACATTGTCCCCCAAGGAATGGTGGACCCATGGCCTTACACTATGGCCAAACATACAACACCATGGGTCCCTCTCAATAGCGTAATACACACCACGATAGACCTTTCACATGGCCTAACATACATCACAATGGACTCCATCGCCTGACCCTCCAATACATCACAATAGGCCTTCACTATGAATCGCATATCATCATATACGTCTCGACAATCGGCCTCTACAATCGGCCTCGGCAATCAAAATCAGCCTCGACAATCGGAATCGGTAATCGGCCTCGATTGATAATCAGCCTCGATCGATATTCGGCAATTAGCCAAGATAGATCAGAATTGGTAATTGGCCTGTATTGATAATCACCCTCGATCGATATTCGGCAATCGACCACGACAGTTGGGATCGGTCAATAATCAAAATCGACAAATCGGTCACGACAATGGCACCGATAACCAACAGATAAATAAAGTGGGGTCCATAAATGATCAGCCGATCAACCATAGTATAAGGATCGGTACTCGGCCGTGGTTATATCAACTTCGAGAGCACGGAGCCATCTGTCTACGGCGAATGGGCCCCACTTATTTGGGTTAACCCACAAAGAGAATGGGCATAACAAGGCCTAAGGGAAGGTCACAATGTGGACATCTAACTGTCATTGCCCAACATTGTGGACATCTAACCAACATTGCTCCCAACGAGTGACCCACATAAGGCCAAACATATAATAGGCCCATGGCCTCACACAATGATCTCATAAATCAAGCGGGTCGCATCACATGGGCCTAATGCACATCGCTATGGGCCGCCTCACATGGGCCGGAAATACATCTCAATGGTCCTCATCATATGAGCAGGAATATATCACAATGGCCTCACTAAATGGGTCAAAAACACATCACAATGGCCCACAACGTATGGGCCGAGTATACATCTCAATGGGCCATGACTCATGGGCCCCATTACATCATAATGGGCCCAACCCGTTGGCCTCAAATACAATAAGTGGACCACATCAATGGGCCTCATACACATCAAGTGGGTTACATCATATGTGCTACACTAATGGGCCTCGCCCATTGGCCTCGGATATATCACAGTGGGCCACATCTCATGGACCTAACAAGACAAACAGATGGCCCGTACATGGGCCAAACACATCATAATGGGCTACATACGTCACAATGGGCCGCACTAATACATTAAGGTGGGCCTCATTTTATGGGCCGCACCAAAAATCATTTCAATAGTTGTAGGTATAACATGTGTATTATTACACCCATGGCCCACGTATGATGATCAGCACTTTCCAAACATATCCATGTAAATCAGCGCCAACCAAACATTGTCCAGCATTATCCCAACATTATGGACGGTGTGGATACAAAATACGTACATCTAGGCGGGCCACATAAGTGGACGGTATGGGTGAAGTACACACAGCATGGTGGGCCTGTACAGTGTAGGCAGCCCAGCACATGCAGCAAGCGGGCCCTGCGCCATGAAGACGGGTAGACAGTGCGGATATAAAATACATACATCGGGAGGAAAGTCCCACCATCCAGCGGGCTAAATGGTGCGGATATACAATACATTTATCATGGCGGAATCACACATTGAAATGGGCCTTATATACATCATATTGGGCCTCAACCCATGAGCCCCAAATACATCTAATGGGCCGCATCACAGGGACCTCATATATAACAAGGTGGGCCTTAATAATGGGCCATAAATATGGTAAGTGGGCCACACCACATGGGCCACATGTATATCAAATGAGCCACACTCAAATATAAGTGGTGATAATGATTTCCACTACTAAAATTTCCAAGGCCCGCCATAACATTTATTTCCCATCCAATCTAATCATAAGATCTCAAGGGTTTCAAAGGTAGCCGTTCAATCCTCACCGTGCACTATGGTCCACTTGAAAAATAAATTTGTCTTATTTCCGTCCCAAATCTTAAAATCATTTTCCAAAAATGGTTAGATGGTTGGATGAAACACATGCATCATGGTGGGATCACACTACAATGGGCCTTATGTACGTCCCATCGGGCCTTAACCCATGGGCCTCATAATACAGGCCCTATACAAATCAAAGTGGGCCTCAACAAGGACCACCAATACATCAAGGTGGGCCTCAACAATGGGCCTTAAATAATCTCCAAAATGGTTGGATGGTTTGGATGAAACACAAGCATCATGATGGAGCCCACACTAATGGAGGATGTGGATTACAATACATACATGAGTGGATCCCATGTGGGGCCTACCATAATGTTTATTTTCCATCCAACCCATTGATAAGGTCATTCAGACTGGGGGCCGACAGTAATGTTTATTTGCCACACAACCTGGGCCCACTTTAATATTTATTTTCCACCCAACTGTTCATAAGGCCACGTGGACCAAGGTAGGGCCCACTGTAATGTTTGTTTGCCATCCAGACTGTTCACGGGTCACGTGGACCATGGGCCCACGGTAATGTTTATTGCCATCCAACCTGTTGATAGGGTCTCACGGTCAGGGAGGGGGGGCCCACTGTAATGTTTATATTTTTATTATTATTATTTTTTTTCACCCAACCTGTTGATTGGGTGATGTGGACAGGGAGCCCACTGGAATGTGGTCCTCAAATCCAGTCCACCCATTATGTGTGTCCCACTGGACTAATGGTCCAAACCAAGTTTCGGCAACATCCAAAACTCAGGTAGGCCCCACCGAGTGATTTCTATATATTTTAGGCATGTCTTCATGATTTTAGATGGTATGGCCCACCTGAGTTCCGTATACGGCTGATTTTTGACAGGGGGCCACTACCCTAAGGGCCCACCCAATGCACGGCGTTGATGTTCGAAACGCATCACGGTGGGGCCCACAGCTGGGCCGTGAGGCCCAGTCCATTTGTCCGCCCGCCAGCACAGGATGCTGGTGCGTCCTTGGGCGGTGTCAGCGGCGGCAGCAGTAGCTGCTACCTAAAAAAATTTTGAAAACAGAAATTTTATAGTTTTTCTGGGGTTGGGCCCACTTCAGATCGATCCGACCCATCCATTAGATTCTACGGCCCATGATCGACCAAATGATACCAATATACAATGTGTTTTGGCGAATAGGAGGATCAAAGTGGGTTTCAATGGTAATACCGCTATTTCCTATGGTATGGCCCGCTTGATTGTCAGATCAGCCTCATCTTTTGGCTCAACGCCTAAAATGGGCTTAGAAGTGAAATGGACGGCATGGATTTTATACATACATCAAGGTGGGGCCTGCATGAGCGGCCCACCCCAAAACACTATTCTTCTTCCTCTTTTTTTTTTAGCTTGTTAGTACACCACCATGTCAGTACACGCACTCCACGTTAATTGCTCCCTGTCCAGCGCCCCTTGGACGTTGGACAACATGGATATAACATAATCATCATGGTGGGTCCCACGTGTAGGTGGCCCACGTGTCACCAGGGTGGGTCCCACGTGAACGTGGCCCACCGTACTTAAACCAATCTGATATTTGTGTGTTTCCACCACTATAAGGTAGGGTCCACATGACTTGGATGGTTTGGATAAAACATATCTCAAGGTGGGGTTCATCCAAGTGGGCCACACATCACACAAAAAAAATAAGAAGGAGAAAGAAAGGAGCACCCACCTTGATCTTGATCTCCCCCTTCTGCCAACATGATCTAGAGATCCAAGGGGACGATTTCAACGGTTGAGATGTTCTTAGGATGGTGGAGATAGGGGGTGGGAAGTGGGCCACACATGGCTTCTCATGGGGAGGCTTAGATGATTCTTGCTTAGAGAATGAGAAAGAGAGAGAGGGAATGAGAGAGAAGTAATGGGAGAGGGATGGGTGAAAGGTGATGGGTGTACTTGTGGTAAGGGAAAGTTGACTTTGGAGAGAGGTGGTTGTACTTGGGGATGGTTGCTTGTACTTGACTTGATTTGATTGATTGATGTGACGTTTCATAGAGATTCTCTCAAAACTACAACGCGCGGTATTTTTCTCGAACTGAATGCGGGCCCACATCTCCTGGCCCAGGATTCGCCTCGCCGCGTGAGACACGGCATCGAAATCTCGGTGACGGCGCGGTCACACTGTAAGACCCGTATCCTAACCGTACCGTTCTGTAAGCCTTCGCGGTCCTCCGGTCGAATTTCGGCGACCCACGATCTGTTATCGTCGTTAGCGCGTAACCCTGAGTCGTACCCTGTATTCTAGAGTCAGGATCAACCCAAGACTTGTACCCTTGTGACCGCACCGTCGCCGCGGTTCCGATGCCACGTATTACGCGCCGAGACGATACCCGGGCAGGAAGATGTGGGCCCGCGTTTAGTTCGAGAAAAACGCCGCGCGTTGCGAATTCCAAGAGAATTTCTACAATATGTCCCATCAATCACATCAATCATAAGTCAAGTACATCCCATCACAAGCCATCACTCACCCCTACCTCTCCTTACCCAAAGTCAAGGCAACCCATGCTTAGCCTTCCCTTTCTTACCAACAAGTCAAAAGAGCCCATACCTTCCATCCCATCTCCCTTACATCTCCTCCATCTTTCTCATTTTCTCATTTCAAGCAAATCCCATGAGAGAACCCATGTCCAAGCTCCATAGGAGAAAGCTAGTGTGGCCCACCTTCCTACCACCCGATCCCACCATCCTAAGCCCATCTCAACCGTTGAAGTCCATCCATTGGAGCTCTAGCGTGCTTTAGCGGAAGGAGGAGAAGATCATAGGTGGGTGCTTTCCTAGGATTAGATTTATATGTTTTTGCTTGGATTTGATGATTTGAGGGCCCACTTGTGATGGGACCTTTCTTGATGCATGCATTGTATCATGGAGGAGCTCATAGTGGCGGAGCTCCTCCCATCATCACCGTCTCTTTCTCTCTCTCTTTTGATGCGTGGCCCACCATGATCTTATCCACATTGTCCCATTTGTGGGGGCCACCTTACCAACATCCAGCGGTAGGCCATCTGCCGTCTGCTTGGACAGACCTGGACAGAGGAGAAAATACAAGTGTTAGCTTGACCCAAACGGTGGTGGGTCACCAGGTGGACCCACCATGACATATGTATTTTACCCTGGCTGTCCACCATCCAAACGATGTTGGACGTGGACCCCAGAGTGGTGTGAGTGGTATCCAGCGTCCGGATGTGGCCCACATGATGTACGTTTTGGACCCACACCGTCAGCCTATTCTGCTAGCGTGGGACAACAGTGTGTATGCGTTATACCCAGCCGTCCACATCACGGTGGGTCCCATGCAGCAAGCAGCCGCTGCTGCCCAATGGCGTCAACAAGCCAGGCGGGCCCTGACCATGATGTACGGTCTACATCCACACCGTCCACTGCTTGGACGGTGGGCCTCATCAACGAATGAAGTTTATCCAGCGTCCATCCACCTGGACGCTGGTGTTTCTTTCAAAAGAAAAAAATATATATATAAAATAATAATAATGATAGTGATAATAATAAAATAATAGTAAAGTATATTATATTATATGTCATATACCATATATATATATATATGTAAGTGGTGAGCCCCACGTGGGACCCACCTTACTTCATGCATTGAATCCGCACCATCCAGGTGCTGGATCACTACTTTGTGTCTGTCCCATCCCACCGTCCAGATGGGACGGTGGGGCCCTTCTTAGATGTATGAGTTGTATCCTCACTGTCCACGTCGACGATGAGGCCTACCATGATGTACGTGGCCCCCCTTTGTGATATGTATCTCAGTCGTCCGTCAACACGGGACATGCGAACCCCACCAACTTATGTGCTTCATTTATACCGTTCATCAGTGACCCCGTGATGCCATCAGGTTCCGTCGACTCCACCGTGATTCATCTGTTAATCCATGCCGTCAATCCAGGACGTCAGTAAGCTCGGTGGACCCACCTATGATGCACGTGCTCCATCTGTCCGTCCACCGTTTGGACGCTTGGCCAGAAGCCCAACTAAATAGCTGCTATGGTGACGTCAGCAAATTCTGTGGGGACCACAGTAATGTATTTGTGTATCTGCACCCTCGACGTGGCCCCCTGGATGATGTGTTGTACATCCACGCTGTTCATCTTTTTTCATATCAATCGTCCATCTGAGCCATGGACCATGCCATGATTTATGTTTTGCTCCACACCGTCCACCCTCCTGATGCGTGGACGGTGGGGATTACCCTGATAACGGGACCCACCTAATGCGAGCTGCCCAACTGATGGGCCACACGTGGGACCCCCATCATGAGGAATGTGTTATATCCCACTATCCATCCATTGGACGTGGATCCCACCATGGCAGCGTGTGGGGCCCACCTTAATTTTTGATGTGTTGCATCCACGTCGTCCAATCTATGGACAGTGGATGTGGGTTGTCTGGTATACCTCACACGTGGGATGTGGGCCGGCTGGTATACCTCCCACGAGTAGTATAGCTGCTGTGAATAATGTCAGTAGGTTATGTGGCTCCCACTTTGATTTCATGTATTTTATTTTCACACCATTCATGTGGCCCTCATTTGATGTACGTGTTTGATCCGAGCTGTCCATGAGTAAGGCCCATAGGGATATATTTATGGCCTATGGGCAAGGCCCATTGTAATATATATTAGGCCCATGATGCGTGACCCATTTGATGTATTTGAGACCCAAAAACGTGGCCCATTGGATACATACGAGACCCATGTGTAGGGCCCACATGTTATGTGTTTGAGGCCCATGAGCAGGGCCCACCTGTTGAATATATGAGGCCCACTGGTGCGGCCCATGTGATATGGCTAACTCGATATACATGAGGCCCATTGGTGTGGCCCGTGGATGCGATCCACTTGATGTATATTGAGGCTCATGGGTCGTAGCCCATTATAATGTATGTGAGGACCATGGGTTATGGCCCATGGTGATGTATACTAGGCCCATACGACGCGGCCCACTTGATATGTATATTAGGCCCTTGTGTGAGGCCATGGGCCCACCATACGTTTGGCTCTAAGTGGGCCACTCCTTGGGAGCAATGTTGGTTAAATGGCCACATTGTTGGGCAATGATGGTTTAATGTCCACGTTGTCATGACCGATTGCCGATTCCGATCGATGTGATCGATTTACCGATTTTGATTATCGATCGATCCGATTGTCGTGACCGATTTGGCGATTCTGATTATCGATCGATCCGATTGTCGTGACCGATTTGCCGACTCTGATTATCGATCGATTTCGATTGTCGTGACCGATTTGCCGATTTAATTATCGATCGATCCGATTGTCGTGACCGATTTGCCGACTCTGATTATCGATCGATCCCGATTGTCGTGACCGATTTGCCGATTTTGATTATCGATTGATCCGATTGTCATGACCGATTTGCCGACTCTGATTATCGATCGATTCCGATTGTCGTGACCGATTTACTGATTTGATTATCGATCGATCCGATTGTCGTGACCGATTTGCCGACTCTGATTATCGATCGATCCCGATTGTCGTTACCGATTTACCGATTTTGATTATCGATCGATACGATTATCGTGATCGATTTGCCGATTCTGATTATTGACCGATCCGATTGTCATGACCGATTTGCTGATTCCGATTATCTATCGATCCCGATTGTCCTAACCGATTTGCCGACTCTGATTATCGATCGATTCCGATTGTCGTGACCGATTTACCGATTTTGATTATCGATCGATCCGATTATCGTGACCGATTTGCCGATTCTGATTATTGACTGATCCGATTGTCATGACCGATTTGCTGATTCTGATTATCGATCGATCCCGATTATCGTGACCGATTTTGCCGATTCTGATTATCGATCAATTTCGATTATCGTGACTGATTGCCGATTGACATGATCGATTTCCCGATTCTGAGTATCGATCGACCTCAGTTGTTGTGACCGATTGCCGATTGACATGACCGATTTGCCGATTCTGATTATCGATCGATTCCGATTTGCCGAGGCCAATTGTATAGTTGATTCTGATTGCTGAGGCCGAGTATCAAGGCCGGTTTCGAGTGTCGAACTTGATTGTTGAAGCTGATTACGATTGTCAAGGCCTATTGTTGATGCCTACATGATGCATATGCGACCCGTAGTTGAGGCCCATTGTGATGTATTTGAGGCTCATGGGCAAGGCCCATTGTGATGTATTCATGGCATATGGGTAAGGCCCATTGTAATGTATTCAAGCTCCATGGGCGTGGCCCATTGTGATACATTCGAGGCCCTTGTATGGAGCTCGATGTGATGTATGTGAGGCCCATGAGCAAGGCCCGCCTGTTGTGTATTTGTGTCCCTTGAGTAAGGCCTACTGTGTTGTATATCGGGCCTTTGTGTGAGACCATGGACCCATTATATGTTTGGATCCATGAGGGCCATTCCTTGGGGGGGGCAATGTTGGTTAAATGTCCACATTGTCGAGGTCGGTTGTCAATGTCGGTTGCTGATACCGATTATGAGTATGTGACAGCATAGCATCATGATACATGCCCATACGCATCATCTGCATGTTTGTTATGAGATGTGGTTGATCATTGCATATATCATTGAGCATGTTGTTATGAAACTCCTTGATAGGCGGAGGTTATCTCACATGAGCACGCGGTGTGCGCAGGATTGATGCATGACTGGATTGTATGACTCATGCATCTCGCATTATGATTACTGTACGCCCTAGTGACATCAGGGTTGTAGCCTCCACAGGCATATTGTGGATGGCCAAATGAGACGCCGAAAATGTTTAGTTCTAGCATACGGGCGCCATAAATGTCCCTGGGTGAAAATTCCTAAACCTCCGTGGCCAGGAGACGCCCCAACGTCGAGACCGAGTGGATACATGAGCGCCCGAGTGCCGAATACCAGGAGGCCGCGTCTCCCACTGTGTCGTGGTTGGTTGGGAGGGGGTGTGGCCTTACTCGCCCGAGGGTAGGGGGCAATACTAGGCTGATTTTGACCAGCTCGTGAATGGGTCCGCTATCGACGTGCCGGATAGGTATTGGTAGACTATTGGTAAGGCGGATAGTGAGGTTTCTTACGCTCACTTGGACTGTGCGGCTGGGAGAGCGGCAGTGCCATTTGGAGTGTACTAAACCCCGGTAATGATCCCAGAGATGAACCGTACTGATATGTGGATTTAGTGAGCAGGAGTTGCATACTCATTCATACATTCATTCATTCACTATCTACTCAGGTTGGTGGTACGCAACTAGTTGTTACGTGTACCTTCACAATGGCCAGGATTTAGGTTAGGGTGCGCGACTAACCTGAGATCAGGAGTCTACCACATTGAGTCTGACTATCCAAATTTAGGTATGGGACTGGTTTGGATAGAAGTCTCTTGTGATGGACCCCATAGCCTGCGATACTACGTACTACCATCCCGACTTCACACTCCAGCATAGTCATTCCATCCACATCGCATATTGCATTACATCCGCGACATACGACATCTTGGGTTACTGTGCTTCTACATTTATATGGTCTAGATATGGCTGACGTATTTGTGAACACATAAGGAATTATATACCCCATTGCATTCTCGGCATTTGATATTTGGCTCTTTATGACTCCTCGTTTGCGTAGCTGTTATATATTGCGTATTCTGATATTGATTGGCTCATGGACTTGTTTGTATTTCCGCTTACTCTGTTATCGTATGATCTATGATCTTGTGAGTATTTCTGTTTACTCTGATAATTACTGCTCTTGTCAGTATTTCTGCTTACTTAGATAATTCATGATCTTGCTAGTATCTTTGCTTATTCCAATATTGTACGATTTATGGATTACCAGTACTTCCAGTTTGTATGATAATGGCATTGTATTAAATACTTGGCACTTACCTTGTGCACACACTACCCTCTAAGCTTTTTATAAGCTTATGCACGATAGATGCGTGCAGGTGTTTTTATGTTGCAGCAGCGTTGAGCTTGGAGCGTGCAGTTGTATTCTGGAGCTTTGATTTCAATATATGTATTTTCCCTTTCAGCATTGTATTCAAATGATTATATTAGTGGATATGCGATGATGATGTTGCCCTTGTGAATTGGGTAATCTTGTGGTTATGCTTATTATGAGTTAAATGTATAAAAAAATCCTCCTTGTAGGATCCCAGGATCGGAATTTGGCGTATGGACGCTAGGACCCGAGAATGGGGTACTACGGAGGCTGTCGGCACCGAATTCGGTGATCGGGATTCCTGCGAATCCGATTTCTGGGTTTGGGGCATGACACACACTGCTACAGGCCTTGGGTCGAGCCGACTCAGGAATAGAGGATACGACTCAGAGTCGCGCACAACTGCCGATTATAGGTCGCGAGCTGCTGGAATTCGACCGAGAGGACCGCGGAAGCCTACAGAACGGTACGAGCTAGGATACGGGTCTTACACGATCCTTCTTACAACGTGCCGAATTTTACAGAAGATTCATAAAGGATTTTAGTCACCTCTCTCGTCCTTTATACAATCTACTTCAAAAGAATGTACTATACGACTAGACTGAGTAATTCCAAGAAGCTTTCTCCAAGGTCAAAGACATGCTAATTATCACACCTATTATGCAGCCACCCGACTGGAACATTCCTTTTGAAATTATGTGTGATGTGTTTGACTATGTTCTTGGGACGATGTTAGGCCAAAGAAAAGAAAAGAAGCCCTACATTATTCATTATGCAAGTAGAACTTTAAATCCTGCCCTGGTGAATTATTCTACTATGGAAAAGGTACTCTTAACCATAGTATTCGATCTGGATAAATTTAGGTTCTACTTGATTGGATCTGAGATCATCATCTACACTGATCATGCAACACTCAAGTATCTTCTTTCAAAGAATGATGCTAAGCCCCGCTTGATAAGATGGATCCTTCTACTCCAAGATTTTAACTTAGAAATAAAAGATAAAAAGGGAGTAGAGAACGTAGTGGCTGACCATCTTTCACGACCTAATTTGCCCGATTCTCTTGAGACAACACCTATAAACAACATGTTCCCTAATGAACAATTGTTTAAACTCTCCCACTTACCTTGATTTGCCGATATTGCCAATTATCTTGGCATAGGTTTCATGCCAACACATTAGACTACACAAGAAAAGAAAAAATTCTTCACCAAGGTACGTAAATTTTTCTGGGATGATTCGTATTTGTTCAAAATTTTTCAAACCAAATTCTAAGGAGATGTGTACCAAACAATGAACACCAAAGTGTCATCTCCTTCTGTCATTCTCAGGCCTATGGTGGTCACTTTTCTACCAAAAAGACCACAGCCAAAATTCTGCAGTGTGGCTTTTATTGGCCCACTATGTTCAAGGACACTCATGAGTTTTACAAAGCTTGTGAGTGTTATAAAAAATTGGGAGCATTGTCCCGTCGAAGTATGATGCCTTTAAATCCAATTCGTATCATTAAAGCATTTGATTATTGGGGCATCGATTTCATGGGACCATTCCCCCAATTCTTTGAAAATTTGTATATTTTACTAGCTGTAGACTGTCACTAAATGGGTCAAAGCAATCCCGTGTTGAAATAATGATCATCAAAGGGTCATTAAATTCCTAAAAGAAAACATCCTTTCCCGGTTCGGAATACCTCGGACCATCATTAGTGATGGAGGCTCATATTTCTGTAATAGACCATTTGCAAATTTAATGAAGAAATATGGCATCTCTCATAAGGTGGGCACTCCATACCACCCACAAATAAGTGGGCAAGCTGAGATTTCCAATAGAAAAATTAAACACATTTTGGAAAAGACGGTTTACCCGATCGCAAAGATTGGTCAATCCTCTTGACCGATGCCTTATGGGCTTACCGTACATCCTTTAAGACCCCTATGGAATGTCTCCCTTTAGACTCGTCTATGGGAAGGCTTGACACTTATTTGTGGAATTGGAACATAGAGCCTACTGGGCTATCAAAAACCTAAATTTTAACCTGGACAATGCTGGCTTGCTGCACAAACTTAGTTAAATGAACTCGAGGAAATCCAGAATGATGCACACGAGAATTTGAGAATTTACAAGGACAGGATAAATTTATTCCATGACAAGAACATCCTTCGAAATTCATTCTTAACTAGTCAAAAAGTCTTTTTGTATAATTCTCAATTACGTCTTTTTTCGAGTAAACTCTAATCTTGTTGGACTAACCCCTTCACTGTTACTAATGTCTATACTCATAGGGCCGTTAAGATAAAGAATCCAACAAATGACAATGTTTTTAAAGTGATTGGACATCGTTTAAAGCCGTTTGTTGAGAAATTTGATTCAGAGGACATGTCCATACCTCTGATTGATCCAGTTTATCAAGATTGACCTCCTAGTCTGATGGAGGTATAGTTAGGTTTATTTCTTTCATAAAATTTAGGATTAGGATAGTTTTCTTTCAGTTATCTAGGTTTTTTGTTAACCCATCTTTATGTTAAGATCCTTGGAAATAATGGAAATTTTCTTCTCCAGGTACTATCTCTCCATCACTAACTCTATTTCCTTTTGTTACCTCATATGCATTGCATGCTTATTTCTTTTACATTAAGGACAATGTAGATTTTAGGTTGGGGTGAGAATTAGGCAAAATAATTAGTGTTTTCTTAGTCGTTGAGCAAAAAGTTCATCGTTGAGCAAAAAGTTCAAAATTTTTCAAGTTTCAAGTTGAAATCTATTTAGAAAACAATTTTTTTTGTACTTAAAATTGTTTTCAGTATGATGATAAGATCGAGACTGAATTTTGAATTGTTGGAGTTTGATCAACCAAGTAACCTATCACTTATAGTTCTTGCATTCAATTAATTATGAAGAAGTTTGAATATCATGTTAATCTAATTCACAAGCCACATCAAATCACTTTATATGAATTGTACTAGAATCTCTAATCGTTAGCATGGAATCATTGATAGATGTTGAGAATTGAGTCTGGAGAATTCTATCTAACTTAAAAGATGAAAAGAACTAGTTAAAAAATAGTGAGATTGACAAAAAGGTCATGAAAAATCTAAAAAGAATTAAAAGGAATGCAAAATCTAAAAAGAATGTATAAAAATGACAGTCGATATAAAATCAAAAAACTGGAAAAAGAAAGAAAAGGGAATAAGTTCAAAATCAGTACTTGATTATTCAATAAATCTTGATATGGTGAGCATGGCTGACATTATGAAATATTAGTACTCTTATGAGAAGTAAGTTGATTTTCACTGAGCACATTGAAAAAAAGTTGATATATGAACTTATGCTTTGATGTAATTGATACAGAATTTATTTGATTGATTGCTTATGGATTCAGCTCTAGGTTTTTAAAATCCCACTTTCTCATCTTAATTGTACTCAGTCATACTTGATTGCATGAAGGATTGATTTCTGAAAAAGGTTTGAACATTGAGAATTGACGTTCACTTCACGCATGTTTTGCCTGGGACTAGCAAAATGCTAGTTGGGGAGTGTGTTGAGTGTCAAATATTGCATGTTTTTCCCTATTTATATCTTGGTTTTATGAACATGATAATGTTTTATGCATGTTTATGTTGCAAGGTGAATCTAAGAGCTTGGATTGAAAAGAATGTTAAAAGCATGGATTTGATGCTCAAGAAACACTAAGGCAAGGAATGGATCTTTGAAGACCAAGATTGAAGATTTCAAGACCCCAAGATTCAAGAAAACCAAGTGGAGAAGGAAGTCAAAAGAACAAAGTACTGAAATTCACTTCACTATCTGTGTCATCGACCACAGTTCGATGACATCGAACACAGGTTGATGACATTGAATTTTTACATGAAAATCAAGTTGGTCGCTAGACAAATTAAAGACATTTCTCGATAGCTTGAGGAACTGTTCGATGACTCGAAGATCTGCTCAATGACATCAAATCCCTTTTGATGACATCAAAATTTATGAAGAATTTTGAAGCAACTCGCTGGACTATTTTGGACACATATTTGAGGACTTGAACGCAATTCTTTGGCATCAAAGGTTTATTCGATGATAAAAAGAGTTACGTAGTGCAAAAGGTAAAAATGCACGACTTCCGAATTCAAATCCCTTCGATGACATCGAAGGCATTACATAGAGTTATGCGAACTGCGTAAAATTGATTCGGTTTTTCAATTTTACACTGACAAGGCTAGAAATATGGGTTTCCTAAACACTTCTAGTGATATCTAGGATTTTGTGGAGCAGAGCAAAAGGGTGGAGCCGTCTCCCAAGAGTTTCTTCCCTTCTTCCTAGTTTTTAATGCTTTCTTTGAGGATTTTAGATCTAATCATGTCTATGGTTGGCTAAATCTCTTAGCTAGGGCTAAGAGGTGAAGCTTGTAGCGTGTTGGGATATTTTTCTTATTTTGATTCTTGTTCTTATTGAAATTTTTTCTATTTTAATTTGATATTTAAGGAATACTTTCAGTTTTTAATGGTTTGTTGTGACTCAAATTACAATAGATCTGTAATAGCTTTGAGTATCTTCTTTTCTTATTCTGATATTGTGGGATTGGTAAATCCTATTATTAGCCATCATCTCCAGGGCATGGTTCGATAATGGAATTCCTTCCAACTCTCACAATTCTCCTTCATTGAGAATTAGGTCAATGAAAGTTCAGATTTGATTTTATTGATATATTTTCCAATTTGATAGGATAAGACTCTATTTCTAATTGTGTTCCTTGAATCAAATAAGAAAACATTCTGATAGCTACAAGTGGATCCTTGGAACCCTAGTTCATGAAAAGGCCGAGCTCTAATTCCTAGAGGGGGGTGAATAGAACTATGCCAAATTAAAAAAATAAATGCAGAATACAAAGATAGATAGCACAATTAAATAATAAAATAGAACAAGTAAATAGCAACCTCAAAAGCACTAGTATTGAGAGGTTGATATAAACTGAGTTCTAAGGACAACCTAACACCAAAAACCAAAGGCTTATGGCAGGACAACCTTACTAGAACGTTTGTAAGTATCAAAAACTCAAACCAATAAAGAGACAAAGAGAATAAGCTAAGTTATTACAACATTCACCACAAGTGTATAAAGTAAATTATACCATTCACCACAAGTGCATAAAGTAAATTACAACATTCACACACATAAACAAATACAATCATCCACCACAATTCCAGGAATTATAGTAGATCATTTGTGAGTACAACAACTGTTAGCAAACAGCCACACAACTATTCCACTCCCAATATCCACACCCATGGGATATTGGCTTTCACTATGAAATAAGGTTTTCCAAGGTTCACCTTAAAACCTTCACAATTGTATCTTTGAAATGGGCTTACACAATTACAAAAATCCCATAATGAGTTTTTCCTGGCTAAATCTCACAAACCAAAAATACAGAAAATTGAAATACTTATCTAAAGATTCCGATGTAGCCTAGTAGAACCAATTCAATGTAGGCGTAGGTATTCAATGTCCAATCTCACAAATGAAAGGGTTCTAAGTGTAAATGATTTTTAAATTAAATCAACCTGGGGCTAGCTTGATTTGATTTTAATCGCAAAAGGGTAAATCACAATTCCCCTTTTTAATACAATAGAGTTGAATAGAGATCCCAAAATCAAATTCAAAAAGCTATATATAGAATCTAAAATGAATGAGTAACAGCTTCACAATTTGCAAGAACTTATCTCTCAAAGTGATGGCTTGATTAGGCTTGGAATGAATAAAAAAACTCTAAGATTCGTCCTCTATTTATAGGTAAAAATTATTTTCCCTCGACTGGTCTAAGGGTCAGTTTGACTGGTCGAAGCGCCAACCAATTTTCAAAATTTCTGGCACAATAAGATAAACCGGCCTGCTCGACTGGTCGAGTGGGACCAGAAAAGCTTGCTGGACTTTGAGTCAAGCACTTCACGACTGGTCAAGACTATTCACTCGACTGGTTGAGCAGTGTCCACGACTGGTCCAACCATAACCAAAAATTCCTGAAAATTCTCAACAAATCTTGGACTGGTCAAGAAACTTCTTAGACTGGTCGAGCCAGTGAACAAAGGCTAGGACTAGTCGAAGAAAATCCTATAACTTATACATTGACCCAAATTCAATATGCAATCAATATGACCTATCCTATGATCAATCTAGGGTCATTCATACCTTGATTGTGAGTTTGAAACATTGAAACATCAATTGCTTTCGATTAATTGAAGTACATGAAGCTTGTCTTTGAAGTCTTGAACTTGAGCTAGACTTAAGGTAGTGATCTTGAATTGTAGCTTGAGCTTCAAACTTTTATTCTTGTACTTGAGCTTGTAGTCTTAAACTTTGTCAACGTTCTTCAACTTGAATATGCAGAAAAGTTCAACGATGACTTGGACAACTTAAAATGCATGAAGATGATCTTTCTAACTTATCAACACACGATACAGATTCTAAATGGTTTGGCACAACAAAATTTAATAAATCCGGGTGCTGGATTTCCAATATAGCACTTATAGTTCCCACCTTTAAATTCACAAGTTTTAATTAAATAATTCACAATTACTCTTCCAATTATTCAGATTTAGTTTTAGATCTTCTTCTAATTCTGCTACTAGTTACTTTCAAAAATGTTCGAGATTAGTCCCTGTGGATTTGACCTCGGTCTCACCGAGATTATTACTACATCGCGACCCTACACTTGGGGTTGTGAACACTTTTTGCCTTATGGAATATCTTAAATATTGAGGAAATTTTGTCTAAGTGTTGTGAACATCAATTCTGTGATGATAAAAATGTGTGATTTGCATATGTTTCATTCTTGAGGATTGTTGATGCAGAAATCTGGTTAACCCCTTTCTGGACCTATTTACCTACACATGAAATAGACAAGGAAGACCCTGACTAGATAAGGGGACCCTCCAATGCCTAAGTTAGGGACAGGATCTGGGTCTTAGTTGAATATCGAGGGTTTTTGGGCTAAAGATAGTGTGTACCTCTCACCATTATAGATGCTCCTATTTATAGTTGAGGAGAGGCAGTGACGTAGATGAGATCTCCTTGTTAAGTAGGAGGATCCTCAAAAATCCCCAAAGAGGATCTCGGGATCACGATTATATCATGAATGAATGCCGTGATCTCCAGAGAGGATCTCAAGCCTATCTTTCCAAAATAAGGTCGGACCATCCGGAATTGGCGTATAGATATAATTGGATACCGTGCTTAATTAGACTGACCTCCCCTTGAGGTAGGACCAAGGAAATGGCTGCGCGTTGGAGACGTGTTGAGTATTGTCCAGGGACATGGGGGAGCTCATCCATGTATGCCAAACAAAGTGATGGCCTTCAATTTATAAACAAGGTCATTGTGATCCCAATTTCTGTAGTCTTTAACTTCTTCATGAGTCCTAATAGCTTCTTCCCATTGCTTTTACATGGGTTTGCACCGGTCTTCCAATCCAGAGAGAAGTAGGGGATCTGGGCCATGCCGACCTTGAGTGCCAACCTTGATGTGCCCACCTCAAGTACCGACCTAGGTTGTACCGACCTACCTGCTTAGTGGGGCGGTTGGGCTTCCTCAGGGTTTGTAGTACTTGTGTTATCGAACTCGATCTCATCCCTTAGATTTTGGAACTATTTGTTGAGTTGGATACTTGGGTTTCTGACTTGACATTTCTTTTGTGAGTGTCTATTTTCCCCATAACAATAAGCCCCCTGATCGGTAGAACAGGCTTGAGAAGTAGGTCGGACCTGGTCAGGTCGGATTATTATTGCTTTGGATGTCGGGTCGTCCCACTATTAATGTTAAATAGGGAAGTAGGTCTAAGTATTGAGGTGTATCAGTAATCATGGTACGATGCCATCGAGGTGGCGTGCCAAGGCTCAAGGTCACATGGGCTGTTAGGGCACCTTTTCGGCGCCAGGTGAATGAGGCATTGACGCGTGGCCTGACCTCAGTTGTGGAGTTGTGTGGTGAGTGGGAGCACGTCGTGTGTCAAAAATGGGAGAGTCGAGGAGCTGCTTTTCGACCATCATTGATTAGGAGCAATAAATGCTCATACACATGGTTCCCTTATAAAAGGGGATGCCCTAGTCATCGAGCGGGGTCATTTGCCTCCCTGCTTTGTCGAACTATTTCTTCTTCCTTGGTGTCAGGCGAATCCCGACGACTCCATCTCCAACGAGCATCACAGACGGCGCTACCCCTCAGTGAGCTCTGTTTCCATCTTCCCCTCCCTTCCCTTTTATTTTCTTTCTTTTCCTTCTCCATTTCCGACTTTCTTGGGCCCACAACCATGCTGAAAACTTCAGGCTCAGGGGAGGGGACCCTAGGTGGTGATGGCGGGGCAAAGAATCTACACCCTATGTCGAACCTGCCGTCGCCCCTAATGATGATGAGCGACGTCAATTTTTAGACGTCTCAGGCTTTTCGTGTGCTTGAACGGTACCTGGTGGAGCGACCCGGTGAGGCGGAAGAGGACTTCCCGAAAATGGAGGACTCGGAGGCCTTATCAAAGGAGGAAAAGAGGCATATGAGGTCCATTTTGAAGGAGGCTGATCTTGTGAGGATCAGGTCGAGGTACCATATCCTGGAGTCCGTGGTACTCCGAGCTCCTTCACAGGGCGAGCTTCCCAACAATCCCCCCGAAGGAGAGGTGGCCATTTACTAAGTCGCCCTCCAGTGCGGCCTCAGGCTCCCTCTCCAACGAATAGTGAGGCGAGTCCTTATGCATTTAGGGTTAGCTCTAGGATAGCTAATCCCTAATGCCTAGAGAGTGCTAGTAGGGTCATTCGTCCTTTGGTCCGAGCTTGACTAGCCCAAGCTAACCGTGGAGGAATTCCTTCACCTATACCAGGTGAAGTCTAACCCTCTCCACAAGGGCTGGTATTATTTTTCCTCCTGACGGGGGTCTAACAAGGCCATCTCACTGACATCCCGACCTCGAACAAAAAATGGAAGAATAACTGGTTTTGAGCGTCAGGAGAGTGGGAGACTCTAGGCATAGCCGGGTTGTGTTCGTGGGTCCTAACCTCCTTCACTAACCTAGGTCGGTACATCCGAACTTGGATTTTTATTATTTTCTTTCTTGTTTCACTTGGTCGCCATTCTTCTTCTAACTCGTGTTCCTTTTGGCAGTTCTCGCCAAGTACCCTACCGTGTTGGGTCCGGAAGCTCTCACTCGAATAGCTAGAGCGAGGTCGGTTGAAGCCGACTTGAGATCTTGGAGGGAGCTTCTTGCGCCCGAGCTCCTACTTAAATCATGTCTTGATTCAGCCTTGATAGGTATATTTTTCGACTTAGCATATTTTACGGATTCATCACTAACCTTTTCAGTTGTGCAGATATGCCAAAGGCAAGGTCATCGAAACGCAAGGCCGCACCCCCTCCTGTCGAGCTAGATCAGAAGAAGAAGAATCCAACATCTAAGAGTTAGGGGAAGGTTGGACCACCACCATCTGTAGCTCAAAGGGTGGTGGAGGATGTGCCGAGCTCGACTCCCAGCCCTACTGTTCTGGAGGTAGAGGAGACCACCTGGTGGGCTCCTCTTGCTGAGCCTTAGGATGCTGGGTGAACGGTCGTAAAGACGACTGAACTCCCGATGCCTCAGGTAGGGGGCTCATCCAGCAACCACGATGGGGAGGATTAGAGCCTCTCAGGTCATTCCGGCGAGCACTGGAGAGCCTCTTGCCCTGGGCAGATCGGTAAATTTTTTATGCCGACTTTGCCGGCACGATGGACACCTCGGTGGAAGGGATTCTACTCCAACTGTTGAGGCTCTTCCTCAAGGTGAGTTCCCTCTTACTTGAGTAGGTTATGTTTTTCCTGAGCTTGATCTAACTTTCACTGTCTTCTTTCTTTTTTTAGTACACCCTGCCCCGCTCAACATACATCGCGAGGTGTCGCGTCTCCATGAGGAGTTAAAGTGGCAGTGGCAGCACTACTGCACATGGGTGTCGAGGCCAAGCAGTCCATTGTTAAAGCTGGGTGACTCCGCGAGGAGGTCGAACAACTTTAGGCTGCCTAGAAAGCTCAGGCGAAGACTTTGGCGACCGAGTTAGAGGCGTCAAAGAAGCTGCTCTCCCAAGCCTTGGAGAGAGAGGCCCAGTAAAAGACGGACCTAATCGTGTTGAGGTGCACCTTCGACATTAAGGTCGAGGAGATCGAGGTAGCGGCCATATTGGGGTTCAAGTCCTCCAAGGAGTATATGGAGGATCGGGACCTGTATGGGGTCGTGTATGAGAAGTGTCTTGAGGGAGACCATCCTGAGTTCGACCTCTCGGCTTATGAGGATGTCAACTCAAATCTCGAGGTGCCTCCAGAAGAATCGCTTTCCGAGCAGCCCCCTGCGGCCTAATGGCCCTTTTCTTTTCTTTTTTTTTCTTTGCTGAAAAATTACTTTTTTATCCTAGATGTAATGTGCTCCTCGGAGCTTTATTAATATAAAGATAATTTTTTGCCATCCTGTTTGCTTGGGTGATTTTTCTAAGTAAGAAGGTCGATTTAACCTTTTTAAGGTCACGACGTCCAAGTAGTTTTCCATAGGTCAGATACGCGAATCGCGTAACTTGAGTAATGTCAACACTAAAGGGTCCGACCTCATCTTGAAGGGTTGGTTGATTAATTAGGGTCGTTCTTCCCATTTATTGTGGGAAGCCCTTAGTAGACTTAGTAAATGGTCCGTTCGTAGATATCGAAGTAAAGGGAAAAATTATCCCGACCTAGAGATTTTATTGATATCAAAGTAGGAAGCAAATTTTTCATGTAGGAGAGTAAATTTCACGCTCAGGGCCAGTCGGCCCCTATGCATAGTAGATTTTTAGATGCTCGACATTCCATGGGTGCGGTAAGAGTTGACCTTCTAAGTCCTCAAGTCAATACGATCCTGGTTGGATCGTACTTATCACCACGTAGGGTCCTTCCCAATTTGGTCTTAAAGTTCCCGAACCAGGTTCCTTGGTGTTGTAGAAGGTTCTCTAGAGGATTAGGTCCCCAGCTCAGAATGCTCTCGTTTTAACCCTAAAATTGTAGAAATGGGCGATCTGGTGTTGTCGAATCGCGACCTTGACCCGCGCTTGTTCCCTTCTTTCCTCGATGAGGTCAAGATCCAGTGACATTAGTTCAGCATTCTGCTCTTCGTCGTAGTAATGGGTTCGAGTAGTCTGGAGTCTGATCTCAACTGGGATAATAGCTTCTGCACTGAAAGCTAAGGAAAAAGGAGTTTTTCCTGTGGTTGTTCGGGCAGCAGTTCGGTATGCCCAAAGGATGTGAGGGTGCTCTTTGTTCCATGACCCTTTGGCTTTTTCAAGCTTTGTCCGGAGGTGATTCTTGATAATCTTGTTAACTACTTCGACCTATCCATTGGCTTGCGGGTGTTGAGGTGACAAGAAGACGTTTCAGATCATGAGGTTCTCGCACATGCTTCGGAACTGTTTATTGTTGAATTGTTTCTCGTTATCTGAAATGATCGTATGTGGGATCCCTTACCTGCATATGATGTTCTTCCAAATGAAATCCATAATCTTCTGCTCGGTGATCTTAGCAGGGGGCTCGGCCTTCGCCCATTTAGTGAAATAGTCGATCGCGACAACTGTGAACTGAGTTTTCCCTTTATCAGTTGGTAGGGGGTTGATGATGTCGATCCCCATTGGGCAAATGGCCATGGTCCGGTCATAGGAGTCTATTGCGCGGGGGCCTGCCAGGGTATTACTACAAACCATTGGCATTTGTCGCATTTCCCAACATGTTGTCGAGCGTCCGCCTGAATGGTCGGCCAAAAGTATCCCTGTCAGATGACCATGTGGGCAAGGGCTTGGCCACCAGAGTGATTTTCGCAAATGCCTTAGTGGATCTCTTTTAGAACATACTTGGCTTCCTTATATCGGAGGCACCTGAGATAGGGGAGGAAGAATCCATTTTTGTACAAGATGTCCCCAACCATGGTGTAACAAGTGGCTCTGGCTCGGAGCCTGTGTACCTCTTGTTAGTCCTCAGGCAACTTTCCCTCCTTGTGTAATCAATTATTAGATCCATCCAGGTCGACTTTGAGTTTATTAGGAGGACTGTGGTCAAGATCATCTTGTTGACGCTTGGTTCGGTGAGGAACTTGATTGGGATATATCTTGGCATATCGTCTTCAGCTGCGGTGGCCAATTTGGCCAACATGTCTACTTTAGAAATTTTCGCTCTAGGGATCAGGCTGATGCTGCACTTCGGGAACTTGTCGATCAGCTCTCGGGCTTTTTACAGGTAAGCCTTCATTTATTCCTTTTTGGCCTGTACTCGTTCGCTATTTGGTTAACGACGAGTTGTGAGTCGTTGTGAACTTTCAGAGGTAGGGCTCCCATGGCAGCTGCCAACCTAAGCCCGACTAGTAGCGCTTCATACTCTGCTGCATTGTTCGATGCCTGAAATCAAAATCTTAAGGCATATTGTACACATGTCTACTTTGGGGCTTTCAAGACTATACTAACCCTGTTGCCTTTAGAATTGGATGAGCCATTAACATACAACGTCCACATCGGTTGGTCTGGGGCAGCCGCTTGATGCTCAATCCGGTGAACCCCATGCTAAAACTGGACGCCAGCTTGGCATGACCCATCTCGGGAGGAGCCAGCTCGGCAATGAAATCAGCCATTGCTCGTCCTTTTATTGTTGTTCGGGGTTAATATTTAATGTCAAACTCCCTAAGGTCGATCACCCACTCATTAGTCTCCCTGAGACCTCGGGCTTCAGTAACACTTGGCAGAGAGGTTGATTGGTTGGAACAATGATGGTATAAGCTTGGAAGTACGACCGTAAGCACTATGATGAAACAACAAGGGCCAGTGCTATCTTTTCTATGTCCGGGTACCTGGTCTCGGTAGAGACCAGGGCCTTGCTGACGTAATACACTGGGATCTTTTTCCCTTCCTGTTCTCTGATCAAAGCTAAGCTGACTATTGCTATTGAAACAGCCAGGTATAGCAGCAATGGTTGTCCTTGTTCTGGTTTCGAGAGTAATGGTGGTGACCCCAGGTATTGCTTGAGTTACTAAAAGGCGAGCTCACACTCTTTCGTCCATTCCATCTTCTGCTTCCCTTTCAATTTCTTAAAGAAGGGAAGACATTTGTCTGTAGCTCGAGATACGAAATGGTTCAGCGTGGCTACTCTTCCTGTAAGGCATTGGACTTTTTTCATTTCCTAGGCGAGCTCATGTTGAGCAGGGCTCAAATTTTATTGGGGTTCACCTCGATTCCCCTCTAGTTAACCAAGAATTCGAGGAACTTACTAGAGTTGATATCGAAGGCACACTTGCTTAGATTCAATTTCATTTGGTATTCCTGAAGGATCAGGAACATCTTTTCAAGGTCAGATATGTGGTCTGTAGCTTTAACACTTTTGATGAGCCTTTGGTACGTGGCTCCAGCATTCTTCAGTCCAAAAGGCATGACCTTGTAGCAATAGAGCTCTTTGTCGGTAACAAAGGTCGTCTTCTGCTTATCATATGGGTGCATTGCAATTTGGTTGTAACCTGAATAGGTGTCCACGAAGCTCAGCAGCTCATGCCCATCCATACTATCAACGAGTTGGTCGATCCTGGGTAAAGGGAAGCTATCTTTAGGGCAGGCTTTGTTCAGGTCAATGTAATCAACACAAACCCACCACTTTCCACTGGACTTTTTGACCAAAACTATGTTGGCTATCTAGTCTAGATAGTAATCTCTTCGATGAAGTCAGCTTTGAGAAGTTTCTCGACTTCTTCTCCGATTATGGCATACTATTCAGGTTCTAGCACTCTTTGCTTCTATCGGATTGGCTGATGGTCGGGGTCAACATTCAACTGGTGGACCATGACCTTTGGGCTGATGCTGGGCATATCCTGGTAAGACCATGCAAAAACGTTGGTGTATCGATGGAGGAGGTCCATGATTTCGTCTCGTAATGGCGGCGTCAGAGACGACCCGATCTGCATTGTTCGAGTCGGATCTAAGTCATCGAGCAGGAGGGATACAAGGTCCTCCATAGGACATCCTCTCTTGGTTGATTCTTCTTGGGGATCGATGGAGGTGATCGCCATCGTTTGCTATTAGGTTCGTAATGCCATGGTATAGCATTATCGAGCTTCATATTGGTCTCCCCCGACCAGTCCAGCACCGTGCTCGGTGGGAAATTTCATTGCAAGATGGTATGTTGACACAATGGCCCACAGAGCGTTGAGCGATCGTCCAAGAATGACATTGTAGATGGACGGGCAGTCAACCACTTGGAAATAGATCATGGTGGTTATCTGGTTTTGTCCATCCCTAGCTGTGACTGGGGGCTGGATTGATCCTTCCGGTGTGACCTTGTCTCCTGCGAACCCAAGCAAAGGAGTTCTGACGGTCCAGAGTCGAGGTCGTCTTATCCCATTTTATCGAACTCTTTGGCGAAGAGGATATCATCTGAGTTCCCGGTATCCACCAAAATTCAAAACACTTTTCGGTTAGCTATAGTCATAGTGACCACAAGTGCATCGTCATGGGGATGATGGACTCCTCGAGCATCTTCTTCAGTGAAGGTTAGATCACATGATGTCACCTTCTACTCTTTCGGGGGTCTGCTGGTGATGAGGACTTGATGCTCTGAGTTGGAGTGGCCTATACTTCTAGCATTGGCTCTCTGAGCTCGGTTCAAGTCATCTCCTCCAACCGTCTCACCGAAGATGGTGCGGATTTCTCCAGTCAGCTCATTGTTGATGGGTTGCTCGGTCTTTGAATTAGCTTGTTCCTCTCTTGTTGACATATTCTCAAAGGTGCCCCTTGTGGATGAGTTCTTCGATCTCTTCCTTAAGTTCAAAACAGTCACTGGTCGAGTGGTCGTGGTGTCATTGGAAATGGTAGTATTTTCATTTGTCTTGCCTATCACTATTGGATTTCATCTTGTTCGGCCACTTGAGGATCCATTTATCTTAGACCTCCATGAGGACTTGCTCGGGCGTCCTGTTGAGAGGAGTGTATGAGCTGAATTTTCTATCGAGCCACCTGCTCGGGCGTTGATTCCTTTGCTGGCACATCTTCTTTCCTCCTTTTGTTTTCATTGGCCAGACTGGGTTCCTCCTTGGGTCGGTTTTCCTTGGTCGAGCTCCCTTTGCTCCAATTAGCCCTCTGTAAGGTGGCAACTTCCTTAGCGTTGGAGTACTTCTGAGCTTTGTTGAGGAGCTCAGCCATTGTCATCAGAGGGATTTTTTCAGAGAAAAGAGGAATCTTCCTTCCCTAAGTCCTCCCATTAGGGCAGTCAGGGCAAGTCCTCAGAATGCTTTTACGCCTGCATCGTTTCTAGGTTGAAATGCTTGATGTAATTTTCAGTAGCTCGCCTTCTTTCTGAACGACATCAAGGAGATGGAAGCAGGTTTAAGGCTTTCATTTCCCCCAATGAAGTTGGTGACGAAGGCTTTGCTGAGCTACACGAAAGAGTCGATTGAGTGTGACTTCAGTTGTTGAAACCACTTCTGGGCTGCTTCTGCTAGGGTTAATGAAAACGCACTACACATGGTAGCGATTGACGTGCCCTATAATTCCATCCAAGCCCTATAGGATTCCAAATGTTAGGTCGGGTTGGCAGTTCCGGTGTACGGGGTGATCTGAGGCATACGAAACCTCAGTCGAATCTGCGCGCGCATAATATCAACTGTAAACGGAGGCTCGAACTCTTCCAAAAATTGCCTCCATTGAGGTCGGAGTGTTCACATGATAGGCCTACTGTATGTTGCCGATCTGCCTTCACAAGTCATTCAGTTCGACTTACCAGGGGTCGCCGCTTTCGGCCATAGCCTCAACAACTACCTTGGGAGCCTTATCGCGCTTCTTCCTATCCAAATCATGACAGAGGTCGAAGACGGCAAGTGTTGCAGTGCTAGAGATGTGAGAAGGTGTCAGCCTTGACGTTCTGAGTTGCTGGCTTCTATGAGAGGCAGCGGGTGCGTCAAAAGGTTCAGGGGGCTCTTGGACCACTAGTCTCATTGCCTGCTCGACCCCTTGCGCGAATCGAGGATGAAGTTGTTCCAACAACTGCTTCATAGAATTCATGTTATTGTTCAACACTTCGACTTGTTGTTCAAGGGAGACCAACAATCCTCCCCGATTACGGGATCATTGCACCAGTCCTGCAGGCACGGAATTAGCCTACAGCTGGGAAGTGGAGTCCCGATGGCTAGTAGACTGATCTGGCGGTGCAAGGTCGGGCGCAACAGAGGAGGCCTGGGGGGCCTTCTTCTCTTTCGCCATTGTTGAACTGATAATGAGATGAGAGCGGCTTTCAATGCCGATTCCCATAGATGGTGCCAAACTGTTGATACATAAATCTGGTTAGCCCCTTTCTGGACCTGTTTACTTATACAAGGAATGGACAAGGAAGACCCTGGCTAGAGCAGGGGACCCTCCGATGCCTAAGTCAGGGACATGATCTGAGTCTTAGTTGAATATCGAGGGTTTTGGGGCTAAAGATAGTGCGTACCTCTCACCATTATAGATGCTCTTATTTATAGTTGAGGAGAGGCGGTGACTAGATGAGATCTCCTTATTAAGTAAGAAGATCCCCAGAAATCCTCGGAGAGGATCTCGGGATCACGATTATATCATAGATGAATCCTGTGATCTGCAGAGAGGATCTCGAACCTATCTTCCCTAGATAAGGTCAAACCATCCGGAATTGGCATATAGATGTAATTAGAGACCGAGCTTAATTGGATCGACCTCCCCTTGAGGTCGGACCAAGGAAATGGCTGTGTGCTGGAGATGTGTTGAGTATTGTCCGAGGACATGAGGGAACTCGTCCACGTATGCCGAACAAAGTGATGGCCTTCCATTTATAAAGAAGGTCTTTGTGATGTGCAATTTCTGTAGCATTTAACTTCTTTATGAGTCCTGATAGCCTCTTCCCATTGCTTATACATGGGTTTGCACCGGTCTTCCAATCCAGAGTCCAGAGAGAAGTAGGGGATCTGGGTCGTGCCGACCTTGAGTGTCAACCTAGGTCGTACCAACATACTTGCTTAGTCGGGCAGCTGGGCTTACTCAGGGTTTGTAGTACTTGCGCCATCGAACTTGATCTCCTCCCTTTGGTTTTGGAACCGTTTATTTGAGTTGGATACTTGAGTTTCTGACCTGACCTTTCTTTTGTGAGTCGGTCTATTTTCCCCATAATAAGGATCATGAGGTTATTGGTGATTCCCCATAATAAGGATCATGAGGTTATTGGTGATTGGTTTAGATCACATGATTAAGTGCATTTTGAATTGGACAAAAGTGGAATGTTTTGCCCAATTTATATGGCTCTGTGTTGTGGTGAATCTATGCATGTGACAATGTCAATTGCCATACGGCTACATTTGTTTATGGACTTCCATGAGAGGTTGTATATACTCCCATCCTTCTCACATGGTCTACAATATTAAAGAGATTAGATGGTCATACATAGCATGAGTATTCAAGTTCAAGTTTGATCGACTTTTTACACAAGCTTGTTGTTTTCCTTGCAAGGCCAATGTGTTGAATTGATGACCATTGGTTCCTATGTGGACATATGTTAATTCCATATAACTAACATGCTGCTATATCTCTTAAATCACTTTTTGACATCTCAAATATACTTTGCAGTTTGCTATAACTTATGACGGTATGTCTTAATCATTATTGACATTGAAAATCTGCAGTGCAGGCTACGCTAATCATCATAGGTTAGCCTGAGGTAATCCATGCTCATCTACAAGCCAGTGCGGATTCGTCATATGCGACTAACCAATGTCAGCGCAACACCCTTCTGTACATTCCGTGCCGACATGCCACTGCAAGTTCTCTATCATCCAACCCAAAGGTAGCATCCGCCTGTCCAAGGACAATACAACATCCATCTCCGCAACGGGATCTTATCCCATTCAAATGGCCAAGGTCAGTGCGGATCAGAGTCTCGCACTGACAGAAAAGCACTCCTGAGTCATTCAATGGTAGCAAGAAGTGTTTATATTGAATGATTTTTTAGGCAGAAAGTAACAGTGTAACCTCCTCAAGGGCATAGATAGCAGTCTCCCTCCACGTTTGGATCTTCATTTCTACACTTCATGGTATTCAGCTCTTGTGACTGCCCAAGAACTCCCTGGATCCTTCTCACGTAGAGGCATGGGACAAGGTGAGAATAAGAGTTTTTAAGGACTTCTTATGAATCATGGCTTCACACTAGCTTTGAACCCTAGCAATAACTTTCCATCATAATCTAGTATGTGCATTTGGTGCTTGAAATATTGATATCGCACTAAGTACCACACCATTGGGATACAGATACAAATCTATTATAAAATGGGATGTATCGGTTGTATCGCATAATGTATTGTTGTTGTTGGAAACATGGAAACACATTGGGAAATTGGTTAGATTTTTCAATGAAACTTCAATGATTGTTACAAAGGACATCAATAAACACTTAAAATAAAATAAAATAAAATAAAAAAACCAAGTGCACATTACATGTTTCCTTTATATGAGGTCTTGATTTATGCACTCTCTAATTGAATTGATGCATGTATATTCAAAGTCTATTCATATAATTTATAAAGGTAAAAAGACGTGAAAACACAAGCAATATATTCAAAAGCAAAAGAAGAATCACTAGATCAGGTTACATATTTGATTTTATGTTTGGAGACAGTTTGCAACCAATTTGTAAGAAATTGAAAAAAAAAAAAAAAAAAAAAAAAAAAAAATCCAAATTTTCACAACTCAGCCCATCTCCTCCAAATCTCGAAATCAAAGCTCCCAATCCATGATTTTTCGTGTTTTGAAAATCATAAATTTATAACAATTGGACACTAATTTAATATAATTTAGAAGAAAAAAGAAAAAAAAATGTTAAAAATCATGAATTTGTAACAATTTAATACTAATTTAACATGATTTACAGGAAAAAAGATAAAAAATTAAAAATGCTCATCAGATCGAACATGTCCCATTACTTGTGTGTTTCATATCACACACGTAGAATACAAGATATATTGCAAGAGATATATCGGCTATACTTAAAACACTGTGCATTGAACCTCAAATCATTTTGACATTAAAAAAAATAATAATAATAAAATACATGAACGGGGGTGCAAATTGTGAAGCTCAGGAACTGCTCATTGTCATAGCCAACAATATCATACCAATCTCTCTCTCTCTCTCACTTAAAAAGGTACTACGTCCCCTAGACTGGTCTGCAATCCGCACTCAATTCTAACAGCAGCTAGGAGTCGAGGTGAAACTGCAGTCTCTTGACTTTTCCTTGTTTCTCTTTCATCCTTCTTTTCCTTCTTAGAAGCAACACCATGTTCCTCTCCCCACCCTCTGTAGAGTATTACTTTGTTGGGCTCCTGCGATACTAGCACTGCACCAGTCGCTTGCTGGAAAGATAAAAAGTAAAATGGAAAATAAAGCAGAAAGATTGAGTATTATACAACTCTTGATCCGAGGAAATATGTGGTATGTTAAGATTTCAATTTGTACAAATGGGGACATGATCCAGTGATCCAAACCATTGATATGGTTGGGCCTCAGTGTGATAGGCCATACAACAAAAATCTCCCGTGTTGGCCAAAGTTAGAAGTTTTAAGGAATAAAATAGTAACAGTCAACATACAGCTGAAGAAAGGCCATATCTCTAGTACCCACCTCTAGCTCAAAAACCACCTCCTGGACAGAAGTACCCTTGGCTCTGCCCTTGACATTCACAATCGCCAGAGGATTCCTCTGAAAGTGCATCTTAATTGCTTTGGCAACACCAGTAATTGCATTACTCTTCCCTGATCACAACAGTAACAGGTAAAAAAAAAAACAATTATATCTCACGGGTCATAGAACTGGAAAATTAGGGGTTTTTTTTTTTTTTTTTTTTTCCATCTTCCATGTAATTGCACATACTTATGTAAATCTTCAATAGATAAAGACAGTAACTACAGTGAAATTCTCGACAGTTCCCAAAAATAAAACTTGGCCATGTTACCAAATGCTTCAGAACCTGACAACTGAGAGAATCAGGTGCATAAACCTTTGAGAAACAATCCCACCCAAATGTTTGTACCATAAAACTTAACCTAAAAGAGTACAAATACATGTACAACCCCTCCATATGTATTCCAGGCCACACTCAGACTTGACTATTTTGGCCCGTCACAGGCCTGGGCCAGTTTTGGGCATACGTTGAAGAATATAGGACGGGCTTAAATAAAGCTTGGCCCAGCCCTAACCCGGCCCGTTGACACTCCTAATTCCTGTAATGACATAAGCAACATCCATGCTCAAAATGCATCAGACACAGAAATCTTTGAAATGAAGAAGTTTTAAAGTCAGAAATTTCCAGTAACCATTAAAACAGTGTGATAATCATGTTTTGAAAAAAAACTAACACCTGCATGACAATGGGTTATAAAGATCGGGGTTACCAATGGCAAGCACAGGGCGCTTTTTCATCTTGAGGGCCTGCTTTCGTAAGACAAGCCTATCTCGATTGGAAAGAGGTGCAGTCATGAAAGGGATTTCAACATCAGATCCCTCCATCTTATCTTTGTGAACAGATGACGGAGGTTTGTATACAGATGATTCAAGTGACAACTCCCTTGACCCATCCCTAGAGACGTAAGTTTCAACTTCAGCTGCAGAATGTTCAATCATATCCTGTGGCTGCAAAATCAGTATCAAATACCATGTAACAAACTATAACAAAAACAATGAATTGTAAGAAACTATTTTTAGGAAAAATGATAGTAAAGGCATTTCAAAAGGCAATTTTCTAGCACAAAAAATAAATAAATTCAGAGTGCAGTGAGTCTAGGTCAGATCATCCAGAACAGGTTTGGATGACGATGACTCAAGCTCAGGATGTTCAGCCTCAGCAAACTCATATTGATGCCTGGAAAAGGAAGAGATTGACTTAACCTGTAAAAACAAGAATAGGATGACAATTCAATATAGAAAACTCAAGATCATGTGGAAAAGGAACTCACTACTAATCCTGTTACAACAAAAAGCATGAACAATGTTATCTGAATCATACGATTCATGATTCAGATCGTATCAATAGGGTGTATGATATGAATCGTACACCCAAATCACATTCCAATCTGAATCGTAAGAATTGACTGTGAATGGTATGATTATAGTAGTGAATGATACAGTTCGTATGAATCATACAATTGCGATTAGTGTTCCACCTTAAGGCGCTGGAAAGGGGAAAAAAAAAGTGAAAAGCCTTTAAACCCTCCCCCCCCCCCCCCCAAAGTGCCCCATTAAAAAGGGTTTTGGAGTTTTTGGGGCCTAAAAAACCTAGAAGTTATTCAATATATCTTTCTCGTAGGTCAATGGAATCAAATGCCGCTTTCTCCATTAAGATTCTACATCAAAATAGGTTAAAAAATACTTATATAATCTGTTCTCTTTCCATTTTTCCCTTTTTAGGCTGAATAAGTTGAAAATATTCAATATTTATGCCCTTTTCATATTATTTTTTGTTCTCTTTTTTATGTTTTCTGTTTACTTTAAGATTCTTTTCAATCTTAAATATTTATATGCTTATTTTTAGGCTAAATAATTGCTTTTTTACTAATTGGTGGGGTTGTGTTGATTGTTGTTGAAGTTGGTGAAGAAGTCCACGTGATGGGGACATCATGCGCACATGCGCACTCACACCACTACCCCTACGCACGTACATATGCAGAAGGAGGACCCCACCATCGATCCGGCTCGATGACGATGTCCAGAGAGGGTCTCCTAGGTAGAAGACAAGTTTTGGTTCAAAAAAAGTGGGCCCGATAGTCAAGAAAAGCCCATCATGGGATCTCATGATCGTGGCCTACTCGTCGGATTGATTTTATATTTTAGGTTTTGCTTATTGTTATTATTTAGAACATCGTGAACGCTTTAGATTTCTCTGTTTGATTTTTATTTTAGTTCACTTCATCGCCAAGTAATAGGTTGCGCACATAGTGCGAGTTTTTGGGGTATAGGGTTTTCTTATAAATAGGCACCCCTCGTAGTTTTTTTCATTGATTGAAGATTAATAAAATTCTACGTTTTCCTACTTTCTGAGTTGTGAAGCCTAATTGGGTGCGAAGCCCTCCCTTCATCGAAGGTTTAACTAGCGTGATGCGAAGCCACATCTATCCCGATTCGCCCCCATCCATCGCCATCTCTAATACCCATCTTCTACCATCCATTCTTCTCATCTCACTCCATCATCTACACTTCGAATCAATCATCTATTGCAGCAATTCTCCTCCCCACAGCAGAATTTCAGAATCTAGCCTAACAGGAGGGCTGAAACTTCGGCGGAGCACCACGCACAAACCGTATATCGGATCAAGCTGAGATTTAAGGGTTTTGGAGTCCATCATTGGCCGATCAAGGCCAAGGTGGCCTTTTTCTGAACAGTAGGCCCCACACACGTGCGGTCGAGATCACACGCATGTGCGTCTGGGCCATTGTTGTCCACGCGTGCGGTACTTTTCTGGTTCGTGTCTCTCCTCTCTTTCACTCCAAATATCCAATTTTATGCCCCTTTTCTTACCCTAGGGTTCCTTGATTTGAAATTGGTGAATCCCTTGGATTAGGAACTGATTACTATGCATGTGTGGATGATTATTTCTTATCTTTGAGTATCGTTTGGTTCATAATTTTTATTGATCCAACCCTATCATGTGTATGCCTAGGCCCGCATAGATTCCCCTTAATTGAATGTTTGGACTTTCATGTGGGATATGGAATTTGTGTAATTGTTTCTGAACTAATGTGATCTTAAGCCTGAAATCTCGCATATCATATTTAATTTTCATGTCCTGCATCAAATTTGGTATCAGAGCCTAGGGTTCTTGTAGGGGAATTCATTACATGTTTACGGTTTGGTTGTTTATGTCCATTACGCATCAATTCTCATCATATAAGGTTGTTTAGAGGTCCATAAACCCTAACATAAGCTGCTGAAATTTTCTGTTATCCCCTTATTTGAATTATTTTAGAAATTAACTTAGTTTTCTATTTCTAGGTTTAGAAACTTTCCTTTTCTGTTTTTTAGAAACTTTCTTAATCTGTTTTTAGAAACTAATTTCCTTTCCTTTTTCTTTTTTAGAAACTAGTTTACTTTCCTTTTTCTTTTTTAGAAACTAACTTACTTTCTATTTTTAGAAACTTTTCTTTTTCTTTTTCTTTAGAAACTAGGTTGTTTTTTTTGGAAACTTTCCTAATTTGTTTTTCTTAGAAACTTTCCTTTTTTGTTTTTAGAAACTAGGTTATTTCTTTTAAAAATTTAATTAAAAAAAAAAAATCTTATATTTTGACAACTATATTGTTGAATTTTGGTTGGCACCCTACACTAAACATGGAACAATTGCAAGAGTCACTAAACAAGCTGTCCTAAAAGTTAGAGTTTATGATTAAGTGCTTGGAAATGGACCAATACTTAGAACAACTTGATGTGCGCATTACCCGACTAAAGACCATCGCCAGGACAAACCCCACCATTGGGGTAAATGTCCCATCTCAGGCAGGTCGCTCGGTGGATAGACCAATGAATGCAGTTGGTGAAGGAATCATTTATGGGTGTGCACCCGTGCACCCACCCCATGAGAGACATTAAGACCACTATTTTAAGGGGTACGACGTGTGCGGCCTTGTGGCTGGAGAGAGTGCACCAGACGCTAGTGTAGAGTTACCCACTGAGGCCATTCCAATAATGGATGAGTTATGTAATGTCTTTCCTGATGATCTACCGAATGAGTCTCCCCCTAGGAGGGATATAGAGCACACCAGAACATGGGAGACCCTAATACCTACAGCCGAGTTTGCGTTTAATAGTTCTGTCGATAGGTCCACAGGCCTCAGTCCTTATAAAGTCGTTACTGTTTATAAACCTGAGAAACTTATTGATCTTGTCCCTATGTCACTGTCCCATAGGGTGTCAGAGCCTGCGGAGTCTTTTGCGCATCACATTCATTCATGGCATCAAGAAATCAGGCAGAAGATCACTACTAGTAATGAACATTACAAATTTTCTGCAAACCAACATAAACGTTTCAAAGAATTCAATATTGGGGACTCTTTGATAGTTCGCATCTGGTCCGAACAGTACCCTCCGGGGGCCGTTTGTAAGTTACACGCGCGTAGCGCTGGACCCTTCAAAATTATAAAACGAAACGGTCTCAATGTGTATGAGGTAGATCTTCTACCTTTCATGGGAATTAGTTTCACATCCGATGTGGAGGATTTAGTTACTTTTCAGGGGACCACTGATACTTTGTCAGGCCCTTCGTCCACCCATCCTAATTCCCCATATTTATCCCTTGAACCATGGCCTCTTCCCGACCCATTTTTCAAGCCTCTACCTCCCATACCTATTCTTCCTGACCTTTCTTCCCAGCCTCTACCTCCCATACCTACCCCTCCCGACCTATTTTTCTAACTTATACCTCCCATATCTATCCGTCCTGACCCATCTTCCCAGCTACTATGTCCCATACCTACCCCTTCCGACCCATTTTTCCAACCTCTACTTCCCATACGTACCCGTCCCGACCCATTTTCTCAACCTCTACCTGCCATACCTACCTGTCCTGACCTATCTTCCCAGCTACTACATCACATACATATCCTTCCCGACCTATTTTCTCAGCCTTTAACTCATATACCTACCCTTCCCACACCTAAAGAGGAAATAGAGGATATTCTGGACCATCAGATAATATCCACGTCGGCCGGCGAGTTTCAGAAGTACCTAGTTAAATGGAAGTCACGCCCAGCTTCAGACAGCACGTGGCTCACTGAGGAGGAGCTTCAGAGACTTGATCCTGACATCCTGGATCGGTTCAGGAATTTTATTTCGCTAGTGGCGAAATCTTCGCAGCCGGGGAGAATTGATGGAGACATCATGCGCACACGCGCACTCACACCACCACCCCTACACACGTACATACGCAGAAGGAGGACCCCACCATCGATCTGGCTCGATGACGACGTCCAGGGAGGGTCTCCTAGCTAGAAGACAAGTTTTGGTTCAAAAAAGTGGGCCCGATAGTCAAGAAAAGCCCATCATGGGATCTCATGATTGTGGCCCACTCGTCGGATTGATTTCATATTTTAGGTTTTGCTTATTGTTATTATTTAGAACATCGTGAATGCTTTAGATTTCTCTGTTTGGTTTTTATTTTAGTTTACTTCATCGCCAAGTAATAGGTTGCGCACATGGTGTGAGTTTTGGGGGTATAGGGTTTTCTTATAAATAGGCACCCCTTGTAGTTTTTTTCATTGATTGAAGATTAATAAAATTCTACGTTTTCCTACTCTCTGAGTTGTGAAGCATAATTGGGTGCGAAGCCCTCCCTTCATCGAAGGGTTAACTAGCGTGGTGCGAAGCCACATTTATCCCAATTCGCCCTCATCCATCACCATCTCTACTACCCATCCCTTCTTCTCATCTCACCCCATCATCTACACTTCGAATCAATCATCTATTGCAACAATTCTCCTCCCCACAACAGAATTTTAGAATCTGGCCCTACAGGAGGGCTAAAACTTCGGCGGAGCACCACACACAAACCGTACATCGGATCAGCTGAGATTTGAGAGTTTTGGAGTCCATCACTGGCCGATCAAGGCCAAGGTGGCTTTTTTCTGAATAGTGGGCCCACACACGTGCGGCCGAGATCACACGCATGTGTGTCTGGGCCATTGTTGTTGTCCACGCGTGCGGTACTTTTCTGGTTCGTCTCTCTTCTCTTTCACTCCGCTTTCACCCAAAATCCCTAAACCTAACCCTAAATTACTCAAATATCCAATTTTATGCCCCTTTTCTTACCCTAGGGTTCCTTAATTTGAAATTGGTGAATCCCTTGGATTAGGAACTGATTACTATGCATGTATGGATGATTATTTCTTATCTTTGAGTATCGTTTGGTTCATAATTTTTATTGATCCAGCCCTTTTATGTGTAGGCCTGGACCGGCATAGATTCCCCTTAATTGAATGTTTGGACTTTCAAGTGGGATATGGAATTTGTGTAATTGTTTCTGAACTAATGTGATCTTAAGCCTGAAATCTCGCATATCATATTTAATTTTCATGTCCTGTATCACCACGGCTAAGGATAATGATCCTGTGTGGGATTATTGCTTAAAGGTGGATGAAAACAATAACATTCACTTGAAATGCAATTTTTGTGGGTAAACTTAGTGGGGAGGTGTATTGAATGAAACATTACCTCACCCGAATAATGAAAAACATTGCAGCATACGTTCACAATTAGGTGACGATGTATTGAAGTAGAAGTTGGACAATAATTTTAGTGAAAAGAAACATCAACGAGAAGACATGTATAATGTTGGATAAGTTCCAACCATACAAGATGTGGACAAATTGGGTGACAGTGATAAAGGAAAAGGAAGCACATCTATGGATGACTTTGTTGGAACAAAGAATTGGGGAAAAGAAAAGCAATAAGCCACTCTAAATAGAATTTAGAAGAAAGGAGATAGAGATAATGTGTCTTGCTATTACTCGCTTCCTCTACGTGAATTCTATATCTTTCAATCTTATGAAGAGCCCCCTCTTTGCACCAATGATGGAAGCAGTTGCCGCATTCAGATTGGGGTTGAAGCTTCCAACTTATCATGAAGTAAGAAATAAGTTTTTGAAGTTGGGAGGTTGAGAATATAGAGAAGTCAATTACGATATAAAAGAAAGAATGGGCGAAAACAGGATGCACGATCATGTCAAACGGGTGGAAAGATGGAGTAAATTGGTCCATTAACATTTTTTTTTTTATTAATAGTCCGAGTGTTCGATTTTTGAAAAATTTGTTGATATATCCAGTATTTCCAACAATGTGAACAACTATTACCATTACTTAAGTCCATTATTAATGAGGTAAGCGACAAGAATGTTGTACAAGTTGTTACGAATAGCACATCTGTATATATAAAAGTGGGTCAAATGTCTCCACGTCCACCCATTGCATAAATCTTAATGCTTGCAGACATTGAAAAATTACAAGTTCATGTGGAGACCATGGCGAATGTAAGGGCTATAACGATCTACATTACAAGCATTGATGGGTCATGGATTTGATGAGAAAGCATACAAAAGGCAAGTTGACTACACCGATCATGACACGATTTGCTGTGTTACTTAATACTGAAGAGCATACATGAGAATCAGTTAACATACTAAGGTTAGTTGATTCGGATAAGAGGCCGGCCATGGGATCCATGGGATACATTATGAAGCAATGAATTGTGGGAAAGAGACTGTACCAAAGACTTGGGAGATACATTTATTTCTTTATGAAAAAAAATAAATAAATAAAAATAAAAAATTATGATAGTTTAAAGAAAATCATAAAGAAAATTACAATATGATTCATGATACAATACGATTTATCCCTGATTACAGTTCACAATACGATAACGATTATGACAACACTAGGCATGAGGATTAAAGACAACCATGTGTCCAAGAAAAGAATGGAAAGACCAAAAAACAAAAAAAAAAAACAAAAAACAAAAAAAAAATTCCATAGGCACTCAATTGTGGATAACACTTTACCTGCATATTGTGCACTTGAAATGTAGATTCGATTACATTTATTGAAGTTTTGGCATTCCCTTCACTGTCTCTAGAAGAGTCCACACGTTCAATGGAGTGCAAGGAACTTGCATCAACTTCAGGGTCTTCGTTGGCCTGAAGTGATCATGCCAAAAAGTAAATACACGATTCAAACATCCATAAACTTGCAACAAGTTATGGGAAGAATAAAAGAAAATATAATGATAGAAGGTATGACTGACGAAGTCAGGCCTCAAAATGACTTGTTTGACATGTTGATGAGGAGCAGGAGAACAATGGACTTGGCATCTCAGGGTGAAGCATTTTGAGTCACATGGGCCATCGTGTGACGTGAGCTAAAGCAATTTAGAGAACGATAATCAGAATTTATCCCCATCTTAGCCCATTCACCATGGAGAGGCAGTTTGACCATGCCACCCAAGACCCAAACCATTGTACTCATCCCCGAGGCAACATTCTCGCATTGCAAGAAACAGCTGGAACACAATGACGAGGCTATTTCATGGTGTATTTGGTCCATAAACGTTAGCGATGGGTAGAGAAACTCCATTTTCATGTTGTGTTATGGATATAGCTCCACTTCATATGGCTATAGGATGCATGACTCCTATGGCTACAAATGCTTTTTCAATATCATCTAACTCAGTTCTGGTTACGAGTATGCCTACAGACACAGACAGGGATATGTGTATGGACAGGTGTATCCAGGATACATATATAGGTTTTGAAGTCCATCCATAGCCATGCAGCCAATGCCATTAAGAGAGCCATGGTCATAGTTATGATGACTGATGACTGCTCAGTATTCACTGATGGAACATATTGGTGGACATTGCTGAGGATGAGTACCATAGATATGTTCGAGTCAATGACCTAGTATCATCAGCTCATGAGCTGGTCACAGTATTACAATTAAATGCAACAACAGTATTATAGTCACCCAGAATGGATAGGGACGACAACTTCGAGCTGCCTCGTACTCCATGTGATCTAAGACCAAGGTATATTCTTGGCTCTTTGTAGCATTTGGTTGTACGTTTGTGTTTTATTACTTGTACATTATGACATTGAATGATCTAAATGCATCACTTTATGGTCAATAGTCAGAATAATACACATTCTTAGTGCATAGTCAGTGGTTCATTCTCTCACTTTTATTCCTTTGTTATTCATTTTATCTTAAGATCATTGGGGTTGGTCCATGATTAGTTTCTATTAATTCAACTATGCAAATGTGTGAAGAAAATCATCCAATCAGCATAGGAAAAATGAATTCCTTGACAAGGAAGAAATATTATTTCCAAATGTCCCATCCTCAAGTCTCAACAGAAAAAGACACCACAATTGCAGGATCAAAGAAGTTTATTAGACAATCCACTCTTTTTTTATTCTTCTTGTTGCTTTTTTTTTTTTTTTTTTGGACAGGGCATGTGCATGGTGGGCCACATGTCTAATGAATACCCCGCAACTCACACACATACTATGTCGGTACATGTGCTGCGAAGCCGTCCACTCATCTAAGGCAAGTGTAAACCTAGCTTAACTGCATAAGGACAGAAACAATTTTCTAATAAAGGAAAAGCTTTGACCTTTAATAGGGGTATTTCTATAATGCAGAAGTGGACTGCTTGCATAAGGGTCAAAAATCATAAAATCCTTAAATTCAGGATTTCAAGTGAGAATACTTAAGAAGTTGGGCAGGCATTCACCCTGAACACAACTGGCATCGATGTTACCCATAGATTATTAAACATGACACAGCAATCCATCAGCTAAATATATCTCTCACATTCAAATTTATTTATTTTTTAATTTCCCCAAGGTATGTGCCTCACCTCGGTATTCTCTTGATGGTAACCAGATTCTAGTGAACGAGTATGGCTGCCAGTGTCAGATTCTGTATTTGCTCTAATACCTTCAGTTGACTGAACAAAGTTCACCACTTGGTCATTTTTGGCCTGCATCATTTAATAATATACATGAAATCCCTCAAGATGAAAATTTTATGGAGTTAAGATGGTGGAAATTAATCATATTCGGAGACAAATAATCTCTAAAAATGAAAAAACTCACCAATTCAAGTTTCATTTTGTTTATATCACTATCGAGTTTCAAGACATGAAGCTTTAAAGACTGCATCAATTAAAAGGAAAACTATGAGTAGTCAAACTCTCTCTAAGTGAAAACAAGTTTGATGGACCCCAACAACCATCAGGGAAAAGCATCAAGTTCACCTCACAACGTTGTGCCTCCAAGGAGCGCTTCATTGCTAGTCTTTTATTTAAGAGTGTTCGAGGTCTCAAGTCAGCTGGGCGTTGGTAATTCTTCCCCCGATATACAATGATAGCATGACCTTTATTCACTCTTTCTACTGCCACCAATATCCCCCCGCTTTCAGCCTCTAATGTCTGAGCCACTATGTGAACATCTTCAATGCACCTATCCTTGCAAATTATCTTTACAAGTTCCCTGTACTTCCAGTGAAGGTGCATGTTTTCAATCGTGCCATCAAAAACTCCCCGTCTGCCTGAAGATAGACGTGAAACAACTAATTAGGCAACATGGTGCTGTTGACACTTGAGATGGAACACTTCAGCATTTCAGCAATGCTACAAGCCTACAACACAGGAACCTTGACATTAGCATGACAGCCTGGTATGGCCAAACCAATCAAGTCAATAGATCCAATATGATTTGGTGAGCTAGGTTGGGCATAAAGCCAAGGTGCCTTGCTAGATCACTTCAAAGCCAAGTTACAAAAAATAAACAGAAAAGTGTGAATAAGAATCAGCTAATTAGGCAACATGGTACTGTTGACACTTGAGATGGAATACTTCAGCATTTCAACAATGCTACAACACAGGAACCTTGCCATTAACATGACAGCTTGGTATGGCCGAGCCAATCAAGTCAATAGATCCAATTCAGGAGAATATCCAATATGATTTGGTGAGCTAGGTTGGGCATGATAAGGCCAAGGTGCCTTGCTAGATCACTTCAAAGACAAGTTACAAACAATAAACAGAAAAGTGTGAATAAGAACCAGCTAATTAGGCAACATGGTACTGTTGACACTTGAGATGGAATACTTCAGCATCTCAGCAATGCTACAACACAGGAACCTTGATATAAACATGACAGCTTAGAATGCCTGAGCCAATCAAGACAATACATCCAGTTCAGGAGAACATCAAATATGATATGGTGAGCTAGGTTGGACATGCCAGGGCCAACATGGCTTGCTAGATCACTTCAAAGCCAAATTACAAACAATAAACAAAAAGGCATGGACAAGAACCAAACTCTGAAACTGTTGCAGCGTGAGACCCATGGTTTGAAGGTTCATTATGCCACTGGTTGGCAAACTACAAGATAAAACTCACCCAAATGATTTGGATGGGTCTTCTCATGAATCCAAATCACAACCATAAGTAAACTCGGAAGTGTCCTTCAATAAGCCCATGCAGGAACACCATTCACAAACCAACTGCTTTGAGTTCAACATCTGTGGGATGAACATAGCTGCACTAGATTTGGATAACTCACCCAACAGTAAGAAAGCCTTCATTCTAAGGCCAACCTTCCTTAGCATGTATCTTTCTTCTTCACTAATTCCCTCCCTATCAACTTCTGGTTTTTGAGGCTCAGCCACTTTCTCTAGCTCTGCCAGAAGCTTCTTTGCCTTTTCCTTCTTTTCTAGTGCCTGTTTTGAGGAACTTGCAAGGAGAATAAAGGTCAAGAGTTTGAAGTTTAAACTTAGAAGGAATGAATTTCGAGTTTTGGAATGAAAAAGGCCTCCTTGTGCATGCATATGACATTTTATTTCCATGAAAATTCAGCTCATCACACCCAGATGCATAGCTTAAGTGGTAGACAGAGTGAAAGATAACTCGTTTCAACACCAAGGTCTTGGCATCGATTCCCTAGTGGGTGTGGCTAACAGTGAAGTGTGATCTGACAGTGGGTGTACTAACAAGCTAACAAAAAAAAAAAAAAAAAAATACAAGGAGAGAGCTCATACAAGAAACCATCTCACAAACACTTACCATAGACAGCTTGACATCCATGCTTTTAACAGCTAAGCTTGTGGACCTCAATTTCCTTATCTCCATGGCAAGATCCCTTTTCGGGTCCTTCATTTCTTCAAGCTCATCTATACAAACAGATTCTGCTGGCCCCAATTCATGCTCAACTCCAGTGTCAGTAGATATGTCTTTAACTATTTTTTGTTCCTCTTTGTGAATTCTGTACTTCCTACGCTCTTCTATTGCAGCAGAGACTGCAGGTGGTAGAAAATCTTTACCCCTGTAAAAGACAATGAATTCCCTATCTCTTGATAGAAGAGTTCCTCCAGTTAGCCCCTGCAATGGTGGACTAGAAAATAAATTGATGCCCGTGAAGAAATGAGATTAAATACATGACCTCTGGCATAAGTATTTTGTTAACAATAAATGCACATAAAAACTAATCATTGATAAAGATTCTAGTTTGTCCTTACAATTCAAAAATAGCATAAACACTCAAGCAAATTGGCATAAAATTAGCAACAACATTGTGTATATTTAAGTGACTGCTGAGAAAAGAGATTCTGGTTAACTTGTCTTCAAGGGCAACAAAATTTCAGCATAAATGGGAATTAAGGTCAAGGGGAAGTATTATCTTTTGTGGAGTGGCTTCTATGCAACACATAACCAGTTACAGAATACTGCCGCATGTGAAGTTCTTATATTTGTCCAAGAGAAGTTTCTTAGGCATGCTAAATCCAGTTTCGTAGTGCATGTAACTTGCCAAAATTGAAGATCACAATGTAAAATTGAAAGATAACAATGGCCTTATTGAAATATAAACCTTTCAAATACAAACAGTTATCATGAATGCATAAAATGGTTAGCAACCATTGTGGTTGTGAAATGAAAATTGTATAATAGGTGAGAGAATGCGACCAAACTTACAGGGTGAAGATTTTTAACAATGGCAAATAAACACCTCCAGTATAATCATGCACAGTTGAATTAACTACTCATAAGCACCAAGTAGAGCTAATTCTAATAAATTGATTAACTAACCCCTGACGTTTGCATTGGTTTCAGCATAAGCATCTGAATGCCGATGATCCTTTCACAATAAAAATGATGAGATAAAGTTTCATTCCATCTATTGCTCTTTTATCACATCCCCTTGATATAAAATATAAATACTATGGAATCAGTCTTCTGAAAAAGAACAAATTTTCAATTGATTCAGAACATACTAGGAAAGATTTGTAGCAACAAAGTACTGTCATGCAATTTAAACACAAATGACAGCAGGTATGATTCTTAGTTTTCTTTTTTCTTTTTTAAAATTCCTTTTTAAGTGATTTCTTAATGCAAAGGGAAGAAGCTTGCGCCATGCAATGAATATGTGGGTTCCCAATTCGTGGATCCTCTTGTCCATCTAGTGGGCCCCACTACTAAACATGTTTATGTCCGCTGAAAGGAACTGGTCTTCAGTTCTCTAGGTTCATTGTACTTTAATAGCCTTTCTACAAAAACAGATGTGCTACAGTGTACAGATGTTCAACTCTCAACTTAGCAGCAACTTGGTTTGACATTGTCAGTTGGGATTCAGCCTCACATGAGTCATGAAGATTTGGGTTGGCAAAAACATGGGATCTCAGTGGAGAGAAAAATGAGCCGGAAAAGGCAAAGATCCAGTGATCAGGGAAGATGGAGATGAGCAAGGAGGCTGGCAAACCATAGCAAGGAGGAAACAGGTGGCTCGAGAACCTGGGAGAAGACGGAATACCCCGTTGGTGGAATATCCAACCCTTTTCGTTGAATAATTCCTGGAAGGATTGCTGTCTATCAACTTTGAAAGGGTTTTCAGAAGTGCGGGGATGGTGATGGAGGTGCCCTAATGATAGGAACTCTAATAGCTCTAGAGGCTTTGCATTTGTGCGAATGAGCACAATGGGGGAGATAGAAAATGTCAACAATGGGATAAGAAGAATACAAAGTTCAGAAAGCTAAAGATGGTCCAGAGAAAGAATAAAGAACAGAAGGATGAACCCCATATCGGGATATAGCTGTTGAAAGAAAAGGGCAAAACGGGGAGTGAAGAAGCTCAGTTAGGAGGGCCTAAGGGGGGGTGTTAAGATCAAAGTTCAGAAAGCTAGACATGGTCCAGAGAAAGAATAAAGAACAGAAGGATGAACCCCATATCGGGATATAGCTGTTGAAAGAAAAGGGCAAAACGGGGAGTGAAGAAGCTCAGTTAGGAGGGCCTAAATCAGTAGCTTTGAAACCGGTTGTGTAAGGCAAATCCTATAAGGACACAATTTCAAACAATGAGGAAAAAGAGAGTATGTTTACAGACGAAATGCAAAAAACAAAGGGAACTTTGGGTATGGAGAGAATCATCGGAGGAAGGACCAGTCATGAGGATTCACAACCAGGTTGGAGGATTCTCTTAAGACATTTGAGTTCAACTTCGTCATCAGTGTGAAAGCAAGGGTATAGGAAGAAATGGTGGTAGAATGGCTTACTGGGAATTGCAAATATATAGGTGAAGAAGATATTGTTGCCAAACGTTTACAGGCTGGAAGGATGTTAATTTTGCTGGGAAATGATAAACAAGCAGAAGTGGTATTTACAGCTTGCAAAGGATTGCATAACGATCTGATTGCTGATATTCAAAAATGGGAGATCTGGTCAATATTTGGGTGGGAAGAACATTGGTATCAGGTATGGAATATACCGCTCAAGTTCTGGATCGACGATGTCTTTAAGGAAATTGGAGCTTGCAATGGATAAGTAATAGAGACAGATAAAAGAACGGAAATTAGTGAGGAATTGCATTTCGCACGTCTGAAGATCAGAAAGAAAAAGTAGATTCCATGGCAGAATCAGGTTATTCTGAAGGTCAATGAGGTTAAAATAATAACCAAGATCCTTCAAGAGGTGGAGCTCCAACAACTTGGTATGGGAGAAGCAAGGAGTAATCCGGTAATGGCGACCGGAATTTGCTACAAAGAAGGTGTACTGCTTCAGTACTCTCGCAAGACACCGAACTATGTTGAGGAGTGTTTTCGCAATGCCATTGGTCTCGATAAAGCGATTTCAGGAGAACATGCAGAGAATTCAACGCGTGGCGATACAACCATCTCTACAGGGACGCATCTCAAAGGCCCAGCAGATTTTGTGCTTCAAGTGGCACGTCGGCAAGAGTATGGTTCATTGCATGGACTGACAGAGGGGGCGGCATTTAATGAGGAGATGTTAAAATCTCTTGTTGACAACAGGATGGATATCGGTGGAAATACTCAGGTGCATGAGCAGATTGTCTCATGTGAGACTTCAACTCCTGAAAAGGCAGATGTGGCAGATCACTGATGTGATCGCATGTGCGAACAACTCTTTGTTTCAAATGCAGCACCCGAAGCATCTGCGGCTTTTCGAGCAGTCAGGGAAGGGCTCTGCGACAGGTCTCAATGATGGAAGGACTAGATGCGATTCAAGGGAGCTCAAGGATTCCCATCTTGATGGCACCCCCTAGATCGGAAATCTATCAAAATACCCCATCTGGGGAGGGTTTGCAGTTCTTCGAAGAAGTCCTTGATACTGTTGATGGAATGGGGGAAGAAATACAGCAAACTGAAGACAATCAATTGGAGAAGACGCACATGGCGGATAGAACGGCCGGTACAAAAATAAAAAATAAAATTCCCAGGTACCCTCTGATGCAGATTTAACAAATGATCACACCTGTGACCAAATTGTCATATTCGAAGATCAGGGTTTCAAAGATGTGCGACCTCCAACGAAGGTGTCTTCATGGTCCAAGCTTCTAGAAGGTGCGATGGTGAGTCCAGAGATACCAAGTGTAGGGACTCCTATTGTTTTGACCCCTCTGGCAATCAATCAGCAAATGTGTAATGTTGTTACATCCAGGAATAGGCGGATGGATTGGGAAGGGGTCTCTTTGATGGTAGAGTTAGGTCAGCTGCAAAACAGAGGGGTCTCTATGACACAAGGTATGAGAAGAATCAAACTGGTAACATTGGAGGTGGCTCAACTGGTGGGGTTAAGTAGAGGTGTACAAGAGTCGAACCGAGTCGAGCTTGGCACAGCTCGACTCGGCTTGGCCACTTGCCAACCCCAGCTCGAACTCGGCTCGGCCTAGTCCTCGAGCCTAGCTGGCCAGCTCGGCTTAGTTCGGTCAGTAGCTCGAGCCAGTTCGAGCCAAGATCGAGCCGAGTTCGCCTCTGCGGCATTTTCACAAACACATGGACTACATCTCAAATTCACACTGTTTGTAAAACAACAGCAGCAATTTTTACAGGTATTTCATCAAACACCTTGTAGGCAACATCAAAATCAAGAAAAAGGGGCATTTGTTTCACATACATACCTTCCTTGCCACCAGCCGACACTTGGTTGAGTCATTTCATCAAACAGTTGGTGAGTAACATCAATATCAAACTAACCGAGTCACCAAACTGGTTCGATCCAAATCCGATTCGAGCTAGGTTCGATCCGAGTCGAGTCGAGTCGAGCTCGGCCAAGCTCGAACTCGGTCCGAAATTTTTTCGAGCTCAAAAAATCAGCTCGACTCGGCTCAAACTCAGTTTCGAATCGAGCTTTTTCGAGTCAACTCGAGCGAGCTAACCGAGCTAACTCTGCTCGTGTACAGCCCTAGGGGTAAGTTTTGGGGACAGGCCAGAGGACTACTTAGCATACTTTGAATTTGTAGAGGAAAGGAGGAGGCAGATAATTCCCAAACAAGTTTGTCCTATCCTGCCAAAAATAATGTGAATGGAAGTTAATGAGTGGAGTAGTATGGAGAACAGAAATGGTGGCCAACAATGGGGTTCAGTTAATTTTAAATGAAGATTATGTCATGGAACACCAAGGCTTGGGCTGTGAACAGAAACATGGCTAGATCAAAGATATGTGTAAGAGATACAAAATTCAATTGGCAGCATTTTAGGAAACTAAAGTGAAAGGAATAGAACAGAGGATGGTTAATTCAATATGATGGGGTCAGCGAAAAGATTGGGTAGCTACGGATTCGACAGGATCGGTGGGAGGTATTCTGGTGATATGAAACTCAATGATTTGGCAAAAAGAGGACAGCTGGGTAGAGACTATTCAATTTCAGTAGTGCTAAAAGAGGTTGGGTTGGGTTTCACATGGTTGTTCACATCAGTTTATGGGTTGTGCAAACCTAAACTCCAAGGGAAATTATGGGACGAACTGGACAGGTGTCGGGATAGATGATGTTTACCATAGTGTTTGGGAGGAGATTTCGATGTGGTCAAGTTCCTTCATGAGAAATCAAATGGAGGTCGGACCTCTACAAATATGAAAAAAAAAAAAAATCTAAGTGGATAATGCAGAATGAATTGGTAGACCTTCCAATGGGAGGTGTCAAATTTAAATGGTCGAATGGGCAAGTTGAACCAACTAAGTCCAGGTTAGATAGATTCCTCATTTCATTGGAATGGGCAGAGAAGTTCCCTATGATTCACTAGACTAGCTTGCCTATACCATTTTCTAATCATTGCTCGGTGTTGCTTGAGGTAGATGAGGAAACTTGGGCCTGTGCCTATTCAAATTTGAGTTAGCATGGCTAGAGGTGGAAGGGTTCACAAAAAAGGTAGTGGAGTGGTGGTCATTCTTCTCAGATTCTCAAGGAGTAGGGTTCTCCCTATTTCTAAAACTTAAATTGTTGAAGAGGAAGATATGTGAGATGAAAAAGGTTTATTTGCAAGGTCGGGAGGAGTAAACATCCAAACTGCTTCAGGATATGCAAAGGCTAGATTTAAAAGAAGAGGCTAGAGATTTGTCAGAGGAGAGAGCATGGCAGGAAATCTATTGTGCAAAATATAATGTTAGATTACGGGAAGAAGAGATCATAGGGAGATAGATCAAGGGAAACATGGTTAAAAGAAAGTGATAAAAACACTAAGTTCTTTCATGCTATTGCATGTGCTAGAGCGCGGACAAACAAAATCAAGTACCTATCAGAAGAGGGCGTGAGGTTAGAGGGGAAGGCTAATATCTGTGGTGCAAAAGTGGATTTTTACAAATAATAATAATAATAATAATAATGATGATGATGATGATGATGATGAAAAATTGTTATCAAAAGATGCTTGGCATCGCCCTTCTCTGGATACTTACTTTTTTATCCTATATCAGCAAAAGCGGCGGAATCATTAGAACAATCATTTTCAGAGGAAGAAATAAAGAAAGTAGTGGCAAAGTTAGGGGGTGATAAAGCTTGAAGTCCAAATGGTTTTCCATTGCCATCTTTCATAAATTTTGGGAGGCAATAGGGGTAGACGTAGTGCGATTTATGAATGAATTTGTTTTGAAAAAGGCGTTATAGCAGCAAAATTAGGGCCCACTTTTATAACATTGATCCCTCAAAAGGAAGGAGCTGAAAGCCTTAAGGACTATCGTCCTATCAGTCTACTAGGTGGCCCATACAAGATTTTGGCTAAGGTGTTGGCTTATAGGTTCCGAATGGTGTTGGAGGAGGTCATCTCAGTTGCCAAAGGGGCTTTTGTGGATGGTAGACAAATTGTCGATGGTTCATTGCTAGCCAATGAATTGATTGACTCATGCAAAAGAAGAGGGGATCGACGGGTAGTCTGTAAGTTAGATATTGAAAAAGCATATGACCATTTAGATTGAGCATTCCTTGACTATATGTTGGAAAGGTTGGGATGTGGGGTCAAATTGTGCTTGGGGTCAAATGTGTGTAAAGTCGGCCAACTTCTCAATTTTAGTTAATGGTTCCCCGAACGGTTTGTTCTCAGCTTCTAGAGGCCTGCATTAAGGTGATCCTTTATCTCCATATTTATTTGTATCGGTTAGAGGCCCTTAGCAATTGTTATAAAAAAGAGAAGAGATAGGTTTGGTGGAAGGCTTTAGGGTAGATAGATCGAACTTCCAGATTTCGCACCTTCAATATGCGAACGATACGTTGCTCTTCTATAAGGTAGATGATTTCAATGTCAAAAATCTTTATTCGATTATTGTTAGCTTCGAAGCGGTTTCCAGTTTAAAGGTGAATATCTCAAAAAGTGAGATTTTTGGAGTTGGTCTTATTTGGTTGTAAAGAGGGGCCCTTTTGACCACTTATCTTGGGCTTCCACTTTGTTTTGGTAAACTGGCAAGACAGTGGGACAGCATCATCAAACGTTATCAAAGGAAGATGTCTAAATGGAAATCAAGATATCTATCTATGGGCAGGAAAATGATCGCGATTAAAGTGTCAATGTCGAATCTTCCCGTTTGTTTTATGTCTTTATTGAAATGGTTGAAGTCAGTCATAAATGTTTTGGAAAAGCAGAGGGATTTCTTGTGGAAATGAACAGAAGAAAAACATAAATTTCATCTTGTGAACGAGGTGTGTAAACCATGGGATCAAGGTGGAGCAAGACTGAGGAAGTTAGAAGAGATGAATTTAGCTTTGCTTGGGAAATGGGTGTGGAGGTTTATGGTAGAGGGGGGAGCTAGATGGAGGGGAGTGATTGTAAGAAAATACAGGGTAGATGAAAGTGGGAGGTGAACAAAAGCTTCCTTGTTGTATCGAGCATCTCACGTATGAAAGTCGGTGTCATCTCTGAAAGTAAGGGATAGGTTTTGAATTGGGGGATGGAGAAAATATCCGATTCTAGGAGGATAGGTGGATTGGAGATAGTAATCCGAGTGTCAAGTTCCCTAGGCTAGTAGGGTTTGCTAGGGAAGCAAACATGAAGGTCTGTAGTTGCTTCTCACGGAGAAGCGATGAAGTTATATGGGCCGCCCCATGTAGAAGTTATCTCGTCGATGAAGAAATTCAAGAATTTGGAATTTGCAAGGCTTCTTCAAGTGTTGGCGAATGTAATGCCCTGAATTTTTTTCCGTAATAGCTTAAGTTCACCGTATTGCTTGTTATGTGTATTTCCCTTAATTAACATGAATTTTAACTTAATTTGTGAATAACTTTTTTTCTATGATGATTTAGATAAGGGTGCTTTTGTAAGAATTTCTTAGAATCATGCCTAGAAACTCATCGAAGTGTTAGATTTTGCAAAACGCTTCAATCAGATATATTTACTAAAATGCCATTACCCTAGACCCTTGATATCTAAATCACATGGTTCCCATGATCCATTTGACTTTAGATTTTTTCTCATGCCTATCTAACATTAATAAACTGTACACGTCAAATTTCAGCCCTTGGATCGTAGTAAAAGAGGCCCAATTACCAAATCAGCCCCTTAACCCTTCATTTTAGTGTCCATCAAGTGAAGAATGTCCGTGGGTAGTTGTAGTCAAATATTTCCCTTCTAATGAATGACTTGGATCACCCATCATGTGGACCGAATGTGAGATATGAGTGCTTCTCCTTGATAAGCCTTTTTTCTTAAGCATCAAGTTATCTTGTTTTAAACTTACCAAATCTTTCCAAATCTGGACCTTCCAATTGACCAACTTCCCACCGTCAATCGCAACTCAAACTTGGACCACACCTTGGCCTCATATGACTGCGAGATTATACAAAATTTAGACATTGATCTATAATCTACACCATCGAATGACGATCGCATTAAAGCCAATTCCTGCCTTTTGATGCGACAAGTGGAATTTCAGATTCAAACATTTCTGACCATCGATCAACTACCAAAATTTGCCCAATTGTTTGTTTATCATGACTACGCATCTCCTCCAATTTTAGGCCCTGATCATCGTGCGTAGACCCTTAAATTGAGATCAAGCTCATTTTGACATCCACCAAGCCATTTTCAAGATTGGCCAATCTAGGTTTCGGATCACCAAGAAACGTATCCCGACTTTATTCTTCGAATTAAACATGATGAATGGACTAGAATTTGAGAAAGATTGCCTGATGTAGATGTTTTAGAGAAACCTAATTTGAGTAGGAAGAGGTGGACACCCACCCCTCTACATAAGAGGTTGCGTACGCCCACTCTCTCCCAAATCCCTTCTACTTCACACGCCCCATCCTTTAACCCTACACGTTAGAGAGAGAGAGAGAGAGAGAGAGAGAGAGAGAGAGAGAGAGAGAGAGAGAGGATGCCCACCATTCTTCTCCTTCTTCCTTCCCCACACGTGTGACACACCTCCCTTGTTCATACGAGACCATGGTTCGTGTGGAAGCCTCCTATGTCGAGTTCTATCTAGGGATTACATCTAAGGCTAAGGTGAGGAATGTCTTTAGGCTTATACACAATTCTAGCTAGGTTTTCTTACAATTCTACACCTTATTTTTCCTAATTGATTGATTGTTGTTTTAATTCATTAATCCCATGTTAGTTCTTTGTTTAATCATGTTTAATTGCTGTAAATTTGATTTGGATGATTGATTTCATGTTTGGATGAGATTTTATGGAGGTTTGAAACATGATTGGGCTTAAACCCAAACTATGTGATGTAGGGTTCATAAATTGTGTAATTTATGATGGAAACCTTACCTAGTTTGGGTCTGTGAACCTATAGAGCCTAGATAATGTTCCATGATGATGAAACACATAGGAACATGTAAATCAGCAAGTTAACCCGTTGAGACGAGCTAACTCGCCGAGTCTACAAGGTATGCCCACTAGGTTAGCCTATATGGACCCTATGTGTTGTAGTATGTTTTGGCCTATTGGTTGTGTTGCTTGTGGATGATTTAACGATGTTTATCATGAGAATTATGTGGTGATATGTTGTTGGACTTTTTGTTTAATATGAGTATGTTACACATTTGGACGTTTGAACATGGATTTGTAGATGAAATCATGTATATGATGGAACAATGTGGAAACTATGTATGTTTCATGATGAATATACTATGATGATGGGCATGGCATGCCCATGTGATGTTGTGATGATGGACATGGCCCACCCATGTAATGTTGTGATGATGGACATATGTATTTTGAATGCCACATCAAAAGGAAACCCCTCATCCCATGTGTTTGGAAATGTGATATGGAATTGTGGAAACCCATGTGATTTATGTTGATGAATTGATATAAACATCCATGTGTATGGATTATGATGAATTTTGGAGGATCCTGTGGTTGCATTGTTTTCTTATGGTGAATCCATGAGTGGATGATGCGGAATTAGAGCCATGTGTAGCATCACGGCTAGGGTATGTACGTCCTTTTCCACAAATGGCCATAATGCGAGGGGAAACGACTATCTTAGGGTGTAGTGGACCGTGGAATGGGGTGAGGCGGTGACTTGTTGAGTGTGGGCATTATTAAACCGATAAGATGCTAAATCGAATTAATTAAGATGGAATTAATCATGCATTCACTGGAATCCGACTGGGTGGATCAGCCCCTTGGGTGTTACAATGGAAGTCATAATTGGGGATTCACGCTTCCAGTTGTACATTATCTAATGGAAGTCATAATTGAGGACTCTCTCTCTCTCTTCACATAACTCTGGTGACTAGTGGCTAATGTGTGAAGTTGTAATTAGGGATTCTCGTTTCACAATCTTATTTAGTCAAGGTGCCTTCATCAGAGCATGCATATTATGCATTGCATTAATCAAGATTTTCTTATGGATGTTTTGCGTTATTATGAATTGAATGTGCTATTATTGAGATAATCTTGGGGGATGCCCTCATTGAGTTAAACCTAGGCAACTCATACCTCTTATTGGAAAAACAACCGTAGGTTATGCAGGTGATGATCCATTGAAAGAAACCGAACCTCAAGGAAAGGATTATGAAGGCTCATGGCAACAGATGGTAGATGATGAAGCTGAAGCGGCTTGAGAGAGACTTTACATGGTTTTCCTTGTTTTCTAGTTTTAGTTTGAATTCCTTTTTGAAAGATGTAATAATGCCCTCAATGGGAGGAAAAATACTTGAACTTTATTTGGTTTTTTTAAGGACTGTGTGATGGAACTTAAGAGTAGAATTCATAATGGAATAAGAATTTACTTTCCATCGATTATGCTAAGAATGCCATGAGAATGTAAATTGATGCGAATGAAATGAATATGCGGGATAATATCCTTCACATATTCAAGTTAACAACAGGAAACTCGGCCCATCATGTTATCCACAAGAGACGAAATCTCGGCATGTTACAGTGAAGGTCACTCCAGTTGCTACATGTTCGAACTCGCTTAGATGGGCTAAAAGATAAATCCGAAAAAATTTCAATCAAATCATTATATCGGGTCCTAAGCAAAGAAGGGGTAAATGAAGGGAGATGTCCAACATCCCATGTATGACGATATGTGGCCCCATTGAAGGTAGTGGTTTTCGGATGGCTAGCTAGGAGGAACAAGGTGCTCACAATCGATAATCTATGTAAAAGGAATATGGTTCTCCCGAATGTTTGCCTTCTTTGTTATCAAGATGCGGAATTGGTCAATCATTTGTTCCTTCATTGTCATTTCGCAAGGGAGGTGTGGGGCTTTTTCTTTCAGTTGTTTGGAGTGCTTTGGGTGCTTCCGGATTCAATAGATTGCTTCCTTCAATCTTGGCACGGAGGGGGCATTGGGCATATAGGGAAAAGGTTATGGAGGTTAAGTATGCTAGCAAGTTTATGGGTTATATGGTTAGAAAGAATTGATCGATGTTTTAGAAACAGGAAAGTTAAAGCGATACATGTTGGTAGGAGAGCTAAATCTCTTGTAATAGAGTGGGTGTTGGCCTGTTGGGATCGATCAACTTGTCTCAGCTCCCAACGGGGTGGCAGTAGCATTGTTTTTTGTTCTTTTAATTCTTTTGTACATATTGGCTTTGGCCTTTTAATGAAATTACCACCTTTCAAAAACAAAAACAAAAACAAAAACAAAAAAGAAAAAAGAAAAAGAAAGACAGTATACTCTGTAATGTTTGCCTTAGTGATATTGCACATAACACTATTATTTACTTCTTTAAGGATATAACCAACGGCTAAGATTTACAATAGTTTAGTGGTTGAGATTAAGTCTAGGTTAAGATTTCTTATGTGTTTGTGGCTTTGTGCAGGTCACATAGTTTTGACACTATCATAGAATCGGTCCCACATGTGTTTGCCATCCAACCCTAGGTTGAGACAAATGCCCATTGATCTTTTATCAGCCTAGTGGGAAATAGTCAACCCTGGTCTATTGCAAGCAGTGTTCGAAATATCGGTATCGCACAATGTATCGCACCCTTGGGATACAGATACGTATCGGTTATCGCACGGGATATATCGTTTGTATCGCATAGTTTATCGCACTTTTTGGGAAACATGGGGAAACATTGGGAAAATGGTTGAATTTTTTAATGAAACTTTGGGGATTATTAAAAAAGCCCTTAATACACACTTTTAAATCATAAAGTTTCAAAAAAGAAGTGTACATAATAAATTTCCTTTGTATAAGGTCCCAAGCTGTGCGCTGTCCGATTGAACTAAAACAACTATATTCAGTATCAACCCCGTTCATCCGTTTTTCCATATCATTTCAAGACATTATCTAAAAAATAAAACAGATCCAATAATTAGGTAGACCATACCATAGGAAACAATGGTGATTGACCATTAGTGGGCCACAAAAGTTTTGGTTCAGGCTAATAATAGTTTTTTCTCTTCATTCAAACCATAAATTTATCTGGTAAAATGGATGGACGGAGTGAATAAAATACATGAATTATAGTTGGCCCACAAAGTTTACAAAGTACACTACTCATTAGGGGATCCACTTCCCACCACACTGGGGGTGGGGTGCTGCTACCAAGTTCCTTCGCTCAAAACCTATGTGGGGTCCACTATGATGTTTGTAAGAAATCCACCTCGTCCATTCATTTTTTGAGATCATTTTAGCACTTGAGAGCAAAAGTGAGTAGAATCCAAGACTAAAGTGGGCCGCACTAAAGGAAAAGGTGGTAGGAAAATTCCTATTGTTGAAACCTCCTTGGGTCGTAGGGCCCACGATAATGTTTATTTTCTATCCAATCTGTTAATTAGGTCACACAGACCTGACCTGAATGAAGAGGAAAAATAAATATCATATTGATCCAAAACTTCCGTGACCCTCAAAAGGGTTTCAATGGTAAACGTTCAATCTACCACTGTTGTTTGCAGTGTGGTCCAGTTGATCTTTGGATCTGTCTTATTTTTCGGCTCAAGCCTTACAAAGAGCTCACCAAATGGACGAACGGCCTGGATATAACAAATACCTCATGCTGGGACCCACAGAACTTGGTGACGTTAACACAGTTCGGTCGTGCGCCGTGCGAGCAGGACGCGGATTTCCTGCGAAAGCCTTTCGCAGGAAGTTCCTGCGCTCGGAACCCAGGTGGGCCTCACTGTGATGATTTTGAGAAATCCTCTCCGTCCATGCGTTTTTTGAGTTTATTTTAGTACATGAGGCCAAAAATGAACCGTACCCGATTCTCAAGTGGGTCGAAAATGTGAGAATTAAATTTCGACAGTTGAAATATTCGTGGGCCACAGAAGTTTTAAATCATTTAATATTTATTTTTTTGAGTTCATCCCAGTAGGAATGACGCTATTAACGGTATGGATGGCGTGTAAAAATCACTGTAGAACCCAGGGAGGTTTCAACGGTAAGAATTTCCCTAATCACCTTTTCCTTTAGTACGGCCCACTTGAGTCGTGGATCCTTCTCAATTTTGGTCTCACAGCCTAAAATGAGCTCAAAAAACGGATGGACAGGGTGGATTCTATACAAACATCATGGTGGGCCCCATATGAGTTCCCAGCGCAGGAGCTTCCTGCGAATGGCTTTCGCAGGAAATCCGCGTCCGTGCGCGCATGGGCGGGATTAGCTGAGTAGCGAGACTCGCTACTGAATTGACGTCACCAAGTTCCGTGGACCCCACCATGATGTATGTTTTGTATCCACACCGTCCATTAATTTGGAGAGAACATTTTATGCCATTAGCCTAAGAATGACTAAGATTCAAAGCTCCAATGGACCCCACCACAGAAAGCAGTAGAGAGAGTGACGCCCACCATTAAAAACTTCTGAGGGCCACAAAAGTTTTCGATTAAGCTGATATATTTTTTCCCCTTTTATAATGCCTTTTTTAACTTATTAACGGGTCGGATCTCAAATAAACATCACGGTGGACCTTAGGAAGGTTTCAACGGTGTATGTCACTTTCTCCACTGTTTTCTGTAGTGGGGTCCATTACAGAATTTTATCTCCCTCGTTATTTGACTTATGTCCTAAAATGATATCTCCAAATGGATGGACCGTGTGGATATAACACATTCATCATGGTGGGACCCACGTAACTTGGTGACGTCACTTCAATAGCGATCTCGCTACTCAACCTTTCAGTAGCTAATCCGCGTCCGAGAAAAAAGGCTCGAACGGCCTTTGGTTTTCAAACAGAGAGGGTTCCGGAAACCAGAACCCTAAAATCTCCCCCAAATCTCATCGGATGTCGCCGGATTTCTCTCCAAAATCGGAGATGTTATTTGCTGTAACCCAGGAATGGCGCTTCAATTCGAATGGCCCACCAAATGGAAGCTTCCGATCATGGCGATCTCTTCTACAGGTACCGAAATCCACCCTCTATTTTTTTTTCCCGATTTTTTCGGATGATGACGTCGATGTCCGACAATAATGGAGAGGAAATCGCGTGATATCGTCAAAATATCGTGCGATATCGACGATATATCGGCCGATATCTGGATTTTGAGTTTTTTGGTATCTTCCGGGGGTTATCGTGACTGTATCGTCTCGCAGGGGTGCGATAACGATAATATCGGCCGATATATCGGCCGATAGTATCGATATTTCGAACATTGATTGCAAGTTCTCAAGGAGTTCTTTTCAGGCTACATTCCTAGAGATTTGGGAGCCTAGTTTACTGCAATGATTACTAAACAGATGCAGCTGAATTCGTTTAGGATTTTTGTCCTAGCAGTCTCATTGGAAGTGTTTATAAAATCCTAGCAAGGGTCTTGGCTGTGAGGATGAGAAATGTGCTGTTTGCTGTGACTTCAAATGCCCAAGGTGATTTGATCCTAGAAAGATCCGCTTTTGATGGCCCATTCATAGCCAGTGTTCGCAATATTTATCGGTATCGATGCATGTATATTTGTAGCCTTGGGAAATGGAAACATATTGGCATCACAACGAAAATACCACATGTATTGGGGACTGTATCACTGTCTTAAGGGAAACATTGGAAAACAATGGAATTTTCCAATGAAACTATAGGTGGTGTTAAAAGAAACATGATTATACACTATAACTCAAAACATAACAAAAAAAAAAAAACGTATGCATAATAAGTTTCCATTCTGTATGGTTCATAAACTATGAGTTGTCTGACAGAAGTGTTGCACCTAATATCCAAAAGGAGTACATATAATTCATAAATCATAAAATACAAGTACCAAAACACAAACAATACGTTAAAAAAAAAAAAACAAAAAAAAAAAACTTCAACAAATTTTATTTTAGCTGATATTTTAATTATTTTTGCTATTTTTATTTTTTTTTTCAATCTCCACTTGGTGGAAGTTCTTTGTTTAGGGTAATCCAAGTTTTGTCATAAGAAACAAATTTAAGTTACTCAAACAGCATCTCACCATTTGGAGAAAGGACTCCCAGGTTGATCCTAGTGTTTCAGTCAATCACTTCATTTTATTCACCATCTAGACTTACAATAAGAATCCAGACCTCTATCTGAGGAGGAACAACCCTAGAGGTCTTCTCTCAAAGAGGAGTACAATAGAATTACCAAACAACAGGAAATCAAGTGGAGACAAGGGTTAAAAGCCCTTTGGCTCAAGGAAGGGGACAAGAACACTCGATTCTTCCATGCTATTGCTAGTGCAAGGGCAAGGTCCAATAAGATACATTTTGTTTCCAATAACAATTCTAAGATAGAAGCCCCTTCTCAGGTATCGAATCCCATCGTCTCCTTTTACTCTTCTCTGTAAACTGTTGAAACTTGGTCAAGACCTTCTCTGGACAAATTGGAATTCCCTCAAATCTCAGATGGTGAGATTGCAGCCCTTGAGGCCCCTTTCTCTGAAGAAGAAATTAAATCAGCAGTCTTTTCTCCAGGCAGGGACAAGGCCCCAGCTTGGATGGCTATCCCATAGCCTTCTTTCAAGTTTGTTGGCACACCCTCAAGAATGACTCAATCAACTTTATCCTTGAATTCCAAAACATGGGCAATTTGTCTCAGGCCATGGGGGCCTTGTTCATTGCCTTAATTCCCAAGATTGAGGAAGCAGCAAAGCTCAAAGACTTCAGGCCTATTAATCTTCTTGAAGGTCCTTACAAAATATCGTCATCCGGATTTGGTCCCGTGCTTTCTAACATTATCTCTAAGGCCTGGGGAGCTTTTCTGGCTAATAGGCAGATCTTAGATTGTGCTCTGCTTGCCCATGAGTGTATTGACACCAATAACAAAGATGGTTTGGGTGGTTTGGTCTGTAAATTGGATACTGAAAAAGCTTTGATAATGTTGATTGGGGATACATTGACTATCTGCTTGCTAGATTTGGTTTCGGGATTTTTTTTTTTTTTTTAAGGAGAGGTTAGATTCGATCCTACCTCTCTTCCGCCTTCTTTGTTTTAGTGAATGGTTCTCCTAAAGGTTTTTTGGATCTTCGAGGGGGCTTCACCAGGGGGACCCCTTTCTCCGTGTTGGCCTCTAATGGTTTGAGCAGAATGCTTTCCAAAGGAGAAGCTCTTGGCTTCTTCCAAGGTTTCAAAGTCTCGCCTCGCAGTCCTCCTATTTCTCACATTCAATTTGCGAATGATACCCTCCTTTTTTGCAAAGCTTCGTTTCAGGATGTAGTTAATCTCAGAAAGGTTATTTGTTGTTTTGAAGCTATATCGGGTGTAACACCCCAGATTTTTGCCAACTTGGAGTTAGACGTACTTAGGCAATGAGTCGCTCCTACCACCTTATTAACTTTCCAAAACTCAATCCCAAAGCGTAAAGTCCCTTTTTAACCATTTTCTTTCGAGATCTCACCTTTCATCATCCTATCCTTCAAAGTTTTCTAAGCACATTCATAATACACACCAATCCTAGGGTATAAATGATGAAGAACAATACCGAAACTAAAACTTACCATAAATAGTAACTAAATGGATAAAATGGGTTTTTGACCCTTAACCTTTTGGAATCTAACAAAATAAATAGGTTAGTTGGATAGATTAGCATCTTCTACCCCAAAATCATATATTGCATGTCAAATAAACTCATTTCGGTTTGCAAATGGGACCCGAAAACGTCACACACGGACACGGGGGCCAAACGACACAATTCGGGGGGACCCGAGGTGGGTCCCGCATGTATCCGGCACCCCCGGGGAGGGGGGGAGGACATCACCCCTGGGGCGAGCCATCGCCCCAGAGTCTAGCGACGGGCGAGGGGCTCGCCAGTTTAGCAAGGCCTCGCCGCCAAGCGGGCCTGGCAGGGCTGCTGCGGGCCGACGGCCGGTTTTCGGCAGAAAAATTCTGCAATATACGTCCGACCTTGAAAAATTATATCTCCTTCGTTATAACTCCGATTTAGGTGATTCAAAAGCTATATTGAAGCTTGATAAGTCTAGTTTCATATAAAAATAAGTGAAAAATATAATAAAATACTTAATATAGTTAAATATAGGTCGTTGTGACAACTATCCGAAAATCATTAGTTTGGACAGCTGCTGCTTCTGGAATTTTTAGAATTTTTCTACAACACGAAATCTAATGAAATTTGGTAGGGATAAAGTGGACTTGATGAAAAACTATTAGAAAAATAATTAAAATAATATACCAACTAAAAGTGCCAGAAAGGGGCATAGAACTGCCCTAGGACCTTATTCTATCATATTTAGGGAATGATTTAGTTAAGTGCTAAACTGAACAATCAATAGAATTAGCTCGAACTACTTTAAATACGAACTACAAGGCTCAAAATGTGTAGAATCATTAAAGCTACATTATCTTGAAACTTAGGATCCATCTCAAAACCCGGTTGCTCTCGGGAGCACCTTGAAACTCCGTATCGGACCTGGACCGCACGTCGAAAGTCCAATTACCCCGAAACTATACGGATATGACCGCAATACAGGACTTGACAACCCCCTCGGAAATCAAGTCTTAATTATGTCTAGAAATGCACAACTTGAGCCCGGAGTGAAGAGTGTGAGAAACGTGAAAATATTTAGAAATAAAATCCGAATTTAAGTAATCTGAGTCGTGTCGCTTGCGAGTCAAATATAAGGATTCAGACCGTCAGAATCTGACCCAAATACACCCTCGGATCAGGAGAAATGTCCCACACATGTCGATGTACTTGTGGCCCTGATCGAGTGACCGTGACCGTTGAACTGAAACTGGTCCGCCACGGCTGATCTGTAAATCTGAACGAGACGAAAACTCAGCCTAACCTAGATCCATGGTCAGGGAGCTTAAGTCCGACCGCACGTGGAAAAGGGGCCACCAGAAGTGCTCCGTTGGACCAGAACAGTCCGTATTTGGATATAACCTAAGTATACCTTAGCCCTGGGGCCATTCCCATCAAACCTAGGCCTATATAAGGACCTTAAACCCTCTCCCTCTCACCCCATACGAATTTGATAAAACCCTAGGAGAGAGAGAAGAGAAAAGAGAAGGGAAAAGAGAGAAAGTGAGAGTGAGAGTTGGAGATTCTTCCTGGGATTTGATCCCGCTATTCCACGCACTCAACCGCCATTCCTGTGTCGCTATACAGGCGATACCAATCCTGTTCTTAGGTAAGAAAACCTAACCCTAATCTGTTTTAGGGTTTCAGATAGTGTAAGTTATGAAATATCTAACCTAATTTATGATATATGTTGTCAATCTGCCGTATACAAAGACTTAGCTTTAAAACTGAGTTCGTTACGAGTCTACCGGCGAAAGGTGCGGACTATAAACGTATAGGTTATGGTTTTCAAGGCTTTCAATGTCGGTTAATGGTTTATTACTGATGTGGGTGCAATTTCACATGCCAAATGCGATGTTTGTATCGCGTTTCTGATATATATGAACTATATTGAGTTTAGTGTATTCCATGTATATGTAGAAAGTATCGTATGCGTATGAAATTTGAACGTGTGCTTGCCATGATTAATTGTCGTGTATTTGTGCTAGTTGTATGTGTAACAACTCCTTGGCGAAAGGATTTGCCCTAAGACGTGCTATCACCAACATACGTCATGTATGTTGGAATGTGTAGTCTAAGTGGTTATAGAAATGTCTGAATGAACAAGTGTGTAATAAATTATACATTATATGGGCATTGAGAAGAGATTCTCAACTACCTTAACGATGTGTATGATTTCCTCCATGTAACTTTTATTCTTTGTCTGTTTTACTTAGACACTGCTTATGTGTGAATTCATGTTTAAGTTGAAATCCATCAAATGCTCACATGCTTGTATGATTGGAATTGTTGATCCATTACTGTTCTGATTAGCTTGTATGATTACCTGTTATAATTGAATGTGTTTGGGACTATGAAATAGTCCAGGCAATCGGTAACAGGTTCTGGTTTGGTGGCTAAGGTTGTCTCGCCACATAGGACGTGATCGATGAATCCGAGCTGTACTTGGGATATTGGCAGTGGTTAGGCCACGCGGAGTGCTTACGCACTTCATGTCGATTAACTCAACATGCGCTCGTACTAATCGAGCTCATCAAGTAACCCGATTGGCCCGATGTATGTTCACCATATATGGACGCTACTGCTTGAATCTAAGGTACCAAACTCACCAGTGAAAACCCTTTTAAACCTTGGTACCTCGATCCGCTAAGACTTATAAGCCGGGCATAGTGGTATGGGACACCGTAATCGAGCTGTCGGCCTACGCTGGGGTGACGAGCCTCCCCGTAGCGACCAGTGAGCAACCCAGACTTGTGAGCCGAATACGGTGGTATGGCACACTGTATTCGAGCTGTCGGCCTACACTAATAAGGTGACAAGCCCTTTGTAGTGACCTCGAGCGTACACTAAGACTGCGTAGAGGCGACGAGCCCTTACGTAGCAACAAGAGTACACTAGGCCTGCACTAATAAGGTGACGAGCCCTTTGCAGCGACCTAGAACCGTATCATCGTATGAGATTTACTAGGACTGACGACCCTAGAATGGATTATTGTTTGGGAATTGATATAAGGGAGGTACCTTAGATTCTCAATCCTGCTGTATGAAAGGAAGTAATAATAACTCGGTAATCACGCTCATTACATCGCACTGCATGTGCCCCGGGTTGAAGAGCACAGAGGGAAGAAAGCATGCCGCGACCGTAAGATGGTGTCGCACGAGGGAGTGTAGGCGAGGGCATGCATCATGCTTACATTTCATCCTTGCATTAATAAGAGTATCTAGGAATGTCTGATATGTCTGCTTTATCATTACTGCTTGACTGAATTGATAACATGTTAACCTTTGCTTTATTGTTCCACTGAGTTGATCACTCACTCCCACGTTACGGGACGGTGTTGTACACACCAACCAGACCCTGTTGTAGGTTCAGATGATGGCGTAGCCTGCGAGGCGGAGCCGGACTTTGAGGCTGATGAGGAGGGTTTCTCGTATATGCAGCTATCAGGCGGGTTTATGTAGACCATGTTCTGATCGACGGGGTTACAGGGATGCTGATTAGATGTCATTACACTTGTTATTTTGCACTTTTTGAACACCATGTATATTCATTTTGTCCATTTTTGGAGTATACATGTATATATTTAACCTGGTAACATGTTCACTCTCTGGAGACTTGCGACAGCTTATATATTTTATATATCTATCACAGTCTTCCGCTTACGAAATTTAACTGTCTCTGGAGTATGATATGTTGTTTTGGTATAATCTCACTCATGTTTAATGCACTAATATGAATAACATTTAATCATCATTATCTATGTTGCATAAGTGATGCGTTGGAACTCGGGAGCTGAGCTTCTGCTCGACCCCCGATTTTTAGGGCGTTACATCGGGTCTTAAGGTTAATCTATTCAAAAACGAATTGCTAGGCGTTAATATCCAATCTTCTTTTCTTACTAGATTGGCGGAAGCTTTTGGTTACAAGACTAGTACCTTCCCATCATCATACCTGCATCTCCCTCTATGCATTGGCAAATCTGCCAACCATCTTTGGGACATTGTCATAGAAAGAATGGAAAGGAGACTTTCTACCCGGCAAAGTCATTACCTCTCCTTAGGGAGTCGCCTAACTCTTATTAAATCAGCCCTTCTAACCTTCCCTCCTACTTTCTTTCCTTGTTCAAATATTTGAAATCTATCCTAGGCTCCCAGCCAAAATTGAGAATCTCAAAAGAGATTTTCTCTAGAATGGGAGCCCGAACAGCGTAAGTTCCACTTCCTTGTTGGTCTGAAGTTTGTGGGCCTTATACAGGAGGGGCGGGAATTAGGGTCCTCTCAAACATTAATCAAGCCCTCCTAGGGAAATGGCTTTGGTGTTTTGCCTCTAAAGCTAGCAATAGGTGGAGAGAGGTTGTGGCTCTCAAATATGGCACTGAAAAAGGGGGTTGGTTTACTAGAGCCTCCTCCTATACAAAGTTTCATCTGGTTGGAAGGCCATTCGCTCCACTCAGTCCCTCTTCTAAGAAGGCTTACCCTTCAGTCTTGGAAATGGTTCTCGAATTAGATTCTGGAAAGATTGTTGGATATCTAATGAGCCTTTTGTTGTCTCCTTCCCGGCTCTAGCAAGAATCTCCTTTGACATCTCTATCCCAATCGCCAATTGCTTTTCCTTTGATGGTTCAGGGGCTTGATGTCCTCCCCGCAGAAGAAACCTTTCTAACTCAGAGGCCTTTGACCTTCTAGAATTTCTTCAACTCCTGCAAGGCATTCAGCCCACATCAAATTTAGAAGACTCCCTCCATTGGACTTCTTCCTCTTAGGGAAAATTTTCCACCAAATCTTTCTAGCATCTCATCAAGAGTCGATCCCTTCTTTTTGCACTATGAAGCTCCTCCAAAGGTCGCAACCTTCACCTGGACACTTCTCAGAGGAAGGACACTTACGATCGATAATCTCCAGAGAAGAGGAATGATTCTAAACAACATTTGCTCGCTATGTTGGCATCAGGCAAAGTCTATAGAGCACCTCTTCTTGCATTGTGTCCTTTTTCTACCAACATCTGGGTTTCCATTCAGCGAAAATTGAACCTTTGCTAGGTCATGCCTAGGAACATTCTCTGTCTAATGCACACTAGGCATGGAGTAAGCTTTGTTAAAGATCTAAGAACTAAGCTTTGTTAAAAATCTAAGAACTATATGGAGACTTCTATTAATGGCTTACTTGTGGAATATTGGTTTAGAAGGTAATGGCCACTGCTTCAACAACTCCTTTGTCCCTGCTTCTCAAATCGTGTATCGCATATTTAGTCAATTGAAAGCTTGGTCTGGAAACATCTTCCCAGCAGACAATCCTATGATTGCCTCTCTCCAGGATCACAGCTGAGTTGACACTCCTCGTTGTTCCAGAGTTAGTTTGGGGCAGACTTCCCGTCTATCGATTTTCGAGTTGTATAGCTTCTCTTTTTTAGGTTTTCCTTTATTTGTTTGTTCGCATTCTTTCTTGTTGTGGCTTCTTAGCTTCACTTAGCTTTGTTTTTCTTCCTTTATATATATAATATTAGCACTCTTCAAAAAATAAATAAATAAATAAAATCAAGAAACCATTTCCAATCCGTAGATTAGCCTACAAATAGTCTCCATCAGGTTTTTGAGACCCTACTTGTAATTTAAACAAGCAAAAAAGAGAACATTATCGGATTTTCTCCAAAATCTTCCATTTTCCCGAAATTACAAAATCGAAGCTTCAAATCCATGATTTGCAAGCAAAATATGCAAAATCATGATTCGGTAACTTATTTCTACTTGATATGAGTAAAAATAAATAAATAAAAACAAACAAGATCATAAAAACCTTATGGAATAGGTTCCAGCCCTTTTCTTCTCTTCAAACGCAGTTTCTCCACTCAAACTTTGATTTCTCTCCAAACAACTTAAAAGTAGTTGTCTAAATCCTATCACAAAGCGATTCCACAAAAAGGGCATAAAATGGAGTTTTGGGGGATTTTTTTTCATGTTTTTTTAGTTTTACAGAAGAGGGTGCATTGCCCTAATTCGCCGATACATATCACATGTACCAATGATATTGGGAATATTTGTAAAGCAGATATTTTATGATATATCCATGTATTGATCATATTAAAAACGATACATAAGATATTTTCATCGATATGGGAAATTTTACAATTCCCCGTTATGTTTCATATCGAGCCCCACACGATATTGAAAACTAATTCGCAAGTTTTAGATTAAAGATCATCGTCCATGAATCATGCCATGTTACAGTCACAAAAACATGCATCCCATAATGCATACTTGAGCACGAAAAGGTCTGCTCGTTTTTGCAGCTAACAATCTCTCAACATAAAGAGTCTTTCCCTAATCTATAGTAGGATTAGGAGGCTAAGAAACCATGTCAGATCCTTTGGTAGGGGCAGGCTGACTAGCTCAGAGAATAGGGCCCCACATGTGGGCGTGTGGAGAATGGAGGGTGGGAACGCCTACTCTCTCTCTCTCTCTCTCTCTCTCTCTCTCTCTCTCTCTCTCTCTCTCTCTCGGGATGTTCAAAGGGGCTTGGACATCTGGGGCTTCTCTAGGCTCTCCCTCCTACAATAGGATCTTATAAGGAGGTTAGGGTTTCAAGTATCATACAATGGTATTCATCCGCCCTACAGGATTTCTGTGTACCCTACTGTAAAAGAAGTCTAATTACCTTCCTAATCCATGAACCTCAACCATCAATTTCCTTCCACTATCAGTGATCACCAACCTTTTGTCACCCTAAGGTCTGGATCAATAGATCTTAGACATTAAATGCCCATCAAGTTTGATTTAAAACAAATCGGTAGTTAAAACTCAAAGTTAATGATTGAAAACCCCATGATTTTTTTAAATGACGGCAGGGTGTCCCCGCCTCTTTAAGGCGAGACTATTCCTTGTGGATGCACGCAATTACACACCAACCACGTGCATTGGGTAATCCATGGGGAGAGGAATCGAACTCGTGTCTGTGGGGAGCAAAACCACGACCGACAAGGTTTTTTTTCTTTTTTTGAAAACCCCAAGATTAACCAATCAAAAATCATAAAAGTGTTGGCCAACCTTTAAAACCCCTTATGGGCAGTTCAAATCTGAAGATCAACTCATTAATCAAGTGTCCCATGCAAACTAAGTGGATCCTATGTTGGATCATGCGTTCCTTGACGGACTTGGTAAAGATCCTCAGCATCACCCACTTTTAATGACCATGCAATGGCCTCATAAAGTAAGCTGAAGGACCATCAACCAAGCCATCTTAGATCACACACCCTTGGGTCTAAAGACATGACAGAGCTAGTGCAAACCGCAAGCATAAATCTAGTTTGGACATGATGGGACTTCCAGTCTAGATAACTTGAACCCAATCCGATCCTGCCAATGTAAGTGACAAAAGGTCCCAAGCTAAGGAGCCATCCATGATGCACAAACACAATCATGTGGGGTAGTGAAGGCACACCAACACCAAGTCACACCAAGTTGAGCCCAATGGAGGAGACCGTCCATCCTGACGCCACTATGTCAATCCCCTCACACAAGATGATCATATAAGTGAAGGTATGCCTAGTACCTTCATGATCATGAACAAAACACCAAGATCCATGGACCATAACTCTCCCTTGGTGCAAGTGTTATGATGTATAAAGCACCCTTATTTGTCAAATTTCAATGGGACAAAACAGCTTATAATGTGACTCACTCATGTGATGGAAAGTTCACCTTCAAGATCAACACATGAAGTTGGAAAGTGCAAGACATGAAGATGGTTACTTCAAGTTTGAGTTCTAGTTCACTTCGAGTTCAAGATCAAGCTACATCTACAAGTTTACTTCAAGTAGAAGATCCACTGAACACTACTGAAGATTCAAGTAGAAATTTTAAGGTATACACTTCAATGTCAATAATTTGAGGTATAATTGACCCTAGAAAGACCCTAGAATTAGGTCCTTTTATATGCTAAACATATACAAGTTTTTATACTTTGGCTAGGCTTTGGTTCGACTAGTTTAAGCCTAAGTTCGACTAGTCCAAGCTCTGGTTCGACCAGTCCAAGAAATACTTCGACCAGTTCAAGATTCAAACTCAAAAAACGAACTTTTCTGGTAGTTCCTTGACCAGTCGAGCATGGTGCTCGACCAATCGTGGGCACACCCTTGACTAGTCGAAAGGAGCTCGACCAGTCGTGAGCACACCCTTAACCAGTCGAAGGGAGCTCGACTCGAAGTCCAGCAACTGATTTTGTGCTCCCTCGACCAGTCGAGCATGCCCTTCAACCAATCGAAGGACGGTTTTATTCGATCGCGCCCAAAATTTGAAATTTGGTTGATTTTTAGACGAGTCGAAGGAGACCTTAAACTAGTTGAAGCAACCGATTTTCAGCCTATAAATAGAGGTCTTTTCTCATTCTAATTCATTCATTAAAGCCACAAAAAGCCTTCACTTTGAGAGAGAAAAGTCCCCGTCATTTTCAAGCTATAGCACGGTAATTTTAAATCTTTTAATAGCTTTTTGTTTTTGTAATTCCTTAATCTCTCTTTTATGAATCTTATGTTTTAAAGGGAGTTCATACTCTTCTTTGTGAGATCTAAGGAATTCAAACAAGTAGCCCAATGTTTGAATTAATTTAAAATCAATTTAGAACCTAGAACCCTTGATTGTGTTATTGGGCATTGAACATTTGTGCATCAAGCGAAGCGGTTCTACGGGCTACATTAAAGAGCGTCTTCAGAAGAAGATAAGTATTCTTTATTCATTTTTGGTTTCTTGAAATATCCAGAAAATCTTTGTATTGATTTTGACTGAGATAGCCAGAAAATCTCAGTGTGGGGTTTTGATTATGATAGCCCATTTGAAAACACAACTATATAGGTTTTAAGGTGAACCTGAGAAAACCTTGATTATTAACGAACGCCAATATCACGTGGGTTGTGATTATTGGGAGTGGAGTAGGTGTGGTTGTTTGAGAACAGTTGGTGTACACACTGAACCACTATAACTCCTGCTGTTTTGTGGTGAATGATGTATGTGATGTATATATGTTGAATAGTTGTAATCTTTTCATGTACATGCGGTGAATGCTTGTAATAGATAGCTTTCTTTCTTTTTCCCCTTGTTTTAGTTTGCGATCTTGATCCTTACTGCGTTCAAGAAATCAGGTTGTCCTACCTAAAACAAGTGTTTTTGGTGTAAGGTTGTCCTTTGAACAAGGTTTGAATCAATTTCTCAATACTATTACAGTTGAGATCTCTGATTAATTCAATCTTTCAGTTCTTTAATTTTTAAATTGGCATAGTCCTATTCACTGAACCACTATTACTCCTAAATGATGTATGTGATGTATATATGTTGAATGGTTGTAATCTTTTCATATACATGTGGTGAATGCTTGTAATAGATAGCTTTCTTTCTTTTTCCTCTTATTTTAGTTTGCAATCTTAATCCTTACTACATTCAAGAAATCAGGTTTTCCTACCTAAAACATCTGTTTTTGGTGTAAGGTTGTCCTTTGAACAAAGTTTGAATCAATTTCTCAATAATATTACAGTTGAGATCTCTGATTAATTTAATCTTTCAGTTCTTTAATTTTTAAATTGGTAGTCCTGATTGATTCAAACAGATGTTACGACTGAGAGTTCACCCTTTTCAAGTGGTATCAGAGCTAAGTTGCTCATTTACTTGGATTAAGTTCCTTGAGTTTAAAGATCTAGAGCTTTCATTATGTCAAATTTCGATAGCTTGTCTATTACCAAGCCACCACCCTTTCATAGCTCAAATTATGCTTATTGGAAAGCCAGAATGAGGATTTTCTTAAAATCCATAGATGAAAGTACATGGCAAGCCACGGTAACCAAATGGAAACCACCTGCGTATGAGGTTCTAGGCAGTGATGGAACCAAGTCCATTAAAGAAACTCCTTTTTATTTATGGACTACACCTCAGAAAAATGAAAGCAGTGCAAATGCCAAGGCTTTAAATGCAATTACATGTGCTCTATCACCTAATGAATTCAAAAGAATTATTTCATGTGATACAACTAAACAAGCCTGGGATATTCTTGAAATGACACAGGAGGGAACTACTATTGTCAAGAAATCTAAGTTCAAATCCTCACTACAAGGTTTGAAGAAATTCGTATGGAAGAAAATGAGACTTTCATGGACTTCTATACGAAATTAAATGACATAGTTAATTCTATGTGGGGTCTAGGAGATGGAATCCCAGAAAGCAAAGTTTGTACTAAAATACTGTGATCTCTTCCTGAGAGGTTCAATTCTAAAGTAACTGTCATTCAGGAACTAAGAGACACTGATCAAATGAAGGTTGAAGAGTTAGTTGGTTCTCTTCAAACATACGAGTTAAATTTTAAAGCTCCCAAAGGTAAGTCCATTGCCCTTGAGTCATCTAAATCTATTTCAAAAGATAACAATGTTAATTATAATATTGAAGATTTAGAGGATGATATGGCTTTATTTGCTAAAAAATTTTACAAGATTTTCGAAAGTAAGAAAAGAGTTGATTTTCAAAAACCTTCTGATAAGAGGAGGGGAAAATTTAAATCTTGGAAATCTGTGAAAGACGGTCAATGTTTCAACTGCCATGAATATAGGCATTTGGCAAATAAATGTCCCAAAAGGGATAAGTCAAAGAGAAAGGGCATGATAGCTACTTGGGATCAATCATCCGGCTTTGAAAGTTTTTTTGAGTCAGATGAATCAGAACAAGAAACTTCAAATGAAGTGAAAGCCCTAATGACTATAGCCCGAGTCACTTCCTCAGATAGTTGTAACTTATCTAATTATGAGAATCTCAGGAGTGACCCTGAAAATGAAAATAAAGATGATCTTCAGGATGCCTATAATGCCCTATACAGGGAAAGTTGCAAAATAATTGTCAAGTTAAAAATTCAAAAAGAAAATTTTCTTAAATTAAAAGAAATTTTGGAAAAATCTCATTTTTCCGATTGTTATGAAAAAGCAAAACTTGATTTAAGTTTCAAAACTTCTGAATTTGAAAAACTCAGAACAAAAAATGAGAATTTAAAACTTAAAGTTTCTTCTCTATTAAGTTCTTAGGATACTTGGAGATACGCCCATGGAGACCCTAAGCTAGAAAAATTATTAACCGCATCCAGAAAGTGTGGCGATAAATCGGGTCTGGGCTATATCAAAGATACTCCACTAAAAAATAAGAATGCATCTCCTATATTTGTAAAAGGAGAATCCTCAAACTCAAAAGGTAAGAACTTGAAAAATAATAACCAAAACAATTTTAAAAACTCAAAACCTTTTCAAGCTTCTAAAGTTAATTCTGATAACTTCAGCTTTAGAAATCAAAGATATAACCCCTTAGCTAAAAAAAATAGTGGACTTACTTAAAAGAGCTTCTCAAATCTAACTCTAATGTTATCAGAGTTGATAGATAGAGAAATTTCAACTCTCACAAGCCAAGAAAAACCAATGGTACTCTTAAACCCAGAACAATAATGAAATGGGTTCCAAAAGTTACTTGTCTCACACTGCCTTTAAAGCTTCTAGCCATTCAAAGTGATACCTAGACAGTGGATGTTCAAGACATATGACAGGTGACAAGGATATATTCACCAACTACAAAGAAATGAATGATGGCTTAGTTACTTTTGGTGATGGAAGCAACTGCAGGATTATTGGCCAAGGTACTGTACAAATCTCTAACCTTCCTCCTTTTGAAAACGTTTTATATGTTGAAGGTCTTAAACACAATCTTCTAAATATATCTCAAATCTGCGATAATAAACAGTGTAAAATTTACTAATCAAGGATGTGAGATTTCAAATGAGAAAAGTTGTGTGATATTAAATGGTCGTAAGACTTCTGAAAATTACTATATTATCAATGGTCGTAAGACTTCTGAAAATTACTATGTTACATGGTCCAAACAGACAAAACGGAATTATGGCATAAACGTCTTGGACATGTTAACTACCGAAACCTCTATAGACTGAGCAAAATTGATCTTATTCGAGCTCTACCCAAACTAAAAAGAGTTGATAAAATATGTAGCGCATGCCAAATTGGCAAACAAACTAGGAACAGTCACAAGAAAGTGAACTCCTTTGCCACAACCAAACCTCTTGAACTTCTCCATATGGATCTAGTAAGACCGATTAGAACGAAGAGTAGAGGTGGAAAGTACTTTCTGGTTAGTGTTGATGACTTTACCAGATTTACTTGGGTAGCATTCATGAGAGAAATCGGAAACTCTCGATGAAGTCAAAAGAATACTAAAATGAATTCATACTGAAAAAGAAATGAATGTTATCAAGATCAGAAGTGATCATGGTACTGAATTCGAAAATAGCAATTTTGAGAAATACTATACTGATCATGGCATATCGCATGAGTTTTCTGCTCCTAAAACACCTCAACAAAATGGAGTTGTTGAAAGAAAGAATAGAGCACTACAAGAGATGGCCAATGTTATGCTAAATAGCATGAATTTACCAAAAAACTTGTGGGTTGAAGCTATAAATATTGCATGCTATATTATAAACCGTGTATGTAAGAAAATCAAAAGATAAAACAGCCTATGAGTTATGGTTTAACAAGAAACCAACTGTCAAGTACTTTCGAATTTTTGGAAGTGCTTCATATTACGTGACCGTGAAAACTTAGGGAAGTTTAAAGCTAAGAGTGATGAAAGGATATTCTTGGGTTATGCTCTGAATAGTCGAGCATATCGTGTTCTTAATAAGAGAACAGGAGTGATCCAGGAATCCATTAAAGTTGTAATTGATGATCACCTGATCACACCCACACCTAGTAAAGAAGATGATGAAGTCAATTTAATTGAGAAACCTGGCTCTTCATCTAGTCCAGTTAATACTGAACTAAGATCAGTCAAAGACCATCCTACTGATCTGATATTAGGTAATCCCCTCACTGGTGTGCGAACTAGAAAACAATTAGGGAATATTTGCAATTATATTTGCTTTACTTCTCAAATTGAACCAGCCAACGTAAAAGAAGCACTTATCGATGAAAATTGGATTGTAGCCATGCAAGAAGAGTTAAATCAGTTTGTTAGGAATGATGTCTGGTATTTGGTTCCAAGACCATCTGATAAACATATAATTGGAACCAAATGGATTTTCAAAAACAAATCTCATGAAATGGAAAATATAATTAAAAACAAGGCTAGACTGGTTGTACAAGGGTACACTCAAATAGAACGAATCGATTATGATGAAACATTTGAGCCAGTAGCTTGCCTTGAATCCATCAGATTATTTATATCCATTGCTTGCTTTAAAAAATTCAAGATATATCAAATGGATGTTAAAGTGCATTCTTAAACGGTGATCTACATGAAGAGGTCTATGTTAAACAACTTAAGGGTTTTAAGGACCCTAAACACTCAAATCACGTATATCGCCTTAAAAAGACACTTTACGGTCTAAAACAAGCTCCTAGGGCATGGTATGAGAAGCTGACTAAGTTTTTAATCAGTCACAATTTTATTATGGGAAGTGTTGATAAAACTTTATTTGTTAAAAAGTATAATGAACATATACTAATTGTACAGATATATGTTGATGACATTATCTATGGTTCTACAAGCACTAACCTGTCCGTTGAGTTTGCAGAGCTTATGAAATCCAAGTTCGAGATGAGTATGGTTGGAGAATTGAATTACTTTCTAGGCTTATAAGTTAAACAGCTAGAAGATGGTATCTTCATTTCTCAAACCAAATATACCTTAAATTTGGTTAAGAAGTTTGGATTCGAGAACGGTAAGAAATTCGATACTCCTATGAGTACGACTCTCAAACTTTCAAAGGATGAAATAGGTAAAAGTATAGACTCTCGCTTATATCGCAGCATGATTGGTAGTCTCTTACACTTAACTGCTAGTAGACCAGATATTGCCTTCAGTGTAGGTATCTATGCTAGATATCAATCTGATCCAAAAGAATCACATCTTATTGTTGTCAAGCGCATAATTAAATATGTCGCAAGTACTACTAATTTAGGCCTCTGGTATCCGCATGACACAAATGTTCAACTAGCTGGATATACAGATGCTAACTGGGTAGGGAACATTGATGATAGAAAGTCTCCCAGTGGTGGATGTTTCTATGTTGGAAATTGTTTAGTTTCCTGGCACAGTAAGAAACAGAGTTTGGTATCTTTATCTACAGCTGAGGCTAAATACATCGCAGCTAGTAATGCATGTACCCAGCTGGTTTGGATGAAAAGAATGCTAATCGATTACGGAATTGCGCAAGATACAATGATCTTGTATTGCGATAACTCTAGCACAATTAATATTTCAAAAAATTCCATCCAACATTCTCGTACGAAACATATAGACATTCGTTATCATTATATTCAAGAATTGATTGAAGATAAAAGCATTTCTTTAGAATCTATCCAGACCAAAAATCGGCTTGCCGACATTACGACTAAACCGCTTGACAAGAATAGATTTTCCAAATTAAAACATGATATTGGTATGTATATTTCAAATTAATTAAATCATGTTATTTTTTTTTGCATTTTATTTTATGTAAAAAATTTTGAAAATTTTTAAATAAATTTTTAAAATTTTAGTGCGACAAGACGGGTCGAGCAGCACGGGTGGTCTTCTCTAAAAGGGGGAAAAAATCACTTTTTCCTCATTTTTCTTTATCTTCCTCAACAAGCTCTCACTCGACTCGTCAAACCCATCTCCATAGAGTCATTGTAAGTGCCTCGTTTTCAATTTCCTTTTAGATTTGGGTTCTTGTATATATCTTAAGCTTCATTTTGTTGTCAATTTGAGATTTCCACTCCTTTCTTAAAGGGTTTTTGACTAAAAAAAATCTGATTCTTGTCAAACCCATCTTCTATTTTTGATTTACTCTATTGCAATCATTATATAGAACATCGAACTAAGAGGAGAGTATCTCGTGGCTCATCCTCTAGGACAACTCCACTTAGGGTTAGAACCCTAAGGGCCCCCGAGGAAGACCCGGAGCATCTTCGGGATCTTCGCAATAGAGAAGTCATAATAGAAAGGTCGGTTAATGTCAATCATTTAGCTCCATTTCAACTTCTTCCTATCCTTACCTTTGTTGGTTGGGAAAACATTTTAAATTGGGGCGGCCTGGCATACCACTCGATTGCACAAGGAATGTACATGTCTATAAGTGAAGCGTCCCTAGATGATCTGACATTCTCTATCAATTTCAGAGAAGGGACATTCCCTATAGATAGACATCTTATCTTAGGTCTATTGGACATAAATGTCAATGATGAAGGTATTCCAATACCTACATTAGCTGAGAGAATGACTGTATCTGAACAGCGAGCAATTACCCGCAAATTGTGTCGGTTTAATGCCGAATGGAGTTCGGGTAATGCCCTCCATGCCAATCAAATGTTGCCCAAGTACAGAATTCTTCACCGCATTTTTATCTCTAATGTCTATCCTAGGTTTGGGAATAAGGTTGAGCTTACTCCCTTTATGTGCCGTGCTCTTCATTCTGTTGTGTCTGGCATTCCTATATGTCTTCCTTCTCTGATTTGTTATAGTATGATACAATTTCGTCTCCATCCTGGCCATGGCTCTATTCCTTTTGCCTATCTTATGACTACTCTATCAATTCATTGTAATGTGGTCATTCCTCCTACTGAGGCACCGATAGCAGTTCTTCCATTTAATAACTCCAACATCATCAAGATGAACTTGGAGTATCTGCCTGGTCAGCGAGATGAGGAAGATGTTGAAGAAGAAGAAGATACCTTGCCTACAAACACTACTATGGATGACATCTTTGATGAGTTAGAAACCGATGATGAGGCTGATCCTGATTTTCAACCGTCTCAATTTGATGATCGCCTTTGTTCTTTAAAGGAGAAGGTGGTTGAATTAAAAGTTTCACAGGACAATTTGACGGAAAGTCACAAGTCATCAATGAAGTATATGCAAAAATATTTTCATCGTATTACTAAAGGACTTTATCAAATTGACACGTCTATCCCACCTCCTTCTTCCTCCGGTTCTGACTAGCTTGACTTTGATTTTATTTGTGTTGGATCGTATAACTTTAACTTATAGTTGGGTTGTATGACTTCGTACTCTTGGATGATACTTTCTTTATGCTTTCTAAATCTTATTCCTACTCTCATGATTTACTCTTAATCATATTTCTTCTTTTGTCTTTCATTCATCTATTTATGATTGTCATTCTGTCTTCCTTTGTCAAGTTGTGACAAAAAGGGGGAGAGATTTATGGTTATGAGAGAGATTTATGTTATGGTTATGATTAAATTTAAATCAAATGTGTTAGTGGAATGGATTGTGTGGATTGTATGTTTGGAAATATATATATATTTGTCAATACAGGTATTCTACACAAGTCCAAGCTCAGACTGAGGGGGAGTAGATGTTGTGCTCATATTGAGAGAAAGTGTGAAGTTTTGTATTTGTATTTTGTTGTAAGTATGTTTTGTCACGAATTTGACAACGGAGAGATTGCAAGTGTTGTGATGTATAAAGCACCCTTATTTGTCAATTTTCGATGGGACAAAACAGCTTATAGTGTAACTCACTCATGTGATGGAAAGCTCACCTTCAAGATCAACACATGAAGTTGGAAAGTGCAAGACATGAAGATGGTTACTTCAAGTTTGAGTTCTACTTCAAGTTCAAGATCAAGCTACAACTACAAGTTTACTTCAAGTAGAAGATCCACTGAACGTTACTAAAGATTCAAGTAGAAATTTCAAGGTATATACTTCAATGTCCAATAATTTTAGGTATAATTGACCCTAGAAAGACCCTAGAATTAGGTCCTTTCATATGCTAAACATACACAGGTTTTTATACTTTGGCTAGGCTTTGGTTCGACTAGTGCAAGCCTAAGTTCGACTAGTCCAAGCTCTGGTTCGACCAGTCCAAGAAATACTTCGACCAGTCCAAGATTCAAACTCAAAAAACGGATTTTTCTGGTAGTTCCTCGACCAGTCGAGCATGGTGCTCAACCAGTCATGGCCACACCCTCGACTAGTCGAAGGCAGCTCGACTCGAAGTCCAACAACTGATTTTGTGCTCCCTCAACTAGTCGAAGGCAATGCTCAACCAGTCGAGCAGGCCCTCAACCAGTCAAGCAGGCCCTTCGACCAGTCAAAGGACAGTTTTAGCCTATAAATTTGGTTGATTCTTAAACGAGTCGAAGAAGACCTTAGACCAGTCGAAGCAACCGATTTTCAGCCTATAAATAGAGGTCTTTTCTCGTTCTAATTCATTCATTAAAGCCACAAAAAGCCTTTACTTTGAGAGAGAAAAGTCCCCGTCATTTTCAAGCTATAGCACGGTAATTTTAAATCTTTTAATAGCTTTTTGTTTTTGAAATTCCTTGATCTCTCTTTTATGAATCTTATCATTTAAAAGGAGTTCATACTCTTCTTTGTGAGATCTAAGGAATTCAAACAAGTAGCCCAAGGTTTGAATTAATTTAAAATCAATTTAGAACCTATAACCTTTGATTGTGTTATTGGACATTGAACATTTCTACATCAAGTGAAGCGGTTCTACGGGCTACATCAAAGAGCGTCTTCAAGTATTCTTTATTCATTTTTGGTTTCTTGAAATATCCAGAAAATCTCTGTATTGGTTTTGACTGAGATAGCCAGAAAATCTCAGCGTGTGGTTTTGATTGTGATAGCCCATTTGAAAACACAACTGTATAGGTTTTAAGGTGAACCTGAGAAAACCATGATTATTAGCGAACGCCAGTATCACGTGGGTTGTGATTATTGGGAGTAGAGTAGGTGTGGCTGTTTGAGAACAGTTGGTGTACACACCGAACCACTATAACTCCTGGTGTTTTACAGTGAATGATGTATGTGATGTATATGTGTTGAATGGTTGTAATCTTTTCATGTATATGTGGTGAATGCTTGTAATAGATAGCTTTCTTTCTTTTCCTCTTATTTTAGTTTGCGATCTGGATCCTTACTACGTTCAAGAAATCAGGTTGTCCTACCTAAAACATCTATTTTTGATGTAAGGTTGTCCTTTGAACAAGGTTTGAATCAATTTCTCAATACTATTACAGTTGAGATCTCTGATTAGTTATGATTTATTTAATCTTTCAGTTCTTTAATTTTTAAATTGGCATAGTCCTATTCACCCCTCCCCACCCCCCAGGACTGAGAGCTCACCCTTTTCACTTGGCCAATGGCCATTATGTCCAATCTCAAGAGTGTCCAACTCTAAGGTAAAACCTCACAAACCCATAAAGATGTTGAACATGTTCTATGCATATACTAAGCCATGTAAATAAATAAAAGATCAAAACATATCCAAGTCAATGTATAACTAAATCTAAAGGCAACCAATATTAGTTTTCCAAGGCACATCCCCAACAATCTCCCACTTGCTCTAAAACCAATCGACCTCTCCCATATAAAAAACAAGGGCATTAAAAGGACAAACCGGCAAAGCCTTAGTGGGAGGATCCGCTACGGTATCCATCAAAGTTACTCATAGCATCTCGATCACCTTGTCTTAGATGTCACAGAAAATATAGAAGAGAGGAGACGAGAAAATAGAAAAGAGGAAAAGAGATGGAAAGAGAGTGGTGCACACGTCCCCACTCTTAGATGCATGAGAGCTTTAGTAAAAAGGTGTGAAATTGCAAGTATGCCACCCTTGCTTAAGTAATGTACACAATATTCCTATGGGCCTAAACACTACCCAATAGAAACATAAAGCCCAATAGCTCAAATATGCTATAAATCCCTTTACAATAAACCTCTTTAACAGATAGTATCAGCCAATTGATACTACAAACACTGATTATAGTGAATGAGCTGGTGGATGAGTATGCCAAGTCGGGAGGGAGGGGCTTTGCGCTGAAGATGGACCTTGCAAAGGCTTATGATTGCGACAATTGGAGACTCTTATTATATATGCTCTAACGCATAGGCTTTGGATCGAGATGGTGCTGCTGGATTAGAGGATGTATTTCCTCCCACTGGTATTCTATTTTGCTCAATGCCCTTTTTTGCTTTTTTCATAATGAAAGGGGCTCTATCGGAAAGAGCCCCCTCTCTGCTGCATTTTGCAATCATTAATAAAGCTTTATCGGGCCTGATGCACAATGGAGAGCAAGTGGGCCTTATCTCAGGTATGGGGATAGGGAATTCTTCGCTGAGAATTACGCACTCACTATACCCGGATGAAAACTCTCAAAGACAGTAGCCTACAGAGATATTCTAACAATCTTCGAAGCTATTTCTGATTTAAAGGTCAAAACTTTCGAAAAGCAGCATTTCAAGAATCAACCTCCTGAAAGAAGACCTCGCAACTATGGCTCAAGAGCTGGGATGAAGAATGTGGAATTCCCTATTCAACGTTTGGGAGAAGGAATCATTGCCAAATGCAGCAGACTATCATGGAAGAGCAAGCCGTTATCCTTGGGAGGGAGGATTGCAGTGCTCAAATTGGTTTTAACTTCCAAGCCTCTAGGTCCATCTTGAGATGCACTGTCAAGGTGATCGATCAGCTGGAATCTATCCAAAAACGATTCCTGTGGAACTATAAAGAAGATGCTAACAAGTATCACCTGGTTTCTTGGGATGAAGTACACAGACCTTTGGAATGTGGCAGGTTGGGGATCCTCGCATCAGAGCTAATGGACCTGGAGGCTTGGTGGTGGGGAAGACTCCATGTCGATAGAAGTCGTTGCTGCATAGTATGGATTCAAGGAGAACAGATGGGATATTTAGGAAGCTTCTTGGTACAAGGGTTCCCATCTACAGCATGGTATTACATGGGTGTGTAATTCTGCAATCTAGCATTTGGCCAGAGTGGGAAAAGGTGATGAGGTGAGGTCTTGGGAGGATGTATGGAGCGGATATATCCCTCTGGGTGTCAGAATCAAAAGATTGTATAACCTGGTTGCACCAGAGGACAGCTTTTAGCCAATGTTTCTCTCTCTAGAGTAGAGACAGTGTGGGTCCTATCTTCCGTAGGAACATGCAGGAGGAAGAAATCAAAGACGTCACCAAGATGTTGAGGTTATTACAGGATATCTACGATCCAAATCAGGATGCTGATGGAAGAATCAGGAGGCTCAACAGTAAAGGCATGTTTTCTACCGAGTCGCTGGCCATTGCTTTGGCTCTGTTCAATTCCTCCCGCAATCCTATCTTTCTGATGATTTGGAAGCAGCCAATGCCTCATAAAATCAGGGCCTTTGTTTTGTTGGCATTCCTCTATAAAATTCTTATGGACAACCACCTCATGAGTAGAGGGTGATCCTTCCCTAGCAGCTGCTCACTTTGTGTTCTATTTATCTGTTGTACACTCTCTTGGGCATTTGGGGCTGCATCTTATCTGCCTTCAGTGTAATGTGGGTGCTCTCATGTAACATGGTGGAGCTGGAACTCTCCAAAATGGGGCCCTTGTTGGAAGATCATGTGGAATCTGTCTATTTATGTTGGGATGTGTGAGACATGGAAGGGGTAGAAGGACAGGATCTTTAGAGTTGCTAATCCAGTGGATCAGGTGGCTGCCAAACTTATCACTATAGTTGCTGGTTGGGAGATCTTTTCTGATTTTAAAGACCATTTGATCTCCTCTATTATAAGAAACTGGTCTCTGATTACTTTTTGTTGCTCTCATCTTAGCATTCCAGTGATTCAGTCGAAGCCTCCTCCAATTGGGGTTCATATCAACTTCAATGGATCCTCCCTAGAGAATCCAGGTCCTGCGGGGTATGGAGGGCTGGTAAGTGATAACACTGGAAGATCTCTGTGTAAACTCTATGGCCCAGTTGGGATTGAGGACTCAAGTATGGCAGAGGTAACAAACTTATTGCAAATGACACAACCAGAGTTGTAGTAGAGTGTAATTTCATCAGTCATTATTGAAGGAGACTGACCCAAAAAATACAGTTTCTCGGATTGATGGAGATGCATATCTTTGGAAGTTGGCAGATCTGATTGAAGAAGCAAAAGACTTGAGAGACAATGCTATTATCTCCTAGACATATACTCCAAGAGAAGCAAATGTCAAGGCAAATTCACCAGCAAAACTGGGACTGGGAAAATGAGGGGCTGGGATTGCATGGGGTATCAATTTGTTTGTGGATTTTGAGCTAGGCTTTCTGTATTGTATCCCTTTAAGGGCGGTAACGGCTTCTATTTCCTCTCCCCTGTAACTCTGGCTGGGCACTTCTGTATATTTCTTCTCCAATAAATGTATCTCCATTCATCTTTTAAAAAAAAAAACATAAAAAATAAAAAAATAAAAAAAAGAAAAGAAAAGAAAAAAAAAAAAAAAGAAGAAGAAAACATAGTTAACTTGGATGCTACCATCAATACATCATAGATTGAGAAAGTTGACGTAACATGAAAAGATGCCCAAAGCGAAAGCAGTCTATTTCACTTCATTAAAGAAAAAATCTTCAAGAGATATATAGGATCAAGATAAAGCTTACGTCATCTCACTGCTGGTGTTAGATTAAGATAAATCTTCTAAATAAAAGATTAGAGCGCTTCATTATTACATACCTTCAATTCTTCGGCCATCATCTCACTGTTGGTGTTTTGGACACCTCTCTTAACTGCAATTTTTGCAACCTCGCATTTTTCCCAGAGCTTAACCATAGAAGCTGCCAACCCTTGAAGATTCCTGTTTCTCCCTACAAATAGAGAAAATGTTAAGATGGAAGAATAACAATTTCAAATGTAAGGCACAGACAAATCCACACTCACCTAATGCAAAATGGCATGGTAAGGGACGGCCAAGTCTCCTTAAAATGGTCATCTCCCGGTCTGTTAACTTAGGATTTACCCCATACGGAAGAAGACGGAAAGGCCTCCGGTATCCAGGAACAAAACATGGTAAAAGATCTGCATCAATGGGTAGAGGACCGTATCCCCACCAATCAGTAAATCGTGGACCTAGTCCATCTAACAGGCAGTCGGCTTCTTCTTCAAGTTGTTTTTCACTTGGGAGTTGAAACCTCACTTTTTTTGGGGAGCCAACGCCAAGTACCAACGGTGAGCGAGCCAACCTGCTGGGTGAGATTGTTTCCACGGATGAACTGACACCAACTGTGTGTGATGAGCTGTCCTCTTGCTCACCATAAACTTCACAATCGTCACTTGATCTTGAGGACTCTTTATCGCTAAGAATATCATCTGTTGTATTATAGGCGGACAAGAAGTAAGGATACTTATAGCTGGCGCCTCTGTACAAGATGATGATACTTCCAGACCTCCAAACAACCAAACCCCCAGTTTTTCTCTGAGAATATCAGCACAAATAACTTAGAACCGACATGCACAAGAGACATGGGTGAAGAGCATAACAGGATTCAAAGAACATTATATTGGGGAGCTTAGGTTTGAGTTTTGAACAAGAAAAAGACCATCTATATTAAAGCAGATTGTTATCTTCAAATTAGTAAATCCAACCACCCAGTTCCACAATGCATCATGAAATTGAAAAACAGGCATTTTCCTTAGCCAGTCCCAGAAACCCCTGAGAACATGAATAATACATGAACCATGCAATTTTATGAGGTAGAAAGGCAAATGTTAAGTTCCATTTCAGTTCGGATGGCCCATTATGACATGGTTTCAAGATCATCCTCTCACGGCCCGACAAGGAAAGAAGGGGAGATTCCTAACCCTGCCCTTCCGTCTATAGATAAGAAGCCCCTGGTGCCAGCTTTGGGTGGAGGTCCGAGGGTCATCGGATGATCTTTCAAAGTTGCAATCATGGAAGCTCCCTCCGGCAACTGTATAGCAATGGAAGCTTCCTCTCTCAGGATATCTCTAGGTTAGTCCGGTCCTCTGGTCCAAACTATCTCCAACACCTTGCGCCCTGAGGTCTTGGTTGATCGTTCCATCGTCGAAGAAGTGACGGTGACTTATCAATGGAACCTAGCAGTGAGCTGTCGAAAGGGCACTATCTTGATCCACATCAAAGTCTGGTTGGAAGCCTGTTGCAATCTCAAGGGGACCTTTGGTCTTAAGCCACTAGGAGAGGACGAGATTCTCCTCAACCTCTTTTCAGAAACAAATCTCGACAACATTATCATGGCAGGTAACTTGCTCAATGATCGCAAAGTGACCGAACATGGATTGGGTACTACCCCTTGTTGGAGCACAAAATATTCGAACTTACCTAAGATAGCTTTGTTGCGCGGTCCCGCAACACTAAGGAGACTGTCAGGAAGTTGTATCTAGGAGGGGCCGCAGAGGCCCTATTGCGGGACTACCCACAAGAGTATGTTGCACGCTGCACAACTAAGCTATATCGTGTGAATTTCTAGTCCGCGCATGTGGTAGCCTATAAATACCCCCTTCCCCTCTCATTTGATTCATTCACAAGTGCAGAGTCCTAGAGGAGCCAAAGCAAATCTCGGAATTCTTCGAGAGCTTTCGCAAGTAGCCCGCAGTGCACTACAAAAAGGAGAAGGTGGAGAAGTTTCCAAAGTTGAGCAGAGACCTCTTGCACGGCCACGCAACAGGGACCCATTGCGCGACAGCGCAACCAGCATATTTATGTGAATATTGGAGGTTTAGCGGAATTCCTTTGTGAGATCCAGAATTCTCCGCGAGTTGATCTTTTGTACTTGTATTCCAAGCATATTAGTGCGAAACAAGGGGTCTCGAACCCGCGCAACTCTTCTGTCATTGCGACGGATGCTTCGCAAGCCGAAATGTTGCCGAAATCGCTATTGAACTGCTTTCCTTTCTTTCATTGTACGGATTAAAATGTACGTTGTTTTGGAATCAAGGGAAATTTAAGGGATGTAACACGAATTCAGAACTAATAAAATGATTAATAAAGAGAACTCAAAAGTTTGCAAAAAAAAACTGGCTTATATTCAGCGCTTTATCTCGAATTGGCCGGAAGATGCCAACCGTCTGCTCACCTCATGAAGAAGGGAGTAGAGTTCGTATGGGATCAAGCATGTCAGAACGCATTCGATTCCATCAAAGATTTGTTGAAGCAGCCCCCCAGTGCTAACAACACCAGAGAAGGGCAAACACTTGATTTTGTACATCGCCACATGTGAAAACTCCTCGAGAGCCCTACTAGCCCAATGCAATGAACAGGGGAAGGAGAGTGGCCTCTATTATTTGAGCAGGACTCTGATAGGAGTAGAGTGTAATTACTTGCCCATCGAAAAAATATGCCTGGCTCTTTTATTTGCAGTGCAGAAGTTGCAACATTACTCTCTCACGAGATAACACTAATCTCATAAGCAGATCCGATAAAATATCTAATGATAAGGCTGATGCTGTTAGGAAGACTAGCCAAGTGGATGTTACTCCTCTCTGAACTCACAATCGCCTATGAACCGTCAAAAGCAGTAAAAGGATAGGCAATCGCGGACTTTTTAACAGCTCATCTGGTTCCAAATAATGAAGAGATTTCCAACGAGTTGCCAAATGAACAGATGTTGCTAGTCGAGCCGCTCAATCCTTGGCAGATGTACTTTGACGGTGCCTCCCGAGTTTCAGGAGCAGGTGCCGGAGTAATATTTATTAGTCCTCAAGGCGATATGTTGTCGTACTCCTTCACGTTGGGCACGACATGTACCAATAACAAAGCCTAGTATAACGCCCTCATTATAGGGTTAGAAATAACACATGAGATGAAAATCCAAACCCTACAAATTTTTGGGGACTCCAAGCTAGCGATAAATCAGCTAACGACAGAATTTGAAGGAAGCCAAAATTGCTACCCTATTGCCGATGAGCGCAGCAACTGTTGGAGGGGTTTCTGATGCAGGGACATGTGATGACCTAATCTTAGATGCATGTATGATCAAGTTAAAGAGTGTTCAAATAAATACACCAATTAACTAACCGTTTCCAATCAAAGGGATTAGGTAAACTTCAAAACAAAGATGAGGTCATTCCGTCAGAATCATGCCCCTTAGCATAAAATCGCGTAAACAGTAAAAAGGGAGGACCTAAGGATATGAGAATATCCCAAATCTATCATAAGTCAGTCCACAGTAAAGTTTGGATCTGATTTTACTGACTAACCATCCCTCTTTTCCATTCAAACTAGAAAGGGGATATCTAAAGAGGAACGAAAGGGGTGAAGAATGAAAGGTTTGAGATGAAGAAAGTACAGGTCATTTTGTCGTCAAAAGAAAAGGAGGATGATTCTTACCTTTTCCTGCACCTCGAAGATCTAGAAAAAAGGAAACTTGAAATCGGGGTGGAATCCTCAACACCCAAGGGCCAATCCTGAAACCCTAATCTCTTGAATAAATAGGAAGAAAATGGACGAATTTCTATTCATTCAATAATGATGAAAATAGGGTTTCTCACAACGTATATATAAGCTATGGAAAAAAGTAAAAGTGCACTAAAGCCCCTGAAAACAAGAAAAATAATGGAAAAAAAAAAAAAGATGAAAATTAAAGAAAGTGCAATAAAGCCCCTGAAATAAGGAAAAGAACAAAAACGCCTAAAACTAAAACACCCATGTGGTAGGGTGTAAAATCCGACCCATAGATCTATGGTCAAGGTGCAGTCATGCTGCTCCTGCACTCGTAGTGTATCAGAAAATGGATCCGATGGACCCAACGTCCATCCACATCAACTCCTCCACTTTGGTACTCTGTCGGCAATGCCTCCTCCTCTGGTACACTCTAAATGGTGCACCATCGATGTCCGCATTAGTTTCATAATGTCGAAATCAAACATATACCATGATATGATAATGTGAGAGCAGATGCATTAGCCAGTCTGGCAGCGGCCCTTTCCTGTCATGACAGGAGACCTCTCCAAATAACAATTGAAGAACAAAGATTTCTGCCATCACCAGAACTTCTGAGCAAGATCACCGAAGTTCAACCGGTATCTTGTTTTGAAGTCAATATTGACGATTGGCAACAGCCCTTCGTAGATTATCTTAAATATGGAATTTTGCTAGAGGAACAATCATTGAAACTACAAATTAAGCAAAGATCGAAAAGATTTGTCATACACAACGAGGTATTGTATAGAAAGTCTTATAATGAAATGCTACTGCGATGTCTGGACTCAGAAGAAGCCGATTATGTGTTGCGAGAAGCCCACTCAGGAGAATGCAGGGCCCATCAAGCTGGTTGAAATTTATTCCACCGCATACATCGCATGGGGTATTACTGGCCCTCCCTGTTTAAAGATGCGCTAACCTACGCAAGACAATGTCGCGAATGTTAGGTGCATGGTGATATTATACATATGCCACCTGAAGATCTACATCAGTCAGTGACTTCATGGCCCTTCGCTGCCTAGGGATTGGATGTCATTGGCCCTATTAATCCACCATCCTCAAAGGGACATCAGTATATTCTAGCAGCAATGGATTATTTCTCTAAGTGGACAAAAGCAATTGCCCTGCGCAGTGTCAAGGAAAAGGACGTTGCCAATTTTATTCACCATGCGATTATGTACCAACACAGCATTCCGATGAAAATTATTACTGATAATGGCACCCCCTTTAAAAATAGAAACATGGATAAGTTGTGCCAAAAGTTAGGCATCCAGCACTCTTTTTCTACGCCTTATTATCCACCAGCCAATGGATTGGCAGAAGCTTTCAATAAGATGATAGTCAAAATTTTAAAGAAAATCATCACAGGGAATAAGCGCGATTGGGACAAGAAGTTGCAAGAAGCCTTATGGGCCTCTAGGATGACTCATCGAACGGCAATGAAAGCCACACCCTATGCATTGGTTTACAGAGTCGAGACCATCGTCCCAATGGAAATGCAGGTCATGTCTCTTAGGGTGGCGATACATGAGTAGATAACGGATGATGAAAATGCTAAGATAAGGCTTATGGAATTAGATACTTTGGACGAAAAACGGCTAGCAACACAGCAACGTCTAGAAATGTATCAAGCACAAATATTCGTTGCTTTCGATAAGAAGGTCAAGCATCAGTCCTTCAAGAAAGGTGATACAGTGTTAACGTTGAAAAGGCCCATTGTGGTTACTCATAGAACCAGGGGCAAGTTTGATCCTAAATAGGATGGCCTGTATATTATAACTGAAGTTTATTCCAATGGGGCCTATCAGGTCGTAAACCAAAATGGGCAAGGGATTGGAATACCCATCAACGCCCGTTTCATCAAAATATACTATCCTTGAAAAGCAAAGGATTTTGATTGCAAAGATTGTCCAGGAAAATCCCACCCAATCAAAAGGGGGCAAAACAGGCACAGTTATATGATGACCGCAACAAGCATAGTATCGTGAAAAATCATGTAATATGGCAAGCCATATATCTTCCATGTATTGTCTTAAATCTCCCTTCCTTGACAAAGCAGGGATGAGAAACGATTATAAAGGAACAAGTTTACAAGCATGTCTCTGCTAGAGCTTATTATAATTGACGGTCTTCTGGGACAATATTCGACAATCAGCATGTATCCGCTAGAGCTTATTATAATCGACGATCTTCTAGGACAATAATCAACGGTCTTTTAGGACAATAATTAGCAACAGGACGATAATCGGCAATAATAGTAATACTGAGAAATGGAGCGAAATGGTGATCATTATGACACCTAGTAAAATTACTCTTTCCATCCACTAAGAAAAGTTATCATCATGATATTATTGCCGATTATCTCCAAATTGATATTATTGTTGATTATCTCCGAATTGATATTATCGTCGATCATCTCTGAATTGATATTATCGCCGATTATCTCCAAATTAGTATTACCGTCGATTATCTCCAAATTGATATTATTGTTGATTATCTCCAAGTTGATATTATCTCTGAATTGATATTATTGCCGAATTGATATAATCGCCGATTATCGCTGATTCACCGTATTTTATGCTTATATCGATGATTCATTTTATGATATGTAAGGCAGCGGTGAGAGCCAGCGGCTAAAAAGCCCACGAAGGCCAACCACGCATAAGACCTGTATCCTGTCAGCGGTGATTTATCATACAAGGCAACAGTGTGAGCCAGCCACTAAAAGCCCACAAAGGCCAACTACGCAAAAGACCTATAGTTATGTCGGTGATTCATCATGCAGGCAGCGGTGAGAGCCAATGGCCTTAAAAAGCCCATGAAGGCCAACCACACACTTAGACCCATGTGGGCAGCAGAGAGAGCCGGTGGCTTAAAAGCCCGTGAAGGCCAACCACGCGTGAGACCTATACCACCTATATCGTTCTTTGATAGCACCATGGGGATGGGTGAGAGAAAATGTCCTCCTATGAATGGATCCAGGTTATGCAAGCGAAGAAAATTGATAGTCGCAATGTAAGCTCTTTGGTTTATCAATAGATAGGCCAACCATGCGTAAAAGCCCCAAGTCCCATTTCGTCTTTAAATGAGCTGTTGAATTTGATCATATCCTGATGGATTTTTACACAGTCCCAAGTGTTCCAAAGTCTTTTCTTATTAAATTCTTTAATTTTTTTCCTAAAGTTGTTGGCTCTTGCTTTTCGACTACTTTTTCTTCGAGAAGGATGGAGGTAGGGTTGTTTCTCTGTCAAAAGGACGAGCGATGTTTGTTCGAATGTTGGAGGTGGCCTTTAGCTAGTCTGCTTCTCGACCACTTCGGGGTGGTCTCTCGAAGTCGCCCATGATGATGGCTTTGAGAATTGGGCTACCCATAAGGGTTATGCGGTCGGTGAAGTCTATGTCGGAAGGTTAGGCTCTTTGAAAAGAGCAGGATTTCGAGTTGTGATTCTCAGTCTTTTGGCATGGCGATTGTCGGCTTGGGAAGATTGGGGATTTGCATGAGCAGACTGCCGAGGAGTTAGATGCTCTTAAGAAGTGCTGGATGCTCTCTTGCTCTTAGTCATTTGCTTACAAGAGTAGAAAAATGAAAATCGAAGGAAAATCCAACAAAGTTCCAGTACTAGGAAGATTTTTCTACCAAGGCAGATTATTGCGCAACACCCAATGGATGTTTGTTGCGCGGTCGCACAATATAGGTTTGTTGCGCGATGGCGCAACGAAGAAGCAGGGTCTGGGAGAGCTAATGCGAAGTGATTTGTCAGAAGCAAAGTGCGACTTTTATAAGCATCAGGATCCGATTAGTTGTTGCGCGGACCCAATAACGCAATGAAGTTTGCGCGATCGTGTTATAAGGACTAGATGATTATTTGAAAGAAGGATTGATCCGCCATTTTGATTCCTCATGTAAATCAAAGGATCGAGGAGGCATATGTTGGAGCACAAAATATTTGAATTTACATGAGATAGCTTTGTTGCGTGGTCGCGCAACACTAAGGAGACTGCCAGGAAGCTATATCTAGAAGGGGCTACAAAGGCCCTGTTGCGCGACTGCGCAACAAGAGTATGTTGCGTGCCGCGCAACTAAGATGTATTGTGCGAATTTCTAGTCCGCACGTGTGGAAGCCTATAAATACCCCCTTCCCCTCTCATTTGATTCATTCACAAGTGAAGAATCCCAGAGGAGCAAGAGAAAATCCCGGAATTCTTCGAGAGCTTTCGCAGGTAGCCCGCAGTGCAATACAAGGAGGTGGAGAAGTTTCCAGAGTTGAGCACAGAGCTATTGTGCGGCCGCGCAATAGGGACCCATTGCGCGACCGGGCAACAGGCATATTTATGTGAATATTAAAGGTTTAGCGGAGTTCCTCTGCAAGATCCAGAGCTCCTCACGAGTTGATCTTTTGTACTTGTATTCCAAGCATATCAGTGTGAAATAAGGGGTCTCGAAATCGCTATTGAACTGCATTCCTTTCTTTCATTGCACTGATTAAAATGTACTTTGTTGTGGAATCAAGGGAAATATAAGGGATGTAATATGAATTCAGAATTAATAATATGACTGATAATGATTGTTCTTCCATTTTCCTTTACTATTATTGAACGTAAATATTCCAATCCGCGATACTTTGTTTCTTGTCGAAACACCCCTACCTGTCCCAAGCTTAGCACAAGCAGGGGCTCTGAGTGGCCACCGTGAATGATGTATGGGTTTTATCCACACCATCCATCCATTTTGCCATATCGTTTTAGGGTATATGCCCAAAAATGGGGCAAATCCAACCCTCAACTGGACCACACCAAAGGAAGCAGCGGTCATGGTGACGCCCACCGTTAAAACCTTCCTAGGGCCCACTGTGATGTTTATTTACCATCCAACATGTTCATAGGGTCACATAGACCTAGATGAAGGGGAAAAAAAAATATCAGCTTGATCTAAAACTTTTATGGCACCTAAGAAGTTTCAACAGTTGGCGTTTAATCCCCACTACTTGAGCCTTGGATCTGCATCATTTTTGGGCTTCTACCCTAAAATGATACGGCAAAATGGATGGGTAGAGTGGATAAAACCCATACATCATGGTGGCCACTTAGAGCCCCTATCAATGCCGAGCTCAGAATTGCTAGGGGTAGTGCCCAATTAATGTTTTAAATATCGACAATATCGGTCGATATATCCCACGATACATCTTGTATCCCACCTGTGCGATACGAAACGCATAGGTAGTGCCGATATATCCTGCCTATTCAATCTGGTGAACATTTTCGATTTCCAACCCATTTTTTTGTTGTAAATCACGTTAAATCAATGTCAAATGGTTACAAATCTATGATTCTTCATGTTTTCTATGGAAAATAATGAATTTGGAGCTTTGATTTCGAGATTTAGAGAGATGGGCCAAGTTGCAGAAAATTGGAAAAAAATCAAAATTTCTCAATTTCTCGCAAAATAGTTGCAATCTTTGTATCCAAACACAAAATCAAACATATATGTAACTTGATCTAGTGATTTTTCTTTTGCTTTTGAATGCATTGCTTCTGTTTCCATACATGTCTTCTTACATTTATAAATTATATGAATATACTTGCATCAGTTCAATTAGACAAGGCATATATTAGAACTTCATACAAAGGAAACCCCTATTATGTGCACTTTTTTTGTAATGCCTTGATTTCTAAGTGTGTATTGATGTCTTTTTCAACAATACCAGAAGTTTCATGGAAAAATTCCACCAATTTCCCAATGTTCTCATGTTTCCCAACAACAACGATACAACCGATATATCCTATGCGATAACTGATATGTATCTGTATCCCAAGGGTGTGATACATTACAAGATAATGATATTTAAAACATTGTGCCCAATCCACATCCCCAACGATCTGCCTCTGCCGATGGGAGAATTATTCCATCTTTAGCTTGGCCGACGTCTGGTTCCAAATTTATGGCATTCCCATTGAGTTGTGGAATCAAGAATTCTTGTGCATTATTGGCTCCTGCATTGGGGAAGTTCTAGCTTTCAATCCAAAAACAGAATTTGGTCAGGAGCTCCTCTCAGCTTATCTCCTAATAAGAAGGAGACGACTTGTTTTGATCCCTTCCAATGTTCTGGTAATGATGGAGGTTGATCGAATTGTAGTTCAAGTGTGGTCGGAGGCCTCTGGAGCTAGATATTCTTGCGGTACTCTCGATACTATTGGGTGGAGAGGCACCGGATGGCCTGTACATGGAGGTGTGGCGACACTCGACGAAGATGGAGCACAGATGCTCGCACAAAGCTCCACTCCTCTCGCACAGGTGAGGGACGCATGGCCTCTCATACCATGTATCCCCTCTTCTACTGTCTTAGCCCCAATCCCAACCATTAATCCCCAACCACCTAGCGTCCCCGTCGATCCAGCTTTGATCAGTGCAAATCACAGCTCCTCCACTCCGGCGGACCAGATGTGATGGTGGTTGGGGGATTGTCTCTTGATGGCAAGATAGACCCAGTCTTTGATCAGTTGACACGTGGCCAAGGCAATCCCTCTTTGGATCCATTACCAACAACCGTTGGCAAGGTTTCCCAAACTGATGAAATCATTGGCCCTAGCTTAAGCATGGAAAGCAGGTCTACCTAGCTAGGTGACAAGGTGAGAGAGCCTCTCGATGTTTATGAAGGTGTCTCAAGGCCAATGCATGTTGGGATGAAGTCGCCCGAGTGGGCAAATATTGATTTCTCTCCTAATGGCATTGTTATGGTTGCCAAGCAACCCCTTTCCAAGAGATGCATGGACACTCTCAGCCACCGCTAGATCCTTCCATCACATCCTCTATTTATGTCTCAGACTCGGACATCAATAGTGACTCGATGGGCTCAATGTGTTGCCTATCGTTGCCTCCTTCTGTGACAGATGTCATTGATGGCCATTAGATGGCCTCAATCTGTATCCCTTCGAGCCTCTCAACGCTAACAATGCCTTTGAAGACATTTATTTCCTTGGGATGCATGACCTGCTGCAACCGCCTTCTCAATCAGTGGCTAATGAGAGTATTAATTACCCTTCCTCCCCTAATCCCCTCCTTTTGACACATAGGCGACTATCTTATGACTTGTCAACATAGGTTAGGGACAGCCACTCTTTCCTCCCACGTGTCTCCCCTCTGTCCTTACTCTTTCCCTTTCACCCTTTTTCTACCCCTCCTCAATCCAAATGCCTTCAACACTTATGTCGCCCCTCACCTAACCTTTCCCCCCCTTCAGCAAGAATCGTCTCCCTCTCTTGACCTATGTCTCTCTCCTTTCAACCAACAACCTTCATCTCCAAAGCCTCTTCCACCCATTCCCGAAGGAGCCTCCCCAATGGATAAAAGAGGCATTCATTGAGTTTGAGAAATTTGTGGGAGTCTACTTCAAAGAGCATGACAAAGATTATATCTCTCTCTTTTAGTTTGTTGAGGAGAAGGTGCAAGAGCCACTCTCCAATTTTATATAAAATAAAATAATAATAATAACTTAAAATCTCCCAGAGTTTGGTGGGAGCTAGTTGGTTTGGAGTCCTAAGTCAAATTATGACGTTGGCTCGAAATCCATATCCCGGAAGAAAGGCAATAAAATCTTACAGGTTTCCCAATGAAAATTCTCCCTTGGAATGTTCATGGCCTGAGAAACTGGCGCAAAAAAAAAAAAAGCTCTTGTCAAGGACATCAGTCATAAGTTAAAGGTGCAGACCATTCCCCTCCAAGAAACTAAGCTTCAGTGTGTTAACCAATCAATCGTCGACTCCCTTTGGGGTGTTCCCCGCAAGGTTTGGGTGTCCCCTAATGCAAGAGGCTCTATAGGAGGCATTCTTGTGGCCTACAACACCAGATTTTGATCGAAAGAAGATTCGTTGGTCAGTGCTTTCTCGATTTTTGAAAAGCCCTTCTTCAAGGGTTCAAGTGATTTTTCTTTGTCCTTACAGCCATATAGTAAATCTTCCTTAAGGCACCTTCTCTCGGACGATCTTAACACAATTAATTAGTCTCAAGTGGTCCCTCCCTTGGTGCCTCGAACGAGATTTCAATGTCATTTGCTTCTCTTTCAAGAAGTCTTATAGCAGTCATATCTCTAAACACACGAAGATGTTCTCTAGATGAATCGGCGGTCATGACCTTATCAACCTCCCTCTCCTTGATGTTAAATAGACCTAGTCGAACGGTCAATCCTCCCAATCCTATCCCGTCTCAACAAATTTTTCATCTCTCCTGATTGGTTGGAAGCCTTTTCTTCAGTCTCCCAACGTGATCTTCTCCAACCTACCTTTGACCACTATCGATCCTCTTGGATTCTGTCGAGGAGAGTTGGGGTCTCAAGTTTTTTAGATCGAGCTCCTATGGAGTCCTCAGACAACATCGAAGCTGACATGAACTGCTCCCTCTCGACCATTCAACTCCTGGATGTGAAAGAAGAATCCGACATGCTTTCTCACAAGCAGAAAGCCTCAAGGAGGGCTCTCCTAGCTAAGTACTCCAACAAAGTCACGCGAGAAGAAATCAAGTGGAGACATCAATCGTATGCTCTGTGCATGGTGTCTCGTAAAGGCGTTACGTAAAGGTAACGGTGGCAACCGTTACATGTTACGGGGTCATAACGGCCGTAACAACCGTTATGGAAAAAAATGACCTATAATTACCGTTAACGGCACGTTACATATACTATAAAGGCCATAATAGCCTTGTAATGGTCTATTACAGGACATACAGGTTTTTCATACTTTTTAATCAACATTACGAGGTAAATACACATTTTTCGAGGGTTTTTTAAATTAAAAAATAAAAAAGAGAGACCATAACGGCCGTTATAGGGCTGTAACAGCCATTATGCCCCGTATCGTAAAGGTAATGGTGGTGTCCATTACGGCCACCGTTACTGTTACGAAACACCTTGGCTCTGTGGCTCAAAGCAAGAGACAAGAAAACCCATTTCTTCCACAATATAGCTAGTGCTAGGGCCCGATCCAACAAGAGAATAAGCGTCACTATTAAATATTAATGGCGGTAAGGTGGATGACAAGCAGTAAGTTTGCGATCATAAAGCTTTTTTCTATAGTAAGTTGCTTTCTACCGAAGACTAATCTTGGCCTAAGTTGGACAATTTAGACTTTCCTCATATCTCTGTTGAGGAATCCTCTGCTCTTGAATTTCCTTTCCCCAAAGAGGAAATAAAAATTTTAGTGTGCTCCTTTAGTAGAGACAAATCTCCAAGTCTAGATGGGTTTCCTTCAGCTTTCTTTCAAGTATTCTAAGATTTGCTTAAAAAGGATTTAATGGATTTCCTCGCTGAATTCTACTCTTCTGGCTAGATCTCTCGGACCATGGGTGCTCCCTTCATTGCTCTTATCCCAAAAATTGAAGGAGCAGCACATCCTAAGGATTTCCGACCTATTAGCCTTCTGAGAGGTCCCTACAAGATTCTAGCCAAAGTCCTTACCTTCCATCTCTGTCTGGTTCTCTCTAAGGTGATCTTTGATGCTCAAGGAGCCTTTGTGGCCAACCAGCAAATCCTTTGTTGTGTCCTTACTCCTTATAGCTCGTGAATGCATTGACTCCCATCATCGGGAAGGGAGGAGTGGTATTGTCTACAAGCTTGATGTTGAAAAGGCATTTGATCATATCAACTGGGACTACTTGGATAATAAGCTAGGTCGTCTTGGCTTCAGCTTGAGATGGTGCAACCGGATTAAATTTGTATCTCCTAGTGCTTTATTTCTTTGTCCTTGTCAATGGCTCTCCCAAAGGCTTCTTCAAGTCTTCCAGAGGCTTTAAGCAGGGGACCCACTATCTCCCTTTTTCTATTTGTCATCATTGTTGAAGGCCTTAGTAAGATGCTAGGAAAAGGAGAGGTGGCCAGTCTCGTTAGTGGGTTTAAGGTGGCCTATTCCGCCCCCTCTATCCCCCACATTCAATTTGCCGATGACGCGCACCTCTTTTGTGATGCCTTGGAGGCTACAGTTATAAACCTCAAAAAGATTGTGAGTTATTTTGAGGCCATATCTGGTCTCAATATCAATCTTTCAATAAGTGAGATGTTGGGAATTAACCTTTCGCCCTCTAGTCTTTTCCGTTTAGCCGAGGTCTTTGGGTGTAAGTCAACCTTTTTTCCATCCTCATACCTAGGGCTTTTGCTCTGTATCGGCAAGCCGGCTAAGCACTAGTGGGAATTGATTATTGGTAGAGTCGAGCGGAAGTTGTACCATTGGAAAAGTTTGTACTTGCCCCTAGGTGATCGCCTAACCCTCATTAAAGCAGCCCTCTCTAATCTCCCCTCCTATTTTGTCTCCCTTTATCAATGGCCGAGGTCCATTCTCCTTAGGCTCGAAATGCTCAAATGGGACTTTCTTTGGAAAGGGAATTTCAATGGGCACAAATTCCACCTTCTCAGCTAGCTTGAGGTTTGCAAGCCCTACTTGGAAGCGGGTGCGGGTATTCAAGACTCAGTTGTCTCCACCGCCCTTTTAGGTAAATGGATTTGGAGTTTTGGGTTGGAAGCTGGTAACTGGTGGGGAGAGATTATTGCTTACAAGAATGGCCTTGAGGCTAAAGTTTGGTTTTCTAAACCTTCATCTCTCTAAAGAGCCTCACGTGTGGAAGGGCATTGCCACCTTTAAGCCTCTCATGTCGGATGGTTTCTCCTTTGCCCTTGGAGACGAAACGCATATCCGTTTCTGGTTGGATCGTTGGATAACTGATAGGACTCTCCTATCTCTTTTCCCCAGCTTGGCCAGAGTGGCTTCCAATCAATCCATTTCTATTGCTAACTAGTTCTCTAATGAAGGGTTTGGGGTCTGGGGTCCTCCTTGCAAGCGATCTTTGTCTAGTCAAGAGTTGGATGATTTTCTGAATCTTTTGAAGTTGTTGTGGCATTCAGCCATCTCTAGGGGTCAAAGATTCTTTAGTTTGATCTTTTAATTGTTCCGGTAGGTTCTCCTCGGGCTCACTGTTCAGGCTGCTTGGGAGCCATCTCTCCATGGAGAAGCAAGACTTTCCCTCCATCTGGTTGTACAAAGCTCCCCCTAAAGTGGTTGCATTTGTCTGGCTTCTTACTAGAGGAAAAAGGTTCACAGTTGACAATATACAACACAGAGGATTGATGCTTCCCAATGTTTGTTTGCTTTGCCTTGAAGACGCGGAGTCCATCAATCATCTTTTCCTTCACTGCTCCTTCGTTGGTTTTCGATCTCCCTGAGTCATGCCACAAGCTCCTTCAAATCTGCTCTTAGCTTCCCACAGTGGTGGTGTCAGCAAATATCTCAAATCCATGTGGTGCATGGCTATCATGGCTGTCCTCTTTGGGTTATCTAGAAGGAAAGGCATAGCCACTTCTTTAAAAATCATTCCTCCTCAATCTCCAAGGTGGTGGAGTTGATCTCTCGTGATGTGGTGGAGTATTTGCTTTGCCTCCAGATTTCTGTCTGTGATTCTTTCTTCCCTAGGCTTGTAAAGTTCCAAGCTTCTCCAGAAGCTTGGCCTTGAGTTGTTTTGTCTATCTTGTGTTATATAGTTTTGCTCAGTTATTCTTTTCTTTTCTTTTCTTTCTTGTTTCCCCCTTTTTTGCATCTGTTGTAAGTTTTCTTTTTGTTTTGTTTTGTTTATGTTTGCTTCCTGTTTGCCTTTGGCTTTTGAATAAATTTTGCAATCTTCGAAAAAAAAGATGAGTTCCATCAAGTATCACATAAACACATTTCAGGCAGTAATTGATTTGAATGGGAGTCTTTAAGTTACTCCAACTGTCAAGTTATGATTCAATAAAATACATACATCTTTTGAGGAAGGGATGCAATGGGCATTTTTGCAACTTGAAAGCATGAGATATCAAATTGATCAAAATCAAAATGATAAATACATAGTAAATGTTCCATATAAATATGTAAAGGCAATTTCGGAAAGACGTGACTGGAATACTAGGGTGTCAAGTAAGATGACCACCATACACCAAAAAGATGAAAACATGGCACGCATGCATTCACCTATCATGGCATCAACATTACAACCAGAGAACCAAGAAATCTCCAGTTCATTTTTATGCAACAAGTAGCAATAGTAACAGTAGCAAAGACAGTATAAACAGGATAATATCTAAATCCCAAATGAGTTCATTAGGCTTCTTCTTATGGAGTATTTGAGAAAAGATTACATTTTCTTCTTTGAGTACATAACAGCGCTCAGTCCAAATTAGCAGAAGCTTTGTTCAAATCAGGGCTCCACACACCTTGAGGATTAGAAAGTTGGTGCCATCATCAACAAAAATAAGGAAGAAGAAGAAGAAGAAACAATGCTCGGCAGATTTAGCAGAGCTTTCGGTCAGGTTAGGATTCCATGCAGGTGGGTACTGCCTTCCCACAGAGGATTGATTTGTTGGCCCCATCATTGATAGGCCATGCTCCAGAAAGGTGTCCCAACAGAAAATCCTAGGGACATGATCATCATGCAGCAAGCAGATTGTTAAAATGAAAAAGTCCACCGATCATATGGCTGGAATTGTTCTACGGGGTATAAACTTTTTTGCTCACTGTCCATCCATGGTAGGGCCAACCAGATGAATGGTCTGGATCAAGGTAAAATGGCCTAAATTGTACAGGATGCTTTCTGAAAATGAACAACCACTAATTCAGTCATGGCATGGTACACTTCATACCGTGCAGCTTTCCCTATCTTATTCTTCTTCTTCTTCTTCCTCTTCTTCTTCTTCTTTCAATTCATTGTGAAGATGAAAATGAAGGGGAAAAAAAAAAACAAGAAGAAGAAGCAAACCTCCAAAATTTCATGAGTCCTCTTCATGTTCATCCTGCACAGGTCATCACACTTGATCTTAACGAGCTCGGACCTTCGCCAGCGCTCATGAATCCCATTCAAAATCCCTTCAGTGATTCCTGCCTTGCCAACCTTCAGCTTCTTATCCAGACGGATCCCCACGCTTCTAAGCCTCTTCAGCTCTTCTTCTGCTATCGTCAGCTCTGCAACCGATGGTGGGACCGACGCCCTACCCTTCTTCTTCTGCCTCTGCTTCTGCTTCTCCTTCTCCTTCTCCAACTCCTTCCTCCTCATCATCTCGTGGAATCTGGTAATGGTGGGGCCGGACCCGGGTTCTGGTACCGGGCTTTCGGGGGTGCTCCAGCTGGTGTCAATGGTATGGCCCACCCGGTGTTTAGGCAGCTGATGGGAAGGTGGGAGGAAGATGACACCGGCTGAGCCGTTGCGCATTTCTCTATGTTCCGTATCATCATCTAAATACCCGAGGCTGCGGAGCTTTTCGGCTATCCTTTGGATGGCAGTTTTTGGCACAGTTTCAGTGTCGCCAGCAGCTGCAGATGAGTGGCAGGGAATGATGGATTTACAAGGATTGGAGGAGTTTTTATAGCAGCAGAGAGATGGTGCTGAGGATGGGAGTGATTGTAAGGTTTTCGAACAAAACAAGGTAGAGATAGGTTGGTGGTGATAGAATGCTAGCAACATTTTTAGAGGAAAAAAAAAAAACCAAAGACAGTTGGATATTTTTGACCTATAGAGCAGGATATAAGACTCAGTCATCTCATACTCAATCACTCCTCTGGCTGCGTATGACGACGCCACGCTATATGTTGACTCGACTAGAGCCTCTACAGAGTCCCAACTCCCAACATCATATCGTTGACCAATCCTCGCCTCTGGTTGGTGGACACTTGATTGTGCAAACAGACCGTTTGATATTTTTCATTCTCAACCTCCCATTAAATGTCCACCAATCCTGTGGTTAAATAATCAAGTGAATTTATTTTTTTTTACCTTTTTGTTCATGATATGCATTTAGGCTAGGAACTATAATTTAGGCAGTTTAATTTGAATTACATGGTAAGTAATATATTTGTGCGTACGTTTTATGGGACAGAATAATGGGTAGTTAATTAAGGAGTCGTTTGGCACCAAGGATCTGGGTGGATTGGGGGGGGTATTCGAAAGGATGGATTAGTGGGCGTTCCAAATTGAGGGCATGTCAAATGTGTTTTGCAATCCCTCCCCTTTGTTTGGATTTTCGATCTTTTAATTCTTTTTTTAACTCATCTTTATAGGCAGGAGACTCACATGTGTAACATATATGTCATTAGGCTATTAATATATTGAGCATGTGGCCATTGATGATATCTCTAAAAAATTTATATTGTCAACTGAATCACTAAAATTATTTCAACAGCATGATACGAGTAATTCAAACATTATCCATATAAATCAACGTTTAAAAATCATTGCTTAGCCACTCAGTTGTGGTTCTATACTTAAGGCCCTACTCGAGGCTTGGAATTTCATCATTTTCATTCAAAGTATATGTTTCAATATACTTATTACAATCATTGTATCAAACATTACATAAATATACTAATTAAGGACCCTTAAGTTGATTTAATAATTAAATTTAAATTGCTATAAAAATACTATATAATTTAAGTGCATGGCTACTTTTGGATAACAGTAGACTCTGAATAAATGGTACCAAACACAATCAGAGAAATCCAAATCCATGGTATTCCGAATCAAGGGAATTTCTAATTTGATCATTCCAAATCCACGATGTCAAACGAGGACAGGGCTAACATGCACATAGGACAAGTGTACCTAAAAGTAGACGTGAAGTTAAATGAGTGACAAGATACGGAAGAATAAAGGGCGTTTTCCTTAGGGAATGTTTGGATGAGAGTAAATGGAGGTAAATGGAAGGAATTAAGAGTAAATTAAGGTAAACAACATTTGAGGTGTGTTTGGACGGGAATAAATGAGTGAAAATGAAATGAAATGAAATGAGAGCAAATGGCCTAGAAATACAATCCTCTTTATGTGAGAGGATTTGGAGAAATAGGATTTGGAAATAAATGGGGCTGAAATATCCTTTTTAGCTCCCTTGAATCGCACAAGTAAACAAAGTATCGCTACACACATGTTTGTCATACATAGGAAATGCCGATGATACTCCATGACACTTCAATTATCAGCTACATCACTAAAATCACACCAACGTATGATCCAAATTGTTTAAAGGTTGGCCATGTATATAGATGGTTAAAATATGTTAGGAAGTCGCTTGTTTGTGATCCTTATATTTGTAGCCTACTCGGAGGCTCAAATTTTCCTATTTTTGTTAAAGTATATAGGGATTTTTACCCTAAAAATCCTTAAAGATGCTGATTTTTTGAAAAAAGTTATTCTAGCTTTAGTATTTTGAACCAACAAATGAAGGTAAAAATACAGATTTTCCAAGAAAAGTAATTTACAGAAGTATGTTTTCAAACCAACTAATGAAGGTAAAAAGACTCCGTTATCCTTTTTCACAAAAATGGGAAGATACATCGAGAAGTAAAGAAATTAAAAGGTATGCACACGCATGTGCAATAAAGCTCTTGTATGCACCACACATGTATCGGCACAAAATCTAATCCATCAATCAGGTTATTCCGATCTTCTACATATTTTCCTATAAGGAAAAGCTAGTTCAATCAATACCTATGCCACAGAATTGGAAACAGGTGGATGGATTGGAAATTTTTCATCCATAAATTGTTATAGCAAATTGTAGCTCACCTGATTAGTTGATCAATCTAATTCTTGGCTAGGGAATTATTATAGTGGTTCCATTTCTAATAAATGGATTGGATCAAAAACCTATCAAGCCATGTGGTCAGGGTCCCACCCAAATCACTGGTTCCCAATATAGCAGTTGGCTCGATTTTGCTAAGTTTAACAAGGACATGGATTCCCTACAAAAGGCCCTCACATGAACTTCCTATGGCGAGAAGCTAGGTGGGACTCACCATGATATTTGTCGGAAATCCACCCCGTCCATCCATTTTTCCAGATCATATTGGGACATGGGCTTAAAAAGATGCAAATCCAAAACTCAAGTAGGCAACATAGCAGGAAATGTGGGTAGGTAAATGCCTACAGTTAAAACCTCTCCGGGGTCCACTATGATGTTTATATGCCATCCATACCATTCATAAGGTTATTCCTAGTGGGATGAACTAAAAACACAATTTATCATGATCCAAAACTTCTATAGCCCTACAAATGTTTCAATGATGGATGTTCAATCCTCAGTCGTGTGGCCCCCTTGAGTTTGATTTGCGACATTTTTAGGCCCACGTCCTAACATGATCTCGTGGACGCTGGATCCCAGGAGGGGGGATTGGCTCACTTTCCATGGGTTGCCTCGCTCAAGGGTTTTCTTGGGGTTTAAGATGGTGTTACGTTTAACCAGAGTCGCCACTAACCAATTACTTTGATTCTACAATTGGTTAGTCCCTATAGAAAGGCTTAGGATTGAGAATCTGAAGATCTTTAACCCTAAGGTGACTCTTGAGTTTGCGTTTCAAAGATTATGAGTAAGGGACTCGATTACAAAGAGAGAAGGTGTTAGGCACCCACTCTACTTATACAGATGTACAATCTCTACTTCACAAGATCTGACTAATTTCTAAGGAGTAAGATTAATTCTTACACAAAAGATGTAAATGTAATGCAATGATAATGATGGGTAGTCAACACGATTTGTGATTGACAAGATCCAATTATATCAGCAAGCCATGAAGCATATGTTCGAATTGACTGAGTGTAGGGTACAAAGTCCGTAGAAATGTGATGTGTAGGATGCTCAATGCTATGTTGACGCTTATGTAAAAATGACAGTTAACTAGCTAGGTTTTTAAGGGGTAGCCTCTAATTATATCGGCAAGCCACAGAGCATACGTCTGCCAATTAAATATAAGAAAACGATGAAATGCAATGTAGTAATGATATAATTGAGGAGTAAGGGGTTGAGAAGGAAATGCGTGTTGCACAATGTTAATACTCAGACTTATATGAAATTGATTGAAGCTTGAATGGTTGGATGGATGGTAGTATCACAAAGGCTATATCGAGTAGCTCAGATTTGAACTTAGGTGGCTCAGGAGACTCGGATTTTGGCTAAGCTAGGTTGGACCAGAGCTAGACTCTCACTCTCCTTGGTGGAGGGATGGTTGGATGGCTAAGGCCCTATGTAACGACCTTGGAATTTTTGTGCTTATCTTTCCTTAAGTAGTTGTTTTGGGGTAATTAGCGCTTTACTCGATTGCTTGTGAAATCCGCATCAATCACTTTAAATTGTATCTGCATGGCTCTAAACGTGTAGATTAGTGAGCGCTACGTTACTCTGAAATCTGGGATCCATCGCTAAATCCAGTTGTTCTGGGAAATTTTTGGAAGATCTGGATCGGATCTGGACCGCGCGTCGAAAGTCCGATAGCGATGATCTTAGGCTGTTGCGGTCACCGAGTTGGGCTTGATCTTCACCTCGAAAATCAAGTCGATCTGATGTTCTGGGTCGATTTGATTGAGCTCGGAGTGAAGAGTGTGAGAACGGTTGGAATTTATTAAGCTTTTATTGAAATCTGAGTCGTGTCGCTTGCGCGACGATTTTAAGCATTCTGACCGTTGGATTCTGACCCAATTTCACCCTCTGATCAGGATAGTTGGCCCAGGCATATCCTAGTGCTTGTGGACCTGATCGAGTTTCCGTGACCGTTGAATTGAGTGTGGTCCGCCACGGCTGATCTGAAGAGCCGGTCGGTATGAAATCTCAGCTTGACCTAGATCCATGGTCAATGAGCTTAAGTCCGACCTTTCGTGGTTATAGGCCCACCAGAAGTGCTTCGTTGGATCGAGAAAGGCTTACTTTGGTTATAACCTAAGTATACCTTGACCCTGGGGTTATTTCCATCATTTTAAGGCCTATATATAGTCCTTAAACCCTAGCTCTCATTTCCATACGAATTTTCTCTAATCCTAGCTTGGAAAGAGAGTGGAAAAGAGAGAGTTAGTGAGAGAGATTAGTTGGTGAATCATTTTAATTCTTCCTTGTTCTTCTTCATCTTCGAACCTTCACTTTGAATCGTTCTTCTGACGATTCTGAGTTCCTTTGGGGTAAGTTAACCTAACCCTAACCTGTGTTAGAGCTTAGACTAGACTTGGTGTTGTTGTATCTCATTTCTATCCTTATTTTAGGGTATTCTAGCGCCGTTGACGAAGACAACTCGTCTAAATCAGCTCGGCGGTTCTTTCTTCGCTTAAGGTGCGGACTTTAAGTGTATAGGTTATGGTTTTCAAGGCTTTCAATCCCAGTCAGTGATTTATTCTTGTTATGGATGAGATTTCACATGCCAAATGTCGTGTTTACATTGCTTTTCTGATATGCTTGTGCTATATTGAGATTTGTGTATTCTATGTGTATTTATAAAGTACCGTATACGTATAAAATATGCACTTATGTTTGCCATGATTAATTGTCGTGTATGTATGCTAGATGCATGTATGACAACTCCTTGATAAAAGGAATTGTCTAAGTGTATGTATTTCAACATGCGTCATGTATGTTGCTCCACGTATGCTAAGTGTTTGTAGAAATGCATGAATGATCTAAAGTGTAACTGATTACACTAAATGCGGGCGTTGAGAAGTGATTCTCAATACTCCTTTGGATGCGCATGTTTTCCTTTATGCAGTTACATTCCAAGTTATTTAAATTCAAGCATCTCCTATGCTTACATTTATCTTAAGTTGATATTCTTCAGATGCGTTTGTGCCATGATTTGAGTTATTGTTCCATTACTATTTTACATTCCATATGAATATCTGTAGTAGTGTAGGATATTTGGGACTATGCCTTAGTCCAGGAAATCGGTAATTGACCCTTTGAATCGTGGTTGAGATTGCTTTCGCCACGTAAGACGTATTAGACGAACCCGAGCCGTATTAGAGTTGGCGGCAGTGGTTTGGCCACGCGGAGTGTTTGCGCACTCTATGTCGTTCAATTCAACGTGCGCTCGTGCTAGTCGAGTTCGTCAAGTAACCCAATTGTCCGATGTATGTTAACCATGTATGGACGCTACTGCTTGAATCTAGGGTACCGAACTTACCAGTGAAATCCTAATAACCATGGTACCTGATCCGCTAAAACTCATGAGCCGGACATGGTGGTATGGGACACCGTGGTCGAGCTGTCGGCCTACGCTGCGGTGACGAGCCTCCCCGTAGTGACCAGTGAGCAACTTAACTCGTGAGCCGATTATGGTGATATGGGACACTATATTCGTGCTGTCGGCCTACATTGATTGGTGACGAGCCCTTTGTAGTGACCTCGAGCATACCTGGATACCGCAAGGAGGTGACGAGCCGATCTGTGGTAGTAAGGGCATGAAAGGCGTGCATTGATTGGTGACGAGCCCTTTGCTACGACCTCAACTATATGATCGTATGAGATATCTAGGATTGACGACCCTAGTATGGATCACTGTTTGGATGGTGATATGAGGAAGGTATCTTAGCTTCCCAATCCTGTTGTGTGAAATGGACTAATAACAACTTGGTAATCATATCCATGCACCGCATTTGCATGTGCTTTGTAGATGTGGTGCACTTTGAGGCGATGTCATGCGTAATGTAAGATGAAGACGCTGAGGGTGTACGCGTGAGGGCACGCATCATATTGCATTCATCCTTGCATTAACAAGAGTACTTAGGATTTAATTACTTATCCTGCTTTATCATTACTGTTTGATTGAACTGATAACATGTTAACCAGTGCCTTATTGTTCTACTGAGTTGATCACTCACTTCCACGTTTCTGGGGCGGTGTTACACACCCACCAGACTCTGTCTTAGGCCCTGATGTTGCAGATGTGGATGCGACGTCTGAGGCAGAGCGGGAGTATGAGGCTGCCTTCTCCTTTATGCAGTTTTCAGACGGGTTCTAGCGAGCCTCGGTCTGATGCGTGGGATTTCTGGGATATTTCTGGGGACTGAAATGATGTAATTTGATACTTATAATTTTGTTAAATAACACTTTTACACGATCTGGTTGTATATGTAATTCAGGGATTTACACTTGTACACATATTTTACTATAAGTCTTCCGCTTGCTTTATTCACTTATCCCTGAATCATATCTGTGTTTTGGCTTAATCTATTCCATGTTTTATGCACTAATACAGTCAATATACATTCATCATTAAATATGTTGCATAAGTGATGTTTTGGAACTCGGGAGCTGAGTTATGTTCGACCCCCGAATTTCAGGGCGTTACACCCTAAGGGATAAGGAGGCTTCTGAATGCCCTTTGAATCTACTGGATGCTTGAGGATCCTTGAGGATGCTTGAAATGAGAAGGGGAGGGACTATTTATATCCTTTAAACTCAGTTTTCTTATAATTCCTGCAAAATCTAAGGGAAGATGGTGGTTGGAGGGTTGGGATTGGAAATTGCCACATGGCATCATTTCATGGGTTGGATGAGGTGGTGAAAGGGTAATTTTGGATAAGGAGATGGACATTAGAGTAAATACACATTAGTCATACACTTAAAATTGATTAAACCCAAGAGTTGACAACCTCAAGTGTAGGGTTGTGATGTAGTAATAACTCGACGAGACCAAGGTTGACTCCTTAGGGAATGGGGAACATGACCTAGAACTAGTCTAATAGTAAATATTTGTTTGGGTTTTCAATCGAGCGAAGTAAAAAATTATTATTTTTTAACAATAAAAATAAAAGACCAAGGATCCGTGAATCCACTTATAGCAATCACAATATCTTGTTCATTGATTCAATATATAACTCAATTGGAATCTGAAATGGCCAAGCTATATGTCCTACAGGGGGGGTGAATAGGACTATGCCAAATTAAATTTAAATACTGCGGAATATGAAACAAAGAATAGATAGCACTATACACTAATCATAGTATAGGAATGGAAGGCAACATAAAATAGAGAAATAGAAACAAAAATTGTTCTAAAGACAACCTTACACTAAAAACCAAAGTTTATGGTAGGACAACCTTATTTCTAGAACAAATAGACAAACTGAAGCTTAACGTAATAAAGAGAGGAAAAATATAATGCTGAAATATAAATCTAAATTATTACAACATTCCCCAGTGAGCTTGAAATGTAAAATTTACAACATTCTCATCCACACATACATTCCACAATTCTGAATGATAAAAGATAGGAAATATAAATCACGCATCCACAACATAAAGAATTATAGTGGTTCGCCTGTGTGTTCACCAATTGTTGAACAACAGCCATATAGAATGCTAATCCACTCCTAATATCCTCACACAGGGGATATTAGCATTCACCATCAAATAGGTTTTCACAGGTTCACCCAAAACCTTCAAAATTGTGTCTTTTTCAAAGGGCTTACACAATTCAAAAACCCTCACTTCTGAGTTTTCTGGCTCTCCTCAGATAACCAACAACTTTGAGATTTTTCAGGCTTAACCTCAAATAAAACTAAACAATGTGAATTACACAAATTGTAAAATACCTGATTTTCTCCTTCGTTGTAGCAGCCCAGAAGAACCAAGTCGGAGTAGAGATTTGAATGTCAAAGTTTAATGTCCAATACTCACTTTATAATGGTTCTAGGTTCTAATAGATTTTAAATTAAAACAAAAGAGCTAGCTCTAATTGATTTTGATTCTAAAAAAAGGAAAACAACAATTCCTCTTTTCAGATTAGATTGGAATGCAAGAAGCAAAATCAATTAACAAAGTTAAAGAAAAAGAATATTAAATATGCACACTTAGCTTAAATGGAGCACCGACTTATCTCTCAGAAGACCGAATTAAATTAACTTGAATTGCTTATTTTATTATGAGATTCATGATCTATTTATAGGTGAGCAAATCACGCCTTCGACTGGTCTTGTAACGACCTTGGAATTTTTGTGCTAATCTTTCCTTAAGTAGTTATTTTTGGGGTAATTAGCGTTATACTCGATTGCTTGTGAAATTCGCATCAATCACTTTAAATTGTATCTGCATGGCTCTAAACTTGTAGATTAGTTAGCACTACGTTACTCTGAAATCTGGGATCCATCGCTAAATCCAGTTGTTCTGGGGAATTTTTGGAAGATTTGGATCGGACCTGGACCGCGCGTCGAAAGTCCGATGGCGATGATCTTAGGCTGTTGCGGTCACCGAGTTGGGCTTGATCTTCACCTCAAAAATCAAGTCGATCTGATGTTCTGGGTCGATTTGATTGAGCTCGGAGTGAAGAGTGTGAGAACGGTTGGAATTTATTAAGCTTTTATTGAAATCTGAGTCGTGTCGCTTGCGCGACGATTTTAAGCATTCTGACCGTTGGATTCTGACCCAATTTCACCATCTGATCAGGATGGTTGGCCCAGGCATATCCTAGTGCTTGTGGACCTGATCGAGTTTCCGTGACCGTTGAATTGAGTGTGGTCCGCCACGGCTGATCTGAAGAGCCGGTCGGTATGAAATCTCAGCTTGACCTAGATCCATGGTCAATGAGCTTAAGTCCGACCTTTCGTGGTTATAGGCCCACCAGAAGTGCTTCGTTGGATCGAGTAAGGCATGCTTTGGTTATAACTTAAGTATACCTTGTCCCTAGGGTTATTTTCATCAAGAATAGGCCTATTTATAGTCCTTAAACCCTAGCCCTCTTTTCCATACGATTTTTCTCTAACCCTAGCTTGGAAAGAGAGTGGAAAAGAGAGAGGAAGTGAGAGAGATAAGTTGGTGAATCATCTTGGATTCTTCTTTGTTCTTCTTCATCTTTAAACCTTCACTTTGAATCGTTCTTCTGACAGTTCTGAGTTCTTTTAGGGTAAGTTAACCTAACCCTAACCTGTGTTAGAGCTTAGATTAGTCTTGGTGTTGTTGTATCTCATTTCTATCCTTATTTTAGGGTATTCTATCGCCGTTGACGAAGACAACTCGTCTAAATCAGTTCGGTGTTCTTTCCTTGCTTAAGGTGCGGACTTTAAGTGTATAGGTTATGGTTCAATCCCAGTTAGTGATTTATTCTTGTTATGGATGAGATTTCACATGCCAAATGTTGCGTTTACATTGCTTTCCTGATATGCATGTGCTATATTGAGATTTGTGTATTCTATGTGTATTTATAAAGTAACGTATACGTATAAAATATGCACTTGTGTTTGCCATGATTATTTGTCATGTATGTATGCTAGATGCATGTATGATGACTCCTTGGTAAAAGGAATTGTCTAAATGCATGTATTTCAACATACGTCATGTATGTTGTTCCATGTATGCTAAGTGTTTGTAGAAATGCATGAATGATCTAAAGTGTAACTTATTACACTTATTGTGGGCGTTGAGAAGTGATTCTCAATACTCCTATTGATGCGCATGATTTCCTTTATGCAGTTACATTCCAAGTTATTTAAATTCAAGCATTATCTATGCTTACATTTATGTTAAGTTGATATTCTTCAGATGCGTATGTACCATGATTGGAGTTGTTGTTCCATTATTGTTTTACATTCCATATGAATATCTGTAGTAGTGTAAGATGTTTGGGACTATGCTTTAGTCCAGGAAATCGGTAATTGACCCTATGTTCGTGGTTGAGACTGCTTTCGCCACGTAGGACGTATTAGACGAACCCGAGCCGTATTAGAGTTGTCGGCAGTGGTTTGGCCACGCGGAGTGTTTGCGCACTCTATGTCATTCAATTCAACGTGCGCTCGTGCAAGTCGAGTTCGTCAAGTAACCCGATTGTCTGATCTATGTTCACCATGTATTTGACGCTACTGTTTGAATCTAGGGTACCGAACTCACCAGTGAAATCCTATTAACTATGGTACTTGATCTGCTAAGACTCATGAGCCGGACATAGTGGTATGGGACACCGTGGTCGAGCTGTCGGCCTACGCTGGGGTGACGAGCCTCTCCGTAGTGACCAGTGAGCAATCAAACTTGTGAGCCGATTATGGTGGTATGAGACACTATATTCGTGCTGTCGGCCTATATTGATTGGTGACGAGCCCTTTGTAGTGACCTCGAGCATACCTGGATACCGCAAGGGGGTGACGAGCCGAATTGTGGTAGTAAAGACATGAAAGGTGTGCATTGATTGGTGACGAGCCCTTTGCTACGACCTCAAACATATGATCGTATGAGATGTCTAGGATTGATGACTCTAGTATGGATTACTGTTTGGATGGTGATATGAGGAAGGTATCATAGCTTCCCAATCCTGCTCTGTGAAATGGACTAATAACAACTTGGTAATCATACCCATGCACTGCATTTGCATGTGCTTTGTAGATGTGGCGCACTTTGAGGCGATGTCATGCGTAACGTAAGATGAAGACGCTGAGGGTGTACGCGTAAGGGCACACATCATATTGCATTCATCCTTGCATTAACAAGAGTACTTAGGATTTATTTAATTATCCTGCTTTATCATTACTGTTTGATTGAACTGATAACATGTTAACCAGTGCCTTATTGTTCCACTGAGTTGATCACTCACTCCCACGTTTCTGGGGCGGTGTTAAACACCCACCAGACTCTTTCTTAGGCTCTGATGTTGCAGATGTGGATGCGACTTCTGAGGCAGAGCGGGAGCTGGATGATGACGAGGCTGCCTTCTCCTATATGCAGTTTTCAGATGGGTTCTAGCGAGCCTTGGTCTGATGCGCGGGATCTCTGGGATTAATTTTGGGAACTTAAATGATGTAACTTGATACTTATAATTTTGTTAAAGAACACTTTCATACGATCTGGCTTGTATATGTATTTTAGGGATTTACACTTGTACACATACTTTTTTATAAGTCTTCCGCTTGCTTTATTCACTTATCCCTGAATCATATCTGTATTTTGGCTTAATCTATTCCATGTTTTATGCACTAATACAATCAACATACATCCATCATTAAATATGTTGCATAAGTGATGTTTTGGAACTCGGGAGCTGAGTTATGCTCGACCCCCAAATTTCAGGGCGTTACACAAATAAATGTCATGGAGCACAGACAACAAAGATTTGGAGGAAGGATCTTTGAAACCATAGATGACATCCCCGAAAGCGCGGTATAAGGAACACAGGACCAGGGGAGCCGATGAATATTTTTGGCCGAATTTCAACGTTGTTCTTTGAGTCGTAGGTCTACGACTGGTCGAAGATGTAGTCGACACTGTTCCTACGACTGGTCGAACAGTCCCCAGGACTAGTCGAAGCCTAACAGAAAATTTTCAATTTTTGTAACAAACTTACGACTAATCCAGAAAATGTTTAGACAGGTCGAAGCAGTGCTAGGACTAGTCGAACAAAGTCTAGGACTAGTCTTAGAATAGACCAAACTCATTTATATAAAACATATGAATTATGTATCCAAAATGGCATACTCTAAAGGTCAACCTAAGGTCAGTCATACCTCAATAGTGAAGTAAGGACATTGAAACTTTATAGACGAGTTACCTTTGAAAGTAATGGAGCTTGAAGTCTTGCTGTCGTTTAAACTTGAGAGCTTTTTGAGATCTTGAGATTGAACTTGAAAGCTTCTTGAGATCTTGAGTAGAGCATTGTTCTTCACAGATACAAGCTTCATAACAGTGTCTTTGGCACCACAAATTTGACAACTATAAAGGGCTATAAACTATGGCACTTACAATCTCCCCCTTTGTCAAATTAGTGACAAAACACACTTTCAAGATATGTTACATAACACAGAATATCTAGTTAAAGAATCATGCACCAGTTGTTATCAACCGGCATCCTAAAGACGTGTAATAGTCAGTCCACCTCTGCACATACGGCATCCTACAGACTTGTAAATCAATATTCAGTCCACCTCTGCACACCTCTGCACATACTCCCCCTGAGTAACATACTCATAAAACACCATACAATACAATCTCCCTCCTCATGACAACATCCATATCCATATACATATCCATAACATATCCATACTCCCCCTTTTTGTCATAATAGGACAAAGGAAGCATAAAATAGATAGCTGAGGAGAAATAATCAATGAGGAATATGAGAGGTAACTAGTCAAGATATGAGAACATAGCATAAGCAACACACATAATTCATAGACTGAGCTAAGTTAAAGAGAGTGACAAACTCAAAAACTAGTTAGGAGTAATAAAGTTAATACAGACCAGTAAACTTAAAAATACTAATCTGACCCAGATGAAGGAGCAGGAATGGAAGGATCAAGTTGATGCATGCCTTCGTTCAAGCACCTAAGATATTTACGCATATATTTGAACTGTAAATCATGGGTAATAGACATGTTTTCCATCTTAACATTTAGATTCTCAACTTTATCTTCCAATGCACTCAGACATGCATCAAATGAAGAAGGCTCATAATCTGGATCATTTGTAGAATCAGACTTAAGTTCTTCAAAAATATGATCCATGTTAATATCATCGGGAAGAAGATCACCAGCTTCTTCCTCATGTTCAGCTTCAGCACTACCAACACCATCACCTTAGCCAGGAAGGAAATCCAACTTCATCTTATTGATATTGGAATTGTTAAATATCAGATGATGGATAGGGGCCTCTCCAACCGGCATGTTGATTGACATATGTGTAGCCAACATAGTCATCAAATATCCAAACGGAATGTCACTATGACCAGGATGGAGTTGAAACTGAATGATGAAGTGACAAATCAAGGATGGTAAATAAATGTTAACACCACTGACAACAGAATGAAGAATACGAACCATGAAGGACGTCAATTCAGATTTATTACCCGACCGAGGATACAAATTAGACACAAAGATTTTCTGAAGAATTCTGTATTTGGGTAACAAATATTTTGAAGGAAGCGCATTCCCTTTATGTGTCCATTGTACATCCAAATTGCATAAGTCCTTAGTCAGCATACGTTTTTCAGCGACTGAGGGTTTATCAGATAAAGTATGGATGAGAATACCCTTATCATTCACTGGAATATCCATAAGGGCTGAAATCAAATGACGATCAACTTCAAATGACCCTTCTCTTGTGGAGATAGAAAAATTAAATTTTTTAATGAGAAAGCACATATGAATGCAAACATGGATTGGGCAATAGACCAGTATGCTAGCCCACTCCAAAGCAATAAGTTATTCCAACCTACAGATTGGAGCATAGGAAAAATATCAAAAGGAGCAACATGATTAATATCAACTGGATGCTCAATAATAACATTACGCAATCTGATGTCTCGAACATAAGATGGATTGTCCTCAGGAGCCCTAAGATGACGCTTAGTGATAGGGGCCGATCTGAAAGAAGAAGGCGGACCACGAGACATTGATTTTCTTCCTCTAAAAGCCATATGCAACAAAGATTTTAAGAATATAAAGAGTTGCAAAGGATTGAGAAAAGCGTTTTCTCAAATCTGATTTTTTAAAAGAAAAACCCAAAATCTCAACTAAAATCGAAATAGGCAACTCTAAGAGAGAAATAGAAGCAATCTAGACACAAATCTACAAGCAAAATGCAAATGGAGCACTAACTTTGAAGATTTTTGAAGATGAGTTCGACTAGTCGTGTGTCGACTCGTTGGAAAGTGAAGTTGAAATGAAGAAGAAGATGATTTCTCCCAAATTTTAAGTGAATCCACGCGATTCACGACTGGTCATGGATATACACGACCGGCCGTAGCCCGACTGGTCGTGGATACTCCCGACTAGTCGAGTACAAGCTAAAAAATCTGATTTTTGCATATTTTTTAAGATTTGAAAACTAAACTAGCAAATATATACACTATAATACAAATAGGCATAAATACTCATTTTAAAATGCACATGCCAAGATCAAATTTCATTTTATTAAACCTGCTTTTGTCGAGCAGTTTAGTGAAAATATCAGCACGTTGATTCTTGGTAGGGATATATTCCAAAGATGTAACCTTTTCTTCAACTAATTCTCGAATATAATGAAATCTAATACCAATGTGCTTAGTACGAGAATGCTGAATTGGATTTTTCAAAATATTTATGGCATTGGAATTATCACAATATAATAACATAGAATCCTGTTTAATTCCATAATCACTTAGCATACGTTTCATCCAAACAAGCTGTGTACACGCATTACCAGCTGCGATATATTCAACTTTTGCTGTTGAAAGTGATATAGAACTTTGTTTCTTGCTAAACCAAGAAACTAAATAGTTTTCGATATAAAAACAACCACCACTGGTTGATTTTCAATCATCAAGATTACCAGCCCAGTCAGCATCCGAGTACCCAGCTAATTGAACACTAGTCTCATGTGGATACCAGAGACCGAGATTAACAGTACTTGTGACATATCTTATAATCCGCTTGACAGTAGTCAAGTGCGACTCTTTTGGTTCAGACTGATATCTTGCGCAAATACCAACACTTAGAGTGATATCGGGTCTACTAGCAATTAAATACAATAGGCTACCAATCATACTCCGATATAATTTCGGATCTACATTTTTACCTGCAGAATCTTTTGAGAGTTTCAAGATTGTACTCATAGGAGTATCAAAGTTCTTACCATTCTCAAATTCAAATCTTTTAATCAAGTTCATAGCATATTTAGATTGAGAAATGAACATTCCATCAGGTTTTTGTTTTACTTGTAACCCGAGGAAATAATTTAATTTCCCAACCAAGCTCATTTCAAACTGAGATTTCATCAAATCTACAAACTCAATAGTCATGTCAGTACAGATAGATCCATAAATGATATCATCAATATAGATTTGTACTAATAAGATGCGATCCTTATGTTTTTTAATAAACAGAGTTTTATTAACACATCCCATTTGAAAATTATGGCTTAATAGAAACTTTGTTAGTTCTCGTACCATACCCTAGGAGCTTGTTTTAAACCGTTAAGTGTCTTTTTAAGACGATACACATGATCAGCATTTTTTGGGGTCTTCAAAACTCATTGGTTGTTCAACATAAACTTCCTTATGCAGATCGCCATTTAAGAATGCACTTTTCACATCCATTTGGTAAATCTTAAACTTTCTAAAACACGCAATGGATATAAAGAGTCTGATTGATACAAGACGTGCTACTGGTACAAAGAGTCTGATTGATACAAGACGTGCTACTGGTGTAAAGGTTTCATCATAGTCAATACCTTCAATTTGAGTGTAACCTTGTACCACTAGTCTAGCCTTGTTTCTAATTATGTTACCAAGTTCATCAGACTTATTTTTGAAAATCCATTTGATTCCAATGATGTGTTTATCTTTAGGTCTAGGTACGAGATACTAAGCATCATTTCTCACAAATTAGTTAAGTTCTTCTTGCATCGCAACAATCCAGTTTTCATCAGCAAGAGCTTCTTTTACATTAGATGGTTCTATCTGGGATGTAAAACATACGTAATTGCATATATCCTCAAGTTGTCTATGGGTACGAACACCAGTGAGAGGGTTTCTAAGAATCTGTGTGGTTGGATGATCTTTAACAGTCCTTAGTTTAGAATCAGTACGATTAGATGAAATATCAGATTTATCAATTACTAGTACTTCATCATTATCTGAATTTGAGACTGGTGTGTTTAAGTGATCATCAATGACCACATTAATGGATTCTTGAATTACACTGGTCCTTTTGTTCAGAACCCTATAAGCTCGACTGTTTAAAGAGTATCCTAAAAAGATCCCTTCATCACTCTTCGTATCAAACTTTCCCAGATGTTCACGATCTCGTAAAATATAGCACTTGCTGCCAAAAACTCAAAAGTATTTGACAGTAGGCTTTTTATCGAACCACATTTCATAAGCCATTTTATTATTACCTTTACTAGTGTAAACCCGGTTAATAATATAGTAAGCTGTATTGATTGCTTCTGCCCAAAGATTCTTAGAAAGCTTCATACTATTCAACATGACATTAGCCATTTCTTGAAGCACTCTATTTTTCCTTTCAACTATACCATTTTGTTGTGGAGTTTTGGGCACTAAGAATTCATGTAATATTCCCTGGTCGCTACATAACTTCTCAAAACCGCTATTCTTAAATTCAGATCCATGATCACTACGAATCTTACTGACTTGAGAACCTTTTTCAGTTTGAATCCTTTTGAGAACCTTTTTTACTTCTTCAAGGGTTTCTTATTTGTCCCTTAAGAAGACAACCCATGTATATCTGGTAAAGTCATCTACTATTACCAAAATATATCTTTTGCCACCTCGACTTTCAATCCTGGTAGGTCCTACTAGATCCATATGGAGAAGCTTGAGTGGTCTTGATATGGTATTGGAATTCACTTTTTTGTGTGAGTTCCTAGTTTGTTTGCCAATCTGGCATTCACCACATATTTTATCTAATTTTTGTAGTTTGGGTAGACCTCTTATAAGTTTCCATTTGCTCAATCTATGTAAATTTTGGTAATGTACATGTCCAAGACGTTTGTGCCAAAAATCAGTCTCGTCTGTTTAGACCATGTAACATGATTGATTAAATGAGCTAGATTCGCTAACAATATGGCATTTTTCAAATGTTCTACGTCCAGTTAGTATTACTGAACCATTGTTGTTTAGAATCTCACAACTTTAATTAGAAAACCGTACACTATGGTTATTATCACAAATCTGAGATATGCTTAGAAGATTATGTTTCAGTCCTTCAACATACAACACATTTTTAATCAAAGGAAGGTTATAGAGTTGAACCGTACCTTGGCCCATAATCTTGCAGTTGCTGCCATCTCCATATGTGACTGAACAGTCAGTCATGTCTTTGAGATCGGTGAATAAAGCCTTATCGCCTATCATATGCCTGGAGCATCCACTATCAAGGTACCACTTAGAATGACTTGTTGCTTTGAAAGCGATGTGGGCAACCAAGCAAGTAACCTTTGGAACCCATTTCATAACCATTTTGGGTTTAGGAGGATAGTAGGTCTTCTTTCGATTGTAAGAGTTAATAGTATGACCTAGTGAGTTAGACTTTAGAAGCTCCTTAAGTAAATCAACTATCTTTTCTGCCAAAGGACTTTGGCTTTGCTTTTTATAGTTGATATGTCTTTTAGGTTTTTGAAAAGATTTAAAGTTTTTAGAAAACATTTGATCTTTCCCTTTTGAGTTTAAGATCTCTCCCTTTACAAACGTGAGAGAAGTAATCTTCGGTTTAGGAGGAACACTCTTGTCATAGCCTAGACCAGATCGATCGTCACATTTTCTCAATCCAGATAAAAGTTTTTCTAATTTAGGATCACCTTGGGCATATTTCCAAATTTCCTTTAAACTCAAGAGAGAAGAGACTTCATGTTTTAGTTGATCGTTTGCAGATTTAAGATTTTTAAACTGGGAGGTTTTAAAATCTAAATCGCATTTTGTTTTTCAAAATAGTCTGAAATATGGGACTTTTCTAAAACAAGAGATTCATAAATTTCTTTGAGTTTTAAAAATTTCTCTTTTTGAAGTTTCAATTTCACAGCAATTTTACAACTTTCCTTATATAGGGCATTGTAAGCATCTTGAAGATCATCTTCATTTTCATATTCACTATTTAGATTTTCTTCATTAGTCGAGTCATTATTATCTGAAAAAGTGAATTTGGCTAGAGTCATAAGGGCCTTAACATCACACCCTGACTCAGTTTTAGAATCTTCTGATTCAGAAGAGACTTCAGAATCAGAGGACTCATCCCAAGTAGCCATCATACTTTTCTTTTTTGACTTGCCCTTATTAGGACATTTGTTAGCCAAATGCCCATACTCATGGCAGTTGTAACATTGACTGTCTTTTAATGATTTTCTAGTTTTAGGTTTAGGTTTCTTTTTATCAAATGCTTTTTGAAAATCAATCCTCTTTTTACTTTTAAAAATTTTATAAAATCTCTTTGCCAAAAGAGCCATATCATCCTCAGAGTTTTCTAAATTAGAGTTTAAATCATTTTCATGAAAACCATTTTTAGAAGTTTTTAAAGCAATAGATTTACCTTTTGGAGCTTTAAAGGTTAACTTATAAGTCTGTAATGAGCCAACTAATTCCTCAACCCTCATATTGTCCGTATCACGAAGTTCCTGGATTGCGGTTACTTTAGAATTGAACCGTTCAGGAAGTGAGCGTAGTATTTTAGCACATATCTTACTTTTAGGAATTTTATCGCCTAGACCCCATATAGAGTTTACAATGTCATTTAATCTGGTATAGAAGTCCATGAACATTTCATTTTCTTCCATACGTATTTTCTCAAATTTAGTTGTGAGGATTTGTATCTTAGATTTCTTGACAATTAAAGTACCCTCATGTGTCATTTCCAATATATCCCAAGCATGTTTCACAGAATCACAGGATATAATTCTTTTGAATTCATCCGGTGATAGTGCACAAGTAATTGCATTTAGTGTTTTAGCATTTGCACTACTTTTAGTTTTCTGAAGTGTGGTCCAAGAGAAATACGGTGTAATTTTCATAGATTTTGAACCATCAATCCCGGTTACTTCAGTGGTAGGAGGGGTCCATTCATTCACTATGGATAGCAACGCACTTTCATCCATGGATTTGAGGAAGATCCTCATCCTGGCTTTCCAATAGGTATAGTTGGAGCCATCAAAGGGTGGAGGCCTAGTGACTGATAGGCTATCAAAATTTGACATCTTTTATATAGCTGAGATCGTTAGCTCAAGAATTAAATCCAAATAAAAAGTAATAAGAGCGAGCTATTAGGCTTTGATACCACTTGAAATGGCCAAGCTATATGTCCTCGAGGGGGGGGGGGAGGGTGAATAGGACTATGCCAAATTAAATTTAAATACTGCGGAATATGAAACAAAGAATAGATAGCACTATACACCAATCACAGTATAGGAATGGAAGGCAACCTAAAATAGAGAAATAGAAACAAAAATTGTTCTAAGGACAACCTTATACCAAAAACCAAAGTTTATGGTAGGACAACCTTATTTCTAGAACAAATAGACAAACTGAAGCTCAACGTAATAAACAGATAGCAAAAATATAATGTTGAAATGTAAATCTAAATTATTACAACATTCCCCACTGAGCTTGAAATGTAAAATTTACAACATTCTCATCCACACATACATTCCACAAATTTGAATGATAAAAGATAGAAAATATAAATCACACATCCACAACACAAAGAATTATAGTGGTTCGCCTGTGTGTTCACCAACTGTTAAACAACAGCCACACAGAATGCTACTCCACTCCTAATATCCTCACATAGGGGATATTAATGTTCACTATCAAATAGGTTTTCACAGGTTCACCCAAAACCTTCACAATTGTGTCTTTTTCAAAGGGCTTACACAATTTAAAAACCCTCACTTCTGAGTTTTCTGGCTCTTCTCAAATAACCAACAACTTTGAGATTTTTCTGGCTTAACCTTAAATAAAACCAAACAATGTAAATTATACAAATTATAAAATACCTGATTTTCTTCTTCATTGTAGCAGCCCAGAAGAACCAAGTCGGAGTAGAGATTTGAATGTCAAAGTTCAATGTCCAATACTCACTTTATAATGGTTCTAAGTTCTAATAGATTTTAAATTAAAACAAAAGGGCTAGCTCTAATTGATTTTGATTCTAGAAAAAGGAAAACAACAATTCCACTTTTCAGATTAGATTGGATTGCAAGAAACAAAATCAATTAACAAAGCTAAAAAAAGAGAATATTAAATATGCACACTTAGCTTAAATGGAGCACCGACTTATCTCTCAGAAGACCGAATTAAATTAACTTGAATTGCTTATTTTATTATGAGATTCGTGCTCTATTCATAGGTGAGCAAATCATGCCTTCGACTGGTCTAAGGACCTCAACGACTGGTCGTAGAAGTAACATATATTTGAAAATACGGGCGCGATAAGATTTGACAGTTTCATGGCTGGTCGTAGGTTTCCTTCGACTGGTCGTGGGTTTCCTTCGACTGGTCGTAGATGGCCGAATTTCAATGTTGTTCTTTGAGTCGTAGGTCTACGACTGGTTAAAGATGCAGTCGACACTATTCCTACGACTAGTCGAACAGTCCCCAAGACTAGTCAAAGCCTAACAGAAAATTTCTGATTTTTGTAACAAACTTACGACTGATCCAGAAAATGTTTAGACAGGTCGAAGCAGTGCTAGGACTAGTCGAACAAAGTCTAGGACTAGTTTTAGAACAGACCAAACTCACTTATATAAAACATATAAATTATGTATCCAAAATGGCATACTCTAAAGGTCAACCTAAGGTCAGTTATGCCTCAATAGTGAAGTAAGGACATTGAAACTTTAGAGACGAGTGACCTTTGAAAGTAATAGAGCTTGAAGTCTTGCTGTCGTTTAAACTTGAGAGTTTTTTGAGATCTTGAGATCGAACTTGAAAGCTTCTTGAGATCTTGAGTAGAGCATTGTTCTTCACAGATGCAAGCTTCATAACAGTGTTTTTGGCACCACAAATTTGACAACCACAAAGGGCTATAAACTATGATACTTATAGAATCAAAGTCTCATCCTATCCAATCGGAAGATAATTCTGGTAAACCAATTTATTAACACCAATAAGAACATGATTTCGATTGAAAATTTCTCTCATGAGGTGTTCGGATCTTAATCGTAGGGCATCAAAAGCGTCAAAAGCACCCTTATGTGATAATACATTAATTAATTATACAAATTGAATCCTTCTCTAATTCAAGTTAAACAATTGTTAAATCAATGCATTTATTATACTCAGAGTACACAATGAATTCATAAATAAATTAACAACTCAAAGACTTTAAAGTAAATCCAAATCTATTTCAATCTACTATTATCATTCAAACTAACGTTATTGAATCAAATAAACTAATTACTATAATTGAACTACAAGCATCATCCATTAGCCTTAACTAAGATATTAGGCTAATATGGCTAACATCTTAGAAGAAAAACCAAAGAAAAACTAAAATGACAAACTAGATTAAAGGGATAAAAGAAGAATGATGGCTTCGTAGAAGATCTGTCAACCTTAGGTCTTTCTTCCAAGCCTTAATTCGTATTTAGGAAAGCTCAGAACACCCATTTAAATAGGAAAAACTCGTACTAACTTGAAATTGACTTTAAATTTTTGCACTTTTATTACGCTTTGGTTGCACCGATAGTAGCATTGAAACACCACTTCAGTCACACCGAACTGATCTCTCGGTTGTGGCTGAATTTTTTCAATATTAATCTAAAGTCTCTCCCTTAGGTTGCATCGAACTCTCCTTTTATCAGATTTAAATGCCGAGCCAAATTATCTCTGAAAATCAAAGTTCCTTGTTGGACTATTCTGTGCACATTCGATCGAAGCAAACCAACCTCAGGTGGAAGAGAATAGTCTGTTATTTCTATTAATGTACTTTGTAATTTTTTCAACATTCTCTCCATAATTTATCCTTAGTTTTCTTGGATCTTTATTATTTGAATTCTTCATTAATATTCTCCAAATCTCTAATTCTTCATCATCTTCAAGTTTGATTACTTTTTGAGCTTTAAATCCATTTTTTAAGCGTGTATTCATCTTTAGGTCCAAAATCTCCTCATATGAAGAAAACATAAATAATTATATTAAATTAACACTTAATCGCAAGAAAAACTAATGTAATTGAGAGGATAAATATGAAATATTTAAACATTATCACACCCCCAACCAACATTTTGCTAGTCCTTAACAAAACATGTGAAATATATTTCGAAACTAAATGAATAAATTCCTATAGACTAAAACAATTCTAAAAACAATCTAGATTATGAAAGTCTAAAATTCATTAATGGAGAGCATACTTCCACATAAACTCTAGTACTTGGTAAACATTCTAATAAAGTTTAAAGCATTAATCCTATAATTAGAAAAATTGCATCACCGATTATCATCATTATCACCGATTCGAGATTATCATCGATTATGGAATATTATTGCAGATCATCGTTGACTATCGCCAAGACAATATTTTTGCCATAACAATATTATTGCCAAATCGATATAATCACCAAATAGATATTATATTCAAGTCGACATTATCGCCAAATTGATATTTTCGCCGAATCGATATAATTGCCAAATAGATCATATATTTAAGTCGACATTATTGCCAAATTGATGTTTTCACCAAATCAATATAATCGGCGAATAGATATTATATCCAAGTCGACATTATGACCAGTCACCGTAAAATGATCATATTATTGATTCGCTCTATATTGTAGAAGGCGGCGATAAGAGCCAGTGGCTAAAACCCCACGAAGGTCAACCATGCATAAGACATATATCATATCAATGGTGATTTACAGCAATCTATCATGCAAGGAAATGGTGAGATCCAGCGGCTAAAATCCCACCAAGGCCAACCACATGTAAGACTTACTATATTGCCAATTCGCCAAATATTATGTGGGTAGTAATAAAAAGCCAGTGGCCTTAAAAAACCTACGAAGGAAATCGCACGCTTAAACCCATGCGGGCAGAGGAAAGAGCTATTGGCTAAAAGCCCAAGCGGCCAAAAGCCCGCAAATGCCAACCATGCATGAGACCTGTGTCGTTTGTATTGCTCTTTGATAGCGTCATGTGGATGGGTTAGAGAAAATGCCCCCTCATGAATGGATCTAGGTTATGCAAGCGAAGAAAAAGAGGGCCGCAATATAAGCTCTTTGGTTCATTCATAGATAGGCCAACCATGCATAAGACCCCCCAGATTACTGGCTTAATTTCAGTAGAAACTCATGTGGAATGGTCGATCTCTGAATGAGCTCCCCCCGATCGATGGATTGGCGGCCTTGAATCTGGTACCAAGATAGGTAGCCTTGTGAGCCCCGTGAACTCTATAGAGTTACTGAGGCTAACCTTCCGCATAAATCTTACCAAGTTCACCACCTCGATAGCTTTAATAGACCCATTTGATGGACCACAGTTTGTGAACTACCCAAGCTGCGGTGGTTCAGCGAACTTCTAAGAGTTACAGAGGCCATTTGCATAAGTCATACTTGCTCCAACTACTCAAGAGCTAAAAACCATGTTTACTCCAACCACTCAAGAGCTTAAACTATGATTGCTCCAACTACTCAAGAGCTTAAACTGTGCATGACGCCTTAGATACTAACTAAACTCTAAGGTAGTTCCGCCCATTAAAAAATAAATACCATATAGGGCATATTAACAAAAGAAGATGATGCTATTGTATTTTATTTCCAAGTCGCAGACCATACTGAAAATATGCAATTGAAGCCTGAATTGATTTATGAAAAACTTAACATGCATAGACACATATGTTTATTGTATTATGCTTTACAATCATCAGAACATACATTTGAAATATAAACATCTGCTATCATGTGACGTTCACGCTTAGAAATTATTCTGAAAATGATACTGAAATTTCACACATGTGAAAATATTGATATATATATATATATATATATATATATATATATATATATATATATATATCATTACAATCCCTTAGAAATATCCAAAGCATGTATATACTTTTGCATATCCTGTTTAAATTGAATTTGGGCTGTCGCAGAATTGAGCTCAGCATCAACGATGAGCTTGGTATGGTTAGGAACATTAGCCATCTCTTGTTCAATAGAAGCTAGATGTTCAGAAAGTTCTGATTTTTCGAGATCAGATGTATGGATGATCTCTACAATATTACCTTTGATTTTATTTATCCTCAGTTTCTCTTCTCGTCTTTGACCTTTAAGACTAGCTATTTGCTCGTCAATGGCTGCTACAGTTTGCTTAGAAATCTTTAATTGTTCTCGAAGGACATTATCTTCTTTATCACAACTAGATATGATGACTAGAATTTGAGAATCTTATCTTTAAGGAGTAGTAGTTCTTTCTGACGATCGAGAATGCCCAGTGCAATGATTGTAGTATGGATCAACTTGATTGTTGTATAGAAGCATAGAAACAAGTCAGAGAATTATGCAATGGAATGATATCGATTTTAGCCAGCTTTGTAGAATTATCTAAAGCTGTCAAGGCATTATTAAGAAGATGCCATTATTCTTGATCCTGAAACATGTGGGCCACAGTCAATAAGGCACTCTTAACTATGTTTAGTCTATGTAAAGGGATCTTCTCCATTGAAAGCATATTTGATACGGTGAACATATCACCTAAACTTGTCAAGCGACTCGAAGATGAGACATCTATAAAACAAATGATGAAAGAAATAAGACTATAAAGGAGGCAGTGATATTTGTGAAAAAGAATATTATATGTAATATTTAAAGGAGAAATATACCTATTATAGGAAAGTAAGATATAATAACCGAGGTATGTCAGGCTCTCCCCTCAAAGGGAGTCGACGAGACAATGGTCGTTTGATTGCTCAGGACGAATATGTTCTGTGTTACTTCCTTAGTGACTGCTATAGTTCTAGTCTTGACTTGATTTTCTCCGTTGACACTCATATCTCATCTTCTCCTATCTGAATGCACACTTATAGTAGAACTATTTTCCTTTGAAGTGTCACTGTTGGTGGATGACTCTTCATTGTCACTTTCTTCAGAATATATTTCTTCAACGGTCTCGTCAATTATTATTTGTTTACCTTTCTGCATGACATTATAGTCTCTTTTTTGTGCCTTTGTTCTCATCGCCACGCCTTGAAGGGCCCACGATGGTTGGTGAGACTGAGATTGTACCCGTGAATGAGTTACAGGTGATAAAAAGCCTTGTCGCACTGATCGCATTATAGGAAATGTTGTTGAAGGGTGAGGCTTATCGCTAATGTTTGATGAAGTATCCGGCAGACGTAGCATATAGGGTTACCATTAATCATTGAGTTAAAGGAGTATCATATCGCTCTAATGGACTTGAAGTCTTAATTGCAACTAGGTTTTCACATAGTGTAACACCTCAAAATTCGGAAGCCGAGTAGGTACTCGGCTCCCGACTTCCTGGGTGCCACGTATGCCCTATTAGGCTTCAGAATTTGGCATATTTTATTCATTTTATAAGTAGTGGGGGAGTATAGCAGGCCATGCAACATAAATCAGGACCAATAGAATGACATCAAGTGCAGCTAAATTAAAAAAAAATCCATATCTAAATGTAAATACAATGCAAATAACAGGAGGGACTAGTCCTGCTAATATATCATCCCCAAAATAACTGGACCAGTGTCATGTGCCCCGTGACCATCCCTATAGCGAACTACAGGGATCCGTTGAAGATCTGAAAGTACGAAAGCTCTTCCTCATCATCCACGCTCGCTCCATCAAGTGCGTTAAGCTCCGTGAACCCTGCATCTAAGAAAGGTTCTGGTTGGTGTTTTAAAACACCACCCATAATGGGAGTGAGTAGCTAACACAATGGTTTCATTAACAATAAGTTGCGCATATCATCATACATAGGGACAAATTTAGTGAAAAAGTAATCATTCATAGAATCCTAACCAGTCTTATTAATGCAAATGTATATTTTCATGACATGATGCATGCCCTTAGTTCTAGCACTCCCTCAAGCGACAACGTCTAACGATCGCAATGCCCAACACTCCCTCAATGCGACCTCGACAGCTGAATCGCCAATTCTAGCTAATGCAATGTGATGTGGGATGTTAGTTGAGTTGATTAATTATGGCCATTCATCCAACAGTTTGGAGAAACTGGGACACCCTGACAAATCGATGCCCTATCCCAATCACGCGGCCTTGGCGGTCGTGGCAGTATTGCTCTCGCGATCCTTGGCCCGTTTTGGGTTCGTCACTCCCAATATCAAAAATCATACGAAGGTAATTTTGAGAAAGAGTTCTTCCTCACGGTCACTGCAGGAGGCTCGTCACCCCAGCATAGGCCGACAACTCAGGCATAGTGTCTCATACCACCATGCCCGGCTCTTAAGACTTATGGGCCACAACTAGAGGTTTGTTAGTGGGTGCAAATGGATGTAGGGTGTCTCGGGTTCAACCAAGCGTGAACACACATGGTTAACAAACATGGATGGCCAGCTAGTGGGCCAATTCGTCCCCACTAAACGAACTACGAATTGTATGGCTTGGGAGCGATGTCCTGTATAGTCCGATTATAGCCGACAATCCACAATTTGACTAATTGGGCCAAATTTACTCGTGGGCGGCCCTACCAAACGGGCTGCCTATATGGGTTCTAAAATTTGCTGGCCAATCCAGAAAGGGGGCAATTTAATAGTGAGTTAATTTAAAGTAGAAGTCGACCTGCTTCTAGTTGTGAGAGAAATAGAAATGCATAATGATAAAACACAACCATAATCAGCATAAGGAGTCATGGGTTTACAATATCCAGTGTAATTCTAGATAACATGCACACAAATCCTAAGTCGCTTAAAGTCACAGGACAATTGAGTACGAGGACTGATTTCAGAGAAAATTAGACATGCATGGGGTGATTTTAACAGTTAATCTGCACAATTCATGCTTATGGGGGACATGCAACAGGATTCTTCCTATTGAATTTAAAATTTTGGGGATATCATGCTTAGGATTCCATAATTGACAAAAAAATTAGACAATGCAAACATTGGGGTGGTTAGGGACTAACATATCTTCCCTATTTAGAAATTATCCAAAACCAAACTTCAATTCTACAATTATATTCCATGCAAGTAACATGCAAAGCAAATTAACAACCATAAGCACTAAAATTCATCTTAGGTTTGATAAACGGTCACTTAAGGGTAATGGTTTGCACCTAGGGTTGGTTGAAGGCTTGCAGGTTTGCTCTAATGGTGTCGGGTCCGAGAAATGACGCGCCGGGGCCCTGTGCTAATTGAATTTGCATGTTAGGACACATGCAAGTGGCCTAGCATATTAAAATTCGAGGAGAGTTTGAGTGATTACCTTCCAATTAGTGACAACCCACTTCTATGGCGGTGGAGCCACGATTTCCGGCTAGTGGTTGTGGTAGGAGAGGGAGATCTCTTAAGGTCCAGCTCCCCTTCCACTCTCTACACTCTCTCCTCTCTCTCTCCCTCTCCCTCTCTCTCTTTAGCTGGAAGGTTTATATAACCTGTATTTTTGCTCCAATGGCCCTGGGGTGGTAACTCTTATTACATATGACCTTGTGGGGCTTATCTACGATCTTTGGGGCTCTCCTAGTGGCCCCCTGGCCTATTCGTGCCATGGGATAGGTGTCCCATGATTTGATGAGGGGTTATCCAAAATTTAGTGGCAAACGGATGAGTCAATTGATCACATTGGTCCAATTTACGATCAATGGTCATTGTATTTTGATCAAGGGTCTGATTCGGTGGACGAGGGCAGGGAAATATCTTTGATCTATAACATAAGTTTGAATGAAATTTAACGGTTGGAATGCCATAAATTTTTTTCCTAAGTGGTGGGGCTAATTGTTTTAAATTTCAGATTTTTAGGCTATTGATTTAGAGAGTTGCGTCTAACAAGTGCTGGCTGGACGGTGCAAATTATCCATTTCAAGGCATCGTTTGAGTCCATTGTCCGTGATGGACTACAAGCCCAGTGAGTTCCATAGCTTCCCATGGTTTTGGGTTTATTAGCCCCTTTTTGGGTGTTGCATGGCCTGTACAGACTTTCGCTAAATATTATTGGGTAGACCGACTCTACAGTCCACACTTGACCTGAACATGTTCAGACTTGTTCGCATTGGCGGCTTAATTAGTTCTAATTTATTGGTGGTGGGCCCCACACGTGTGACCGTCTAGTGCTGTCCTATGGCAATTTATTAGTGGACGCTTCAGGACACAGCTTTGTTTGGCCTGGGTGTCACAATCTACCCCCCCTCAAGACGTATATGTGTTCAACCCAAAAAGAGTATAAGCATCTAATGTATTTTCAATAAACGAAAACCCTAATGCTTCAAATTCAATTCTCTGAATCTCAAGTAGAGTATAGATTACTGTATTGAAAATTATTAAAACTAACTTGAGAAAAGAGAATAGAATAAGCTAAATTAAAATAAGATTTACCACATAAATAGCTTAAGATGGCCCTGACTTTCTCTCCTTGCTTGAGTATATTGCTTACAAACATTCATTGTTAAAAAGAATGAGAGAAGGCCTCTATTTATAGCCAAATGTCTTGGAAATTCAATTGGCCAGATTTTCGGTTCGGCTAGCTGAATTCCAACGATATCGTTCCAACGACACTTGGATTTCGCGGGATAAGATTTTTTAAAAATTTAGCTAGCCTAAGCCAAAATTCGGCTAGCCAAATCTCCCTAAGATCCAAAGCTGTAAGATTGTTGGAAACTTGACCAAACACTTCGGGTTGGCCGAACTGACAGGTTTGGCTGGAGGAATTCAAGGTCAAGCCGGTCGAACTTGACGCGAAAAATCCTTATCTTGCTGTATAATTGCCCGAAATGTGTTGGGTTAGTCAAAGGTAGTGGGGCTAGACGAACCAGAAGTCGGGCTGGCCTAACTTCAGTATATTTTACTTAGAATTATGTTCATTATAATACCATGTGAAATACACCTAACCTAGGGTCATTCTAAGGTTACACCACCTGATGGTTGACACATGCAATTGCTTCGAACTATGAACCAAGACAATTTAAAGCTTACGATGATGAGACTTCCTTGAGATGTTGATCCAGTCTTTACGTAGTCTTCATGAGTCATCAAAGAACATCTTCATGAGTGCTTATGATCCATTCGGGACTACAAAATTTGACAATCCTAATTGTCCTTTAAGTATAAGCACTTACAATCCCCCCTTTATCAATTCCATGACAAAACATAATCATACACAACTCATCATACAACATTACAACATCTCACAAACTCATCATACTAAAATATTCTCCAGTTTAAAAGATCATCTGTATGCCACCTGTACTATCATATCTTGAAGTTCTTACATGATGCTTCCCCTTAGAATAAGCATCAATATCTCCCCATGAGTACTTGATCAAGGAGAAATACACACACACACACACATACACACCCAATTGTTCACCATATGCAATCCAAAGCAGAAATATAATCCCATATCATATCAAAGGAAAAAAATCATTTCCATATCTCATATCATGTATCAGAGAAAAAAAAATTCTCCATATATATCATTCATCTCCATATATATCTCATATCATGCATTAAATATCATTATGCATCAAAGATTAAAAGAAATATATCCTTGGATATCATAATTTCTCCCCCTTTTGTCAGAAGTTGACAAAGGAAGAAATAAATCAAAAGATGCATAATAGAGGGCACGAATATTAAAGATAATGTCATAATGATAAGATCATTCAAATGTATAAAGACAATTATCCAAGTAATTTAAAGAGAAATCTAAGTACGAAGGCAACAAATCCAAAGAGTAATAAAGAGTTATTACAGACCATAAGTATTTAATCATTCTGATTCAGAGGAGGACGGTGCAGGCATCTCAGGATCATTAATCCTCAAACTCCTATTGAAGCGATGAAAGTACTTTTTGACGTATTTCATGTGTTATTTTTTAGTTTGATGGAGTAAGTCCTGGGATACTTGTAAAGCGTCAACCTTCTTCTCTAAACTCTCTAACCTATCAACAAATTGAGAAGGCTAGAAATTAGAATTATTTGTGTCTCATGACTCATTCAAATTGGCAAAAATGTCATCCATGTTGATGTCGCCCTCACGAGCTTCTTCTTGATCACCTAGCTGCTCAGGACACGGGTTTAAATGCATCATATTCAAGTTTGCATTTCCAAATGAGAGTTCAAATTCTGGTGCTTCTATCATGGGAATTTAAACATTAAAGCACAAAGCAAGGGAAGTCATGAGGAATGTAAAAGGAATAGAGCCATGACATGGATGGAGGCAATATTGAATAATCAGGAATGAAAGCAAAGATGGAAGAAAAATACGAATGCCGGATGCAATAGCATGCATAACACGCATCATGAAGGGAGTAAGGTCAGTCTTATTCCCTACCCTAGGATAGACATTAAATGTGAGAATGTGGTGAAGAACATGGTATTTTAAAAGTAAATTATAAGTGAGGAGAGAGTTACCGGATCCCCATTTGGCATCAAAACCACATAACATCTGGGTAAGAGAATTTCTTTCTTAATTATTCATAGCTTCAGAAAGAGTAGGAATTGGTACCGCATCATCCGCCATCTCAATGTCCATAACGGATGATATGATGGAGGGTGTTACAGCGATAGTTTCTTCTAAAAATTGAATATTAAACATTAAGTTATATGAAGAAACTTCATTGATGGATGCGTACATCCCTTGTGCAATGGACTGGTAAGTCGCCCCGCCCTATTTCAAAAATTTCTCCCATTGTACCTCGAAGAGGAATTTAACTAGACCATATTGAGCGATATGATCGACATTAACCGATTGCTCAATCATAATGCTTCGAGAGTGGAATTGCCGTACATTATCCAAATCAGCCTCTGACGCGCGAATGGTTCGTATAATCCGAGGAGTGGACTGGGAAGAGGAACCGAAATGAGGTTTATGTATGGTGCACTTGTATCGCGGTTCCATGGAAGAAAAGAAATGCTATAAAGGATGGGTTTGAGAAGATCAAATTTTAGAGCAAACCCACCAAAAAAGAAATATCTAGATTCAAGATAAATGCAAAATACTTGAATAAAATGCAAGAAAGAACTTAAATCTAGAAGAAAAATGTAAATAAACCACTTACAAGGAAGTTAGGGTGATGAATTGACCGAAGGAAGCATGGCTAACCGAGGAAGAAGTGAAAATGAGGTGATTTGGGGGTTTTCCCCCTTTTAACCCATTCCATGCACAATTCAGCTAGCCCGAGCATGTGCTTGGCTGGCCAAATAACCCAAAATCTTTGCAATATTCCAATTTTTCTTTTATACAAATTTTAATAAAAATAAGAAAAATGCAATAAAGAAAGATTATTTAAAGACAACATAATTAATTACTGTAACATAATCCAATGTCATGTTTTAAATTAGTTAATCTAACATTATCTAGGGGTTTTGTTAGAATATCTTCAAGTTGTTTCTCAATGTGAATGTATTTAAGCATAACAGTCTTGTCTTCAACTAATTCTCGAATATAATGATATCGTATGTCGACGTGTTTAATGCGAGAATGATGAATATGATTTTTAGAAATGTTTATTACATTGCATTGGTATTATCACAATATAGATTCATAGTGTCCTGATCAATACCATAGTTTGCTAACATGCGTTTCATCCATATAAGTTGCGTGCAAGCATTCTCTACCGCAATATATTCAGCTTCTATGGTAGATAACGACACTGAATTTTGCTTCTTGCTTATCCAAGAAACACGACAGTTTTCAATATAAAAGCATCCATCACTTATGGATTTTCTGTCATCAATATTACTTGCCCAGTCAACATCAGTGTATCTAGCTATTGGTAGATATGTATCTTGTGAATACCATAAACCTAAGTTAGCAGTACTTATAATATATCTGATAATTCTTTTAACAATAGATAAATAGGATTCTTTGGGGTTAGATTGATATCTAGCACATATCCCAACACTGAAAGAAATATCAGGTTTACTAGCTGTTAAGTACAACAAACTACCAATCATGCTATGGTAAAGACGAGAATCAACACTTTTACTTAATTTATTTTTAGACTATTTGAGTGTTGTAGCCAGGGGTGTTTGAAAATTTTTACCATTCTCAAACACAAATTTCTTTACTAGATTCATAACATATTTGGTTTGAGAGATAAATATCCCATCTTTGAGCTGTTTCACTTGGAGACAAAGGAAGTAGTTTAGCTCACCGACCATAATCATTTTAAATTCTGATTTCATCAAATATACAAACTTAGAGGAGAGGTCAGTACAAGTTGATCCATAAATAATATCATCTACATATATTTGTACAATCAACATATATTCATTATATTTTTTGATAAATAAGGTTTTATCAACACTCCCCATTTTAAAATTTTGACTAAATAGAAATTTTGTCAGTTTTTCATACCCCTCTTGGGACTTGTTTTAAACCATACAGAGCCTTTTAAAGATAGTATATATTATTAGGAAGTTTGGGATATTCAAAGCCCTTAGGTTGTTCAACATAATCTTCCTCGTTTAAGTCACCATTTAAGAAGGCACTTTTAACATCCATTTGGTATATTTTGAAATTTTTATAGCATGCCATGGAAATAAATAATCTGATGGATTCAAGATGAGCAACTGATGAGTAGGTCTCATTGTAGTCAATCCCTTCAATTTGAGTGTAACCTTGCACAACCAATTATGCCTTATTTCCTACAATATTACATAATTCATCACATTTATTTTTGAAAATCCATTTAGTTCCAATCACATGTTTGTCAGAAGGTCTAGGAACCAAATACCAAACATCATTTCTAATAAACTGATTTAATCTATCTTGCATACCCAAAATCTAACTTTCATTAGCTAGGGCTTCATTTACATTAGTCGGTTCTATATGGGAAGTGAAGCAAACATGATTACATAAGTTTTCTAACTATCTTCTGGTTTTAACATAGTGTGAGGGTTACCAAGTATTTGATTAGTCGGATGATCCTTGACTAATCTTATCTCAGTTAAGTCTGATTTTGATGATGGTTCAGATTGATTGACAACAGTAATTTCATCATCTTGATCAAGTTTGGATGTAACAGTTTGATCATCGATAACAACATTTATAGATTCTTGTATCACCCCAGTTCTTTTATTTAGGAAACGATATGCTCTACTAGTTAGAGCATATCCTAAAAATATACCGTCATTGCTTTTAACTTCAAACTTTCCTAAATGTTCTCAATCTCGTAAAATGAAGAACTTGCTTCCAAAGGTATGAAAATAATTCACAGAAGGTTTTTTTATTAAACCAAAGTCCATAAGTTATTTTATTTTTATTTGCTCTTATATAAATATGGTTAATAATATAGAAAGCGGTATTAACAGCTTCAACCCTAGTATTAACAAATTATGTTTTAATCCTTCAATATATAATACATTTTTAAAGATAGGTAAATTGGGGAGTTTTACATTACATCTTCTAATGATTTCACAGTTGCTACCATCTCCAAAAATAACTGAGTAGCCATCAATTTAATTGATGTCTGATAGAATTGCCTTATCACCTATCATATGTCTAGAACATCCACTATCCAGGTACCATTTTGAATGACTACTTACTTTGAAAGCTGTGTGGATGACAAGAGACTTAGCCTTTGGAACCCATTTCATTATGGTTCTAGGTTTAGGAGAATCTCTTACTATTCGTTGTGTTTGGAAGTAAGAGTTTTTCCTGTTTCTATTTACTCCATTATTACTAGAGTTGGATTTTAAGAGTTCTTTATCTTATCTGTTAGAGGAGGATAATTATTTTTCCTTTGATATTTATGGTAGTTGGCATTAGTTTTTATATTAGAAGTTTTTAAAAATATTTTTACATTCTTGTTTACTTCTTTTGGAGCTTCCCCTTTAGACTTTAAAAATTCTCCTTTTACAAATACAGGAGCGGAGTTTTTAGATTTTTCAGTGCAACTTTTAATATAACCCAAGCCAGATTTGTCACCACTTCGGTGTGATGTGGTTAATAATTTTTCAAGTTTCTGGTTTCCTTGGGTATATATCAAAGTATCTTTTGAAGTCTTAAGGAACAAAACTTCTATTTTAAGATTCTCATTTTTAGATTTGAGATTTTAAATTTTAGAAATCTTTAAGTTCAAATCTAATTTGGTTTTCTTAAAGTAATTAGAAAAATGAGATTTTTCCAAAATGGCTTTTTCAAGATCTACTTGAAGCTTGGCACATTTTTCTTTTTGAAATTTTAATTTAGCTGTAAGCTTGCAACTTACTTTATACAAAGCATCATATGCTACTTGAAGATCATTTTCATTTTCAGAATCACTTTCAGGAGTTTCATAATCAGAAGTTTCACATTCATATGATGAAGTGATTCTGACTATAGTCATAAAAAGCCTTTTGACCTTTCACTGTTTCTTAGTCTGATTCGTTAGTTTCTGAGTTAGATTTTGATGATTCATCCCAAGTGGCAATCATGCCTCTTCTTCTAGTTTTATCATTCTTAGGACATTTTGAAGTTAGATGCCCAAATTCAGAACAGTTGAAGCATCGAGTGTCTTTAGATTTAGATTTCCAAAAATTTGGATTTCCTTTTCTTTTGTCAAAAGGTTTTTGAAAATCTAATCTATTTTTATTTTAAAAATTCTATAAAACTTTTTAGCCAATAATGTCATATCATCCTCAATCTTCTCATTATCATATATTTATGCCTTTAGATTTAGATTTAGAGGATTTAAGAGCTATGAACTTTTCTTTAGGTGCTTTGAAATTTAACTCATAGGTTTGTAGAGATCTAACTAATTCCTCAACCTTCATAACATCGGTATCTCTCAATTCTTGTATAATAGTGACTTTTGAATTGAACCTGTCAGGAATTGATTATAGTATCTTTGTGCAAACCATGCTTTCAGGGACTTTTCCTCTAAGACCCCACAACAAATTAACAATGTTATTTAGTTTCATATATAAGTCCATGAATGACTTACTTTATTCCATACGAATTTCCTCAAACTCAGTTGTGAAGATTTGAATCTTAGACTTTTTTTACAATGTTAGTCCCTTCATGTGTCGTTTCGAGAATATCCCATGCTTGTTTTGCTGTATCACATGAAATGATTCTTTTGAATTCATCTAGTGATAGAGCATAAGTAATTGCATTTAAGGCTTTTGCATTAGCGCTGCTTTCATTTTTCTGAATGGTAGTCCAAAAAGTATAAGCGATTTCTTTCATGGACGTGGTTCCATCCCCAGCCAATACTTCCATGATTGGAGGGGTCCATTTAGTTAAAGTGGCTTGCCACACACTTTCATCAATAGATTTTAGAAAAATTCTCATTCTGGCTTTCCAATAGGAAGAATTTGAGCCATCAAAGGGAGGTGGCCTAGTAATGGACAAACTATCGAAATTTAACATTCTAATAGTCTGGATCTTACTATAGGAGGTTAATCCCAAAAATAGCAACCTCGCTCTGATACCACTGTCCTAGAGGGGGAGTGAATAGGACTATACAAAATAATTCGATAGCTACACACTAGCAATAGCCAACAAATTAATACAAAAGGCAGGAAAGATACCGAAAATTTTGAGGGCTCAACCAAGTATCTCAGCGATGAGTGATTCTCGGATGACGTGTTGATTGAAGAGATTCTTACTACGTCAAAAATATTGGAAGAGACCCCACCTAGTCCTGAAGAGGCAGGGGTGGTTCTGATGGTGATTTGCCCAAGTATTATACTTGCTGTCAAGAGTGTTAAAGAGCAACAAAATTTAGAAATGCTTGGGGGCAATGTTCAAAATATATAATAGTGTTTAGATCGCTACCACTAATCGTGATGGACTGCAACATGGTGCTCACACTCCCATTGAGTTTTTAAGCCAATCCATCTTAGCTTAACGAGTTGGTTGGAGATGTGGAAGAGCTTGGTCCTTCAGTGATAATACAACACCGTTCCTTCTACTCGAAGGAGGAGACCAAGAATGTATTGACCATCACTGTTAAAGTCAGGTACATCCTTTGAGAAAGTGGTCATAGAAAGATCCACCCTTACTATAACATAACACCTGAAGTCACTATATATATTCAGCCATTTAGAGGGATGTCCTATGAGGCCTGTATCCTAGTCCGTACCATTCCTTAGACTTCCGCGGTCCTCCCGGTCGAATTTTGGCAAACCGCGACCTATAATCAGCATTTGTGCTAGACCCTGAGTAGCACCCTATCGTTCCGAGTCAACTTGACTTAAAACTTATACCCTCGCGAACGTGCCGTTGCTAAAGTTCCAATGCCGCGTCTCGCGCACCGATGCGATACCCAGGCTAGGAGTTGTGGGCCCATGTATATTTTGAGGAAACGCCCTGTGTTGCGAATCTCGAGAGAATCTCTACAACCCATCACATTAATCAATCAAAGTACAACCCATCACTCTATCCCATCCCCAAGTACACAAGTCATCCCCCAAGTCAACCCTCTCTTACACAACCCATACTACCCATCAGCCATCTCCTATCACTCCATCCATCACCCATCCCTCTCTCCTTACATCTCCTTTCCCTCTTATTCTTTTTACCATTTTTCCAAGCAACCCCAAGGAGAGAAACGTCCAAGCTAAGGAGAGAAAAGAGAGGAGCCTAGTGTGGCCCACTTCCTATCACCTAATCTCCCATCCTAGCCATTCAACCTTTATCAGCTTCCATCAATGGGAAAGCCAAGGGTTTAGGAGTCCAAGGAGCTAAGAAGGAGTGAAATTGGTGGGTGCTCATAGCGTTAGATCTTGATTTTGATGTAAGGCCCACTTGTCATGGGTCCCGTTTTGATGTATGTGCTGTAGATCCTAGAGGGGCCCATAGTGGCGGGGTCCCTCCATTACGCTCTCTCTATCTCTTTCTCCCATATTTTGTGGCCCACCATGATGAATGCATTTTATCCATGTCGTCCACCAAGTGAGACGCACCCACTGTCCAACTGGGGCCCACATTGCTGTCCACCTTGTGGCCCGTTTGGGCATGCCCTATTTGAAGGGAAAGCATGAATATCAACTTGATCTGTGGACCCTACCCTGATTTGTATGTGGCCTGCATCCAGGCCGTCCGTCTTCTAGACGGTGGGCCAGCAGCAGCTGTGGCTGCTGTTGACGTCAGTACGTTCCACGGTTCCACCACGAGGTATGTTTTTATTCAAACCGTCCATCCGTAGTTGGTGGGTCCCACACATATGGACCCACCCGGGAGCTAATTGGCTGGTAGCTCACCTAGCTGTATAGTTGCTAGGTTCTGTGGGCCCCACCGTGAGATATGTTTTATACCCAAACTGTCCATCCATTTTTTGGCAGCCATGGGACCCTCTCCACACGTGCTGCACATGTGGATGTGGGGCCCACATTGATGTATGCGTTCTGTGTCCAAGCTGTCCATTGGAGGGATGGTGGATCCAAGCTATCCACATGTGCTGCATTGACGTCTGCAAGTTCTGTGGGCCCTGATCATGGGGTATGTTTTATATCTAAACCGTTCATCCATGTGGGGCCCACACGTGATGCATATGTTTTATATCTACATTGTCCATTGCTTGGACGGTGGGAACCCATCCCACACATGGGCCCTACTTTGAATGGAAGTGGATTGGCTAGAGTACCATACACCAGCTATATAGCAGCTATAGTCATGTCACCAAATTCTGTGGGACCCACCATTGATATGTTTTAAATCTAGACCATCCATCTAGATGTGGGGCCCTTGATGTATATGTTTCATTCATACTGTCCAGATCAGGGACCTACCCTGATGTACGTGTTTCATTCACACCATCCATTTGCAAGGATGCCAGCAAGTTCTGTGGGTCCCGCATGTATGCACACTGTCCATCAACACCGACAATATAGCTGTTGATGATGTCAGCAAGCTCTGTGGATCTCACATTGATGTATGTATTTTGTGTCCACACCATATATCGTTGTGTGGGCCGGATCACAAGGTTTGTGTTAGATCCAAACCATCCATCCACTTTCCGAATTCGCCTTAAGGCTTGAGACAAAATGAGGCAGATCTATCAGGTGGACCACACTGCAGAAAATAGTGGAGAATTGAACACATACTATTGAAATCCTTTAGGGATCACAAAAGTTCTGGATCAATATGATATTTATTTTTCCTCTTGATTCAGGTCTTTGTGACCGTATGATCAGATTGGATGGAAAATAAACGTTATGGTGGGCCCTAGTAATTGTAAGGGTGGAAATCATTATCTCCACTGTTATTTGTGGTATGGTCCAGATGATCTTCTGATATGATTCATTTTTGGGTAATGCTCTAATAAGATCTCTAAAATAGATGAATGGTGTAGATGGTGCGGCCCATTATTGCGGCCCATCTTGATGTATATGAGGCCCATTAGTGCTGCCCATGTGATGTGGCCCATCTTGATGTATATGAGGCACATTAGTGTGGCCCACTTGATGTATATAAGGCCCATTGGTACGGCCCATGTGATCCGACCCACTTGATGCATATGAGGCCCATGTAATGCGGCCCATTGTGATATGTGAGGCCCATTATGTTGTATGTGAGGCCCTTATGTGAAGCCGTGGGCCCCACTATATGTTTGTCCTTATGAGGCCACTCCTTGCGAGCAATGTTGGTTGAATGTCTACATCAATGGGTAATGATGGTTAAATGTCCACATTGTGACCTTCCTTAGGCCTCGTTAGGCCCATTCTTGATATGAGTAGGCCGTTTAGGCCCATCCTTGATATGAGGAGAGTACATCACCATCATATAACATGCTTAGTATAGCTCCATGATCCATGCCCATGTGCATCATATGTATGCTTGATATGAGGACTGATTGATCATAGCACATGACATTGGGCGGATTATTATGAAACTCCCTGAGAGACGAAGTCGCCCCTGCATGAGTGCTCGGTACGCGGAGGTTTGATGCATGACTGGATGGTATGACTCACACATTTCACATTTTGTGATATGACCACTGTATGCCCTAGCGACACCAGGGCTGTGGCCTCCACAGGTATGTCGTGGATGGCCAGATGGGACACCAAAAATGTTTGGTTCGAGCATCTGGGCACGTTGGATGTCCATGGGTGAAAGTCCCTAAACCTCCGTGGCCAGGAGATGCTCTAACGTCTAGACCGAGTGGATATACATGAGCGCTCGAGTGCCGAATACCAATAGGTTGCATCTCCCATTGTGTCGTGGTCAGTTGGAAGGGGGTGTGGCCTTATCCGCCGGAGTGAGAGGGCTATAAGATAGGCTGAGTTTGATCAGCTCCCAAATGGGTCAGCTATCGACAAGCCGGTTAGGCACTGGTATACTGCTGACAGGCGGGTAGTGAGGTCTTTTCCACTTGCATGGCTGTGCGGCTAGGGAGGCGGCAGCCAGTGTGGAGTGTACTAGACTTCGGTGATGATCCCAGAGATGCACGGTACTGATATGTGGACTTATTGAGCAGGAGTTGTATACTCATCATTTTACTCATTTACTATCCACTCGAGCTGGTGGTGCGCAACTAATTATTATATGTACCTTTGCAATGACAAGGATTTCAGTTGGGGCGCGCGACCAACCTGAGATCAGGAGTTTATCACATTGAGTCAATCTATCCAAATTTAAGTATGAGACTAGTTTGGATAGAAGTCTCTTGTGATGGACCTCATAGCCTGTGAAACTACGTACTATCATCCCGACTTCACACTCTAGCTTAGTCATTTCATTCGCACTGTATATTGCATTGAATCCTCAGTATTCGATGATTGGCTTACTATGTCTCTGCATTGCATAGATGATCTACATTGCTTCCTTAGTATATGTTATTGGCTTATTATGTTTTTACATCGCATGGCCTAGATAAGGCTAATGATATTTATAGACTTATCGGCATGTTTCTGCATTGCTCTGATATTGCATACTTGGCACTTACCTTGTGCACACACTTACACCATCCTCTAAGCTTTCTATAAGCTTATACACGATAGATGAGTGCATGTGGTGTTAGATTTCAACAGTGTTAAGCTTAGAGCATGCAACTGTTTATTGGAGCTTTGATTTTCGATATTTGTATTTCCCTTTCAGCTGTATTCAAATGTTTATATTAGTGGATATGTGATGATGATGTTGCCTTTGTGATTTGGGTAAACTTGCGGTTATGCTTATTACGAGTTAAATGTACGTTAGAAAATCCTCCTTGTAGGAGCCCAGGATCGAAATCTGGCCATGGGCATTAGAAGCTGAGAATGGGGTACCACGGAGGTTATAGGCACCGAATTCGGCGATCGGGAATTTTGTGAGCTTGGTTTCCAAGTTTGGGGTGTGACATGTCCAGTCACCAAAGTCCTAGTCGATAATGGTGCAGTTGTGAACATCCTCCCCGTCAGAATAATAAAAAAATTGGGGAGGATTTGGCCAACCTAATTGTAATTGAAGTCACGCTTAGCAATTTTACTGGGGGATAATGAAAATACATGGAGTCCTGCCTATTGAGTGAATGGCGGGAACAAAGAAAGTGTTCGTCACTTTCTTAATGGTCGACATGTTATCCAATTACAATGCCTTGCTAGGTAGAGATTAGATACACTCTATCGTATATATCCTGTCATCCTTGCACGAATTTATAATTATTTAGAACTAAGATAAGGTCGAATTGGTTCTGGTTGATAATAAGCCATTCTTGGCTACATTGTAAGGCCTGTGTCCTAGTACCATTCTGTTCCTTAGGATCCCGCAATCCTTTCCGTCGAATTTTGGTGACCCGCAACCTGTAGATAGCATTTGCGAGTGACCTCAAGTCACATCCTGTAAACCCGAGTTGGCTTAACTCGAGACCTATGTCATTGCGACCGCGCCGTCGCCGCGGTTCCAATGCCGCGTCTTGTGTGCTGATGCATGCTTAAATTGAGAGATATGGCCCACGCATTATCTTGGCCATGGACCGCATGTTGCGGGGCCATGGATTTCCAGATAAAGTGCATCCCTAGAAAGTCATCATGAGGATGATGTCATCCTAGGCCACTAACTTAGGGGTGACATCACCCTACTCTATCCCAAGCATGCTAGCAATTATGGCAAGCATGCCTAGCCTCTTACATGTGTAATCGTAGTCTTACAATGCAATCATTCCCCTCATTTATCTCTCTCCCTCCCTCTCTTCTTCCTTATTTCCTTGCTAGCAAGAGCTCCCAACGTCCATGAGAGCCCTCCATTTCTAGCCACTTCCAAGCTTGAACCCACCCAATCCAACCATCCATAGCCCATCTCCACCATTAGAACACCTCCATTGAAGCTAGAGAACCCAAGGGTAGAACAAGAAGAAGAAGAGTAGAGGTGAGTGCCTTCCTAGGATTAGATTTGTTGCTTTCTTGCTTAGATTCCTAACTCTTCTAGCATGGGGCAAGTAGGACCCACCAATCAATGGTGAGGATCCTATTTCAACCCCTAAGTGTGGCCAATGGCCCACCTTTGTTGCATGCAGATGCCATGATGGGGCCATTCTCCATGGACCCCATCATGATGTTTTGCTTGAATCTATAGCATTGAGGGGTCATCTAGACCCTTGATTTCATGTTAGGGATTGAAATTGCAGTAAGGACCACTATAGTAGAAGTCGAAATAGGTGAAAGTGTCATAGAGGGGGGTGAATAGGATTTTATATACTTCTCTTAATAATTAAAAATCCTATTAGCCTAATCTTGATCTAATGTGCAACTATCAAGATATACTCACATTAACTCTAACGGCTTCCAAGCCAAGTAGAGGATCCAATCACAAGACTACTCAATATTTAAATAAGATTTAGTAATTAGTTTATGATGGATGAACTATGTGAAAGTGTGTGGGATGTGATTCTTATCAGTTCTAGATATTCATATTATCATGCTTTCATGTCATCATTCAAAACAAACATAGTAGATGAATATGCAAATATCCATCTCAAACACAGTTGTTTATAGTGGTTTGGTTATATGCCTACTCCACTCCCGGTGGACACACTCAACCCTTGAGTGTACCGGATTTCACTAACGGAGGTTTCAAATTAGGTTCACCTCAAACCGTTGTAACCTACACAAGGTTAACTCTAGGACCTACACAAGGTACCTAAGCATGCCTCCACAAGGCATAAGTTTATGCCCTACATAAGAGCAAAGGTCAACACGAAGCACTTAAGTTTTATGCCTTACACAAGAGCAAAGGATCCAAACCTGGAACTTAGGTTTTATGCCTTACACAAGAGCAAAGGATCAACACTTAGAACCTAGGTTTTATGCCCTATATAAGAGAAAAGGATCCACACAAGGAACTTAAGTTTTATACCACATAGGTTAAGGATCCACATAAGGAACTTGATTTAGGCTACACAAGCCAAGGACCTACACTAAGGACCTAAGTTTATGCCCTACACAGGAGTAAGGGTCAACACACAATACCCAGATGTACTCTCCCGTCGGAGGCCTCCTCTGAGGGCTTGAAAGGGTGAGATGCACCTGTGACCCAATCCTACACAAGGAATGATCAATAGGGTCTTTGGACTCTAATGACTTATAGATAAGTAGATGAGCCCCGTTATGCACGTTAATGAAGATCTCCTCCTTTGATGATGAAGATTCTTCAGCTTCCTTGATCCGCAACACTGATAATGCTCCCATGAAAGGCAGCAGGTTGGGTCAAGGTTATGTTAGAATCCTACTCTATTAAATGTTTACTTATTTTAGAGGAGTGATTCCAAGCTTTTAGGCATTCGAGGTATCCCAGCTCAATGATTTACCATTAATAAGGTAGCTGGATGATCATTGAATGAGGAAGTTCATTCACCAATCCACTTTATTAAATATCAATGATGAGGGTGGATTGAGGAATGAACTCCTATGAGAAAAAGGGCTTAGGGTAGGTGGTATGCAATTACTCTCTCAAAGTTCTCTTTTTCTTAATATAGCAATCAAGAACAAGCTCTCATTATATAGGCAAAAAGTTCCAACAGTAATAAAATAGTTAGAGTCTAACAAAGTTCGATGCCATCGAACTTGATTCGATGTCATCGAACGTATACTTTCGATGACATCGAACATGGGCTCGATGATACGGACTTAACTGAAGAATATACCTGGAACTTTTTGACTGGGGATCAATGACATCGAACTTGATTCGATGGCATCGAAGTTTGAACTCTGATGTCATTAAATACCAGTTTGATTCATTGCTCATTTCTAAAGATAGTCCTTAAAAGCTCGCTAGACACTTTTTGTCCAATTTCGATACCATCGATCCTATCTCGATATCATTGATGTTTGAATTTCGATGTCATCGAGATTGTATCGATTCCTCAAACATTTTCACATGATTTTCCTCTGAATCTTGCTGGACAAAACTTGTCTCTATTCGATGTCATCGAGACCACGTCGATGTTATCGAGGTTTGAATTTCGATGACATAGAGTTCCCTTTGATTCCTCGAGCAATGTTAGAATATTTTCCAAAATCTCTACTGAATAAGGCTCTGAAATCTTTGATGTCATCGACTTACCCTCGATGTCATCGAACCTTGCTATTCGATGTCATTGATGGTATGTTCAATTTATTGATATTTAGTGTCCAAATATTATGTGGTTGCTGGACATGAAATGTCTCAATTCGATATCATTGTAGTCTATTCGATGACATCAATCATGAGGTTCGATGTCATCGACATAGGCTCAATGTTATCGAACTAAGAAGATAACTTAGAAAATTTTCCTGTTAAAACTTAAGTTTTTAGACTTTTAACTCCTGTGTTGTTCTAAGGCTTTGGAGGAATTATATACCTGGGTGTTTCTGGGTCATGGGATGAGAGGCTAAATTTACCTTCGACGAGCTTGGAGTACACATCCAGTTGAGGCAATGGCTTGCACGATCTTCATTTGGGGCTCACTTGACTCACCAACTCAACCCTCACTCTAATCGACAAACCAGGGCACTTTCAGGGATGGCATCCCCACCTTAGATTTCTAATGTAAGGGCCCATGCATGGATGAGACCATTTGATGTATGGTTTGGCTCATTTGGAGGGGCTCTTAGTGGTAGAGCCCCTCCCATGGCCATGTTTCTCTCTCTCTCTCTCTCTCTCTCTCTCTCTCTCTCTCTCTCTCCTTCCCTCCTATTTTCCCTGATGGACATGGCCCACCCGGTGTGCTCAACATGCCCAGACTGATGGCCCTGCTATCCATTTTCTGGACGCTAGATGACTCACATTACTGTCTAGTTTGGCATGCAAGGAGAAATACAAATATCAGCTTGGTTTGGGGTCTCTATGGCCCACTCAGGTAGGCCATATCATGGTGCATGTGATGGATGTCCACCTTCCAGCAAGCCTTATGGGATGTAACGTGCAGCACCATGCTGCTGTCCAAAATTTTCCAAGTCCATTTGCTAACTGTTTGAATGGAGTTTAACCATATATTCCAGCTTGATTTTTTTCCATTATAGTGGGGTGGTCCACTGATGTGTGGACCTCACTTTGATATATGAATGTATCCACACCATCCGGCCTTGGTGGGATGCCTCTGGGCTGGGCTTAAGGGGCCTGGATGGTCCAACAGTTGGGACCGTCCAACAGTCCTGTATGGAGGAAAAATAAAAATATCAGCTTGGTTTTTGGGTTGGTGGGCCACTCATGTGGACCCCATCTAGTTGTACAGTTGAGGTATGCACCTCATTCATCCATTTTCCCATGATTAGGCAGGCCTGGGCCCATTTCAGAGGTAGAACCAAACAGGGCCAGCAACATTTTTTTTTAGCAACTTGCTGTACAGCAACTACTATGCCTGATGCATGTGTTTTTACATTCACCTCTATTGTGGCCCACCTAACTAAGGCCCACCTCAAGTGCATGTCGAGTATCCAAATAGTCTATTTGCTGGACCATAGCAAGCCCAAAAAGTTAGGTGGGATGGATGTTCAGCAAGGGCCCAAAATTACTACATATAGTTATGTCTTGAAGTTGTGAGGCCCACCAGATTAAAGGCGTTATGTATACCCACCATACTTGTATTTTTTTATGAGATTATGGGCCCCATTAGTGCCTTTTAAGGCCCACCTTCTATCTGATTAAATTAAAAACAATGCCATCCAGATTTTTGGACGTCCAATGGGCCTAAATGGGCTGGATGTCCGACCTTAGGGCCCTTTTTAATGCAAGTGTTGTCCATCCATTATGCAGGACCTTGTGGGCTACTTGCAAGCCCATTATGATATATGTGATTGTATCTATGCTACCCATTTATGTCTTAAGTAGTATACGGGCCATGGGCCCCATTGTAAGTTAGATTTTATGGCAGGCCGCACTCTAGGGAACAATGGTGGTTAAATGTCTACGTTGTGAACCTCCCTAAGGCCCATTGTTAGGCCCATTCTCATTTATTTGGGCCCCCATAAGTGTTATCCATCTAGCCTTAGTGGGCTAACCCAAATCATTAGGCGCTCATTATTAATGATGCTTCCACCATGCCATATGGATTGGTCGAAGCCATATAGCCCATCTTGTGCTTATTAGGCCCCATAGAAGGCCCAGTGTTTTACGTGATGGAGAGGGTGAGGGAGCTCACTCCTTGTACTTAGGACCCATTCTTGATACGAGGAGAGTACACCATCATAGTTGGAAGTGTGTAACGCCCTGAAATTCGGGGGTCGAGCATAACTCAGCACCCGAGTTTCAAAACATCACTTATGCAACATATGTAATGATGGATGTATGTTGTCTATATGAGTGCATAAAACATGGAGTAGATTAAGCCAAACTGCAAACATAATCCAGGGATAGGTGAAATCTGCAAGCGGAAGACTTAAAGAAATATATATGTATATCTATATAAGTCCCTGAGATATGTATGCTCTGCCAGGTCATAATTACAAGTGTTTGTTTTCAAAATATAAGTATCAAAATGAAATCATCTATTACAAAGAAAACCCAGAATCCCCGTAGCTCAGGACACGACTCACATGAACCCGCCTGAGAACTGCATAAAAGAAAACGCGTCCTCGTCATCCTCATACTCTTGCTCTGCCTCGAGGGTCTCATCATCATCTGCATCTAAGACAGAGTCTAGTTGGTGTTGAAACACCGTCCCAGAATGTGGGAGTGAGTGATCAACTTAGTGGAACTATACAGTAGAAGTTAACATGTTATCAAATCAATCAAGCAGTAATGATAAGGCAATACAATCAACACGTCCTAATTACTCTTGTTAATGTAAGGATGTATGTAGAAATGATGCATGCTCTCGCCTGCACTCCCTCAGCGTCTTCATCTTACGGTACGCATGACAACTTCCCACAGTGCCCACGACGCCAAAGCACATGCAATGCGGTGCATGAACATAATTACCAAGTTATTATTAGTCCTTTTCATACAGTAGGATTGGGAAGCTAAGGTACCTTCCTCATATCAACTGCCATACGATGATCCATTCTAGGGTCGTCAGTCCTAGACAATCTCATACGATCATATGGTTCTAAGTCGTTGTAAAGGGCTCATCACCAATCAATGCATGCCTATCATACCTTAGTTACTACACTAAGGCTCGTCACCTCGATGCAGTATCAAGGTATGCTCGAGGTCACTACAAAGGGCTCATCACCAATCAATGTAGGCCGACAGCACGAATATAGTGTCCCATACCACCATAATCGGCTCACGAGTCTGGTGTGCTCATTAGTCACTACGGGGAGGCTCGTCACTCTAGCGTAGGCCGACAGCTCGACCACGGTGTCCCATACCACCACGCCCAGCTCATGAGTCTTAGCGGATCTAGGTACAATGGTTAACGGGATCGCATTGGTAAGTTTGGTACCCTAGATTCAAACAATAGCGTCCATACATGATGCACATCCACCAGGACAATCGGGTTACTTGACGAGCTCGATTAGCACGAGCGCACGTTAAGTTGAATGACATAGATTGCACAAACACTCCGTGTGGCCAAACCACTGCCGACAACCCTAATACGACTCGGGTTCGTCAAACACGTCTTATGTGGTGAAAACGACCTCAGCCACGTACTCAAAGCTCGTTACCGATTTCCTGGACTATTTCATAGTCCCAAACACATTCAAGTATAACAGATATCCATACCAGCAATTCAGAATAGTAATGGATCAACAATTCGAATCATACAGTATGTGAGTATTTGATGAATATCAACATAACATGGATTTACACATAAGTAGTGCCTGAATTTAAACAACAAAGAATGTAAATTACATGTAGGAAATCATACACATCAATAAGATAGTTGAGAATCTCTCCTCAACGCCCGTAAATAGGATAATATCTTACACACTAGATCATTCAGACATTTATACAAACACTTAGACTACATATTCCAACATACATGACGTATGTTGGTGATAACACACATTTGGACAATTCCTTTCGCCAAGGAGTTGATACACATACAACTAGCACAAATACACGACAATTAATCATGGCAAACACATGTTCATATTTCATATGATACGATACTTTCTACCTATACATAGAATACACAAATCTCAATATAGCTCATATATATCAGGAACGCAAAATAAACATCGCATTTGGCATGTGAAATTGCACCCACAACAATAATAAACCATTAACCGACATTGAAAGCCTTGAAAACCATAACCTATATGAATATAGTCCGCACCTTACACCAGAAAGTGCGCAACGGATCAGATTTATACGATAAACCTTCGTCAACGGCGACTAGACAACCTAAGGCATGAATTAAGTAAGCTACAACAACACTTAGATTAATCTAAGCTCCAAAACAGGTTAGGGTTTGATTAATTTACCTAAGAATGAACTTAGAATCGCCGGAATAACGATTCAGAAGTGATGGTTTAGGGACGCAGAATAACAGGGAAGAATCTCAAGATGATTCACCAACTTCTCTCTCACTTTCTCTCTCTTTTCCTCTCTCTCTTCTTAGCTAGGGTTAGAAAATTCGTATGAAATTGAGAGTGAGGGTTTTAAGGTCTTTATATAGGCCTAATATTGATGAAAATAGCCCCAGGGCCAAGGTATACTTAGGTTATAACCAAATCGGGTTTATTTCGATCCAATGGACCACTTCTGGTGGTCCTTTTTCCACGTGTGGTCGGATTTAAGCTCACTGACCATGGATCTAGGTCAGGCTGAGTTTTTGTACCGATCAGATTTACAGATCAGCCGTGGTGGACCAATCTCAATTCAACGGTCACCGAAACTCGATCAGGGCCACAAGCACTTTGACATGTCTGGGCCATCTTCCCTGATCCGAGGGTAAATTTGGGTTAGAATCCAACTATCAGAAAGCTTAGAATTGGCGCGCAAGCGACACGACTCAGATTTCATAAATACATATTTAATTTCTCACCTTTCTCACACTCTTTACTCCGGACTCAAGCAAATCGCCTCAGGACATCATTTGGACTTGATTTTTGAGGTGATTGTCAAGCCTAACAAGGTGATCATAATTGTCTAAGATCATCACTATCAGACTTTCGACGCGCGGTCCAGGTCCGATACAAAGTTTCCAAGTACTCTCGAGAGCAACTGGATTTAGCATTGAATCCTAGATTTCAGGGTAACATAGCGCTAACGGTTCTACAGGTTTTAGGTCCTGCAGATCAAATTTAAAGTGATTGGTGCTAATTTCATAAGCAATTGAGTTTAGCGCTAATTAACCCACATATAACTTCTAAAGAATTTGAGGTAGTACTTGGATCTTTGCACGAAATTTTCCAGGTCATTACAATCTACCCCCTAAAGAAAAATTTCATCCTCGAAATTCGTACCTTCTCATACTCCTCGAGGATCTGAGGGTAGTTCTTTCTGACCTTAGCTTCAGTCTCCCAAGTAGCCTCTTCTTCACTGTGATGTGTCCACAGTACTTTCACAAGAGGGATAATCTTGCTACGCAATACCTGCTCCTTGTCTAGGATACGCATTGGTCACAGTACATACGTGGCATCCTCGCTCAACTGCACCTACTCCCAGGAACGTACTTCTTTAGCATAGAAACATGAAATACGTTATGCACGCCCGCAAGTGGTGTGGGCAAAGCAAGGTGGTACGCTACCACTCCCACTCGATCCAGTATTTGAAATGGTCCAATAAATCTCGGCGTGAGCTTCCCCTTCTTACCAAACCGCAGGACTCCCTTCATAGGGAAAACCTTAAGAAATACATGGTCTCCAACCTCGAACTCAAGTGGCGGCCACCTCGTATCAGCGTAACTCTTTTGCCTGCTCTGGGCTATCAGCAATCGGCGTCGAATAATGTCGACTTTCTCTGAAGTCGCCTGAATCAACTCTGGGGCAATCAAACTACGCTTGCCAACCTCTGCCCAGTAATGCGGTACTCTACACGGGTGACCATACAATGCCTCGTAGGGAGCCATGCTGATACTCGCTTGGAAGCTGTTGTTATACGCGAACTCTGCATATGGGAGACAGTCATCCCAACTGTCCTTGAAATTCAAAACACAAGCTCACAACATGTCTTCCAGAACCTAATGCACACGTTCCGTCTGCCCGTCTGTCTGCAAATGAAACACGGCGCTGAACTTCAATTTCACACCCATCGCTTCCTGGATACGAGTCCAGAAGATAGATGTGAATCGCGTGTCTCTGTCAGACACAATCTCCAAGGGAACTCCGTGTAGACGTACAATCTCCTTGATGTACAACCTAGCTAACTCGTCTACAGAGTTTGTGACTCTGATCGGTAAGAAATGAGCCGACTTCGTCAATCGGTCGACGATCACCCAAATGGAGTCATGTCCCTTCCTCGTTCTTGGTAGCCCTGAAATAAAATCTATAGAGATGAAGTCCCACTTCCATTCAGCTATGGGCATGGGCTAAAGCAGTCCAGGAGGTCAGCGATGCTCTGCCTTGACCTGCAGGCACGTGAGACAATGAGATACGAACTCAGCAATGTGAACCTTCATGTTGTCCCACCAATAGGATCTCCTCATATCTTGATACATCTTCGTACTACCTGGATGTATCGCAAGCTTAGAATTATGGGCTGACTCGAGAACCTCCCGTCTCAAGTCAGGAATGTCTGAGACACATAGCTGGCCACGATATCGTAGGCCCCCATCAGAACCAACACTCCACTCGGAGTCCTCATCTGTACGAACCCGCTCTCTCATCTTTGCCAATAGCTCATCATCTGCCTGAGCTGCAATGATCCTTTCGTCAATGAGGGGCTGTACTCGAATGTGTGTGATAACCTCATACGGCTCTTCCACCGTGAGTTTCTGCTTAAAGTCTCACACAAACTCCATCATGTCCTATTCTGCTATCATTAGTGGAGTCGCAAACTCTACAGCCTTCTTGCGACTCAACGCGTCTGCCACAAGGTTTGCCTTGCCCGGATGGTAAGAGACATCGAACCTAAAGTCTTTCAATGTTTCCATCCATCGGCGTTGCCTCATATTCAAGTCACGCTGCGTGAAGATATACTTAAGGCTCTTATGGTCGCAAAAGAGCTCGAACTCCTCTCCATAGAGGTAATGTATCCAGAGCTTTAATGCGAAAATGACAGCTGCCAACTCCAGGTCATGTGTAGGTAATTCTCTTCGTGTTTCTTCAACTGTCTCGAGGCATATGCAATCACCCTGTCCTTCTGCATAAGGACACAACCCAGACCAATGCGAGAGGCGTCAGTATATATCATATACTTAACCCCTTGCTCTGGCAATACTAACACATGGGCGGACGTCAACTTGTCCTTCAGCTCCAGAAAAGCTATTTCCGCCTTCTTATTCCAAGCAAACTTCAAGTCTTTCCGTCTCAACTGAGACAATGGTCTGGCTATCTTCGAGAAGTCTCGTATGAAGCGTCGATAATAGCCTGCTAGACCTAGAAAGCTTCTCACCTTAGTAACCGAACCAGGCTGCTTTCAGTCCTAAACTGCAGCTACCTTAGCGAGGTCGACAGCTATCCCTTCCTTGGACACCACATGTCTTAGGAACTTGACTTCCTCCTTCCAGAAGTCAAATTTCTTATACTGTGCAAAAAGTAAATTCTTCCTGAGAGCATCTAAGACCGCTCTTAAGTTCTCCTCGTGTTCTTCTCAGCTCGCAGAATATATCAAAATGTCATCGATAAGACAATGATGAATCGGAACAAAAATGGCCGAAACACCCTGTTCATCAGATCTATGAACACGGCCGGTGCATTCGTAAGACCAAACGACATCACAAGGAACTCATAATGGCCGAAACTAGTCCTGAATGTGGTCTTCTGCACGTCCTCATTCTTGACGCGCAACTTATGATACCCTGATTGCAGATCAATGTTTGAAAAGTACCGTGCCCCTTTCAACTGATCAAATAGATCATCGATCCTGGGCAAGGGATACTTGTTCTTCACAGTCACCTGATTTAGCCTGCGATAATCTATATATAATCGCAAGGAACCATTCTTCTTCTTGGCAAACAGAACAGGTGCTCCCCAAAGGGACACACTAGGTCGAATAAAGCCTAACTTCAACAAGCCATCTATTTGCTTCCTTAATTCCTCCATTTCACTCAGAGGCATGCGATAGGTGGGCAATGAAATAGGTGTTGCACCAGGCATGAGATCGATAGTAAAATCAATCTCGTGCCGAGGGGGTAATCTAGGAATCGACTCGAATACATCTTCAAAATCCTGAACTACTGGCGTGCTTTCAAGCGTCGAACCAGCAATACTCTCCAACAGAGAAGTATAACAACTAAAACGGAAAGGGTAACTGACCTGAACAGGGAAAGTAAATGTCTCACCCTCAGCTCCATGGACTATCACCAGCTTAGCTTCACAATCAATATCTGCTCGTATCTTCGTGAGCCAATCCATGCCCAAAATGACGTCGTAATGATATAGAGGTGCGACAAACAGGTCAACTAGAATCGATCTGCTCCCTAGATCAATCAAACAACCCATACAAATCTTGGTAATATCAGAAGAGGTCCCTGTAGCGGTAGTGAGTGTCACTCCCTTCATAGTAACAGTGCCCAAACTTAGGCGCTTAACTGCCGCATACGATATAATAGAGGTAGTGGACCCAGTATCCACCAACAAGGAAACAGGAATACCTTGGATGTGAGCTGTAACTTCAAAAGATCTCGGTGCTAAGTCAGCCCTAGGCGCTTCAGCTGTAAGCGCATGAACTCGAGCCTGCTGTGGGTGATTCGGTGGTGGTACCATGGGCCGTTGAGGTGGCCTGAAGCGAGGTACAGAAGGTCTGAAGGATTGGTGAGTTGGCGCTGAATGAAGGGGTGGAGTTGATATGACCTAAGGCATCGAACGGCTGATCCTCTACGGTGGCGTAAATTCACTGTCCCGCATTTGCGTAAAGCAATTACGATCTGAATGCCCAATCTTTCCACAGTATAAACAGCGCAAGTCAGAACGCATCAACTGAGTTGGCGACACAACACGTCTCGGAGGAGAATCTGTCCGCGGCCTCTTACCGAGAAATGGTGTACTCGAAAAGTCAGGTCGCGGTCTGGGAACCATAGGTGCTCGCATACGGGGCGACCTGTCCCCATCCTGCTCAGTTCGTAGGGACATGCTCACCAACTCATCATAAGAAGATATGCTAGCACAGCACATCTTCGATCAAATCTCAGGCCTCAACCCCTCAGAAAAATGCTGCATCCGCATCGGCTGATTCCCCAGGAGCAATGGAGCATATCGACCCAGCTCAGTAAACTGGTTCTCATACTCTGTCACCGACATCCCTCCCTGACGGAGGCGATGGAACTCACTCTCCTCCTCGTGTCGGTAAGTGACCGGGAAATACTTCTCGTGGAAGCGTGCCTCAAACGCCTACCAAGTCCACTCAAAACCCTCCGCAACTGTATGAAGAACACTGTCCCACCATAAACTGACCTCCTTCTCAAACATGAAGGAGGTAAGCTCGACCTGCTCAGCCTCAGAACAGTGAAGCGGCCTCAGCATCTTAGAGATGCGGTCAATCCAGTACTCGACCTCCTCAGGTCTATGAGAACCCACAAATGTGGGAGGTCATAAGAGTTGGAATCGCTCAAATGTGCTACTAGCACTAGTGTTCCCAGATGGGTGCATCGGTGAAGCAGGTGGAGTCGCCTCCATCGACTAAGCAAAGATGCCAGCCATGGAAGACCAAAACTGCTACTGCTGTTGCTGGATCTGCTGCTCTGCATCAACAGCATCATTTGCTTAAGCCTATCAGGAGGCGGAGTGGACGAAGATGCATAAGGTGTCGATGCAGATGCACGGTTCGGCTCAGGAACCGAAGGCGTGACTGGAGGAGCCATGGATGGTTTTACAGGAGTCGGCCCAGCAGCGGGACAGTAGCTGGCTGAGAGTTCGGCCTAGCACCAAAATGAGACGGGCCCGACTGTGGATCTGTCTGGCTATCGCTTAGGGAGAAATCCTGGCAAGCGACTCGCCCAAAGAGAGACGGGCTGAAGTCTTCGAGCCCTTAGGAGGCATACCCTACATTTAATAGAGGATGCAACCTGTGAGATTCAACATCCACATAATCCACCCACACAACATTTACATCACAACTCAAGGAAAACAACATGCATTTCATTTAACAAAATTGTCGCAATACAAGAAGTGCATCATTACATGGATCGCGATAGAGAAAGCATACGAGCTAATACATATTAAGCTTCAAACCATAAAATAACTTCCAAACTACTATGTCTATAACGGCTACACACAATTACAAGCAATAAAACAGAGCAAGGGATGGCTACATCTGCAATTACTTGTCAGAATCAGGAGATGGAGGAGGGGCACCCTTATCCTGCAGGCAACACAGGATAGACTTTAGAGTGCGAGACACCTTCTTGAACTTATGTTTCACGAGGCCTCGAAGATCCATAATGTCCTTCCGTAGGACAGCCCGACCCTCCTTAAGTCGAGCTATACGGGCATCCCTGGCGGCCTGATCTGTGCCCTGCTCTGGTGCCACAGGAGGAGAACTCTCACTTGTGTCCTGGGCCTCCACTTCTTCCTCATCCTGCTCTTCTTCTTCTTCTATCTCAGCTCCACCTTCGCCATTACTCTCTTCCTCATCGCTCTCAGTCTCATCCTCACTTTCTTCAAGTAAGGCTTGTCGTCGACGAGGCCCAATGTCCATCTGATTAAGAGTCGTCTCATTAATGTAACGGACAGGTATCGGCTTTTCCACCCCGAGCCTGTAGCCAAACTCATGTGCAAGCTTACAGATGAGTCGGCCAAATGGGAGCGATTCAGTCCTCCTATTCGAATGAGCGATAAGGACAATCTGACACAAGATGTACGTTGGCACACATAGCTTCTCTCCTTACCCCACCTGATACAGGAAATCTATCATTAGGCGTGTACACTCACTGCGGTTGCTCCACCTTGGATAAACATTGAATGTGCAGATGTGGTGAAGCAAGCGAAAGTCGTCCATCATGTTGGTTGCTAAAAGGCGTCTGTTAGGCTGCCATTCAACCAGACGACCACAAAGGAACTACGTGCGGCGATCTCTTTCATGCGCACTACTAAGATTCTTCTCACTTGCATGAACCTCACCAAGCAGCACATTCAAAAGTCGGGATATCAAAGCGACATTGATTGTGGCCTCCCGATCTCTTCCGCAAGGGATTTTGAACTGCAATGGCTCCAGCGAAGGTTCCCGAATGTGAGCATAGAAAGCTCGGACAGTACCCACATTGGCGCGGTATTCGTCCTCGAACAGCGGACACCAACCGGCCCCTTCCAAGCGCTCCAATAAGAGATATTCGCCAAATAGCCGCGGATCTACATGAGCTTCGAAAAGGACCTTACAGCCCTCATAAACTCCATGAGATAGCTCTGCCAACGAGGTTCTTCCAATGGGAGATGAGGATCGAGATCCCACTTTGTTTGAAACTCTCGAGTGGCGGTCGTGCTCGCGTTGGCACCTCTGGCCTCCGTGCACGGGTTGGGCGGCTAGGCCCGACTTCATCAACGGGAGCTCTTTTCTTCCCCATGAAGAGAGAATGGTGGAAATGAAAAATATGGCCGTAACAAGCTCGAATAGGGCCATGGAAAATGAGAGAAAAGAGAAAAATGGAAAGAATGGTGAGGCTTCCATGAATTTGAGACTCAAAGGAAGGATTTCAGTGCTCAAATGGAAAGAAAAGAGAGGGAAAATAGTAATAGAGGTGGGTTTTGAGATGGGTAGAATGGGGATGCACGAAAATGGAAGAAGAAGAGGTTTGTGGAGGGATTTTTATGGGATTTTGAGAGAAACTTCAAGAAAAGGGAAGCTTGGAGGGTAGCTTTGTGAAGGAAGGAGGGTTTTGGGAGAGTTAAAACCATGCAACTATGGAGGAGTGGGCCACACTAGTCCCCACATGCGTCGGCCCGAGCCGGCCTTGGCGGCGAGGGCTCGTCGAACCAGCGAGGTCATCGCTGGTCTTTGGACATTCCAGTGATGACTCACCATTTGGGTGAGGTCCTCTTGCCCCCTAGGCAGAAAAATGATGTGGGTCCCCCCTGGGTCTCCCTGGAATTGCTCCGATTGGGCCTTTAGTCCGATTCGACTCTAATCGGGTCACTATGAATAGAATCTGATACATATTCACTATTACCGACTTTCTAATGGCTGGAAAGGGATGATACACCATCTAAACCCGTCAATGGATGGTCTAAAAGAGATTTTGGGTCGCTGTGTATGATCAGGAGTGTGTACGGACTCGATCTCGGTGATCGTTTTCAGTCAACTTTCGCTGATAAGAGCAACTGGAAAACTTACATAGATTCGAGAATAATCTCGCACCCTCCTACACTAAGGTGGCATCAGCATGTGTTGTGTGACCATAACCCAGGTCTGGTTTAATCCAAATCATGCTCTGATACCAACTTGTAACGCCCTGAAATTCGAGGGTCGAGCATAACTCAGCTCCCGAGTTTCAAAACATCACTTATGCAACATATGTAATGATGAATGTATGTTGTCTATATGAGTGCATAAAACATGGAGTAGATTAAGCCAAACTGCAAACATAATCCAGGGATAGGTGAAATCTGCAAGCGGAAGACTTAAAGAAATATATATGTATATCTATATAAGTCCCTGAGATATGTATGCTCTACCAAGTCATAATTACAAGTGTTTATTTTCAAAATATAAGTATCAAAATGAAATCATCTATTACAAAGAAAACCTAGAATCCTCGTAGCTCAGGACACGACTCACATGAACCCGCCTGAGAACTGCATAAAATAAAACACGTCCTCGTCATCCTCATACAATTGCTCTGCCTCGAGGGTCGCATCATCATCTGCATCTAAGACAGAGTCTGGTTGGTGTTGAAACACCGTCCCAGAATGTGGGAGTGAGTGATCAACTCAGTGGAACTATATAGTAGAAGTTAACATGTTATCAAATCAATCAAGCAGTAATGACAAGGTAATACAATCAACACGTCCTAATTACTCTTGTTAATGCAAGAATGTATGTAGAAAAGATGCATGCTCTTGCCTGCACTCCTTCAGCGTCTTCATCTTACGATACGCATGACAACCTCCCGCAGTGCCCATGACGCTAAAGCACATGCAATGCGGTGCATGAACATGATTACCAAGTTATTATTAGTCCTTTTCATATAGCAGGATTAGGAAGCTAAGGTACCTTCCTCATATCAACTCCCATATGGTGATCCATTCTAGGGTCGTCAGTCCTAGACAATCTCATATGATCATATAGTTGTAGGTCGCTGCAAAGGGCTCATCACCAATCAATGCATGCCTATCATACCTTAGTTACTACACTAAGGCTCGTCACCTCGATGCAGTATCAAGGTATGCTCGAGGTCACTACAAAGGGCTCATCACCAATCAATGTAGGCCGACAGCACGAATATAGTGTCCCATACCACCATAATCGGCTCATGAGTCTGGTGTGCTCACTGGTCACTATGGGGAGGCTCGTCACCCCAGCGTAGGCCGACAGCTCGACCACGGTGTCCCATACCACCACACCCGACTCATGAGTCTTAGCGGATCTAGGTACAATGGTTAACGGGATTGCATTGGTAAGTTTGGTACCCTAGATTCAAACAATAGCGTCCATACATTATGCACATCCACCGGGACAATCGGGTTACTTGACGAGCTCGACTAGCATGACCGCACGTTGAGTTGAATGACATAGATTACGTAAACACTCCATGTGGTCAAACCACTGCCGACAACCCTAATACGACTCGGGTTCGTCAAACACGTCTTATGTGGTGAAAATGACCTCAGCCACGTACTCAAAGCTCGTTATCGATTTCCTGGACTATTTCATAGTCCCAAACACATTCAAGTATAACAAATATCCATACCAGCAATTCAGAGCAGTAATGGATCAACAATTCTAATCATACAGTATGTGAGTATTTGATGAATATCAACTTAACATGGATTTACACATAAGTAGTGCCTGAATTTAAACAACAAAGAATGTAAATTACATATAGGAAATCATACACATCAATAAGATAGTTGAGAATCTCTCCTCAACGCCCATAAACAGGATAATATCTTACACACTAGATCATTCAGACATTTCTACAAACACTTAGATTACATATTCCAACATACGTGACGTATGTTGGTGTTAACACACATTTGGACAATTCCTTTCGCCAAGGAGTTGATACACATACAACTAGCACAAATAACGATAATTAATCATGGCAAACACATGTTCGTATTTCATACGTATACGATACTTTCTACCTATACATAGAATACACAAATCTCAATATAGCTCATATATATCAGGAACGCAAAATAAACATCGCATTTGGCATGTGAAATTGCACCCACAACAATAATAAACCATTAGCCAACATTGAAAGCCTTGAAAACCATAACTTATATGAATATAGTCCGCACCTTACACCAGAAAGTGCGCAACGGATCAGATTTAGACCATAAACCTTCGTCAATGGCGACTAGACAACCTAAGGCATGAATTAAGTTAGCTACAACAACACTTAGACTAATCTAAGCTCCAAAATAGGTTAGGGTTTGATTAACTTACCTAAGAATGAACTTAGAATCTCTAGAATAATGATTCAGAAGTGATGGTTTAGGGACACAGAATAACAGGGAAGAATCTCAAGATGATTCACCAACTTCTCTCTCACTTTCTCTCTCTTTTCCTCTCTTTTTCTTACCAAGGATTAGAAAAATTTTATGGAATTGAGAGTGAGGGTTTTAAGGTTTTTATATAGGCCTAATATTGATGAAAATAGCCCCAGGGCCAAGGTATACTTAGGTTATAACTAAATCGGGTCTATTTCGATCCAATGGAGCACTTTTGGTGGTCCTTTTTTCACGTGCGGTCGGACTTAAGCTCACTGACCATGGATCTAGGTCAGGCTGAGTTTTTGTACCGATCGGATTTACAGATCAGCTGTGGCGGACCAATCTCAATTCAACGGTCACCGAAACTCGATCAGGGCCACAAGCACTTTGACATGTCTGGGCCATTTTCCCTGATCCGAGGGTAAATTTGGTTCAGAATCCAACGGTCAGAAAGCTTAGAATCTGCGCGTAAGCGACACGACTCAGATTTCATAAATTCATATTTAATTTCTCACATTTCTCACACTCTTTACTCTGGATTCAAGCAAATCACCTCAGGACATCATTTGGACTTGATTTTTGAGGTGATTGTCAAGCCTAACAAGGTGATCATAATTGTCTAAGATCATCGCTATCGGACTTTCGACACGTGGTCCAGGTCTGATACAAAGTTTCTAAGTACTCCTGAGAGCACCTGGATTTAGTGTTGAATCCTAAATTTCAGGGTAACAAGCGCTAATAGTTCTACAGGTTTTGGGTCCTGCAGATCAAATTTAAAGTGATTAGTGCTAATTTCATAAGCAATCGAGTTTAGCGGTAATTAACCCACATATAACTTCTAAAGAATTTGAGGTAGTACTCGGGTCTTTGCCCAAAATTTTTCGGGTCATTACAAAGTGCCTAGTAGAGCATTATGATATATGCCCATGCACATTATTTACATGCTTGTTATGAGGAGTGATTGATCATATCATATGCCATTGGGCGGATTATTTATGGGACTCCGTGAGAGATGGAGTTGCCCCACATGAGCACGCGGCATGTGCAGGATTGATGCATGACTGGATAGCGTGACTCAAGCACTTTACATTCATGTACTAGGAGGATTGATGCATGACTGGATAGCGTGACTATGATTACTGTATGCCCTAACGATATAAGGGTTGTGGCCTCCATAGGCATATCGTGGATGGTAGGATTGGATACTAAAAATATTTGGTTCTAGCACTGTGGGTACTTAGGATGTCCTTGGGTGAAAGTCCCAGAACCCTTATAGTACTAGGAGGATGCTCCAACGTCTAGACCGAGTGGATATATGAGCGCACAAGTGCCGTATACCTTTAGGTCACGTCTCCTACTGTGTCGTGGTCAGTTGGAAGGGGATGCAACATTATCTGCCCGAGGGTAGGGGGCTCAGCTAGGCTAAGTTTGACCAGCTCATAAATGGGTCCGTTATCAATGTGCCGGTAGATGTTGGCTGACTACTGGCTAGGTGGATAGTGCGGTCTCTTCCACTTGCATGGTTGCGCGTCCAGTGGGCGGCGATCTGGTGTAGAGTGTACCAAACCCTGGTGATATTCCAGAGATGAGCCATATTGATATATGATCCTAGATGAGGACTGGTATGAGGGGTGTTGCATCTTGCATATGACACCTAGCCATATAGGCCTTACATTGCATAACTTTGGTATGACTGACAGCATCTTGGACTTACCAGCATTTTTCCACATTACTCTGATATTGTATACCTGGCACTTATATTACGCACACACTTACACCACCTTCTGAGCTTTCTATAAGCGTATGCACGATAGATATGTGCAGGTGACGCTAGGACACAGTCGAGCTGAGGCAGGAGCATGCGGTTGAGCTTCTGGAATTTCTAATATCTATCTTGTATTTCCCTTTATGCATTATACCCAAAAGTCTAATTATAGTGGATATGTGTGGTGATGTTGTAGTTATTATTTGTGGGTTATGGTTGTGGCTATTCATCTTACAAAAAAAAGTTTATGAGCAAAAATCTCCTTGTAAGATCTCAGGATTGGAATCCAGTATTGTAACGACCTTGGAATTCTTGTGCTAATCTTTCCTTAAGTAGTTGTTTTTGGGGTAATTAGCGCTATACTCGATTGCTTGTGAAATTCGCATCAATCACTTTAAATTGTATCTGCATGGCTCTAAACTTGTAGATTAGTTAGCACTATGTTACTCTGAAATCTGTGATCCATCGCTAAATCCAGTTGTTCTGGGAAATTTTTGGAAGATCTGGATCGGACCTGGACCACGCGTCGAAAGTCCGATGGCGATGATCTTAGGCTGTTGTGGTCACCGAGTTGGGCTTGACCATCACCTCGAAAATCAAGTCCATGTGATGTTTTGGGTCGATTTGATTGAGTTCGGAGTGAAGAGTGTGAGAACGGTTGGATATTTAATAAGTTTTTATGAATCTGAGTCGTGTCGCTTGCGCGATGATTTTAAGCTATCTGACCGTTGGATTCTGACCCAATTTCACCCTCTGATCAGGGAAGGTGGCCCAGGCATATCCTAGTGCTTGTGGACCTGATCGAGATTCCGTGACCATTGAATTGAGTGTGGTCCGCCACGGCTGATCTGAAGAGCCGGTCGGTACGAAAACTTAGCCTGACCTAGATCTATGGTCAATAAGCTTAAGTCCTACCTTTCGTGGTTATAGGCCCACCAGAAGTGCTTCGTTGGATCGCGAGAGTCGGGTTTTGGTTATACCCTAAGTATACCTTGGCCCTGGGGTTATTTTCATCAATTTGAGGCCTATTTATAGTCCTTTAACCCTAGCTCTCTTTTCCATACGAATTTTTTCTAACCCTAGCTTGGAAAGAGAGTGGAAAAGAGAGAGAAAGTGAGAGAGAAGTTGGTGAATCATCTTGGATTCTTTCTTGTTCTTCTTCATCTTTGAATCTTCACTTTGAATCATTATTCTGACGGTTCTGAGTTCATTTTGGGGTAAGTTAACCTAATCCTAATTTGTGTTAGACCTTAGATTAGTCTTGGTGTTGTTGTATCTCATTTTTATCCTTGTTTTAGGGTATTTTATTGCCGTTGACGAAGACAACTCATCTAAATCAGTTCGGTGTTTCTTTTCTTGCTTAAGGTGCGGACTTTAAGTGTATAGGTTATGGTTTTCAAGGCTTTCAATGCCAGTGAATGATTTATTCTTGTTATGGATGAGATTTTGCATGCCAAATGTTGTGTTTACGTTGCTTTCCTGATATGCATGTGCTATATTGAGATTTGTGTATTCTATGTGTATGTATAGAGTACCGTATACGTATAAAATATGCACTTGTGTTTGCCATGATTATTTGTCATGTATGTATGCTAGATGTATGTATGACAACTCCTTGGTAAAAGGAATTGTCCAAATGCATGTATTCCAACATACATCATGTATGTTGTATCATGTATTCTAAGTGTTTGTAGAAATGCATGAATGATCTAAAGTGTAATTTATTACACTAATTGCGGGCGTTGAGAAGTGATTCTCAACACTCCTATTGATGTGCATGATTTCCTTTATGCAAGTTACATTCCATGTTATTTAACTTCAAGCATTTCTTATGCTTACATTTATGTTAAGTTGATATTCTTCGAATGTCATGTACCATGATTTGAGTTGTTGTTCCTTTACTGTTTTACATTCAATATGAACATCTGTAATAGTGTAATGTGTTTGGGACTATGCATTAGTCCAGGAAATCGGTAATCGACCCTATGTTCGTGGTTGAGATTGCTTTCGCCACGTAGGACGTATTAGACGAACCCGAGTCATATTAGAGTTGTCGGTAGTGGTTTGGCCACACGGAGTGTTTGCGCACTCTATGTCGTTCTACTCAACGTGCGCTCGTGCTAGTCGAGTTCGTCAAGTAACCCGATTGTCTGATGTATATTCACCATGTATGGACGCTACTGCTTGAATCTAGGGTACCGAACTTACCAGTGAAATCCTATTAACCATGGTACCTCGATCCGCTAAGACTCATGAGCCGGACATGGTGGTATGGGACACCGTGGTCGTACTGTCGGCCTACGCTGGGGTGACAAGCCTCCCCGTAGTGACCAGTGAGCAACTAAACTCGTGAGCCGATTATGGTTGTATGGGACACTATATTCGTGCTGTCGGCCTACATTGATTGGTGACGAGCCCTTTGTAGTGACCTCGAGCATGCCTGGATACTGCAAGGAGGTGACGAGCCGAACTGTAGTAGTAAAGGTGTGAAAGGCATGCATTGATTGGTGACGAGCCCTTTGCTACGACCTCAACCATATGATCGTATGAGATGTCTAGGATTGACGACCCTAGAATGGATCACTGTTTGGATGGTGACATGAGGAAGGTATCTTAGCTTCCCAATCCTGCTGTATGAAAAGGACTAATAACAACTTGGTAATCATATCCATGTACTGCATTTGCATGTGCTTTGTAGATGTGGCGCACTTTGAGGTGGTGTCATGCGTAACGTAAGATGAAGACGCTGAGGGTGTACACGTGAGGGCACACATCATATTGCATACATCCCTGCATTAACAAGAGTACTTAGGATTTATTTAAATGTTCTGCTTTATCATTACTGCTTGATTGAACTGATAACATGTTAACCAGTGCCTTATTGTTCCACTGAGTTGATCACTCACTCCCACATTCTGGGGCGGTGTTAAACACCTACCAGACTCTGTCTTAGGTTCTGATGTTGCAGATGTTGATGCGACTTCTGAGGCAGAGCGGGAGATGGATGATAATGAGGCTGCTTTCTCTTATATGCAGTTTTCAGACGGGTTCTAGCGAGCCTTGGTCTGATGCGCGGGACTTTGAGATTATTTTTGGAAATTTAAATGATGTAACCTGATACTTATAATTTTGTTAAGTAACACTTTCATACTACCTGGTTTGTATATGTACTTCAGGAATTTACACTTGTACACATATTTTTCTATAAGTCTTCCGCTTGCTTTATTCACTTATCCCTGAATTATATCTATGTTTTGGCTTAATCTATTCCATGTTTTATGCACTAATACAGTCAACATACATCCATCATTAAATATGTTGCATAAGTGATGTTTTGGAACTCGGGAGCTGAGTTATGCTCGACCCCCGAATTTCAGGGCGTTACAAGTATATGGGTGCTGGGAGCCGATAATGGGGTACTATGGAGGCTATCGGCGCCGGATTCGACGATCGAGAATTTTGTGAGCTTAATTTCCAAGTTTGGGGTGTGACAGGAGTTGGTATCAGAGCATAACTTGGGAATAACTAAGAATAACATCACATATTTGCTATGAACTTAGGACGATTAGGTCCTGAGTGCGTGACCTTCCAATCTAGTTCACTATCGTAGCAACTCTTGATAGGCCCATTATTTCTTTCTGTAGGACATGACGCCTAAAAGAGCCACTCGAGCGACCTGAGCGACTCCTACTCCACCATCCGCAATTCCCGTTCCCCCACTCGAGACTCCTGTAGATCCTACGCCCCCATCCGAGACCAGCATAGCCCCTACTATATCAGTTAGTGCCAACCAGTTATAATAAATGCTTTAGGCTATGACAGTCGTTCTCCAGGGGTAGGGTAGGTGCCCCATAGAGACATCGGAATAGGAAGAGTAGGAGCGCGTGAGCTCCCTATAGCGAGATTTTCTTTGGCTCGATCCCCTGCGATTCTAAGGAGAGCCCAATCCGTCTGTGGCCGAGAGATGGCACTCCCAGGTGGAGAAGATGTTTGAGACTATGAGATGTACGACCCAGCAGCGGGTCCCATTGACAGTATGTCTTCTTAAGGGCAAGGCCGAGCATTGGTGGGCCTTAGTTGCCAGTGCTGCAGGGGCTAACTTTATTTGGACATGGGAGGACTTCGTGGACTGCTTTGACTGGAAGTTTTTCCCCAATCAATCCGGCAGCAACGTGCACTCGAGTTTAAGACCTGGTGTAGAGGGATATGACCGTAGCTTAGTACGAGACCCATTTTGTTGCACTGTTGAGGTTCGCGCTGTATCTGGTTGATGATGAGGGGTGGAAGGCCCGCTGTTTCGAGAACGACTTAAGTTTTGACCTCCGAAGCCATGTCATTGGGCACATGCTCCCGACATTCGAGGAGGTAGTTCAGAGGGCCCAGGTCTACGAGGCAGAGTGGGCTAATTCTCAGAGGGTCCGAGGTCAGAGGGGAGATCGAAAGAGGAGGGTCCCCTCTGGTGGATCCAAGCATCAATAACATTGATCATAACAGAGGCGCATGAGTCACCCAGTCATCAGAGCACCAGCAACATCTCCGGCACGACCTCCAGGACAGTTCATTGGTACTTGCTTTGGATGCGGTGGGGTAGGACACCATAGGCAGGAGTGCCCCTGCCCCTAGTAGTAGTAGCAGCAACCGAGAGTGCCACAACAACCTCCACTGTAGCAGCAACAGTGACCCCCATAGCAGTAATAGCCACATTAGCCGTCGAGACTCCAGCAGCAGCCGAGGCAACAGTATTGGCCGCCACAGCTGCAGCAGTAGTAGCCGTGACCTCAGAGGGGACTTACAGCTTGCACACCCCAAACTCGAAAATCGGGCTCACAAAATTCCCGATCGCCGAATCCGGTGCCGACAGCCTCCATAGTACCTTATTCTCAACTTCCAGTGCCCATACGCCAGATTCCGATCCTGGGATCCTATGAGGAGGATCTTTCGATATACATTTATCTCGTAAGAAGCATAACCACAAGTTTACCCAAATCACAAAGGCAACTTCATCATCACATATCCACTAATATAAATCATTTGAGTACAGTGCTGAAAGGGAAATACATATACCGAAAATCAAAGCTCCAAAAAATAGTTGCAAGCTCCGAGCTCAATGCTATTGCGACCTAATGCCACTTGCACGCATCTATTGTGCATAAGCTTATAGAAAGCTTAGAGGTTGGTGTAAGTGTGCGTGCAAGGTAAGTGCCTAATATACAATACAAATCCATAAATCATATAATGTCAAAAATACTAGCTAATCCAAGAGTCATACAATATCAGAGTATGCAATATTAGAGTAATGCGAAAACATGCTGGTAAGTCTATAAATACCATCAACCTTATCCAGGCTATGCGATACAAAAATATAATAAGCCAAATATCATATACTGCAATACAATGTGCAAATTCTGACGAGTCCATGAGTACTGTCAACCTCATTTAGGCCATATAAATGCAGAAACATAGTAACCCAAAAAGCCATATGCTGTGGATGCAATTCAATATGCGGTGTGAATGAAATGACCAATCTGGAGTGTGAAATCAGGATGATAGTATATAGTATCACAAGCTATATGGTTCATCACAAGGGACTTCTATCCAAACCAGTCCCATACCTAAATATGGATAAATAGACTAAATGTGATAAACTCCTGATCTCAGGTTAGTCGTGTACCTAACCAAAACTATGGCCATTACGAAGGTGTACGAAATGATCTAGTTATGCGCCATCAACCCGAGTGGATAGTGAATGAATGAATGAATGAGTCAAATGGTGGGTATGTAATCCCATACTCAATATGTCCACATGTCAGTATGGCTCATCTATGGGATATCACCGGGGTCTAATACACTCCACAATGGCTGCCGCCTCCCTAGTCACACAACCAGTGAGTAGAAATGACCTCACTATCCGCTTAGCCAGTAGTCTGCCAATACCTACTCGGCTCGTCGATAGTGGACCCATTTGGGAGCTGGTTAAACTCAGCCTATCTTACAGCCCCCTTACTCAGGTGGATAAGGCCACACCCCCTTCCAACCGACCACGACACTGTGGGAGACACCGCCTACTATATTCGGTACCCAAGCACTCATGTATCCACTTGGTCTAGACGTTGGGGTCTCCTCCGGTACTGAGAGGATTTTGGGACTCTCACCTAAGGACATCCTATGTGCCCACAGTGCTATAACTAAATATTTTTGGTATCACATCTAACCATCCACGATGAACTTATGGAGGCCACGACCCTGATATCACTAGGATGCCAAGTGATCATGCCACACAAATTCGAGATGCATGAGTCATACCATCCAATCATGCATCAAACCTGCGTGTATTGCATGATCATGTGGGGCAACTCCGTCTCTTAAGGAGTCTCCTAAATAACTCAGCCCAATGGCAATGCTATGATCAACCGTTCCTCACAACAGGCATACAAATGATGTGTATGGACATGTAGCATGGTGTAATACTAAGCATGATCTTAGTGTGTCCTAATAGACTAAGTATGATTATCAGATATAACAAGAGATGACTGGTCTTAATCGGTATGTCACTTACAAGAGTAGGGGCTGAATGATATGCCCTGCTAGACATATAGAAGTTTGTACGGAATGGTCTATGTTAGACTATCATAACCTACTTAAGGTACTAGCATATCATATCTCCTAAGGCGGGATCCCCTATAAGGATGGTAGATCTAATGCATGAATTAAGATAAGCTTTAACGGTGAATATACCAAATCTGATACCTCATATTCATCCATCTACGGCAAGGGTGATGGTGTACTAAGCAATGGATGGTCTAGATGATACATTAATGTCAAGGATGGACCTCATACTTGTCTCAGCAAGGAGACGGATGGTGTGGATGATGTGTACATGTCATAAGGTCTTGGAAAATGGGGTACGAAGGTAGGATACATCTCTCATGGTGAGTCAAGTGGGTATACAACAATGGGAGTTCACAGGGTAAGCTAACAGGTTGAATAATTGGGCTTCGTGAATCTCTATATCATGTAATAACTGGGCTTTTCTATGGAAAGCCCGATATGTACACAAAGTGGGTTACAAGGTTTGAATAATTCTACAAGGTATGGTGGAAAGCACCATTATTAATGGGGGCCCAACAGTTTGAGGTAGCCCGACCAGGGAAGATGGGTATCACTAACATCAATGGGGGCCCAACGGTTTGGGATAGCCCAATAAGGGAAGGTGGGTTGAAAAATTGGATATAACAGTGGGCCCTACAGGGTATGGTTTTCAACGGTTGGACGTTTAATCACCACTATTCCTATGGTGCAGTCTACTTGGAATTTAGATCTGACCCTCAATGGGGCCCACGGCCTTATGAGATCTGGAAGAATGGATGATCAACATATCAACAACACGTACATTATGGTGGGACTCTACTCAAGGTTGGGTAAAAGAGAGGATGGGGAGATGGGCTTCATGGTGGGCCCTAAGATGGTTCCCAACGGTGGACATTTAACCACTGTTTACAACGTGGACATTTAACCACCATTACTCCCAAGGTGTGGCCCATTTGGAACTTAGAATCTAACTACAATGGGGTCCACGACCCTTATACTAGCTAGAAAATGGATGGGCTATATAAATATTATCACATACATCATGGTAGAATCATACATCACAATTGGGCCTCACATATACAATGGACCTTTAAACATATAATGGGTTTCACATACATCATAATGGGCCTCATATACGGGCCGCTTATACATCACAATGGGCCTTATACACGGGCCGCATATACATCACATTGTGCCTCATATACATTACCTTGGGCCTCACACAAGGCCTCATATATATCACATTGCATCTCATCACATGGGCCTCATATACATCACATTGGGCCTCACACAAGGCCTCATATATATCACATTGGGCCTCACCACATGGGCCTCATATACATCAATATGAGGTGGGCCACATGTCCAAAAAGGGACGGTTTGGATATAAAACAAATACATCAACGGTGGGCTCGACATGGCACTGTCCAGAGATGGATGGTGTGGGCACAGAATATATACATCAAGGTGGGCCGGACGACGGGGATAAAACAGATACATTATGGTGCAGCCCACAGCATGTCGAGATGGACGGTGCTAATATATAATGTATACATTAAGGTGTGTCCCACTCCAGAAAATAGATGGACGGTGTTGATGAAATAGATGAATGACGTGGGTGAAACAGATGAACGGCGTGGGTATAGAACATATACATTACGGTGATCCCCACCGTTTAGACCACTGGACAGTGTGGATATAAGACACATGCATCATGGTGGGGTCCCATTGTCCCCGCTGGATGGTGTAGATATAACACATACCATGTGATCTAACCCACATAACTTGCTGACGTCATTTACAACAACTATATGGTTGTGTGAGGTACACTAGCCAATCTGTTTCATAGAGGTGGGTCCCACCATAACGTTTATTTTCCATACCATCCGTTGATAAGGTCACAAAGACTAGAATTAGGAGGAAAACAAATTTCATATTTATTTAAAACTTCTGGGACCCAAAAAAGGTTTCAATGGTAGACGTTCAATCCCCTGCTGCTTTCTTGGTGGTGTGGACCACCTAAGTTCCGTGAATGGCTAATTTTTGGGGGATCCCACTTCCTAAAGGGGACCCATCAAATACATCATGGTGGGGCCTGTGGTGGGGCCCACGGTCCCTGCCTATTTGAAGCATCAAGGACGCTGCTTTTTGCAGCATTTGTTGTTGTTATTATTATTTTAAGAAATTTCATAGGTGGGGCCCACATCAGGAGGATCTACTCCGCTGGTTAGGTCCTTAGGCTCATGACGGGTCTAACAAGCCCAATATTGGATATGTTTTGAGGCATAGAAACATTACAACGGGCCCTAATAATTTTCCACTATTAAAATAATGTTTTAGATGGTGTGGCCTACCAGAGTTTCGGATTAGCTTCATTTTTCAGCTCAACGCCTAAAATGAGCTGGGAAATAGGGTGGACAGTGTGGATTAAATACAAGCATCATGGGTGGGACCCATAGAACTTGCAAACGTTAATACAGTAGCTTTATTGCTGCTGTACACGTACACCAGCTAATTTGCTACAGGTAGTGGGTCCTGTGTGACCATACATCATGGTGGAGTCCACACGTGTGTGGGACCATGCTGCTAGGCAGCACGGATAACATACATATATCATAGGTGGGCGTCATAGAATTTTCTGACGTCAATACCACAACTGTATAGTTGTGGTCCCCACCGTCCATCAATACATGCTAGGTGGGCCACGATCAAACATAAAAAAAGGAGGAGAGAGAGAGAGAGAGAGAGAGAGAGAGAGAGAGAGAGAGAGAGAGAGAGAGAGAGAGAGAGAGAGAGGGAGCGAGTGTGATGGAGGGACCCCGACATTATAGGCCCTCCCTTCCATGCATACAACATACATCAAGTGGGTCCCATTACATATGGGCCCACTAAATCAAAATTAACGGTGGAGATCCCTTCTTCACCAAAATGCAAGGTCTAGATGACCCTTTTCATATAGGGAAATTAAATATTATGATGGTTTCCATGGAGAATGGCCCCATCATGGGATGGATGTATGAATCATGGTGGGCCATCGGCCACACCTAGGGTTTAAAGTGACATCCATACCATCAATCGGTGGGCCCCACTTGACTCATCATCAAAACCACAAATCTAGTCCTATAAACACCCACCGTTAGATCTTCTTGGTCCGATGGGATGCCAAACTCCTTGGCTCTCTCTTTAATGGAGGATGATGAGGATTGAAGGGTTGAGATGGGAGATGAGAGGGGTAGGAAGTGGGCCACACACAAAACACTTTTCTCTCCTTGGAATGCTTGGATGGCCAACCTCTTAGGTTGCTTGGAAAAGTGAGTAAAGAATGAGAGAGAGAGAGGGTGGTTGTAAGAGAGAGGTGATGGGTGTGAGTAATGGATGGAGTGATGTAAGAGTTGACTTTGGGGGTATCTTGTGTAAGAGGGGTATGGGTTGTGTAAGAGAGGTGACATGTGAGGTATATGTGTGATAAGTTGAGTGATGGGTTATGTACTCGATTGATTGATTGATTGATGTGATGGATTGGGTAGAGATTCTCTCGAAATTTGTAATGCGTGGCATTTTTCTTTGAGATAAATGCGGGCCCACATCTCCTGGCCAGGGTATCGCATCAATGCACAAGACGCGGCATTAGATCCGCGACGATGGTGCGGTCGTAATGGTACAAGTCCTGGGTTGAGTCAACTCAAATCTATGGGGTATGACTTAGGGTCACGTGTAAATGCTGTCTACAGATCGCAGGTTGTTGAAATTTGACTGGGATGATCGCGAGAGTCTATGAAATGGTACGGACTAGGATTCAGGCCTTACACAGTTCCCCAGCTGGCTTATGCTAGATTCTACGCGTCTTAGCTGGACCTGTAGTCGTTAGGAGGAGTTATAGGGGGTAGTCTTCCAGTCTCTGCGTGCATAGCCCGAGTTTTGTTTGATTCTGGTGTTACGCACTCTTTCATGTCTGAGGATTTTTGTCGTTCGACCGGATTGCCGATAGAGTCTGCTCATGAGGGATTGATAGTGTCAACGCCCTTGGGGAAGACTGCAGTGTTAGGCCGATTTTGTTCATCTTGCCCCGTGTTAGTGGGGAGAACTTCTTACCTGCCGATTTGTTTGTGTTACCGATGTCTGAGATTAACGCATCCTGGGCATGATTAACTCGCTACGTATCACACCATATTAGACTACTCCATGAGGATAGTCACATTCTATATACTCAGCTTACCTCAGTTCCACTTCATTGCTGAGCCAAGAGGAGAGTAGCTTTCTTGTCTGATGTCGTGTGCCATAGAGGAGTCTGTCATCGTGGCCATTAATCAGTTGCTGGTTATTTGTGATTTTTTTGATGTATTCTAGGAGATTCTGGGGTTGCCTCTGCGCCTGCATATTGAGTTTCAGATCGACCTTGCTCGGTACCGTGCTTATCTGAAAGGCCCCGATTGTATGGCACCGTTGGAGTTGTGGGAACTACAGCAGCAGTTGGATGAGTTGTGTGAGCTAGGCTTCATTCGTTTGAGAAATTCATCATGGGAAGCATTGGTACTCTTCATCAAGAAGAAGGATGGCTCATTAAGGCTCTACGTGGATTACCGCGAGCTCAACAGTGTCACGATCAAGAACAAGTATCTGCTTCTGAGGATAAATGATTTATTTGATCAGCTGCAGGGTGCACAGTTCTTTTCAAAGATAGACCTACGGTCTGGTTACCACCAGATTTGGGTCCGAGAGGAGGACATTCCGAAGACAGCTTTCAGGACGCGCTATGGTCACTTTAAGTTTCAGGTCATGTCCTTTGGACTAACCAATGTACCTACGGTATTCTTACAGTTGATGAATGAGGTATTTCGTCCTTATCTCGATCAGTTTATTGTTGTGTTCATCGATGACATTCTGATCTATTCAAGGACCCACGAGGACCATGAGCAGTATTTAAAGATTGCGCTGCAGACCCTCCTTGCCCACCAGCTCTTGCGAAGCTGGAGAAGTGTGAGTTTTGGCAAGAGGAGGTGAAGTTCCTTGTTCACGTGGTGATAAGGGAGGGTATCACAGTGGACCCCTCAAAGATAGATGCAGTGTGTCAGTAGAGCTAGCCCATGGATGCATCCGAGATCTATAGTTTTCTTGGTTTGGCAGGATATTACAAGATGCTTTATTAAGGGATTCTCTCGTATAGCAGCACCGTTGACCCGGTTGACCCGAAAGGGTAAAGAGTTTATGTGGAGTGACGCCTGTGAGCAAGCATTTATTGAGCTGAAGGACCACCTCATGTTCGCTTCTATCCTCACTCTTCCCTCTAGGAGTGAAGGATTTATGGTGTTCACTGATGCTTTGCAGTTGGCTTGGGTGCTGTCCTGATGCAGCATAGGAAGCCTGTGGCCTATGCGTCTTGCCAGCTCAAGGTTTATGAACTAAACTATCCCACGCATGATTTAGAGTTGGCAGCAGTTGTCTTCGCACTGAAGGTGTGGATGCATTATCTCTATAGGGTTAGGTTTGAGCTCTTCTCCGACCACAAGAGCTTGAAGTATCTCTTCTCATAGTCGGAGTTAAATATGAGGCAGAGACATTGGATGGAGCTCCTGAAGGACTATAATTTTGATCTTTAGTACCACCCAGGTAAGGCGAACATGGTGGTGGATGCCTTTAGCTGTCATCCACGAGGCTTGGTAGCACATATGATGATTCAGGGTGAAAGATGCTAGAGGACGTGGCAACGTATGACTTTGAGATCGGTCTGCAGTCTTCTATCGTGCAGTTATCGAGCTTGTCGATTCAACCCTCTCTTGTCACAAGGGTGATCGATGCTCAACAGACAGATGAATCGTTACAAGATTATCGAGCAGAGGCAGTATCTGAGAGTCAGTCAGATTGACAGATTGGTTCTGATGGTGGACTTCATTTCAGAGGCTGATAGTTTGTCCCAGATATTCCAGAGTTGTGCAGAGATCTTATGACTGAGGCATATTGATCGAGGTTTTCTATCCACCCTAGCTTGACAAAGATGAACGCGATATGAGGAGGCAGTATTTTTGAGTAGGGATGAAGCACCAGATCGCCAGTTTCATAGCTGAGTGTTACACGTGCCAGTGTGTCAAGGCTGATCATCAGAGGCCCCTAGGTCTATTACAGCCATTGACCATCCAGACGTGGAAGTGGGAGTACGTATCCATAGATTTCATTATGGGCTTACCGAGAACTTAGCGCGATCATGACGCCATCTGAGTTGTCGTGGATCGTTTGATGAAGTCGGCATATTTTCTCACGATTCGTGCGACCTGACATTTAGACTAGCTTACCAGATTATTCATTGATGAGATCGTGAGACTGTATGGTGTTCCAATTTCGATTATGTCTGACTGAGACCTGAGGTTCATGTCTCAGTACTGGAGGAGTTTTCAGAAGGCGATGGGGTCTACCTTGTAGTTTAGCACTGCGTATCATCCGCAGGCCGATGGGCAGACCGAGAGGGTCAACCAGATCCTTCAAGATATGTTTCGGGCTTGCATGATTGACTTCTTGGGTAGCTGGGATGAGCATTTGCGCCTGACTGAGTTCGCATACAATAACAACTATCAAGAAACTATTGGAATGACTTCTTTTTAGGCCATGTATGGTAGACCTTGTCGATCTCCCAGTTGTTAGGCTAAGGTTGGATAACACAATCTCTTAGGACTCGAGATTGTGCAGCAAACATCAAAGGTCATCGATATCATCAGGCAGAGGATGTTTATAGCTCAGAGCCGGTAGAAGAGTTTTGCTGATCGTCGGCGTCGTCCCTGGAGTTTGCAGTTGGGGATCAAATATATCTTAAGGTCTCACCCATGAAGGGTGTGAATTAATTTGGAGCGAAGGGCAAGCTTGCCCTGAGATTTATTGGACCTTTTGAGATCACTGGGAGCGTTGGCACCATGGTCTATAGGCTGTCCTTACTGCCTCAGTTGTCTAACATCCACAATGCTTTTCGTGTCTCTATGTTGCAGAAGTGTGGGTCAGACCATTCCTGTGATTGATTGACAGCCACTAGAGTTCGTGAGGACGCTTCTTACATTGAGCAGCCTGTTCCCATCCTTGATTGGAAGGAGCAGGTCCTTCGGACCAAGGTCATTCCTTTGGTGAAGGTGTAGTGGGGTCACCATAGTGCTGATGAGGCGTCTTGGGAGCTCGAGGCTGAGGTTCGAGAGCGCTATCCCCATCTCTTTGATTGATTGGGAAAAGGCCAAGCTATATGTCCTAGAGGGGGGAGGGGGGGGGGGGGGGTGAATAGGACTATGCCAAATTTAGACTATAACAGCGGAAAAATGATAACCAAATAAAATAAATCTATTCATAATGCTTAAAATGAAAAGCAGCCTCAATAATCAAGTATTGAGAGATTGAAACAAATGCAGTTCTAAGGACAACCTTACACCATAAAAACCAAGGGTTTACGGCAGGACAACCTTATTTCTAGAACGTTCTTTGTATCAAAAACTCAAACTAAAAAGGAAAAAATAAATAGAAAAGAATTAAAAATTTGCAAGAATTTAAATTTAAATTATTACAACATTCCCCACTATGCTTAAAATGTAAATATTACAACATTCACATCCACACATACATTCCACAACTTGAATGATAAAAGATAGGAAATTAAGCAAACATTCAAACTACAATACACAAGGAGTTATAGTGGTTCGCCTGTGTGTTCACCAACTGTTAAACAACAGCCACATAGAATGCTACTCCACTCCTAATATCCTCATACAGGGGATATTAGCGTTCACTATCAAAATAGGTTTCACAGGTTCACCTAAAACCTTCACATTTATGTCTTTTTAACTTGGGCTTACGCAATCCAAAAACTTACACTTTCTAGTTTTCTGGCTCTCCTCAGATAGCCAAACACAATGAGATTTTTTTGTTTTAATCTCAAAAGAAACTAAAAACAGAATGTAAATTACAATAATGTAAAATACCTGGATTTCTCCTTTGTAGCAGCCCAGAAGAACCAAGTCAGAGTAGAGGTTCGAATGTCAAAGTTCAATGTCCAATACTCACTTTATAATGGTTTTAGGTTCTAATAGATTTTAAATTAAACCAAAATGGGCTAGCTTTAATTAATTTTGATTCCAGAAAAAGGAAAATAACACTTCCTCTTTTCAGATCAGATTGGAATACAAGAAACAAAATCAATTTAAAAAGCTAATGAAAGAGAATATTAAATATGCACACTTTACTTAAAATGGAGCACGGACTTATCTCTCAGAAGGCCAGATTATAATTACTTCAGATGTCCTCAATATTTAGAGATTCGTGCTCTATTTATAGGTGAGCAAATCGCATCTTCAACTGGTCCAGAGATTGCTACGACTGGTCTTAGAACCAACACATATTTGAAAATTTGAGCGTGATAAGATAAGGCAATTTCATGACTGGTCGTAGGTAGTCTACGACTGGTCGAAGGACACCTTCGACTAGTCTTAGGTTGATCATGACTAGTCGAAGCCAAGTAAAATACATCACTGTAGTTTGAGTCATAGGTTCACGACTAGTCGAAGGAACAATCAACACTATTCATACGACTGGTCGAACAGACCCTAGGACTGGTCGAAGCTTAACAAAGAATTCTAAATTTTTAAAATAAACTTACGATTGGTCCAGAAAAATCTTAGACAGGTCGAAGCAGTGCTAGGACTAGTCGAGAAAGATCCAGGACTAGTCTTAGAGCAGACCAGATTCCCAAATATAAAGCATTTGCATTATGTATCTGAAATGACTTACTCTAAAGGTCAACCTAAGGTCAAACATACCTTAATAGTGAAGTAAGGACATTGAACACTTAAGATATGTAATCTTTAAAGAAAGTGAAGCTTGAAATCTTGATGTAGCTTTTCCTTAAAAGCTTCAATTATGTAATCTTGAATCTTGACTTGTAACTTGTAAATTCAGTTGAACATTCTCGAGTCTTGACTTGTAAACATGTCTTGTCTTTCGAAGTCGATCTTGCGAGATAATGTCGTGGCTTGACATATCTTGAGTTGAGCATTATGCTTCACTAATGTAGTCAACATCCATATACTGAGACTCACTTCATCCATACATGCTTCATCCATATTGTGTCTCGAACATTTGCATTTATGTAATTTCACAAAGTACAAGCAGTGTTTTTGGCACCACAAATTTGACAACATAAAGGGGCTTTCAACCATAGCACTTACAATCTCCTCCTTTGTCAAATTAGTGACAAAACACACTTTCAAGATATATTACATAAAGCAAAATATATGGTTAAAGATTCATGCACCAGTTATTATTAACTGGCCCACATTCATAATCAATTCAACTTATAGTCCACCTTTGCACATACCTGCACATACTCCCCCTGAGTAACATACATCACATAAATCCAATACCATAGACATCCATTCTCCCCCTTTTTGTCACAATAGGACAAAGGAAGCAATGATCAAATGGCGGAGGAGATAAAATAAAAGAGAGAGTAAAAAAAATAAATCCATAAACAGAGATAAGTCAAAAGCAGTAATAATCTCACAAACAGAGAGAGCAGAAGAGTAATAATGTTATTACAGTCTAGTAGAATAAAAAGGACTAATTTGAGCCAGATGAAGGAGCAGGGATGGAAGGATGAAGTTGATGCATGCCCTTGTTCAAACGCCTAAGATATTTGCGCATATATTTGAACTGCGTGAAATTAAAAACATGCATATTCTCAACCTTCTCCTCTAATGCAGGTAAACATGCATCAAATTCAGAAGGCTCATAATTTGGATCATTAGCAGAATCAGATTCAAGTTCTTCAAAAATATCATCCATGTTACTGTCATCATGAGGAAGATCACCAGCATCCTCCTCATTTCCAGGTTCAACACTACCATTACCATCACCTTGGCTAGGAAGCAAATCCAGCTTCATCTTATTAAGGTTAGAATTGTTAAATATCAGATGATGGATCGGGGCCTCTCCAATAGGCATGTTGACCAACATATGTGTAGCCAACACAGTCATCAAAAAAGCAAAAGGGATGTCACTGTGACCTGGATGGAGTCGAAACTGAATAATGGACTAACAAATCAAGGATGGTAAACAAACATGAACACCTCTAGCAATAGAATGAAGAACACGAACCATGAAGGACGTCAATTCAGATTTATTACCCGATTGAGAATACATGTTAGACATAAAGATTTTGTGAAGAACTCTGTATTTGGGTAACAAAAACTTTGAGGGGAGCGCATTCCCTTTATACGTCCAATGTATGTCCAAATTGCATAAGGCTCTAGTGAGCATATGTTTTTCAGTTTCTGAGGGGTTTTCAGAGAAGATATGCATGGGAATGCCCTTATCATTCAAAGGAATTTCCATAAGAGCTGAAATTAAATGATGATCAACGTCAAATGGTCCTTCTCTTGTGGCTATTTTAAAAGTTAAATTTTCTAATGAAAACTCACTTATGCAAGCGAACATGGACTGGGCAATGGACCAGTATGCTGGCCCACCCCAAAGCAATAAGTTATCCCAACCTATAGTTTGAAGAATAGGAAGGATATCATATGGTGCATCATGATCTATAGAAACAGGACATTGTACAATAACATTCCTCAATCTAATGTCTCATACATAAGATGGATCGTCTTTGTAGAACTGAAGATGATGCTTGGTAATAGGAGTAGATTTGGAAAAAGATGGACCACGGGATGTTGTCTTTCTACCTCTAGATGCCATATGCAAAGTGTTGCAATGGATTGAGAAATGGATTTTCTCAAATCAGATTTGGGTGAAGAAAAACCCCAAATCTCAACAAAACTAGAAATAGACAACTTCAAGTAAGAGATAGAAGCAAACTTGGCACAAATTCATAAGAAATAAGCAAATGGAATACTAACCTCGACGGATTTAGAAGGTGGGTTCGACTGGTCGGGCATCGGTTTGTTGGAGAAGGAAGTTGAAATAAGGAAGAAATGAAAATTTCTCCAATTTAAGTCAAACAACATGATTTACGACTGGTCATGGGCTTTCTTCGACCAGTCGTGTCACGACAGGTCGAGGTAATCCTCGACTGGTCGAGTACCACTAAAAATCTGATTTTCAGCATATTTTACAAAATTTGAAATCTAAACGAAATATATACAATATGATACAAATAGACATAAATAATCATTTTAAAATGCACATACCAAGATCAAATTTCAATTTGTTAAACCTACTTTTGTCGAGCGGTTTAGTGAAAATGTCAGCACGTTGATTCTCGGTAGGGATATATTCCAAAGATATAACCTTTTCTTCTACTAATTCACGAATATAATGAAATCTAATGTCAATGTGCTTGGTACGAGAATGCTGAATTGGATTTTTTAAAATATTTATGGCATTGGAATTATCACAATATAATAACATAGAATGTTGTTTAATTCCATAATCACTTAGCATACGTTTCATCCAAACAAGCTGCGTACATGCATTGCCAGCTGCGATATATTTAGCTTCAATAGTTGAAAGTGATATAGAACTTTATTTCTTGCTAAACCAAGAAACTAAATAATTTCTGATATAAAAGCAACCACCACTGGTTGATTTTCTATCATTAAGATTACCAACCCAGTCAGCATCCGAGTACCCAGCTAATTGAACACTAGTCTCGAGTGGATACCAGAGATCGAAATTAACAGTACTTGCGACATATCTCATAATTCGCTTGACAGCAATCAAGTGCGATTCTTTAGGATCAGACTGATATCTAGTGCAAATACCAACACTTAGAGCGATATCAGGTCTACTAGCAGTTAAATGCAGTAAACTACCAATCATACTCTGATATAATTTTGGATCCACATTTTTACCTGCAGAATCTTTTGAGAGTTTCAAAGTTGAACTCATAGGAGTATCAAAATTCTTACCATTCTCAAATCCGAACCTTTTAATCAGGTTCAAGGCATACTTGATTTGAGAAATAAAAATACCATCAGATTGTTGTTTTACTTGCAACCTTAGAAAATAATTTAATTCCCCAACCATGCTCATTTCAAATTTAGATTTCATTAAATCTACAAACTCAATAGTCATGTTAGTACATGTTGATCCATAAATAATATCATCAACATAGATTTGAACTATTAAGATATCATCGTTATGTTTCTTAACAAAGAGCGTCTTATCGACATTCCCCATTTGAAAATTATGACTTAGTAAAAACTTGGTCAATTTTTCGTACCATGCCCTGGGAGCTTGTTTTAGACCATATAGAGCCTTTTTAAGATGGTATACATGATCAGTAAGCTTAGGGTCTTCAAACCCTGTAGGTTGTTCAACATATACTTCTTCATGTAAATTACCATTCAAAAAGGCACTCTTTACATCCATTTGATAAATTTTAAAATTTTTAAAGCATGCAATGGATATGAAAAGTCTGATTGATTCAAGGCGAGCAATTGGGGCAAAGGTTTCATCGTTATTAATGACTTCTATTTGAGTGTACCCTTAAACAACCAGTCTTGCCTTGTTTTGAATAATATTACCAAGTTCGTCAGACTTATTTTTGAAAATTCACTTTGTTCCAATAATATGTTTATCTTTAGGTCTAGGAACAAGATACCAGACATCATTTCGAACAAATTGATTAAGTTCCTCCTGCATAGCTACTATCCAGTTTTCATCAGAAAGCGCTTCTTTTACATTTACCAGTTCAATCTAGGATGTAAAACACATGTAGTTACATATGTCTTCTAATTGTCTACGAGTGCACACACCAGTGAGAGGGTTTCCAAGTATCTGATTGGTTGGATGATCTTTGACAATCCTTAGTTCAGAATTAACTTGATTTAATGAAGTATCTGGTTTGTCAATCAAAAGAACTTCATCATTATCTGAACTTGGGGCAGGTGTATTCAAGTGATCATCAATGACTACATTAATGGACTCTTGAATCACACCAGTCCTGTTGTTCAGAACACGATATGCTCGACTGTTTAAAGGGTATCCTAAGAAGATTCCTTCATCACTCCTTGTATCAAACTTTCCAAGATTTTCACGGTCACGTAAAATATAGCATTTGCTGCCAAAAACTCGAAAGTATTTGACAGTAGGCTTCTTATCAAACCAAAGTTCATAAGTAGTTTTATTATCAGACTTACATGTATACACTCGGTTGATAATATAGCATGTAGTATTTACGGCTTCAGCCCAAAGATTTCTAGGGAGCTTTATACTATTCAACATTATGTTTCCCATTTCTTGAAGCACTCTATTTTTCCTTTCCATAATTCCATTTTGTTGTGGTGTTTTGGGCGTAGAGAATTCATGCAATATTCCCTGATCGTTACAGAATTTCTCAAAACTGCTATTCTTAAACTCAGATCCATGATCACTACGAATCTTACAGACTTGAGAGCCTTTTTCAGTTTGGATTTGTTTGAGAATCTTTTTTACTTCATCAAGGGTTTCTGATTTATCCCTTAAGAAGACTACCCAAGTGAATCTGGTAAAATCATCCACGACTACCAGTATGTATTTTTTGCCTCCTTAACTCTCCATCCTAGTATGTCCTATAAGGTCCATATGGAGAAGCTCGAGTGGTCTTGTTGTGGCATTGGAGTTCACCTTTCTGTGAGAGCTCCTTGTTTACTTGCCATACTAGCATTCACCACATATTTTGTCTACTTTTTATAATTTTGGTAGACCTCTTATTAGTTCTCTCTTGCTCAATCTGTATAAATTACGGTAGTATACATGTCCAAGGCATTTATGCCATAATTCAGTCTCATCAGTATGGACCATGTAACACAATTGTTTAGATGAGCTACCATCGCTTATAATATAGTAGTTTTCAGAAGTCCTACGACCAGTTAATATTACAGAACCCTTTTTGTTTAAAATTTCACAACCTTTATTAGAAAATTTCACACTAGGATTGTTATCACATATTTGAGATATGCTTAACAGGTTGTGTTTTAGTCCCTCAACATATAAAACATTTTTAAATAAGGGGAGGTTATAGAGTTGAACCGTACCTTGACCAATAATCTTGCAGTTGTTACCATCACTAAATGTGACTGATCCATCAGTCATATCTTTAAGATCGGTGAATAAAGCCTTGTCGCCTGTCATATGCCTGGAGCATCCACTATCAAGGTACCACTTCGAATGACTTGTAGCTTTGAAAGCGATGTGGGCAACCAAGCAAGTGACCTTAGGAACCCACTTTATAACTATTTTGGGTTTAGAAGTATAGTTGGTCTTCTTGTATTTGTAATAACCCACTAAGTTAGATTTTAAGAGCTCCTTTAGCAAATCAACTATCTTTTCAGCTAAAGGATTTCGGTTCTATTTTTTATAGTTGACATAGTTGCTTTTAGATTTTTGAAAAGATTTAACATTTTTAGAAAAACTTTGATTAGTACTTTTCCCTTTTGAGTTTGAGGTTTCTCCTCTTATAAACTTGGGAGGAGTATTCTTCTGTTTAGAAGGTATATTCTTATCATAGCCCAACCCGGATTTGTCACCATATTTTTTAGATCTGGATATAAGTTTTTCTAACTTCGAATCAAATTGAGCATACCTCCATGTATCCTTCAGACTCAGAAGAGAAGATACTTCATTTTTAAATTTCTCATTTTCAGATTTCATATTATTAATCAGGGAGGTTTTGAATTTTAAATTGCATTTTGTCTTTTCAAAACAGTCTAAAATATGGGATTTTTCTAAAACAAGAGACTCAAAATTTTCTTTAAGTTTTAAAAACTTTTCTTTCTAAAGTTTTAGTTTTACGGCAATTTTACAACTCTCCTTGTATAGGGCATTGTAAGCATCTTGAAGATCTTCTTCATTTTCATGTTCACTATTCAGATTTTCTTCACTAGTTGAATCATCATGATCTGAAAAAGTGAACTTGGCTAGAGTCATAAGAGCTTTAACTTCATTGCCCGACTTGGTTTCAGAATCTTCTGATTTAGAAGCGGCTTCAGAATCAGATGATTCATCCCAAGTAGCCAACATTCCCTTCTTTTTGGGTTTTTCCTTTTTAGGACATTTGTTTGCTAAATGCCCATATTCTTGGCAGTTGTAACATTAACTATATTTCAAAGATTTCCAAGTTTTTTATTTAGATTTAAGTCGTTTCTTATCATTTGATTTTTGAAAATTAACTCTCTTTTTACTTTTGAAGATCTTGTAAAACTTTTTTGCTAAAAACGCCATATCATGTTCAGAATTTTCTAAATCAGAATTTTCTTGAGTAATACATTAAGAAGATTTAAGAGTGATAGATTTGCCTTTAGGAGCTTTAAAATTTAATTCATAGGTTTGTAAAGACCCAACTAGTTCTTCTACCCTCTTATTGTCTGTATCACGAAGTTCCTGGATCGCAGTTACCTTAGAGTTGAACCGTTCAGGAAGTGAGCGTAGTATCTTTACACACACTTTACTTTCTGGGATTTTATTGCCAAGATCCCACATAGAGTTTACAATGTCATTTAATCTTATTTAAAAGTCCATAAACATTTCATTTTCCTCCATATGAATTTCTTAAAATTTGGTTGTGAGGAGTTGGACTTTAGATTTCTTGACAATTGAAGTACCCTCGTGTGTCATTTCTAAAATATCCCAAGCTTGCTTTGCAGTATCATAGGATATAATTCTTTTGAACTCATCCGGTGATAGTGCGCAAGTGATTGCATTTAGTGCTTTTGCATTGTCACTACTCTCATTTTTCTAAAGAGTGGTCCATGAGAAATACAGTGTTACTCTCATTGATTTTGAACCATCGATCCCAGTCATTTCAGTGGTAGGTGGGTTCCATTCAGTCACTATGGCTTGCCACATACTCTTATCCATTGATTTGAGGAAAATCCTCATCCTGTCTTTCCAATAAGCATAGTTAGAGCCATCAAATGGTGGAGGCCTAGTGACTGAAAGGCTATCAAAATTTGACATCTTATATATATAGCTTAGATCGTTAGTTCAGAAAATAAATCCAAGAATAAAGAATTAAAAACAAGTTATTAAGCTCTGATACCACTTTGAAAAGTCCAAGCTATATGTCCTAGAGGGGGGGGGGGTGGGGGGGGTTGAATAGGACTATGCAAAATTTAGACTATAACAGCAGAAAAATGATAATCAAATAAAATAAATCAATTCACAATGCTTAAAATGAAAAGCAGCCTCAATAATCAAGTATTGAGAGATTGAAACAAATGCAGTTCTAAGGACAACCTTACACCATAAAAACTAAGGGTTTATGACAGGACAACCTTATTTCTAGAACGTTCTTTGTATCAAAAACTCAAACTAAAGAGGAATAAATAAATAGCAAAGAATTGAAAATTTATAAGAATTTAAATTTAAATTATTACAACATTCCCCACTGTGCTTGAAATGTAAATATTACAACATTCACATCCACACATACATTCCACAACTTGAATGATAAAAGATTGGAAATTAAGCAAACATTCAAACTATAATACACGAGGAGTTATAGTGGTTCACCTGCGTGTTTAGCAACTGTTAAACAACAGCCACACAGAATGTTACTCCACTCCTAATATCCTCACACAGGATATTAGCGTTCACTATCAAAATAGGTTTCACAGGTTCACCTAAAACCTTCATAGTTGTGTCTTTTTAACTTGGGCTTACACAATCCAAAAACCCACTTTCTGAGTTTTCTGGCTCTCCTCAGATAACCAAACACAATGAGATTTTTCTGGCGTAATCTTAAAAGAAACCAAAAACAGAATGTAAATTACAATAATGTAAAATACCTAGATTTCTCCTTTGTAGCAGCTCGGAAGAACCAAGTCGGAGTAGAGGTTCGAATGTAAAATTTCAATGTCCAATAGTCTAGGTTCTAATAGATTTTAAATTAAACCAAAATGGGCTAGCTTTAATTGATTTTGATTCCAGAAAAAGGAAAATAACACTTCCTCTTTTCAGATCAGATTGGAATACAAGAAATAAAATCAATTTAAAAAGCTAAAGAAAGAAAATATTAAATATGCACACTTAGCTTAAAATGGAGCACAGACTTATCTCTCAGAAGGCTGGATTACAATTACTTCAGATGTCCTCAATATTCAGAGATTCATGCTCTATTTATAGGTGAGTAAATCGCATCTTCGACTGGTCAAGAGATTGCTACGAATAGTCTTAAAACTAATGGATATTTAAAAATTTGAGCACGATAAGATAAGGCAGTTTCACGACTGGTCGTAGGTAGTCTACGACTGGTCAAAGGACACCTTCGACTGGTCTTAGGTTGATCACGACTAGTCGAAGCCAAGAAAAATACATCGCTGTAGTTTGAGTAGTAGGTTCACGACTAGTCAAAGGAACAGTCGACACTGTTCATACGACTAGTTGAACAGACCCCAGGACTGGTCGAAGCTTAACAAAGAATTTTAAATTTTTGCAACAAACTTACGACTGGTTCAAGAAAATCTTAAACAGGTCGAAGCAGTGCTAGGACTAGTCGAGAAAGATCCAGGACTAGTCTTAGAGTAGACCAGATTCACAAATATAAAATATTTGCATTATGTATCCGAAATGACCTACTCTAAAGGTCAACCTAAGGTTAAACATACCTTAATAGTGAAGTAAGGACATTGAACCCTTAAGATATGTAACCTTTAAAGAAAGTGAAGCTTGAAATATTGATGTAGCTTTTCCTTAAAAGCTTCAATTACGCAATCTTGAATCTTGACTTGTAACTTATAAATTTAGTTGAACATTCTCGAGTCTTGACTTGTAAACATGTATTGTCTTTTGAAGTCGATCTTGTGAGACAATGTCGTGGCTTGACATATCTTGAGTTGAGTATTGTGCTTCACTAATGTAGTTAACATCCATATACTGAGACTCACTTCTTCCATACATGCTTCATCCATACCGTGTCTCGAACATTTGCATTTATGTAATTTCACAAAGTACAAGCAGTGTTTTTGGCACCACAAATTTGACAACATAAAGGAACTTTCAACCATAGCACTTACAGATTGTACCTTTATATTATATCTTTGATATATATTGATGTCATGTTTCCTCTTTCCTTCTTGTTCTGCGTGATAGTGTAAATTTTGAGGATGAAATTTTTATTATGAGGGGAGAGCTGTAAGGCCTGTGTCCTAGTACCATCCTGTTCCTTAGGATCCCACGATCCTCTCCGTCGAATTCTGGTGACTTGCAACCTATAGATAGCATTCGCCAGTGACCTTAAGTCGCATCCTATAAACCCATCTCAGCTTGAGGCTTATGCCATTGCGACCGCGCCGTCACCATAGTTCCCACATCGCATCTTGTGCGCCATTGTGACTCTTAGATTGAGAGATATAGCCCCTGCATTATCCCAGTCATGGACCGCACATTGCGGGGGAAGAAGAGAGAAGGGAAGAGAGAAACACAGCCATGGGAGGGGCTCCACCACTAAAAGCCCCTCCAAATGATCCAAACCATACATCAAATGGGTCCCATCTATGCATGGGCCCTTACATTAGAAATCTAAGGTGGGGATGTCATCCCCACCATGAAATCAAGGGTGTAGATTACCCCTCAATGCTATAGATTCAAGTAAAACATCATGATGGGGTCCACGGAGAATGGCCCCATCATGGCATGTGCATACAATAAAGGTGAGCCATTGGCCACACCTAGGGGTCAAAATAGGATCCTCACCATTTATTAGTGGGTCCTACTTACCCCATGCTAGAAGAGTTAGGAATCTAAGCAAGAAAATGACAAATCTAATCCTAGGAAGGCACCCACGTCTACTCTTCTTCTTCTTCTTCTACCCTTGGGTTCTCTAGCTTCAATGGAGGTGTTCTAATGGTGGAGATGGGTATTAATGGTTAGATTGGGTGGGTTTAGGCTTGGAAGTGGCTGGAAATGGAGGGCTTTCACTGACGTTGGGAGCTCTTGTTAGCATGGAAATAAGGAAGAAGAGAGGGAGGGAGAGAAATAAATGAATGAAATAATTGCATTGTAAGACTATGATTACACATATAAGAGGCTAGGCATGCTTGAAATAATTTCTAGCATGCTTGGGATAGAGTAAGGTGATGTCACCCCTAGACTAGTGGCCTAGGATGACATCATCCTCATGATGACTTTCTAGGGATGCACTTTATCTGGAAATGATAGGCCCATACTTGTTGTGTGTAGGCCATCAAGGCCCATCTTCGTTGTGAGGATAATTCATTACCATATTAAATGCTTAGTATAACTCCATGATTCATGCCCATACGCATCATATGTATGCCTGATATGAGGAATGTTTAATCATAGCATATGCCATTGGGCAGACTATTTACGGGACTCCTTATGAGACGGAGTGCCCACATTATCGCGCCGTACGCGTAGGATTGCTGTATGACTGGATACTGTGACTCATGCATCTCGCATATATATGACTTGATCATTGTATGCCCTAGCGACATCAGGGCCGTGGCCTCCACAAGCACATCGTGGATGGGTAAATGGGACACCGAAAATACTTGTTTCTAGCACTATGGCCACTTAGGATGTCCTTGGGTGAAAATTCCAGAATCTCCAAGGCTAGGAGGTGCCCTAACATCTAGATCGAGTGGAACATGAGCGCCCGAGTGCCGAATACCAGTAGGCCGCATCTCCCACTGTATCGTGGTCGGTTGGGAGGGGGTGTGGCCTTATCCACCTAAGTGAGGGGGCTATAAGCTAGGCTGAGTATGACCAGCTTGTAAATGGGTCCGCTATCAACGAGCTGAGTAGGTATTGGCAGACTGCTGGCTAGGCGGATATTGAGGTCTCTTCCTCTCGCTGGGTTGTATAGTTAGGGAGGAGGCAGTCGGTGTGAAGTGTAATAGACCTCGGTGATTTTTCAGAGAGCAACCATACCGATATATGGACTTATTGAGTAGGAATTGTATATTCATTTATTCATTCATTCACTATCCACTTGGGCTAGTGGTGCGTAACTATTTATTACGTTTACCTTTGCATGGTCAGGATTTTAGTTGGGCGTGCGACTAACTTGAGATCAGGAGTTTACCACATTGAGTCTGACTATCCAAATTTAGGTATGGGACTAGTTTGGATAGAAGTCCCTTGTGGTGGACCCCATAGCCTGCAATACTACATACTATCATCTCTACTTCACATTCCAGCATAGTCATTTCATTCGCACCGCATATTGCATTGCATCCGCAGTACTTAGCATTTTGGGTTACTATGCTTTTGGACTTATATGGCCTAGATGAGGTTGATGGTATTCGTGGCTTGATAGGATTTGCATATAGCATTGCATCCTTAGCATTTGTTATTGTCTTATTATGTTTTGCATCACATAGCCTTAGTACGGCTGATAGCACTCATGGACTTACCAGTATATTTCTGCTTACTCTGATATCGTATGATTCATGATCTTGTCAGTATTTTTTCTTATTCCGATGATGTATGATTTATGGGCTTTATGGTATACTTGACACTTATCTTTTGCACACACTTTCACCACCCTCTAAGCTTTTGTAAGCTTATGCACGATAGATGCGTGCAGGTGGTGTTACGTTGCAGCAGCGTTGAGCTTGGAGCGTGCAACTGTCCTCTGGAGCTTTGATTTCGATATATGTATTTCCCTTTCAGCATTTTATTCAAATGATTATATTAGTGGATATGTGATGATAATGTTGCCTTTATGATTTGGGTATACTTGTGGTTATGCTTCTTATGAGACAAATGTACGTTGAAAATTCCTCCTTATAAGATTCTAGGATCAGAACCTGACGTATATACGCTGGGGGCCGAGAATGAGGTGCTACGAAGGTTGTCAGCACCGGGTTCGGCGATCGAGATTCCTGTGAATCCGATTTCTGGGTTTGGGGCGTGAAAGAAGTTGGTATCAGAGCATAACTTGGGAATACTTGAAGATAATATCACATATCTGCTGATAGCTACCCTTTCACTCTATGATTATTGAGAACTTAGAATGGTTAGATCCTCGAATTCGAATAACTTAGAGATTTTCTGATATTGCTCCTTACCGTTGAGATTGTGAGGCTGCATAATATTTCAATTTCGATCATTTCTGATCAGGATCCGAGGTCCAGTTGGATCATCGTAGTGTTGATGAGGTATTTTGGGAGTAGGAGGCTGAGATTCGCAGGCGTTGTCCCAATCTCTTAAGTGTTTGATTATGTTAGCATGTTGTGTTCGGATAGGATTTCCCACCCTTGGTTGAGCTCTGTATTGGTTGTGTTGAGTTTTAAATTTTGAGGATGAAATTTTTATTAGGTGGGGAGAGCTGTAAGACCCGTATCCTAGTCCATACTATTCCGTCAACTCCCGTGATCCTTCCGGATGAATTTCGGCGACTTGTGACCCATAATCGATGTTTGTGAATAACCCTAAGTCGTATCCCATAGATCTAAGTCGGCCTAATCTGAGACTTGTACCATTGCGACCGCACCGTCGCCGCAGTTCCAACACCCCGTCTTGCATACCGATCCGATACCCTGGTAGGGAGATGTGGGTCAGCGTTCATTTCGAAGAAAATGCTGCGCATTTGCAATCCCAAGAGAATCTCTACAACATGTCTCATCACTCAATCAATTAATCAATCAATCAATCACCTCATGTCAAGTACACACACCCATGCTTTCTTTCTCCACAAGTCAAGCAAACCCTAAAAGTCAACAAGTCTCTCACCTCACCCATCACTCACCTCACATCCATCACCTCTCCCTTATAACCACCTCTCTCCCTCTCTCTCATTCACATATTCCAAGCAAGAGGAGAGGGTGGACATCCATGCATTCTAAGGAGAGAAAGTAGTTTTGTGTGGCCCACTTTCCACCCCAAGAACTTTCATCCTAGTCATTCATTTCTCACTTCCACCATCAAAGTGACACACAAGGAGCTCCTATGGTGGGTGTTTCCATAGGCCTAGATTTCATGTTTTTATGATGGGCCAAGTGGGGCCTATCGATTGATGGTATGGATCTCACTTTGGACCATAGATGTGGCCGTTGGTCCACTACGATTCTTATGATCATTCCATGATAAGGTCATTCTCCATGGACCCCATCATGATATTTACTTTCTAGCTTGATAAGGGTCATCTAGACCTTTCATTTTGGTGGAGAATGAATCTCCACTGTTGATTTTGATTTGGTGGGCCCACATGTATTGGGACCCACTTGATGTATGATTAAATGCATGGAAGGGAGGGCCCATAATATCGGGGTCCCTCCATCACACGTGTCACTCTCTCTTTCCCTCTCTTTTTTTTTTTAAAATTTCTTGTTGTATGTGATGATGTAGTTGTGTGACCCACCTGGATGGACCTCACCTTGATGGATATCTTAACCACACCATCCAGCCATTTGGGTGGCCCACCTGGGCACCACTTCTATGGGTGGGGCCCACCTTTACATGTGTATATGCAATCGTCCAGCGTCCAGGGACGCTAGACGTGGGTTCCATGAAGTGTGAATAGACAGTGGGGTGTATTTCTAGCAACACCAAATATTCATATTTATATTTATATTAAAAAATTTTGGGTGGACCGCTCAAGCAGGCCCCACCTTAATGTATAGATCTAATCCGCACCATCCATTCCATTCCCCAGCTCATTTTAGACATTGAGCTGAATTATGAGGTTAATTCGATTTTCTGGCGGGCCATAGCTTATAAAACTGTGATTTTTACCATTAAAATTGACTAGGACCCACCTTAAGCCAGAACATATTGAATATTGGGCTCATTTAGTCTGTCTTGAGCCATAGGATCCACTGGTTGGGTTGGATTTTCTAGATGTAGGCCCTACCTAGGAAAAACTGTAAAAATATAGATTTTTCAAAGAAAAAAAGAACAAAGCAGCAGGCGCTGCTGCTCCAATGTGCACAACAGTGTCCTGCACTGTTGCGGCATCTAGAGGGCCAGGGATGTGGGTCTCATCCATACGCCCCACCATGATGTGGTAGAACATCCACACCGTGCATTGGGTAGGCCCCTTAGGGCAGTGGACCCCCACCAAAAATCAGCCATATGTGGAGCTCAGGTGGCCCACGTCATAAGAAATAGTGGGATTGGACGGCTGCCATTGAAACACTTTTGGGTTGTCTTAGAAGTATTGAATCATTTTGAAATTTGTTTTTTCCCCTTTATTCTGGTCTTTGTGACCTTATTAACAACTTGGATGGAAGATAAACGTTATGGTGGGCCCCACGTGGGGCCCACTTGCGCGGAAACGGATTGGATGGTGTACTGCACATAGCTATATATAGCTGCAGTATTGACATCAGCACCCATGTGGGTCCACACAATGTATGCATTGTATCCATCGTCCAACTACTGGACGGTGGTGCACACAGTGATGTATTTGCCATCTAACTGTCCGTCCATCTTTAGGCTGCCGTGAGTCCCACTCCACACGTGCTGCACGTATGGAGGTGGAGCCCATAGATGTATGCATTGTCATGTATGTGGCTGGGAGGATGTACTGTACATCCCAGCCGTCCGTCCACCACACCTGGACGCTGGAACTTATAATATTTAAATAATCTTATATTATATATATATATATATATATATATATATATATATGATATATACATATATCTTGTATTTGGTGGGCATGCACGTGGGACCCACCAGAGGGATTGATTGACGTACCTCTGATGTATTGATGTCACCATGGTCCGTAGGCCACACATGATATATGTGTTTTATCCCTGCTGCATTGCAGCCGTAGGACCCATACATGTGTGGACTCCACCATGATGTATGTATCTTATCCACACCGTCCAAATGGCAAACCACACCTTCATGTATTTTGTGGCCATCTGTGAGGCCCACCTTGATGTATTTTGTGGCCATCTGTGAGGCCCACCTTGATGTACTTTGTGGCCCATCCATCAGGCCCACTTTGATATGTTTTGTGGCCCATTCGAGAGGCCCACCTTGATATACTTGTGGCCCATCATGATGTATGGGCTTTCCCCCGCTGTCTACCCATTTTTAGGCCCACCTGCTATATGCAGGGCCCACCTGATGTATGTGAGTCCCATGAGCGAGGTCCGTCATTGCGGCCCACCTTGATATATGTATTTTATATACATGCTGTCCATTTGGACGGTGCTATATGGGCCAACCATGATGTATGTGCTTTGCAGCAACGCCGTCCAATTGTTTTGTGGGATGATGGGCCCCTTGATGCTTGCATTCTATGCCTAGCCGTCCATTTGTTTTTGTTGTAGGACGGGTAGGGCCCACCTTGAGATGTGTTGTATATTCACACCATCCATCCATGTGGCCCCCACGTGATGTGCGTGTTTGATCCAAGCGGTCCATTGTGATGTATTAGGGCCCATGGGTTGAGGCCCATTATGATATATTTGGGGCCCATGGGTTGAGGCCCATTGTGATGTATTAAGGCTCATGGGTTGAGGCCCAATGGGATGTTTGTAAGGCCCATTGCAATGTGTAATTCCACCATGGTTTGTAATGATGTTTAGGGCGAGACGTGCCTTGGGAGCAATGTTGGTTTGACGTCCACATTGTAAGAATAATGTTGGTTAAATGTCCGCATTATAACTCTCCCTAGGGCCCATTGATAGGCCCATACTTGTTGTGTGTAGGCCATCAAGGCCCATCTTCGTTGTGAGGATAGTTCATTACCATATTAAATGCTTAGTATAACTCCATGATTCATGCCCATACGCATCATATGTATGCCTGATATGAGGAATGTTTGATCATAGCATATGCCATTGGGCAGACTATTTATGGGACTCCTTATGAGACAGAGTGCCCACATTATTATGCCGTACGCACAGGATTGCTGCATGACTGGATAGTGTGACTCATGCATCTCGCATATATATGACTTGATCATTATACGCTCTAGCGACATCAGGCCCGTGGCCTTCACAAGCACATCGTGGTTGGCTAAATGGGACACCGAAAATACTTGATTTTAGCACTATGGGCACTTAGGATGTCCTTGGGTGAGAATCCCAGAATCTCTGAGGCCAAGAGGTGCCCCAACGTCTAGACCGAGTGGAACATGAGCGCCCGAGTGCCAAATACCAGTAGGCCGCGTCTCCCACTGTGTCGTGGTCAGTTGCGAGGTGGTGTGGCCTTATCTGCCCGAGTGAGGGGGCTATAAGCTAGGCTGAGTATGACCAGCTCGTAAATGGGTCCACTATCAACGAGCCGAGTAGGCATTGGCAGACTGTTGGCTAGGCAGATAGTGAGGTCTATTCCACTCGTTGGGCTGTTCAACTAGGGAGGAGGCAGTCGGTGTGGAGTGTAATAGACCCCGGTGATTTCCTAGAGAGCAACTGTACTGATATGTGGACTTATTGAGTAGGAATTGCATATTCATTCATTCATTCAGTCACTATCCACTCGGGCTGGTGGTGCGTAACTATTTGTTAAGTGTACCTTCGCATGGTTAGGATTTTGGTTAGGTGCGCGACTAACCTGAGATTAGGAGTTTACCACATTGAGTTTAACTATCCAAATTTAGGTATAGGACTGGTTTAGATAGAAGTCCCTTGTGGTGGTCCCCATAGCCTGCGATACTACGTTCTATCATCCAGACTTCACATTCCAGCATGGTCATTTCATTCTCACCGCATATTACATTGCATCTGCAGTACTTCGCATTTTAGGTTACTATGTTTTTGCACTTATATGACCTAGATGAGGTTGATGGTATTCATGGCTCATCAGGATTTGCATATTGCATTGCATCCTCAGCATCTGTTATTGTCTTATTATGTTTTACATCGCATAGCCTTGGTACAGCTGATAGCACTCATGGACTTACCAGTATATTTTCGCTTACTCTGATATCGTATGATTTATGATCTTGTCAGTATTTCCACTTATTCCGATGATGTATGATTTATGAGCTTTATGGTATACTTGACACTTATCTTTTGCACACACTTTCACCACCCTCTAAGCTTTTGTAAGCTTATGCATGATAGATGCGTGCAGGTGGCATTAGGTTGCAACAGCGTTGAGCTTGGAGCGTGTAGCTGTCCTCTGGAGCTTTGATTTCGATATATGTATTTCCCTTTCAGCATTGTATTCAAATGATTATATTAGTGGATATGTGATGATGATGTTACCTTTATGATTTGGGTATACTTGTGGTTATGCTTCTTATGAGACAAATGTACGTTGAAAAATCCTCCTTGTAGGATCCCAGGATTGGAACCTGGCGTATGTATGCTGGGGGCCGAGAATGGGATACTACGGAGGCTGTTGGCACAGGGTTCGGCGATCAGGATTCCTGTGAATCCAATTTCTGGGTTTGGGGCATGACAACATAACATTGAATTGAGGACAGTTAAAGACCATCCAACTAATCAAATTCTTGGAAACCCTCTCACTGGTGTATGCACTCGTAAACAACTGAAAGATCTTTACATCTCAGATAGAACTGGCTAACGTAAAAGCTCTTACTGATGAAAAGTGGATAGTTGCGATGCAAGAAGAGCTCAATCAATTTGTTAAAAATGATATTTGGTACTTACTTCTTAGACCGAAAGATAAACATATTATCGGAACAAAATGGATTTTTAAAAATAAGTCTGATGAACTTGGTAATATTATTAGAAATAAGGCTAGGCTGGTTGTATAAAGGTACACTGAAATTGAAGGAATCGATTATGATGAAACCTTTGCCCCAGTAGCTCGTATTGAATCAATCTGACTATTTATATCCATTCCATGCTTTAGAAAGTTCAAAATATATCAAATGGATGTAAAGAGTGCTTTTTTAAATGGCGATTTACATGAAGAAGTGTATGTTGAACAACCAACGGGTTTTGAAGACCCTAAGAATGTTGATCATGTATACCGCCTAAAAAAGGCCCTTTACGGTTTAAAACAAGCTCTTAAGGCATGGTATGAAAAGTTGACTAAGTTTTTACTAAGTCATAACTTTATAATGGGAAGTGTTGATAAGACATTATTTCTAAAGAAATATAATGATCACATTTTAATAGTGCAAATTTATGTTGATGATATTATATATGGATCTATCTGTACTAACATGACTATTGAGTTTGTAGATCTTATGAAATCTAAGTTCGAAATGAGCATGGTTAGATAATTAAATTATTTTTTAGCGTTGCAAGTTAAACAACAACCTGATGGTTTCTTTATCTCTTAAACCAAATATGCTCTAAACTTAGTTAAAAAGTTTGGATTTGAGAATGGGAAAATTTTTAAGAGTCCTATGAGTACTACCATAAAACTCTCAAAAGACTTTACAGGTAAGAGTGTGGATCCTAAGCTATATTGTAGTATGATAAGAAGTTTACTTTATTTAACTGTGAGCCAACCTGATATTGCATTTGGCGTAGGAATTTGTGCTAGATATTAATCTGACCCTAAAGAGTCATATTTAATTACTGTTAAGTGCATTTTGCGATATGTCACTAGTTCAGCTAATCTTGGTCTCTGGTATCGACGTGATACTAGTGTGCAATTAGCTGGTTACACGGATGCTGATTGGGCTGGTAACATTGATGACCGAAATCAACCAGTGCTGGTTGTTTTTATATAGGAAACTGTTTAGTTTCTTGGCAAAGTAAGAAATAAAGTTCCGTATCGCTCTTAACTACTGAGGCTGAATACATTGCAATAGGTAATGATTGTACTCAACTTGTGTGGATGAAAAGAATGTTAAGCCATTACAGAATTATGTAAGATACTATGATTTTATATTGTGATAATTTAAGTGCAATTAATATCTCCAAAAATCCAATCCAACATTCATGAACCAAGCACATTGACATTAGATATCATTACATTCGTGAATTAGTGGAAGAAAAGATAATTTCTTTGGAATATATTCTGACTGAAACTCAACTTACTGACATATTCACAAAATCGCTCGACAAAAGTAGGTTTCCGAAATTAAAATTTAATGATGGTATGTGCAATTTGAATTGATTATTCATGCATTTCTGTATCATAATATATATATATATTTGTTATTTTAAATGTTTAAAATTTCAAATTTTATGAAAATTGCATATTAATTTTGGGCTGTACACGACCAGTCGAGTACATACCCGACCAGTCATGGCACAACCGGTCGAGCATGTACTTGACCAGCCGTGTAGCGCGGGTTTAGTACTTTATTTGGGGGAAAATCACTTTTTCCTCATTTTGGGTGTCTTCTCCAATGGCTCCTAGGTCAACTACTCTAACCCATCTCTTATTTCTTCAAGGTTAGTGCATGGTTTTCATTTTCCTTGTAAAATCAAGTTCTTTGCACTCCCTTTTCATCATTGGTGTGGTTTATTTCTTGTTTCATAGTTATTTTTAGAGTTTTCTTCTAAAAAATCTGATCTAGTGAAAACCCTCTCTACCTCTTTTGTAATCTCTTTGTTCTTTGTTATCTTTGGTACAAATGGATGGTAGAAACAAGAAGAAAGGATCTCACGGTACTTCTACTTCTCGGTCAACTCCTATAACAATGCGACACCTTCAGTCACCTAAAGATGATCCCTCTTATGTACGGGATATTAGGTTGTACAATGTTATAGTTGAACGACCTATTAATGTTGATCATTTAGCTCCATTTGATATCCTTCCTCTCATTCAGTCTGTAGGATGGGATAACATGCTACATTAGGGTGGGCCGGCATACCACTCCATTGCGCAAGCTATGTATGCTTGTATTACTAATTTTTCTACTAAAAATCTAACATTCACTATCTCAACCAGAGAAGGTCTAGTTGATGTGGATCGACATCTTATCTCTGGCTTAATAGATTTACCTGTTAATGATGACGGTATTCCCATTAGCTCTCTAGTAGAAAAACCATCTGAAACTGAGAAACGTATGCTTACTATAGATTTATGCGATATAGAGGCGGAATGGAATACTGCTGAAAATGCGCTTGCCTCAAAGTATTTGTTACCTAGATACAGATTCCTTCACAAGATATTCATTTCGAATGTTTATCCTCGTTCTGATAACAAAACCGAACTCACTACGTTCATGGTCCGTATTCTTCATTCCATCATCTCTGGTACATCTGTATGTCTTCCTTCCTTAATTTTTCATTACATCATTCAGTTCCGTCTCCATCTAGGACACAGTGACATTCCCTTCGCGTATCTTATGACTATGTTAGCCACATATAGTTTAGTGACTATGCCCATAGGAGAAGCTCCCATTCATCACCTACCATTCAACAACTCTAAATTAACAAAATGAATTTGAAGTTGGCCCCAGGCCAAGTCAATGTGGGTGTTGGTGGAGCTGATGCCGTAAATGAAGAAGAAGGTGATTTGCCTCCAGATGACATCAATATGGATGATATATTTGATGAGATTGAATCCAATTCAGCAGATGATCCTAATTATCAGCCATCTGATTTTGATGCGAGGTTGCGCTCGCTTGAGGAAAAGGTAAAAAATATGAATGTGTCCCATGATTTACAATTCAAATATATGCACAAATATCTTAGGCGCCTTAACAAGGGATTTCATCAAGTTGATCCTACCATACCTGCTCCTTCTTCAGGTTCTGATTAGTCTTTGAATATTTGGTTTGTAATAACTTTTAAGATACTTGGGTTTCTTTTATTTTCTGGGATGAACATGGTTGATCATGTTTGAACAATGCTTGTTTATGGATTTACTATCTTATCTGTCTTGTATATTTATTCCTTATTACTCTTCTTATTCTTCCTTATTTATCTACTTCCTATATCATTTATTGGTTCCTTCCTTTGTCATGTTGTGACAAAAAGGGGGAGAATTTTATCATGCTTATGATATGTGGCATGTGGTGGATTGTGGATTGTGGATTTTGGATGGATTGTAAGGGGGAGTAAGTAAGGGGGAGTATGGTTGGGGGAGTAGATGCGATTTGTTTTGACCGTTTATAATTGGTGCATGATTCTTTTACCAGGTTGTAACTGGTTTATATTGATAATTGATGCATGATTCTTTATTGTGCATATTATGCTTTGTGAACTTCAAAGAACGACTATCAACTGAAGCAAAAGAAGATTCAATGTTCATATATCATGTATAAGGTATGAATGACCCTAGATTGACCATAGGATAGGTCATTTTAAATATATGATTTACTTAGGTCATTTTATAAGTGCATAATCTGTTTCTTGACTAGTCTTAGACTAAGTTCGACTAGTCCTAGCACTGGCTTAACCAGTCCCAGAAATCCTCGACCAGTCCTAAGTTTGTTACTTATTTTCAGAATTTTTTGTTATTGCCTTGACTAGTCCTGGATACTGCTCAACCGGTCGTGTGTACATTGTTTGACCAGTCCTGCAGGCTCGACTCAAAGTCCAACAACTAAATTGAGTCCCACACGACCAGTCGTGGATAGGACTCGACTGGTCATGGAGGCCACTTGACCGGTCAAGCAAGTCCTTCGACCAGTCATGGAACGGTCTGATCTTATCGCACCCAAATTTTCATAAGTTTATTGGTCCTTCAACAAGTCGTGCCGACCTCAGGATCAGTCGTAGATGTGATTTTTGTACTTATAAATAGATCACGGAATTCAAAGTTTGACATCCAATTCAAGAAAAATCAATACACCACTCTGAGAGATAAGTTAGTGATACTCTTAAGCTATTTAGTGCTCATTTCATATTCTCTTTAATTAGCTTTTTGTATTTGATTCTGTATTCTGCATTCCAATTATATTTGAAAGAGGGATTGAAGTATTCCCATTTCTTGGAATCAAAATCAAATTGAGCTAGTCCAACTTGATTTAATTTAAAAATCATTTAGAACTTAGAACCATTTCATAATTGAGTGTGGACATTGAACTTCTACGTTGAACTTCTACTCCGATTTGGTTCTACCGTGCTGCATCAAAGGAGAATATCCAGATAAGTCTATTTACTTTTCTATAAATTTCTGTTTTGGTTTTTGAGATTGTGCCAAGAAAATCTCTATTTTGGTTTATTTAAGGTGATCTAGAAAACTTAGAGTGTGGGGTTTTTTGAATTGTGTAAGCCCACTTGAAAGACACAATTGTGAGGGTTTTAGGTGAACCTTGAAAAACCTATTTTCATAGTGAACGCTAATATCCACTGTGTGAGGATATTAGGAGTGGAGTAGTTGTGTGGCCGTTTTTCTAAATAGTTGGTGTACACACAAGCGAACCACTCTAATTTCTGGTCTTGTGGTGATTGATTGAATATTTCATTTTATTGATGTTGTAATTTCCCTTTATGCATTTGTGGAAAATGTTGTAATTTCCTTTATGCAAGTGTGGGAACATTGTAATAGCTTAGTTATTTCCTTTGCTATTTATTTCTTTGTTCCTCTGTATCGGTTTGAAAGTTTGATATACAGACCGTTCTAGGAATTAGGTTGTCCTAACATAAGCCATTGGTTTTTGGTGTAAGGTTGTCCTTAGAACAACATCTGTATCAACCTCTCAATACTTGTACACTAGAGATTGTTTTACATTTCTGCATTTTGGATTATTTAATTGCTATCTTTGTTTATATTTGTTTAAATTTCACATTTAATTTTTAATTTGGCATAGTCCAATTCAACGCCCCCCCCCTTCGAGGACTCTTAGCTCAACCTTTTCAGAATTTGAGTTTGAATCTTGGACTAGTTGAACCAGAGCCTGGACTAGTCGAACTTAGGCTTGGACTAGTCGAATTTTTGCCTAATGAAAGTACAAAAAACCCGTGTATGATTAGCATATGAAAGGGCCCTAGTTTAGGGTCTTTATAGGGTCAGTTATACTTGAAATTATTGGACATTGAAGCATATACCTTGAAATTACTACTCGAATCTTCAGTAGCGTTCAGTAGATCTTCTACTTGAAGTGAACTTGAAATAGTAGCTTGATCTTGAACTTTCTTGAACTTGAAGTAAAAGTAGATCTCAAACTTGTAGTACTATCTTCAAGTCTTACACTTTCAAACTTCATATGATGATCTTGAAGGTGAACTTTCCATCTTGTTTCTGTAACACCCTGAAATTCGGGGGTCGAGCATAACTCAACTCCCAAGTTTTAAAACATCACTTATGCAACATATTTAATGATGGATGTATGTTGTCTGTATGAGTGCATAAAACATGAAATAGATTAAGCCAAACTGCAAACATAATTCAGGGATAAGTGAAAGACGCAAGCGAAAGACTTAAAGAAATTTGTGTACATTTGCAAGTCCCTGTAATATGTGTACTCTGCCAGGTCATAATTATAAGTGTTGTTTCAAAATAAAAGTATCAAAATGAAATCATCTATTACAAAGAAAACCCAGAATCCTCATAGATCAGGACACGGCTCACATGAACTCGCCTGAGAACTGCATAAAAGAAAACGCATCCTCGTCGTCCTCATACTCTTGCTCTGCCTCAGGGGTCGCGTCATCATCTACATTTAAGACAGAGTCTGGTTGTTGTTGAAACACCGTCCCAAAATGTAGGAGTGAGTGATCAACTTAGTAGAACTATACAGTAAAAGTTAACATGTTATCAAATCAATCAAGCAGTAATGATAAGGCAATACAATCAAACACGTCTTAATTACTCTTGTTAATGTAAGGATGTATGTAGAAATGATGCATGCTCTCGCATGCACTCCCTCAGCGTCTTCATCTTACGGTACGCACGAGAACCTCCCGCAGTGCCAATGACGCCAATGCACATGCAATGCGGTGCATGAACATGATTACCAAGTTGTTATTAGTCCTTTTCATACAGCAGGATTGGGAAGCTAAGGTACCTTCCTCATATCAATTTCCAAACAGTGATCCATTCTAGGGTCGTCAGTCCTAGACAATCTCATACGATCATATGGTTTTAGGTCGCTCCAAAGGGCTCGTCACCAATCAATACATGCCTATCATACCTTAGTTACTACCCTAAGGCTTGTCACCTCAATGCAGTAGCAAGGAATGCTCGAGGTCATTACAAAGGGCTCGTCACCAATCAATGTAGGCCGACAACACGAATATAGTGTCCCATACCACCATAATCGGCTCACGAGTCTGGTGTGCTCATTGGTCACTACGGGGAGGCTCGTCACCCCAGCGTAGGCCGACAGCTCGACCACGGTGTCCCATACCACCATGCCTGGCTCATGAGTCTTAGCGGATCAAGGTACAATGGTTAACGGGATTGCATTGGTAAGTTTGGTACCCTAGATTCAAGCAATAGCATCCATACATGGTGTACATCTACCGGGACAATCGGGTTACTTGACGAACTCGACTAGTACGAGTGCACGTTGAGTTGAACGATATAGAGTGTGCAAACACTCCGTATGGCCAAACCACTGCCGACAACCTTAATACGACTCGGTTTCGTCAAACACGTCCTACGTGGCGAAATCAACCTCGGCCACGAACTCAAGGTTTGTTACCGATTTCCTGGACTTTTTCATAGACCCAAACATCTTCAATTATAACAGATATTCATACTAACAATCTAAAACAGTAACGGAACAACAATTCTAATCATACAATATGGAAGCATTTGATGAATATCAACTTAACATGGATTTACACATAAGTAGTACTTGAAGTGAAACAACAAAGAATGTAAATTGCATGTAGGAAATCATACACACCAGTAGGAGAGTTGAGAATCTCTTCTCAACGCCCGTAAACAGGTTAATATATTACACACTTGATCATTCAGATATTTCTACAAACACTTAGACTACATATTCCAACATACATGACGTATGTTGGTGATAACACCCATGTGGACAATTCCTTTCGCCAAGGAGTTGATACACATACAACTAGCACAATTACATGACAATTAATCATGGCAAACACATGTTCGTATTTCATACGTATACGATACTTTCTACATATATAAGGAATACACAATTCTCAATATATCCCATATATATCAGGAACGCAAAATAAACATCGCATTTGGCATGTGAAATTGCACCCACAACAATAATAAACCATTAACCGACATTGAAAGCCTTGAAAACCATAACCTATACGAATATAGTCCGCACCTTAAACCAGAAAATGCGGACAGATCTGATTCAGACGATAAGTCTTCGTCAACGGTGACTAGATAACCTAAGACATGAATAGAAATGAGCTACATCAACACTTAGACTATTTTAAGTTCTAAAACAGACTAGGGTTTGATTGACTTACCCAAGAATGAACTTAGAATCGCCGGAATAACGATTCAGAAGTGACGGTTTAGGGATGCAGAGTAACAAGGAAGAATCTCAAGATGATTCACCAACTTCTCTCTCACTTTCTCTCTCTTTTCCTCTCTCTCTCTCTTAGCTAGGGTTAGAAAATTCGTATGGAATTGAGAGTGAGGGTTTTAGGGTCTTTATATAGGCCTAATATGGATGAAAATAGCCCCAGGGCCAAGGTATACTTAGGTTATAACCAAATCGGGTCTATATTGGTCCAACGGAGCACTTTTGGTGGTCCCTTCTCCACGTGTGGTCGGACTTAAGCTCACTGAACATGAATCTAGGTCAGGTTGAGTTTTTGTAACGATCGGATTTACAGATCAGCCGTGGCGGACCATTCTCAATTCAACGGTCACCGAAACTCGATCAGGTCCACTGGCACTATGACATGCCCGGGCCATCTTCCCTGATCCGATGGTAAATTTGGGTCAGAATCCAACGGTCAGAAAGCTTAGATTCGACGCGCAAGCGACACAACTCAGATTTCATAAATCCATATTTAATTTCTTAGCTTTCTCACACTCTTTACTTCGGACTCAAGCAAATCGACTCAGGACATCATCTGGACTTGATTTTTAAGGTGATGGTCAAGCCCAACATGGAGATTATAATTGTCTAAGATCGTCGCTATCGGACTTTCGATGCACGGTCCAGTTCCGATATAAAGTTTCCAAGTACTCCTGAGAGCAACTGGATTTAGCGTTGAATCCAAGATTTCAGGGTAACATAGCACTAACGATTCTATAGGTTTTGAGTCTTGCAGATCAAATTTAAAGTGATTAGTGCTAATTTCACAAGCAATCGAGTTTAACGCTAATTAACCCACATTTAACTTCTAAGGAATTTGAGGTAGTACTCGAGTCTTTGCACGAAATTTTTCGGGTCATTACAATCTACCCCTCTTAAAGAAAAATTTCATCCTCGAAATTTGTACCTTCTCATACTCCTTAAGGATCTGAGGGTAGCTCTTTCTGAACTCAGCTTCAGTCTCCCAAGTAGCCTCTTCTTCACTATGATGCATCCACAGTACTTTCACAAGAAGGATGACCTTGTTACGCAATACCTACTCCTTCCTGTCTAGAATACGTGTCGGTTGCAGTACATATGTGGCATCCTCGCTCAACTGCACCTGCTCCCAACTGATAATATGCGAAGGATCAGGAACGTACTTCTTCAGCATAGAAACATGAAGTATGTTATGCATGCCTGCAAGTGGTGTGGGCAAAGCAAGGTGGTATGCTACCGCTCCCACTCGATCCAGTATTTGAAATGGACCAATAAATCTAGGCGTGAGCTTCCCCTTCTTACCAAACCGCAGGACTCCCTTCATAGGAAAAATCTTAAGAAATACATGGTCTCCAACCTCAAACTCAAGCGGTCGCTGCCTCATATCAGCGTAACTCTTCTGCCTGCTTTAGGCTATCAGAAGTTGACGTCGAATAATGTCAACTTTCTCTGAAGTCGCCTGTACCAACTCTGGGTCAATCAAACTACGCTCGCCAACTTCTGCCCAGCAATGCAGTGCTCTACACGGGCGACTATACAATGCCTTGTAGGGAGCCATGTCGATACTCGCCTGGAAGCTGTTGTTATACGCGAACTCTGCAAAAGGGAGACAGTCATCCCAACTGTCCTTGAAATCCAAAACACAAGCTCACAACATGTCTTCCAGAACCTGATTCACACGTTCCGTCTGCCCGTCTGTCTGCGGATGAAACATGGTACTGAACTTCAATTTCACACCCATCGCTTCCTGGATACGAGTCAAGAAGATAGATGTGAATCGCGTGTCTCTGTCAGACACAATCTCTAAGGGAACTCCGTGCAGACATACAATCTCCTTGATGTACAACCTAGCCAACTCGTCTGTAGAGTTTGTGACTCTGATCAGTAAGAAATGAGCCGACTTCGTCAATCGGTCGACGATCACCTAAATAGAGTCATGTCCCTTCCTCGTTCTCGGTAACCTTAAAATAAAATCCATAGAGATGAAGTCCTACTTCCATTCTGCTATGGGCATGGGCTGAAGTAGTCCAGGAGGTCGGCGATGCTCTGCCTTGACCTGCTGGCACGTGAGACAATGAGATACAAACTCAGCAATGTGAGCTTGTCCCACCAATAGGATCTCCTCATATCTTGATACATCTTCGTACTACCTAGATGCATCGCAAGCTTATTATAGGCTAACTCGAGAACCTCCCGTCTCAAGTCAAGACTGTCTAGGACACATAGCCGGCCACGAGATCGTAGGCCCCCATCTGAACCAACACTCCACTCGGAGTTCTCATCTGTACTAACCCGCTCTCTCATCTTCGCAAATAGCTCATCATCTGCCTGAGCTGCAATGAACCTCTCGTCAATGAGGGGCTGTACTCGAATGTGTGCGATAACCTCATACGGCTCTTCTACCGTAAGTTTCTGCTCAAAGTCTCGCACAAACTTTATCATGTCCCATTCTGCTATCATTAGCGGAGCCGCAAACTCTATAGCCTTCTTGCGACTTAATGCGTCTGCCATAAGGTTTGCCTTGCCTGGATGGTATGAAACATCGAACTTAAAGTCTTTCAATGTTTCCATCCATCGACGTTGCCTCATATTCAAGTCACGTTGCGTGAAAATATACTTAAGGCTCTTGTGGTCGTAAAAGAGCTCGAACTCCTCAATGTAGAGGTAATGTCTCCAAAGCTTTAATGCGAAAATGACAGCTGCCAACTCCAGGTCATGTGTAGGGTAATTCTCTTCGTGTTTCCTCAACTGTCTCGAGGTGTATGCAATCACCCTATCCTTCTGCATAAGGACATAACCCAGACCAATGCGAGAGGCATCAATATATATCGTATACTTAACCCCTTGCTCTGACAATACTAGCACAGGGGCGGACGTCAACTTGTCCTTCAGCTCCTGAAAAGCTATTTTCGCCTTTTCATTCCAAGCAAACTTCAAGTCTTTCCGTGTCAACTGAGACAACGGTCTGGCTATCTTCGAGAAGTCTGGTATGAAGCATCGATAATAGCCTCCTAGACCTAGAAAGCTTCTCACCTCAGTAACCGAACTAGGCTGCTTCCAGTCCTAAACTGCAGCTCCCTTAGCGAGATCGACTGCTATCCCTTCCTTGGACACCACATGTCTTAGGAACTTGACTTCCTCTTTCCAGAAATCACATTTCTTGAACTGCGCAAAAAGCTGATTCTTCCTGAGAGTATCCAAGACCGCTCTTAAGTGCTCCTCGTGCTCTTCCCGACTCGCAGAGTATATCAAAATGTCATCGATAAAGACAATGACGAATCGGAACAAAAATGGCCAAAACACCCTGTTCATCAGATCAATGAACATGGTCGGTGCATTCGTAAGACCGAACGACATCACAAGGAACTCATAATGGCCGAAACTAGTCCTGAATGCGGTCTTCTGCACGTCCTCATTCTTGACGCGCAACTGATGATACCCTGACTGCAGATCAACCTTCGAAAAGTACCGTGCCCCCTTCAACTGATCAAATAGATCATCGATCCTGGGTAAGGGATACTTGTTCTTCACAGTCACCTGATTTAACCTGCGATAATCTATACATAATCGCAAGGAATCATCCTTCTTCTTGACAAACAGAACAGGTGCTCCCCAAGGAGACACACTAGGTCGAATAAAACCCAACTTCAACAAGCCATCTATCTGCTTCCTCAATTCCTCCATTTCACTCGGAGGCATACGATAGGTGGGCAAAGAAATAGGTGTCGCACCTGGCATGAGATTGATAGTAAAATCAATCTCACGCTGAGGGGGTAATCTAGGAATCGACTCGAACACATCTTCAAAATCCCGAACTGCTGGCGTGCTTTCAAGCACCGAACCAGCAATACTCTCCAACAGAGAAGTATAAGAACCAAAACGGAATGGGTAACTGACCTGAACAGGGAAAGTAAATGTCTCGCCCTCAGGTCCATGGACTGTCATTAGCCTAGCTTCACAATCAATCTCTGCTCGCATCTTCGTAAGCCAATCCATACCCAAAATGACATCGTAATGGTATAGAGGTGCGACAAACAGGTCAACAAGAATTGATCTGTTCCCTAGATCAATCAAACAACCCATACAAATCTTGGTAATATCAGAAGAGGTCCCTGTAGCGGTAGTGAGAGTCACTCCCTTCATAGTAACAGTGCCCAAACTCAGGCGCTTAACTGCCGCATACGATATAATAGAGGTAGTGGACCCTATATCCACCAACAAGGAAACAGGAATACTTGAATGTGAGCTGTAACCTCAAAAGATCTTAGTGCCAAGTCAGCTCCAGGTGCTTCAGTTGTAAGCGCGTGAACTCGAGCCTGCTATGGACGATTCAGCGGTGGAACCATGGGCCTCTGAGGTGGCCTGAAGCGAGGTACAGAAGGTCTGAAGGATGGGTGAGCTGGCGCTGAACGAAGGGGTGGAGGAGATATGACCTGAGGCATCGGACGGCTGATCCTCTGTGGTGGAGTAAATCCACTGTCCCGCATTCGCGTAAAGCAATTAAGATCCGAATGCCCAATCTTTCTACAGTACGAACAACACAAGTTAGAACGCATCGGCCGAGCCGACGACGCAACATGTCTCGGAGGAGAATCTGCCTGTGGTCTCTTGCCAATAAATGGTGTACTCGGAAAGTTAGGTCGCGGTCTGGGAACCATAGGTGCTCGCTTACGGGACGACCTGTCCCCGTCCTGCTCAGCTCGCAGGGACATGCTCACCAACTCAGCATAAGAAGATACGCTAGCACAGCACATCTTCGATCAAATCTCAGGCCTCAACCCCTCAAAAAAATACTGCATCCGCATCAGATGATCACCCAGAAGCAATGGAACATAATGACCTAGCTCAGTAAACCGGTTCTCATACTCAGTCACCGACATCCCTCCCTAACGGAGGCGAATGAACTCACTCTCCTTCTCGTGTCGGTAAGTGACCGAGAAATACTTCTCGTGGAAGCGTGCCTCAAACGCCTACCACGTCCACTCAAAACCCTCCGCAACTATGCGGAGAACACTGTCCCACCATAAACTGGACTTCTTCTCAAATATGAAGGAGGCAAGCTCGATCTGCTCAGCCTCAGAATAGTGAAGCAGCCTCAGCATCTTAGAGATGCGATCAATCCAGTACTCGGCCTCCTCGGGTCTATGAGAACCCACAAATGTGGGAGGTCGTAAGTGGTGGAATCGCTCAAATGTGCCGCTAGCACTAACGTTCCCAGATGGGTGCATAGGTGAAGCAGGTGGAGTCGCCGCCATCGACTGAGCAAAGATGCCAGCCATGGAAGATAAAAACTGCTGCTGGTGCTGCTGGTGCTGGATCTACTGTTGCTGCATCATCAACATCATCTGCTCAAGCCTATTAGGAGGCGGAGAAGATGAAGATGCATAAGGCGTCGACGCAGATGCACGGTTCGGCTCAGGAACCGAAGGTGTGATTGGTGTAGCCATGGGTGGTATCACAGGAGTCGGCCCAGCAGCGGGGCCAGTAGCTGGCTGAGAGTCCGGCCCAGCACCAAAATGAGATGGGCCTAACTGTGGATTCATCTGGCTATCGCCTAGGGAGAAAACCTCGGCAAGCGACTCGCCCAAAGAGAGACGGGCCGAAGTCTTCGAACCCTTAGGAGGCATACCCTACATTCAACAGAGGATGCAACCTGTGAGATTCAACATCCACATAATCCACCCACACAGCATTTACATCACAACACAAGGAAAAATAACATGCATTTCATTTAACAAAATTGTCGCAATACAGAAGTGCAACATTACATGGATCGCGACAGAGAAAGCATGTGAGCTAATACATCTTAAGCTTCAAACAACAAACAACTTCCAAACTACTACACCTATAACGGCTACATACAAAAACAAACAACAAAATAGAGCAAGGGACAACTACATCTGCAACTACTTAGCAGAATCAGGAGATGGAGGAGGGGCACGCTTATCCTGTAGACAACACAGGATAGACTTCAGTGTACGAGACATCTTCTTGAACTTATGCTTCACGAGGCCTCGAAGATCCATAATATCCTGGCGTAGGACAACCTGACCCTCCTTAAGCCGAGCTATACAGGCATCCTTGGTGGCCTGATCTGTGCCCTTCTCTGGTGCCACAGGAGGAGAACTCTCACTCGTGTCCTGGGCCTTCACTTCTTCCTTGTCCTGCTCTTCTTCTTCTTCTTCTATCTCAGCTCCACCTTCGCCATTACTCTCTTCCTCATCGCTCTCAGTCTCATCCTCACTTTCTTCAAGTGAGGCTTGTCGTCGACGAGGCCCAATATCCATCTGATTAAGGGTCATCACATTAATGTAACGAACAGGTACCAGCTTTTTCGCCCTAAGCTTGTAGCCAAACTCATGTGCAAGCTTACAAATGAGTCGGCCAAATTGGAGTGATTCGGTCCTCCTATTCGAATGAGCGATAAGGACAATCTGACGTAAGATGTATGTTGGCACACATAGCTTCTCTCCTTGCCCCACCTGATAAAGGAAATCTACCATCAGGCGCGTACACTCTCTGCGGTTGCTCCACCTTAGATAAACATTGAATGTGCACATGTGGTGAAGCAAGCGGAAGTCGTCCGTCATGTTGGTAGCTAAAAGCTTCTGTTAGGCTGCCATTCGACCAGACGACCACACATGAACCACGTACGACGATCTCTCTCATGCGCACTACTCAAATTCTTCTCATTAGCATGAACCTCGCCAAGCGGCACATTCAGAAGTCGGCATATCAAAGTGACCTTGATTGTGGCCTCCCGATCTCTTCCGTAAGGGATCTTGAACTGCAATGGCTCCAGCGAATCCCGAATGTGGGCATAGAAAGCTCCGATAGTACCCACATTGGCGCGGTATTCACCCTCTAACAGGGGACACCAACCGGCCCCTTCCAAGCGCTCCAATAAGAGAAATTTACCAAATAGCCACGGATCTACATGAGCTTCAAAAAGGACCCTACGACCTTTATAAACTCTATGAGATATCTTTGCCAACAAAGTCCTTCCAACGGGAGCTTGAGGATCGAGGTCCTGCTTTGTTTGAAACTCTCGAGTGGTGGTCGTGCTCGCGGCGTCACCTCTCGGCCTCCGTGCACGGGTTGGGCGGCTAGGCCCAGCTTTATCAACGGGCGCTCTCTTCTTCCCCATGAAAGAGAGAATGGTGGAGATGGAAAATATGGCTGTAACAAACTCGAATAGGGCCATGGAAAATGAGAGAAAAGAGGGAAATGGGAAGAATGATGAGGCTTCCACGAATTTGAGACCCAAAGGAAGGATTTGAGTGCTCAAATGGAAAGAAAAGAGAGGGAAAACAGCAATGGAGGTGGGTTTTGAGATGGGTAGGATGGGTATGCATGAAAATGGAAGAAGAAAGGGTTTGGGAGGGATTTTTGTGGGGTTTTGAGAGAAATTTCAAGAAAAGGGAAGCTCAGAGGGTGAATTTGTGAAGGAAGGAGGGTTTAGAAAGGGTTAAAATTGTGCAAGCCTGGATGAGTGGGCCACACTAGACCCCACATGCGTCGGCCCAAGCCGGCCCGCTGGGCTGTGAGGGCTCGCCGAACCGGCGAGGTCATCGCCGGTCTCTGGACAGTTCGGTGATGACTCATCATTTGGGCGAGGTCCTCCTACCCCCTAAGCCACAAAATGATGTGGGTCCCCCCTTGGGTCCCCCTGAAATTGCCCCGATTGGGCCCTTAGTCCGATTTGACGCTTATCGGGCCACTAGGAATAGAATCTGATACAAATACACTTTTACCGACTTTCTAATGGCTGAAAAGGGATAATACACCATCTAAACCCAACATGGATAGTCTAGAAGAGATTTGGGGTCACTGTGTGTGATCAAGAGTGTGCACGGACTCGATCTCGGCGATCCTTTTCAGTCAACTTTCGCCGATAAGAGCAACTGGAAAACCTACACAGACTCTAGAATAAGCTCGCACCCTCCTACACTAAGGTGGCAACAACGTGCATTGTGTGACCATAACCTAGGTCCGGTTTAATCCAAATCATGCTCTGATACTAACTTGTAACGTCCTGAAATTCGGGGGTCGAGCATAACTCAGCTCCCGAGTTTCAAAACATCACTTATGCAACATATTTAATAATGGATGTATGTTGTCTGTATGAGTGCATAAAACATGGAACAGATTAAGCCGAACTGCAAACATAATTCAGGGATAAGTGAAAGACGCAAGCGAAAGACTTAAAGAAATATATGTGTACATGTGCAAGTCCCTGTAATATGTGTACTCTGCCAGGTCATAATTACAAGTGTTGTTTCAAAATATAAGTATCAAAATGAAATCATCTATTACAAAGAAAACTCAGAATCCCCGTAGATCAGGACACGACTCACATGAACTCGCCTGAGAACTGCATAAAAAAAATGCGTCCTCGTTGTCCTCATACTCTTGCTCTGCCTCAGGGGTCACGTCATCATCTACATCTAAGACAGAATCTGGTTGGTGTTGAAACACCATCCCAGAATGTGGGAGTGAGTGATCAACTCAATAGAACTATACAGTAAAAGTTAACATGTTATCAAATCAATCAAGCAGTAATGATAAGGCAATACAATCAAACACGTCCTAATTACTCTTGTTAATGCAAGGATGTATGTAGAAATGATGCATGCTCTCGCCTGCACTCCCTCAGCGTCTTTATCTTACGGTATGCATGACAACCTCTCGTAGTGCTAACGACGCCAACGCACATGCAATGCGGTGCATAAACATGATTACCAAGTTGTTATTAGTCCTTTTCATATAGCAGGATTGAGAAGCTAAGGTACCTTCCTCATATCAATTTCCAAACAGTGATCCATTCTAGGGTCGTCAGTCCTAGACAATCTCATACGATCATATGGTTTTAGGTCGCTGCAAAGGGCTCATCACCAATCAATGCATGCCTATCATACCTTAGTTACTACCCTAAGGCTCGCCGCCTCAATGCAGTAGCAAGGTATGCTCGAGGTCACTACAAAGGGCTCGTCACCAATCAATGTAGGCCGACAACACGAATATAGTGTCCCATACCACCATAATCGGCTCACGAGTCTGGTGTGCTCACTGGTCACTACGGGGAGGCTCGTCACCCTAGCGTAGGCCGACAGCTCAACCACGGTGTCCCATACCACGATGCCCGGCTCATGAATCTTAGCGGATCAAGGTACAATAGTTAACGGGATTGCATTGGTAAGTTTGGTACCCTAGATTCAAGCAATAGCGTCCATACATGGTGTACATCCACTAGGACAATCGAGTTACTTGACGAACTCGACTAGTATGAGTGCACGTTGAGTTGAACGACATAGAGTGCGCAAACACTCTGTATGGCCAAACCACTGCCGATAACCTTAATATGACTCGGTTTCGTCAAACACGTCCTACGTGGCGAAATCAACCTCGGCCACGAACTCAAGGTTTGTTACCTATTTCCTGGACTTTTTCATAGACCCAAACATCTTCAATTATAACAGATATTCATACTAACAATCTAAAACAGTAACGAAACAATAATTCTAATCATACAATATGGAAGCATTTGATGAATATCAACTTAACATGGATTTACACATAAGTAGTACTTGAAGTTAAACAACAAAGAATGTAAATTGCATGTAGGAAATCATACACACCAATAGGAGAGTTGAGAATCTCTTCTCAACGCCCGTAAACAGGTTAATATATTACACACTTGCTCATTCAGACATTTCTACAAACACTTAGACTACATATTCCAACATACATGACGTATGTTGGTGATAACACCCATGTGGACAATTCCTTTCGCCAAGGAGTTGATACACATACAACTAGCACAATTACATGGCAATTAATCATGGCAAGTTAGGTGTAGTCACAAGAAAGTGAACTCCTTAGCCACGGCTAAACCTCTTGAACTCTCCATATGGATTTAGTCAAATTAACAAGAATAGAGAGTAGAGAAATACTTGGTTTCATCAGATACTCTTGATGAAGTCAAAAAACTTATAAAACACATCTAGACTGAAAAAGAGCTATCTATGATCAGAATTAGAAGTGATCATGGTACCGAATTTGAAAATGGTAATTTTGAGAAATACAGCAATGACCATGGTATATTGCATGAATTTTTTCTCCAAAAACACCTCAGTAAAATAGAGTTGTTGAAAGAAAAAATTGTACAAGAAATGGCTAGTGTAATGCTAAATAGCATGAACCTACCTAAAAATTTATGTGCTGAAGTTGTTAGTACTGCATGTTATATAATTATTCATGTTTATATTAGAAACACTAAAAACAAAATAGCTTATGAATTATGGTTTAATAAAAAGCCCATTGTTAAATATTTTTAAACTTTTGGAAGCAAATGCTTTATTTTACGTGACCGAGAAAACTTGAGAAAATTTGAAGCCAAAAGCAATGAAGGAATATTTCTAGGTTATGCTCTAAACAGTCGAGCATACCGTGCTCTTAATAAAAGAACTAGGGTTATATAAGAATTTATAAATGCTGTGATATATGATCGACAGATCACACTGAAATTATGGTAAGGACCGCTATAGTAGAAGTAGGAATAGGTTAAAATATCCTAGAGGGGCGTGAATAGGACTTTATAAAATTTTATGATAATTTAAGATCCTATTAACTTAATCTTGATCTAATGTGCAACTATCAAGATGTACTCATTTCAACTCTAATGGCTTCCAAGCCAAGTAGAGGATCCAATTACAAGACTTCCCAATATTTAAACAAGATATAATAAATAGTCTATGATGGATGGACTATGTGAAAGTGTGTGGGTGATTCTTATCAGTTCTAGATAATCATGTTATCATGCTTCATATGAACATTCAAAGTAAACATAGTAAAAGAATATGAAAAAATCAATCCCAAACACAGTCGTTTATAGTGGTTCGGCTATGTGCCAACTCCACTCCCGGCGGACGCACTCAACCATTGAGTGTACCTGATTTCACTAACGGAAGTTTCATATCAAGTTTACCTCAAACCTTTACAACTTACACAAGGTTGACTCTAGGACCTACATAAGGTACCTAAACATACTTACACAAGGCAAACATTTATGCCCTATATAAGAGCAAAGGTCCTACACAAAGCACCTAGGTTTATGCCCTATACAAGAGCAAAGGGTCTATACAAGGAACCTAGGTTTTATGCCCTACACAAGAGCAAAGGATACACATAAGGAACCTAGGTTTTATGCCCTATACAAGAGCAAAGGATCCACATAAGGAACCTAGGTTTTATGCTATACATAGGAGCAAAGGATCCACACAAGGAACCTAGTTTAGACCACACAGGTTAAGGATCCGCAAAGAACCCTAGTTTAGGCCACTCAAGCTAAGGATCCACACAAGGAACCTGATTTAGGCCACACAGGCCAAGGACCTACACAAAGGACCTAAGTTTATGCCCTACACAAGAGCAAAGGTCCTACACTAAGAATCTAAACATACTCTCCTATTGAAGGCCTCCTATGAGGGCTTGTAAGGGATGAGATGCACCTGTGACCCAATCTTACACAAGGAATGATCAACAGGGTCTCTGGACTCTAATGACTTACAAATAAGTAAATGAGCCCTGTTTTGTACGTTGATGAAGACGATCTCCCTTAATGACAGAGATTCTTTAACTCTCTTGATCCGCAACACTGATGATGCTCCAATGTAAGGCTACGGGTTGGGTCAAGGTTATGTTGGAATCTACTCTAATAAATATCACTCATTTAAAGGATGGAGTAATTCCAAGCTCTTAAGCATTCAAGGGATCCCAACTCAATGATTTTCCATTAAGATGGTAGCTGAATGATCCTTGAATGAGGAAGTTCATTCACTAATCCACTCTATTGAATATCAATGATGAGGGTGGATTGAAGAATGAACACCCATGAGAAAAAGGGCTTAGGGTTGGTGATAGGCAATAACTATCTCAAAGCTCTCTCTCTTTTTCTCAATTCAGCAACCAAGAGCAAGCTCTCCTTATAAAGGCAAAAAGCTCCAACGAAAATAAAACTGTTAGAGTCTGACTGAGTTCGATGTCATCGAACGTATACTTTCGATGCCATCTAATATCAGTTTGATGATACGAACTCAACTAAAAACATTCTGGGAACTTTTTGATCGATGATTGATGACATCGAACCTGATTCGATGCTATCGAGATTTGAACTTCAACGTCATTAAATCAGTGTTCGATTCCTCGACATGGCTTTACACAAGAGCTTGTTGGACATTTCAAAGTTGGTTTTGATGTCATCGAACCTGATTCGATCTCATCGAATTTCAAATTTTGATCTCATCAAATCCCATTTCATTTCATCGATCTTTTCAGAAGATATTCCTTGAAAGCTCGCTAGATACGTCTTTGTCCTTTTTCGATGATATCAAGACTCCCTCAATGTTATCAAACTTTGAATATTGATGTCATCGAGGCTATCTCGATTCCTCAAGAATTTCCATTGATTTTCCTGTTAAGCTTGCTGGATAAAGATTTGTCAACATTCGATGTCATCGAAGTTTGAATTCTGATGACATCGCATTTTGTTCGATTCCTCGATCAATGTTAAAATATTTTCCAAGAAGATTTGCTGTACAATGCTCTAAGTCCTTCGATTTCGTCGACTCCATTTCGATGTCATCGATAATTGATGTCCAATGTCATCGAAGGTGTGTTCGATTCAGCAAATATTCTATCTAAAGACTTGTAGTTGCTGGACATAAAAAGCCTCATTTCGATGTTATCGAAGCCTGTTCGATGTCATCAAAATTGAGTGTTTGAGGTCATCGACGTAAGCTCGATGTCATCGAACTAAGCCGGAAACTTAGAAAATTTTCCTGTTTATAAACAAGTTTTTAGAATTTTAACTCCTATGTTGTTCTAAGGTTTTTAGGGATTTATTTACCTGGGTGTTTTGATACATGGGATGTGAGGCTTAGTTTACCTTTGATGAGCTCGGAGTATGCATCTAGTTGAGGCAATGGATTGAGCGATCTTCATATGTGTTTCAACAAGAAACAAATGCATTTAGTTTGGGGGATTTCATTCACTCAATAGTTAATAAAAATAAGAATATAGAGAATAATCACAATATGTATTCAATCTAAATTCATTTACATCTTCTCTCCTTTGATTCCAAAGCAGAACATTTACAAAATCATAATGCAATTATTAAATTATGATTCTTAATGTGGAGATATCGATATGCTGGCATGTGTCTTAATTGATCTTTCACTCCGAATTAGGGCTTTTCGTTGATAATTGATTGATAATTAATGAATCTCTGACATGAATGAAGTTATCCCACACTAAAGAGAGAGAATAATATGCCACCAGGAGGATTGTGCACACATAACCACTATGCCTTAGTGGTGTTGTACGCATATGGGTGTTGTGTGCTGGTACTCATTGTGCGCTGATGCTCGTTACGCGCTGTTACGGTTGTGCACCCCACAAGCCCTATTCCGTACAACGGGTGTGAACAATACTTGTGTTCTTCTGAAGTCTAGATTCCTCTTCATTGCTTGGATTTTTCTCTAATAATGAATTATAGAGGGGTGATGTGGTATATATAGCCTTTCACAGGTGTGAACACCTCAATACCTTCATTGTGCGCCCAAGCCCTTTGGGCGGTCATACCTCTGTTCGCAACTCCATTGTGCAAACTAGCCTGTTATGCAGAACTCCATTATGCGGACCTCATTATGCGGAACTCCATTATGTGGACCTCATTGTGCAAACCACATTGTGTGGACCACCATTGTGTGACCCGGCTAGGTTTTGTGAACAACCCTTGTTTACAACCTTCTATTTATGTGGCGCACAACCTCCTTTTAGAAAGAACTCCTTTCAGTTGATTTCTTGATTTCTTTTTATATCTCAACAGATGCCCCCTTGATCCTGCATTTTCAATTTTTATTAACAAAATAAGAAAATGTGGGATCAACCTTTAATAAATAATTTGCCCTTTTTTTCTCATTGTGCGCAATTTTAAGTCCACGCACAAGTGTATTTGCACACAACAAAATCAGGAAAAATCTTTATAAACTCGACCAGGCCTCATTTCATTCATTCCCACTTTGCAACCCTCTCCCCTTTTGTGTGACATATTTCCTTTGCGCACAACATCCCCTTGTGCACAAAAAATTCTTACGCACAACAGAACCCTGTGCGTAATCACTTTCGCGCATAGCAGAACCCTGTGCACAAATAGGACTTTGCGTATAACAGGACCCCTGTACACATAATTTTGAATTTTTATCGATTTCAAACTTCTCCAAGTGTTTTAGTTTGTTTACTGAACTCCTCCATTGGAACTTTTACAGATTTCTAATGGCCCGTTCCAAGAGACCTCATATTTTCCCAGATGTTGCTGAATCGTCAGACCCCTAGCCACATGAAGTTCATTCCCAGAAGAAAGCTAGATCTTCTGAAGGCTACTCCTCTTTCTTCAAAGCATCAACCCTACCGATAATCAACTTTGCTGATCGAATCCACCGCCTATCTAATTCCATCCGTATGGCAGTTCTGATGAGGGAACTAGAAGGACCACTCACTGAAGGTCAAGAGTCGGATTGAGAGAATTGGCTGAAATCTACTGCCAACTTTCAGACAGACGATTCCCACCCTACTCTCACCAAATATTCTCCCTCTCCCTTGATTTCAAAGAAGAAGAGACGAGAGTAAAGATGAAGTCTTCCAAGAGAAAATCCAAGAACATAATAAGAGACGCTTTCAAAATGCTCGGGACATGATCAAATCTCACACAGATGTAATCAAGTTCAGAAACCCATATAAAGACAAGACCATCATTATCCCTCTACACCTTTAACGTCACCTGTCCATGATCCAGAGTGAGCCATCTAATCACATGACATAGAACCCGCTTCTATACGTGGCAAACTGGGTCATAAAAGAGCCGAGAATTCTCAAAGGCTATCTCACAGAAAAATGTCTAGTTCAGAAGACCGAGCAAATATCGTATATGTGTTTTCTTACAACATGCTACAATCCTCATTCCATATATCCCACCCATTATTTTGAAATGATCTAGTAGCGTTTCCATGACCGTGATTCCTTGTGGGGGAAAGATGAATTCCGGACGCATGGTCTCTAGGTTGAACGCTTTTACTATAGTTCATGGACTAAGGAATCCGAAAAAAATACAATGAGGTTCTCATTGTGGCGAACATATATGCAGCAATAGAAGCCACTTCTGATTTTTTTCACAAGGATACTCCGATCTACAAGGTCTTAAAATATTGGTCTTCTACCACGAATTCCTTTCATCTCCCAGTTGGCGAGGTGAGTATTACTTTGTGGGATCTGCACAAAATGGCGGGCCTTCCTATCATGTGGTCTTTTCTGGATGAATATGTTCCTACCAATGAAGAGTTCGCTTATGTTGGTCCTGGCAGAACACCTAAGATTTTAGCTTCCACTATCAAACATTTTCGTGAGATGTCTCATTTCCCCAACGTTCACAAAGTATCCCCACTCCAGGGGCTTGCACATTTCTCACAATTCCTAGTGTAAGTATTTTTAATATCTCTTCCCCTCTCTTACTAGATACACCTTTATATATATATTTATGTTTCTCATGTATTTTCTCTTTCCAAGTTTTTCGGGAGCCACTCATCGGAACTAGAAGCTGCCCTTTTACTGCCGAAACTGAACTAGTTGCTTTCTTGGCATACTGGCTAAGTTTGGTTGTTTTACCCAACTCAAAGTGTTCAGATTCCATTCGACCAACTTTCTTTGTAGCAGCAAGAGCCATAAAAGAAGGTAGGAAGAAGTATTCTTTGGTCCCTCCCATACTATGTTCATTGTATAAAGCTTTTAGAAATACTGTAGCGCATTTCTCAAGTCCAGCAATTTGAGCTTCATCTTCTTTTACTCCATGGCACTGCTTCTCAGGTTGGATTGGACTATATTTTCCTTGGACATATGGTGACCCTGAGAAGGCATATGTTCATCCTGAACACCTACCTTTGTGGTTTTCCTCAGACCAAAGATGGTGAAGAAGGGGTACGAATGGATACTTGATAAGATTGAAAATATAGAGTCCATTGATTTCTTTCCCTTTTACTTGACTCATCAAGCTAAGGACAGAGAAGTTGAAGATAACGACAATTTAAAGCCTATTGAGAGAACTTTCTTCCTTTGCATTCATTCTTGTAGCTTGCCCATGCGAGAAGGGGTGGAATTTTGGAGAGAACCCTCCTATCCAAGTAGGTTCGCCAGGTAATTTGGTTATGATCAAGCCGTGCCCCAAGCGGGAGAGGAAGTTACACGAATGATGAGAATTATGGAGTCAGCCCATATAATTGGGTTTTAGTATGGAAGCAACTTTTGGCAAGGAACTTTGACTCCCATTTCCTTCTCCCACGGTTCAATCACCAAGTAACGACTTCGTATTCTTGGATGAGATGGTGGACGTACCATTATTACTTAGTGCGCAATTGTTTTCCCGTCAATCGTCTTATCTGGGTTCCCCCTCCAAGGCTGAGAAATTATAGACCAGAATAAGGGATAAGATATTTCATTGAGAAGGACCACGCAACTATTCCAAGGCAGCTCTGTCGAAAAATCTTTGTAAAAGAACCCATCAGAGAGCTAAAGCTACTGAACATTATGGAGGGATGGATTACTTTTGGATCTCCCCTTGATCTTATAAAACGAAGAGAAAGATAGGCCACCCCTACAAATGAATTTAAAACTCCAGGTGCGATTCTATCTTCTCCCACTCACGAAAGAGAAGATCAACCTGATCACCCTACCACTGTGGTCTCTCCTGCCATAGATCATACAACAACTACAACCTCTCTTGCTATCGATTGTGCAACAATTGCGGTTTCTCCTGCTGTAGGTTGAATTGTTGTTACCACCTCCCCCATGACTCGCTCGCACCCCAAATCATTATCTCCATAAGTTCTAGCATAACAAGTCCCTTCTCCTGCTCAAGACGCTCGTCTTCTCCCTGTAAAGACTGTTTATGAAGGAAAACAAGCCATCTCGGAGGAGGATAACTCGTCAGACTATTCGGCAAACACTCTAGTCAGTGAAAATCTTCTTCCATGAGTTTGACTGATGAAGGGGATGTTCTGTTGGACCAAGAAGCTAACGCTGAGGTGGATATTGAATAAGAAGGTGAGGTTAGGGCTGAATCTTCACCCCCTGAAATCCAAGCCAATCATCCGGATGTTTCCCCCTATTATGGAGACTTCTTTCGAAGAAGAATAGCTTGACTATGGAGGATCTGGTTGCTCTCTCAGAGCGAATATTTTCATTTCTTTTGATGCTTCATATTCTTCGTGCATCATAGAAACCACTAATGCAATTACTCATGAGGCATCTACATTGAGAGAAGCAGAAGTCCCGCCATCAGACATACAAGTAGGAGCAGAAAATATATTTCTTCCCCAAAGTGTGGAGGTGAGTTAAGACATTGCACAGGTCCTGCCAGTGGCTACTATAAGATCTGATATTCCTGTTCATGCTGATAAATCTCCCACTATATGTCCTCCTCCGATCCAACCAGCAGCTCAAATTTTAGAATTCTTTTCTGATCCGGTTGACGTTCCAACTCCGATGACTTTGGATTCAAGTACTAGAGTTCATGAGCTTTTTTAAATGTTGTCATCGCCGCTACGGACTTGCCCACATCTTCTGAACTGGGAACTTGTTCCATTCAGGCTACTTCTGCAATTGCCCCCAGAGAGGGTATACTCTTTTCTTCTTTCTTTTACATTACTAGATTTATATATATCCATCTCCCCTCTTTCTAATTGCATTTCTTTCTTTCTTTTTTTGCAGCTATAGTTCCACCGACTCCAAGTGGTTTTGAAGGTTCCAATCCGTGGCTACAATTTCTGATAAGCTTTCGTTGGAGAAAGTGTCACCTCTTATGCTGGTGTTCTTAAAAAATACAATCTCTGTCATCATAAGTGCCTTTAAGGATCCAACACAGTGGCATTTCTTGGACAGTGCTTTAGCTGTTCTTGATCATTCAGCTCACTTGGCCTGTATCAATGTTCATTCTCTTCACAACTTGCTGTCACAATTCTATGATTCCATCAATAATCTAGAGGCAGCACGACATGTAGTTATTACTCCAGAGATTTTGGATCGTCAAAGAAAATTAATGCTGCTCAAGGACAAATTCTCTTGAACAGATGACATCCTCTCTAACTGTGGTGCTGCGAATTAGTCTCTTCATGAAAGGTTGAAAGCTTCCGATAAAAACAAGACGATCATTGACAACCAAATTGCCTTTCTTGAGAAAGAAATCACACTACTCAAGATTCAAAGAGAGGAAGAGGAGTTAAACATTCGCCAAGTCAAAGAAGAGATCGAACCGAATGTTCGCATGGCTGATACCAAAAGGGCTAAACCGACGAAGAATAGGGAGGCTGTCATTTCTTTGGAACTGGAATTGGCCGATGTTCTTGATCAGGCCAGGATTATTCTTGAGGCCGAGCAAATGACTACCACAACATATATTCAATTGAAAGAAGATTTACAGCACTGTGTAATAGCATTAGGCATGTCTGAAGATTTATAGAAATTATGTCTTTGATGTAAATTTCTTTGCTTCTTTTTGTGTTATAGTGTTCGGATGAATTGCGATGTTTTGTTCAAAATAAACATATTCTTGGCAATGCAATGTAACGCCCTGAAAATCGGGGGTTGAGCATAGACTCAACTCCTGAGTTCCAACGCATCAATTATGCAATATAGATAATGATGATTAAATGTTGTCCGTATTAGTGCCTTAAACATGGTAGGGATTATACCAAAACAATATATCATACTCCAGAGACAAGTGAATTTTGCAAGCGGAAGACTGTATTAGATGTATAAGATATATGAACTGTAGTAGGTCTCTAAAGTATGATCATGTTACCAGGTTAAACATATACATGTATACTTCAAAAATGAACAAAATGAAGATACATGGGTGTTCCAAAGGTGCAAAATGACAAGTGTAATGGCATCTAATCAGCATCCCTGTAACTCTGTCGATCAGAACATGGTCTACATAGACCCGCCTGACAGCTATATATAGGAGAAACCCTCCTCATCATCATAAAAGTCCGGCTCCGCCTCGCAGGCTACGCCATCATCTGAACCTACAACAGGGTTTGGTTGGTGTGTACAACACCGTCCCGTAACGTGGGAATGACTGATCAACTCAGTGGAACAATAAAGTAAAGGTTAACATGTTATCAATTCAGTCAAGCAGTAATGATAAACAGACATATCAGACATTCCTAGATACTCTTATTAATGCAAGGATGAAATGTAAGCATGATGCATGCCCTCGCCTATACTCCCTCGTGCGACACCATCTTACGGTCGCGGCATGCTTTCTTCCCTCTGTGCTCTTCAACCTGGGGCACATGTAGTGCGATGAAATGAGCGTGATTACCGAATTATTATTAGTCCTTTTCATACAGTAGGATTGGAAAGCTAAGGTACCTCCCTTATATCAATTCCCAAACAATGATCCAATCTAGGGTCGTCAATCCTAGTAAATCTCATACGATGTTATAGTTCTAGGTCGCTTCAAAGGGCTCGTCACCTCATCAGTGCAAGCCTCGTGTACTCTTGTTGCTACGTAAGGGCTCGTCGCCTCTACTCAGTCTTAATGTATGCTCGAGGTCACTACAAAGGGCTCGTCACCTTATCAGTGTAGGCCTACAGCTCGAATACAACGTCCCATACCACCGTATTCAGCTCACGAATCTGGGTTGCTCATTGGTCACTACGGGGAGGCTCGTCACCCCAGCATAGGCTGATAGCTCGACTACGGTGTCCCATACCACCATGTTCGGCTCATGAGTCTTAACGGATTGAGGTACCAAGGTTAATGGGGTTTCACTGGTAAGTTTGGTACCTTAGGTTCAAACAGTAGCGTCCATATATGGTAAACATATAATAGGGCCAATCGGGTTACTTGACGAGCTCGACTAGTACGAGCGCATGTTGAGTTAATCAACATGAAGTGTGTAAGTACTCTGCGTGGCCTAACCACTACCAACATCCCAAGTGCGGCTTAGATTGATCGATCACATCCTATGTGGTGAGACAACCTCAACCACCAAATCAGAACCTGTTACTGATTGCCTGGACTATTCCTTAGTCCCGAACACATTCAATTATAACAGATAATCATACCAACTAATCAGAACAGTAATGGATCAACAATTCCAATCATACAAGCATGTGAGCATTTGATGGATTTCAACTTAAACATGAATTCACACATAAGCAGTGTCTAAGTAAAACAAACAAAAATGATAAGCTACATGGAGGAAACCATACACATCGTTAAGATAGTTGAGAATTTCTTCTCAATACCCATATAAAGTATAATTTATTACACACTTGTTCATTCAGACATTTCTATAAACACTTAGACTACATATTCCAACATACATGATGTATGTTGGTGATAGCACGTATTAGGGCAAATCCTTACACTAGAGAGTTGCCCTGTATACCACACGCGTATTCCCACGGTGGATAATCATGGCATGCATGAATCCAGGTTCCATATTCATTTAATCATTTCCACAAACACTTGGGCTACACACTTTAACATATATAACGTATATTGGCCATGGCGTGATTTAGGGCAAGTCCTTTCGCTAAGGAGTTGTTGCATATATAACAAGCATATATCTACGACAGATAATCATGTTAGGCATAATTCCAAATCCCATACGTATTCAAATATCACAACATATACATAGAATACACTATATGTCACATAGTTCATATATACTTGTAAAACGAAACAGAAGACGCAATTTGCATGTAAAATAGCACCCACGTCAGTTATAAATCATTAACCGACATTTAAAGCTTTGAAAACCATAACCTATATGTTTATAGTCTGCACCGTTCGCCGGTAGACTTGTAACGAACTCAGTTTTAAAGCTAAGTCTTTGTCTACGGCAGATTGGCAACCATAACATAAGTTAGGTTAGATATTTCATAACTTACACTATCTGAAACCCTAAAATAGATTAAGGTTAGGTTTTCTTACCTAAGAACAGGATTGGTATCGCCCATATAGCGACACAGGAGTGGCGGTTGAGTGCATGGAATAGCGGGATCAAATCCGAGGAAGAATCTCCAACTCTCACTCTCACTTTCTCTCTTTTCCCTTCTCTTTTCTCTTCTCTCTCTCCTAGAGTTTTATCAAATTCGTATGGAGTGAGAGGGAGAGGGTTTAAGGTCCTTATATAGGCCCAGGTTTGATGGGAATGGCCCCAAGGCCAAGGTATACTTAGGTTATATCCAAATACGGACCATTCCAGTCCAACGGAGCACTTCTGGTGGCCCCTTTTCCATGTGCAGTTGGACTTAAGTTCCCTGACCATGGATCTAGGTCAGGCTGAGTTTTTTTCTCGATCGGATTTACAGATCAGCCGTGGTGGACCAGTTTCAGTTCAACGGTCACGGTCACTCGATCAGGGCCACAAGTACATCGACATTTGTGGGACATTTCTCCTGATCTGAGGGTGTATTTGGGTCAGATTCTAACAGTCTGAATCCTTATATTTAACCCACAAGTGACATGACTCAGAGTACTTAAATTTGAATTTTATTTCTAAATATTTTCACGTTTCTCACACTCTTCGCTCCGGGCTCAAGTTGTGCATTTCTAGACACATTTAGGACTTGATTTCTGAGAGAGTTGTCAAGTCCAGTAATGCGGTCATATCTGTATAGTTTCAGGGAAATTAGACTTTCGACTTGCGGTCCAGGTCTAATATGAAGTTTCGGTGTGCTCCCGAGAGTAACTGGGTTTTGAGATGGATCCTAAGTTTCAAGATAATGTAGCGTTAATGATTCTACTCATTTTGAGTCTTGTAGTTCATATTTAAAGTAGTTCGAGCTAATTCTACTGATTGTTCAGTTTAACACTTAACTAAATCGTGCCCTAATTACGATAGAATAAGGTCCTAGGGCAGTTCTACGCCCCTTTCTAACACTTTTAGTTATTATATTATTTTAATTATTTTTTTAATATTTTTTCATCAATTCTACTTTATCCCTACCAAATTTCATTAGATTTCGTATGGTAGAAAAATTCTAAAATTTTGAGAAGCAGCAGCTGTCTAAACTAATGATTTTCGGATAGTTGCCCCAATGACCTATATTTAACTATCTTAACTATTTTATTATATTTTTCACTTATTTTTATATTAAACTAGACTTATCAAGCTTCAATCTGGATTTTTAATCATCTAAATCTTAGTTATAATGAGGGAGATATGAATTTTCAAAGTTGGACGTACATTGCAGAAATTTTCTGCCGAAAACGGGCCGTCGGCCCGCTTGGCGGCGAGGCCTCGCCCTCACTGGTCGCTGGAATCTGGGGTGATGGCTCACCCTAGGGGCGATTTCCTCCCCTCCCCCCCCCCCCCGGGGGTGCCAGATACATGCGGGACCCACCTCAGGTCCCCCCGAATTGTGTCGTTTGGCCCCCGTGTCCGTGTACGGTATTTTTGGGTCCAATTTACAAACCGGAATGATTTTATTTGATGTAAAATATATGATTTTGGGGTAGAAGATGATAATCTATCCAACTAACCTATTTATTTTGTTAGGTTCCAAAAGGTTAAGGGTCAAAAACCTATTTTATCCATTTAGTTATTATTTATGGTAAGTTTTAGTTTTGGTATTGTTCTTTATCATTTATACCCTAAGATTAGTGTGTATTATAAATGTGCTTAGAAAACTTTGAAGGATAGGATGGTGAAAGGTGAGATCTCGAAGGAAATGGGAGATTTTGAAGGAAATGGGTTGAAAGGGGATTTGAGACTTTGGGGTTGAGTTTTTCAGAAGTAATTAAGGTGTTAGGATCGACCCATTGCATAAGTACGTCTAACTCCAAGTTAGCAAAAATCTGGGGTGTTACATGCAATCATTGGTTTTAGATACATGTTGATGCAATATTTATATAATTATCATGCTTCATTATATCTACAATCTATCATAGTTACGAATTAAAAAACATTCCTATATGATGTTTATTCTAGTGGGCGGGGCAATTTCTGTTTTGGAGTTAGTAGAGTTAGTTTTGCACACAGTTTAAGCTCTTAAGTAGTGGAGCAAGCATAGTTTTTTAGATTTATAAGTAGTTGGAGTCGAGTCTTATGTGAATGGCCTCTGTAACTCTCTGGAGTTCACGGGGCTTATCACTACCGGGGAGTTCACAAATCGCGATCCATTAGAGGGGCCCAATGAAGCTACCGAGGTCATGAACTCAGTGGGATTTATGCATAGGGTTGGCCGTAGTAACTCTTTAGAGTTCACGGGGCGTGCAAGGATACCTTTGGTACTAAATCCAAGGTTGCCAGTCCATCAATGGGTAGGATAAAAACCCTTCATCATGAGTTACTACTGAAATCAAGCTAGGGATTCGGGGAGTCTTATTTTACTCCCTGCGTTTCTTTGTCTGCAAGGTCGGACCCATTCATAGGAGGGTATTTTCATCCTCATCCGTGACACTGTCGGAAGCTATACAGACGGCATTGGTCTCAAGCATGACTAGCCGTTGAAGACTTTTTAGCATTTTATGGCTTTTAGTTGCTGGCCCCATCCACTGCCCACATAGGTATACATCTGATGTGGCCTACACGTGCTTTTTAAGGCCACTGGCTCCACACTGCTGCCCAAATAATATATAGGTCTTATGCATAGTTGGTCGTATGGGGCTTGGCTAGGCTACCTTAAATGATGAGCTGCCATTGCTGTTATAAAAATCTACATGTGTTTGGCCACATACACTGTCCCATTACCATAAATGGTGAATCAATAATTGATACATCGCCATTGCTTGCTATTTCCGATAATATTCTGATGATATCTGTGTTTATATCAAATTAGCTTGGCGATAATAACAATTTCGATAAGTAGTCAGTGATGATAGCTATGGTTGCGATTTCAGCGATAGTCATTGATACTTAATCTTAATATGCGTGAGAATTTGCCCTTTATTCATATATGAAAGAAAGAATACAAGCCTTCGCCTTTTAAGGCTGCTTCATCATTTCACTTATAATTGCCCCCTTTTAATGTAGAAGCATTATTCTGATAATCTTCTTAATCAAAACTTCTTCCATTGTCAGGGACGATTTTTCTTAATGAAGCAGACATTGACCGGTATACTGATGCCTCGTCCGTCCTGATTTGTTACTCTGCATGCCCTATTGGAATATACTTCGGTTATGATGTATGGCCCATCCCATTTAGGGTTGAACTTGCCCCCTGTTCTGCAGGTGACCACTATCAGTCTCTTCAACATCAAAACCATGTCACCTTTCTTAAAGGACTGATGCTTAACTTTCTTGTCGAAGGCAGCAGAAATGCTGGCTAGATATAATTGCAATCGCTGCTGAGCTACTAGTCATTTTTCATCGAGCAAATCCAATTTTGTTAGCCTTATTCTCACATTCTCATCGTTTGTAATTGACTAGTGCACTGCTACTCTGAGTGAGGTGACTTGTGTTTTAATTGGTATGACAACCTCTATGCCATAAACTAGCGAATATGGAGTAGCTTGTGTTGCCATCTAGTGAGTAGTCATGTAGGCTCATAGAGCTTCTTGCAGCTTTTCATCCTAATCACGCTTATTCCTGGTCACTGTTTTCTTCAATATTTTCACAATCATCTTGTTGAATGCCTCTGCTAATCCATTGGCCGGTGGATAGTAGGGTGTCGAGAACGAATGATGAATACTGAATTTGAGACAACTTTTCCATGTCTCTATTCTTGAAAGGAGTGCCACTGTCAATGATGATTTCTTTGGGATGCCGTGACGATATATTATTGCGTGTTGGATGAAATTAACAACGTCCTTCTCTTTAACATTTCACAATGCAATTGCCTCTGTCCCCTTGGAGAAATAGTCCATTGTTGCCAATATATACTGCTTTCCTTTGGATGACGGTGAATTTATAGGGCCAATAACATCAAGTCCTCATGCAGCAAAAGACTAGGTAGTAGTTGTCTGATGAAGATCTTCCGGGGGTATATGTATAATATCCCTATGAATCTGACATTTGTGGCATCGCTTCACATAATCTATAACATCTTTAAACATTGTGAGCCAATAATATCCCATCCGATGCACTCGATGGAATAATTTTCGTCTAGCCTGATGTGATCCACATTCCTCAAAATGAGCCTCTTGCAATACTCGACTTGCTTCTTGCTCATCCAAACATCGTAGAAAAATCTCATTATAAGATCTTTTGTATAATGTCTCATTACACATAATGAATCTTTTCGATCTCTATTTAATTTGCAGTTTCAACATTTGATCTTCTAGCAGGATATCATATTTGAGATAGTCAACAAAAGGCTGACGCCAATCGTCTGTTATCACCTTGAGGCACGATATGGGGAGTGATTCAACGACTTCATTGATGATTTCTGTCGAGGGCAAAAATCTTCTTTCTTCTATTGTCACTTGCAGGGGGCTTCGATCTGGGCAAGATAACACTGCCGCTAGGCTGGCCAAAGCATTTGCCTTTGTATTCTCGTATCGTGGCACATGCTTGATTTCAACGTGAAGGAATTATTCTAACAATTGTTGTGCTCTTCAACAGTATAGGAGAAGCTCTTATTTTCTTGTTTCAAACTCAGTTGTTAACTGATTTATAACCAACTTGGAATCCTCATATATCCGCAATGTCTTTACCTTCATTTCGCTGGCTATCTCCATTCCAATAATGAGAGCATTATATTCAGCTTCATTATTTGTGCATGCAGTACCCAATGTGAAGGAATAGGGCAATAAATCGCCTTGAGGAGTGATAAAGATCACTCCACCACTACTCCTAGCACTCGGGATGTGCCATCAAAAAACATCTGCCATGAATTCGGCGATTTGATCATCATAACTTGTTCATGAGGAACGACTTCATTGTCTGTTACTGGATGAGCTGCCAGAAAGTCTGCCACTGGTTTCCCTTTAACTGCTTTCGCTGGCTCATAAGTGATTGTATATTTCGACAGAAATAACATCCACTTTGCCAATCTCCTTGATAACATCAGCATTGTTATTAAGAACTTGATGGGGTCTGCTCGAGATATCAGAGTTATGTCATGGGACAGATAATAATGTCTTAGCTTTTGGACCGTGAATATCAATGCCAAACATTCTTTTTCGATTGGCGAATAATTATGTTCTGCGCTTATTAAAGTTCTACTCAGATAATAAAGCGCCGCTTCCTTCCCATTTTCATTCATTTGTCCCAACAAGGCTCCTAATGAATTTTGAGTTGTTGATGTGTATAAAATGAGAGGTTTAGCCTTCACCGGAGCTGTTAGCACTAGAGGCTGTTTTAACAACTCTTTTATCAAATCGAAGGCATTTTGACAAGATTTGTCCCATATAAATTCCATTCCTTTCTTCATTAAATGAGAAAATGGCTGGCACCTTCCTACCAAATTTGAGATAAAACGACAAATATATGCCAATTTCCCTTGCAAGCTTTTCAATTCTTTCAACATTTTCGGGGGCGGCATATTTTGAATAGCCTTGATTTTTCCTAGATCAATCTCGATTCCCCTATGTCTTATGACAAAACTGAGGAATTTCCCTGACGATACCCCAAAGGCGCATTTAGACGGATTCATCTTTAGTTGTTTCTTTCTGAGTTAATGGAAGACTTAAGCTAGATGCCCGCGGTGCTCCTCGTAGTCGTTTGATCTAACTACCAGATCATCCACATAGCACTCAACATGTTTATGCATCATGTCTTGAAATATATTCTGCATTGCCCTTTGATATGTTGCACCTGCATTTTTGAGACTGAATGACATAACTTTATAGCAATAGATTCCCAATGAAGTTCTGAATGCTGTTGCTTCCTCGTCTTCAGGAGCCATTCTTATCTGATTATAACCTGCATAACCGTCCATAAAGCACATAACAACACATTTCGTTGTACAATCGATTAATAACTTGGTTATTGGCAGCAGAAAATCATCTTTCGGGCAGGCCTAGTCTTCCATCTGCTTCAGAATTGTCTCAGGGTTTCTGACCATCTCAGAATCTATTTCCTTTGCCTAGTCGACCGTAACCATGTTTACTGAAGCTTCTGCCCCCAGTCCTCGAAATTTCTCTTGCTTTTTCTAATTGACTCTGATCAGGATCTGAATTCCCTTCCCATAGTTTAAGCCAGCCAGTTCTTCATAAGCGAAACCCATATTCTTCATGATTTTCCTACTAGCTGGACTATAATTCTTAAGATCTTCGGATGTCAATTTCTAGTGACTTGTGTCACTGCTGACTATTTCTTCTATCTTTACTTCTGAAGGGGCATAAAATTCAATTGGCTCTGGGTATTTTGCGCTATATTTGATGTGAAATTTCTTTGGAATGATTGGAAATGGTTTACTTTTTTAAGCATACGGTAGTGGTACTGTGTAATTTAACTGTAAAATTTCCAACTGTTCTGTTGACAATAATGTTAACGGTGGCTGTCCAGGCTGTCGCAGATGCTTTGGCATGATATAAAATTTCTTTCTCACTTTCGTTGTCTCAGACGGTTCTGTCTCTTCTTCCCTCATTATTTTGATGCAAGCATTTCCTGGGGTTTTATTTTCATTGTTCGTCTTTTCTTCCTTACTAGCAAATCCATCATAATAACTGGTGTCTAAGAAGAAGGCTTCGGCTTCTATATATGGTCTCACATCAGCTAGCACTTTGTGTTGCACCCCGTCTTTATAGTATTTGAAGCATTGGTGTAAGGTGGATGATATGATGCCATACTGATGTATCCACGGTCTCCCCAGAAGGAGGTTATATGTTGTCACTGCGTTTATAACGTGGAAGACAACATTTGTAATTAACTCTCCTATTTTCAGTGTTATTGTGATCTTACCCAGTGCACCCTGCCCATTTTGATTGAAGCCCTGTATCATCATTCCACTAGGTCGTAGGTTAGAACGGTGATATCCCAATTCATTTAGCAGTGTTAGTGGTAGTAGGTTTACCGCAGACCTATTATCGAGCATTATTCGCTTGACCTGCTTACCACGAATATGACCCACGATCATCAACGACCTATTATGTTCCCCATCACACACTAGATCACCATCAGAAAAGGAGATAATTGGCATACACTCTTCCTGCTCTTTATTTTTCATTTCGATCAGCAGTGCCTCTCTAGTGTCATCGTCAAATAAGGCTTGAATCAGACTTTGGTAGGAGTCCTCTGACAATCTTAGGGCATCATAGACACTCAACCGAGTTGGTATGCCTTTCAAGTGGCTTATGATGTCATAAGTCACCTTCCCTGTTTCCTTCTCTTTTTCTTTCTTGTCATTGTTGCTGCTGGAGTGATTCTTGATTGTTTCTGCTTTTAGTTTTTAACTTTCGGATTCGATGGACTGGCTATTTTCTTCCTCGATGTAAAGTAGTCACTGCAGCTTTCCCCATTATTTTCTGATGATTTGCTTTCATTTTTTCCTGAGAATCCTCTTGCATAGTAAGCACATTCGTTGTCGCTCTTCTGTCTCTCTGTTTCTCCTTTCCAACTATTATTTTGCCCCTATTTATCATTCTCTGTATAATACATTTCAACATGTAGCAATTTTCTATCGGATGTCCTACTAGACGGTGATAATGATAGAAATCTCTTTCTTTTATTTTTGATGATTCCTCAGGGTGCTTTGACAGAGGCAGTTCGATTGTTCTGGCCTTTAGCAACTGATTCATCATGGGGAGCATGTCCTCTTTCTTGAATGCAAAACCCTCATGGGAATTCAATGATCTGGGTCTTTTATCATAAAATTTCCCCTAGGAAGATTTGACCCTTCTTTCCTTTATGTCTTTTTGTCTCTTATTTCTCTTGTATCATGGCTTCTCTTCTCGTGATCGACTACATTTGTAATCAATTTCTGAGGCCTTCTTCTAGCTATTTCGTAATTAAATGTTGTCATTTTTCTAGTCATCAGTTCTAAGGCATGCGCTTTTGTGGCTAAGTCGCGGAAGGTTTTGATGTCAGCACTAGTGAGGCCGAATGCTATTCCTGTCTGCATAGAATTCAGGCACATCTTCACCTACTCCTCTTTCGAGAACTACCTGCAAGAAGCTCCAAAGATCTTCCATCTATCTATAAATTTTTGCATAGGCTCTCCTTCCCTTTGTCATACTAAAGCTAATTCCGTGATGCTGACATCACGTTCTAACGAAAAGAAGTTTGACATAAATGCATCTTGCATTTGTTCCCACATTCTCATTGACCGGGGCACTAAGCTAGAATACCATCTAAATGCCTTACTTATTAGAGAGGACCCGAATAGCCGAAGACAATATTGAGGCACTATGGAAAAGTTCCCTATACTGGTGATAAAGTGCATTAAATGCTCCTCTGGTGACCGTCCTCGTTGAATTTCTAAAAATCAGAGTGCTTGAAATTGTTCGGGAATGAAATATCTTCTACTTCTCTTGGATATGGTGTCCGATACCTGAATCTTCTCATGCCCTCAAGTTCCCTTTCTGTCCTGACAGCTTCCTCGAAAACTTGTCGCACTTCTTCTTGAGTTGTTGCTCTCGCTTAGGAGCAGAACCAAGTGATCCTGTTCTCAACAGTTGTGACCCTTCGGGTTACTGTTCTTGCTCTTTCGCATTGTTGGCCATTGGGGGTACTGCCATTCAGGCTACATTATGTGCGAGGGTTACTAGGGCCTCCCGGAGGTTTCTGCATTCCTCCATCAGCGTTTTATGTGCCTGAACCATTTTAGCTATACGATCTTCTATGGTTGGGGAGAGTCCTTGGTTTGTCCCAGCCATATACATAGTTGCCTCTCCATTTCCTGATGAAGCTGAATGAGAATGCATTGACGCTATGGTTGTCGCTAAAAGAGGGGACTCGTTTGATTTCCTTGTATTTCTAGAGTAGCCAGTTGATTGAGGTGATGTGAAGACTGGCGAGCCTGTCAGCAACGACTTACCTTTCTGTTATTTTGTCCATCGGGCATCTCTAGTAGGCAAAGTAGGAAAATCGTGTATCACTGAGGGGACGGCGTTTTCTCAGGGTTGATTGTCGGTGGAGTGAGTTCGGGGTATTTTCTGGCTGCATTTCGTGTTATCGGTCCCCTAACTCTTCTCGATAGTGAGTTCGTCCTGACAGCAGTGACATTCTGGGTTCTTGTTCTCCTACGTGTAACAATGATCCAACATTTCTTTCTTCTTGTGCTACCGATGAGGCAGTCATGACTGTAACAGCTGTTTGTGGTTTCACTTGCTTGACTGGCACAGATTTCTCTTTGCAGCACTTAGCCTGTTTATCGGCATATTCAATGGCAAACCCTGTCGTTGTGAAGTAGAAGACTATTTTCTTCTGAATGATTGCCATTGGTTGATTGTAGTTTCTCTGAATCTCTATTCAATTATAAAAGAAGGCATGAATCAGTACTCGAATAAGATTACGCTCTACTTTGGAGATGAAAGGGAGGATGTTCTTGACGACGCCAAACAATGGTGACTGTCCTCGGTATAATCCTTAAGTTAGTATTGAGTTAAAAAAATTCCCTAGCAAAGTCGCCATTTTGTTTTGATAAGAAACAAATGCATTTGGTTTGGGGGATTTCATTCACTCAATAGTTAACAAAAGAAGAATATAGAGAACAATCACAATGTTTATTTAATCTGAATTCATGTACATCCTTTCTCTCCTTTGATTCCAAAGCAGAACATTTACAAAATCATAATACAAGTATTAAATCATGATTTTTAATGTGGTGATATCGATATGCTGGCGTGTATCTTAATTGAACTTTCGCTCTAATTAGGGCCTTTCATTGATCTTTGATTGATAATCAATGAATCTCTGACATGAATGAAGTTATCCCACACTCAAGAGAGAGAATAATATGCCACCAGGAGGGTTGTGCGCACATAACCACTATGCCTCAGTGGTGTTGTGCGCATATGGGTGTTGTGCGCTATTGAGGGTCAAATATTGTATATTATCCCCCATTTATATCTTGGTTTTATGAACATGATAATGCTTAATGTTCTATTTTACTCATGTTTTTGTTGCAAGGTGAATTTAAGAGCTAGGATTGAAAAGGGTGTTAAAAGAAGGGATTTGATGCTCAAGAATCACCAAGGCAAAGGATGGATCTTAAAAGGCCAAGATTGAAGAATTCACATGCTAAAGATCCAAGAAAACCAAGTGAGGAATGAAGAGAATCAAATATTTGAATAAAAGGAACCCTGAAATTGTCTTGAAAATAAACATATTCCTGAATGTGTCCTGAAGAAGCATATTTTGAAACTCTAGGTCATTCTATGAAATTGCACAGAGTGAAGTCTATTTTGGAAAGTTACGTAAATTTGAGGCAGTTTCTAAATTTTTCCAAGTCGATGCGAAAGGAGGTGCTGTAAAATTATAAATAGAAGTCCCTAGGACATCCCTAAGCATCTTCTAGGGTTTGTGGAGTGGAGCAAAAGCGTGGAGAAGCCGTCACTAAGAGTTTTTCCTCCCTTTCCTTAGTTGTTTTTATGTTTTTTTTAAAGAGATTCTAGTTCAATCATGTCTATAGTTAGCTAAACCTCTTAGCTAGGGCTAAGAGGTGAAGCTTGTAGCGTGATGGGATGTTTCTATTACTTTGATTCATGTTTATATTGAACTCTCTTTGATTCTAGTTCGATTATAAGGAATACTTTTAGTTTTTAATGGTTTGTTGTGACTCAAATTACAATGGATCCGTGATAGCTTTGAGTATGTTTTTTTCATGTATTAAGATTGTGGAATTAGGCAATCTCGTTGTTCATCGTAGTCCCATGGGCATGGTTGGGTGATGGAATCCTACCTAATCTTCCCAATTCTCTGATGATCGATCGTGGGATTGGAAATCCTATTGTGAGCCATTGTCTCATGGGCATGGTTTTGTGATGGAATCACTTCCAGTTCTCACACCTTTCATCCATTGAGAATTAGGTCAAAGGAAGTTTAGATTTAATTTTACTAAGATATCTTCTAATTAGATAAGATGGGACTTTGATTCCAATTGTGTCCTTGAATCAAGCAATGATCTCCCTAATCTTTACAAGTGGATCCTTGGAAACCCTAGTTTCCCACCTTTGAGTTTACAAGTTTTAGTTAAATAAATTATAATTACTCTCTCAAATATTCTAGATTTAGTTTTTCATCTTCTTCTAATTCTAGTTCTAGTTGCTTTCAGAAGACACACAAGTTTAGTCCCTGTGGATTCGACCTCCGTCTTCCCAAGATTATTACTACATCGTGACCCTTCACTTGGGGTTGTGAACAAGTTTTTGGCGCCGTTGCCAGGGACTAATGGTTGCATTTTTCTAGGAATAGCTAGTTGTAACGCCTTGAAATTCGGGGGTCGAGCATAACTCATCTCCCGAGTTTTAGAACATCACTTATGCAACATATTGAATGATGGATGTATGTTGTCTGTATGAGTGCATAAAACATGGAATAGATTAAGCCAAACTGCAAACATAATTCAGGGATAAGTGAAGAACACAAGCGGAAGACTTAAAGAAATATATGTGTACATGTGCAAATCCCTAAAATACATATACATACCAGGTCATACTCACAAGTGTTACTATCAAAATTATAAGTATCAAATGACATCATTTATTCCCAAAAAGAAATCCCAGAATCCCACGCATCAGGACATGGCTCACAAGAACACGCCTGAAAACTGCATGAAAGAAAATGCAGCCTCATCATCCTCGAACTCCTGCTCTGCCTCAGGGGTCACATCAAGATCTGCATCTACGACGGAGTCTGGTGGGTGTTTAAACACCGTCCCAGAACGTGGGAGTGAGTGATCAACTCAGTGGAACAATAAAGCAAAGGTTAACATGTTATCAATTCAATCAAGCAGTAATGATAAAGCAGAACAATCAAGCATGTCCTAATTACTCTTCTTAATGCAAGGATGTAGGTAAAATGATGCGTGCCCTCTCCGGTACACCCTTAGCGTCTTCATCTTACGTTACGCATGACATCACCTCAAGTGCTTCACCTCTTCCAGGCACATGCAATGCGGTGCATGAACATGATTACCAAGTTGTTATTAGTCCTTTTCATACAGCAGGATTGGGAAGCTAAGGTACCTTCCTCATATCACTATCCAAATAGTGATCCATTCTAGGGTCGTTAGTCCTAGACATCTCATACGATCATATGGTTTTAGGTTGCTGCAAAGGGCTCGTCACCAATCAATGCACACCTATCATACCTTCGTTACTACAATAAGGCTCGTCACCTCAATGCGGTATCCAGGTATGCTCGAGGTCACTACAAAGGGCTCGTCCCCAATCAATGTAGGCCAACAACACGAATATAGTGTCCCATACCACCATAATCGGCTCATGAGTTTGGTTGCTCACTGGTCACTACGGGGAGGCTCGTCACCCCAGCGTAGGCCGGCAACTCGACCACGGTGTCCCATACAACCATGTCCAGCTCATGAGTCTTAGTGGATCAAGGTACAATGGTTAATAGGATTTCATCGGTAAGTTTGGTACCCTAGATTCATACAATAGCGTCCATACATGGTGAACATACATCGGACAATCGGGTTACTTGACGAACTCGACTAGCACGAGCGCATGTTGGGTTGAATGACATAGAGTGCGCAAACACTCCGTGTGGCCAAACCACCGCCGACAACTCTAATACGACTCGGGTTCATCAAATCGTGTCCTTCATGGCGAAAGCAACCTCAGCCACGAACTCAAGGCCGATTACCGATTTCCTGGACTATTCATAGTCCCAAACATATTCCACTACAACAAATATTCATATCATCAATTTAGAATGGTAATGGAACAACAATTCAAACCATGTAGTATTTGAGCATTTGAAGAATATCTACTTAACATGGATTTTCACATAAGTAATGTTTGAAATTAAACAACAAGGAATTTGACTTGCATGTGGTAAGTCATACACATCAATAGGAGTGTTAAGAATCGCTTCTCAACACCCACGATTAGGTTAACATATCACCCTTTAGACCATTTAGACATTTCTACAAACACTTAGAATACATAGGTCAACATACATGACGCATGTTGGAATACACACATTTGGACAATTCCTTTTACCAAGGAGTTGTCACACATACAATTAGCATAGGTACATGACAGATAATCATGGCAAGTACATGTTCATATTTTATACGTATACGGTACTTCCTACATACACATAGAATACACAAATCTCAATATAACACATGCATATCAGGAACGCAAAATAAACATAGCACATGTGAAATCTCATCCATAATAAGAATAAACCATTCACTGGCATTGAAAGCCTTGAAAACCATAACCTATACGATTAAAGTCTGTACCTTAAACCAGAAATAGAACACCGAATTGATTTAGACGATATGTCTTTGTCAACGGCGACAAGATAACCTAAGGCAAGAATAGAAATGAGATATAACACACATAAACCAATCTAAGCTCTAAAACAGATTAGGATTAGGTTAACTTACCCAAGGATGAACTTAAAATCGCCGAAATAACGATTTAAAAGTGGTGGTTTAAGGATGTAGAGCAACAGGAAAGAATCTAAGATGATTCACTAACTTCTCTCTCACTTCTCTCTCTTTTCCTCTCTCTTTCTTAGCTAGGGTTAGGAAATTCGTATGGAAAAGAGAATGAGGGTTTTAAGGTCTATATATATAGGCCTAACATTGATGAAAATAACCCCAGGGCCAAGGTATACTTATGTTATAACCAAAACAAGCCTCTCTCGATCCAATGGAACACTTCCGGTGGGCCTTTTTCCACGTGCGGTCGGACTTAAGCTCACTGACCATGGATCTAGGTCAGACTGAGTTTTCGTACCGATCGGATCTTCAGATCATCCGTGGCGGACCACACTCAATTCAACGGTCACCGAAACTCGATCAGGTCCACAAGCACTATGATATGCCTGAGCCACCTTCCCTGATCAGAGGGTGAAATTGGGTCAGAATCCAACGGTCAAATTGCTTAAAATCGTTGCGCAAGCGACACGACTCAGATTTCATAAAAGCATATTTAATATCTCACCGTTCTCACACTCTTCACTCTTCACTCCGGACTCAATCAAATTGACCCAGGACATCATCTGGACTTGATTTTTGAGGTGATGGCCAAGTCCAACATGGCGACCATAACAGCCTAAGATCATCGCTATCGGACTTTCGACTCGCGGTCCAGGTCCGATCCAAATCTTCCAAAAATTCCCAAGAGCAACTGGATTAAGCGATGAATCCCAGATTTCAGAGTAACTTAGCGCTAACTATTCTATAGGTTTTAAGTCATGCAGATCAAATTTAAAGTGATTGATGCTAATTTCACAAGCAATCAAGTTTAGCGCTAAGTAACCCATAAATAACTTCTAAGGAAAATAGAGGTAGTACTCGGGTCTTGGCACAAAATTTTTCGGGTTATTACAATCTACCCCCCTTAAAGAAAAATTTTGTCTTCGAAATTCATACCTTCTCATATTCCTCAAGGATCTGAGGGTAGATCTTTCTAACCTCAGCTTCATACTCCCAAGTAGCCTCTTCTTCACTATGATGCGTCCATAGCACTTTCACAAGAGGGATGACCTTGCTACGCAATACCTGCTCCTTCTTGTCTAGAATACGCGTCGGTCGCAGTACATATGTGGCATCCTCGCTCAACTGCACCTTCTCCCAACTGATAATATGCGAAGGATCAGGAACGTACTTCTTCAGCATAAAAACATGAAATACGTTATGCACGCCCGCAAGTGGTGTGGGCAAAGCAAGGCGATAAGCTACCTCTCCCACTCGATCCAGAATTTGAAATGGACCAATAAATCTTGGCATGAGCTTCCCCTTCTTACTGAACCGCAGAACTCCCTTCATAGGAGAGACCTTTAGAAAAACATGGTCTCCAACCTCAAACTCAAGCGGTCGACACCTCGTATCAGCATAACTCTTCTGCCTACTCTGGGCTGTCAGAAGTCGACATCGAATGATGTCAACTTTCTCTGAAGTCACCTGCACCAACTCCGGGCCAAGCAAACTACGCTTGCCAATTTCTGCCCAACAATGTGGTGCTCTACACGGGCGACCATACAACGCCTCATAGGGAACCATGCCGATACTCGCCTGGAAACTGTTATTATACGCGAACTCTGCATACTGAAGACAATCATCCCAACTGTCCTTGAAATCCAAAACACAAGCTCGCAACATATCTTCCAGGACCTGATTCACACGCTCCGTCTGTCCATCTGTTTGCGGATGAAACGCGGTGCTGAACTTCAGTTTCACACCCATCGCTTCTTGAATACGAGTCCAGAAGATAGATGTGAAACGCGTGTCTCTATCAGACACAATCTCCAGGGGAACTCCATGCAGACGTACTATCTCCTTGATATACAACCTAGCTAACTCGTCTGCAGAGTTAGTGACTCTGATTGGTAAGAAATGTGCAGACTTCGTTAATCGGTCGACGATCACCCAAATAGAGTCATATCCCTTCCTCATTCTCGGCAACCCAGAAATAAAATCCATAGAGATGAAGTCCCACTTCCATTCTGCTATAGGCATGGGCTGCAATAACCTAGGAGGTCGGCGATGTTCTGCCTTGACCTGCTGACACGTGAGACAACGAGAAACAAATTCAGCAATCTGGACCTTCATATTGTCCCACCAATAACATCTCCTCATATCCTGATACATCTTCGTGCTACCTGGATGCATCGCAAGCTTAGAACTATGGGCTAACTCAAGAACCTCCCGTCTCAAGTCAGGGATGTCAGGAACACATAACCGGCCATGAAAATGTAAGCCCCCATCAGAACTAACACTCCAGTCGGAGTTCTCATCTGTACCAACCTGCTTCCTCATCTTCACCAAAAGCTCATCACCTGCCTGAGCTGCAACGATCCTCTCGTCGATAAGGGGCTGTACACGAACGTGTGCGATAACCTCATACGGCTCAACCACCGTAAGCTTCTGCTCAAAATCTCGCACGAACTCCAACATATCCCACTTTGCTATCATCAGCGGAGCCGTAAACTCAATAGCCTTCTTGCGACTCAACCATCTGCCACAAGATTCGCCTTACTCGGATGGTAAGAAACATCGAACTTAAAATCTTTCAGTGTTTCCATCCATTGGCGCTGCCTCATATTCAAATCACGCTGCGTGAAAATATACTTAAGGCTCTTGTGGTCGCAAAAGAGCTCGAACTCCTCACCATAGAGGTAATGTCTCCAAAGCTTTAATGGGAATATGACAGCTGCTAACTCCAGGTCGTGCGTAGGGTAATTCTCTTCGTGTTTCCTCAACTGACGCGAAGCATAAGCAATCACCCTGTCCTTCTACATAAGGACATAACCCAGGCCAACGCGAGAGGCGTCAGTATATATAATATACTTAACCCCTTGCTCTGGCAATACTAGCACAGGGCGGACGTCAACTTGTCCTTCAGCTCCTGAAAAGCTAACTCCGCCTTCTCATTCCAAGCAAACTTCAAATCCTTCCGTGTTAACTGCGACAACGGTCTGGCAATCTTCGAGAAGTCTTGAATGAAGCATCGATAATAGCCTGCAAGACCCAGAAAACTCCTTACCTCAGTAACTGAACTAGGCTGCTTCCAGTCCTGCACTGCAGCTACCTTGGCAAGATCGACAGCTATCCTTTCCTTGGACACCACATGTCCCAGGAACTTGACTTCCTCTTTCTAGAAATCACACTTCTTGAACTGCGTGAAAAGCTGATTCTTCCTAAGAGTATCCAAAACCGCTCTTAAGTGCTCCTCGTGCTCTGCCCAACTCGCCGAATAAATCAAGATGTCATCGATAAAGACAATGATGAATTAGAACAAGAATGGCCGAAACACCCTGTTCATCATATCCATGAACATGGCCGGTGCATTCGTAAGACCAAACGATATCACGAGGAACTTATAATGACCGAAGCTAGTCCTGAAAGCGGTCTTCTACACGTCCCCATCCTTGACGCGCAACTGATGATACCCTAACTGCAGATCAACCTTCGAAAAGTACCGTGCCCCCTTCAATTGATCAAACAGATTATCAATCCTGGGCAAAGGTTACTTATTCTTCACAGTTACCAAATTCAGCCTGCGATAATCAATACACAATCGCAAGGAACCATCCTTCTTCTTCATAAGCAAAACAGGTGCTCCCCAAGGAGACACACTAGGCCGAAAAAACCCAAGTTCAATAAACTATCTATCTGCTTCCTCAACTCCTCTATTTCACTCGGAGGCATACGATAGGTGGGTAATGAAATGGTCGCCGCACCAGGCATGAGGTCGATAGCAAAATCAATCTCACGCTGAGGAGGTAATCCAGGAATCGACTCAAATACATCTTTAAACTCCCGAACTACCGGCGTGCTAACTAACGCCGATTCAGCCATACTCTCCAACAGAGAAGAATAATAATCAATACGAAGAGGGTAACTGACCTGAACTGGGAAAGTAACAGTCTCACCCTCAGGTCCATGGATCGTCACTGATCTAGCTTCACAATCAATCTCAGCTCGCATCCTCGTGAGCCAATCCATACCCATAATAACATCGTAATGATGAAGGGGTGTGACTAAGAAATCAACACGGATTGATCCACTCCCTAGATCGACCAAACAATCTATACAACGCTTGCAAAAAGCAGAGAAAATCCCTGTAGCGGTAGTAAGCGTCACTCCTTGCATAGGAACAGACCTCAAACCCAAACGCCTAACTGCCGCATATGATATAAGAGAAGTAGTGGACCCTTTATCCACTAACATGAAACGGGAATACCTTCAATGTGCGCTGTCACCTCGAAGGATCTCGGCACCAAGTCAGACATAGGCGCTTCAGCTGAAAGCGCATGAACTCGAGCCTGCTGCTGACGATTCGGCGGAGGAACCATGGGCTGCTGAGGTGGCTTGAAGCTAGGAACTGCAGGTCTAAAGGATGGATGAGCTGGCGCTGAACGAAGAGGTGGAGGAGAAATCACCTGAGGCATCGGACGGCTAATCCTCTGCGGTGGAGTAAAACCACTGGCCCGCATACGAGAGAAGCAAAAATGGTCCAAATGCCCCATCTTCCCACAATACGAACAACGAAGATCAGCTCTCATCTGCTGAGCGGGCGGTGTTGAACGCCTAGGAGGAGAATCTGCTTGCGGCCTCTTACCGAGGAAAGGTGCACCCTGAAAGTCCGGTCGCGGCCTAGGAACTATCGGTGCTCGCATGTGGGACGACCTATCCCCGTCCTGCTCTGCTCGCAAGGACATGCTCACCAGCTCCGCATAAGAAGAAATGCTAGCACAGCAAATCTTCGATCGGATCTCAGGTCTCAATCCCTCAGAGAAACGCCGCATCCTCATCGGCTGATTGCCCAGGATCAAAGGAACATACTGACCCAGCTCAGTGAACCGGTTCTCATACTCCGTCACCGACAGCCCTCCCTGGTGGAAGCAAAGGAACTCACTCTCCTTCTCATGTAGGTACGTAACTGGAAAATACTTCTTGTGGAAGAGTGCCTCAAACGCCCGCCACGACCACACAAAACCTTTCTCGACAGTGCGAAGAACATTGTCCCACCACAGACTGGCCTCCTTCTCAAACATGAAGGAGGCAAGCTCAACCTGCTCGACCTCTGAACAATGCAGCGGTCTCAGCATCTTGAAGATGCGGTCGATCCAATACTCGGCCTCCTCGGGTCTATGAGAACCCGCAAGTGTAGGAGGTCGCAAGCGATGGAATCGCTCAAAAGTGCTGCTGGCACTGGCACTCCCAGATGGAGGCATAGGTGAAGCAGGTGGAGTCGCCCCCACTGACTGAGCAAAGATGCCAGCCATGGAAGAGAGGAACTCCTGCTGTGCTGCTGGTGCTGTTGCTGCTGAATCTGCTGCTGCTGCATCAACAGCATCATTTGCTCAAACCTATCAGTAGGCGGAGTAGACGAAGGTGCATGGCTCAGCTCAGGAACCGAAGGCATGACTGGAGGAGCCATAAGTGTCGACCCAACACCGGCATGAGACGAGCTCGCCTGTGGATCCGTCTGGCTATCGCTCAAGGGAGGAACCCCACCAAGCGACTCAACCAAAGAGAGACGGGCCGAAGTCTTCGAACCCTTAGGAGGCATCCCTACATTCAACAGAGGATGTAACCTGTCAGATTCTACGTCCACATAATCCATCCACACAGCATTCACAGCACAACTCCAAAGACAAACAACATGCATTCCATTAAACAAAATTGTCGCAATACAAGTAGTGCAACATTACATGATTCACGACTAGGAAAGCATGTGAACTACAACATCTAACACTTCAAGCAACAACAAACAACTACAAACAACTCCAACTACAAAGCCAATAATGGCTACACACAGAAAGAAACAACAAACAAAGTAAAGGATGGCCACAACGATACTACTCGTCGGAATCAGGAGATGGAGGCGGGGCACCCTTATCCTATAAGCAACACAGGATAGACTTCAAAGTTCGAGTCACCTTCTTAAACTTATGCTTCACAAGGCCTTGAAGATCCATAATATCCTGGCGTAGAACAACCTACCCTTCTTCAAGCCGAGCAATACGGGCATCTCTGGCAGTCTACTCTGTGCTCTGCTCTAGCGCCACAGGAGGAGAGCTATCACTCGTATCCTGTGCCTCAACCTCTTCCTCGTCTTGCTCTGTTTCTTCCTCAATCTCAACACCACCTTCAGCATAATTCTCTTCATAATCGCTCTCTGACTCATCCTCACTCTCTGAGGCATGTCGACCAGAACCGATCTCCATCTACTTAAGAGTCCTCAGATTAATATGACGAACAGGAACCGGCTTCTCTGCTCCAAGCTTATAACCAAACTCATGTGCAAGCTTGCAAATGAGGTGGCCAAATGAAAGCGACTCGGTCCTCCTAGTCGAACGAGCAATGAGAATAATCTGGTGCAGGATGTACGTTGGCACACACAACTTCGCTTCTTGCCCCACCTGATACAGGAAATCTACCATCAGGTGCGTACACTCGCTGCGGTTGCTCCACCTTGGATATACATTGAACGTACACATGTGGTGAAGTAAATGGAAGTCGTCCGTCATGTTGGTAGCCAGAAGACTCCTATTCGGCTGCCATTCGACCAGACGACCACACAAGGATCAGGTGCGACGATCCCTCTTGCGCATACTGTTCAAATTCTTCTCGCTGGCATGCACCTCACCAAGTGGCACATTCAGGAGTCGGGATATCAAAGCGACATTGACTATAGCCTCCCCACCACTACCACAAGGAATCTTGAACTGCAAAGGCTCCAGCGAAGGATCATGAATATTGGCATAAAAAGCTCGAACAGTACTAGCATTCGCGTGATACTCGCCCTCAAACAAGGGACACCAACCAGCCCCTTCCAGGCGCTCCAACAACAAAAACTCGCCATACAGCCACGGATTAACATGAGCCTTAAAAAGGACTCTACGGCCTTCATAGACTCCATGCGACAACTTCGCCAACAAGGTCCTACCAATAGGAGCTCGAGGATCGAGGTCCCGCTTGGTCTGAAATTCACGAGTGGCGGATGTGCTTGCGGCGGCACCTCTCGGCTTCCGTGCATGGGTTGGGCGGCTAGGCCCGGCTTCATCCATGGGCGCTCTCTTCTTCCTCATCAAAGAAAGAAGGGAGGAAATGGAAAAGATGGCCATGATAATCTCAAAGAGGGCCATGAGAAATGAGAGAAAGAGAGAAATAGGAAGATGGTGGAGCTTCCACACACTAGAGATCTCAAAAGAGAATATAAGAGCTCAAATGAGAAGGAAAGGAAGGGTAAACAGCAATTGGGGTGAGGGTTTTGAGATGGGGTGATGGGGTTTGCATAAAAATGGAAGAAGAAGAAGATTTGAGAGGGATTTGGAGAAGTTTGGAGAGAAACTTGAAAGAAAAGAGAGCTTGAGAGGGAGGTTTGTGAAGGAAGTAGGGTGTAGGAGGTGTTTTAATCACCGAACCATGGAGGGGTGGGCCACACTAGGACAAACATACGTCAGCCAGCGCCGGCCTGGCCCGCTGATCGGCGAGCCCTAGCCGAACCGGCGATGGCATCGCCGGTCTCTGGACTGGCCAGTGATGCCTCACCATTTGGGCGAGGTCCTCCTAGTCCCCCATGCTCAAAACGATGTGGTTCCCCCATGGGCCCCATAGGAAATGCCCCGATCGGCCCCTTGCATGATTTGATGCCTATCAGGCCATTCTGGTAAAAATCTGATTCAAATAAAGATTTCTTAAAGATTGAAGGGTTGAAATGGGAAGATAGACCGTCTAGACTCATTAATAGATGGTCTAGGAAAGGTTTCGGGTCGCTGTGTGTGATCAAGAGAGAGCACAGACTCGATCTCAGCGAACGCTTTCAGGAAACTTTCACCAATAGAAGCTACGAAGAGCAAACACATAATCTATGATAAACTCGCACCTAAATACACTAAAGTGGTGACAACGTGCGGTGTGTGACCATAACCCAGGTCCAGTTTAATCCAAATCATGCTTTGATACCAACTTGTAACGCCTTGAAATTCGGGGGTCGAGCATAACTCAGCTCCGGAGTTCCAAAACATCACTTATGCAACATATTTAATGATGGATGTATGTTGACTGTATTAGTGCATAAAACATGGAATAGATTAAGCCAAAGCACAGATATAATTCAGGGATAAGTGAAGAAAGCAAGCGAAAGACTTATAGAAATATATGTGTACAAGTGCAAATCCCTGAAGTACATAAACATACCAGGTCGTAATGTAAGTGTTTCTATCAAAATTACAAGTATCAAGTTACATCATTTAATTCCCAAAAAAATAATCCCAGAATCCCGCGCATCAGAACAAGGTTCGCTAGAACCCGTCTGAAAACTGCATATAAGAGAAAGCAGCCTCATCATCATCCATCTCCCGCTCTGCCTCAGAAGTCGCATCAACATCTGCAACATCAGAACCTAAGATAGAGTCTGGTGGGTGTTTAACACCGCCCCAGAACGTGGGAGTGAGTGATCAACTCAGTGGAACAATAAGGCAAAGGTTAACATATTATCAGTTCAATCAAGCAGTAATGATAAAGCAGAATAATTAAACAAGTCCTAAGTACTCTTGTTAATGCAAGGATGGATGCAGAATGATGCGTGCCCTCACGTGTACACCCTCAGTGTCTTCATCTTATGTTACGCATAACACCACCTCAAAGTGCGCCATGTCTACAAAGCACATGCAAATGCGGTGCATGAATATGATTACCAAGTTGTTATTAGTCCTTATCATATAGCAGGATTGGGAAGCTAAGATACCTTCCTCATATCACCATCCAAACAGTGATCCATTCTAGGGTCGTCAATCCTAGACATCTCATACGATCATATAGTTTGAGGTCATTGTAAAAGGCTCGTCAGCAATCAATGCACGCCTATCATATCATCGTTACTACACTAAGGCTCGTCACCTCAATGCGGTATCCAGGTATGCTTGAGGTCATTATAAAGGGCTCGTCACCAATCAATATAGGCCGACAGCACGAATATAGTGTCCCATACCACCATAATCGGCTCACGAGTTTGGTTGCTCACTGGTCACTACGGGGAGGCTCGTCACCCCAGCGTAGGCCGACAGTTCGACCACGGTGTCCCATACCACCATGTCCGGCTCATGAGTCTTAGCGGATTAAGGTACCATGGTTAATAGGATTTCATTGGTAAGTTCGGTACCCTAGATTCAAGCAGTAGCATCCATACATGATGAACATACATCGGACAATCGGGTTACTTGACGAACTCGACTAGCACGAGCGCATATTGGGTTGAACGACATAGAGTGCGCAAACACTCCACATGGCCAAACCACTGCCGACAACTCTAATACGACTCGGGTTCGTCTAATATATCTTACGTGGCGAAAGTAACCTCAACCACGAACTTAAGGCCGATTACCGATTTCCTGGACTAATGCATAGTCCCACACACATTACACTACAATAGATATTCATAACTACAATTTAGAATAGTAATGGAACAACAACTCAAATCATGTAGTACGCAAGCATTTGAAGAATATCAACTTAACATAAATGTAAGTATAAGTAATGCTTGAATTTAAACAACAAGGAATGTAACTTACATGAAGGAAATCATACACACTAGTGGGAGAGTTGAGAATCGCTTCTCAATGCCCATACTAGGTTGATATATCACACTTTAGATCATTCAGGCATTTCTCCAAACACTTAGAATACATGAAACAACATACATGACGTATGTTGAAATACAAGCATTTGGACAATTCCTTTTACCAAGGAGTTGTCGCACATACAATTAGCATACAAACATGACAAATAATCATGGCAAACACAGGTGCATATTTTATACGTATACGGTACTTTATACATACATATAGAATACACAAATCTCAATATAACACATGCATATCAGGAACACAACATAAACATAACATTTGGCATGTGAAATCTCATCCATAGCAAGAATAAATCATTAACTGGCATTGAAAGCCTTGAAAACCATAACCTATACACTTAAAGTCCGCACCTTAAGCCAGAAAAGAACACCGAATTGATTTCAGACGAGTTGTCTTTGTCAATGGCGATAGAATACCCTAAAGCAAGGATAAAAATAAGATATAACAACACCAAGACTATTCTAAGCTCTAACACAGATTAGGGTTAGGTTAACTTACCCAAAGATGAACTCAGAATCGTCAGAATAACGATTCAAAGTGAAGGTTCAAGGATGAAGAAGAACCGGAAAGAATCTAAGATGATTCACCAACTTCTCTCTCACTTTCTCTCTCTTTTCCTCTCTCTTTCTAAGCTAGGGTTAGAGAAAATTCGTATGAAAAAGAGAGCTAGGGTTTCAAGGACTATAAATAAGCCTAATATTGATGAAAATAACCCCAAGGCCAAGGTATACTTAGGGTATAACCAAAACCTGCCTCTCGCGATCCAACGAAGCACTTCCAGTGAGCCTATTACCACGTAAGGTCGGACTTAAGCTCACTGACCATGGATCTAGGTCAAGCTGAGTTTTCGTACCAACTAGATCTTCAGATCAGCCGTGGCAGACCACACTCAATTCAACGGTCACTGAATCTCGATCAGGTCCACAAGCACAAGGACATGCCTGGGCCACCTTCCCTGATCAGAGGGTAAAATTGGGTCAGAATCCAACGGTCAGATAGCTTAAAATTATCGCGCAAGCGACACGACTCAGATTTCATAAAAGCTTAATAAATATCCAACCGTTCTCACACTCTTCACTCCGAACTCAATCAAATCAACCCAGAAAATCACATGGACTTGATTTTTGAGGTGATGGTCAAGCCCAACATGGTGACCGCAACAGCCTAAGATCATCGCTATTGGACTTTCAACGCGCGGTCCAGGTCCGATCCAGAACTTCCAAAAATTCTCCAGAACAACTGGATTTAGAGATGGATCCTAGATTTCAGAGTAACTTAGCGCTAACTAATCTATAAGTTTTGAGTCATGCAGATACAATTTAAAGTGATTGATGCAGATTTCACAAGCAATCGAGTATAACGCTAATTACCCCAAAAACAACTACTAAGGAAAGATTAGCACAAAATTTCCAGGGTCATTACAGGAACCCACCTACCACTGAAGTGATTGGTATTGATGGTTCAAAATCAATGAGAGTAACACCATATTTCTCATGGACCATCCTTCAGAAAAATGAGAGTAGTGCTAATGCAAAAGCACTAAATGCAATCACTTGCACACTATCACCAGATGAGTTCAAAAGAATCATATCCTGTGATACTGCAAAACAAGCCTGGGATATATTAGAAATGACACACGAGGGTACTACAATTGTCAAAAAATCTAAAGTCCAACTCCTCACAACCAAATTTGAAGAAATTCATATGGAGAAAAATGAAATGTTTATGGACTTTTACACTAGATTAAATGACATTGTGAACTCAATGTGGGGTCTTGGCGATAAAATCCCAGAAAGTAAAGTGTGTGCAAAGATGCTACGCTCACTTCCTGAACGGTTTAACTCTAAGGTAACCGCAATCCAGGAACTTCATGATACAGATAATATGAGGGTAGAAGAACTAGTTGGTTCTTTACAAACCTATCAGTTAAACTTTAAAGCTCCTAAAAGTAAATCTATTGCTCTCAAATCTTCTAAAGGTATTTCTCAAGAAAACTCGGATTTAGAAAATTCTGAAGACGATATGGCTCTTTTAGGGAAGAAATTTTACAAGATTTTCAAAAGCAAGAAAAGGGTAGATTTTTAAAAATCAAATGATAAAAAAAGATCTAAACCTAGATCTAAAAGTTGGAAGTCTTTGAAAGATAGTCAATGTTACAACTGCCAAGAGTATGGGCACTTAGCAAACAAATGTCCTAAAAAGGACAAAACAAAAAGAAAGGGTATGTTGGCTACTTGGGATGAATCATCTGATTCTGAAGCTTCTTCTGAATAGAAGATTCTGAAACCGAGTCGGGCAGTGAAGTTAAAGCCCTTATGACTTTAGCCAAATTCACTTTTTCAGATCATGATGATTCGACTAGTGAAGAAAATCTGAATAGTGATTATGAAAATGAAGATGATCTTCAAGATGCTTACAATGCCCTATACAAGGAAAGTTGTAAAGTTGTTGTCAAACTTAAACTTCAAAAAGAAAAGTTTTTTTAAACTCAAAGAATGTTTTGAATCACTTGTTTTAGAAAAATTCTAAATTTTAGATTATTTTGAAAAATCAAAATGCAATTTAGAATTTAAAACCTCGCTGATTGAAAATCTGAAATTTGAGAATGAGATACTTAAAAATGAAGTATCTTCTCTTCTGAGCTTAAAGGATACATGGAGGTATGCCCAAGGAGATCCAAAGTTAGAAAAATTATTATCCAGAGCAAGAAAAAGTGGCGATCGATTCGGATTGGGCTATGATAAGAATATACCTCCTAAACAAAAGTATACTCCTCCCAAGTTTGTGAAAGGAGAGTCCTCAAACTCAAAAGGGAAAAGTACTTATCAAGGTTTTTCTAAAAATATAAAAACTTTTCAAAAACCTAAAAGTAGCCATGTTAACTTTAAAAATTAGAACCAAAACCCTTTTGCTGACAAGATAGTAGATTTACTCAAGGAGCTCTTAAAATCTAACTCAGTAGGTCATTCTTATAACATCAGTCAGAAGAAGACCAACTATACTCCTAAACCCAAAACAGTTTTGAAATGGGTTCCTAAAGTTGCCTGCTTGGTTGCTCACACCGCTTTCAAAGCTACAAGCCATTCAAAGTGTTACCTAGACAGTGGATGCTCAAGGCATATGACTGGTGAAAATGGTTTATTCACCGATCTCAAAGACATGACTGATGGTTTAGTCACATTTAGTGATGGCAGCAATTGCAAGATTATGGGCCAAGGTACTGTTCAACTTTAAAACCTTCCTTTGTTTAAAAATGTTTTATATGTTGAAGGTCTAAAACATAACTTTCTTAGCATATCTCAAATATGTGACAATAACCATAGTGTACGGTTTTCTAACCAAAGTTGTGTGATTCTAAACAACAAGGGTTCAGTAATACTAACTGGATGTAGAACATCTGAAAACTGCTATATTGTTAGAGAATCCAGCTCATCTAATCAATCGTGTTACATGGTCCATACAGACGAGACTGACTTATGGCACAAACGTCTTGGACATGTACACTACCGAATCTATATAGATTGAGCAAATGAGAACTTATAAGAGGTCTACCCAAACTACAAAAATTAGATAAAATATGTGGTGAATGCCAGATTGGCAAACAAACAAGGAACTCACACAAAAGGTGAATTCCAATACCACATCAAGACCACTGGAGCTTCTCCATATGGATCTAGTAGGACCTACCAGGACAGAAAGTCGAGGTGGCAAAAGATGTATCTTGGTAATTGTAGATAACTTTACCAGATATACATGGGTAGTCTTCTTAAGGGACAAATCAGAAACCTTTGAAGAAGTCAAAAAGGTTCTTAAAAGGATTCAAACTGAAAAAGGTTCTCAAGTCAGTAAGATTCGTAGTGATCATGGATCTGAATTTGACAATAGAGGTTTTAAGAAGTTCTAGAGCTTAGAATGGTTTATGTGTGTTGTATCTCATTTCCATTCTTGCCTTAGGTTATCTAGTCGCCGTTGACGAAGACATATCGTCTGAATCAGTTCGGTGCTCTATTTCTGGTTTAAGGTGCGGACTTTAATAGTATAGGTTATGGTTTTCAAGGCTTTCAATGTTAGTTAATGGTTTATTCTTGTTATGGATGAGATTTCACATGCTAAATGCTCTGTTTATTTTGCGTTCCTGATATGCATGTGTTATATTGAGATTTGTGTATTCTATGTATATGTAGGAAGTACCGTATACGTATAAAATATGAACATGTGTTTGCCATGATTATTTGTCATGTATTTATACAAGATGTATGTGTGTCAACTCCTTGGCAAAAGGAATTGTCCAAATGTGTGTATTCCAACATACATCATGTATGTTGATGTATGTATTCTAAGTGTTTATAGAAATGTCTGAATGATTTAAAGTGTAATATATTATCCTATTTGCGTGCGTTGAGAAGCGATTCTCAACTCTCCTAATGGTGTGTATGATTTCCTACATGCAAGTCATATTCCTTGTTGTTTAATTTCAAGCATTACTTATGTGAAAATTCATGTTAAGTAGATATTCTTCAAATGCTCACATACTACATGGTTTGAATTGTTGTTCCATTACTATTCTAAATTGTTGATATGAATATCTGTTGTAGTGAAATATGTTTGGAACTATGAAATAGTCCAGGAAATCGGTAATCGGCCTTGAGTTCGTGGCTGAGGTTGCTTTCGCTACGTAGGATGCGATTTGACAAACCCGAGTCGTATTAGAGTTGTCGGCAGTGGTTTGGCCACATGGAGTGTTTACGCACTCTATGTCGTTCAACCCAACGTGCGCTCGTGCTAGTCGAGTTCGTCAAGTAACCCGATTGTCCGATGTATGTTCACCATGTATGGACGCTATTGTATGAATCTAGGGTACCAAACTTATCGATGAAATCCTATTAACCATTGTACCTTGATCTGCTAAGACTCATGAGCCGGACATAATGGTATGGGACACCGTGGTCGAGCTGTCGGCCTACGATGGGGTGACGACCCTCCCTGTAGTGATCAGTGAGCAACCAAACTCGTGAGCCGATTATGGTGGTATGGGACACTATATTCGTGCTATCGGCCTACATTGATTTGCGACGAGCCCTTTGGAGTGACCTCGAGCATACCTGGATACTGCATTGAGGTGACAAGCCTTATTGTAGTAATGAAAGTATGTTAGACGTGCATTGATTGGTGACGAGCCCTTTGCAGCGACCTAAAATCATATGATCGTATGAGATTGTCTAGGACTGACGACCCTAGAATGGATCACTGTTTAGAAATTGATATGAGGAAGGTACCTTAGTTTCCCAATCCTGCTGTATAAAAAGGACTAATAACAACTTGGTAATCATGTGCATGCACCGCATTGCATGTGCCTGGAAGAGGTGGAGCACTTGAGGTGATGTCATGCGTAACGTAAGATGAAGACGCTGAGGGTGTACCGGCGAGGGCATGCATCATTCTACATACATCCTTGCACTAACAAGAGTACTTAGGACATGTTTGATTGTTCTGCTTTATCATTACTGCTTGATTGAATTGATAACATGTTAACCTTTGCTTTATTGTTCCACTGAGTTGATCACTCACTCCCACGTTCTGGGACGGTGTTTAAACACCCACCAGACTCTGTCTTAGATGCAGATATTGATGCGACCCCTGAGGCAGAGCAGGAGTTCGAGGATGATGAGGCTGCATTTTCTTTTATGCAGTTTTCAGGCGGGTTCCTGTGAGCCATGTCCTGATGCGCAGGAGTTCTGGGTTTCTTTTGGGAATAGATAATGTCATTTGATACTTGTAATTTTGATAGTAACACTTGTAAGTATGACCTAGTATGTATATGTATTTTAGGGATTTACATATGTTCACATATATTTCTTTAAGTCTTCCGCTTGCGTTCTTCACTTATCCCTGAATTATGTTTGCAGTTTGGCTTAATCTATTCCATGTTTTATGCACTCATACAGACAACATACATCCATCATTCAATATGTTGCATAAGTGATGTTTTGAAACTCGGGAGCTGAGTTATGCTCGACCCCCGAATTTCAGGGCGTTACAATTGAGTTTGCAGATTTAATGAAATCTCAGTTTGAAATGAGCTTGGTTGGGGAATTGAATTATTTCCTTGGGTTATAAGTAAAATAAAAACCTGATGGAATGTTCATTTCTCAATCTAAATATGCCATGAACTTGATTAAGAGATTTGGATTTGAGAATGGTAAGAACTTTGATACTCCTATGAGTACAACCTTGAAACTCTCAAAAGATTCTGCAGGTAAAAATATGGATCCGAAATTATATCGGAGTATGATTGGTAGTCTATTGTATTTAACTGCTCATAGACCAGATATCACTCTAAATGTTGGTATTTGCGCTAGATATCAGTCTGAACCTAAAGAGTCGCACTTGACTGCTGTCAAGCGGATTATACGATATCCGCAAGTACTGTTAATCTCGGTCTCTGGTATCCTCATGAGACTAGTATTCAATTAGCTGGGTACTCGGATGCTGACTAGGCTGGTAATCTTGATGATCGAAAATCAACCAGTGGTGGTTGTTTTTATATCAAAAACTGTTTAGTTTCTTGGTTTAGCAAGAAACGATGTTCTATATCACTTTCAACAGCTGCAGCTGAATATATCGCAGCTGGTAATGCATGTACACAGCTTGTTTGGATGAAATGTATGCTAAGAGATTATGGGATTAAACAGGATTCTATGTTATTATATTATGATAATTCCAGTGCTATAAATATTTAAAAAAATCCAATTCAACATTCTCGTACTAAACACATTGATATTAGATTTCATTATATTCGGGAATTAATTAAAGAAAAGTTTATATCTTTGGAATATATCCCTACCGAGATTCAACGTGCTGATATTTTCACTAAACTGCTCAATAAAAGCAGGTTTAAAAAAATGAAATTTGATCTCGGCATGTGCATTTTAAAATGATTAATTATGCCTATTTGTATCATAGTGTATATATTTGCTAGTTTAGTTTTCAAATCTTGAAAAATATGCAAAAATCATATTTTTTGGCCTGTACTCGATCAGTCGTGAGTATCCACGACCAATCGTGCTACGACCAGTCGGGTATACCTACGACCAGTCGTGAATCGCGTGGATTCACTTAAAATTTGGGGGAAATCACTTTCTTCTTCATTTTAACTTCACTCTCCAACGAGCCGACACACGACTAGTCGAACCCATCTTCCAAAATCTTCAAGGTTAGGGCTCCATTTGCATTTTTCTTGTAGATTTATGTCTAGATTGCTTCTATTTCTCTTTTAGAGTTATCTATTTCAAATTTAGTTGAGATTTGGGGTTTTTCTTTTAAAAAATCTGATTTGAGAAAACACTTTTCTCAATCCTTTGCAACTCTCTATATTCTTGAAATCTTTGTTGCATATGGCTTCTAAAGGAAGAAAATTAATGTCCTGTGGTCTGTCTTCCTCTTCCAGATCAGTCCCTATCACTAAGCGTCATCTTAGGGCTCCTGAGGACGATCCATCTTATGTTCAGGACATTAGCTTGCGTAATGTCATTGTTGAGCATCTAGTAGATATTAATCATGTTGCTCCTTTTGATATTTTTCCTATGCTCTAATCTGTACGTTGGAATAACTTATTGCTTTGGGGTGGGCTAGCATACCGGTCCATTGCCCAATCCATGTTTGCATGCATATGTGCTTTCTCACTAGAAAATTTAACTTTTTCTATCTCCGCAAGAGAAGGGCCATTTGAAGTTGATTGACATTTGATTTCAGCCCTTATGGACATTCCAGTGAATGATGAGGGTATTCCCATCCATACTTTATCTGATAAACCCTCTGTCATTGAAAAACATATGCTGACTAAGGACTTATGGAATTTGGATGTACAATGGATGCATAAAGGAATGCGCTTCCTTCAAAATATCTGTTACCCAAATACAGAATTCTTCACAAAATCTTTGTGTCTAATTTGTATCCTCAGTCGGGTAATAAATCTGAATTGACGTCCTTCATGATTCGTATTCTTCATTCTGTTGTCAGTGGTGTTAACATTTGCTTACCATCCTTGATTTGTCACTTCATCATTCAGTTTCGACTCCATCCTGGTCACAGTGATATTCCTTTTGGATATTTGATGACTATGTTGGCTACACATATGTCAGTCAACATGCCGGTTGGAGAGGCCCCTATCCATCATCTGATATTTAACAATTCCAATATCAATAAGATGAAGCTGGATTTCCTTCCTGGCCAAGGTGATGGTGTTGACAGTGCTGAAGCTGAACATGAGGAAGAAGCTGGTGATCTTCCTCCTGATGATATTAACATGGATGATATTTTTGAAGAACTTGAGTTCGATTCTACAAATGATCCAGATTATGAGCCTTCTTCATTTGATGCACGTCTGAGTGCATTGGAAGATAAAGTTGAGAATCTAAATGTTAAGATGGAAAACATGTCTATTGCCCATGATTTACAGTTCAAATATATGCACAAATATCTTAGGCGCTTGAACAAAGGCATGCATCAACTTGATCCTTCCATTCCTGCTCCTTTATCTGGGTCAGATTAGTATTTTTAAGATTACTGGTCTGTAATAACTTTATTATTCCTAACTAGTTTTTGAGTTTGTCACTCTCTTTAACTTAGCTCAGTCTATGAATTATGTGTGTTGCTTATGCTATGTTCTCATATCTTGACAAGTTACCTCTCATATTTCTCATTGATTATTTATCCTCAGCTATCTAGTTTGTGCTCCCTTTGTCATATTATGACAAAAAGGGAGAGTATGGATATGTTATAGATATGTATATGTATGGTGTTTTTTTGAGTATGTTACTCAGGGGGAGTATTTGCAGAGGTGTGCAGAGGTGAACCGTATGTTGAATAATATTGATTTTCAAGTCTGCAGGATACCGGTTGAAAACAACTGGTGCATGATTCTTTAATCAGATATAATAATTGGTGCATGATTCTCTAATCAGATATTCTGTGTTATGTAACATATCTTGAAAGTGTGTTTTGTCACTAATTTGACAAAGGGGGAGATTGTAAGTGCTATAGTTTAAAGCCCTATTTGTTGTCATATTTGTGGTGCCAAAGACACTACTATGAAGCTTGCAAATATGAAGAGCAAAGCTCTACTCAAGATCAACTTAGTTTGACAAGCACTGTTCAGAAGTCAAGACTCGAGAAAGTGAGATTGTTTGACTAGATTCAACAAGCTTTCAAGTTCAAACTCAAGAATCTCAAGAAGCTTTCAAGTTCAAACTCAAGATCTCAAAAGGCTCTCAAGTTTAAACTCCATTAAGACTTCAAGCTCCATTACTTTCAATGGTCACTCGTCTCTAAAGTTTCAATGTCCTTACTTCACTATTGAGGTATGACTGACCATAGGTTGACCTTTAGAGTAGGTCATTTTGGATACATAATTAATATGTTTTATATAAGTGAGTTTGGTCTATTCTAAGACTAGTCCTAGACTTTTTTCGACTAGTCCTAGCACTGCTTCGACCTGTCTAAACATTTCCTGGATCAGTCGTAAGTTTGTTACAAAAATCAAAAATTTTCTGTTAGGCTTCGACTAGTCCTGTGGACTGTTCGACCAGTCATAGGAACAGTGTCGACTGCATCTACAACCAATCGTAGACCTACGACTCAAAGAACAATATTGAAATTAGATAACCTACGACCAGTTGAAGGGATCCTACGACCAGTCGTGAAACTGCTAAATCTTATCGCGCCCAAATTTTTAAATATCTGTTGGTTCTATGACCAGTCATAGAGGTCCTTAGAGCAGTCGAAGATGTGATTTGCTTACCTATAAATAGAGCACGAATCTCAGAATAAAGAAGGCAATTCAAGTTAATTTAATTCGGTCTTCTAAGAAATAAGTCGGTGCTCCATTTAAGCTAAGTGTGAATATTTAATATTCTCTTTCTTTAGCTTTGTTAATTAATTTTGTTTCTTGCATTCCAATCTAATCTAAAAAGAGGAATTGTTATTTTCCTTTTTCTAGAATCAAAATCAATTAGAGCTAGCCCTTTTGTTTTAATTTAAAATCTATTAGAACCTAGAACCATTATAAAGTGAGCATTGGACATTGAACTTTGACATTCAAATCTCTACTCCGACTTAGTTCTTCTGGGCTGCTACAACGAAGGAGAAAATCATGTATTTTACAATTTGTGTAATTTACATTATTTGGTTTTATTTGAGGTTAAGCCAGAAAAATCTCATAGTTGTTAGTTATCTGAGGAGACCCAGAAAACTCAGAAGTGAGGGTTTTTAAATTATGTAAGCCCTTTGAAAAAGACACAATTGTGAAGGTTTTGGGTGAACCCGTGAAAACCTATTGGATAGTGAACACTAATATCCCCTATGTGAGGATATTAGGAGTGGAGTAGCATTCTGTGTGGCTGTTGTTTAACAGTTGGTGTACACACAGGTGAACCACTATAATTCTTTGTGTTGTGGATGTGTGATTTATATTTCCTATCTTTTATCATTCAGAATTGTGGAATGTACGTGTGAATGTGAATGTTGTAATCATTTCATTTCAAGCATAGTGGGGAATGTTGTAATAATTTATATTTACATTTCAGCATTATATTTTTTCTATCTCTTTATTTCGTTGAGCTTCAGTTTCTCTGTTTGTTCTAGAAATAAGGTTGTCCTACCATAAACTTTGGTTTTTGGTGTAAGGTTGTCCTTAGAACAATTTTTGTTTCTATTTCTCTATTTTTGCTTTCCATTCCTATACTGTGATTGGTGTATAGTGCTATCTATTCTTTGTTTCATATTTTGCAGTATTTAAATTTAATTTGGCATAGTCCTATTCACCCCCCCTCTAGGACATATAGCTTGGCCATTTCACTTCTGAAGTCTAGATTTCTCTCCTCTACTTGGATCTTGCTCTAATAATGAATAATAGAGGGGTGATGGGGTATATATAGCCTTTCACATGTGTGAACACCTCAATACCTTCGTTGTGCGCCCAACCCCTTTGTGCGGTCATACCTCTGTGTGCAACTCCATTATATAGACCAGCCTATTATGTGGACTTCATTGTGCGGAACTCCATTGTGCAGACCACCATTGTGCGGCCCAGCCACATTTTACGCACAACCCTTATTTGCAACCTTCTGTTTATGTGGCACACAACCTCCTTTCAGAAAGAACTCATTTCATTTGATTTCTTGATTTTTTTATGCCTCAACAACATGAGGCTCTCTTGAGTCACCGTCTCAACCCTCAGACAAATTGATAAACTAGGTCACTTTCAATCTCCCCCTTTGTCAATTACATGACGAAACACAAAACACTTAGTGTGAGACCCGACCCTAGTTCTCATGTGTGCATGTGTGCATGTGTGTGTGTGAGCATGCATCTTTTTCATCATGATCTCGCGGTCTTACCAGTCGAATTCTGGCGACCCGTGACTTTTGGGTAGCGTTTACAGTCATCCTTAAGTCTGGTCAATTGACCCAACTCAGATCGGCCCGAGACTTATGCCATCTCATTCGTATCGTCGTTGTGGTTCCAACGACGCGTCTTGTGCATTCATCCGACTTATAAATCAAAAGTAGTGAGCATTTCATCATGTGGCCCACTTTTTGTACAAAAGCATATGGACCACTCTCATGGCACAAGTTCCCATGTACACCACCCACACACACTACAATTCCCATGGAATAAACACTACCCATCCTAAACACTACCCAAACCTAACCTACCCTAGCAAACATTGTTTGTATCACCATAGGTCATGATTTCTTTCTCTAACCAAGGAGGGAGAGCAATGATGCTCACCTACAACCCTCCCTTCCTCTCTCTCTCCTCCATTATCTCATTTTCCTCTTCCATGGTGGAATGTCCAGCCCTCCCTCTCCCAATTTTCAGCAACTTCCCCTTCCTTTCTTCCTCTATCTAGCCACCACAAACTCATCTTGACCATTGAACCTTAAAGCTTGGAGCTTGGAGTACTTAGTATTGGTGGTAGCTTGAAGATTTAAGGTGGGTGTTTTCCACAAATGCTAACCTCCCTTCCCTCTCTTATTTCTTTTGTTTCTTCATGTAGGGAACAAGTGGGACCCACCAACCCATGGTGGGGATCCCATCTAACCCTTTGGATGTGCCTATTGGCCATCCATCATGCATGTGTTAATCCATGATGGGGCCATTCTCCATGGACCCCATCATGATGTGTTTCATGATCTCAGCCCTCCTAAGGTCATCTAGACCTTTGTTTTAATGTGGGGATGACATCCCCACCTCAGATTTTTACTATGGAGGTCCATGCATGCATAGATCTATAAATGAGCGATTGTATGGTTGAATCTTCTTTGTACATATGGGGTTTTTAGTGGTGAAACCCCTCTTGAATGACCAATCTCCTCCTCTTATTTTCTCTATCTCTTTTATTTATTCTCCCTAAATAATTGTTGGTCATGGTGGCCCACTTGATGTGCAAGGCACATCCAACCGTTCATCCTTGTTGGGATTATATATGTCCTATTTTCTGGACATCTGGAGATCCACCTTGCTGTCCATTCACAGATGCAAGGTTTAGATCATTTGGGAGTATGTCCCAAATGTGTGTGGCCCATCTAGGTGGCCACACCTTGATGTGCATGAAGATTATTTTGCTGGAACTTTAATGGTGGACTGCACTAGGTAGCTATATACCTTGCTGTCCAGATTTTTTTAAGGGCCATGTTGCTAATTGTTTGGGCCCATGTGTTGCTTTGTTTTGAAGAAGAAAAGGGTGGGTTATTGGTATGAGGATCCCACCTTAATACATGCTGAAAACCTATCCCATGCAGCCCTTTTTGGGACGTCCGGGGGCTGGGCCTAAGGGCCTGGACGGTCCAACATATGGGACCATCCAGCCATGTTGGTGGAAGAGGGAAAGACCCCAGTGTAATCTAATTTTGGGAAGGTGGCCAACTGATGTGGACCCTACCTTGTTGTACAGTAATGGAGGCACCCTTCCCTCCCATTTTCCCTTGATTTTATGATCATAGGTCCACTCCTTGGGTGATCCAAAAGGGGATAACAATCTTTAATTGTTCTGCAACATTGCTGTCCATAAATTGTATGAATTATTAAAAATACTTTCACTATTTAAAAAAGTGTAAAATTTTGCAGAGAGGTGGCTCACCCATTATAGGATCCACCTACAGAATCTTGGGGCCAATGGACACCTGTACTCACCATGGTGGCGGATGGACCGGCCCACTATAATATCGTGTCAGATCAGTCCGATTTTTAGGACAAATTGATTTATTTAAATGAATTAAAATATTTATAGATGTCTAAAAATTCTAAAATTTTGTGGAAGTGTGTTAAACTTATTTTAGGACCCACATACAAAATTTCAAGACCAATGGAACCCCTGTGCACACCATGGCAAGGGTCGGACTGGCCCACCACGTTGGGACGTCCAGGTTTGTCCGATTTTCTAGACAGACTGTCTTGTTTAAATTAATTAAAATACATAGGAATATCCAAAAATTCTGAAATTTTGTGGGAGTGTGACCCATATATGGAAGTGTCATAGTAAAAAATTTCAAACCCAATGGACATTTCAGCTGGCCGTGGTATGACTGGAAGTGGCCTGCTAGGCAGGGACACCCAGGCTGGGGTATCCAGCCTGCTTCGTGGGCCCTCCTTGATGTGTTGTATATCCCACCACCCATCCATGTGGGGTACTTAGGCGATTGATCATCCTCTCCTTTTTTATTCAATTGGGGCCCATTGGGTGGATTTTTGGGCCAGACACCCCGGGCCCACAGGGCTGCCGACACATGGGGCATCCCTGCCTTAGGCTACTGCTGGGCCTGCATTCCAACGGCCTGGCCCATTTGATATATGTGTTGCATATCCTCTATCATTTGGTGGGGCCCACAGTGATGTGTGTGGGCCATCAAGAATTAATTATACTAAGAAATACTTTTATTGTTGAACTCCAACCAACCTAGAAATTTGGGTGGGCTGGAATTTGGCATTGAGCCCAATAATTGTTGCCTATAGATGTTCTTTTGGGGCAATATGGCCCACTAGATTTGAGGAGGATTTAAGTCAGTATCTTACCATCTTGATTTTATATATTTTTTTAGGCTTAATTAGTGCATGATTAAAGGCCCATCCCAAATGGGATTCTTCTTGGGCTAGTCTCTTAGTTAAGTATGGGCCTTATAGCCTTGGTTGGGCTGAAACTTTTGATAGGCCTATTTAACCCTTGGGTCCTATATTTACCATGTCATTGTGATGGGTCTTATAGGCCAAATACCTAAGTAGTTGGGCCCTTATTTGCCCACTATAATAAATCCATACTTGGGCCAAGATGTGAGGCCCAACTTACTTGTGTTAAAAATATAAGGATTTACCATATGTTGGGATAAGGGGCTACCCATTAAGCCCACCACAATGAGTGAACTCATAACTCTTATGGTTGGGCCCTAACCTTGCTTAAGAGCCCACCAGGTTGCCTTTGTTTTGGGCTTAGTATATGGCCCACTAGGCTATGGATTGATTATGCCTTGGACCTTTCTTCGCATACGTAGCAGGCTACCTTTTGGGACCCAGTTGAGGTTAGATGTCCTCCTTGGTGGCCCTAAGGTAGGCCCATAAAGTCCCTTCTAGGTGGTTGAAGGCCCACCTTGGGCCTGGCTAGGACCGTTCCTCCTTAGGATTTTGACTCTCTTAGTTTGTGGGCCATCCCAAAGTATTGGGCTCCTACTAGAGGATTTTTCTTCTCTTCTTCTTAGAATACCTGTTTATGTGCCTAAACCTTAACCCTCCTTGGGACGGAGGATTCCATATTCCATGGGTAGCACACTTACATCATTGTGACCCATATGCATCATCTGTATGAATTGATTACATTGTATGGTAGTCATTGAGGGATGAAGTTTCTCCCCTTGTGCACATTGAGTGCCGGAAACTTGTGCATGATCTGTGTGTGCGACTCATGCATTGGCATCGCATTTCATGATGATACCGCCCTTGTTTCATCAGGGCCTTACTTTTAGAGGGACATTTATGGATGGTCGCATGTGTGGACACCGAAAATATTACTTGAGCATACCAGGTGCATAGGATGCCCATGGGTAAAATTCCTAAAACTTCCATGGTACCAAGGATCTGCTCCAATGTCATGACCGGGTGGAATATATGAGCACATGAGGACCTTATACCGTTAGGCTGTGACTCCCACTGTCGTGTAGTCCGTTAGATAGGGGAGTGGCCTTACCTGCCTAGTGTGAGGAGACATTGCTAGGCCGAGTCTGACCAGCTCGTAAATGGGTCCGCTACTGTCAGGCCTTGTTGGCGATTAACTATCCACAGGCGGGTAGTGAGGTCTCTTATGCTCGTTTGACTGTGTGGGGTCTGTAGAGCGACAGTCATTCAGCAGTGTAATGGACCCCAGTGATTTCCTTATGATTGGAACTGTACTTGACATATGATTTGGATATGAGCACTGACATTACTTGCATCACATTAGCATTGGCTATGTAAGCCCCTTCATGCATTGTCTTGGTTTGGCGTCGAGTACTCATTGTATCGTATTCATGATAAGCGTTGGTAAGGCTGGTGATATTCTCATTAAGCATGTTTCTTTCCTTGTACCTCCTACTATTCTTCTGTGCACCATTGACACATACTTTCACCACCCTCTACAAGCTTATGCACGATTGATGCGTGCAGGAGACTATAGGCAGGCGTCATAGCAGTAGAGCATGGAGTAGAGTCGAGTAGTGAGGACTCCAGTGTTGTTGATTTCTCTCTCTTTTCTTATTACCTTATGTATGTTCTTTTGAACCTGATGTAAACTTGTAAAAGTTCAAATTCTTAGTGAATTTTGCAGTGTGTGCGTTTGTTATTCTCAGATGTACTTGCTGTGATCTTGGTTATGCTCATATTGGAAATGATTATGCTGTTATGGAAATCCTCCTTATAGGATCCCAGGATCGGAACCTGTCTCAGGAGCCGAGAATGGGGTACTACGGAGGCTGTTGCGGCCAGAACTGGCCATCAGGTTCCTTGTGAGTCCAGTTACCGAGTCTGGGGCGTGACACTTAGAACAATACCTAGAACAACACCCTAAATTGTGTGTACATGAACTTTACACAATTTTATAGATAATCTATTGAGTTCACACACAACATTGAGACTTTGTCATGCCCCAAACTCGAAAATCGGGCTTACAAAATTCCCGATCGCCGAATCTAGCACCGATAGCCTCCGTAGTCCCCCATTCTGGGCTCCCGGCACCCATACACCAGGTTCCGATCCTAGGATTCTACAAGGAGGATTTGAAACATGATTTTGATTCGTAATATGCATAACCATAATGATAACCCACAAGTAACAACCAACAACATCATCACAAATCCACTATGATAAAAAACTTTGAGTACAATGCGCATAAAAGGAAATACAGTGATAATAAAGCCAAAACTCTAGAAGCTCTGTAGCACGCTCCTGCTCCTGAACTGCTACTGCCTAGCGTCACCTGCATGCCACTGTCATGCATAAGCTTATAGAAAGCTTAGAAGGTGGTGAAAGTGTGTGCATATGGTGAAATGCATGTTTACAATATCAGAGTAATGCAAAAATGTCGGTAGGTCCATGAATGTCATCAGTCGTACCAAGGCTATGCGATGCAAGGCATGAGTGTTATCGGCTATTAAGACCATGCGATGCAAGGAGTGAATGATGTCCATGCGATGCAAGATGTAACTCAAGCACACCAGTCCTCATCTGAATCCACATATCAATGCAATTCATCATTAGAGCATCGAATATCAATACTGTTCTCACACTGGATAATCACCGGGGTTTAAATCACTCTACGCCACCCCTATCTGAAAGCACAACTGGGTAAGTGGAAGAGACCTCACTATTCACATGCTAATATTGGGCCCAACTCGTCGATAGCGGACCCATTTCTCAAGCTGGTTAAACTCAACCTAGATATTGCCCCCTAAATCAGCCGGGTAAGGTCACACCCATTTCCAACCGACCACGACATAGTGGGAGACATGGCATACTGGTATACAGCCCTCGTGCACTCATATATCCACTTGGTCTCGATGTTGGAGTCATCCTCTAGTACCATCGGGTGTAAGGATTTTCACTTAAGGACATTTATGGCGCCCCGATGCTAGTAACAATATTTTTAATGTCCAATCCAGCCATCCACGATGTATCTGTGGAGGCTATGGCCCTGATGTCACTAGGGCATACAATAATTACAATCTCACAAATGCAAAGCGTATGAGTTACACAGTCCAATCATGCATCAATCCTGTGCATACTATGCACTCATGTGGGATAACTCCACCTATCAGGGAGTCCCATAAACTACCTGCACTATGGCATATGTAATGGCCAATCATATCTTATAATAAACATACAAATGATGCGTATGCGCATGTATCATGATGCTATGCAGTCACAAACTCATAATCGGCCACGGTAGCTAGTATCGGTAATCAGCACCGATAATCGGCATCGATAATCAACCTTGACGCAAGTGGGGTCCATAGATGGACGGTGGATGATGGATCAATTAAAATCAATGGGGCCTAAGCGTTTGGGTTAACCCATTAGAGAATGATGAGAATGGGCCTAACAAGGCCTAAGGGAAGGTCACAATGTGGACGTCCAACCATCATTGCCCATCAATGTGGACCTTTAACCAACATTGCTCCCAAGGAATGGCGCTCATAGGGCCAATCGTATAATGGGGCCACGGCCTCATACAAGGGCCTAATATACATCATCATGGGTCTCGCTTATGGGGTATATACACATCACATTGGGCCTCACTCATGGGTCTATATATATATATATATATATATATATCATCGGGCTGTATCAAATGGGCCAAATCAAATGGACCTAAACAAATGGGCTGAATCAAATGGGCCGATTCAAATGGGCCGAACAATGTGCCGAATCAAATAGGCTGATTCAAATGAATCGATCATAACACAAATCATCTATTTTTAGAGATCGATATAGAGTATTATATAAAAAATGAATCATATCAAAAGATCAACTGGACCATACCACATCTAACAATGGTGATAATGATTTCCACAATTAAATTCCAGTGGGCCCCACCATAGTATTTATTTCCCATCCAGTCTGTTTATAAGGTCACAAAGACCTGAACAGGGAGGAAAAAACAAATATTATATTGATTCAAAACTTCTTTAACCCAAAGGGGATTTAATTGTAGACGTTCAACTACACTATTTTCTGTAGTGTGGTCTACTTGATACTAGATTTATCTTATTTTTAGTCTCAAGCCTGGAGACAAGCTCGCTAGTTAGATGGACGATATGGATATAACACATGCGTTATGGTGGGGTCCAGGAGTGTGGCCCACCATGGTGGACAAGCCAATGGATGGACGGTATAGATGACCACATGATAGTTAGATTTGACTTATTTTTCATCTCAGGCCCTAGGACAAGCTCACCAAATGGATGGATGGTTTGGATGTATCACATACATCATACGGTGGGGTCCATGTACATGGCTTACTGGAGGATTGAATCTGCTTCACTTTTCGTCTCAAGCTTAAGACGAGCTTGTTAAATGGATGGACGGCTTGGATGGAACACATCAATCAGTGGTGGGTCCCACCATCCAGCCATCTGGACTGTGTGGATACAACACATACGTGTGGGTCCCATGTGGTGGGCCACCCGTTACAGCCCTCTCTTTCTCTAAATGTATATATATTATATACTATTATAAATTATGTATATATATATATATATTATATCTCTCTTTTTTTTAAAAAACAAAGCATCCAGCAACACTGTCCAGTGGACTAGACGGTGTGGACTGCCACATGTGAAGCAGGACCCACCATCCAGATCCCATGGATAGTTTGGATATTACATCATGGTCGCCCCATGTCTAGTAGGCCACACGTTTGGATCAAGCTGATATTTATATTTTCCCTTCAACGGGGCTTGTCCAGTTCGGTAGGCCAGCGGGCCTGCCACTGGACGGTCCAGCAAGGTGGGCCTGTCATATGGGTGGCATGGATATAATACATACTTCATGGTGGGCCACACACCTCTACATCATCATCACCATACAATAGAGAGAGAGAGAGGGAGAGAGACGGGATAGTAGAGGGACCCCACCACTATGGGCCCTCCCTATACAATGCATACATTAAGATGGGTCCCACCATATGTAGGCCCTTAAATCACAAAAACTAAAATAAAGATCACCCACATTAGGCCTCCTTCTTTAGCTCTTAGGACTCCTAGGCTCCTTATCTTCAATCTTGATGGAGGTTGATGATGAATGAATGGTTGAGAAGGGAGATGAGAGGGTAGGAAAATAGGCCACACTTGGATTTGGGAGAGAGCTTAGACGTTGGGTGTTTGCTCTTGGGGTTAGAGAGTGAAGATTGAAATGAGAGAGAGAGAGAGAGAGAGAGAGAGAGAGAGAGAGAGAGAGATAAATGATGGATGAAAAGGGATGGATGGAGTGGTTGTTGTAAGGGTTGGGAATGGGAAAGCATAGGTTGGGTTGAAATTTGTGTAAAGGTGGAATGGGGGGGGGGGGGGGGGGAGTTGACTTTGGGAAAAAGAGATAATGGTTGCTTATACTTGTGGTTAGGTGAGGTGGCATTGGGTATAGAGGGTGTACTTAACTTGATTGATGGGACATGTTGTAGAGATTCTATCGGAATTCACAATGCGCGGCATTTTTTTGAAATCAATACGGGCCCACATCTCTTGGCCTAGGTATCGCATCGGCGTGTGAGATGTGGCGTTGGAACTATGGCGATGGCACGGTAGCTAGGGTATAAGTTTTGGGTCGAGCGACTTCAATATGTAGGACTCGGTTTAGGATCATGCGTAAACATCGGATACAGGCCGAGGGTTGCCGGAATTCGACTGGGAGGACCACGGAAGCCTATGGAATGGTACAGACTATGATACGGGCTTTACAGCTCTCCCCTCCTAATAAAAATTTCATCCATGAAATTTACACTTTCATCGCAACTAGAAATAACTCATAAAGAAGAGGAAACATAGCATCATCATATAAAATCGGAGACAACATACAAGATACAATATACAATCAATCATCAAAGAGATGGGGATAATGCTCTCTGATCTCGGCCTCATGCTCCCAAGACGCCTCATCAACAGAATGGTTACACCACTGAACCTTCATCAAGGGGATGAACCTGCTCCTTCCGATCAAGGATACGAACTGGCTGCTCAATGTAAGAAGCATCTTCACGAACCTCCAGCGGTTGCCAATCGATAACAGGAATGATGTCTGACCCAGACTTCCTCAGCATAGAGACATGGAAAATATTGTGGATGCCAGACAACTGAGATGGCAAGGCAAGCCGATACGCTAAGGCGCCAACGCGCTCAGTGATATCGAAAGTCCAATAAATCTCAGGGCAAGCTTGCCCTTCACTCCAAATCAAACTACGCCCTTCATGGGCAAGATCTTAAGATACACTTTGTCCCCAACATCGAACTCCAAGAGACGACGCCGATGATCAGTAAAACTCTTCTTCAGGGTCTAAGTTGTGCGTATCCTCTACCTGATGATATTGATAGCCTTTAACATCTGGTGTACAAGCTTGGGACCTAAGAGACACCTCTCTCTAAGCTCGGTCCAACAACTCGATGATCTGCATGGTCTGCCATATAATGCCTTAAAAGGAGCCATGCTAATGGTCACCTGATAGCTGTTATTGTATGTGAACTCAGCCAATTTCAGATGCTCATCCCAGCTACCCGAGAAGTCGATCGCATAAGCTCTGAGCATATCCTCAAGGATCTAGTTGACCCTTTCGATCTGCCCATCGGTCTGCGGATGACACGCGGTGCTGAATCATAAGGTAGACCCCATCGCCCTCTGAAAGCTTCCTCAAAATTGAGATGTGAACTTCAGGTCTTTGTCGAAAACAATTGAGACTGGAACACCATGTAGTCTCATTATCTCATCAACAAACAACTTGACAAGCCGGTCCGAATGCCAAGTCTCACAAATTGTAAGAAAATGTGCCGACTTCGTCAGACGGTCCACAACAACCAAGATGGGGTTATGACCGTGATGAGTCCTCGACAAACCCATGATAAAATTGGTAAATCATGCTCCCACTTCTACATTGGGATGCTCAAACGCTGTAATGGAATAGGGGGTCTCTGATGATCGGCCTTGACAAGATGGCATGTTTCACACTCGATTACAAAACTACCGATCTAGCGCTTTATCCCTGCCCAAAAATATTGTCGCCTCATGTCACGGTACATCTTCGTTGAGCCAGGGTGGATAGAAAATTATGATCGATGTGCCTCGATCATAAGATCTCTATGCAACTCAGGAATATCTAGGACACATAATCGGCCTCTAAAGTGAAGTCAACCATCAGAACCAATTTGCTAATCTGACCGACTCTCAGATGCTGCCTCAACCCTATAACTCTGCAATGACTCATCAGCCTGCTGAGCCTCGATCACCCTCGCGACAAGGAAGGGTTGAATCGACAGGCTCGATAACTACACGATAGAAGACTGCAAACCGAACTTAAAATCATATGCTACCACATCCTCAAGCATCCTCCACTCCTGAATCATCATGTGTGCCACCAGGCCCCGTGGCTAACGGCTGTGGGCATCTGCCATCACGATTGCCTTGCCTGGGTAGTATTGGATATCGAAATCATAATCCTTCAGGAGCTCCATCCAGCGTCTCTGCCAAATGTTCAGATCAGACTGAGAGAATAGATACTTCAAGCTCTTGTAGTCAGAGAAGAGCTCGAACCTGACCCCATAGAGATAATGTCTCCATAGCTTCAGTGCAAAGACGACTACTGCTAGCTCTAAATCATGCGTGGGGTAGTTAGGCTCATGGACCTTGAGCTGGAGAGACGCGAAGGCCACTGGCCTCCCGTGTTGCATCAGGACAGCACCCAAACCAATATGTGAGGCATCGGTAAATACATCAAATCCATCACTCCCAGAGGGAAGAGTGAGGATAGGGGTGGACGTTAAACGGTCCTTCAGTTCCACGAATGCTTGCTCACATGCATTAGTCCAAACAAAATCTGTGCCCTTCTGAGTCAACCTGGTCAACAGGGCTGCAATACAGGAGAAGCTCTCAATGAAACGCTGATAGTAGCCTGCCAAACCAAGGAAACTACGGATCTCGGATGCAGTCGTGGGCTGGTCCCACCGACGCACTGCCTCAACCTTCGAGGGGTCCACTACGACACCCTCCCTCGTCACCACGTGAACAAGGAATTTCACCTCCTCCTGCCAGAACTCGCACTTCTCTAGCTTCACATACAGCTGGTGGGATGGAGGGTCTGTAATGTAATCTCCAAATGCTGCATATGCTCCTCACGAGTTCTCGAATAGATCAAAATGTTGTCGATGAATACTACAACAAATTGATCGAGATATGGATGGAATACATGTACGTGCTATAGTTTTTATCCCTGTCTGTTGTTAAATTTGTGGTGCCAAAATCAATGTTATGTTATATATAACTTGCTTAAGTGAAGCTCTTTCAAAGATCAACATTCATGAACAAGCTAAGCTCACAACAAGCAAAGCTCATAAGACAAGACTCAAGCTGCAAGACTTCAAGAAGAGTTCAAGGCAGTTTGTACACTTTCAAGATTGAGCTACACAAGGTTTGATCTACATCAAGATTACAAGGCTCATACTTCAAGGTCTCAAGTTCTGAATGTTTCAATGTCCATACTTCATGGTTGAGGTTTGATTGACCATAGGTTGACCTTAGAAGTAGGTCATTTCAGATACATAAGTCGAATGTTATTTTACATGTGATTGGTCTGTTCTTTGACTAGTCCTAGGCCTTCTTCGACTAGTCCTAGACTTGCTTCGACCAGTCTAAGAAATTCCTCGACCAGTCGTGAGTTTGTTACAAATTCCGGATAAAATCTGTTAGCCTTCGACTAGTCCAGGAATCTGTTTGACCAGTTGTAGGAACAGTGTCGACTGATCTTCGACCAGTCGTACAATCTTCGACTTGAAGTCCTGCGAAGATTTACAGGACCTACGACCAGTCGAAGGAAACCTACGACCAGTCGTAGGTGACCTACGACCAGTCGTAGGAGAGCTTCGACCAGTCGTAGAATGGTCAGAGCATATCCCGCCGGATTTTTCAAATATCTGTTGTTGCTTCGACTAGTCGAAGAGCATTCTAGACCAGTCGAAGACCCGATCTTCTCACCTATAAATAGTGCACGAATCTCAGAAGAAATTATCGATTTAATTAAAGCATTCAAGCCAATCTTCGTCGAACTTCTGAGAGATAATTCTGTGCTCCATCTAAGATAAGTGTGCTTATTTAATATTCTCTTTCCTTAGCTTTATTTAATTGATTTTGTTTCTGCTATTCCAATCTGATTTGATAAGAGGAAATGTTATTCCCTTTCTTTGGAATCAAAATCAATTAAGGCAAGCCCTATTTGGTTTAATTTAAAATCTATTAGAATTAGAACCATTGTAATCGAGTACTGGACATTGAACTTGGACATTCAATCATCTACTTTGATTTGGTTCTACCGGGCTGCTACAACGAAGGAGATATTCAGGTATTTTACATATTGTAAATTCCTTTCTATTATTTTGGTTTCTTTCAAGATTTGCCAGAAAAATCTTGTTATATTGGTTATCTGAGGAAAGCCAGGAAAACTCAGAAGTGGGGTTTTTTTTAATTGTGTAAGCCCACATACAAAGACACAATTGTAAGGGTTTTGGGTGAACCTGGGAAAACCTGTTTTTAGTGAACGCTAATATCCCCTGTGTGAGGATATTAGGAGTGGAATAGCTTTTTGTGTGGCTGTTGTTTAACAGTTGGTGAACACACAGGCGAACCACTATAAACCCTTGTGTTTGATTAATTTATTCTTCTAATTTTTAATTATTCTTTTGTGGGATGTATGTATGGTGGTGAATGTTGTAATTATTTAATTCAAGCTTTGTGAGAATGTTGTAATAGCTTAGAATTTATTTTCTGCTATTCCTTTATCGCTTGATTTTCAATTTCATTTGAAAGTTGTTCCAGCAAGGTTGCCCTGCCATCTTTATGGTGTATGGCTGTCCCTAGAACAATACATTTTTAATTACAAGTTATTTCAATTCTGTTTATATTTATTATTATATTCCTCTTCGGTTTGAGACTTGATACAAAGATCTTTCTAGGAATAAGGTTGTCCTACCATAAACTCTGTTTTTGGTGTAAGGTTGTCCTTAGAACAACGTTTGTATCAACCTCTCAAGATCTGAATTTTGAGGTTATTTTAATTTACTGCATTGTGTTTTACTTTGGCTATCATTTTCTTTTTATTTCCGCTGTTATTAGTTTTATTTGGCATTGTCCTATTCACCCCCCTCTAGGACATATAGCTTGGCCTTTTCAATACCTTGTTCATTAACTGCATGAATACTACGGGCACGTTGGTCAATCCGAAGGACATGACCTGAAACTCAAAATGACCATAACGCGTCCTGAAAGCCGTCTTCGGGATGTCCTCCTCTTAGACCTGAATCTGATGATAACCGGAACGCAAGTCAATCTTCGAAAAGAACTATGCACCCTACAGCTAATCAAACAAACATCTATCCTCGAGAGTGGATACTTGTTCTTGATCGTGATCCAGTTGAGCTCGCAATAATCCACGTAGAGCCTCAACGAGCCATCCTTCTTCCTAACGAAGAGTACCGGCGCTCCCTAAGGCGAACTGCTCGGGCGAATGAATCCCAACTCACGCAACTCGTCCAACTGTCGCTGCAACTTCCTCAACTCCATCGGTGCCATACAATACGCGGCATTCGAAATAGGTGAAATCTCCTAGAACAAGCTTGAGAAATTCACAGACAATTAGCAACTGATCAATACATGCGGCAACAAGCTCCTCAACGGCGCAGGACATCAAACAAGATAACGGCTCTCTTCTGGGCTCAGCAACTAACTGAAATTACGGCAAGCCTGGTATGCAGAACATGGCTGTCCTTACGGAACAGTCCAAGATGACATGATACTCAGCAAGCCAATCCATGCCCAAGATAACATTAAAGTCTAACATTGACAGCACGTACAAGTCGGTGGGCAAGAAAATCTCTCTCACTAACACGGGGCAAGATAAATAGAAGTGGCCTAATACTTTAGTGTTCCTCAAGGGCGTCGATACGGTCAACCCTTCACTAGTAGACTCTGTTGGTAATCTAGACGATTGGCAAAAATCCTCAAACATGAATGAGTGTGAAGCATTGAAATCAAATAATACTTGGGCGATGCACGCAGAGAGTGGAAGTATACCCTCAATGACTCCTCCAGATGATTGTGGGTCCTACTGAGCCATGTAGAACCTAGCCTGAGCTAGCTAGGAGGTGCCTGTCCCCTCTGAGGGTGCTGCTACTGCTGCTGTCGCTGAGACGGTCTGATTTGCTGCCTTTGCTGCTGTGGTCTCAGAGGCTAGTGCTGATACTGTTGCTGAGGGGGCCTCAGCGATGGGAGTTGCTATCGCTACTGCTACGGAGGCTGCTGTAGTGCTCTCAACTGTTGTTGTGGAGGCTACTACTGCTGCGGTCAGGGACACTCTCACCTACGGTGTCCTATCCCACCACATCCATAACAGACACCCGGAAGCTGCCTCTGAGGTGGTATTGAAGGTGCCGCTGGTATTACTGGTGCCCTGGTGGCTGGTTGGCCTATGCACCTTTGCTGTTAACAACGCTTCTGCTGATGGGAGCTACTGGAGGGGGCCCTCCTCTTCCGGTCTCTCCTCTGGTCACGGTCACTCTGCGTGCTGGCCCACTCAGTATAATAAATCTAAGTCCTCCGTACTACCGCCTAAAAAGTTGAGAACTCATGCCTAATAACACAACCTCGAAGACCGTAACGCAAGCCGTTCTCAAAACGGCGGGCCTTTCGCCCCTCATCATCAACCAAATATGGAGTGAACCTTGATAGCGCCATAAAATGAGCTGCATATTGTGCCACAGACATGTCTCCCTGCACCAAGGTCTCGAACTCTAATGCTTACTGCCAACGGATGTGGTCGGGGAGGTACTGTTGGTCAAATCAGCCTACGAAATCCTCTCATGTCTAGATGAAATTAGGCCCTGTAACACGAGTAACAGAGGTCCACCAGATCTCGTCCTCACCTTAGAGAAGAAATACTGCCAACTGGACCCACTACTGTGTCGTACATGCCATCGTATCAAAAATTTTCTCCACATCAGAGTGCCACCTCTCGGTTGTTGTCGGATCTGGCTCACCCTGAAAACACGGAGGATCGAGCTGTTTAAACTCTTGAAGAAGGGCGCTCATGCACTCCTGCTCTCCCTGGGCTGGCGAAACAACTGGGTGCCTGCCCTGTCCCTGAAGCATAGCTGTCACAGCCTGCAACATCTGTTATATCTGGGAGGCACTCACGTGTACGGTCGGATCCGCACCAGTCCCAGATGGAGGGATGACATCCTCAGGCTGGGGAACAGGGATCTCTGGGGGTGGAGCAGGAGTCGTAGGTGGTAAAGTGGGAGCCTCAAGTGGTGGAGCGAGAGTCACTCGGGTCACTCTCCTGGGTGGCATGTCCTGTAGGAAAGAACAAGGATGCCAATTAACCATGAAAATCTCTTGAATACACACACGTTAGGGGACTAAATCGAGATGTTACGCACTCGAGACCTAATTGTCCTAAACTCATAACAAACATGAGATGTTTTTCTTAGTTATTCCCAAGTTATGCTCTGATACCAACTTTTATCATGCCCCAAACTCAGAAATCAGGCTCATAAAATTTCAGATCGCCGAATCTGGCGCCGACGCCTCCATAGTACCCCATTCTCGGCTCCCGGCACCCATACACTAGGTTCCGATCTTGGGATTCTACAAGGAGAATTTCAAACATGATTTTGATTTATAATATGCATAACCATAAGCATAACCCACAAGTAACAACCAACAATATCATCACAAATCCACTATGATAAAAAACTTTAAGTACAATGCGCATAAAAGGAAATATAATGATAATAAAGCCAAAACTCTAGAAGCTCTACAGCATGCTCCTGCTCCTGAACTACTACTGCCTAGCATCACCTACACGCAACGGTCGTGCATATGCTTATAGAAAGCTTAGAGGGTGGTGAAAGTGTGTGTATATGGTAGAAATGCATGTTTACAAAATCAGAGTAATGTAGAAATGTCGGTAAGTCCATAAATGTCATCAGCCATACCAAGGCTATGCGATGCAAGGCATAAGTGCTATCGGCCATATCAAGACCATACGATGCAAGGAGTGAATGATGTCGACCGTACCAAGGCCATACGATGCAACATGTAACTCAAGCTCACCAGTCCTCATCTGAATCCACATATCAATGTAATTCATTATTAGAGCATCGAATATCAGTACACTTCTCACACTGGACAATCACCGGGGTCTAGTTCACTCTACACTAGCTTGCCGCCCCTATTCGAGCGCACAACTGGGTAAGTGTAAGAGACTTCACTATTCGCCTGCCAATATTGGGTCCAGCTCGTCGATAGCAGACTCATTTCTCAAGCTTGTCAAAGTCAACCTAGATATTGCCCCCTCACTCAGGCAGGTTAGGTCACACCCCTTTCCAACAGATCACGACACAGTGGGAGACATGGCCTACTGGTATATGGCCCTCATGTGCTCATGTATCCACTTAGTTTTGACATTGGAGTCATCCTCTGGTACCATCGGGTTTAGGAATTTTCACCCAGGGATATCTATGACGCCCCAATGCTAGTAATAGTATTTTCGGTGTCCAATCCGGCCATCCACATTATGTTGTAGAGGCTATGGCCCTAATGTCGCTAGAGCATACAGTAATTACAATCACCCAATGTAAAGTGCATGAGTCACGCAGTCCAATCATGCATCAATCCTGCACATACCATGGCTCATGTGGGATAACTTCGCCTATCAGGGTGTCCCATAAACAACCTGCACTATGGTATATACAATGGCCAATCACATCTCATAACAAACATACAGATGATGCGTATGGGCATGTATCATGATGTTATGCTGTCACAAATTCATAATCGATAGCGGTAGCTAGTATCGACAATCCACACCGATAATTTGCATCGATAATCAACCTCGACGTAAGCCGGGGTCCATAGATGGATGGCCGATGATGGATCAATTAAAATTAATGGGGCCCAAGCGTTTGGGTTAACCCATTAGAGAATGATAAGAATGGGCCTAACAAGGCCTAAGGGAAGGTCACAATGTGGATGTCCAACCATCATTGCCCATCAATGTGGACCTTTAACCAACATTGCTCCCAAGGAATGACGCTCATTGGGCCAATCATATAATGGGGCCACGGCCTCATACAAGGGCCTAATATACATCATCATGGGTCTCGCTTATGGGGTATATACGCATCACATTGGGCCTCACTCATGGGTCAATATATATATATATAGATAGATCATCGGGCTATGTCAAATGGGCCGAATCAAATGGACCTAAACAAATGGGCCGAATTAAATGGGCCGATTCAAATGGGCCGAATCAAATGGGCTGAATCAATGCACTGAATCAAATGGGCCGATCACAACATAATTCATCTATTTTTAGAGATCAATATAGAGTACTATATAAAAAATGAATCATATCAAAAGATCAACTGGACCATACCACATATAACAGTGGTGATAATGATTTCCACAATTAAATTCCAGTGGGCCCCACCATAGTATTTATTTCCCATCCAGTCTGTTTATAAGGTCACAAAGACCTGAACAGGGAGGAAAAAAACAAATATTATATTGATTCAAAAATTCTTTAACCCAAAGGGGTTTTAATTGTAGAAGTTCAACTACACTATTTTCTATAGTGTGGTCCACTTGATACTAGATTTATCTTATTTTTAGTCTCAAGCCTGGAGACAAGCTCGCCAGTTAGATGGACGGTATGGATACAACACATGCATCATGGTCGGGTCCACGAGCGTGGCCCACCATGGCGGGCAAGCCAATGGATGGATGGTATAGATGACCACATGATAATTAGATCTAACTTATTTTTCATCTCAGGCCCTAGGACGAGCACACTAAATGGATGGACGGTTTGGATGTATCACATACATCATATGGTGGGGTCCACATACGTGGCCTACCAAAGGATTGAATCTACTTCACTTTTCGTCTCAAGCATAAGACGAGCTTGCCAAATGGATGGACGACTTGGATGGAACACATCCATCAGTGGTGGGTCCCACCATCTAGCCATCTGGACAGTGTGGATATAACACATACGTGTGGGTCCCACGTGGTGGGCCACCCATTACAGCCCTCTCTTTCTCTAAATGTATATATATTATATAATATTATAAATTATGTATATATATATCATATCTCTCTCTCTCTCTCTCTTTTTCTTTTTTCTTTTTTAAAACAAAGCATCCAGCAACACTGTCCAATGGACTAGACGGTGTGGACTGCCACATGTGCAGAAGGCCCCACCGTCCAAATCCTAGGGACAGTGTGGATATTACATCACGGTGGCCCCATGTCCAGTGGGCTACATGTTTGGATCAAGCTGATATTTGTATTTTCCCTTCAACGAAGCCTGTCCATCCGGCAGGCCAGCGGGCCTGCCACTAGACGGTCCAGTAAGGTGGGCCTGTCATATGGGTGGCATGGATATAATACATACTTCATGGTGGGCCGACACACACACCAGGTGGGCCACACACCTCTACAACATCATCACCATATAAGAGAGAGAGAGAGAGAGACGGCATAGTAGAGGGACCCCACCACTGTGGGCCCTCCCTATTCAATGTATACATCAAGATGGGTCCCACCATATGTGGGCCCTTAAATCACAAAAAGTAACATAAAGATCACCCATGTTTGGCCACCTTCTTTAGCTCCTTGGACTCCTAGGCTCCTTATCTTCAATCTTGATGGAGGTTGATGATGAATGAATGGTTGAGATGAGAGATGAGAGGGTAGGAAAATGGGCCACACTTGGATTTAGGAGAGAGCTTGGATGTTGGGTGTTTACTCTTAGGGTTGGAGAGTGAAGATAGAAATGAGAGAGAGAGATGATGGATGAAGAGGGATGGATGGAGTGGTTGTTGTAAGAGATGGGAATGGGAAAGCATGGGTTGTGTTGAAATTTGTGTAAAGGTGGAATGAGTGGGGAGAGAGAGAGTTGACTTTGGGAAAAAGAGGTAATGGTTGCTTGTACTTGTAGTAGGGTGAGGTGGCATTGGGTATGGAGGGTGTACTTGACTTGATTGATGGGACATGTTGTAGAGATTCTCTCAAAATTTGAAACCCGCAGCGTTTCTTCGAAATGAACGCAAGCCCACATCTCCTAGCTTGGGTATCGCATCGGCACGTGAGATGCGACGTTGGAACTGCGGCGACGGCACGGTCGGTAGGGTACAAGTTTCAGGTCGAGCTAACTTCGGTATGCAGGACTTGACTTAGGATCGCGTGCAAACGTCAGACATACGTCGAGGGTTGCCAGAATTTGGCCGGGAGGACAACAGAAGCCTATGGAACGGTGCGGACTATGATACGTGCTTTACAGTCTTCATATAGCTGCTTCCCCTATCTCCTTGCAGCTGCTCCCCCTATCACCTGTATCACCATGCATATAAACCATACATATAATTGTTCTTATGGTGGGATTTGTTCTCCCCCTTTTGTTAGTCATTGGCAAATGTTAGTATATACCAAATGCAAGTATATTGACTAAAGTTAAATTTGAAGAAATTAGAGAATCAATGTAACAGGAGGGCCATGTGGGGATCAACTTATGGCAGGGAAACGATCATCAGTACATAACTTGTAAGCATATCTCCAAAATGTATAAACAATTAACATTCCATAGATGACATGATAGATACAAATATGCATTTGAATGTAAAGCACTGAAATCATCATTCCTCAAAATAACAAACACTTCCATGGGTATATAATAACCAGTAATTTACCAATCATCATTCTATATTTAACTTGCATTCCCATAGACATTTTAATAACAAGCTCAGAAATATCATCATTCATTTAAAGAGCAATCAAACTAACTGTCTTCGCAGTAAATAAGAGTGTAAACCATCCACCACAACAAAATCATCTCCGGCCCATTCAGGGGCATATTCAACCATTGCCCAACCAACCCAAAAGATCCCATCATGTTTAACATTTTTAACCCATCCACGAGCCAAACAACCAAAACAAACTGTTAAACTAACCAAGTTAGTTGACCAGCACATACACTCATGAGAACGTAGGACATTCAAAAAAAATACTCATGTCCTAAGTATGAATGATCAATTGGTGTATGTGATGGTAAAATCAGCACTACGTCGTTAGGGCTGAGTCGGATGGAGCATGTCATCATGTCGGCACGTCAATATATCAATGATTTGCTAAGCCATGCATTGTACCGCACCTACCATCTGCTCTAGACCTGAGAGTCGCTCCTCCTGTCGATTAAACCGATCCTTAAGTCGCCCCAGTCCTTGTAGAGTTGCCTCGACCTGATCCTGATGCCACTTTTATCACTCTGTTTATGTGGAGTCGGGAGTGGTCAGAATTACTCGTGGTCCCTATGTTTCTCCTTTGGTCGGTGCCGCTGCTTTCCCTATTTCAGTCTCACCTTACGTCTCTTCCTCGTTTTGACCTTTTATGAGTGGATGGAATTTGAGGTCCATCTTTTGGATGTTTACCTTGTTGAAATGTTGTAGAGGATGATCAGGATCATCCTTTAAGGGCAGTGCCAACTCACTGCTCAACACATGAATGATATGAGGGAATGGGAGATGAGTTGCTCAGGACGAGCAAGTGTGGACAACAACAGCCAATTGGTGGACTATTAAGGTGGGTAAACACAACATGGCACTAGACGCAATGCTATATAGAATAAGGACCATGAAGCAGGTAAGAACGACTCGATTTGTTCCCCTAGGATATACATTTGTAGAGAAGATCCCATGCAAAACTCAGTATTTTGGGAGCATGTATTTTGCCTTTAGTGCATTCCCTTGATACCAAGGGACATCTCTACCATGGCATAAGAATTTGGTGAATAGGGATCGGACCGTTGGGTCATCAAGATCAAGGTTAGAATGCCGACAAGGGAAAGAGTGAGACCAAACCGATTTGCAACGGACTCGGCTGTGATTTCTACACTCATTTCCTCGACTGTGACAGTTAACGAGGGAGGCTCAAGCATTAGAGAGTGGCAATAAGCGAGAAATTGGTAGTTTTGTTCGTCATGGCATGGCCCACTAAAATCCAAAACGGGCGACCAATCGACAACCGACAACAGATATTTTATATCAAATGCCTGAATACCCTCCCTATCCACCTTACGTTCATGTACCAGACTCCACCCTAGAGTGGGAGGAGGTTCTTAATATGTTGGTGTGGGGAGGCTGAATCACTAGAGTGGGAGGAGGTACTGGAGCTGCAGGCGAGGCCTTGTTGCGCGATGACTGTCGACTGGTGGGGCCTTGGTGACGAGCAGGAGATTCTTAAGCCCTAGCTCTTTTCCATGGAGCCAAGGCCTTTTTCCGAGTTGGCCGTGATGGTTTTCCTACTATTGGAGCTTTCCCTTTACCCTTAGACATATTAGATTGGGCAAACACAACTGCAAGATGATCGATGTCAGAAAAACCCAAAAATGATTAAGACAATGAAGGACTGACGAGTATTTCAAAAAAAAAAAAAAACTTTTATCAACCTATAACAATAAAATGATGAATACCTTTAAGAAAGGAAGGAATATACCTAGGGATTTTTGGTTTTGAGTTGTAGATGACTACCTAATACGTCAATAGAGTGAAGAAACGGAACTCAGAAGAAGAAACGTCAAAAAGTGCCTTTTTCCCACTCGCCCGCCTTTTATTGGGCGGACTTATTCATTGTCATCAATTCTGATTTGATGACATCGAGCACCAATAATCAATGCCATCGAAGAGGTGTTCGATGACATCCTACAATGTGCGACGCTTCAGATTTTGAGAGTGCTTTAATGACATTAAACTTTGCTCGATGTCATCGATGAGTCATTCGATTCATCGACTGACTTCTCAAAGTGAAAAATATGACATTGATCTATGTACTTTGATAGACTCTCAAAGATGCATATCATAAAATATTTCCCTTATAGCTTATACATGCAACAAAATTTGTACAAAATATTGAGAGACATAAAATTATAAATATATGTTATGTTCATATTCAAAAGGAATTTCTTGAGGTATAGAAACCTCAGATATATCATGATAATCACAAAAGTGCATCATTTCACACACATGTCCGAGCCTAGATGCCGTGGCCTGGACTTATTGTCTATGCTCATGTGTTATTAGGTAGATGGATCATCCTTCCTATTGCCTTTAACGACATAATATTGGTCACTAGTGTGAAGACCCTTCATAATTAATTTTCCTGATAGGTACAAGATCTTGCACACTCTTGTTTGGAGAATGTCACCATGTGCTTGTTGTCACATATTTGAGGGATGCTTAGAAGGTTGTGTGTCAACCCTTCTATGAAGAGAGCACTCTCATTTTTTAGCATTTCCAATCCGATTATAATTCCATGCCCCATTACCTTAGCGGTGCTTCCATCTCCAAAGGTGACCACCCCATCATCAAGATTTAAATAATTTGAGAGAAGGGATTTATCACCAGTTACGTGTCTTGAGCACCCGCTATTAAGGTACCATTTAGCACTATTGCCTGTTTTTAAAGAGGAATGAGTTACTAGGCAATTTTTCTTATTTTTTTGCTATCCATTTTATGACAGTTTTTCTTGGAGAAGTTGTTTTTACTTCACTCTGGACATGTCTGGGCATGTTAGGTAACTGAATCACATTTCCTTGTTTCATTAATTCCTTTGTTTTCTGATTCAGTTAAGCCACTTGACTCAATAGCTCCTCCATTCTCTTTGTCATTCTAGGAGGAGACGAATGTTTCTTACCTCTTAGCATGAACCTTAGCGGACTCTTGACATTTTGCATTATTCTTCCGGTTGGTTTATATTTACCAGTAAGGTTTAAACTGGAATTGAGTTGAGTCCTGCCAAAAGGCATTCAAATTTATAATGGCCTGAGTCTCTACATGAGTGACAAATAGCAGTAGCCCTTGTATTACTTCCTGATGCAACAATTTTCTTAATCATTTGTGCTGCAGGAGTGGGACTTGGTTTGAAATTTTCATATCCCAATCCTCTCGTCTTTTTGTGATCTCCCCATCCCTAAGAGTCTTTCTAGTTTTTCACTACTTTGGAAAAATTTGTAACTAAGCTCAATAGGTTTTTTAGATTTTTCCGCATAAAAAATAAGTGTGTGATTTTCATTCTTAAGATGCCTATTTTCATCTTCCAATAATTCAATCTATTTGTTTAGTTTTACTGACTCAGATTTGAGAAATGAATTGATTCTTTCAAGCCTATCATTTTCTGAGTGGTATTGTTAAAGGTCATTAATCAAATGAGTATTATTCTCTAGAGTTTTATCTAGATCCATTTGTAGTAATTTATTCTTATTTTCATTTATGCCTAGTCTTTTAAGGATATTGATGCTATGTATGTAGAGTTGATCATAGGCATCATGTATGTCATCCTTTTCTTCTTCTTTTTCTTCTTTTTCATCATCTAAGGGAATGTCCCTTTGGCTCATGGTTCATCAATTTCCTCAGTTTCCACGGGAATGTTGGTAGATGTGGTGAGCATAAGTATTTTCATAGATTTCTAATCTCCATCACTCTCTGAATCACTGAATTCTGAGTTTGTTTCTTCAGTGTCATCTCATGTGGCTGCCATGGCTTTTCCCTTGGTCTTTTTGGTGACATTCAGTGGACAAGTGTCCAAATTTTTGGCAATTGTAACACTGAGGCTCTTCGGACCTTTTAAGGGATTTGCCTATATGGCACTTGTTGTCTAATTTTTTGCCTTTGTAGTTGAATGGTCGGCCATAATTTTTGTTGAAAAATTTCTTAAACCATTAAGCTAAGAGAGCCACTTCCTCATCTTCATTTTCTCTCTCACTTTCCTCCTCCTCATTATTTGTGGTGTGTTTTGCAGCTTTGAGGGCATTACTTTTGGATTTGGGGTTTGGTTTGAAGTGTAGTTCAAATGCTTGTAGGGAACCTATAAGTTCTTCTACTTTCATTTCATCCATGTTTCTACATTCTTCAATAGTTGTTACTTTGGAGTTAAAACGTTCTGGTAGGGATCTTAAAATTTTTCGACAAAATTTTGATACTAGACTTTTTCTCCCAATCCACCCATGAAATTACAGATGATGTTTAGTTTTATGAAGAATTCCAAGAATGTCTCATGTTCCTCCATTCTGAGATGTTCAAATTGTGATGTTAGGAGTTGTAGCTTGGATCTTTTCACTATGCTGGTTCCCTCATGGGTTGTTTCTAATAAATCCCATGCTTCTTTTGATGTGCTATACATACTGATTTGATTGAAGACTTCTTGGGACACATCATAGTAAATAGCATTCATTGCTTTTGCTTTGGATGTTTGTTTTTCTTTATCGTATGCAATCCACATTTCTTTGGATTTAGGTTTAGAGATAGTTGTGCCATTTTCAAGTACTATTTGATCAGTTGGTGACACATATCTAGTTTCAATTGTGTCCCAAATGTCATGATCCAAAGATTTCAGAAAGTAATGCATCCTTGCCTTCCAATATGCATAATTTGAACCATCAAATACAAGAGGTCTGGACATAGATGAGCCCTCCCCTTTGGCCATAATTTCCAACATCAATCAAGATCACTCTCTAGGCAGTTAAACCCTTAAGAGAGACCCGCTTTGATACCAATTGAAATTGTGGTAAGGACCGCTATAGTAGAAGTATGAATAGGTCAGAGTGTCCTAGAGGGGGGTGAATAGGACTTTATAAACTTTTATGACAATTTAAAATCCTATTAACCTCATCTTTATCTAATGTGTAATTATCAAGATATACTCATTTCAACTATAATGGCTTCCAAGCCAAGAAGAGGATCCAATCACAAGATTGCTCAATATTTAAACAAGATATAGTAAATAGTCTATGACGGATGGACTATGTGAAAGTGTGTAGGATGTGATTCTTAGCAGTTCTACATAATCATGTTATCATACTTCATGTGAAAATCAATCCCAAACATAATCATTTATAGTGGTTCGGCTATGTGCCTACTCCACTCCCGGTAGATACACTCAACCCTTAAGTGCACCAGATTTCACTAACAGAGGTTTCAAATCAGGTTCTCCTCAAACCTTTACAACCTACAAAAGGTTGACTTTAGGACCTACATAAGGTACCTAAACATGCCTACACAAGGCAAACGTTTATGCCCTACACAAGAGCAAAGATCCTACACAAAGCGCCTAGGTTTTATTCCCTACAAAAGAGCAAAGGATCCACACAAGGAACCTATGTTTTATGACCTACATAAGAGAAAAGGTTCCACACAAGGAACCTACATTTTATGCCTTACACAAGAGCAAAGGATCCACACAAAGAACCTAGGTTTTATGCCTTACACAAGAGCAAAGGATCCACATAAGGAACCTAGTTTAGACCACACAGGTCAATGATCTACACAAGAACCCTAGTTTAGGCCACACAGGCCAAGGATCCACACAAGGAACCTGGTTTAGGCCATACAGGTGAAGGACCTATACAAAGGACCTAGGTTTATGCCCTATATAAGAACAAAGGTCCTACACTAAGAATCTAAATGTACTCTCTCGTCAGAGGCCTTCATAAGGGCTTGTAAGGGGTAAGATGCACCTGTGACCCAATCCTACACAAGGAATAATAAACAGGGTCTCTGGACTCTAATGACTTACAGATAAGTAGATGAGCCCCGTTCTGTATGTTGATAAAGACGATCTCCCATGATGACGGAGATTCTTCAGCTCCCTTGATCCACAACACTGATGATGCTCCAATGTAAGGCTACGGGTTGGGTCAAGGTTATGTTGGAATCTACTCTAATAAATATCACTAATTTAAGGGACAGAGTAATTCCAAGCTCTTAAGCATTTAAGGGATCCCAGCTCAATGATTTGCCATTAAGATGGTAGTTGAATGATCCTTGAATGAGGAAGTTCATTCACCAATCAAATCTATTGAATATCAATGATGAGGGTGGATTGAAGAATGAACTCCCATGAGAAAAAAGGGCTAGGGTTATTGATAAGCAATAACTCTCTCAAATCTCTCTCTCTTTTTCTGAATTCAGCAACCAAGAGCAAGCTTTCCTTATAAAGGCAAAAAGCTCTAACGAAAATAAAATGTCAGAGTCTGACTGAGTTCAATTTCATCGAACGTATACTTTCGATGCCATCAGATATCAGTTTGATGATACGAACTCAACTGAAAAACATTCTGGGAACTTTTTGATCGATGATTGATGACATCGAACTTGATTCGATGTTATCGAGATTTGAACTTCGATGTCGTCGAATCAGTGTTCAATTCCTCAACATGGCTTTACACAAGAGCTTGCTGGATATTTCAAAGTTAGTTTCGATGTCATCAAACCCGATTCAATCTCATCAAATTTCAAATTTCGATGTCATCGAATCCCATTTCGTTTCATTGATCTTTTCAAAAGATATTCCTTAAAAGCTCGCTGGATACTTCTTTGTCCTTTTTTGATGATATCGAGACTCCCTTAATGTCATCGAACTTTGAATATCGATGTCATCGAGGCTATCTCAATTCCTAGAGCATTTCCATTGATTTTCCTGCTAAGCTTACTAGACACAGATTTGTCCAAATTCGATGTCATCGAAGTTTGAATTCCGATGGCATCGCATTTCATTCGATTCCTCGAGCAATGTAAGAATATTTTCCAAGAATATTTGCTGGACAATGCTCTAAGTCCTTCAATTTCATCTACTCCATTTCGATGTCATTGATAACTGATGTTCATTGGCATCGAAGGTGTGTTTGATTCATCAAATATTTTGTCCGAAGACTTTGTGGTTGCTGGACATAAAAAGCCTCATTTCGATGTTATCGAAGCCTTTTCGATGTTATTGAAACTGAGTGTTCGATGTCATTGACATAAGCTCAATGTCATCGAACTTAGCAGAAAACTTAGAAAATTTTCCTGTTTAGAAATAATTTTTCAGACTTTTAACTCCTATGTTATTCTAAGGTTTTTAGGGATTTATTTATCTTAGTGTTTTGGGACATGGGATGTGAGGCTTAGTTTACCTTTAACGAGCTCGGAGCATGCATCTAGTTGGGGCAATGGCTTGAGCGATCTTCATATGGGGCTCTCTTGACTCACCGACTCAACCCTCACGCAAATTGACAAACTAGGGCACTTTCACGCACCTAGTCCTAATCAAGATGATGATGATGTCAATATGATTAATATAACTGAATCTTCATCTAAATTAGTCAACATTGAGTTAAGGTTAGTTAAAGACCATCCGACTAATCAAATATTTGGTTTCCCTAACATTAGCATTCAGAAAAGAAGACAACTAGAAATATATATAATCATGTCTGGCTCACTTCTCAAATTGAATCGGGTAATGTGAATGAAGCACTCGGTGATGAAAGTTGGATTAATGCCATGCAAGATAAATTAAATCAATTTATTAGAAATGATGTATGATATTTGGTTTCTAGACCTACTGACAAACATGTCATTGGAACCAAGTGAATTTTTAAAAATAAAATTGATGATATAGGAAACATTATAAGAAATAATGCACGACTGGTTGTAAACGGTTATACTCAAATAAAAGGTATTGATTACGATGAAACCTTTGCACCGGTTGCGTGCCTTGAATCAATCAGATGATTTATTTCAATTGCATGCCATAAAAAATTTAAAATTTATCAAATGGATGTAAAAAGTGCTTTTCTAAACGGTGATCTAAGTGAGGAAGTGTATGTTGAACAACTAAAAGGTTTTGAAGATCCCAAACTTTCCAATCATGTTTATCATCTTAAAAAGGCTCTTTACGGTTTGAAACATGCTCCAGAGTGTGGTGTGAAAAGTTGACTAAATTCTTACTTAGTCATAATTTTGTTATGGGTAGTGTTGACAAAACCCTAATCGTCAAGAAATATAATAATCATAACCTGATAGTTTAAATCTATGTTGACGATATTATCTATGGATCTACGTGCGCTAAACTATCTATTGAGTTTACAGATCTAATGAAATTCAAGTTTGAAATGAGTATGGTCGGGGAACTAAACTATTTCCTTAGATTACAAGTCAAACAACTTGAAGATGGTATGTTCATATCATAGACCAAATATGCATTGAACCTTGTAAAAAGGTTTGGCTTTAAAAATGGTAAGAATTTCGATACTCCAATGATATGACTCTTAAACTCTCAAAAGATGAATCAGGTAAAAGTGTAGTCTCTCAACTATATCATGATATGATTAGTAGTCTTTTGTATTTAACTGCTAGTAGACTTGATATTGCATTTAGTGTTGGAATATGTACTAGATATCAATCTAATCCTAAAGAATTTCACTTAACTGTTGTTAAACAGATAATCAGATATGTCGCAAGTTCTGTGAACTAAGGCTTATGGTATCCACATGATACATCTATACAAATTGCAGGTTATATATATGCAAATTAGGAAGGTGTTCACAACCCCAAGTGTAGGGTCACAATGTAGTAATAATCTCGGTGAGACCGAGGTCGAATCCATAGGGACTGAACTTGTACGTTTCTGAAATTAAGTAGAACTAGAACTAGAAGAAGAAATGAATCTAATTCTGAAGTAATTGAGAGAGTAATTGTGATTAAAGTAATTAAAACTTGTAAAATTAAAGTTGGGAACTAGGGTTTCCATGGATCCACTTGTAGCAATCAGGGTGATACTATGCTTGATTCAAGGACACAACTAGAATCGGAGTCCTATCTTATCTAGTTGGAAGAAGAGACGGTCTTCTCATGAATCTAGTCATTAAAGAAGGAGAATTGGGAATATTGGAAGGGATTTCGTCACCTAACCATGCCCATGGGATGATGGAAAATAACGGGATTTACCAATCCATCAATCTCAAAATAGGAAAGGACAATATTCAAAGCTATCGCAGATCTATTGTAATTTGTCTCAACAAATCATTAAAAACTGAAAATATTCCTTATAATCAAACTAGAATCAAAGAGAGTTCAACATAAATATGAATTAAAGCAATAGAAACATCCCACCACGCTACAAGCTTCACCTTTTAGCCCTAGTTAAGAGGTTTAGCCAACCATAGACATGATTGAATTGAACTCTTTTAAATAAAACATGAAAATAACTAAGGAAGAAGAAGAAAAACTCTTGGGGACGGCTTCTCTACCCTTTTGCTCCACTCCTCAAACCCTATAAGATGCCTAGGAACATCCTAGCGACTCCTATTTATAGTTGGAGAACTCCCTCTTGCGAACCGACCTTGAAAATTTACAAACCAACCTTGGAATCGCCTCAAATTTACGCAGTACAGGTGTTGTCTGCGTAACCTTCGACTAGTCGAGGACAGCCTTCGACTGGTCGAGGATGTTAAGAATTTAGAGGATTATGATTGCTGGAGTTTGAGTCGAAGTTCCTTGACTAGTCGAGGAAGATCTTAGGCTGGTCGAAGGAGGGCTTAGACTATTCGAAGCAGGCAAATTTTTAGGGTTCTTCTTCTTCACTTCAAGTCTTCGATTCTCTTCATTCCTCACTTGGTTCTCTTGGATCTTTGGCATGTGAATTCTTCATTCTTGGTTTCATAAGATCCATCCTTGGCTTTGGTGATTCTTGAGCGTTAAATCCATGCCTTTTGCATCCTTTTCGACACAAGCTCTTAAATTCACCTTATAACACAACCATGATTAAAATAAAACATTAAGCATTATCATGTTCATAAAATGAAGTAGTAAATGGGGGATAATATGCAATATTTGACCCTTAACAATAGGAAATGTCGATGATAGAAAATCTACCAGCGGTGGTTGTTTCTATGTTGGAAACTACTTAGCATCATGACTTAGCATGAAACAAAATTCTGTATCTCTATCCACTGCTGAAGATGAACATATTGCGATAGGGAATGCTTGTACATAGCTAATGTGGATGAAAAGAATGCTAGCTGACCATAGAATTCGTAAGATACGATGACATTATATTGTGACAATTCCAATGCAATAAATTCTCTAAAAATCTAATTCAACATTCTCGTACAAAGCATATTGACATATGATACCATTATATTAGAGAATTAGTTGAAGATAAAACTATCATGCTGGAATACATTCAAACTATATACTGACTAAGCTGCTTGACAAAGTTACGTTTTCTTATATAAAGCATGATATTAGATTATGTATTGTTAAATAATTATTTCATTTCTTTTCTTTGCATTTATGTTTATGTTTATTTGTAATGATGAAATGCATAAAATGAAAATAAAATATTAATAAAAATTAAAAATTAAAAATTGAAAAAGAATCAATTCTTTTGGGAATTTTTGACCAGTCGAGCACATGCTCGGACTAGCTAAAGAATTAATCCAGTTGAGCACGGGCTTGGGCTAGTCGAAGTGGGTTTACCTCAAAAAGGGGGGAAATGCCAAATCTATTTAATTTCACTCATTCCTTCGCTAGCCGGTGCCCCATTCAACTAACCCATCAACCAAACTCTCTTGTAAGTGATTTGTTTTCAAATTCCTTCAAGTTTTAGGTGGCTTATTGCTAGACTTGCATCTTTGAATAGATTTTTCTCTATTTGAAACCCTTTTTCTTATGGTTTTTGGTTCAAATTTTGATATATTCTTTTTGTTCTATTTTTCTTTAATATTTTGCTTGTGCATTCTCAAATGGAATGTAGAGATAAGAAATCCGTTCGTAAGGCTCGAGCCGGTTCATCTTCTAGATCCACTCCTCTTAGTGTTCGAACTCTACGGTTATCGGCCATAAAATGTCTAGGACTTTCGCATAAGGGATATTATAATAAAAAGGTTGTTAATTTAGACCACATTGCTAGATTTGGTCTAGTTCCTATTCTTTCTGAGGTTGGATGGAAATGCATTGTGAATTAGGGTGGAACGGCTTACTGGTCCATAGTATAAGGCATGTATGCCTCTATCTGTGATGTTTCTCTTAAGAATTTGTTATTCTTAGTTAGATTTATAGAAGAAACATTCACAATAACACCTTCCATCATATCTACATTAATGGAAATAGATGTTGTAGATGATGGATTTCCAATCGCCACACTTTCAGAAAAAATGTCTAACTCTAAAAAAAAAAACTATTACTCAAGCATTGTGTCATTTCAATGCTGAATGAAGATCTGGTAATGCCCTTTCCGCAAACAAAATGCACTCTAAATACCGCATCCGACATCAAATTTTTTACTTTTAATGTGTATCCTCGAACTGGGAATAAGATTGATCTTACTCCCTTTATGCTTAGAATGTTTCATTCCATTATATCGGGCATTCATGTCTATCTGCCTTCTTTGATTTATTACATATTATTTAATTCTACTTATATCCTAAGCATGGTTCAATATCTTTTGCACATCTCATGTCTTGCATTGCCTTTTATTATAACTTTTAAATTCCTATGTATAAGGCATCGGAATCTGAACTCCCGTTTAACAACTCAAACCCGAATATGATGAACCTCACTCCTCTTCTTGACAAGGAGAATGAGAGGAAGAAGCACAACCTGCTGAAGACATAACCATGGATGGCATATTTAATGAGTTGGAAGATTCTGATCATCTAGTTGATTCCGACTACCATCCCTCTCAGTTTGATGAGAGACTATCTGCATTGGAGGAGAAAGTAGAGGCTTTGCATCTATCATAGGCTTCACTGGCTCAAACCCAATAGTTTACAATAAAGTACATGAAAAGCACTTCCATCGCATCAATCAGAGTTTGTGGCTAAATGATCCCTCGATGCCTACACCATCTTCTTCTAGGTCGAATTAAGCTTGATTTATTTATCTTTCTTACTTATGTTGGTTTTGTACTTAAACTTATTTGGTGACTGGTCTTGATACTTTGGATTGCCTTGATGATATGTTTACTGACATTTGAATACTTTAGATAATATGGTTTAGATATTTCATGTGATTACCCTTATTTACATATGACATGCTCATTTTATACTTTGATATTCATATTATTATGCTATTCTTCCTTTGTCAACTCATGACAAAAAGGGGAGAGAATGATGGAATATTATATGTGTATGCAATGCATTATGTGTATGCAATGCTATATGTGTATTGTATTTCTCAAGGGGAGAGAGTCAGTTGAACACCATCAGTTGTGAGCTGAAGATTACAAGCTACGAAGACTTCAAGGGTAGCTTCAATGTTATTACAGATCTATATGGTTGATCTGTGTATGGTTGACTTGTTAATGAATGAATATTTATAATGTTGTGTATTTTGTCAAGATTGTAAGTGCTATGATGTTGAACACACATAGGTTGTCAAATTTCATAAGACAAAACGCTTCAACGTAGAACCTGAAGATTAGCTTATGTTTAAGAAAAGATCGGCATAGCTTCTTAAAGAAATTATCACAAAATAGTCGCCCAAATCCAAGACAAAGTACGAGTCAAAGTGACTCAGATATTTGATATATCTCAGGTGGTATAACACTAGCAAGACCTTAGGACCAGGTGCTTTCAAAAATGATTTATCATGGTTCTTTTCTAGTGTTTTTGCTTGAAATTCAGCCAGCCTAACTTCTGGTTCCCCCAGCCTAAACTTCCTCGACCAGTCCACCTTTTAGTCCGAGTAAAATAACAACTTTTGTTGAAAATTCGGCTAGCCCAAGTTTGAAATTCGGCCAGCTTGAGAAAGTTCGCGTGAAATTCCAGCGACACAAACTTTTGAAATTCGCGGGAATTCGGCCAACCGAAGGGCAAATTCAGCTAGCCAAATTATGATGTTTGGCCAATCGAATTTGACCTCGGGCCAGCTGAATTTTAGATAATTTTTATCCCATGCGATCCAAAATCCATTGAATAGAATCTGGTGAACTCGGGCAAGTCGAAGCCTATCTCGGGCTAGCCAAAGTTTTAACTTATTTGCCTACAAATTGGGTCTTTCTCTCATTCCGAATTACACAAAATTATTATCATAATTCTTCTGCAAGAAAGAGAAGCTCAAGTCCTCGGTAAACTATTTGTTGGCATTTATAATTTATTTTAATAGCTTGTTCAATTCCTTTTATTCTCAGATCTTTTAAGTCTTAATATAAGAGAGTAAACTATACTCCTCTTTAAGATCTAAGAGAATTGAATTAAGTAGCATTTGGATTTTTCATAATTAAAATCTATAGAATCCTAGACTCTTTCTATCTGATTGAACACTGCACCATCTATATTCAAGAAAGAGGTCCTTTTGCTACAAGCTTTTGCTACGTCTTCTACATTTGAAGATAAGTATACATTCTAAAACTCTGTTTATGAAGATAAGTATACATTTTAAAACTCTGTTTATGTTTTTCTGAGTTATCCTATGAAAATCTCAGTTGAGTTTTGCTTGAGATAGCCTATGAAAATCTCAGTTGTGTTTTCTATTGTTATAGCCTATGAAAATCACAAAGAATTGTATCAGGTTGTTAAGGTGACCCTATGAAAACCTTTTTTATAGTGAAAGCCAAAATTATGAGGGTAGTAATTTTGGGAGTGGAGTAGGTGTGATGGTTTTAAGCATTGAACCACTATAACTCCTTATGCCATATGGTGAATGCTTTATTATTTTTTGTGATTAGATGTATTTTGTTATTTCACTTCAATGGTGAATGTTGTAATCCTTTTATATACTCTTGGTAGTTTGAAAGTTTGATTTTAAAGACATTCGTGAAATAAGGTTATCCTTCCTAATATTTTAGGCGAAGGTTGTCCTACGAATTATTTGGAATTAAGGTTTCAATACTCAAGCAATGGAGATTTTTGTAATCTTTACATATGCAACATTTATTTCGATTATTTGGCATTGTCCTATTCACCCCCCCTTTCGGACATCATTAGCTCTCCATTTGAATTATATTTAGGACAAGCTAGAGTTGCTTCCCTTACTCCACAGGATTTTTTGATTCTTCCAACCATGACTTCTTGATGGACTCGAAAAGAGAAAGGAAAATCCCCCTTTATGAATGAATTATCCCCTCCAGGACCTATTGCAGTTACACCATCGCAAACGTTATCACCATATATCACTGTGTTGAAGTCATCAGAGTTGTGTGGAAGTATTAATGGATCCAATGGGGGTTTATTTTCTCCGAATTCTCCTGCGACAACATGTCCTCCCTCTCCTTCGATAATAAGGCAATCAGGAAGTAGAAGAGCGACCATTTATATGGTTGGAACAAGTCAAAATCAAACACCATTTACAGATGAACACTTAGGGGAAATGGCCTGCGGGCAAACAATTCTTATGGAGGACTGTAGGAGCCTCAGAGTAGCACTGGCTACATTAACTCGTAATGTAGCCCAAGTCATTGCTGCTCCTTTAATGGCCATGACAAACAGTAATAAACAACAACAGGTAGGTTTGCAACCACCGAGGACAAGGTCACATAGGTCAGTTCCTGCAATTCAAATGATGACACAGGATGGCATACAACAAGTAGTGGCCGAGGCTGTCAGGATGGAAATGGAACGGGAACATCCTAACAGATTCCGTTTTAGAACGGAATACCCTCTTGAGGTTGAGGATGTACCATTTCTTGCAAACATTGACTATGTAGACTTTCAGAAGTTTAATGGGAATGGATCGCCGGAAGAGCATTTGGTGCATTTTATTACCATTATGGGCAATTTCTCAATAGTTCCGTAGTACCGCTTACAGCTGTTCGAATCGTCACTCATCGAAAAAGCTTTTCAATGGTATTCTAGCTTAGCACCAGAATCTATATGCAGTTGGGATCAGATGCAGGATACTTTTATGGCAAACTTCTTTTCATCTAACCGAGATGTTAGTATTACCGAGTTAGCGTCCGTACGGTAGAGGGAATGCGAACTAGTAGAAAAATTCATTGATTGATGGAAGACTCTGGGAGCATCATGTAGACAACTACCTGAGGAGAAAGAACAATTAAAGATGTGTATGAACTCAATGGAAATAAGAATTGCATTCGGTTTGACGAGTGTCGACATACGGACCTTTCGCGACCTCGCTATAAAGTCTCACGCATTGGAAATTATGACTAAGAAAATGCTCGCCTTCCAGAACAAAACAATGTGGCAAGGATGAGTCGATTAGCAACAAATGTTGTCGATTGAGAAAAGAAAAGAGAAGATCCTCATAACAAATGCAGAATAGAGAGAAGAGAAAATACGAATCGCTATAGAGTCCGAACGACAAACAAGCGGCCTAGGTAGTATGACTTCCATGAGGGATACAAATTTGAAAAAGAAGATGTTCTCCTAGTGATGAATCGGTTTTTGATTGCTGGAACGATTGAACTACCCCAACCTAAATGCTCAGAAGAAGTCAAGATGACAAAAGAAAAGAATTATTATCACTATCATCACTTGCTAGGCCACTCGACAAAAAATCGTTTCACATTGAAGAACATATTACAAAAAATGACAAACAGGGACAAAATAGTGATGAAAAAACAAAATGAAAGAAATAGAAAGGCACCTGTAAATATGGCATCTGTTCGGGAAATCTCATGCAAGAACATAGTATAAAACACTCAAGCGCAAGCAATGACGACCACTTGGGCACGAAACACTGTCAGCCCTCAATTTAAGAATCTAACCTAAACCTAAAAGGAAATTGGGAGAAATCTATAAATAGAAAGAGAGAAAATTGGAAAGAAGTTACCAAATTAGAAGTTTCTATATTAGGATCCTGCAGAAGAAAAAGGAAAACAAATTAGTTTCTAAAAAAGAAATAAGAAAGCAACCTAGTTTCTAAAAACAAATTAGGAAAGTTTCTAAAAATAGAAACTAAGTTAATTTCTAAAAATAAATCAAAAAAACCCTAACCTTAAAATAAAAAGTAAACAAACCCTAATCTTAACCTAATTCTAAAAATAATTAAATTCAGAAAAATGTAACCGTCAATCCCCACCAACGGTGCCAAAAACTTGTTCACAACCCCAAGTGTAAGGTCGTGATGTAGTAATAATCTTAGTGAGACGGAGGTCGAATCCACAGGGATTAAACTTGTATATTTCTGAAATTAAGTAGAAATAGAACTAGAAGAAGTGAATCTAATTTTGAAGTAATTGAGAGAGTAATTGTGATTAAAGTAATTAAAACTTGTAAAATTAAAGTTGGGAACTAGGGTTTCTAAGGATCCACTTGTAGCAATTAGGGTGATACTATGCTTAATTCAAGGACACAATTGGAATCGAATTCCTATCTTATCCAGTTGGAAGAAGAGATGATCAAATCTCTAAACTTCTCATGAATCTAGTCATCAAAGAAGGAGAATTGAGAAGATTGGAAGGGATTCCGTCACCTAACCATGCCCATGGGACGATGGAAAACAACGGGATTTACCAATCCATCAATCTCAAAATAGGAAAGGATGATATTCAAAGCTATCACAGATCTATTGTAATTTGTCACAACAAACCATTAAAAACTGAAAATATTCCTTATAATCAAAGAGAGTTCAACATAAACATGAATCAAAGCAATAGAAACATCCCATCATGCTATAAGCTTCATCTCTTAGCCCTAGCTGAGAGGTTTAGCCAACCATAAACATGATTGAACCAAAGTCTCTTAAATAAAACATGAAAACAACTAAAGAAGAAGAAGAAAAACTATTGGGGACGGCTTCTCCACCCTTTTCCTACATTCCTCAAACCCTAGAAGATGCCTAGGAACATCCTAGGGACTCCTATTTTTGGGGAACCCCCTCTAACGAACCGACCTTGAAAATTCACAAACCGACCTTGGAACCGCCTCAAATTTATGTAGTACGGGTGCTATCTGCATAACCTTCAACTAGTCAAGGATAGCCTTCGATTGGTCGAGGATTACCTTCAACTGGTCAAGGGTTACCTTTGACTGGTCGAGGATGATGAGAATTTAGAGGATTTTGATCACTAGAGTTTGAGTCGAAGTTCCTTCGACTAGTTGAGGAAGAGCTTAGACTGGTCGAAGGAGGGCTTAGACTAGTCGAAGCAGGCAAATTTTTAGGATTCTTTTTCTTCACTTCAAGTCTTCAATTTTTTTCATTCCTCACTTGGTTTTCTTAGATCTTTGGCATGTGAATTCTTCATTTTTGGTCTCATAAGATTCTTCTGGTCGAATTTCAATGACCCGCAATGCGTAGATAACATTTGCACGTGACCCTAAGTCGCATCCTATTAATCTGAGTCAACTTGGCTTGAGACTTGTACCCTTGTAACCGTACCATTGGCATGGTTCCAACACCGTGACTTGAGCACCGATACGATACCAAGGCCAGGAGATGTGGGCCCACGTTTATCTCGAAGAAACGTCGCGCATTTACAATCTCGAGAAGAGAATCTCTACAACCTATCAAATCAATCCCATCAATTAATCAAGTACAACACCCATATCTCTCTCACCCAAAAGTTAACACAACCATACCTTTCAAGTACACCCATCACTACATCCATCACCCATCCCTCTCTCCTTACACCACTCCTCTCTCTCTCTCTCTCTCATTTCTCACTCCATTCCAAGCTACCCAAGGAGAGAAAACATCCAAGCTCTCTATGAGAAGAGCCATGGGTGGCCCACTCCCTACCACCCTATCTCCCATCTCCACCCTTCAATCTTCATCTTCCACCATCAAAAGGAAAGCCTAGGAGCTCAGGAGTCCATGGAGCCTAGAAGAAGCGAAATCGGTGGGTGCTCATAGCGTTAGATCTTGATTTTGATGTAAGGCCCACTTGTGATGGGACCCATTTTGATCTCTGTGTTGGTAGATCCTTGAGGGGCCCATAGTGGCAAGATCCCTCCACTACGCTCTCTCTCTCTATCTCTCTCTCCCCCATATTTTGCGACCCACCATGATGAATGCATTTTATCCATGCCGTCCACCAAGTGGGACACATCCGCTGTCCAACTGGGTCCCATGTTGTTGTCCACCTTACGGCCCATTTGGGTAGGCCCTGTTTAAAGGGAAAGTATGAATATTAGCTTGATCCATGGACCCCACCCTGATTTGTATGTGGCCTGCATTCAGGCCGTCCGTCTTTTGGATAGTGGGCCAGCAGCAGCTGTGGCTGCTGTTGACGTCAGCAGGTTTGCGGGGCCCACCGTGAGATATGGTTTATACCTAAACTGTCCTTCCATTTTTGGGTTGCTGTGGGACCCACTCCATACGTGCTGCACATGTGGAGGTGAGGCCCATAAATGTATGTATTGTATATCTCACTGTCCATTCCTGGACGGTGATTGGTGGGAAGATATATTGTACATCCCAACCGTCCGTCCAGCACTCATGGACGCTGGATCAATGTGATATTTAAATAATATAATATATATGATATATATATACACACACATATGTATGTTATGGTGGGCCACACGTGGGACCCACCCACACATGTCACACGTGTGGGGTGGGACCCACCTTGTTGTATGTATCTTGTATCTGCACTGTCCAGATCTAGACAGTGCTGTATGGAGCCCTCCTTGATGTATTATTCTATCCCACCGTCCATCTTAGGGACGAGGAACTCACCTTGTATGGCAGTGGATTGGCTGGTATCCACTAGCTATATAGCGACTGCAGCTACGTCCCAAGTTCTGCGGGTCCCACACATGATTTATGTGTTATCCACACTATCCATATGTCGGATGGGTGGGCCCACCTTAATGTGTATATTATATCCTCACCGTCCAGCAGTCTGGACGGTGGAATGCCACCTTGATGTATGTGTTTTAATCACGCCGTCTAGTCCGCTAGACGTGCGGGCCATGTGATATATGTGTTGTACATCCACACCGTCTAGTTGTTTGGGACGATGTTGGATGCACCCTAACGCATGTTTTAATCCATGCCATCCATTGCGTGGACGATGGGCCCCACATTAATATATTTGTGGCCTTTGACGAGGCCCGATGTGATGTATGAGAGGCCCATATGCGCGACCCAATGTGATATATTTGTGACCCATTTGGTAAGGCCCATTATGATGTATATGTGGCCCATGAGTGAGGCCCAATGTGTTGTATATGAACCTCATGTGATGTGGCTCATGATGATGTACATGATATCCATTGTGCTGCATGAGAGGCCCATTGTGATGTATATTAGGCCCGTGTGAGTGGCCCATTGTGATGTATTTGTGGCCCATAGATGTGGCCCATAGTGATGTATTTGCGACCCATGTATAGGGCCCATTGTGATGTAATTGCAGCCCATGTATGAGGCCCATTGTGATGTATATATGGCCCATGTGATAAGGCCCAATGTGATGTATTTATGGCCCCTTGTGATGTATATTAGGCCCTTTGTGTGAGGCCCATTATGTTGTGTATGAGGCCCTTGTATGAGGCCATGGGCCCACCATATGTTTGGCTCTATGAGGGCCACTCCTTGGGAGCAATGTTGGTTGAATGTTCACATTGATGGGCAATGATGGTTAAATGTCCACATTGTGACCTTCCCTTAAGCCCTTTGTTAGGCTGATTATCAAGGCTGATTATCGATGTCGATTATCGGTGCTAATTATCGAGGACGATGCTGATCATCGATGCCGATTATCAATGTTAATTATCGGTGCCGGTTATTGATACCAATTATGAGTATGTGACAGCATAACATCATGATACATGCCCATACGCATCATCTGTATGTTTGTTATGAGATGTGGTTGACCTTGCATATGTCATAGGGCAGGTTGTTCATGGGACTCCCTGATAGGTGGAGTTGTCCCACATAAGCGCACGGTATGCGCAGGATTGATGCATGATTGGATGGTGTGACTCATGCATCTTGCATTTTGTGATATGACTACTGTACACTCTAGCGATATTAGGGTCGTAGCTTCCACAGGCATATCGTGGATGGCCAGATGGGATACCAAAAATATTTAGTTCTAGTACTGTGGGCACATAGGATGTCCTTAGGTGAGAGTCTCAGAATCCTCTGGTACTGGAGGAGACTCCAACGTCTAGACCAAGTGGATACATGAGCGCTTAGGTACTGAATACCAGTAGGTGGCGTCTCCCATTGTGTCGTGGTCGGTTGGAAGGGGGTGTGGCCTTATCCGCTCAAGTGAGGGGGCTGTAAGCTAGGCTAATTTTGACCAGCTCCCAAATGGGTCCACTATCGATGAGCTGGGTAGACATCGGTATACTACTGGCAGGCGGATAGTGTGGTCTCTTCCACTCACTAGATTGTGCGGCTTGGGAGACGGAGTCAGTGTGAAGTGTACTAGACCTCGGTGATGATCTCAGAGATGTATAGTACTGATATATGGACTTATTGAGTAGGAGTTTCTTACTCAGTATTTTTCTCATTCATTCATTCACTATCCACTCGGACTGGTGGTGCGCAACTAATTATTGTGTACCTTCACAATGGCCAAGATTTTGGTTGGGGCGCGCGACTAACCTGAGATCAGGAGTTTACCACATTGAGTCTGGCTATCCAAATTTAGGTATGAGACTGGTTTGGATTAAAGTCTCTTGTGATGGACCCCATAGCCTGCGAATCACGTACTACACTTCACACTCCAGCTTGGTCATTTCATTTGCACCACATATTGCATTGCACCCTCAACACATAACATTTGATTTACTATGCTTATGTATTGTATAGCCTAGATGAGGTTGAGATATTCGTGAACTTGTCAGGATTTATATATTACATTGCTTCTTCAGTATATGATATTGGCTTATTATGTTTTTGCATCGCATAGCCTGGATAAGGCTGATGGTATTATGGACTTACCACGATCTACATTGCATACTCTGGATTGTATGACTTATGGATTTGCCAGTATTTCTGCATACTCTGATATTGCTTACTTAACGCTTACCCTGTGCACACACTTACACCACCCTCTAAGCTTTTTATAAGCTAATGCACGATGGATGCGTGCAGGTGGCATTAGGTCGCAACAACATTGAGCTTGGAGCGTGCAGCTGTCCTCTAGAGTTTTGATTTTCAATATATGTATTTCCCTTTCAGCACTATATTCAACTATTTACATTGGTGGATATGTGATGATGACGTTGCCTTTGTGATTTGGGTAGAGTTGTGGTTATGCTTCTTATGAGATAAATGTATATTGAAAAATCCTTCTTATAGGATCCCAGGATCGAAATCTGGCATATAGGTGCTAGGAGCTGAGAATGGGGTGCTACAGAAGTTGAAAGTACCGGATTCGGCGATCGGGAATTTTGTAAGCCCGGTTTTGGAGTGTGGGACATGACACAGATGGCTAGACGGTGGGCCACGCTGATGTATCTGTTGTAATCCACACCGTCTAGATAGTTGGACAGTGGGCCACACCATGATGTATATGTTATATCCAACCGTCTATCAGGTGGACCACACTATAAAAATTAGTGGGGATTAAATGTCCACCATTGAAACTGTTTGGGGTCACAAAAGTTCTGGATCAATATGAAATTGTTTTCCCTCTTGATTCAGGCCTTTGTGACCTTATGAACAAATTGGATGAAAAATAAACATTATGGTGGGCCATGTGCATTGTTAACAATGGAAATCATTATCTCCACTGCTATTTGTGGTTCGGTCCAGATGATCTCCTGATATGATTCATTTTTATTTTTCTTGGGTAATGCTCTAAAATAATCTCTATAAATAGATGAATGGTGTAGATGGTCCTGCTAGGACGATGAGCCCATCTTGATGTATATGAGGCCCATTGTTGTGGCCCATCTTAATGTATATAAGGACTATATGTGAGGCCCAATGAGATGTATGTGAGGCCTTTATGTGAGGCCTAATGTGATGTATATGAGGTCCATTGCGATGTGTGATTCCACCATGATGTATGTAATAATGTTTTTGATGAGCCATGCCTTGAGAGCAATGATGGTTTGATGTCCACATTGTAAAAGCAATGATGGTTAAATGTCCGTATTGTAACTCTCCATAAGGCCCATTGTTAAGCCCATTCTCATCTTCCCTTAGTGGGCTAACCCAAACCGTTGGGCCCCCATTGATGATGATACTTTCCACCATCCTTTCAAGTGGACCCCGCCTTAGGATAAATGATATACTAGTATCTCAAATAGATTATGATAGTCTAACATGGACCATTCCATATAAACTTCTATACCGTTCAGCCCCTATTCTTGTTAGTGGGATACTGGTTAAGACCGATCATCACCTGTTATATCTGATAATCATGCTAGTGTACTTAGTCAATAAGACACACTGAGAATTGCTTAGTATAACATGATGATACATGCCTATACGCATCATTTGTATGCCTGTTATAAGGAGTGTTTGATCATAGCATATGTCGTTGGGCTGAGACATTTACGGGACTCCTTATGAGACGGAGTACCCCACATGATCCTCACTATGCGTAGGTTTGACACATGACTGGATGGTGTGACTCATGCATTTTGCATTTCATGTGATGTTGTGGCCTCCACAAGCACATCGTGGATGGCCGAATTGGATACCAAAAATATTGGCCTAGTACTGTGGGCACATAGGATGTTCTTGGGTGAAAGTCCCAGAACCTTTTTAGTACCAGAAGACGCTCCAATGTATAGACCAAGTGGATACATGAGCACATGAGTGCCGAATACCAGTAAACCGCGTCTCCCACTATGTCGTCGTCTGTTGGAAGGGGGTGTGGCCTTATCCGTCCAAGTGAGGGGTTTGTAAGCTCGACTTAGTTTAACCAGCTCGCAAATGGGTCCGCCATCGACAAGCCGGGTAGGTATTGGCTGACTACTGGTTAAGCGAATAGTGTGGTCTCTTTCACTCACTAGGCTGTGCGACTAGGGAGGTGACAATCAGTGTGAAGTGTACTAGACCACGGTGATATCCCAGAGGGGAATTGTACTGATATATTTTTTAGAAACTAGTTTACTTTCTATTTTTATTTTTAGAAACTTTTTAATTTTAGAATTCCTATTTTAGAAACTGACTTGTTTTGTTTTGTTTTGCAGGATTTTAATTAGGAATGTCTAATTTGATAACTTCTTTCCAACTCTCTCTTTCTTTCTATTTATAGATTTCTATTTCTTTTCTTCCTTTTTAGGTTTAGGTTAGAATCTAAGATTGATGGCTGAGAGTGTTTCATGCCCAAGTCGGTCCATGATAACACTCGACGTCTTTTGAGTAAAGGAGGATTGGTTGAGGGGTTATCTATCCATCATAGGATTAGACACCACTTAAGATCCTCAAAGTTAATTGAAGTGATGGCTGCAAATCAACTAGTTAATCAACAGGGAAGACAACCTTAACCTAGGGTTGAGGAAGTCCAGGATGAGAATGAGGTGCATCAAGCACCCTCGCCTTGTACTTTGCAAGATTATTTACAACCGGTGGGGGTGAGTATGCCCTCATGCATGGTTTTTCTAGAAAATATGGGACACATGGATATTACGCCAGGGGTGATCCAACTCCTTCCAAAATTCCATGGGCTTGAATCTGAAAGTCCATATTTGCACTTAAAAAAGTTTGATGAGATCATAGCCACTTTATATTTTCCAAACGTGTCTGAGGACACAGTCAGGCTGAAACTCTTTCCCTTTTCTTTGAAAGAGAAAGTTAAGACGTGGTTTCATTCACTACGTCCTAGATCTATTGGCAAATGGAATGATATGATAAGGGAGTTCATAAAAAAAATTTTGAAATTGCGGTGAAGACCGCTTTAGTTGAAGTAGGAATATGGCAATATGTCCTAGAGGGGTGGGAGGGGGGGGGGGTGAATAGGACTTTTAAAGTTTTTATGGTTTATTTAAAATCCTATTGCACTAATCCTAATAAAAAGCTCATATTAGGATTACTCAAAAGTAACTCTACTAGCTTCCAAGCCCGGTAGAGGATCCAATCACAAACTATTTAATAAGTGAACAATAGGCAAACTAATTTATGATGGATATGACTGTGTATGTGTGTGAGGTGTGATCTCAGATATTCAGATATGAAAATATTAAAGAAAATCACACAAACCAAGGAATAGCAATCTCAAACACAGTCATTTTTATAGTGGTTCGACTACTTGTCTACTCCACTCCTGGTAACTGCACTCAACCCTTGAGTGTACCGGATTTCACTAAGGAGGTTTCATAGCGGTTCACCTCAAACCTAAGGTTTTAAATCAGGTTCACCTTTAACCTTTACAACCTACACTGAGGCAGACTGATTATGCTCTCACGAGTAAGGGTCAACACAACGCACCCACTTTTAGGCACACTGGCTAAGGATCTTCCATAAGACCCTAACTGAGGTTTCACACGGTTCACCTCTAACCTAAGGTTTTAGACAGGTTCACCTTCAACCGGATGTTTATGCTCTCCACAGAGCAAGGGTCCACACAACGCACCCACCACGTACACTCCCGTCGGAGGCCCCCTACGAGGGCTTGCAAGGGTGAGAAACACCTTAGACCCAATCCTACAAAGGAATGATCAATGGGTCCTCTGGACTCTAGTTACTTACAGATAAGTGGATGAGTCCCATTCAGCTTGTTGATGAAGATCTCCTCCTTTGTTGATGAAGAGTCTTCTGTTTCCTTGATCCGCAACTCAAATGATGTACCAATGTATGGTGATGGGTTGGGTCAAGGTTATGATGGAATCCTACTCTCTAAATGTTTTCATATTAGGAAGATAGAGCGATTCCAATTACCTATGCATTCAAGGCATCCCAGCTTAATGATTTGCCATTAATGTAGTAGCTGGAGGATCCTTGAATGTGGAAGTTCATTCCCCAATCCATTCTATTGAATATCAATGATGAGGGTGGATTGGAGGATGAACTCCCTTGAGAGAAAGGGTTTTGGGTATATGATCTAAGATAAAACACTTAAAAGTACTCTCTTCTTTCTCAATAGATAAGCTCTCTTTATATAGGCAAAAGGTTCCAACGGATATAAAATAGTCACATTTATGGCAGAGTTCGATATCATCGAGCAGGGTCGATATCATTGAGCATATACTCTCGATTGCATCGACTGGCCGCTTGATGACACAAACTCAAATGTTATACGTTTTTAAAACCTTTTGCCAGCTGGTTGAGGGAATCGAAACACTTATCGATGTCACTGGATTTTGAACTCCGATATCATCGATGAGAGGTTCGATTCATCGACACTTGAAAATGAGAGAGGCTTTCATGAAATATTTCAGGTTTACAAGAATGATCGAGGGACCTTCGAGATCATCGGAATTTGAATGTCGATGATATCGATAGAGTGTCAAGGCATCGATAAATCCAAAGGATTTTTGTTTAAGCTTGCTGGACAGTTTTTGTCCCTGTTCAATGCCATCGAAACCGTACTAATATCATCGAATTTGAATATCGATTCTATCGAGTGCCCCTCAATCACAGATAAACAATCCTGAAATAATTTTTGGAGAACTTAGGTGTCCATGACCGATAACATTGAGAGTCTTCCAATATCATTGATATTTGAACTTCGATGGTATCGAGAACGACTTCGATATATCGATGCACATGTGATTTTCTTAAGTAAAAATAGGGGCACCGGAAATCTGTCTATCGATATTATTGAGTCACCTTCTATGGACTCGAATTCAAATATCAATGATATCGATATGTATATCGATACATCGATAAATCAGTCCAGATGAGTATGTGGTTGCTGGACATATTTTGTCCTCGTTTCAATGATATCGTTTAAGCATCGAGGACATTGACAGCACAAGTTGATTTGATCGAGAAGTGTATCGATAAAATCGACAAAGCAAGAAAACTTAAAGAATTTTCTGATTTTGAAAAAGTTTTCTCAACTTTAAACCCTATGATGTTCTAGTTTGTTTTAAGGGTTTATATACCTGGTGTTTTGGGATGTGAGGCTTAGATTTACCTGAGGCGAGCTTACACACATCCCCGTTGAGGCAGACGCTTGAATTGATCTTCCTATGAGGCTCTGCAGTCTGTCTGACTCAACACTCACACTAATTGACAAACCAGGGCACTTTCAATCTCCCCCTTTGTCAATTACGTGACAAAATACCAAAACACCCTAGAACATTATCTAGACAAACACATCCTAAATTGTGTGTACATGCATTTTACACAATTTTACAATTTTTAGAGAACCATGTACACAACCCAGTATTTGCTCCCCCTAACTGCAAACTCCCCCCATCTTGGTGCAGCTGCTCCCCCTAACACCTGCAACACCATTCAAGCAGATATACAATTTCCCATTCGGGGTATTTGAACTGTTCTCCCCCTTTTTGTTAGTCATTGACAAAGATATAGTAGTTGATATTGACTGAAGCTTTGAAGTATTTGGAAGAACCACTATTTCGAGAGCATACAGATATAGAAGAAAGATGTATAATGATCAGTAGAGTTTAATCAAACAGCATATTCAGAAACTATGTATGTATATCAGATCACATAAGGTAGTGATAGAAGTAGATAAAATATTCATTGGAAACATCACATGCGTCTCATTTGTCAGAAATGGAATACACCAGGGGACAGATATGACAAAATCATGGCAGTAAAAATAGTGAGTTATAACAGCCATATCAAAAATAAACTACCCAAGAGTTAACACGAGTTAGGCAGAAAAAGAGAGATTAACACAAAATAGACATGCTTAGCAATCCAATAGTAATTGTATGTGCTCAATGTCCTTGTGGATTGTTATGCGTAAGCAATTCTACCACTTGTTGAGTTGTTTGTCAACTTTTTCTTTAGTTGTGGTGAGACACCTTTCACAGTTGTGCAGACGTTCCTCCAGTCCTGCCATCCTATTTAGTAGGTGTCGTTCTAGGTGATGGGATTGGCGGTTTGTGATAGACTCTAGGCTCACTATCGGCGTGCGATTGGACCCACCATGTGTAGGTCGAGCCAATGTTTGAGCATGTTGTACACCCCTTAGCATGAGAAAGCTCTGTCTAGGGAGAGATAAAGAGGGACATAGCTACTGGGCCTCTTGAGCGGCATCACTGTCGAACCATGCTTCAGGATACACAACATCAGATGTGGCAGGGAGCCCCGCATGATGAGCTATTTTGCATATGAGCACCGAAAGGGACAGTTTCTCCTGATAATTGCTTTGGATGACACGAATGATTTGCTTGAGGAGAAGAGTCGGCAGGCACACTTGATTTCCTTGGTATACATCATACAGTACATTGATCACAAATGGAGAGAGATGATTTCCTTCGACATCACAGGGATATACATTAGACCTAAAAATGCTATGAAGAAATTTGAACGTGGGTCCAAGATAGTTGATGTGAAGCAAATTTTCGTCATTTCGTGGAACAGTAGTGCCTTAACATAATGCACGAGTGATTTCTCCCCATACACCTAAACCATTGAGATTCCTATTAGTTACTGGGATCCGAGTGAAATCAAGATCTAAAAGGTGAGCCAAGGTGATCAGAGTGGTAATCTTGGAGTAATGTGCTAGTTCAACTTGAATGCTAGGGGGATCGGTACTAATGACTCGACGGTGATTGAAAAAATCATGGATCACCCCTAGTTGATACGATCCTCTATGATTGAGGATGTTCTGCCAACCTATTACTTCCAAAAGTAGGTCCACTCCAAAAGGTTCAATAGCACTATTGAGCACTAGACGTTCAACAGTGGTGAATGGATGTCCTTCTATTGGAATGTGTTGACCCCTATGAGATTCTGATTGCATGTTCTTTGATTATAGGGAGTGAAGAGACTTACCTTTCCCTTTGTGCATGATTTCTCTTGTGAGGGGCAGGTAGAGACACGAAGAAGCAATCAGAGAAGTGAACATGTATGAGATGTTGAAGTCGGAAAAAGAACTTTGTTCTTATAGGAGCGCCTTCGATCATATCGATCCCGTATCGATGACATCGATATCAAGCTTATAATGACATTGAAGACCATATTTGGTGAAAATTGGTTTAGTCCAACCATTGGGAAGACTGCTAGTTATTACTTTGCATTCTCGAGATTTTTCGATTTCATTGACGTTTGGATATCGATATCATCGAACTATAAATTTTGAACACAATTTAGATATCATTAAGAATGTTATAGCCTGGCATCCCAAAAACTAACATGGTTAATATATGAGGGTTGACACTTAACCATGAATGTCCCAGTGTGAAGATTTACCTATGTGGCTCATGGATATTGGGATATTTCTCACTGAGTGCATATTCCAATGGACTCTTGAAGATCACTAAACTTATTTGTATCAAGAGGTTTAGTGAGGATATCTGCGAATTGTTTTTCTATGAAAACATAATTTAATGTAATAATCTTGTCTTCAACAAGTTCTCGGATAAAATGATGACGGATGTCAATGTGCTTGGTCCGAGAATGCTGGATAGGATTCTTTGAAATGTTGATCGCACTTGCGTTATCACAGAACAGACTCATTGTGGGTTGAGTGATTCCATAGTCTAACAACATCTGTTTCATCTAGAGGAGTCATGCACAACAACTTCCAGCAGTAATGTATTCAGCCTCAGCAGTAGATAGTGATATTGAGTTTTGTTTTTCTACTTTACAAGGAGACCAAACAATTTCCAATATAAAAACATCCTCCACTTGTTGATTTTCGATCATCTAAATTTCCAACCCAATCTGCGTCAGAGTATCCTACAATAATGGTGGATGATTCAAATGAGTACCATAGACCAAAGGTAGTAGTGCTTGCTACATATTTGATAATCCTTTTAACAACTATTAGGTGGGATTCCTTAGGATCTACCTGATATCGAGCACACACCCCCACACTAAAGGATATATCTGGATGACTAGCTATGAGATAAAGTAGACTTCCTATCATACTTCGATAAAGATGTTGATCCACACTCTTGCCATTAGCATCCTTGGAGAGTTTGAGTGTGGTGCTCCTGGGAGTATGATACGTGCGACCAGAATTGAGACCAAACCTTTTTACCAAATCATTTGCATACTTGGTTTGACAAATGAAGATTCTGTCATTTAGCTGCTCGACTTGTAATCCTAGAAAAAAATTTAGTTCACCAACCATACTCATTTCAAATTCTGATTTCATGAGGTCGGTAAACTTGTACGTGTCATCTTCACATGTTGAGCCAAAGACTATATCATCCACATAAATTTGTGCAATAAGTAATGAGTCTCTTGTCCTTTGGGTAAACAGTGTCTTATCTACACTTCCTCTACAGAATTCATGGTCCAAAAGAAATTTTGTCAATCATTCATACCAAGCATGTAACGACCTTGGAATTTTTGTGCTTATCTTTCCTTAAGTAGTTGTTTTGGGGTAATTAGCGCTTTACTCGATTGCTTGTGAAATCCGCATCAATCACTTTAAATTGTATCTGCATGGCTCTAAATGTGTAGATTAGTGAGCGCTACGTTACTCTGAAATCTGGGATCCATCGCTAAATCCAGTTGTTCTGGGGAATTTTTGGAAGATCTGGATCGGATCTGGACCGTGCGTCGAAAGTCCGATAGCGATGATCTTAGGCTGTTGCGGTCACCGAGTTGGGCTTGATCTTCACCTCGAAAATCAAGTCGATCTGATGTTCTGGGTCGATTTGATTGAGCTCAGAGTGAAGAGTGTGAGAACGGTTGGAATTTATTAAGCTTTTATTGAAATCTGGTCAAGGAGCTTAAGTCCAACCTTTCGTGGTTATAGGCCCACCAGAAGTGCTTCGTTGGATCGAGAAAGGCGTGCTTTGGTTATAACCTAAGTATACCTTGACCCTGGGGTTATTTCCATCATTTTAAGGCCTATATATAGTCCTTAAACCCTAGCTCTCATTTCCATACGAATTTTCTCTAACCCTAGCTTGGAAAGAGAGTGGAAAAGAGAGAGTTAGTGAGAGAGATAAGTTGGTGAATCATTTTGATTCTTCCTTGTTCTTCTTCATCTTCGAACCTTCACTTTGAATCGTTCTTCTGACGATTCTGAGTTCCTTTGGGGTAAGTTAACCTAACCCTAACCTGTGTTAGAGCTTAGACTAGACTTGGTGTTGTTGTATCTCATTTCTATCCTTATTTTAGGGTATTCTAGCGCCGTTGACGAAGACAACTCGTCTAAATCAGCTCGGCGGTTCTTTCTTCGCTTAAGGTGCGGACTTTAAGTGTATAGGTTATGGTTTTCAAGGCTTTCAATCCTAGTCAGTGATTTATTCTTGTTATGGATGAGATTTCACATGCCAAATGTCGTGTTTACATTGCTTTTCTGATATGCTTGTGCTATATTGAGATTTGTGTATTCTATGTGTATTTATAAAGTACCGTATACGTATAAAATATGCACTTATGTTTGCCATGATTAATTGTCGTGTATGTATGCTAGATGCATGTATGACAACTCCTTGATAAAAGGAATTGTCTAAGTGTATGTATTTCAACATGCGTCATGTATGTTGCTCCACGTATGCTAAGTGTTTGTAGAAATGCATGAATGATCTAAAGTGTAACTGATTACACTAAATGCGAGCGTTGAGAAGTGATTCTCAATACTCCTTTGGATGCGCATGTTTTCCTTTATGCAGTTACATTCCAAGTTATTTAAATTCAAGCATCTCCTATGTTTACATTTATGTTAAGTTGATATTCTTCAGATGCGTTTGTGCCATGATTTGAGTTATTGTTCCATTACTGTTTTACATTCCATATGAATATCTGTAGTAGTGTAGGATATTTGGGGCTATGCCTTAGTCCAGGAAATCGGTAATTGACCCTTTGAATCGTGGTTGAGGTTGCTTTCGCCACGTAAGACGTATTTGACGAACCCGAGCCGTATTAGAGTTGGCGGCAGTGGTTTGGCCACGCGGAGTGTTTGCGCACTCTATGTCGTTCAATTCAACGTGCGCTCGTGCTAGTCGAGTTCGTCAAGTAACCCGATTATCCGATGTATGTTAACCATGTATGGACGCTACTGCTTGAATCTAGGATACCGAACTTACCAGTGAAATCCTAATAACCATGGTACCTGATCCGCTAAGACTCATGAGCCGGACATGGTGGTATGGGACACCGTGGTCGAGCTGTCGGCCTACGCTGGGGTGACGAGCCTCCCCGTAGTGACCAGTGAGCAACTTAACTCGTGAGCCGATTATGGTGGTATGGGACACTATATTCATGCTGTCGGCCTACATTGATTGGTGACGAGCCCTTTGTAGTGACCTCGAGCATACCTGGATACCGCAAGGAGGTGACGAGCCGATCTGTGGTAGTAAGGGCATGAAAGGCGTGCATTGATTGGTGATGAGCCCTTTGCTACGACCTCAACTATATGATCGTATGAGATATCTAGGATTGACGACCCTAGTATGGATCACTGTTTGGATGGTGATATGAGGAAGGTATCTTAGCTTCCCAATCCTGTTGTGTGAAATGGACTAATAACAACTTGGTAATCATATCCATGCACCGCATTTGCATGTGCTTTGTAGATGTGGCGCACTTTGAGGCGATGTCATGCGTAACGTAAGATGAAGACGCTGAGGGTGTACGCGTGAGGGCACGCATCATATTGCATTCATCCTTGCATTAACAAGAGTACTTAGGATTTAATTACTTATCCTGCTTTATCATTACTGTTTGATTGAACTGATAACATGTTAACCAGTGCCTTATTGTTCCACTGAGTTGATCACTCACTCCCACGTTTCTGGGGTGGTGTTACACACCCACCAGACTCTGTCTTAGGCCCTGATGTTGCAGATGTGGATGCGACGTCTGAGGCAGAGCGGGAGCTGGATGACGACGAGGCTGCCTTCTCCTATATGCAGTGTTCAGACGGGTTCTAGCGAGTCTCGGTTTGATGCGCGGGATTTCTGGGATATTTCTGGGGACTGAAATGATGTAATTTGATACTTATAATTTTGTTAAATAACACTTTTACACGATCTGGTTGTATATGTAATTCAGGGATTTACACTTGTACACATATTTTACTATAAGTCTTCCGCTTGCTTTATTCACTTATCCCTGAATCATATCTGTGTTTTGGCTTAATCTATTCCATGTTTTATGCACTAATACAGTCAACATACATTCATCATTAAATATGTTGCATAAGTGATGTTTTGGAACTCGGGAGCTGAGTTATGCTTGACCCCCGAATTTCAGGGCGTTACAAGTTGGTATCAGAGCATGATCTGGATTAAAACCGGACCTGGGTTATGGTCACACACCACACGTTGTCGCCACTTTAGTGTATTTGGGTGCGGGTCTATCATCGCCTTGTGTTTGTGCTCCGTAGCTTCTATCGGCGAAAGTCTCTTGAAAACCTTTGCCGAGATCGAGTCTGTACTCTTACCTGATCACACACAGCGACCCGAAACCTTTCCTAGACCCTCTATTAATGAGTGTAGACGGTCTATCTTCCCCTTTTTCATTTTTAAACCTTCCAGAAATCGCTGTTTGAATCAGATTTCTGTCAGAATGGCCCGATAGGCCTCAAACTTCGCAAGAGGCCATTTGGGGCATTTCCAGTGGGGCCCAGGGGGGGAACCACACTTTTTGGGCCAAGGGGGACCAGGAGGGCCTCGCCAAATCGGTGAGGCATCGCCGATATTTCCAGAGACCGGCGATGCCATCGCCGGTCGCCAGGCCAGGCGGGCCGGGCCGACGCGGGCCGATCGTTCCTAGGGCTAGTGTGGCCCACCTCTCCACGGTTTCACCCTTATATCCTTTTCTTTACTCAATTTCCTTCACAAAACCCACCTCCAAGCTTTCTTTTCTTCCAAAACCTCTCCAAACTTTCTCAAATCTCTCCCAAATCTTCATCTTCCTCCCATTTTCGTACAAACCCATCACCCCATTCTCAAATCTTCCATTCCATTGCTGATTTCTTCTTTTTCCCTTCTCATTTGAGCCCTTTCATTCCCTATTTGGCTAATAATTGTGTGGAAGCTTCACCATCTTCCTATTTCTCTCTTTCTCTCATTTCTCATGGCCCTCTTTGAGATTGTGACGGCCATCTTTTCCATTTCTTCCCTTCTTTCCTTGATGGGGAAGAAGAGAGTGCCCGTGGATGAAGCCGGGCCGAGCCGCCCAACCCGTGCACGGAGGCCGAGAGGTGCCGCCGCTAGCACGTCCGCCACGCGCGAGTTCCAGACGAAGCGGGACCTCGATCCTCGAGCTCCGGTTAGTAGGACTTTGTTGGCGGAATTGTCGCATGGAGTCTATGAGGGGCGTAGAGTCCTTTTTGAGGCTCATGTTGATCCGTGGCTCTTTGGTGAGTTCTTCTTGTTGGAGCGCCTTGAAGGGGCTGGTTGGGGTCCCTTGTTCGAAGGCGAGTATCGCGCGAATGCTAGCACTGTTCGGGCCTTCTATGCCAACATTCTGGAGCCTTCGCTGGATCCTCCGCAGTTCAAGATTCCCTGTGGTAGCGGTCGAGTTGGAATTGTCAATGTTGCTTTGATATCCCGACTCTTGAAGGTGCCACTTGGGGAAGTGCATGCCAGCGAGAAGTACAGTGTGGCGAGAAGGATCGTCGCACCCGATTCTTGTGTGGTTGTTTGGTCGAATGGCAGCGAATAAGTCTTCTGGCTACCTACATGAACGACGACTTCCGTTTGCTTCACCACATCTTTACGTTCAATGTATATCCAAGGTGGGCCCGGGAGTGTCGCGCCGATGGTGGATTTCCTATATCGGGTGGGGCAGGATGCGAAGTTGTGTGTGCCGACGCACATGCCCGATTATTCTCATCGCTCGTTCGAGTAGACGGACCGAGTCTCTTCCCTTTGGCCGCCTCATTTGTAAGATCGCACATGAGTTTGGCTATATGCTTGGAGCTGAGAAGCCGGTCCCTGTTCGCTATATCAATTTGAGGACTCTCAAGCTGATGGAGGTTGGTTCTGGTCGGCTTGCCTCAGAGGGTGAGGCCGAGTCTGAGAGTGGTGATGATGAGAGTTATGCTGAAGGCGGTGCGGAGTCTGGGGAAGAAGCAGAGCAAGATGAGGAAGAGATTGAGGCACAGGATTCAAGTGATAGCTCTCCTCCTGTGGTGCCAGAGCAGGGCGCAGAGCAGATTGCCAGAGATGCCCGTCTTATACGGCTTGAAGAAGGGCAAGCTGCTTTATGCCAGGAGATGGTTGATCTTCGAGGCTTTGTTAAGCATAAGTTTAAGAAGATGTCCCGGACTTTGAAGTCTATCCTGTGTTGCTTGCAGGATAAGGGTGCTCCGCCTCTATCTCCTGATTCCGACGAGTAGCTGTCGTCGTGGCCGTCTTTGCTTTGTTGTATTTTTCTTTCTGTGTGTAGCCGTTGTTGGCTTGTAGTTGGAGTTGTTGTAGCTGTTAGAGGTTGTAGTTGTTATGGTTGTTAAAGTGTTAGATGTTGTTGTTTTCATGCTTTCCTAGTCGTGATTCATGTATTGCTGCACTACTTGTATTGCGATGATTTTGGTTAATGGAATGCATGTTGTTTGTCTTTGGAGTTGTGTTGTGCTGTGTTGTTGTTGTGTGGATGGATTATGTGACTTAGAATCTGACAGGTTGCATCCTTTGATGTAATGTAGGGATGCCTCCTAAGGGTTCGAAGACTTCGGCCCGTCTTTCTCTGATTGAGTCGCTTGCTGGGATTCCTCCATTGAGCGATAGCCAGTCAGATCCACAGGCGGGTCCATCTCGTGCTGGTGCTGGGTCGACACCTATGGCTCCTCCAGTCACACCCTCGGTTCCTGAGCCTAGCCATGCACCCTCTTCTGCTTCACCTGTTGATAGGTTTGAGCAGATGATGTTGTTGATACAGCAGCAGCAGTTTCAGCAGATCGCGCAGGCGCAGCAGGAGTTCCTCTCCTCCATGGCTGGCATCTTTGCTCAGTCAGTAGGGGCGACTCCACCTGTTTCACCTATGCCTCCATCTGGGAGTGCCAGTGCCAGTGTTAGTGTCAGCGGCACATTCGAGCGATTTCAGCGCTTGCTACCTCCTACTTTTGCTGGTTCTCATAGACCCGAGGAGGCCGAGTATTGGATTGACCGCATCTCTAAGATGTTGAGGCCGTTGCACTGCTCTGAGGTCGAGCAGGTTGAGCTTGCCACCTTCATGTTTGAGAAGGAGGCCAGTTTGTGGTGGGACAGTGTGCTTCGCACTGTCGAGGAGGACTTCGTGTGGTCGTGGCAGGCGTTTGAGGCGCGCTTCCACGAGAAGTATTTCCCGGTGACGTACCGACATGGGAAGGAGAGTGAGTTCCTTCGCCTCCGCCAGGGAGGGATGTCGGTTACGGAGTATGAGAACCGGTTTACTGAGTTGGGGCGGTATGTTCCTTTGATCCTGGGTGATCAGCCGATGAGGATGTGATGTTTTTCTGAGGGGCTGCGACCTGAGATCCGATCGAAGATTTGTTGTGCCAGCATTTCTTCATATGCGGAGCTAGTGAGCATGTCCTTGCGAGTAGAGCAGGACGGAGATAGAGCGTCCCGCATGCGAGCACCGATGCCTCCTAGGCCGCGACCGGATTTCCAGGGTGCACCTTTCCTTGGCAAGAGGCCGCGAGTTGATTCTCCTCCTAGGCGTTCAGCGCCGCCCGCTCAGCAGATGAGAGCTGATCTGAGATGTTCTTATTGTGGGAAGGTTGGGCACTTGGACCGTTTCTGCTTTTCCCGTATGCGAGCAGGTGGTTTTACTCCACCGTAGAGGGTTAGCCGTCCGATGCCTCCGGTTATTTCTCCTCCTCCTCTTCGATCAGCGCCAGCTCATCCATCCTTCAGACCTGCAGTTCCTGGTTTCAGGCCACCTCAGCGGCCCATGGTTCCTCCGCCGAATCGTCAGCAGCAGGCTCGTGTTCATGCACTTTCAGCTGAAGCGCCTATGTCTGACTTGGTGCCGAGGTCCTTTGAGGTGACAGCGCATATTGAAGGTATTCCCGTTTCTGTGCTAGTGGATACAGGTTCCACTACTTCTCTTATTTCTTATGCGGCAGTTAGGCGTTTGGGTTTGAGATCTATTCCTATGCCTAGAGTGACGCTTACTACCGCTACGGGGATGTCCTCTGCCTTGGGCAAGCGTTGTATGGATTGTTTGGTCGATCTGGGAAGTGGATCGATCCGTGTTGATTTGCTAGTCGCACCGCTTTATCACTACGATGTTATTATGGGTATGGATTGGCTCACGAGGATGCGAGCTGAGATTGATTGTGAAGCGAGATCAGTGACGATCCATGGACCTGAGGGCGAGATTGTTACTTTCCCAGTTCAGGTCAGTTACCCTATTCGTATTGATTTTTATTCTTCTCTGTTGGAGAGTTCGGCCGAATCGGCGTTGGTTAGTACGCCGGTAGTTCAGGAGTTTGAAGATGTGTTTGAGTCGATTCCTGGATTACCTCCTCAGCGTGAGATTAATTTTGCTATCGATCTTATGCCTGGTGCGGCGCCCAATTCTTTACCCACCTATCGGATGCCTCCGAGTGAAATGGAGGAGTTGAGGAAGCAGATAGATGGTTTGCTAGAATTGGGTTTTATTCGGCCCAGTGTGTCTCCTTGGGGAGCACCTGCTTTGTGAAGAAGAAGGATGGTTCCTTGCGATTGTGTATTGATTATCGCAGTTGAACTAAGTAACTGTGAAGAATAAGTACCCCTTGCCCGGGATTGATGATCTGTTTGATCGGTTGAAGGGGGCACGGTACTTCTCGAAGGTTGATCTGCGGTCAGGGTATCATCAATTGCGCGTCAAGGATGGGGACGTGCGGAAGACCGCTAGGACTAGCTCGGTCATTATGAGTTCCTTGTGATGTCGTTCGTTGACGAACGCACCGGCCGTGTTCATGGATCGAATGAACAGGGGTTTCGGCCGTTTCTGTTTCGATTCGTCATTGTCTTTATTGATGACATTTTGATTTATTCGGCGAGCGCGAGCACGAGGAGCACTTAAGAGCGGTTTTGGGTACTCTTCGGGAGCATTAGCTTTTCGCAGTTCAAGAAGTGTGATTTACGGAAAGAGGAAGTCAAGTTCTGGGACATGTGGTGTCCAAGGACGGGATAGCCGTCGACCTTGCCAAGGTAGGTGCAGTGCAGGACAACCTGGTTCGGTTATCGAGGTGAGGAGTTTTCTTGGCCTTGCAGAGGTTATTATCGACGCTTTATTCGGACTTCTCGAAGATTGCCAGACCGTTGTCGCAGCTGACACGGAAGGATTTGAAGTTTGCTTGGAGTGAGCAGGCGGAGTTAGTTTTTCAGGAGCTGAAGGACAAGTTGACGTCCGCCCCTGTGCTAGTATTGCCAGAGCAAGGGGTTAAGTATATTATATATACTGACGCCTCTCGCGTTGGTCTGGGTTGTGTCCTTATGCAGAAGGACAAGGTGATTGCCTATGCTTCGCGTCAGTTAAGGAAACACGAAGAGAATTACCCTACGCACGACCTGGAATTGGCAGCTGTCATCTTCGCATTAAAGCTTTGGAGACATTACCTCTATGGTGAGGAGTTCGAGCTCTTTTGCGACCACAAGAGCCTTAAGTATATTTTCACGCAGCGTGATTTGAATATGAGGCAGCGCAGATGGATGGAAACATTGAAGGACTTCAAGTTCGATGTTTCTTACCATCCTGGTAAGGCGAACCTTGTGGCAGATGCGTTGAGTCGCAAGAAGGCTTTGGAGTTTGCGGCTCCGCTGATGATAGCAGAGTGGGAGATGTTGGAGTTCGTGCGCGATTTTGAGCAAAAGCTTACGGTGGTTGAGCCGTATGAGGTTATCGTACACATTCGTGTACAGCCCGTTATCGACGAGAGGGTCGTTGCAGCTCAGGCAGATGATGAGCTTTTGGTGAAGATGAGGCAGCGGGTTGGTACAGATGAGAGCTCCGACTGGAGTATTAGTTCTGATGGGGGCCTACGTTTTCGTGGCCGGTTATGTGTTCCTGACATCCCTGACTTGAGACGTGAGGTTCTCGAGTTAGCCCATAGTTCTAAGCTTGCGATGCATCCAGGTAGCACGAAGATGTATCAGGATATGAAGAGGTCTTATTGGTGGGACAATATGAAGGTCCAGATTGCTGAATTTGTTTCTCGTTGTCTCACGTGCCAGCAGGTCAAGGCAGAGCATCACCGACCTCCTAGGTTGTTGCAGCCCATGCCCATAACTGAATGGAAGTGGGATTTCATCTCTATGGATTTTATTTCTGGGTTGCCGAGGACGAGAAAGGGATTTGACTCTATTTGGGTGATCGTCGATCGATTAACGAAGTCGGCGCATTTCTTACCGATCAGAGTCACTTACTCTGCAGACGAGTTGGCTAGGTTGTATATCAAGGAGATAGTGTGTCTGCATGGAGTTCCCCTGGAGATTGTGTCTAATAGAGACACACGTTTTACATCTATCTTCTGGACTCGTATCCAGGAAGCGATGGGTGTGAAACTGAAGTTCAGCACCGCGTTTCATCCGCAAACAGATAGGCAGACGGAGCGCGTGAATCAAGTCCTGGAGGATATGTTGCGAGCTTGTGTTTTGGATTTCAAAGACAGTTGGGATGATTGTCTTCAGTATGCAGAGTTCGCGTATAATAATAGTTTCCAGGCGAGTATCGGTATGGCTCCCTATGAGGCGTTGTATGGTCGCCCGTGCAGAGCACCACATTGTTGGGCAGAAATTGGTGAGCGTAGTTTGCTTGGCCCAGAGTTGGTGCAGGTGACTTCAGAGAAGGTTGACATCATTCGACGTCGACTTCTAGCAGCGCAGAGCAGGCAGAAGAGTTATGCTGATACGAGGCGTCGACCGCTTGAGTTTGTAGTGGGAGACCATGTGTTTCTGAAGGTCTCTCCTATGAAGGGAGTTCTGCGGTTCGGTAAGAAGGGGAAGCTGACGCCGAGATTTATTGGTCCATTTCAAGTTCTGGATCGAGTGGGAGCGGTAGCTTACCGCCTTGCTTTGCCCACACTTCTTGCGGGCGTGCATAACGTATTTCATGTTTCTATGCTAAAGAAGTACGTTCCTGATCCTTCGCATATTATCAGTTGGGAGCAAGTGCAGTTAAGTGAGGATGCCACTTATGTACTGCGACCGACGCGTATTCTCGACAGGAAGGAGCAGGTGCTGCGTAGCAAGGTTATCCCTCTTGTGAAGGTGCTATGGACGCATCATGGTATGGAAGAGGCTACTTGGGAATCTGAAGCTGAGGTCAGGAAGACCTACCCTCTGATCCTCGAGGATTATATGAAGGTATGAATTTCGAGGACGAAATTTTCTTTAAGGGGGGTAGATTGTAACGACCTTGGAATTTTTGTGCTTATCTTTCCTTAAGTAGTTGTTTTGGGGTAATTAGCGCTTTACTCGATTACTTGTGAAATCCGCATCAATCACTTTAAATTGTATCTGCATGGCTCTAAACGTGTAGATTAGTAAGCGCTACGTTACTCTGAAATCTGGGATCCATCGCTAAATCCAGTTGTTCTGGGGAATTTTTGGAAGATCTGGATCGGATCTGGACCACGCGTCGAAAGTCCGATAACGATGATCTTAGGCTGTTGCGGTCACTGAGTTGGGTTTGATCTTCACCTCGAAAATCAAGTCGATCTGATGTTCTGGGTCGATTTGATTGAGCTCGGAGTGAAGAGTGTGAGAACGGTTGGAATTTATTAAGCTTTTATTGAAATCTGAGTCGTGTCGCTTGCGCGACGATTTTAAGCATTCTGACCATTGGATTCTGACCCAATTTCACCCTCTGATCAGGATGGTTGGCCCAGGCATATCCTAGTGCTTGTGGACCTGATCGAGTTTCCGTGACCGTTGAATTGAGTGTGGTCCGCCACGGCTGATCTGAAGAGCCGGTCGGTATGAAATCTCAGCTTGACCTAGATCCATGGTCAAGGAGCTTAAGTCCAACCTTTCGTGGTTATAGGCCCACCAGAAGTGCTTCGTTGGATCGAGAAAGGCGTGCTTTGGTTATAACCTAAGTATACCTTGACCCTGGGGTTATTTCCATCATTTTAAGGCCTATATATAGTCCTTAAACCCTAGCTCTCATTTCCATACGAATTTTCTCTAACCCTAGCTTGGAAAGAGAGTGGAAAAGAGAGAGTTAGTGAGAGAGATAAGTTGGTGAATCATTTTGATTCTTCCTTGTTCTTCTTCATCTTCGAACCTTCACTTTGAATCGTTCTTCTGACGATTCTGAGTTCCTTTGGGGTAAGTTAACCTAACCCTAACCTGTGTTAGAGCTTAGACTAGACTTGGTGTTGTTGTATCTCATTTCTATCCTTATTTTAGGGTATTCTAGCGCCGTTGACGAAGACAACTCGTCTAAATCAGCTCGGCGGTTCTTTCTTCGCTTAAGGTGCGGACTTTAAGTGTATAGGTTATGGTTTTCAAGGCTTTCAATCCCAGTCAGTGATTTATTCTTGTTATGGATGAGATTTCACATGCCAAATGTCGTGTTTACATTGCTTTTCTGATATGCTTGTGCTATATTGAGATTTGTGTATTCTATGTGTATTTATAAAGTACCGTATACGTATAAAATATGCACTTATGTTTGCCATGATTAATTGTCATGTATGTATGTTAGATGCATGTATGACAACTCCTTGATAAAAGGAATTGTCTAAGTGTATGTATTTCAACATGCGTCATGTATGTTGCTCCACGTATGCTAAGTGTTTGTAGAAATGCATGAATGATCTAAAGTGTAACTGATTACACTAAATGCGAGCGTTGAGAAGTGATTCTCAATACTCCTTTGGATGCGCATGTTTTCCTTTATGCAGTTACATTCCAAGTTATTTAAATTCAAGCATCTCCTATGCTTACATTTATGTTAAGTTGATATTCTTCAGATGCGTTTGTGCCATGATTTGAGTTATTGTTCCATTACTGTTTTACATTCCATATGAATAGCTGTAGTAGTGTAGGATATTTGGGACTATGCCTTAGTCCAGGAAATCGGTAATTGACCCTTTGAATCGTGGTTGAGATTGCTTTCGCCACGTAAGACGTATTAGACGAACCCGAGTCGTATTAGAGTTGGCGGCAGTGGTTTGGCCACGCGGAGTGTTTGCGCACTCTATGTCTTTCAATTCAACGTGCGCTCGTGCTAGTCGAGTTCGTCAAGTAACCCGATTGTCCGATGTATGTTAACCATGTATGGACGCTACTGCTTGAATCTAGGGTACCGAACTTACCAGTGAAATCCTAATAACCATAGTACCTGATCCGCTAAGACTCATGAGCCGGACATGGTGGTATGGGACACCGTGGTCGAGCTGTCGGCCTACGCTGGGGTGACGAGCCTCCCCGTAGTGACCAGTGAGCAACTTAACTCGTGAGCCGATTATGGTGGTATGGGACACTATATTCGTGCTGTCGGCCTACATTGATTGGTGACGAGCCCTTTGTAGTGACCTCGAGCATACCTGGATACCGCAAGGAGGTGACGAGCCGATCTGTGGTAGTAAGGGCATGAAAGGCGTGCATTGATTGGTGATGAGCCCTTTGCTACGACCTCAACTATATGATCGTATGAGATATCTAGGATTGACGACCCTAGTATGGATCACTGTTTGGATGGTGATATGAGGAAGGTATCTTATCTTCCCAATCCTGTTGTGTGAAATGGACTAATAACAACTTGGTAATCATATCCATGCACCGCATTTGCATGTGCTTTGTAGATGTGGCGCACTTTGAGGCGATGTCATGCGTAACGTAAGATGAAGACGCTGAGGGTGTACGCGTGAGGGCACGCATCATATTGCATTCATCCTTGCATTAACAAGAGTACTTAGGATTTAATTACTTATCCTGCTTTATCATTACCTGTTTGATTGAGCTGATAACATGTTAACCAGAGTGCCTTATTGTTCCACCGAGTTGATCACTCACTCCCACGTTTCGGGGTGGTGTTACACACCCACCGGACTGCTCTTAGGCCACGATGTTGCGAGATGTGGATGCGGCGTCTGAGGCAGAGCGGGAGCTGGATGACGACGAGGCTGCCTTCTCCTATATGCAGTGTTCAGACGGGTTCTAGCGAGCCTCGGTCTGATGCGCGGGATTTCTGGGATATTTCTGGGGACTGAAATGATGTAATTTGATACTTATAATTTTGTTAAATAACACTTTTACACGATCTGGTTGTATATGTAATTCAGGGATTTACACTTGTACACATATTTTACTATAAGTCTTCCGCTTGCTTTATTCACTTATCCCTGAATCATATCTGTGTTTTGGCTTAATCTATTCCATGTTTTATGCACTAATACAGTCAACATATATTCATCATTAAATATGTTGCATAAGTGATGTTTTGGAACTCGGGAGCTGAGTTATGCTCGACCCCCGAATTTCAGGGCGTTACAAAGCACGTGGTGCTTGTTTGAGACCATAAAGAGCTTTGTTCAAACGATAAACGTGATGGGGATTCGTAAGATCTAAAAATCCCTTCGGTTGTTCTACATAAACTTCTTCAGCAAGATCCCCATTAAGAAAGGCACTTTTTATGTCCATTTGAAATAATTTAAACTTTAATGCACATACAACAGACATAAAATTCTAATAGATTCAAGGCGAGCTACTGGAGCAAATGTCTCATCAAAATCAATTCCTTCTATCTGTGAGTATCCTTGAGCTACAAGCCTGGCCTTATTTCTGATCACATTCCCTGATTCATCGGATTTATTCTTGAACACCCATTTGGTTCATCTAACATTTGTGTTAAGTGGCCTAGAAACCAATTCCCATACCTCATTTCTCTGAAATTGTTGAAGTTCTTCTTGCATAGCATTTATCCAGTGTTCATCTTGAAGAGCTTCTACAATATTCTTGGGCTCAATCTTTGAGGTAAAACAGAAATGGCTATAGATATTTTCTATCTGCCTTCTAGTTTTCACACGGTCATTAGGATCTCCAATAATTTACTCTCGAGGGTGATCCTTTATGATGGGTATGTCAGATGAAAGTTGAGGTTCAATGGATGATGGAGATTTGTTATTAGATTTATCTAGTATGCAGAATCTACATCATCTTCTAATTCATTTGCAGGGGTATTTTCTTCATATGAATGATCATCAATTACCACATTGACAGACTCTTGAATAGTAAGGGTTATCAGGTTGTATAATCTGTAAGCACGACTATTCATGGCATATCCCAGAAAAATACCTTCATCACTTTTAAACACAAATTTTCCAAGGTGATCTCTATTTCTTAAGATGTAGCATTTACTACCAAACACTCGAAAATATTTCACACTTGGTAATTTCCCATACCATAGTTCGTATGGAGTTTTGTTCAGGCCTGCTCTAAGATATACTCTATTTATGATGTAGCAGGCGGTATTGACAGCTTCTGCCCAGAAACTTTTTGTCATATCTTTTCCATTTAGCATAACTGATCCCATTTCTTGTAACACCCAATTTTTTTCTTTCAACAACTCCATTTTGCTATGGGGTTTTTGGGGCTGAGAATTCATGACGAATTCCTTTCTCATTGCAATATTTTTCAAAATTTTCATTTTCAAATTCCCCACCATGGTCCCTTCTGATTTGATTGATGCTATATCCTTTTTCATTTTGAAGTCGTTTTACCAAAATTACAAATTCTTCAAAGGCATCTGATTTTTCTCAAAGGAATGCGACCCAAGTAAATCTGGTATAGTCATCTACTACCACCAAGAAGTATCTTTTCTTGCTATGGCTTTCCACTTTGGTTGGGCCAACCAGGTCCATATGCAGCAAATCCAAGGGTTTCGTTGTTGTTATGGTGGTTATCTTTTTGTGGCCGACTTTTATCTGTTTTCCTTTTAGACATTCTCCACAGACAATTTTCTCTTCTTTTCTAATTTTGGGAAGACCTCTAACCAAATTTTTTGAACTTAGCTTAGTTAGATTTCGTTAGTGAACATGTCCCAACCTTTGGTGCCATAATTTGGATTCATCCTTTACAGCCATGTTACATTTTGTGGATAACACACTCTCATTTGTACTTTCAATAATATAACAATTATCATTAGTATGTAAGCCTTTTATAAGAGATTTTCCTGTATGATCTAAAATTCTACACACATCTTTTAAGAAGGTGACCAGATGTTCCTTGTCACAGATTTGGGAGATACTGAGGAGATTATGTTTCAGGCCTTCTACACAGAGGACATGCTTGATTTTTGGAAGGCCTGGTAGAGCTACTTTTCCTTGTCCAACTATTTTAGCTGAGCTACCATATCCAAATGTAACTGAACCTCCATCAAAGTTTAAATATTCACAAAAGTGAGTTTGATCACCAATCATGTGTCTGAAGCATCCACTATCAAGATACCATTTTGAACTATTTCCAGCTTTCAGAGCAGTATGGATTACAAGGTAATTGTTTTGATCTGTTACATCCTCTGGGACCTTTTTTATCATGATTCCTTCAGTCAAGATCACTCTCTAGGCGGTGAAACCCTTAAAGAGAGACCTGCTCTGATACCAATTGAAATTGCGGTAAAGACCGCTTTAGTTGAAGTAAGAATATGCCAATATGTCTTAGAGGGGGGGGTGAATAGGACTTTTAAAGTTTTTATGGTTTATTTAAAATCCTATTGCACTTATCCTAACAAAAAGCTCATATTAGGGTTACTCAAAAGCAACTCTACTAGCTTTCAAGCTTGGTAGAGGATCCAATCACAAACTATTTAATAAGTGAACAATAGGTAAATAGTTTATGATGGATATGACTGTGTATGTGTGTGAGGTGTGATATCAGATATTCAGATATGAAAATATTAAAGCAAATCACACAAACCAAGGAATAGCAACCTTAAACACAATTATTTTATAGTGGTTTGACTACTTGTCTACTCCACTCTCGGTAACCGCACTCAACCCTTGAGTGTACTGGATTTCACTAAGGAGGTTTCACAGCGGTTCACCTTAAACCTAAGGTTTTAAATCAGGTTCACCTTCAATCTTTAAACCTACACTGAGGCTGACTGTTTATGCTCTCACAAGCAAGGGTCAATACAACGCACCCACTTTTAGGCACACTGGCCAAGGATCTTCCATAAGACCCTAACTGAGGTTTCACACGGTTCACCTCTAACCTAAAGTTTTAGACAGGTTCACCTTCAACCGGATGTTTATGCTCTCCATAGAGCAAGGGTCCACACAACGCACCCACCACGTATAATTTTTTCCATATCATAAAATCAACACCCTTAGAAAATCAATCATGAACTTCGCCCAAAAGGAGGATGAAACATTCTTCCAATGTTGGGAGCGATTCACGGATCTTGTCAGTTCTTACCCACAACACGGTTTTGAAATGTGGCGCATTACAACTTTTTCTATGATGGATTGACATCTTCCATGCGCCAATTGGTTGAGACAATGTGCAATGGGGAATTCATGAATAAAAATGTCGATGATGTGTGGGACTACTTGGATAGACTTGCTAAAAACGCACAATCATGGGACACTTACCCAAAATTAAGCACCACTTCTAGGCCCACTAATTAAAGGAGAGAGGCGAATTATACCTTCTGAAAGAGGATGATGATATCAATGCTAAAGTGTCTAATCTCATAAGGAAATTTGAGGCCATAGAATTAAAGAAGGATATGGTTAAGGAAACTGTTTGCGGTATTTGTGCTTGCAACGTTTACACAACTGAAAATTGTCCAACAATACCTACCTTTCAAAAGGTGCTAAATGAGCAATTTAATGCTGTGAATAATTACCAAAGACCTTTTAATGGACTTACCTCTAATACATATAATCCCAGTTGGAGAAATCATCCAAACTTCAGCAGGAGGAATGGACAAACTACTACTCCTCACGGATTTTTCAATCAAATTCCAAGTTAAGTGAAACCTCAAGAGGATCCGGTTCTAAAACATATTTAAAACCAAGAGCTTATCACTCAGGGTATATTACAAACCTTTCAAGACATTTCAAAGGCCAAACAAGGGCGTGGGATAAAAAATTCAATTGGAAAAAAAGGGATTCTTCCAGCCTAACCTTTCCCCAATCCCAAACCGCAATATGAGATAAGTGATCTAAGCTCTTCAAATCAGATGGAGCAAGTTAAATCTATCACCACTCTTAGGAGTGGGAAGATCATTGACAAAACTATTCAGTTAGGACTGAAAAGCCTAAGGACCAGAAAGAGGACAATGATGATAAAGCAAGCTCATTAACCCATTCCTCCAACAATTAGTTGCACCAAAACCTCTCTTTAACTCTCAAGACATTCTAGAGGTGTTGAAACAAGTGAAGGTTAATATTCCTCTACTAGATGCGGTTAAACAAATACCTTCATATGCTAAATTTCTGAAAGACTTTTGCATGACCAAAAAATGGCAAAATATTTAAAAGAAAATCTTCTTAATTGAGAAAGTGAGTGCCATCCTAAAGCAAGATGTGCTATAGAAATTCAAAGATCCTGATAGCCTAACCATACCCTATGTAATCAAGAACTATCGAATTGAGCACACACTTCTTGACTTTGGAGCGAGCGTAAATCTAATTCCCTACTTGGTGTACAAATAATTATGTTTGGGTGAATTAAAACCCACTCTAACCACATTAGAACTTGCTGATCGCTTGGTTCATATACCGAGAGGAATAATTGAGGATGTGTTGGTCCAGGTTGATAGATTCTACTACCCAGTAGATTTTATCATCCTGGATATGGAACCCATCAATAACATGAGCACTCAAATTCCCGTCATTCTTAGTTGCCCATTCCTTGCCACTTCAAACGCAACATTAATTGCAGGAATGGAGTCATGAGTATGTCTTTCAGGAATATGACATTGGAGTTGAATATATTTTTTAATACAGGCAAACGATTAGAGGATGATGACGATTTCTACGACATTAACACGATTGACTCTTTCGTGGAAGATAGAACACCTTTGACCTTTTCCTCTGACCCTCTAGAGACGTGCTTGACCCACTCCCATGATTTTGATGACGACATGATTACGGAGATGGTTGTCATGCTTAATACTGTGCTAGTACTTGAAGTTAATCGGTGGAGGCCACAATTTGAAGAGTTGCTCCAAACTGATGAAATATGTACCGAGGCTTGGCCTCAAGGTACCAAAGCTTGACCTCAAGTTAACTGGTGGAGGCCACAGTCTAACCTCAAGGTACCGAAGCTTGACCTAAAACCCTTGCCCTTTGATTTGAAAATATGTTTATTTAGGTCAAGATGAGACATATCCGGTGGTGATTTCTTCCCACCTTGAGTAACAATAGGAGAGTATGCTCATATCTACTCTCATTGAGCATAAGGGAGCCCTTGGATGGGCGATCGCAAACCTTAATGAAATTGACCCTTCGATTTGTGTTCACCACATTTATCTTGAGGATAATGCGAAGACCTCATGACAATCACAACGTAGACTAAATCCAAATATGAAAAAAGTGGTTATGGCTGAGGTTCTTAAACTATTGGATGTGGGTATCATATACCCTATATCCGATAGTCAATGGGTGAGTCTAACTCAGGTGGTTCCTAAGAAGTTCAGAATTACCATCGTAGCCAATGTCAACAATAAACTCGTGCGAACTAGAGTCACTACTCATTGGAGAATGTGCATTGACTACAGGAAGTTGAATACCATCACGAGGAAGGACCACTTTACTTTGCCCTTCATTGATCAAATTTTGGAAAGGTTAGCAGGTCATTCCTATTACTATTTTCTTTACGGGTATTTAGGCTACAACCAGATAGAGATAGCCCCTGAAGATCAGGAAAAGACCACATTTACATGTCCTTATGACACCTTTGCTTACTAAAGGATCCCATTCAGACTATGTAATGCTCCTGTCACTTTTAAGCATTGCATGATGAGTATTTTTTCTGATATGGTGGGGCAATATCTAGAGGTCTTCATTGACGACCTCTTTGTCTTCGGTCCATCTTTCAGTGATTGCTTAAAGAATCTTAAATGTGCTGAAAAGATGTGAAGAAAAGAATTTGGTACTCAATTGAGAGAAGTACCATTTCATGGTTCGTAAGGGAATTGTCCTTGGACATATCATCTTGTCCAAAGGAATCGAGTGAGATAAGGCAAAAATTGATCTTATCTCTAACCTACTGTAACACCCCATACCTCTGGTACTCGGGTGTTACCCTTGTAAACCCACATTAACTTAAGTTAAGTTAGATTAATCAGCAGACTTGAACTCGGTCCATGTAGGATGGAGGTTCCAACTGAAATTAAAGTCATCCATCCAGGTCCTCCAGGTGCCGAAACGCGCCCCATAACACGCAGAGGGTGAGATTACCTAAACACTTTAAATTAGAACACTTATGTTAATGGAAGACTGCTACGACACACTTATCTCCAATGTCTAAGGATTTGTTAGTGGCAATCAAACCTTCATCACGACCAGTATGTGATATTAACCGTTGAAAATAAATATCAGACCCACTGGATCGTCAGGTCGCGTTATTTGGGCCAATAATAGCTTAAAGAGGAGTGTAGCAGCCCACCTGGGCCTCACCATCAGTCCAAAGTTGGTGGGGACCCCTGTAAGGGTCCCTCAGTGCGAATGGATGGTGTGGATGGGAGCACTAACGTCCCATTGGGTCCCCACATAGTGCGTGTACATTGAGAGTGCATGTACACGACATGCGCTGGATCCATGGGGTCGGTCAAACGGCCTTTGACCGGCCCTCTCTCGAAAAATCGCAAAATGGCATTTTTCCCATCATTTTTCTTTTTGAACGATGAATCTTTGGGCCTTTAAGTGGCCCACTCTAGCTACTTTCCGAGCCATCTGGACCGTTCATTTTCTCCAAGGGGCCCGGCTTAACAAAACCGTATAGCCTTGTGGGCCGCTGTAAACGAACGAGAAAGATGGGTAACCACCATCCATTGCATTACATGTGGCGAAAATTTGCTGAATGGAACCCATCTGGGATTACTTGGACGGTTCATGATCGGCCCGATGGCGCCATCTCAGCCATCCAACTTCCAAAGAGAGGCGTGCTCTCTCTATTCCAGAAATGGTCGGGCAAGGGTTGTGTAAGAAAAAGCAAGGAGCGGCATTTCACTCCGAGAAAGAGATACAGAATCTCTCCTAGCCATTCCTGGGGACACGTGGCTTCATCCCTGTCGATGGTGCGAGGCGAGACAAAATGGAGACAAAAACTCGAGCTCTATCTCACGAGAATTGGAGATTCTCGTGAGATATGTGGAGATGGGCATTTGGGACACGAGAAGTAGGCCCCACGGTAATCCTGGGTCCCATCTAGACTGACCAGATGAATCAGATCGTGCCCATGCATGTTAATCGTCGATCCGCCATTAACGATCAGATCATCTTCCCCGCTGAAAAACCCACACGAAACGACAAGATGGGCCCCACCAGATCTGAAAGAGTGCTTTTCTTGTGGGCTTCAAGGTCAGCTCTTCATCCAAATGGATGGATGGACCCCATGCACATCTGATTTTAGATCTTAGCCGTGCACAGTCAGTGCACTTCTAACCGTTGGCGCCCTCCCTCTCCCTCTATATAAAGAGTCCTGTAGCCTTGGGTTTCGCACTAACGAGAGAGGAGAGAGATAGAGAGAGAGTGTGTGTGGAGAGAGTGGCCAGCCGATGGTGTGGACTCGGTTTTCACTGCTCCAACTCAGTCCCTGTAAGGTTGGACCGAGTCGGGTCAGTTGGGATCGTAGCTTCACGAAGCAGATAGGAAGGAGAGGGGGGGGGGGAGAAGAGAGAAGGAGAGAGATAAAGAGAGGACCAACTAGGTGAACTCAGTGCACCCTGCACCGCCTCAGCCATGGGGAAAACTAGGCTGAGTCAGGTCCGTGTGGACCCGTAGTAGCACCACAAGCAAGAGAGAGTGAGTGAGAGAAGAAGAGGAAGGAATCAAGGGAAACTGACCCAGGTGAGATGCTGCAACTGTTTCAAGGGAGGACATTTCCTCTTGTTCATTTCCCATTTCCTGATAGCCTCTCCTTTATATGCTCTCATATTTTCTTACTTTGTAACATTAGCTAGTGGTAGGTGGTGTCACCTGGAACCGAACGGTGGTTGTAACTCGGGTCTAAGATCAGCCCAATAATGGCTGAAACCAGACCAAGAGATAAGTTGAAAGATGAGTCTTCGTCGAGCTCTGTTTTGGAGCTAGAAAACTGGCCAAATGATGGCCAAGCTTTCAGGAAGTATCAGTCCAGCAACAACAGTATTGCCTGGGATGGAATCAGTTAAGAGAGGGCCTGTCTTAAGTTAAAACTGAGCCAAACAGTTGCTCTGCTGGGAGCTGAATGCTGGCCGTCCATCTGGCCATACAACAGCCCAGTTTCAGACCGGAACTGAGCTAACCAAGGACTCTGTTCTGGGCTAAAATCCAACACAGATGCAACATCTATTTTGGGCCCAAATCTAGCCAAGCAATGGCCGTCTTCCAAACTGAGAAGTCACGCTGAACAATGGTTGTGAGGATAGACTGAGAATAACCTCTCAGCTGCTGCTAAGTGTAGTCCAACGCTGGTCTTCATCAGGCCTTGCTTGGGGCCGAGCCATGATATATATAGTCCTAGTTTGGGGCTGAAGAAATGGTGGGGATCGGACCATTTTCAACCTGAAAATCAATGCCAGGAACAGCTCCTGCAGCGCGCGGCAGAAGGACCGTTCTGCATTTGAAGTTGGCAGGCTGTGATAGCTCTGGGCCTCACCAAAAATGCAGGTGGGCCTCACCAATCCCAGGTGGGCTGTCTGACATTGGGCTCCACCAAGTTTCTGCCGAGCCGCACCTTGCATCAGCCTGGGAACAGGACGTGGGTCCCTTTCTAGGATCAGGCGAACTGCCCCCATGTGAATATCAGTGGGCCAACCCAGCTAACCTGGGCCCTGTAAATTACAGGTGGGCCTCACTCAAATGCCCAGTGAGCTGAATGTTTGGGTCGTCCCATGCTAACGGCTGAGTCCCTGGACTCAGCATATAATTTCCTTGCATTATACGTGTGTGGTGAGCTCCATGTGGGACCCACATTGATATATATCATCACATAGATGATAGTCCATGTGGAACCCACGTATAAATGAAACTACGCACTATGGGTGCTTCATCTATGCCATCTATCAGACAGACCCCACCACTAGGCTGTTGGCCACACACTATACTAGTTGTGGGTCATGACATTCTTATTGTTGAGCCGCACACTAACTGTTGATGGGCTGCACCGTGTTGTAAAATTTTTAGCAGTCCATCAGAGGACCTTGCACCTAAGACGTCCTTCAGTGAAGGTCCAGAACTGGACATCCTCTCCTCCATTTTAATGTTTTTATTTTTTATTACTGTTATTTATTTGATTTAGGTAGTAAATAAATAGATAAGTATATCATAGAAGACATACATAGATATGTGGTGGGCCCCAGATGGGACCCACCTGTGGATGTGGATGACTGGTGTACGTATACATCAGCTATATTACATCAAGGCCGTCCATCCACTGTCTACAAATGGGCCACGTATTAGGCCCCCACCTTGATGCCTCTGGTTCATCCACACCATCCACCTAGTAGGCGAGCTCCTACTAGGGGGTTGAAAGGAAAGTAAGGCAGATCTAGTGATCAAGTGGGCCCTGACTAGACCTAGATTGATCAAAGATAGGGATTCATGCTTGGTGAGCTTGTTTTCCCTCGAGTACAGCTGAGACAACCTTGGTTTAAGGCTTCTCGACCCTCTACCTATCCTTATATATCAAACATTGGGACTCATGTCTAAATACGAATGAAAATTGTGCAAGAAGTTGCGTGAGTGGTAGAAATTCACCATCTTCTCAAGGGAACTCGCCTCTAGGAGCATTCTACAACTTGACTGGTGATGATTTCCTCCCCTTAAGCTTTTCATCCCTAACTAGACTAGAAATAGTAGTTTTAGTGGTGTAAATGGTTAACTAGACTAATGATGAATTGTGTATGGAGCTTGATTTATCTGTTTAACATGATAATCCTCATGCTTACCATTATTTAGAATATTTATTTCTTTGTACTGCCTAAGTGAATAATCCAGTCATTTATGTCATGTATCTTATGCGATTTCAGTTGTTGTTCCTTATTTCCCTTCAAAATTGTGATACATGTTGCTATGGCACACATATTGGTAAAATCTCTCCATGGGAATTTCTATCAAAGGAGAGTCCGTGCTTGGGGGGTAATTAGACTTGTTGTGATCCATGTAGGTCCCTGACATGGAGGTTTTGGTTGTGGTGTTGACCATAGGGTATACCATCCATGTGGGGTTTCACCTAATTGACTTGGGATGAACTTTACAACATTTCTAAATATCGTCGTTTACTCGTCTTTGTATCATTCATGCCGTCATGTTTTAAATGCCACATTTGATGATTTCAACGTTTCATACCCAGTCAGCATTGGTGGTGGCCCCCTTATGTTGAATTGATTGACCACATGTTAGTGGGCACTACACACACCCTAAGACGGTAGTCTCATGGGCCGGGGATGGTGGTAATGGGACACTATGCCCGAGCTGTCGGCCTACGCTGGGCCTTGCGCTCCCCGTAGTGACCGTGAGCTTATTCAAACGGCTGATTGAAATTGGACTAATAATGGGCTGGAAAATCATGCATGCACAGCATACTACGACGACTTGGATCATTATGCCCATACGATTACGCTGCGTATTGCGCTAATGACCAGCCGATCGATTTATGATGATGACCTGGATCCTCATACCCATGCGATTATGCTGAGTGTTGCACTGATGACCAGTCACATCCATGGGTGACGACCCCATTGCCTATCTAGATATTTTTCTTGGGGCACCGACCGTCCGGATGATTTACCCGGGTCGATGATTGCATTCATGCATTCATGCATTTAATAAGACTGCATATACTATATTTTGGATTATCTGTGTGCTTTTATGTTATTCCTCATTTAGGGAGGCAGTGTGTAATCTTGAAGGGAGATCACACTGAGCTGGCCACTCATTCATCAATATTCAACCGTATAAAGGACGCAGGTACAGGAGACGTCGAGGATAAGGCAGGTCTAGAGGCGGTGGCCGTCGAGGAGGAGCCATATGATGAGTTGCAGTAGGAGGCGGCAGCCTACTACGGGCTGAATCAGTAGTTTAGTCATCTATTCTATTTCAGTGCATTCGGGTTTTAAGGAAACTTGAGGTTTTGTAAGCGCCCCCCAGCTGGGTGGGCCCGAATATTGTTCCTATTTTGGAGCCATATCTATGACATAATTTTCATTTCCGCTATCTCGCACTTTGATTTATTGATTGATCATCGTTATCAATAGCTAACTCCTGAGTTCTTGGGATTCGAGTCGTGTACTCGGGTTCTGAAAACTGGGGTGTTACACCTACCTCCACCTAAGAACATACGAGATGTGCGATCCTTCTTAGGACACACCGATTTTTACAAAAGATTCATAAAGGACTACAGTCTCCTCTCGCATCCTCTATGTAATCTACTTCAAAAGGATGCACCATACGAGTAGACTGACCAATGCCAAGAAGCTTTCACTAAGCTTAAGGGCATGGTAACTGCTGCACCTATCATACAGCCACCCAATTGGAGCCTTCCTTTTGAACTAATGTGCAACGTTTCTGACTATGTTCTTAGGGCAGTTTTAGGCCAAAGAAAAGAAAAGAAGCCCTACGTTATTCATTATACAAGTAGAACTCTAAATCCTGCCCAAGTGAACTACTCGACTATAGAAAAGGAACTCTTAGCCGTAATGTTCACTTTGGACAAATTTAGGTCCTAGTTGATCGGATCCATGTGGCATTCAAGTATCTTCTTTCTAAGAACGATGTTAAGCCCCGCCTGATAAGATGTATCCTTCTACTCCAAGAATTCTATTTAGAAATAAAAGATAAAAAGGGAGTAGAAAACGTAGTGGCTGACCATCTTTCTCATCTTGATCTCTCCGATTCCCTTGAGATGACACACATAAATGACATGTTCCCTGACGAACAATTGTTCAAAGTCTCCCATTCACCTTGGTTTGTTGATATTGCTAATTATCTTGCCATAGGTTTTGCACCGACACATTAAACTGTGCAAAATAAGAAGAAATTTTTTACTGAGGTGTGCAAATTCTTCTGGGATGATCCATATTTGTTTAAATATTGTCCAGACCAAATCTTAAGGAGATGTGTGCTAGACGATGAACATTAAAGTGTCATTTCCTTCTGTCACTCTCAGGCCTGTGGTGGTCACTTTTCTGCTAAAAAGACCACAGCTAAGATTCTGCAGTTTGGGTTTTACTGGCCCACTATATTTAAGGATACTCATGAGTTTTGCAAGGCTTGTGAGCGTTGTAAGAAATTGAGAGCATTGTCCCGTCAAAATATGATGCCTTTGAACCCTATCCTTATCATAAAACTATTTGATTACTGGGGCATGTATTTCATGGGACCATTCCCCCCATCCTTTGGACATTTATATATTTTGCTCGTAGTAGACTGTCACTAAATGGGTCGAAGCAATTCCATGTCGGAATAATGACCATCAAACTATTGTTAAATTCTTAAAAGAGAACATCATTTTCCAGTTCGGAATGCCTCGAGCCATCATTAGTGATGGGGGCTCCATTCGTGAATTTAATGAAGAAATATGGCATCTCTCATAAGGTGAGCACTCCATACCACCCAAAAACAAGTGGACAAGCTGAGATTTCCAATAGGGAGATCAAACACATTTTAAAGAAAATGTTTAACCCTGACCTGATCGAAAGGATTGGTCAATTCGATTGACTGATGCTTTATGGGCTTACCGTACTACATTTAAAACCCCTATTGGAATGTCTCCCTTTAGACTTGTCTATGGAAAAGCTTGCCACTTGCCTGTAGAGTTAGAACATAGAGTCTACTGGGCGGTCAAAAATTTAAACTTCAATCTAGATAACACTGGCTCACTACACAAACTACAATTGAATGAACTTGAAGAAATCCAAAACGATGCGTACGAGAACTCGAGAATTTATAAGGAGATGATGAAAGTGTTTCATGACCAACACATTCTTCGAAAATCATTCACACCAGGTCAAAAGGTCATTTTGTATAATTCTTGGTTACATCTCTTTCCGGGTAAGCTCCAATCTCATTGGACCGACCCTTTCACTATTATCAATGTTTATCCTCATGGGGCAGTCGAGATTCGGAATCCAAACAATGGTAATGAGTTTAAAGTAAATGGACATCGATTAAAGCCATTTGTTGAGAAATTTGATTTAGAGGACATGTCCATACCTCTGAATGATTTTTTTTATTAAGATTAATCTCCTAGTCTGACGGATGTATAGTTAGGTTTACTACTTTCATAGGACTAGGGTAGTTTGTTTTTTGTCATTCTAGGATAGTTGGCTTTATACTGTTAGGATAGTTTGCTTTCCATTTGTTCTAGGATAGGTTGCTTTTTGTTAGTTCAATTCTTGTGCCAACCCACCTTCATGTTGAGATCCTTTGGAAAAAGCCATACAATTTCCTCGTCAAGTACTACCTTCCATCACTTCTCCTTTATTTTCATTGTCTCATGTGCATTGCATGCTTATATCTTTTACATTGAGGATAATGTAGATTTTAGGTTGGGGAGGAAGATTAGGTTACATAATCAGTATTTTCTCAGCCTTGAGCAAAAATAGTGAAAAATTTTAAATTTTTCTGAAAATTTTGTGAATTCGAGTGATTTTAAAGGCCATCCTTGATTTAAGAAGTATAATATACATAATGTTGGTGAATTATGACTCTTAAACCCAGTACCTATTAGATTTCACAATTAAGTTCGAATTATTATTCCATGATTAGAAGTTTTTAACATTGATTGAGTCGTGATTTCACATGTCACATCTGGCTTACACATTAAGGTTTCCGTTCGATATTGAATTATTAACTTGGTAATCACTAAGCATGGAAGGAACCAACTTGAGGAATTTATCCATCACATTGAAAAAAAAAATCTAGCTAAAAAATAATTGCCATCGAAAATGGCTACCTGTTGAAGATCTTTAAAAAGGTTGACATAGTGTGAAAGCAATTGATGAAAAAATCAAAAGTTGGAAGAATAAAAAGGCTGAACTGTAAGGCAAGTTTCGGTTTAGGTTTGGTTATCCGGAATGCTCTTTTTGGTTACCAATGATATCATGAAAATTGAGAATTAGAGCTTTAATTGTGATAAGTCAAGGTTACACTATACACCCATGAAACTCAATGTTTAGAATTGTTTTAATTGATGGATTAATACTTTGAAGTTTACCGTGCGCTTGAGTTTAGGAGAAACTAATGCTCAACATTAATGCATCTTAGAATTCTAGTATCTAGATTGTTTTTTCAAAAATCACTCGAGTTTATAGAAATTGTTCTATAATTTATAAAATATTTTTCGCATATTATGCTCAGGACTAGCAAAATGCTAGTTGGGGATTGTGTTGAGGGTCAAATATTGCATATTATACCCAATTATTACTTGGTTTTATGAACATGATAATGCTTAAGATTTTATTTTAATCATGTTTTTGTTGCAAGGTGAATTTAAGAGCTTGGATTGAAAAAGGGGCATGGATTTGATGCTCAAGAATCACCAAGGTAAGGGACGGATCTTAGGGGACCGAGATTGAAGAATTCACACACCAAAGATCCGAGAAAACCCAGTGATTGAAGATAAAGAGGCCTGAAAATCGTCATAAATGTAAAATCACCGGGTTCCCACCAATCATTTGGCTCGAAACTTTATATCTAGGCTGAGGATCAAAAAGTAACCGTACATGTAAAATTTCAGTCATTGGATCTTTGTGGAAGTGGCCTAAAGGAAAGATCAGCCACAAAATCAATAATTTGGGGCCCACCTGATCTCTGGATATGCTTCAAACTTGGGCTCAACCCCTTAAATTTGATCGAAGGATGGATGAATGGAGTAGATTTCTCAAAACATCACTATGGACCCCACCTTGAGTGGTGTGCGTGTGCACAGCACACGTGCACTCGCAGTGCATTGGAAGTCAAGTTGAGTTAAACTGGCTTCGACCCGACTCTCACCCGGATTCACATCCAGCATCCGCACGCTGGGATGCTGAGATGATGAGTGGCCCACCACCATCGTCTCGATGGTTAATTCGAACCGTCCACTCGAATTGGATGGTGGGGCTGACCATAACCATGGAGTCCATCTACAACCCTGCACATAATCGCAAGATAACCGCTTCAAACGTAGGATGAATGGTAGGAAGATTTGATCCCTTGGGCCACACCAAACTCAAGCAAAAGTGTCCATTCCCGACTAAAATCTCACTGCGAGTCTAATGTATGGAGTGGATTTGTGCATTAACATCAACAAGGAGTCCACCGAACATCTCAGCGAAGCTCCCGTGCACAAGAACATGTGCAGCAGCATCTGGACACTATGGGCTAGTTACATGATCAAGATCACGTCCGGATGCATGATCTAGACCGTCCAAAATCTTGGAAAGAGGGTCCTGACCCCAACCATAGAGCCAAATTAGTTTTTAAGACGATCTTTTAGCCAAAACTCTTATCCAAACGCAAGACTGTTTGCATTTTCTTACGCGCAAGATGTTTTCAATTTGTTACTGCGTAAGGTTACGCACGCACCACCGCCCTACCTTCTGTCTATAAAAGAGAGGGAGAGAAGGACGTGAGGGCATCATCTGACATGGAGGAAGAGAGAGAGAGAGAGAGAGAGAGAGAGAGAGAGAGAGAGTGGACGGCCGGCGGCTAGAGAGTTCTTCCTTCTTCCTTCTTTAGTTTTCCTTTAATGTTTTTTAAGAGATTTAGTTTAATCATTCTGTGATTGGCTAAACTCCTTAGCTAGGGCTAAGAGGTGAAGCTTGTAGCATGATGGGATGTTTTCTATGCTTGGATTCATGTTAAATTGAACTCTCTTTGATTTTGGTTTGATTATAAGAAATATTCATAGTTTTTAATGGTTTGTTGTGACTTGAATTACAATAAATCTGCGATAGCTTTGAGTATATTATGTGCATGTATCGAGGTTGTGAATGTAGGAATCTTGTTGTTCACCATTTTCTCATGGATATGGTTGGATGATGGAATCCTTTCTAACGTTCATAATTCTCTTAGATTGGTTGTGGATTAGTTAAATTCTATTGTTTACTTTGTCTCATGGGCGTGGTTTAGTGATGGAGTCACTTCTAGTTCTCATACCTATCATTTATTGAAAATCAGATCAAAGGAAGTTCATAATTGAATTTTAATGAATTATCTTCCAATTGGATGAAGATGGGACTCTGATTCCAGTTGCGTTCTTGAATCAAGTATAAATCTCCCTGATCTCTACAAGTGGATCCTTGGAAACCCTAGTTTCCCACCTTGGAATTTTATAAGTTTTAGTTTAATACTTCACCATTATTCTCCTACATTCTCCTAATTTAGATTACATCTTCTTCTAGTTCTAGTTCTGGTTACTTTCAGAATACGTTTAAGGTTCAATCCTTGTGGATTTGACCTCGGTCTTACCGAGATTATTACTACATCGCGACCTTACACTTGGGGTTGTGAATAATTATCACCGAATTGCCAAAGCTCACCAATGCGGTAATGATTATCGTCGAATCACCAAAGCTGTTATTATTATCATCATCTTGCTAACATAAGGCCATTTAAATTTATCGAAATCAATAACACCACCACGCTGATATACTATCTTAACTGTAAAATTTTGTTTCATATCATCAGCAAATGTAGTATATTAATTTCGATTTATTATCCCAGCAAGGTCGATTCATCCTGTACAAGTGGCAGAATAAGCTTATAAAGCTAAGTACGAGAATCGCGACAACAATGGCAACTTATCACATATGATAGTGAGAAAGAAGTTGCTATGAAGCCGAACACGCATAAGGCTTATCATTATGGGTAATGGCGATATGACAGAACTATACGGGCAGCAATGTCGCCTGTGGCCTTAAAAAGCTTGAAAAGAGCATCACGCGCACCCATGCGGGCAGTGGCTTATGCCATCTGTACAACTTCAGGCAGCGTGACGTGGGCGGCTAGAGAGCGCCCACCTCATGAATGGGTCTAACCTTACAGACGAAGGAAAAGTGAGTCTCTGAAGTAAGATGACTCCCCAGATCCCTGGTTTGATTTCAATAGTAACGCATGGGAATAGGTTTCTGAAGCAAGATGACAAGTCTCTAAAGAAAGAGACCCCTCATTGATGGACTGGCGGCCTTGGAATTAGTACCCCACGGTAGCCTTGTGCGCCCCGCGAACTTTAGAGAGTTACTGTGGCCAACCTTGTGCGTAAATCCTATTGAGTTTACTGCTCCGGTATCTTCATTGGGCCCCTCTGATGGATCACGGTTTGTGAACTCCCCGACCGTGATAAGCCCCATGAACTCTAGAGGGTTACAGTGGCCATTCGTGTAAGACCCAACTCCAACTACTTACAAGCTTAAATTGTGATTACTCCAACTACTTACAAGCTTAAACTATGTGTGAGAGTGTCCAGTTCAGTCTAGCCAAGTTTAGTCCAGTTTAGTCCAGTTAAGTCCAGTCATGTCAAGTCATGTCTAGTCAAATGTGTGCAGGCAGCTGTATATTTATCCTTCCGTCAAGAGTCGCGGGATCTTTCTATCTTTTACCTTCTTGATGATGAAGACATATTATCTTACAAAATCTTCAAAGGGGACAGAGAATAAAATAACAACGAATTATCATTTTGTTCTGGGCAGCTTGATGACTCAGATATATATTCTTTAAATTCCTTAAAGAAATGCGGAATGCTATCCATCTTTCAAGAATGGCATCATGCTTTGCTTCACAAATTTGTCTCTCCAATGAAATCCTATACCTTAGTCTCTCTGATGATTTCTTATGCGGGGCAGAAGAATATGTACCTAAACAGGGGGCTCATAATCTGTCTCTTCAAAGTAACCTATACCTTGGTCTTTTTGATAATTTCTTATGCGTAGCGGAGAAATTCATATGGCATAATCTACTGGGCACACCAACGAATCCAATAATAAGAAGTATGGACTGGATAGTTACAACCGGGAATTATTAAGCGAGATCCAGCATTGGCATTCAAAATTTGCCTCCATATTAAACCTTAGTTATATGATCGGCTGGGATAATATGGTTCTTGTCAGAACTTGTTACCTTTTCTCAATGAAAGGGTAATAGACCTAATGAAGACAAGGAACAAATGTTCGCCAAAAGAGATGGAATCATTGTCGATAACTTCTTTTATATCCTCTGGAAAATACACTCCTAATGTCATGCCCCAAACTCAGAAACTGGGCTCGCAAAATTCCCGACCGCCGAATCCGGTGCCGACAGCCTCCGTAGTACCCCATTCTCAGCTCCCAACACCCATACACTAGGTTCTGATCCTGGGATCCTATCAGGAGGATTTCAGACATGATTTTGATTCGTAATGAGCATAGCCATAAGCATAACCCACGAACAATAACCACAAGAACACCATCACAAAATTCATTATGATAAAAAAACTTTGAGTACAATGCGTATGAAGGGAAATACAAGATAGTGATAATAACAGAAACTCCTGAAGCTCGACTACATGCTCCTACTGCGGCAAAGCTACTGCTGCGACCTGGCGTCACTTGCATGCATCAATCGTGCATAAATTTATAGAAAGCTTAGTGGGCGGTGTAAGTGTGTGCGCAACATGAGTGTGCTCAGAATGTAATATCAGAGTAATGTGGAATCATACTGATGAGTACATAAATGTAATCAGTCGTATCAAGGCTATGCAGTGCAAGACATGAATGTTATCGGCCATATCAAGGCCATGCGATACGAAATGCAAGTCAAGCGTGCCAATCCGCATCCATATATCAATGCAGCTCCCCACTAGAGCATCAAATATCAGTACAGTTCTCATTCTGAATAATCACCGGGGTTTAGTACCCTCTAAATAGCATTGCCCCTTTCCCAGGCGCGCAGTCCAAGTGAGCGTAAGAAACCTCACTATTTGCCTGGCCAATAGTCTGCCAATATCTATCTGGCACGTCGATAGCGGACCCATTCACAAGCTGGTCAAACTCATCCTAGTAATAGCCTTTACCCTTGGGCGGGTAATGCCACACTCCTTTCCAACCGATCATGACACAGTGGGAGACGCGGCCTCCTGATATTCGGCTCTCGTGCGCTCTTGTATCCATTCGGTCTCGACATCAGAGTCATCCTCTGGTACTATCGGGTTTAGGGATTTTCACCTAGGGACATCTATGGTGCCCTGATGCTTAGTAACAATATTTTCGATGTCTGATCCTGCCATCCACGATGTGCCTGTGGAGGTCATAGCCCTTATGTCGCTAGGGCGTATAGTAATCATGTCATACAAATGCGAAGTGCATGAATCACACTATCTGTCATGTAATAATCCTGCATGTGTCGCGCACTTATGAAGGGTAACTCCGCCTATCAGGGGGCCCATTAACAATCTGCCAGAAGGCATATGCTATGTTCAGTCACTCCTCATATCAATGCATACATATGATGCGTATGAGCATAAATCATGAAACTATACTAAACATGTTATGTGGTGATGGATTATGTTGATAACGAAGAGGGGCCTAGACCCCCTACAGACTACTAGTATGGGCCTATCAATGGGCCTTAGGGAGAGTTACAATGTGGACATTTAACCATCATTGCTCTCATAATGTGGACGTCAAACCATCATGGCTGCCAAGGCATGGCCGCCAAAACATCATTACATACATCGTAGTGGAACCTCACATCGCAATGGGCTTCATATACATCATATTCAGCCCATACAAAGGCCTCACATACATCTCATTGGGCCTCATATAAATCTAATGAACCGAATCAATGGGCCGAATCAATGGGCGAAATTAAATGGGCTGATTCAAATGGGCCGAATCAAATGAGTCAATCAAATGGGCTGATTCAAAAGGGCCGAATCGATGGGCCAAGTCGAATGGGCCGAGTCAAATAGGCCGAGTTAAATGGGCCGAGTCGAATGGGCCGAGTCGAATAGGCCGAGTCAAATAGGCTGAGTCAATTGGGCCAATTCAAATGGGCTGAATTAATGGGCTAAGTCGAATGGGCCCAAACCAACTACACCATTCATCTATAGATAGAGATCATTTTAGAGTATTATCACAAAATGAATCATATCCAAGGATCATCTGGACCATACCACAAGTGACAGTAATGATAATGATTCACACTGTTAAAAATTTAGAGGGCCTACCATAACGTTCATTTCCCATTCATACTATTCATAAGGTCACAAAGACCTAAACAGGGAGGAAAAACAAATATCATATTGATTCAAGGCTACTGTAACCCAAAGGGGTTTCAATGGTAGACGTTCAACTCCATTGCCTTCTATAGTGTGTTCCACTTGATACTATATCTATCTCATTTCCAGTCTCAAGCTTGAGATGAGCTAGCATAATGGATGGACGGCTGAATGTAGCACATCCATCATTTGGTGGGTCCCACATAATGGATGGATAGTAGGGATACAACTCATGCGTCAGGGTGGGAATCCACGTACGTGGCCCACCACTGACGTGAATCAGCTTCAATATCATTATTATTATTATTATTATTATTATTATTATTATTATTATTATTATTATTTTAAAGCGCTACTACTACACGTGCAGCAGTAGCTGGATTAGCTGCTGGCCCACCATCAAATCAGATGGACGGTGGGGATACAAGCTGGATGAACGACTTGATATAACATACGCCTGGTGGTCAGCCCACCATCTAGAACTCTGGATGGTGCAGATCACTTGCATTAAGGTGGGTCCCACATACATGGCCCACCCCCAGCAGGTTTGCATACCTACACATACTATAATATAATATGATATAATATAATATAATATATTATATTATATTATAATATCATATATATATATAAGATATAAGGAGCCCACCGTCCAGACCCTTGGAGGTTCTGGACGGTGCAGATCTAATGTGCCTGTCGTGGTGGGCCCCCACATGTGGCCCACCTCATCATATATATATATATATAAACTATATTACATATTATATATACACACACACATGCATATATATTATATTATATATACGTTCTTTTTTTTTTGAAACAAGATAGTCCAGTGTGCTGGATAATTTTTATGGTGAAATCCCACCATCCTCGATGGACGGTGGGGGTAAATCTCATACTTAAATGAGGTGGGGCCAACATGGGAACAGCTACTAGCCAATCCGTTATCAAATGGGTCTGACGTGTGAAACCCACTAGCTTAAGAAGAGCCAATATTTGCGTTTTTCCATCCAATAGATCCTTTAGGTGGGTCCGACAAGGTGGATGGCATGGATAAAATATATACTTCGTGGTGGGCCACACACACACACACCATCCATATAAGAGAGAGAGGAAGAGAGAGAGAGAGAGAGAGAGAGAGAGAGAGAGAGAAATGGTGAGATAAAGGAACCCCACCACTATGGGCCCCTCTCTATATTGCATACATCAATGTGGGTCCTACAACAAGTGGGCCCTAAAACTGAAATCAACAGTGGATCACCCACCTATCGGCCTTCTACCTTAGCTCCTTAGACACCTATGCTCCTTGCCTTCAACTTTGATGGAGGTTGATGAAGTTTTGATGGTAGGGATGAGAGTTTTTGGGTGGTAGAGAAGTGGGCCACACTTGGGTTGCTCTTGGAAACTTGGGGAGCTTGGACGTGTGATATTTGTTGCTTGGGAGAGTGTTTGAGAAATGAGAGAGAAGTGATGGGATTATATGGGATGGGTGTTGTAAGGGAAGGTATGGGCTTGGTTGAAAATTGTGTAAAAAGGGAATGGGTAGGGAGAGAAAGTTGACTTATGGAAAGGAAGGAGTGGATGCTTGTACTTGAAATAGGGTGAGGTGGCATTGAGGTATGGAGGATGTACTTGACTTGATTGATGTAACATGTTGTAGAGATTCCCTCGAAATTCACAACGCGTGGCGTTTCTTCGGAATGAACGCGGTCCCACAGCTCCTGGGCCGGGTTCGGATTGGAGGGCGAGTCACGACTTTGGAATAGTGGCGACGGTGCTATTGCTAGAGTACAAGTTTTGAGTCGAGGCAACTTTGGTATGCATGACTCGACTTAGGATCACGCATAAATTTTGGATACAGGTCAAGGATTGTTTGAATTCGACCGAAAGGACCGCAGAAGCCTACAGAACAGTATGGTCTAGCATACGGGTCTCATAGCTCTCCCCTCCAAATATAAATTTTGTCCTCAAAATTTATACAATCAGCACGACTAGACATAACTCATAAAGAAAGAGGAAACAAAGCATCATCATATAAAATTGGAGACAACATACGAGATACAACATATAATCAATCATCAAAGAGATGGGGATAGTGCTCTCGATTCTCAGCCTCGCGCTCCCAAGATGCCTCATCAACAGAATGGTGACCCCATTGAACCTTCACCAAGGGGATGACCTTGGTCCGGAGGACCTGCTCCTTTCGATCAAGGATACGAACTGGCTGCTCAATGTAAGAAGCATCCTCTCGAACCTTCAATGGCTGACAATCAATAACAGGAACGATTTCTAACCCATAGTTCCTCAGCATAGAGACATGAAAAACATTATGAATGCCAGACAATTGAGATGACAAGACAAGCCGATAGGCCATGGTACCAACGTGCCTAGTGATCTCGAAAGGTCCTATGAATCTCGGGGCAAGCTTGCCCTTCGCTCCAAATCAAACTACACCCTTCATGGGCGGGACCTTGAGATACACATGGTCCCCTACATCAAACTCCAAGGGACGACGCCGGTGATCAGTAAAACTCTTCTGCCAGCTTTGAGTTGTGCGCATCCTCTGCCCGATGATATTGATAGCCTCTAATGTATGCTGCATAAGCTCGGGACCTAAGAGACGCCGTTCTTTAACCTCGGTCCAACAACTCAGAGATCTGCATGATCTACCATATAATGCCTCAAAAGGAGTCATGCTAATGGTTGCCTGATAGCTGTTATTATATGCAAACCCAGCCAATCGCAGATGCTCATCCCAGCTACCCCCGAAATCAATCCCGCAGGCTCGAAGCATATCCTCAAGGATCTGGTTGACCCTCTCGGTTTGCCCATCAGTCTGATACGCAGTGCTGAGCTGAAAATCAGTGCTCATCACTCTCTGAAAGCTCCCCCAAAACTGAGACGTGAACTTCGGGTCATGGTCTAAAATGATCGTGACAGGAACACCGTGCAATCTCACGATCTCATTGACAAATAGCCTGATGAGATGATCCAAATGCCAAGTCTCATGAATCGCAAGAAAATGTACCAACTTCATCAAATAGTCCACGACAACCCAAATAGTGTCATGACCGCGCTGAGTCCTCAGTAAACCCATGATAAAATTGGTAGATACGTGCTCCCACTTCCACATCAGGATGTTCAATGGCTGCAAAGGACCAGGGGGTCTCTAATGATCGGCCTTGACACACTGGCATGTGTAACACTCGACCACAAAACTAGCGATCTGGCGCTTCATCTCCGCCCAAAAATATTGTCTCCTCATGTCATGATATATCTTCATCGAGCCAGGGTGGATAGAAAATTGTTATCGATGTGCCTCAGTCATAAGATCTCTGCATGACTCAGGAATATCTAGGACACACAATCGGCCTCTGAAGCGAAGTTCAGCATTAGAACTAATTTGTCAATCTGTCTGACTCTCAGATGCTGCCTCTGCTCGGTAACCCTGTAATGACTCGTCTGTCTGCTGAGCCTCGATCACCCTAGCGACAAGAGAGGGTTAATCGACAGGGTCAATAGTTGAACGATAGAAGACTACAAACCAAAATCGAAGTCATACTCTGTTATATCCTCAAGCATCCTCCACTCATGAATTATCATGTGTGCCACCAGGCCCCATGGCTGATGGTTGAGGGCATCCGCCACTACGTTTGCCTTGTCTAGGTGGTACTGGAGATTAAAATCATAGTCCTTCAGGAGTTCCATCCAGCGCCTCTGCCTCATGTTTAGCTCAAACTAAGAGAATAAGTACTTCAAGCTCTTGTGGTCGAAGAAGAGCTCGAACCTGACCCCATAGAGATAGTGCCTTCACACCTTCAGTGGGAAGACGACTGCTGTCAACTCTAAATCATGCGTGGGGTAGTTCAGATCATGGACTTTGAGCTAGCGAGACACATAAGCCACTGGTCTCCCATGCTGCATCAGGACATCACTCAAGTCAATACGCGAAGCATCAGTAAATACAACAAATCCATCACTCCCATAAGGAAGGTGAGGATAGGGGCGGACGTGAGGCGGTCCTTCAGCTCCATAAATGCTTGCTTACAGGCGTCACTCCAAATAAACTCTGTGCCCTTCCGAGTCAACTTGGTCAACGGGGCTATGATATGGGAGAAGCCCTCAATGAAACGCCGATAGTATCCTGCCAAACCAAGGAAACTATGGATCTTGGATGCAATTGTGGGCTGGTCCCACTAACGCACTGCCTCAACCTTCGAGGGGTCCACTCGACACCCTCCCTCGTCACCATGTGATCAAGGAACTTCACCTCCTCCTGTCAAAACTCGTACTTCTCCAGTTTCGTATACAGGTGGTGGGCATGGAGGGTTTGCAATGCGATCTTCAGATGCTGCATATAGTCCTCACGGGTCCTCGAATATATTAGAATGTCATCGATGAAGACCACAAAATACTGATCGAGATATGGATGGAAGACCTCGTTCATAAACTGCATGAAGACCATGGGTGCATTGGTCAGTCTGAAGGACATGACCTGTAACTTAAAATGACCATAACACGTCCTGAAAGCCATCTTTGAGATGCCCTCCTCTTAGATCCGAATCTGATGATATACAGAATGCAAGTCAATCTTCGAAAAGAACTGTGCACCTTGCAGCTAATCAAACAAATCATCTATCCTCGGTAACGGGTATTTGTTCTTGATCATGACCCGGTTAAGCTCGCGATAATCTACGTAGAGCCTCAACGAGCCATCCTTTTTCCTGATGAAGAGTACCGGTGCTTCCCACGGAGAACTGGTCGGACGGATGAATCCCAACTCTCGCAACTTGTCTAACTGTTATTACAACTCCCTCAACTCTATTGATGCCATGCGATACGGGGCCTTCAAGATAGATTCGGTACCGGGCACGAGATCAATCTGGAACTCAATATGCTGACGAGGAGACAACTCGAGAATCTCCTGGAACACATCGAGGAAATCACAAACAATTGGCAACTAGTCGATACACAAGACAACGGGCTCCCCAACGGTGCAGGACATCAAACAAGACAATGACTCTCCTTTGGGTTCGGCAACGAACTGGAACTGCGGCAAGCCTGGTATGTAGAACGTGACTATCCTCACGGAACAGTCCAAGATGGGATAGTACTCGGCAAGCCAATCTATGCCCAGGATAACATCAAAATCTGACATCGGCAGCATGTACAAGTCGGCGGGCAAGAAAATCTCTCCCACTAACACGGGTCAAGACGAACAGAAGCGACCTAATACTGTAGTCTTCCCCAAGGGTGTCGATAGAGTCTATCAACAATCCAGTCGAATGAAAGAATCCCTCGAACATAAATAAGTGTGAAACACCAGAATCAAATTATAAAACTCAAGCGATGCATGCAGAGACTATAAGTATACCCTCAACGACTCCTCCGGAGGTCTGCGGGTCCCACTGAGACACGTAGAACCTAGCCTAAGCTGGCTAGGGAGGTGTCTATCCCCTCTGAGGTCCCTGATGCTGCTGCTACCTCTGCGGTGGCCTGTACTGCTGTCTTGCTGCTGCTGGGGCCTCGACGGCTGAGGTGGCTGCGGTCGCTGTTGATGGGGTCACTATTGTTGTGGTCACTGTTGCGCTAGAGGCTGCTGTGGTCGCTACTACGCAAGAGGCTGTTGTGGTCCTCCTGACTACTGTAGATGAGGGCAGGGGCACTCATACACATGGTGCCCTGTCCGCACATCTAAAATAAGTCCCTATAAACGGCTGTTAGGGTGGCACTGGAGGTGCCACTGGTGCTACTAGTGCTCTAGTAGGTGGGTGGCTCCTGTACCTTTGTGGTCATCGATACTGTTGGGAACTACTGGAGGGGTCCTGCCTCTTCTGACCTCTCCTCTGATTTAGATCGCTCTGCCGCCAGCCCACTCAGTCTTGTAAATTTAAGCCCTCTGCACTACTGCCTGAAAAGTCAGGAGCTTATGCCCAATAACACAGCCTCGAAGACCGTAACGTAAGCTGTTCTTGAAACGGCGGGCCTTCTGCCCCTCATCATCAACTAAATATAGCATGAATCGCAATAACGCCACAAAACGAGCCACGTACTATGCCACAGACATGTCTCCCTGCACCAAGGTCTCGAAATGTAATGCTCACTGCCGACGAATGTGGTCAGGGAGGTACTGCTGGTTAAATTGATCAATAAAATCCTCCCATATCCAGACAAAATCAGGCCCTGCAACACAAGTAACGGAAGTCCACCAGTGCTCGGCCTCACCCTGGAGAAGAAATACTGCCAACCGGACTCGCTACTGGGTTATACATGCCATAGTATCAAAAATCTTCTCCACATCGGAGCACCACGTCTCAGCTGCTATCGGATTTGGCTTGCCCTAGAAACGCGGAGGATCGAGCTATCTGAACTCTCGAAGAAGGGTGCTCGCGCGCTCCTGCTCTGCCTGGGCTGGTGAAACAACTGGGCATCTACCCTGTCCCTCAAGTGCAGTCGTCACAGCCTATAATATCTGCTGTAACTGGGAGCACTCACAGGTATGGTCGAATCCGCATCGGTCTTAGATGGAGGAATGACATCCTCAGGCTGGGGAGCAGAGATCTCTGGAGGTGGAGTGGAAGTCGTAGGTGGTAAAACGGGAGCCTCAGGTGGTAGAGCGGGAGTCGATCAGGTCACTTTCCTTGGCGGCATGTCCTATAGAAAAGAACAAAGCCGCCTATTAATCCTTGAAAACTCCTGAAGGCACGTTAGGGGACTAAATCGGAAGGTTACGCACTCAAAACCTAATTGACCTAAACTCATACAAGATATGTGATGTCGTTTTGAATTGTTCCCAAGTTATGCTCTGATACCAACTTCTATCATGCCCCAAACTCAAAAACCGGGCTCACAAAATTCCCAACCGCCGAATCTAGCGTCGACAACCTCCGTAGTACCCCATTCTCGATTCCTAGCACCCATACACCAGGTTCCGATCCTGGGATCTACCAGGAGGATTTTAGACATGATTTTGATTCGTAATGAGCATAACCATAAGCATAACCCACGAACAATAACCACAAGAACACCATCACAAAATTCACTATGATAAAAAACTTTGAGTACAATGCATATGAAGACAAATACAAGATAGTGATAATAATGGAAAGTCTTGAAGCTCGATTGCATGCTCCTACTGCGGCGAAGCTACGGCTGCAACCTGACGTCACCTGCACGCATTAATCGCGCATAAGCTTATAGAAAGCTTAGTGGGCGGTGTAAGTGTGTGCACAACATGAGCGTGTTTAGAATGTAATATCAGAGTAATCTGGAATCATGTTAATGAGTACATAAATGTAATCAGTCGTACTAAAGCTATGCAGTGTAAGACATGAATGTTATTAGCTATATCAAGGTCATGCGATGCGAAATGCAAGACAAACATGCCAATCCTCATCTACATATCAATGCAACTCCCCATTAGAGCATCAAATATCAGTATAGTTCTCATTCTAGATAATCACCGGGGTTTAGTACCCTCTAAATGGCACTGCCCCTTTCCCAGGCGTGCAGTCCAAGTGAGCATAAGAAACCTCACTATCCGCCTAGCCAATAGTCTGCCAATATCTATCTGGCACGTCGATAGCAGACCCATTCACGAGCTGGTCAAACTCAGCCTAGTAATGCCCCCTACCCTTGGGCGGGTAAGGCCACACTCCTTTCCAACCGACCATGATACAGTGGGAGACGCGGCCTCCTGGTATTCGACCCTCGTGCGCTCATGTATCCACTCGGTCTCGACATTGAAGTCATCCTCTGGTACCATCAGGTTTAGGGATTTTCACCCAGGGACATCTATGGTGCCCCGATGCTTAGTAACAATATTTTTGGTGTCCAATCTTGCCATCCATGATGTGCTTGTGGAGGTCATAGCCTTAATGTTGCTAGGGTGTATAGTAATCATGTCATACAAATGTAAATTGCATGAATCACACTATCTGTCATGCAACAATCCTGCGCGTGCCGTGCTCTCATGAAGGCTAACTTCGCCTATCAGGGGGCTCATAAATAATCTGCCCAAAGGCATATGCTATGATCAATCACTCCTCATATCAATGCATACATACGATGCGTATGAGCATGAATCATGGAACTATACTAAACATATTATGTGGTGATGGATTTTGTTCATAACAAAGAGGGGCCTAGATGGCCTACACACTATTAGTATGGGCTTATCAATGGGCCCTAGGGAGAGTTACAATGCGGACATTTAACCATCATTGCTCTCACAATGTGGACGTCAAACCATCATTGCTCCTAAGGCATGACCGCCAAAACATCATTACATAAATCGTGGTGGAATCTCACATCGCAGTGGGCTTCATATACATCATATTCGGCCCATACAAAGGCCTCACATACATCTCATTAGGCCTCATATAAATCTAATGGACTGATCAAATGGGCTGAATCAAATGAGCCGAATCAAATGGGTCGAATCAAATGAGTTAATCAAATGGGCAGATTTAAAAGGGCCGAATTAATGGGCCAAGTTGAATGGGCTGGGTCGAATAGGCCGAGTCAAATAGGCTGAGTCAAATGAGCTAAGTTGAATGGGACAAGTCAAATAGGCCGAGTCGAATGGGCCGAGTCGAATAGGCCGAGTCGAATGGGCCGAGTTAATTGGTCCGATTCAAATGGGCCAAATCAATGGGCCGAATCAATGGGCTAAGTCGAATGGGCCCAAACCAACCACACCATTCATCTATAGATAGAGATCATTTTAGAGTATTATCACAAAATGAATCATATCCAAGGATCATCTGGACCATACCACAAGCGACAATAGTGATAATGATTCACATTGTTAAAAATTTAGAGGGCCCACCATAACATTTATTTCCCATCCATACTGTTCATAAGGTCACAAAGACCTAAACAGGGAGGAAAAACAAATATCATATTGATTCAAGGCTACTGTAACCCAAAGGGGTTTCAATGGTAGACGTTCAACTCCACTGCCTTCTATAGTGTGGTCCACTTGATACTAAATTTGTCTCATTTTCGGTCTCAAGCTTGAGATGAGCTAGCATAATGGATGGACGGCTGGATGTAGCACATCCATCATTCGGTGGGTCCCACATAATGGATGGACGGTAGGGATACAACTCATGCATCAGGTTGGGAATCCACGTACGTGGCCCACCACTGACGTGAATCAGCTTCAATATTATTATTATTATTATTATTTTAAAGTGCTGCTAGTACACATGCAGCAGTAATTGGCGTCAGCTGCTGGCCCACCATCAAATCAGATTGACAAGGGGGATACAAGCTGGATGGACGGCTTGATATAACATACGCCTGGTGGTCAGCCCACCATCTAGAACTCTAGACAGTGTAAATCGCTTGCATTAAGGTGGGTCCCACGTACGTGGCCCACCCCCAGTAGGTATGCATACCTATACATACTATAATATAATATAATATAATATAATATATTATATTATAATATAATATCATATATATATATATAAGATATAAGGAGCCCACCGTCTAGACCCCTGGAGGTTCGGGATGGTGCAGATCTAATGCACCTACCATGGTGGGTCCACATGTGTGGCCCACCTCATCATATATTTATATAAACTATATTACATATATATATATACACACACACACACACATACACACACATGCATATATATTATATTATATATACATTCTTTTTTTTTGAAACAAGATAGTCCAGTGTGCTATACAATTTTTATGGTGAAATCCCACCATCCTCGATGGACGGTGGGGGTAAATCTCATAATCAAATGAGGTGGGCCCCACATGGGAACGGCCACTAGCCAATCTGTTATCAAATGGGTCCCACGTGTGGAACCCACCAGCTCTAGAAGAGCCGATATTTGTGTTTTTTCGTCCAACGGATCCTTTAGGTGGGTCCAACAAGGTGGATGTCATAGATAAAATATATACTTCATGGTGGGCCACACACACACACCGTCCATATAAGAGAGTGAGAAAGAGAGAGAGAGAGAGAGAGAGAGAGAGAGAGAGACGGTGAGATAGAGGGACCCCGCCACTATGGGCCTCTCTCTATATTGCATACATCAATGTGGGTCCCACAACAAGTGGACCCTAAAATTGAAATCAACAGTGGATCACCCACCCATCGGCCTTCTTCCTTAGCTCCTTAGACACCTATGCTCCTTGCCTTCAACTTTGATGGAGGTTAATGAAGTTTTGATGGTGGGGATGAGAGTTTTTAGGTGGTAGAGAAGTGGGCCACACTTGGGTTGCTCTTGGAAACTTGGGGAGCTTGGACGTGTGATATTTGTTACTTGGGAGAGTGTTTGAGAAATGAGAAAGAGAGAGAGAAGTGATGGGATTATACGGGATGGGAGGGAAGGTATGGGCTTGGTTGAAAATTATGTAAAAAGGGAATAGGTAGGGAGAGAGAGAGTTGACTTATGGAAAGGAAGGAGTGGATGCTTGTACTTGGAATAGGGTGAGGTGGCATTGAGGTATAAAGGATGTACTTGACTTGATGGATGTGACATGTTGTAAAGATTCCCTTGAAATTCGTAACGCGTTGTGTTTCTTTGGAAAGAACGTGGGCCCTCATCTCCTAGGCCGGGTTATCGGATCGGAGCGCAAGTCACGGCACTGGAACCGCAGCAACGGCGCGGTCACTAGAGTATAAATTTTGAGTCGAGCCAACTTTGGTATGGAGGACTCGGCTTAGGATCATGCACAAACATTGAATATAGGTAGAGGGTTGTAGGAATTCGACTGGAAGGACCGCAGAAGCCTACGGAACAATACGGTCTAGGATACAGGTCTCACACCTAACCAACCTATGAAGAGAAGCCAAGGAGTACAAATTAGAAAAAAACTCAGTGGTTGAACTTTTAGAGCCTGAAATGACATCTCCGAAAACACGATATAATGAGCAAAGAATATGCAAAGCACGCTAACAAGCATAAAGAAGGGATAATCAAATCATTGTCATATTGTGAATATTACAATCATTCTAAAAGCTGTCAATTTATTTCATAATTATCAATACTTCATGAAACTAAATTGGAAAATTATGATATCTTGAGATACTGATTCTGATTAATTTAGCAAAAAAGATTACCATTCAAAATATTGGACTATGCAGACTATGAATAAAGGAGACAATTGAAGAAATCGTTGTAATAGGAGTAGAATTAAAGGATAATGGACATAGAGTTCAAAGAAAGAGTCACAAGAGTTGATCAAAGAGATCGTTGTAGTAGATGAAGTTGCCACAACTGTTACAGTGGCAAGTTTCAATGAAAAGAGAGTTATGTGAATAAAGGAGTTAAAGCTGTGGAAGGTGCAATTGTAGCTTTGTTTGTGAAAAGGAGTTCTATCTGATTAACTGCTATGAAGATAGTGCTTTTGTTGCTGCATTACCCTCCCTATTGAATCATTCATTCAATGCTTCGACTAGGGGCATTCAGTCTTCCGTTCGAGTGCGATCATTCAGTCTTCCATTTGAGCGTGATCATTCAGTCTTCTATGCGAGAATGATCATCTAGTCATTCCTCGGTTGCAGTTCATTTGGTTCTTTGGTCAGGCGATCCTTCTCTGTCATGCGGCTATATTTCATGAAGAATCCTTCTCTGAAGTGAAGGGATTTTTATGCAGAAGAAGGCGATCCTCCATTTAATCTCATAAATCAATCAAAGAAGGATCGATGGGGCATTTGTTGAGGCATAAAAAATATTTCAATCTCATTACATGACTATTGCATTAGCAGGGGAATTCCATTATGCAGATCCCTCCCAAGGTTGTGCGCTCATGACAATATGGAAGCTTTGTGAAGTATTGCTCCATGATAAAAGAGATTGCGCACTCCACATTCTGCTATAGAAGAATGGATGGACGTCATCTGATGTAGAGGAATGGATGGACGTCATCTGATGTAGAGGAATGGATGAATGTCATTTGATGTAAAAGAATGGACAGGTGTCATCTGATGTAGAAGAATGCACGGGCATCATCTAGTATAGAAGAATACATGGGCGTTATTTGGTATGGAGGAGTGCATGGGTGCCACTTTTGAAGGAGAAGTGTGGTTCTTGTCTTAGAAAGGGATGTACACTACTATTTAAGGGAGAAGTGGGTGAGCACCACTATTTAAGGAAGGAGGTTGGATGTTGTGTGAAGGAAGAAGTGGTGATCACCACTATTTAAGGAGTTAGGGGCCTAAAAGGCCTATAAATACCCCCTCCCCACTCCTTATATGGGAGGATGGAAGTTAGGAGAGTGTCAAGGAGAGAGAGTTGCGCCAGGGAGTTGCGTGCAGGAGTTGTGTGCCAGAAGGAGTAGCACACCACTTTTTGTGGAGGCCTGGTGGAGTTGCGTGCCATGTTTTGTGGGGAGATAGAATCTTGTGCGCCACTCTCTGTGGAAGCTTGTCCTGATCCTAGGAAAGTTGCACACCACCTTGAGTGGGCTTTGTCTTAATGGAGATGAGTTGCACCACTTCTCTCTCTCTTGTCTGAATGCAAGAAGAGTTGCACACCACATCAAGTGGAAGTTGTCCTGATGGGATGGAGTTGCGTTGAAATGAGAAGGAGAGGAGTTGCGCGCTTCCGCGCAACTCAAGGAGAGGTGTTATGCACACTTGTCCTGAAGCATGGCTTTGCGCCACTGTGCTTGGTTGCTTGTCCTGAAGTCAAGCCTCTTGCACCACCTCTTGAGGAAGCATGTCCTAATACATAGTTTCCTGCGCCACTTTGTGAGGGAGTATGTCCTAAAGCCTAGCTTCTTGCGCCACTTCTCATGGAGCCTTATCTTGATGACAGGCTTTGTGCACCACTTCTCATGGAGCCTTGTCCAGGCTTTGTGCACCATTTCTTATGAAACTCTATCCTGAAGGATGGCTTCCTGCGCCACTCCTCATGGAGGTTTGTCTTGATGCCAGGCTTCCTGTGCCACCTTGTATGGACTTTTGTCCTAATGCATGGCATTTGCGCCAAGAAGCCTCTTACATCATTTCATGTAGAAAGAGAGGTGCATGCTCCACTTTCATATGCCACTTCTCATCTGCAAAAGGGTTGCACTCCCCACCTTTACATGAGTTGTGCATCCACTCTTGAAATTGAAGAATCACAGAAGAGATAGAAGAGTAGAGCATGATGGAAGACCCACACAACTCAGTGTGGACCAAATCAAGATGATCAATGCCTATCATATGACCAATCAAGGGCTTCAAATCCCCATAACTCATCTGCCCTTGCGATGAACATCAAAAGCATCATAATGCTACTAAAATTGCCATTAGATTGTCTTTTTCTCTCTTTCATTCATTGCGTTGATTCATTGTACTCTGTTTTCAGAATCAAGGGAAATATGAGGATGTAAAAGAACTCAAACTGAATAAATACTTTGTGATATCTGTTCTCTCATGCTTTCTTTGTTATCATTGAATAGATTCCCCCAAATCGAATGCTTTTCGTTTCTGGTTGAAACAGTCGGGCTTCCACTCGGTCCTCAAGGAGCTTGTTGCTCTCGAGGTACTGGATAATAGGATCCATCCACGCTGGTTCCAAAATAACTAGGAGGACGGGCATAGGGTCGACCTCATCAATGCTCGGCTTAGCTAAGAACTTGATCGGGATGGATCTTGGGATTTTATCCTCATTTGCTGTAGCAAGCTTTTCCAACATGTCGGCTTTGGAGTTCTCCACTCGTGGAATCAAGGCGATGTCACACTTCTGGAAACTTCTGATCAATTCCCTGGCTTTTTGGAGATAGGTTTTCAAATGTTCTTTCTTGGCTTAGTAGATGTTTGCTATTTGGTTGACAATCAATTGTGAGTCGCTGAAGACTTTTAGATGCCGAGCCCCCATGTTTGCCACTAGTTTGAGTCCGACGATCAAGGCTTCGTATTCTACTGTATTATTGGAGGTTTGGAATCCAAATCTCAAGACATAGTGCATGCATGTATGGTCAGGGGTCTCTAGGACTAACCCGGCCCCGCTTGCCTTAGAGTTGGATGAACCATCCACGTAAAGCGTCCATGTAGGTGGGTCGGGAAGTACTTGGGAATTGGATGGTCATGCAATACGTGGATCTACCAACCTTTTTACGAAGAATTTAGACCTGGATAGGTTAGTCATGGGTCAGTCTTCGGTTAGTTCTTGCTCTGGAGACTGTTAGTTCGATGACGAAGTTGGTCACTACTTGGCCTTTGATCGCTGCTTGTGACTAGTATTTGATGTCGAACTCGCTCAGCTCAATCGCTTACTTTGTCAGCCGGCTCAAGGCTTCAGATTTTTACAAGACTTGGCGCAGTGGGTGATCAGTCAGAACAATGATCGAGTAGGCTTAGAAATATGGCCGTAGGCATCGGGAAGATGTGACTAAGGTTAGAGCCAATTTTTCCAAGGTTAGATACCTCGTCTCTATAGCAATTAGGGTCTTGCTGACATAATAGACTAGTAATTGCTTTCCCTCATGTTCTCATATTAATGTCAAGCTGACTGCTATATTGGATATGGCCAGATACAGCAGCAGAGACTCACCCACCTCGGGTTTAGAGAGTAAAGGCAGCAATCCCAGGTATTCCTAAAGCTATTGGAAAGTTGTCTCACATTCCTCGGTCCATTTGATAATTTGTCTCCCCTTTAACTTTTTGAAGAAAGGGGGGCATTTATCAATATCTCTAGATACGAAGCGGTTAAGAGTGGCTATTCTTCCAGTTAGCCTTTGTATGTATTTAATCATTTTTTGGAGATTGCATGTTGAAGATGGCCTTTATCTTCTCGGGATTTGCCTCAATCCCTTGTTGGCTGACCAAAAACCAGACGAACTTTCTCGATATTACGCCAAATGCACACTTGCTCGGGTTTAGTTTCATCTGGTATTTATGGAGAACAAGAAACATCTCCTCTAGGTTAGCCATGTAATCTGTGGCTTTTATGCTCTTGATGAGCATGTCGTCGATATAGACCTCCATGATTCACCCTATTTGGCAGGTGAACATCTTGTTGACCAACCTTTGATTGGTCGCTCTTACATTCTTTAAACTGAAAGGCATCACCCAGTAGCAATAAAGACCTTTGTCAGTGACAAAGGTGGTCTTAGATTTATCTATTAGGTGCATTACAATCTGATTATATCCTGAATATGCATCCATAAAGCTAAATAGTTCATGACCCACGGTACTGTCGACCAACTGATCGATCCTATGAAGAGGAAAGTTATCTTTGGGGCAGGCTTTGTTTAGGTCTGTGTAATCATGTGACGCCCCGAAAATCAGGGGTCAAGCAAAGCTCAACTCCCAAGTTCCAATGTATCACTTATGTAACATAGATAATGATGATTAAATGTTGCTTATATTAGTGAATTAAACATGAGTGGGATTACACCAAATTAGCATATCATACTCTAAAGTTACTTAAATTGAGCAAGCGGAAGACTGAGATGAATATGTAAAGTATGTAAGTGTTTATCAATCTCCAGAGTATGAGTATGTTACCAGGCTAAATAAATACATATATGGTTCCAAAATTTATAAAATGTCAAGTATAAAGGTTCAACTAATCCATAGTCCCGCAATCCCAGCGACGCAACTCTAAGTCTACATAGACCCACCTGAGAGTTGAACGTAGGAGAACTCCTCTTCCTCTTCGAAGAAGTCCAGCTCTGTCACATGAGCCTCGCCATAATCTGCATATAAAACAGAGTCCATTTGGTGTTTTAAAACACCGTCCTAGAGTGGGAGTGAGTGATCAACTCAGTGGTACTATAAGGAAAAGGTTAACATGTTATCAATTCAGTCAAGCAGTAATGATAAAGTAGTACAATAATCATATCCTAATTACTCTTGTTAATGCAGGAATGATATGCGTAATGATGCATACCCTCGCTTGCACTCTCTCAGCGACATCATCTCACGATCGCGCATGACAAACTCCCTAAATGTGCGCTTCCTCGCCAAAGCACATGAAATGCGGTGCATGGTCATGTTAACTAAGTAATTTATTAGGCTTATTTATATAGCATATTCAGGAAGCAAAGGTACCTCCCTTTATATCACTTACCCAAACAATGATCCATATAGGGTCGTCAATCCTAGTTAATCACATACGATACGCAAGTTATAGGGCATCACCCCTGATGAAAGCAGTAGATAGGTAAGTTCATGAGTTTACATTCGAGGTCACCACGGAGAGGCTCGTCACCTGAGCATAGGCCTAGTTTATACTCGAGGTCACTACGGGAAGGCTCATCACTTCATCATAGGCCGACAGCTTGAATACAGTGTTCCATACCATCATATTCGGCTCATGAGTTTAGGTTGCTCACTGGTCACTACGGGGAGGCTCGTCACTCTAGCGTAGGTCGACAGCTCGACCACGGTGTCCCATACCACCATGCCCGGCTCATGAATCTTAGCGGATCTTGGTACCATGGTTGAAACGGGCTATACATTGGTAAGCGGTACCTTAGATTCAAACAGTAGCATCCATACATGGTAAACACATAATAGGCCAATTGGGTAATTTGACAAGTGCGATTGGTATAAGCGCACGTTGAATTGATCGGCATGGAGCGCGTAAGCACTCCACGTGGCCTAACCACTGTCGACAATCACCGTATGGCTCGAATTCATCAAACGTATCTAATATGGTGAAACTAGTTCGGTCACTCAATATGGAACTATTACCAATTGCCTGGATTGTGTAGTAGTCCCAATCATACTCAGATGTAATGGGTAGTCATGTATGTTAATCTTAATAACATTTAACGAATAATTCAAGCATAATTCCCATTTGAGCATTTTATCGAACATATTGAACATATAGTTATACATATGCATCTTAACCATAAATCATGTAGTAGCAATTTACATTTCATGAAAGAAACTATAACTGTGGACAAAGTAGTTGAGAATCCTATCTCAACACCCTTGTTGGAAGCAATTTATCAAATACTTTCTCATTCAGACATTTTATCAAACACTTAGACTACATAATACTATATACATAAACTAAATTAGTTATAGCATATATTATGGCAGATCCTTTCATAAAGGAGTTGTCATACATACAACAAACACGTATTCTAGATTAATAGTCATAGCAAGTATAAATCATAATAACAATTTCATTCAAATATTTCAACAAACACATGAAATGCATTATATATTCACATAGTTCACACACATGTATAGTTTATCGAATATATCGTAACTAAGATCATATGGCAGCAATCAAGTCAGACACAAATCACTACTAACATTGAAAGCCTTGAAAACCATAACCTAAATATTTATAGTTCACACCTTTCGTCGGTACGCTCGCTACGAACTCGGTTCGTACACTACGCCCCCGTCTACAGCACAACGGCTACCTAAATCACGAAATAGGTTAGCTATTTCGTTGATTCCCCTATTTGGATTTCTAAAATAAGATTAGGGTTAGGATTCCTTACCAAATCGAAGCTAGGATCGTTGGTGTAGCGATGGTGGGGTGGTGATTCAGTACGTGGAGTAATGAGAGTGAATCTCAGCAATGATCCACAGATCTCTCTCTCTTCTCCTCTCTTTTCTCCTGTTTTCTCTCTTCTCTCTCCTAGGGTTAGAGAATTCGTATGGAATGAGAGAGGCATGGTTTAAGGGCATTATATAGGCCCAGAACTGATGTCAATGGCCCCAGGGCCATGGTATACTTAAGTTATAGCCAAAGGATGCTTGTTTTTGACAAACAGGGACCTTAGGAAGTCCATTTCTCACCCAAGTCATGGAGTAAGTTTCCTGACCATGGATCTAAGCTAGGTTATGAGTTCGGTCTGATCAGATTTTCATGGTAATCGGACTTTCGACGTGCGGTCCAGGTCCGTTACATAGTTTTAATGTGCTCTCGAGAGTAACTGAATTTTGGGATTTCTCCTATGTTTTAGAGTAATGTTGAGTTAGCGATTCTAATGGTTTTGAGTCTTGCAGTTCGTATAGATAGTGATTTAAGATAATTCACTAATTAATTTAGTTTATTAGTTAATTAATTTTCATCTAATTTCTAAAGGATTCGCTCATTAAGGATTTCTACCTGAGGTGGTACTCGGATCTTTATACGGATTTTGCTGAGACGTTATAATCTACTCCCCTTAAAGAAAAATTTCGTCCTCGAAATTAGTACCTTTTCGTACTCCTTAAGAATCTGAAGGTAGTTCTTATGGACTTTGGCGTTCGTTTCTAAAGTAGCCTCTTCCTCAGTGTGGTGAGTCCACAATACTTTCACAAGAGGGATAACTTTACTGCGTAGCACCTGTTCCTTCCTATTCAAAACACATGTTGGTCGCAGTACATAGGTAGCATCTTCCCTCAACTGCACCGTCTCCTACTTGATAATGTGAGTAGGATCAAGAATGTATTTCTTCAGCATTGATACATGAAATACGTTGTGCATGCCGACGAGTGGTTTGGGCAAAGCGAGACTGTAATGACCCTGAAAATTTTGTGCTAATCTTTCCTTAGTAGCTTTTTGGGGTAATTAGCGCTATACACGATTGCTTGTGAAATTTGCATCAATCACTTTAAATTGTATCTGCATGACTCAAGACCTGTAGATTAGTTAGCGCTATGTTACTCTGAAATTTGGGATTCATTGCTAAAGCCAGTTGCTTTTGAGAATTTTTGAAAGTTCTGGATCAGACCTGGACCGCGCGTCGAAAGTCGATAGCGATGATCTTAGGCTGTTACGGTCACCATGTTGGACTTGGCCATCACCTCAAAAATTAAGTCCAGATGATGTTCTGGGTCGATTTGATTGAGTCCGGAGTGAAGAGTGAGAACGGTTGAAAATTAATTAAGATTTTATGAAATCTGAGTCGTGTCGCTTGCGCGACGATTCTAAGCAATCTGATCGTTCGATTCTTACCCAATTTCACCCTCTGATCAGGGAAGGTGGCCCAGGCATTCCTTGTGCTTGTGGACCTGATCGAGATTCGGTGACCATTGATTTGAGTGTGGTCCGCCATGGCTGATTTGAAGATCCGATCGGTATGAAAACTCAGCTTGACCTAGATCCATGGTCAGTGAGCTTAAGCCCGACCTTTTGTGGTAATAGGCCCACCGGAAGTACTTCGTTGGATCGTGAGAGGCCGGTTTTGGTTATACCCTAAGTATACCTTAGCCTTGGGGTTATTTTCATCAATGTTAGGCCTATTTATAAACCTTAAAACCCTAGCTCTCTTTTCCATACGAATTTCCTAACCCTAGCTAAGAAAGAGAAAGGAAAAGAGAGAGAAAGTGAGAGAGAAGTTGGTGAATCATCTTAGATTCTTTCCTGTTCTTCTTCATCATTAAACCTTCACTTTGAATCGTTATTCCGGCGATTCTAAGTTCATCTTTGGGTAAGTTAACCTAACCCTAATCTGTGTTAGAGCTTAGAATAGTCTTGGTGTTGTTGTATCTCATTTCTATTCTTGTCTTAGGTTATCTTGTCGCCGTTGACGAAGACATATCGTCTGAAATCAGTTCGGTGTTCTTTTCTGGCTTAAGGTGCGGACTTTAAGTGTATAGGTTATGGTTTTCAAGGTTTCAATGCCAGTTAATGGTTTATTCTTGCTATGGATGAGATTTCACATGCTAAATGTTATGTTTATGTTGCATTCCTGATATGCATGTGTTATATTGAGATTTGTGTATTCTATGTGTATGTATAAAGTACCGTATGCGTATAAAATATGAACCTGTATTTGCCATGATTATTTTTCATGTATGTATGCTAATTGTATGTGTGACAACTCCTTGGCAAAAGGAATTGTCCAAATGCGTGTATTTCAACATACGTCATGTATGTTGAACTATGTATTCTAAGTGTTTGTAGAAATGTCTAAATGATCTAAAGTGTGATATATCAACCTAGTATGGGCATTGAGAAGCGATTCTCAACTCTCCCATTAGTGTGTATGATTTTCTACATGTAAGTTACATTCCTTGTTGTTTAAATTCAAGTATTACTTATGCTTACATTCATGTTAAGTTGATATTCTTCAAATGCTTGAGTACCACATGATTTGAGTTGTTGCTCCATTACTGTTCTAAATTCAATACGAATCTCTGTTGTAGTGTAATGTGTGTGGGACTATGCAATAGTCCAGGAAATCGGTAATCGGCCTTAAGATCGTGGCTAAGGTTGCTTTCGCCACGTAGGACGTATTAGATGAACCCGAGTCGTATTAGAGTTGTCGGCAGTGGTTTGGCCACGTGGAGTGTTTGCGCACTCTATGTCGTTCAACCCAACGTGTACTCGTGCTAGTCGAGTTCGTCAAGTAACCCGATTGTCCAATGTATGTTCACCATGTATGGACGCCACTGTTTGAATCTAGGGTACCCAACTTACCGATGAAATCCTATTAACCATGGTACCTTGATCTGCTAAGACTCAAGAGCCGGACATGGTGGTACGGGACACCGTGATCGAGCTGTCGGCCTACGCTGGGGTGACGAGCCTCCCCGTAGTGACCAGTGAGCAACAAAACTCGTGAGCCGATTATGGTGGTATGGGACACTATATTCATGCTGTCGGCCTACATTAATTGGTGACGAGCCCTTTGTAGTGACCTCGAGCATACCTGGATACCGCATCGAGGTGACGAGCCTTAGTGTAGTAACGAAGGTATGATAGGCGTGCATTGATTGGTGATGAGCCCTTTGCAATGACCTCAAACCATATGATCGTATGAGATGCCTAGGACTGATGACCCTAGAATGGATCACCGTTTGGATGGTGATATGAGGAAGGTACCTTAGCTTCCCAATCCCGCTGTATGAAAAGGACTAATAACAACTTGGTAATCATGTTCATGCACCGCATTTGCATGTGCTTTGTAGACGTGGCGCACTTTAAGGCGATGTCATACGTAACGTAAGATGAAGACGCTGAGGGTATACGCATGAGGGCACGCATCATTTTGCATGCATCCTTGCATTAACAAGAGTACTTAGTACATGTTTAATTGTTCTGCTTTATCATTACTGCTTGATTAAATTAATAACATGTTAACATGTGCTTTATTGTTCCACTGAGTTGATCACTCACTCCCACGTTCTGGGGCGGTGTTAAACACCCACCCTACTCTGTCTTAGTTGCTGATGTTGCAGATGTTGACGCGACTTCTGAGGCAGAGCGGGAGATTGATGATGTTGAGGCTGCTTTCTCTTTTATGCAGTTTTCAGACGGGTTCTAGTGAGCCTCGTTCTGATGCGCGGGATGCTGGGATTTCTTTTGGGAAATTAAATGATGTAATCTAATACTTGTAATTTTGATAGTAACACTTGTCAGAACGACCTGGTATGTATATGTACTTCAGGGATTTACACTTGTATAGATATATTTCTATAAGTCTTTCGCTTGCTTTCTTTGCTTATCCCTGAATTATATTTGCTATTTGGCTTAATCTATTCCATGTTTTATGCACTAATACAGACAACATACATCCATCATTAAATATGTTGCACAAGTGATGTTTTGGAACTCGGGAGCTGAGTTATGCTCGACCCCCGAATTTCAGGGCGTTACAGAAACAGTATGCCACCACACACCCACTCAGTCTAGAATCTGAAATTGGCTAATGAATCTCGACATAAGCTTCCCCTTCTTGCCAAATCAAAGGACTCCTTTCATAGAGAAAACCTTAAGAAACACATGGTCCCCAACCTCGAATTCCAACTGACGCCATCTGGTATCGGTGTAGCTCTTCGGTATGCTTTGTGTTGCAAGAAGTCAATGCCTGATAATGTCGATCTTCTCTAAGGTCGCCCGTACTAAATCTGGGCCAATCAGATTCTTCTCACTAACTTTTGCCCAATAATGCGGTGCTTGACACGGACACCCATACAATGCTTCATAGGGAGCCATGCCAATGCTTGTTTGAAAACTGTTGTTATAAGTGAACTCAACATAGGGAAGACAGTCAACCCAACTATCCTTGAAATTGAGCACACATGCCCGTAACCTATCTTCTAACACCTGATTTACCTATTCCATCTGCCCATCAGTCTGTGGGTGGAATGTGGTACTGAACTTTAGTTTTACCCTCATTGCTTCCTGAATTTGAGTCCAGAAGATAGACATGAATTGGGTGTCTCGATTCGACACAATCTCCATAGGCACTCCATGCAGCTATACAATCTCCTTGATGTACAACTTAGCTAAATCATCTGTGGATTTTGAAACTTTAATTGGGACGAAATGAGCCAATTTTGTCAATCAGTCCACAATCACCCAAATGGAGTCATGTCCCTTCCTTGTCTTCGGTAATGTAACGCTCTGAAATTCAGAGGTCGAGCACAACTCAGCTCCCGAGTTTCAAAACATCACTTATGCAACATATGTAATGATGAATGTATGTTGTCTGTATTAGTGCATAAAACATGACGTAGATTAAGCCAAAACTGCAAACATAATTCAAGGACAGGTGAAATATGAAAGCGGAAGACTGAAGAAATATATACATACATATATATATATATATATATAAGTCCCTGAGATATGTATGCTCTGCCAGGTCATAATTACAAGTGTTTGTTTCAAAATATAAGTATCAAAACGAAGTAAACCACTGCAACAATAACCCTGAATTCCCATAGCTCAGGACACGGCTCACATGAACCCACCTGAGAACTGCATAGAGGAGAACGCCTCCTTATCATCCTCATACTCCTGCTTTGCCTCATGGGTCGCATCATCATCTGCATCTAAGACAGAGTCTGGTTGGTGTTGAAACACCGTCCTAGAACCTGGGAGTGAGTGATCAACTCAGTGGAACTATACATTAAAAATTAACATATTATCAATTCAATCAAGCAGTAATGATAAGGCAATACAATCAAACATGTCCTAATTACTCTTATTAATGCAATGATATATGTAGAAATGATGCATGCTCTCGCCTACACTCCCTCAACGTCTTCATCTTACGGTACGCATAACAACCTCCCGCAGTGCTCCACAATGCCAAGGCACATGCAATGCGGTGCATGAATATGATTACCAAGTTGTTATTAGTCCATTTCATACAGCAGGATTGGGAAGCTAAGGTACCTTCCTTATATCGATTCCCAAATAGTTATCCATTCTAGGGTCGTCAGTCCTAGACAATCTCATACGATATTATGGTTCTAGGTCATTGCAAAGGGCTCGTCACCAATCAATGCATGCCTAATCATACCTTAGTTGTTACACTAAGGCTCATCGCCTCAATGCAATATTAAGGTATGCTCGAGGTCACTACAAAGGGCTCGTCACCAATCAATGTAGGCCGACAGCACGAATATAGTATCCCATACCACTATAATAGGCCCACAAGTCTGAATTGCTCACTGGTCACTACGGGGAGGCTCGTCACCCCAGCGTAGGCTGACAGCTCGACCACGGTGTCCCATACCACCATGTCTGACTCATGAGTCTTAATGGATCGAGGTACCATGGTTAACGGGATTGCACTGGTAAGTTTGGTACCCTAGATTCAAACAGTAGCGTCCATATATGGTGAACATCCACCGGGACAATCGGGTTATTTGACGAGCTCGAATAACACGAGCGCACATTAAGTTGAATGATATGAAGTGCGCAAACACTCCGTGTGGCCAAACCACTGCCAACAACCCTAATATGACTCGGGTTCATCAAACACGTCCTACGTGACGAATGAATCTCAACCACGATCTCAATGCCTGTTACCGATTGCCTGGACCATAACATGGCCCCATACACGTTCAACCATTATAACAAACATGTTATAAGATGCAAGATAACGAGAATCCATACACATGCATTTCATAAGTAAAGCGGTAAAATTAACAACTTGCATGGAGGAAATCATACACATAGTCAACATGGATAGTTAGACTAAGCAATTCATAGAAGAAATAATATACATAAGTAAGGTAATTGGGATTTCATATCTCAACTTCCTCATGATTCACACCTTACTAAATACGAACTCATTCAGACATTTTCACAAACACTTAGACTACACTTGGCAACATACATCACATATGTCGGCCATAGTACATATTAGGGCAAATCCTTTTAACAAGGAGTTGTCACATAAATAACAATCATATTCCTACGACAATTAATCATGGCAATCACAATGCCAGATTCCAAGTGGATACAAACATTTCAACAAACACATGAATCATACTACTTACAACATAGATTATCTAAATGCGTAAAACGAAATAGATATCGCATTTGGCATGTGAAATGGCACCCACGTCAGTAATAAATCATTAACTGACATTGAAAGCTTTGAAAACCATAACCTATACGAATATAGTCCGCACCTTAAACCAAAAAGTGTGCAACAGATCTGATTTAGACGATAAGTCTTTGTCAACGACGACTAGATAACCCAAGGCATGAATTAAATTAGTTACATCAACAGTTAGACTATTTTAAGCTCCAAAACAGGTTAAGGTTTGATTGACTTACCCAAAAATGAGATTAGAATCACCGAAATAACATTCAGATGCGATGGATTAGGTATGCAGGGTAACTGGAAAAAATCTTAAGATGATTCACCAACTTCTCTCTCACTTTCTCTCTCTTAGCTAGGGTTTGGAAAATTCGTATGGAATTTGAGAGTGAGGGTTTAAGGTCTTTATATAGGCCTAAAATTGATGGAATTAGCCCCAGGGCCAAGGTATACTTAGGTTATAACCAAATCAGGTCTATTTCGATCCAATGGACCATTTCTGGAGGTCCTTTTTCTGAATACGGTCGGACTTAAGCTCACTAATATTGGATCTTGAGCAAGTTAAGTTTTCAGTCCGATCGGGTTTCCAGATCGCCCATGGCGGACCAATACAATTCAATGGTCACCGAAACTCAATTAGGGCCACAAGCACTTTGACATGTGTGGGCCATCTTCCCTGCTCCGAGGGTGAATTTGGGTCAGAATCCAACGGTCAGAATGCTTAAAATCGACGCGCAAGCGACACCACTCAGATTTCTTAAATTTATATTTAATTTCTAAATAATTTTACCTTTCTCACACTCTTTACTCCGGACTCAAGCAAATCGTCTTAGGACATCATCTGGACTTAATTTTTGAGGTGATTATCAAACCCAACAAGGTGATCATAATTGTCTAAGTTTATCTCTATCAGACTTTCGACGCGCGGTCTAGGTCCGATACAAAGTTTTGAAGTACTCTTGAGAGCAACTGGGTTTAGTGTTGAATCCTAGATTTCAGGGTAACGTAGCGCTAACGATTCTACAGGTTTTGGGTCTTACAGATCAAATTTAAAGTGATTGGTGCTAATTTCACAGGTAATCGAGTTTAGCACAAGTTAATTCACATTTAACTTCTAAAGGATTGAGTCCTAAGAGAATACTGATTGAGGTGGTGCTCGGGTCTTTGCACGAAATTTTTTGGGATGTTACAGGTAACCTGGTAATAAAATCCATAGATATGAAATCCCACTTCCATTCAGTTATGGGCATGGGTTGAAGCAATCTAGCGGGTCAGCGATGCTCAGTCTTGACCTACTGGCACGTGAGACAACAGAATACAAAATCAGCTATATGGGCCTTCATGTTGTCCCACCAGTACGAACGCTTCATATCTTGATGCATCTTTGTACTACTAGGATGCATCGCCATCTTTGAATTGTGAACAGCCTCGAGAACTTTCTTTCTCAAGTCATGAAGATTCAGGACGCATAGGCGACCACGATAACGTAAACCCCCATCTGAACCAAAGCTCCATTCAGAGTCTTCATCATTCATTGCCTGATCTCTCATTTTCACCAACAGTTCGTCCTCTTTCTGAGCCATAATGATTCGACCATCAATAAGTGGTTGCACGCGGATGTGTGCAACGCTCTCAAAGGACTTCTCTAATGTAAGCTTTTGTTTGAAGTCTCGCACAAACTCGACCATATTCCATTCCTGTATCATCAGTGGAGCTGCAAATATTATCGTCTTCTTGTGGCTCAATGTGTCTGCTACAAGGTTGGCCTTGCCAGGATGGTAGGACACCTTAAACTTGAAGTCTTTCAAGGTTTCCATCCAACGTCGTTACCTCATATTCAGGTCTCTCTGAGTAAATATGGACTTGAGGCTCTTATGGTCGCAAAATAGCTCGAACTCCTCTACGTAGAGGTAATGTCTCCAGAGCTTTAATGCGAAGATAACTGTTGCCAATTCCAGGTCATGCGTAGGGTAGTTTTCTTCATGCTTCCTCAACTGTCGTGAGGCATAGGTGATCACTCTATCTTTCTACATAAGAACACAACCCAAACTAACATGAGATGCATTGATGTATATCATATATCTGACCCCTTGCTCTGACAATACTAGCACAGGTGCAAATATCAACTTGTCCTGCAATTCCTGAAAGGCTCCTTCTGCCTTCTCATTCCAGGAAAACTTAAGATCCTTTTGAGTAAGCTGAGACAACAGTCTGGATATCTTGGAAAAATCTTTAATGAATCAGCGGTAATAGCCAAAAAGTCCCAGAAAACTCCTCACTTCTGTAACCGAACCGGGCTGCTCCTAGTCCTGAACTGCGGCCACCTTGGCAAGGTCCACAGTGATACCTTCCTTGGACACAACATGTCCCAGGAACTTAACTTCTTCCTTCCAGAAGTTGCATTTTTTGTACGGAGCAAATAATTGGTTCTTCCTGAGAGTATCAAAGACTGCTCGCAGGTGCTTTTTGTGATCCTTTCAGCTCTTAGAGTATATCAAAATGTCATCCATAAATACGATGACGAACTGATACAGGTATGGCCGAAACACCCAGTTCATGAGGTCCATGAACACTGCCGGTGCATTCGTAAGTCTGAGCGACATCACGAGGAACTCGTAGTGCCCAAAATTGGTTCTGAATACCATCTTCTACATGTCTTCATCCCTGACATGCAACTGATGGTACCTGGACTATAAGTCGATCTTAGAGACATACTGTGCCCCTTTCAACTGGTCAAACAGATCATCTATCCTGGGTAAATGATACTTGTTCTTGACTGTTACTTGGTTCAACCTGTAATAATCAATACATAATCGCAGTGATCCATCCTTCTTCTTCACAAACAACACAGGTGCTCCCCAAGGAGATACACTCGATCGTATGAAACCTGAATCCAACAAATCATCAATCTCTCCTCAATTCCTCAATTTCACATGGATGCATATGATACATAGGTAAGGAAATGGGTGTCGCACTAGGCACAAGGTCGATAGTAAAGTTGATCTCATGCTGAGGAGGTAATTCAGGGATCATTTTTAACACTTCCCAGAAGTCCTGGACCCTAAGCGTGTTTCCAAGTGTCGGACCATTATGATCTTTTAATAGGGAAGCATAACAAAGAACCTAGAAGGGGCAACTGACTTGAACAGGGAAAGTGAAGGTTGTGTTTTCAGGCCCGTGTGCCGTCACCGGTCGAGTTTTGTAGTCGATCTCGGCCTTCATTTCAGTAAACCAATTCATGCCAAGGATGGCATTATAATGGTATATCGTGGTGACGATTAGGTCAACAAACACCACCCTGCTTCCTAAGTTTATCAAGCAACCCATACAAAGCTTAGTGGCATCTGTGAAGGTTCCTCCTGCCTTAATGACTCTCACCCCAACCATAGGGATAGTATTCAACCCTAAATGCTTGACCGTAGAATATGATATCATCGAAATAGTGGACCCGGTGTCCACCAATAGAAAAACTGGTATAACTTGGATGTGGGCAGTGACATTGAAGGCTAAAGGCACTGTAGCTACTAACTCAGATGCTTCAGCTGCAAGCGCATGCACATGCACTTGTTGAGGATGATTTAGTTGCGCTGCCATAGGTCGTTGAGGCGGCCTACTTCGAGGTACATTTAGTCTGTAAAAAGGTTGTGCTGGCGGTGCTGATCGTAGAGGGGGAGCTGAAATGGCTTGTGGCAACTGACAGTTGATCTTCTGAGGCAACGTAAAGCCATTATCCCTCATCTTGGTAAAGCAATAAGTATTTGTATGGCCCATCCTCTTATAGTAGGTGCACTACAAATCTAATTGCCTCGACTGGGTTGGTGGAGTAGTAAGCCTAGGAGGCGAATCAGTGCGTGACCTTTTACTGAGGAACGGTCGGTTTGGCAAGTCTGGTCGAGGGCTCAAGCCCATGGGCACACCCGTACGGGACAGTCTGTCCCCATCCTGCTCAGCTCACAGGGACATGTTCACTAGCTCGACATAATTGGGAATGCTAACACAACACTTCTTTGTGCAGATTTCAGGCCATAGACCCTCAGAAAATCGTCGTATCCTCATCGGCTCGTCTGCTAGGATTAAAGAAGCGTATCTGGCCAACTCCATAAACCTATTCTCATATTCTGACACGGTCATTCCTCCTTGTCGGAGGTAAAGGAACTCACCCTCCTTTTCATTACAGTAAGTGAGGGGGAAATACTTCCCATGGAAGCGAGTCTCAAATGCATCTCATGTCCACACGTGTCATGTAGGAATTGTTCGTAGGATGCTATCCCACCAGATACTGGCTTCCTTCTTGAACATATACGTGACCAGCTCAACCTAATTGGCTCAGTGCAATGCACCGGCTTCAACATCTTAGATATACGGTCAAGCCAGTATTCAGCTTCCTTAGGCCTGTGAGTGCCGCGAAGGTAGGAGGTTGAAAATGCTGAAAGCGCTCAAATAAATTGTTGGCATTCATATTTCCAGCAGGATGCACAGGTGGTGCAAGCGGGACCATATTCATGTTTTGGGAAAGGGCCCTCTCAATTATAGTCCAAACTTGCTGTTGCTACTACATTAGGAGCATCATCTGCTCCAACCTATTAGGAGGAGGAGCCGCCTGATGCATGCATGGCGTCGACGTAGACGCGTGGTTCTGTTATGGAACCAGTGGTGCACTAGGTGTTGGCTCATTTGTGGGCTCAATGGCCGGCTGAGAATCCGGCATGGTGTCACTATCAAGGCCCAAACTAGGGTCTGTATGGCTATCACTTAGGGGAGGTGCCCCGTCAAATGATTCGCCAAGTGCGAGACATGCAATGCTCTGAGTGCTCTTAGATGGCATTCCCTATAAACAACATAGGGTGCAACCCATGTAAGATTTTAAATGACAACATTCAATTTTTTTCAAGCATTCGACACATTCCAAATCAAAAGAAGCTTCACGCATTTTATTTAACCAAAATTGTCACAATACATGAGATGCAGTCTTACATGGATCATGACAGAAGATGCATGTGAGCTAACCTGACGAAAGCTTTAGAACTAATTACTAATATCTAACAAAGCCAAAAAGGGCTATTACATAGAAAGCAAGGAACAAAATCACCCAAAAGATGACTACAACATACGACTAGTCGTCTGACTCTGGTGAAGGCAGAGGTGCACCCTTGTCCTATATACAGCATAGGAGGGCCTTCGAAGTGCGAGACATCTTCTTAAATTTCTGCTTCATCCATGTTAAGTCTATAGCCGAACTCTCGAGCAATCTTGCATATGAGTCGGCCGAATGGGAGTGAAACATCTCTCCTAACAGAGCGTATGATCTAGATTATTTGTAGTAGGGCTAATGTAGGCAGACATAGCTTGTCTCCCTGCCTAGATCTATACAAGAAATCCACCATCAAATGAGTGCATTCGGTACAGTTGCCCCACCTAGGATACACATTATATGTGAATATGTGGTGGAGCAGGCAGAAGTCTACCATCAGCTTGGTCGATGGGAGGCAATTGCCTCACTTCTAGTGAACCAATCGGTCATAAAGAAATTGCATGCGGTGATCTCTTTCTCTCATACTCTTGAGATGAGATTCATTAGCATGCACTTCACCACGTGCTATTCCCATAATCTAGGCCATCACATCTACATTAACTATTGCTTCCCGCCTTCTCACGGAAATAGTGAACTGTAGAGGCTCAAGTAGTGGATCCCGTATGTGGGCATAGAAGGCTCGGACAAGGTTTCACATGCATGAGACTTGCCTTCAAATATGGGACCCCACCCGGATTCCAACAAGAGGTCCATTACTAGATATAGCCCAAATAGCCTTTCGTCCACATGCTCTTCAAATACAACTTTACGGCTATGAAACATACCATGTCCGATGTCTGCCGGTAGAGCTCTTTCAAGTGGAATTTGGGGATCAAGATCCCGCTTCATCCTTTGCTCTCGTGTGATGCTTGCACTTGCTTCTGTGCCCGCTTTCTTCCTTGGACGGGTTGGGCGGCTTGACCCAACTTCATCTGTGGACGGCCTTCTCTTTTTCATGAGGGAAAGGAGCGTGAAGAGCGAGAAGATTATAGCCACTAGATCAAAAAGAGCCATAGGGGTAAGAAGGCTTGAAGGATGAGATGGGTTGGTGGGTTTTAGGGTTTATGAGATACAAAGATGGATTTGTGTGCTCAAATGAGAGGAATAAGGGAGATAGAAGGTGGTAGGAGATGGCTTTTGAGGGAAATGGTGGTGGGTGTATGTGTATTGAAGAAGAGAAGAAGATGGAGTATGAAATGAAGATTTGAGAGGGAAAAATGAGGGTTTTGAGAACTAAGAGGCTTGGAATGGGGGTGAAATGAATAAAGGGATGCAAATAGGGGTCAAATAATGTAACGTCTTGGAAAAATCCATACAAAGACCCGAGTATTACCTGAGGCAAAAATCACTAAGGATCGAATTCTTTAGAAATTAGAAAAAAATTAGTTAAGTACTAAGTTAAATTAATCAGGGAATTATCTTAAACCACTATCTATATGAACCACAAGACCCAAAACTAATAGAATCGCCAACACAACATTACCTAAAAACCTAGGATCAATCTAAAAACCCAGTTGCTCTCAAGAGCACATTGAAACTCCATATCAGACCTGGACCATGCGTCAAAAATCCGATTACCGTGAAACTATACGGTTATAACCATCCTACTAGGCTTGACAACCATTGCAGGAATCAAGTCCAAATAGTATCCAGAAATGTACAACTTGAGCCTGGAGAAAAGTGTGTGAGAAACGTGAATATCTTTAAAAAATAAACTCAAACTTAAGTGAATTGAGCCATTTTCTTGTAGGCCAAATTTAAGGTTTCAGACCATTAGATTCTGACCTAACTACACCCTTGGATCAGGGAAATTTCCCTGCAGACATTGGTATACTTGTGGCCTTGATCGAGTGACGGTGACCGTTGAACTGAAACGGGTCCTCGATGATCGAACCACTAATCCGATCAGACTGAAACCTTAACCCGGCATAGATCCATTGTCAGGAAACTTTCTCCAGACTGTATACAAGCAATGGACCTCTAAATGAGCTCCATTGGCCCGAAACAGATGACTTTTGGCTAAAACCCAAGTATACCATGGCCCTGGGGCCATTGACATCACTTTTGGGCCTATATAAGGGCCTTAACCCACCCCTCTCTCATTCCATACGAATTTTCCTAACCGTAGGAGAGAGAAGAAAGAAAAGAGGAGAAAAGAGTGAGGAGAAGTGTGAGAGATCTATGGATTGTTTCTGGGATTCACTCCCACTACTCCACGTACCAATCACCTCTCCCGTGTCGCTACACCATCGAATCCAACTCCATTTTTGGGTAAGAAATCCTAACCCTAGTCTGTCTTAGGAATCCAAATAGAGAAACCGGTGAAATAGATAACCTACTTCAATGTTTAGGCAGCCATTATGCCGTAGACAAAGATGTGATGTACGAACTGAGTTCATAACGAGCGTACCGACAAAAGGTGCGGAGTATAAATATTTAGCTTATGGTTTTTAAGGCCTTCAATGTTAGCAATGATTTGTGTCTGAATTGATTGTTGCCATATGACCTTAGTTACGACATTTTCGATATATGATATATGTGTAAACTAGGTTGTACACTAAATGCATTCCATGTGTTTGTTGAAATATTTGAATGAATATGAAATTATTATTCGTGCTTGCCATGATTATTATTTGAGAATACTTGATTGTTGCATGTATGACAACTCCTTTGAGAAAGGGTTTGCCCTAATATATGTTATAACTGATTTACTAAATGTATGTAGTAATGAGTAGTCTAAGTATTTGATAAAATGCCTGAATGAGAAATTGTTTGATGTATTTCATTTAATAAGGGTGTTGAGATAGGATTCTCAATCACCTTACCTATAGTTACAGCTTCCTTCATGTAACCTACCTAGCTACTACGTGACTTATGGATGAAATACATATGAATGATAACATGCTCACTATGTGTGTTAAAATGCTCAAATGAAATTTATATTTGAATTGGTTATTAAATACTATTTTGACTATCACATATGAATGCCTATTGTATTTGAGCATGATTGGGACTAATACATAGTCCAGGCAATCGGTAACAGTTTCCGATCGAGTGGCCAAGTTAGTTTCGCCACAACGGACACGTTAGATGAATCTAAGTCGTACGGTGATTATCGACAATGGTTAGGCCATGAGGAGTGCGTATGCACTTTATATCAATTAATTTAGCATGCGCTCATACTCATCGAAGTTGTCAAGTAACTCGATTGGCCTAATGTGCGTTTACCATGTATGGACGCTACTGCTTGAATCTAAGGTACCACTTACCAATGAAAAGCCCATTTCAACCTTAGTACCATGATTCACTTAGACTCATGAACCGGACATGGTGGTGTATGGGACACCATGGTCGAGCTGTCAGCCTATGCTGGGGTAACGAGACTCCCCGTAGTGACTAGTGAGCAATCTAAACTCGTGAGCCTAATATGGTGGTGTATGGGACACTATATTTGAGCTGTCGGCCTACGCTAAGGTGATGAGCCTTTCTGTAGTGACCTTGAGTATAAATTAGGCCTACGCTGAGGTGACGAGCCTTCCCGTAATGACCTTGAGTATAAATTAGGCCTACACTGAGGTGACGAGCCTTCCCGTAATGACCTCGAGTATAAATTAGGCCTACACTGAGGTGACGAGCCTCCCGTAGCGACTTGAACTTGCCTATCCACTGCTTTTAAATCGGGGGTGATGTTGCCTTATAACTTGCCTATCATATGTTATTAACTAGGATTGACGACCCTAGATGGATCATCATTTGGGTAAATGATATAAAGGAAGGTACCTTAGCTTCCTGAATCTGCTGTTGAATAAGCCTAATCAAGAACTCGATTAACACGACCATGCATCGCATTGCATATGCCTTTGGCATGGAAGAGCACAGTGGGAGTAACATGTACGACCGTGAGATGGTGTCACTAAGGGAGTGTAGGCGAGGGCATGCATCATTATAGCATATCATTCCTTTATAAACAAGAGTACTTAGGACATGAGCGTTGTACTGCTTGATTGAATTGATAACATGTTAACATTTACCTATAGTACTACTGAGTTGATCACTCACTCCCACTCTAGGATGATGTTTTAAAACACCAACTAGACTCTGTTTTAGAGGCAGATAATGGTGATGCTTGCGAAGCGGAGCTTGACTTTTATGACAATGAGAAGTTCTCCTATATGCAGCTATTAGGCAGGTCTATGTAGACCATGTACTGATCGATGGGATTACAAGGATATGAATTAGTTAGACATTACACTTTGTCATTTTATATATTTTGGAATAAACATGTATATATTCAGCCTGGTGACATGATCATAATATGGGGGTTTATAACCACTTATATACTTTATATATCTATCACAGTCTTCCACTTGCTTAATTCAATCATCTTTGGAGTATGATATGCTGATTTAGTGTAATCCCATTCATGTTTATTGTGTTAATACGGATAACATTTAATCATCATTATCTATGTTGTATAAGTGATGCGACGGATCTCAGGAGTTGAGTCTTTACTTGACCCTTAAAATTTGAGGCATTACAAGTTGGTATCAGAGCATGATTTGGATTAAACTTGACCTAGGTTATGGTAACACGATGCACACTGACATACTTTGACTTAGGATGGAGCGTTAAAACGTAAAAACGAACGTAGGATTCCAAGTTTCGCTGATGGGCGAAACTGACCATTCAAAAGGGACCCGTATACATTTGTGATCATGTGAGATGATCCTAATTCCTCTCTAGACCATCAATCAATGGGATTAGATGATAATTCAGTGTATTCCAAACTCAAATGAACAGAACGCGTGAATATGCCCGAGATGGATTCTGAAAACGTCTCAAACAAACTTGGGGGCCCAAACGACACAAATTGGGGGGAACCAAAGTGGCCCTCATGCATTTTTGGCACCCCAGGAGGGTGATGCCATCGTCCCCAGGGTGAGCCATCGCCCAAGGGTCCAGCAGACCGCGATGACATCGAGCTTTCCACGAGGCCTCGTGGTCTAGGTCTAGTAGGCTGCGGCGGGCCGACCTTGTGCACTCGTGTGGGGGCCACGAAATCATGTGAGACCCTCTCTTATTCCCTTTTTGCTTCATTTTAACCCCCCACCTAGCTTCTACACCCTCCAAACCTCTCAAAAATCTCACTTTTCTTCTTAAATCTCCCTACCATTCTCATATCTTCTTCTTCTTCTTCATTACATACCCACTCTCCATCATATTCCTCAAACCCATCTCATACAACTCCCCATTTTTCCTATTTCCTACCTATTTGAGCACAAAGCCTACACCTTTGTGTCTCATAACACACAAGCCTCATAATCCACCCTATTCCCAGCTTTTTCGACTTCCATGGCTCTTTTTGAGCTAGTGGCTATGATCTTCTCTCTCCACACTTCTTTCCCAGGGAAAGAAGAGGGCTTCCACAGATAAAGCTGGGCCTAGCCGCCCAACCCATCCAAGGAAGAAATAGGGCACTGAAGCAAGTACAAACGCCGCACGAGAGCAGAGGATGAAGTGGGATCTCGATCCCCAAATTCCACTCAAAAGGGCCCTACTGCCGGGCATCGCACATGGTAGGTTCTAGGGTCGTAGAGTTCTCTGTGAAGCACATGTGGATGAAAAGCTATTTGGGTTATATCCGGTGATGGACCTCCTGTTGGATGCCGGATAGGGTCCCATATTTGAAGGCAAGTCATGTGTGTGTGAGAGCACTATCCGAGCCTTCTACGCCCACACACGGGACCCATTGCTGAGCCCCTATAGTTCACTATTCCCATGGGAAGGTGGGAAGCCACAGTTGTGTTGGTGTAATAGCTCGAATTATGCGGATGGAGCATGGTGAGGTTCATGCTAGCAAGAAGAATCTCAAGAGTGTGCGTGAAAGAGTTCGTCGTAGGTAACTGCGTGAAAGAGATCGTCACGGCTGACTAATCCACTGGAATCGAGGCAACTGCCTCCCAGCGACTAAGATGACTCATGACTTCCGCCCACTCTATATATTCACACACAATGTGTATCCTAGGTGGAGCAATCACTTCGAATGCATGCGTTTGATGGTGGACTTCCTATACAGAGCTGGGTAGGGAGACAAGTTATGCCTACATACATTTGTCCTGCTATAAATAGTACAGACCACACACTCTATTAGGGGAGATATTTCACTCCCATTTGGTCAACTCAAATGCAAGCTTGCTCGAGAGTTTGGCTATCGACTTGACAAAGAGCTTGTGCCAGTCCACTACATTAATGACACTATGCTCAACAACATAGGAATTGGCCCTTAACAACATCAAGCCCGACTCGATGAGAGTGGGGATGAGATGGGAAGCGAAGAGGAAGAAAGTGATGAAATAGAGGACGAAAAGGAAATAGAGGAGGGAAGTGAGGAAGAGGGAGAGCAGGAAGAGGAAGAAGAGGAGGCCCAAGACTCTGATGGGGGCTCTCCTCCTGCTACCCATGAGCGCCACCATGATCGGGCTGCTATAGAAGCCCGCTTGGCTCAGATTGAGGAGGGCCAAGTCGTCCTATGACAGGAGGTCAAAGAGACCCGGGCCGAACTTGAAGAGAATAGGGCCTACATGAAACAGAAATTTAAGAAGGTGTCTCGAACCTTGAAGGCTCTCCTATGCTATCTACAGGATAAGGGTTCTCCTCCTCCATCACTAGAGTCGGACGACTAGTCATATGTTGTAGTCGTCTTTGGGTTTTCTTTGTTTTCTGGTTTTCTATGTTATAGCCTTGATAGGCTTAGTAGTATGGTAAAATGGTTGGTATGCTTTAGTGTTTAAAAACTTTATCTTGATTACCTCACATGCATCTTCTGTCATGATGTAAGTTCTATAGTTTATAGCCCCTTTTTGTTGTTAAATTTGTGGTGCCAAAGACATTGTTATGAAGCGTGCATATGTGAAAAACAATGCTTTACTCCAGAGCAACTTTGATTGAAAAGTACTGTTCACAAGTCAATATCTCAAGAAGCTTTCAAGTTCAACCTCAAGATCTCAAGAAGTTTTCAAGTTTGAACTACATCAAGACTTTAAGCTTCACTACTTTCAAAGGTCACTCGTCTCTAAGTTTCAATGTCCTTACTTCACTATTGAGGTATGACTGACCTTAGGTTGACCTTCAGAGTAGGCCATTCTAGATACATAATTCATATGTTTTATATAAGTGAGTTTAGGCTATTCTAAGACTAGTCCTGGACTTTGTTCGACTAGTCCTAGCACAGCTCCGACCTGTCTAAGAATTTCCTAGATCGGTGTAAGTTTGTTGCAAAATTTAAAAATTTTCTGTTAGGCTTTGACTAGTCTTAGGGTCTGTTCGACTAGTCATATTTCGACCAGTCCTAGACCTACGACTCAAAGTACAGAATTGAAATTCAGCTATCTTCGACTAGTCGTGAGTAACCTACGACCAGTTGGAGGAAACCTACGACTAGTCATAGACTACCTACAACCAGTCGTGAAACTGTCAGATCTTATTGTGCCTAAATTTTCAAATATCTGTTGGTTCTACGACCAGTCATGGAGTTCTTTAGACCAATCGAAGACATGATTTGCTCACCTATAAATAGAGTACGAATCTCAGAATAAAACAATGAAATTCAAGCTAATTTAATTCAGCCTTCTGAGAGATAAGTTTGTGCTCCATTTTAAGCTAAGTGTGCATATTTAATATTCTCTTTCTTTAGCTTTTCTTATTTGATTTTGTTCCTATATTCCAATCTTATTTGAAAAGAGGAATTGTTGTATTCCATCTTCTTGGAATCAAAATCAAATAGAGCTACGCCCCATTTGGTTTAATTTAAAATCTATTAGAACCTAGAACCATTATAAAGTGAGTATTGGACGTTGAACTTTGACATTCAAATCTCTACTCCGACTTGGTTCTTCTGGGCTGTTACAATGAAGGAGAAAGTCAGGTATTTTACGTTTATGTAATTTACTTTCATTTGGTTTTCTTTTGGGATTTGCTAGAAAAATCTCATTGTATTGGTTATCTGAGGAGAGCCAGGAAAACTCAGAAGAGAGTTTTTTTACTTGTGTAATCCCATAGAGAAAGACATAATTGTGAAGGTTTTGGGTGAACCTGGAAAATCTATCTTTGATAGTGAACACTGTATCCCCTGTGTGAGGATATTAGGAGTGAAGTAGCGTTGTGTGACTGTTGTTGAACAGTTGGTGTACACACAGGTGAACCACTATAATTCTGTCTTGTGGTTTGAATGCTTGCTTAAGTTTTATATCTCTTTTCATTCAGATTTGTGGAATGTATGTGTGGATCTAAATGTTGTAAAATTTACATTTCAAGCATAGAAATTTACATTTCAAGCATAGTGGGAATGTTGTAATAATTTAGTTTTAAATTCCTGCATTTTATTTCAATTCCTTGTTATTTATATATTCCTCTCCAGTTTGAGTTTTTAATACAAAGGACATTCTACAAATAAGGTTGTCTTACCATAAACCCTTAGTTTTTATGGTGTAAGGTTGTCCTTAGAACTGAATTCGTATCAGCCTCTCCATTCTTGTTTAGAGAGGTTGCTTTTATTTCAGCATTGTGATTTGATTTAGTTTATTTGGCTTTCTATCTTTCTTTATTCCACTGTTAAAGTTTTATTTTGGCATCGTCCTATTCACCCCCCCCCCCCCTCTAGGACATATAGCTAGGCCATTTCAAGTGGTATTAAAGCTTAATAGCTCGTTCTTATTGCTTTTTATTTGGATTTATTTCCTGAGCTAACGATCTAAGCTATTTAAAAAGATGTCAAATTTTGATAGCCTATCAGTCACTAGGCCTCCACCCTTTGATGGCTCCAATTATGCCTATTGGAAAGCCAAGATGAGGATCTTCCTCAAATCAATGGATGAGAGTGTGTGGCAAGCCACAATGACTGAATGGAACCCACCTACCACTAAAGTGACTGGTATCGATGGTTCAAAATCAATGAGAGTAACGCCTTATTTCTCTTAGACCACCCTTCAGAAAAATGAGAGTAGTGTCAATGTAAAAGCACTAAATGCAATCACTTGCACACTATCACCGGATGAGTTCAAAAGAATCATATCCTGTGATACTGCAAAGTAAGCCTGGGATATATTAGAAATGACACACGAGGGTACTACAATTGTCAAAAAATCTAAAGTCCAACTCCTCACAACCAAATTTGAAGAAATTCATATGGATGAAAATAAAATGTTTATGGACTTTTACACTAGATTAAATGACATTGTAAACTCAATGTGGGGTCATGGCAATAAAATCCCAGAAAGTAAAGTGTGTGTAAAGATACTACGCACACTTCCTAAACGGTTCAACTCTAAGGTAACAGCGATCCAGGAACTTCGTGATACGGATAATATAAGGGCATAAGAACTAGTTGGTTCTTTACAAACCTATGAGTTAAATTTTAAAGCTCCTAAAAGTAAATCTATCACTCTTAAATCTTCTAAAGAGAACTCTGATTCTAAAGATGATATAGCTCTTTTAGCGAAAAAGTTTTACAAGATTTTCAAGAGTAAAAAGAGGGTTGATTTTGAAAAATCAAATGATAAGAAAAGATCAAAACCTAAATCTAAAACTTGAAAGTCTTTAAAAGATAGTCAATGTTACAACTACTAAGAATATGGGTATTTAGCAAACAAGTGTTCTAAAAAGGACAAACCCAAAAAGAAAGGTATGTTAGCTACTTGGGATGAATCGTCTGATTCTGAAGCTTCTTTTAAATCAGAAGATTCTGAAACCGAGTCGGGCAGTGAAGTTAAAGCCCTTATGACTCTAGCGAAATTCACTTTTTCAGATCATGATGATTCAACTAGCGAAGAAAATTTGAATAGTGATTATGAAAATGAAGATGATCTTCATGATGCTTACAATGCCTTATATAAGGCAAGTTGTAAAATTCCAATCAAACTTAAACTTCAAAAAGAAAAGTTTTTTAAACTCAAAGAATGTTTTGAATCTCTTGTTTTAGAAAAATCCCAAATTTCAGATTGTTTTGAAAAATCAAAATGCGATTTAGAATTCAAAACCTCCCTGATTGAAAATCTGAAATCTGAAAATGAGAAACTTAAAAATGAAGTATCTTCTCTTCTGAGTTTAAAGGATACATGGAGGTATGCCCAAGGAGATCCAAAGTTAGAAAAACTTTTATCCGGATCTAGAAAATGTGGTGACAGATCAGGGTTAGGCTACGATAAAAATGTTCCTCCTAAACAAAAAAATACTCCTCTTATGTTTGTGAAAGGAGAGTCATCTAACTCAAAAGGGAAAAATACTAGTCAGGGTTTTTCTAAAAATTCAAAAGCTTTTCAAAAAACTAAAAGCAGCTATGTCAACTTCAAAAATCAGAATAGAAACCCACTAGCTGAAAAGATAGTGGATCTACTGAAGGAGCTCTTAAAATCTAACTCAGTAGGTCATTCTTATAACAACAGACAGAAGAAGACTAATTATACTCCTAAACCCAAAACAGTTCTGAAATGGGTTCCTAAGGTTGCCTGCTTGGTTACCCACACCGCTTTCAAAGCAACAAGCCATTTAAAGTGGTACCTAGATAGTGGATGCTCCAGGCATATGATAGGCGAAAAGGCTTTATTCACCGATCTTAAAGATATGATTGATGGGTCAGTTACTTTTGGTGATGGAAGCAATTGCAAGATTATGGGCCAAGGTATGGTTAAACTCTATAACCTTCCTTTGTTTAAAAATGTTTTGTATGTTGAAGGACTGAAACATAATCTTCTAAGCATATCTCAAATTTGTGATAATAACCATAGTGTACGGTTTTCTAATCAAAGCTGTGAGATTCTAAACAACAAAGGTTCAGTAATACTAACTGGATGTAGAACGCCTGGAAACTGCTATATTATTAACAAATCTAGCTCATCTAATCAATCATGTTACATGGTCCATACAGACAAGACTGATTTATGGCATAAACGTCTTGGACATGTACACTACCAAAATCTATATAGATTGAGCAAACTAGAACTTATAAGAGGTCTACCCAAACTACAAAAATTAGATAAAATATGTGGTGAATGCCAAATTAGCAAACAATTGAGGAACTCACACAAAAAGGTGAATTCCAATACCACATCAAGACCACTCGAGCTTCTCCATATGGATATTGTAGGACCTACCAGGATGGAAAGTCGAGGTGGCAAAAGATATATCTTGGTAATAGCAGATGACTTTACCAGATATACATGGATTGTCTTCTTAAGAGACAAATCAGAAACCCTTAAAGAAGTGAAAAAGGTTTTCAAAAGGATTAAAACTGAAAAAGGTTCTCAAGTCAATAAGATTCGTAGTGATCATGGATCTGAATTTGAGAATAGCGGTTTTGAGAAGTTCTGTAGTGACCAGGGAATATTACATGAATTCTCAGTGCCCAAAACTCTACAACAAAATGGTATAGTTGAAAGGAAAAATAGAATGCTTCAAGAAATGACTAATGTCATGTTGAATAGTATGAAGCTCTCTAAGAATCTTTGGGCTGAAGCAGTCAATATAGCTTGCTATATCATTAACCGGCTTTACACTAGTAAAGGTAATAATAAAATGGCTTATGAAATGTAGTTCGATAAAAAGCCTACTGTCAAATACTTTCGAGTTTTTGGCAGCAAGTGATATATTTTACGAGATCGTGAAAATCTGGAAAAGTTTGATACGAAGAGTGATGAAGGGATCTTTTTAGGATACTCTTTAAACAGTCGAGCTTATAAGGTTCTGAACAAAAGGACCGGTGTGATTCAAGAGTCTATGAATGTAGTCATTGATGATCACTTAAACACACCAGTCTCAAGTTCAGATAATGATGAAGTTTTAGTAATTAATAAATCTGATACTTCATCTAATCAGACTGATTTTGAACTGAGGACTGTTAAAGATCATCCAACCACACAGATTCTTGAAAACCCTCTCATTGGTGTTCGTACCTGTAGACAACTTGAGAATATATGTAATTATGTATGTTTTACATCCCAGATAGAACCATCTAATGTAAAAGAAGCTCTTGCTGATGAAAACTGGATTATTGTGATGCAAGAAGAACTTAACCAATTTGTGAGAAATGATGTTTGGTATCTCATACCTAGACCTAAAGACAAACATATCATTGGAACCAAATGGATTTTCAAAAATAAGTCTGACAAGCTTGGCAATATAATTCGAAACAAGGCTAGGCTAGTGGTACAAGGTTACACTCAAATTGAAGGTATTGATTTTGATGAAACCTTCGCACCAGTAGCACATCTTGAATCAATCAGACTCTTTACATCCACTGCGTGTTTTAGAAAGTTTAAGATTTACCAAATGGATGTGAAAAGTGCATTTTTAAATGGTGATTTGCATGAGGAAGTCTATGTTGAACAACCGATGGGTTTTAAAGACCCCAAAAATGCTGATCATGTGTATCACCTTAAAAAGGCACTTTACGGTTTAAAACAAGCTCCTAGGGCATGGTACGAGAAACTAATAAAATTTCTATTAAGCCATAATTTTCAAATGGGATGTGTTGATGAGACTCTGTTTATTAAAAAACATAATGATCACATTTTAATAGTACAGATTTATGTTGATGACATTATTTATGGATCTACTTGTACTGACATGACTATTGAGTTTGCAGATTTGATGAAATCTCAGTTTGAAATGAGCATGGTTGGGGAATTGAATTATTTCCTTGGGTTGCAAGTTAAGCAAAAACCTGATGGAATGTTCATTTCTCAATCTAAATATGCTATGAATTTGATTAAGAGATTTGGTTTTAAGAATGGTAAGAACTTTGATACTCCTATGAATACAACTTTGAAACTCTCAAAAGATTCTAGAGGTAAAAATGTGGATCCGAAATCATATTGGAGTATGATTGGTAGTTTACTATATTTAACTGCTAGTAGACCCGATATCGCTCTAAGTGTTGGTATTTACGCTAGATATCAGTCTGATCCTAAAGAGTCGCACTTGATTGCTGTCAAGTGGATTATGCGATATGTTGCAAGTACTGTTAATCTCAGTCTCTGGTATCTACATGAGACTAGTGTTCAATTAGCTGGGTACTCAAATGCTGAATGGGCTGGTAATCTTGATGATAGAAAATCAACCAGTGGTGGTTGCTTTTATATTGGAAACTGTTTAGTTTCTTGGTTTAGCAAGAAACAAAGTTCTATATCACTTTCAACAGCTGAAGCTGAATATATCGCAGCTGGTAATGCATGTACATAGCTTGTTTGGATGAAACGTATGCTAAGTATTATGAAATTAAATAGGGTTCTATGTTATTATATTGTGATAATTCTAGTGCCATAAATATTTCAAAAAATCCAATTCAACATTCTCAGCACATTGACATTAGATTTCATTATATTCGAGAATTAGTAGAAGAAAAGGTCATATCTTTGGAATATATCCCTACCGAGAATCAACGTGCTGACATTTTTACTAAACTGCTCGACAAAAGTAGGTTTAACAAAATGAAATTTGATCTTGGCATGTGCATTTTAAAATGAGTATTTATGCCTATTTGTATCATATTGTATATATTTGCTTGATTAAATTTCAATTTTTGTATATAATGCTGGAAATCAGATTTGTTCAATGGACACATAAAGGGAATGTGCTTCCCTCAAAGTATCTGTTACCCAAATACAGAGTTCTTCATAAAATATTTATGTCTAACTTGTATCCTCGATCGGGTAATAAATCTGAATTGACTTCCTTCATGGTCCGTGTTCTTCATGCTGTTGCTAACGGTGCTTATGTTTGTCTACTATCCTTGATTTGTCACTCCATTATTTAGTTTCGACTCCATCTAGGTCACAATGACATTTCTTTTGGTTATTTGATGACTGTGTTGGCTACGCATATGTTAGTCGATATGCCGGTTGGAGAGGCCCCTATCCATCATCTGATATTTAACAATTCCAATATCAATAAGATGAAGCTTGATTTCCTTCCTGGCCAAGGTGCTGGTGTTGACAATGCCAAAGCTGAACATGAGGAAGAAGCTAGTGATCATCCTCCTGCTGATATTAACATGGATGATATTTTTGACAAACTTGAATCTGATTCTGCAACTGATCCAGATTATGAGCCTTCTGAGCTTGATGCACGTCTACGTGCATTGGAAGATAAGGTTGAGAATATGAATGTTAAGATAGAAAACATGTCTGTTGCTTATGATTTATAATTCAAGTATATGTGCAAATATCTTAGGTGCTTGAACAAGGGCATGCATCAACTTGATCCTTCCATCCCTGCTCCATCTGGTTTAGATTAGTTTTTTAAAGTTTGCTAGTATGTTATAGCTTTATTATTCTTACACTAGCTTAACTGGTTTTGAGACTGTAGCTATCTTTGACTTAGCTTAGTTTATGGATTATGTGAGTTGTTTATGCTGGATACTCATATCTTGTTTTGTTTCCACTCATATATCTCTTTACTTATTTCTCCTCAGCCATCTGTTATGTGCTTCCTTTGTCCTATTGTGACAAAAAGAGGGAGAATGGATATGGATGTGATGTGTCTAATGATTATGTTATGAGGAGGGAGTAGCATTGCGTCTTTGATGTATGTTACTCAGGGGGAGTATATGCAGTAGTGGACTGTATGTTATGTTGAATATTGATTTACAAGTTTGCAGGATCATGTCAGTATGCTGGGTGGTAACAACTGGTGCATGATATAACAACTGGTGCATGATTCTTTAATCAGATATTCTGTGTTATGTAACATATCTTGGAAGTGTGTTTTGTCACTAATTTGACAAAGGGGGAGATTGTAAGTGCTATAGTTTATAGCCCCTTTTTGTTGTTAAATTTTTGGTGCCAAAGACACTGTTATGAAGCGTGCATATGTGAAAAACAATGCTTTACTCAAGATTAGCTTTAATTGACAACCACTGTTCACAAGTCAAGATCTCAAGAAGCTTTCAAGTTTGAACTACATCAAGACTTCAAGCTTCACTACTTTCAAAGGTCACTCGTCTCTAAGTTTCAATGCCTTTACTTCACTATTGAGGTATGACTGACCTTAGCTTGACCTTTAGAGTAGGCCATTCTGGATACATAATTCATATGTTTTATATAAGTGAGTTTAGGCTGTTCTAAGACTAGTCCTGGACTTTATTCGACTAGTCCTAGCACTGCTTCAACCTGTCTAAGAATTTCCTAGATCAGTCGTAAGTTTGTTGCAAAATTCAAAAATTTTCTGTTAGGCTTTGACTAGTCTTAGGGTCTGTTTGACTAGTCATATGAATAGTGTCGACTGTTGCTTCGACTAGTCGTACACCTACGACTCAAAGTATTGAATTGAAATTCGGCTATCTTCGACTAGTCGTGAGCAACTTACGACCAGTCGATGGAGACCTACGACCAGTCGTAGACTACCTACGACCAGTCGTGAAACCGCCAGATCTTATCGCACCTGAATTTTCAAATATCTGTTGGTTCTACGACCAGTCATAGAGTTCTTTAGACTAATCGAATATGTGATTTGCTCACCTATAAATAGAGTACGAATCTCAGAATAAAACAATGAAATTCAAGCTAATTTAATTCGGCCTTCCGAGAGATAAGTCTGTGCTCCATTTTAAGCTAAGTGTGCATATTTAATATTCTCTTTCTTTAGCTTTTCTTATTTGATTTTGTTCCTATATTCCAATCTTACTTGAAAAGAGGAATTGTTGTATTCTGTCTTCTTGGAATCAAAATCAAATAGAGCTATGCCCCATTTGGTTTATTTTAAAATCTATTAGAACTTAAAACCATTATAAAGTGAGTATTGGACATTGAACTTTGACATTCAAATCTCTACTTCGACTTGGTTCTTTTGGGCTGCTACAACGAAAGAGAAAGTCAGGTATTTTACGTTTATGTAATTTACTTTCATTTGGTTTTTTTTAGAATTTGCCAGAAAAATGTCATTGTATTGGTTATCTGAGGAGAGCCAGGAAAACTCAGAAGAGGGGTTTTTTTAATTGTGTAAGCCCATAGAGAAAGACACAATTGTGAAGGTTTTGGGTGAACCTGGAAAACCTATCTTTGATAGTGAACACTGATATCCCCTAAGTGAGGATATTAGGAGTGGAGTAGCGCTGTGTGGCTGTTGTTGAACAGTTGGTGTACAAACAGGCAAACCACTATAATTCTTTGTCTTGTGGTTTAAATGCTTGCTTAAGTTTTATATCTCTTTTCATTCAGATTTGTGGAATGTATGTGTGGATGTGAATGTTGTAAAATTTACATTTCAAGCACAGTGGGAATGTTGTAATAATTTAATTTTAAATTCTTGCAATTTATTTCAATTCCTTGCTATTTATATATTCCTCTCTAGTTTGAGTTTTTGATACAAAGGACATTCTACAAATAAGGTTGTCCTGCCACAAACCCTTGGTTTTTATGGTGTAAGGTTGTCCTTATAACTGAATTCGTATCAACCTCTCAATTCTTGTTTAGAGAGGTTGCGTTTATTTCAACATTGTGATTTGATTTAGTTTATTTGGTTGTCTATCTTTCTTTATTCCGTTGTTAAAGTTTTATTTTGGCATCGACTTATTCACCCCCCCTCTAGGACTATAGCTAGGCCATTTCACATGATCCATGTAAGACTACATCTCATGTATTGTGGCGATTTTGGTTAAATGAAATGCACGAAGCTTCTTTTAACTTGGAATGTAAATGATGTTTGGATTAGTGTGAGTTCTTATGCTGAATCTCACACATGTTGCACCCTATGTTATATATAGGGAATGCCACCTAAGGCCACTCAGAGTACGACACGTCTTACACTTGGTGAATCAAGTGACGGGGCACCTCCCCTAAGCGATAGTCATACAGACCCTAGTTTGGGCTCGGGTAGTGAGACTATGCCGGATTCTCAGCCGGCCACTGGCCCCATAAATGGGTTGATGCCTTTTGCACCACCGGTTCCAGAACAGAACCGTGTGTCTTCATTAGCGCCACACATGCCTCAGGCGGCTCCTCCTCCTGATAGGTTGGAGCAGATGATGATCCTTATGTAGCAGCAGCAGCAGATTTGGACCACCATCGCTGGGGCCCTTACCCAGAACATGAATGTGGTTCTGCCTGCACCACCTGTGCACCCTGATGGAAACCTGAATGCTAGCGACTTATTTGAACGATTCCAGTGCTTTTGACCTCCCACTTTTGTGGGTACTTACAGACCCGAGGAGGCTGAATATTGGCTTGACCGCATCTCTAAGATGTTAAAGCCGCTGCACTGCACTGAGGCAGTGCAGGTTAAGTTGGTCACTTATATGTTTGAGAAGGAAGCCAGTCTCTGGTGGGACAGCATCCTTCGGACCGTTCCCGAGGGGTATGTGTGGTCATGGGATGCTTTTGAGACCCGCTTACACGAAAAGTATTTCCCCCCACCTACCCTAATGAGAAGGACAATGAATTCCTTCACCTCCGTTAGAGAGGAATGACTGTGGCCAAGTATGAGAATAGGTTCACAGAGCTCGCCGGATACGCTCCCTTGATATTAGTAGACAAGCCGATGTGAATGCGAAAATTTTCTGAGGGTCTGCGGCCTGAGATACGTACGAAGATGTGTTGCGCTAGCATTCTCAACTATGCTGAGCTAGTGAACATGTCTCTGCGAGCTAAGTAGGATGGGGACAAACTGGCCCGTACAAGTGTGCCCATGGGTCCTAGGCTTCGACCTTATTTGCCAAGCAGACCGTTCCTCGGTAAGATGCCACATCCAGATTCGCCTCCTAGGCTCATGGCTCCATCGACACAGCCTAGGTGATTAGATGTGTGGTACACTTACTGCAAGAAGTTGGGCCATACTGACACTTACTGCTTTACCAGGATGAGGGACAATGGCTTTGCGTCGCCTTAGAAGATCAACCGACAGTTACCTCAGGCCATCTCAACCCCTCCTTTATGATCGGCACCACCTGCACAGTCATCTTATTGCCACCTGCACCTCAATTTAGGCCGCCTCAATGACCTATGGCAGTGCAGCCGAATTGTCCTCAATAAGCTCGGCTGCACTCACTTATAGCTTAGGCTTCCGAGACAGCAACCGCAACACCATTAACTTTCGAAGTCACGACACACATCCAAGGTACACCCGTGTTTCTGTTGGTAGACATCGAGTCCACTATCTCGATCATATCATGCGCAGTAGTCAAGCGACTAGTGTTGGAAACTACTCCTATGGTTGGGGTTGACTCTTTACCGCCACAGGGACCTTCTCAGACTCCAACAAGGCTTGTAGAGGTTGCTCGATAGACTTAGGGAGAAAAACAGTGCTTGTTAACTTGATGGTCGCCCCATTATGTCATTATGACATCATTCTTGGTATGGATTGGTTCACTGAGATGAAGCCAGAGATCGATTGCGATACTAGAGTGGTGACAGCCCATGGATCTGAGGGTATGATCTTTACTTTCCCAGTTTAGGTCAGTTGGTACTACCATGTTAGTTGTTATGCTACCTTACTAGAGCATGTTGATGGTCCGACACTTGGAAGCACACCTATAGTTTGAGATTTCACGGATGTGTTCAGGACGATACTTGGACTACCTCTTTGACGCGATCGATTTTACCATCGACCTAGTGCCAAGTGTGACACCTATATCTCTACCGACGTATCACATGCCTCCATGTGAGATGGAGGAACTAAGGAGACAGATAGATGATCTGTTGGATGCAGGCTTCATACAACTGAGTGTATCTCCTTGGGGAGCACCCGTGTTGTCCGTGAAGAAGAAGGATGGATCACTACGATTGTGTATTGATTATCGCAGGTTGAACCAAGTGACAGTGAAGAACAAGTATCCTTTGCTTATGATAGATGATTTGTTCGATCAGTTGAAAGGGGCATAATATTTTTCAAAGATCGACTTACAGTCAGGGTATCACCGGTTGCGAGTCAGGGATGAAGATGTGTAGAGGACAACGTTCAGAACTAGCTTTGGGCACTACGAGTTCCTTGTGATGTCATTTGGACTCACAAATGAACCCACTGTGTTTATGGACCTTATGAACCGGGTGTTTCGTCCGTATCTGTACCGATTCATCATCGTATTCATAAATGACATCCTGATATACTCCAAGAGTCAAAAGGATCACGAGGAACACCTGCGAGCAGTCTTTGATATGCTCAGGAAGAACCAGTTGTTTGCCCAGTACAAGAAGTGCGACTTCTGGAAAGAAGAAGTCAAGTTCCTGGGACGTCGTGTCCAAGGAAGGAATAACTGTGGACCTTGCTAAGGTGATTACAGTTCAGGACTGGGAGTAGCCCGGTTCGGTTACTGAAGTGAGGAGTTTCCTTGGCTTGGTAGGTTATTATCGTCATTTTATTAGAGACTTTTCCAAGATAGCCAGACCGTTGTCTCAGCTCACGTAGAAAGATCTCAAGTTTGCCTATAATAAGAAGGCAGAAGTAGCCTTTCAGGAACTGAAGGATAATTTGACGTCCGCACTCGTGCTAGTATTGTCACAACAGGGGGTCAGATATACCATTTATACCAATGCCTCTCGTGTTGGTTTGGGTTGTGTTCTTATGCAGAAGGACAGAGTGATTGTCTATGCATCGCGACAGTTGAGGAAACACAAGGAGAACTACCCTTCACAAGACCTGGAGTTGGCAGCCGTTATTTTTACATTAAAGCTTTGGAGACATTACCTCTATGGAGAGGAGCTTGAGCTCTTTTACGACCACAAGAGCCTCAGATACATATTCACACTGAGAGACTTGAATACGAGGCAACGACGATGGATGGAAACCTTGAAAGACTACAAGTTTGAGGTTTCCTACCATCCTGGCAAGGCCAACCTTGTGGCAGACGCATTGAGCCGCAAGAAGATGATAGCATTTGTTGCTTCGCTAATGATATAGGAATGAAATATGATCGAGTTTGTGCAAGACTTCGAATAGAAGCTTACAGTAGATGAGCCGTTCGCGAGCATCGCGCATATTCGTATATAGCCACTTATTGATGACTGGATCATTATGGCTTAGAAAGAAGATAAATGGTTGGCGAAGATAAGAAAATGAGCTAGTTTTGATGAAGGCTCAGAATGGAGAGTTAGGTCGGATGGGGGTTTACGTTATTGTGGCCGCATATGCGTCCCAAATCTTCATGACTTAAGAAAGGAAGTTCTCGAAGCTGCTCATAATTCGAAAATGGCGATGCATCCTGGTAGTACAAAGATGTATCGAGATATGAAGCGTTTGTACTTGTGGGACAACATGAAGGCCCACATAGCAGATTATGTGTCTCGTTGTCTCATGTGCTAGCAGGTCAAGGCCAAGCATCGCTGACCTCTTGGATTACTTCAACCCATGCCTATAGCTGAATAGAAATGGGATTTCATCTCTATGGATTTCATTTCGGGCTTACCGAAGATGAGGAAGGGACATGACTCCATTTGGACAATTATGGACCGATTGACAAAATCGGCTCATTTTCTCCCTATTAGAGTTTCAAACTCAGCAGATGATTTGGCCAGGCTGTACATCAAGGAGATAGTACGTCTGCATGGAGTGCCTATGGAGATTATGTCAGATTGAGACATGCAATTCATGTCTATCTTCTGGACTTGTATCTAAGAAGCAATGGGGTGAAACTGAAGTTCAGTAACGCGTTCCACCCACAAACAGATGGGCAAATGGAATGGGTCAATCAGGTGTTAGAGGATATATTGTAGGCATATGTGCTCAATTTCAAAGATAGTTAGGATGACTGTCTTCCTTATATAGAGTTCGCTTATAATAACAGCTTTCAAGCGAGCATTGGCATGGCTCCCTATGAAGCACTGTATAGACATCCATGTCGAGCACCGCATTGTTGGGTGAAAGTTAGTAAGAAGATTTGATTAGCCCAGCTTTAGTTCAGGCGACCTCAGAGAAGATCGACATTATCAGGCATCGACTTCTTTCAGCACAGAGCAAATGGAAGAGTTACGGCAATATGAGGCGGTGATAGCTAGAGTTTGAGGTTAGGGACCATGTATTCTTCAAGGTTTCCCCAATGAAGGGAGTCCTTCGATTTGGCAAGAAGGGAAAACTCACGCCATAATTTATTGGTCCGTTCCAGATTTTAGATTGAGTAGGTGTGGTAGCATACCTCCTCGCTTTGCCCACACCACTGGCCAGTGTGTACAATGTATTTCACATATCGATGCTGAAGAAATATGTTCCTGATCCATCCCGAATTATCAAATGGGAGCAAGTATAGTTGAGTGAAGATGTTACTTAGGTACTGCGACCAACGCGTATCCTAGATAGGAAGGAACATGTATTGTGTAGTAAAGTTATTCCACTTGTGAAGGCATTGTGAATGCATCACACTGAGGAAGAGGCTACTTGGGAAATAGAAGTCGAGGTCCATAAGAACTACCCTCAGATTCTTGAGGAGTACAGAAGGGTACTAATTTCAAGGATGAAGTTTTTCTTTAAGGGGGGTAGATTGTAACATCTTAGAAAATCCGTATAAAGACCCGAGTATCACCTCAGGCAGAAATCACTAAGGATGAAATTCTTTATAAATTAGACGAAAATTAGTTAAGTACTAAGTTAAATTAATCAAAGAATTATCTTGAACCACTATCTATATGAACCACAAGACCCAAAACTAATAGAATTGCCAACCCAACATTACCTAGAAACCTAAGATCAATCTCAAAACCCAGTTGCTCTAGGGAGCACATTGAAACTCCGTATCGAATGTAGACTGCGCGTCGAAAGTCTGATTACCGCGAAACTATAAGGTTATGACCACCTTACTAGGCTTGACAACCATTGTAGGAATCAAGTCCAAATAGTATCCAGAAACGCACAACATGATCCTGGAACAAAGTGTGTGAGAAACGCGAATATCTTTAGAAAATAAACTCAAACTTAAGTGAATTGGGCCGTTTGCTTGTAGGCCAAATTTAAGGTTTCAAATTGTCAGATTCTGACCCAACTACATCCTTGGATCAAGGAAATTTTCCTGCACCCATTGGTATACTTGTGGCCTTGATCGAGTGACAGTGACCGTTGAACTGAAACGGGTCCTCCATGATCGAACAACTAATCCGATCGGACCGAAACCTTAACCTGGCATAGATCCATTGTCAGGGAACTTTCTTCAGACTGTATGCAAGCAATGGACTTCCAGATGAGCTCTGTTGGCCCAAAACAAATGACATTTGGCTATAACCTAAGTATACCATGGCCTTGGGGCCATTGACATCACTTCTGGGCCTATATAAGGGCCTTAACCCACCCCTCTCTCATTCCATACGAATTTTCCTAACCCTAGGAGAGAGAAGAAAGAAAAGAGGAGAAAAGATTGAGGAGAAGTGTGAGAGATCTGTGATTATTTCTGGGATTCACTCCCACTACTCCATGTACCGAATCACCTCTCCGGTTTCGCTACACCATCAAATCCAACTCCATTTTTGGGTAAGAAATCCTAACCCTAGTCTGTCGTAGGAATCCAAATAGAGAAACCAGTGAAATAGATAACCTACTTCAATGTTTAGGCAACCGTTATGCCGTAGACAAAGACGTGATGTACGAACTGAGTTCATAACGAGCGTACCGACAAAAGGTGCGGAGTATAAACATTTAGGTTATGGTTTTTAAGGCCTTCAATGTCAGCAATGATTTGTGTCTGAATTGATTGTTGCCATATGACCTTAGTTACGACATTTTCGATATATCATATATGTGTAAACTAGGTTGTACACTAAATGCATTCCATGTGTTTGTTGAAATGTTTAAATGAATATGAAATTATGGTTTGTTCTTACCATAATTATTATTTGAGAATACTTGATTGTTACATTTATGACAACTCCTTTGAGAAAGGGTTTGCCCTAATATATGTTATAACTGATTTACTACATGTATGTAGTAATAAGCAGTCTAAGTGTTTGATAAAATGCCTGAATGAGAAATTGTTTGATGTATTTCATTTAATAAGGGTGTTAAGATAGGATTCTAAATCACCTTACCTATAGTTACAGCTTCCTTCATGTAACCTACCTAGCACTACGTGACTTATGGATGAAACATATGAATGATAACATGCTCACTATGTGTGTTAAAATGCTCAAATGAGATTTATATTTGAATTGGTTGTTAAATATTATTTTGACTATCACATATGAATGCCTATTGTATTTGAGCATGATTGGGACTAATACATAGTCCAGGCAATTGGTAACAGTTTTCGATCGAGTGGCCAAGTTAGTTTCACCACAACAAACACGTTCAATGAATCTGAGTCGTACGGTGATTGTCGACAGTGGTTAGGCCATGAGGAGTGCGTATGCGCTTCATGTCAATTAATTTAGCGTGTGCTCATACCAATCGAACTTGTCAAGTAACCCGATTGGCCTAATGTGTGTTTACCATGTATGGACGCTACTGCTTGAATCTAAGATACCACTTACCAATGAAAAGCCCATTTCAGCCTTGGTACCATGATCTGCTAAGACTCATGAGCTAGACATGGTGGTGTATGGGACACTGTGGTCGAGCTGTCGACCTATGTTAGGATGACGAGCCTCCCCGTAGTGACCGGTGAGCAATCTAAACTCGTGAGCTGAATATGGTGGTGTATGAGACACTGTATTCGAGCTATCGGCCTACGCTAAGGTAACAAGTCTTCCCGTAGTGACCTCAAGTATAAACTAGGCCTAGCTGAGGTGACGAGCATCCCGTAGTGACCTGAACTTGCCTATCCACTACTTTTAAATTAGAGGTGATGTTGCCCTTTAACTTGCCTATTGTATGTGATTAACTATGATTGACACTCCAAGATGGATCATCGTTTGGGTAAATGATATAAAGGGAGGTACCTTAGCTTCCCGAATCTGTTATATGAATAAGCCTAATCAAGAACTTGGCTAACAGGAACATGCACCGCATTGCATGTGCCTTTAGCATGGAAGAGCACAGTGGGAGTAGCATGTGCGACCGTGAGATGGTGTCGCTGAGGGAGTGCAGGTGAGGGCATGCATCATTATAACATATCATTCCTACATTAACAAGAGTACTTAGGACATGAGTGTTGTACTACTTTATCATTACTGCTTGATGAATTGATAACATGTTAACATTTTCCTTATAGTACCACTGAGTTGATCACTCAATCCCACTTTGGGACGGTGTTTTAAAACACCAACCAAACTCTGTTTTAGTGCAGAAGATGGCTATGCTTGCGAAGCGGAGCCTGACTTTTACGACGATGAGGAGTTCTTCTATATGCAGCTATCAGGCGGGTCTATGTAGACCATGTACAGATCGACAGGATTACAGGGATACGAATTAGCTGGACATTGCACTTTGTCATTTTGTATATTTTGGAACAAACATGTATATATTCAGCCTGGTGACATGATCATACTCTGGGGGTTTATAACCACTTATATACTTTATATATCTATCACAGTCTTCCATTTACTTAATTCAATCATCTTTGGAGTATGATATGCTGATTTAGTGTAATCTCGTTCATGTTTATTGTGCTAATACGGACAACATTTAATCATTATTATCTATGTTGCATAAGTGATGCGATAGATCTCGAGAGTTGAGCCTTTGCTCGACCCTCGAAATTCTGGGCGTTATAAATAAGGTGGTCCCACACAAAAAAAGGGGCCCACACGTACGTGTGGAGGGCGGCAGGCCGTCAGACCCGCGGGCCCACTGTGGTCCGCTGGAGAGCACCGCGGGCAGTGGCCCCCCCTCCCGGGGTGCCAAAAAGGTGTGGGGGACCCTCTGGGTCCCACCGTTTCTTGTGGTTTGGCCCCCCCTCTTCCGTTTGAGGTTGTCACACACCAAAATTCCTGATTGCCGAATCCGATGCCAACGGCCTCTATTGTACCCCATTCTCGGCTCCCAGCGCGCATGCGCCAGATTCCGATCCTGGGATCCTACAAGAAGCATAACCACAAGAATACCCAAATTACAAGAACAACATCATCACCACATATCCACTAATACAATCATTCGAGTACAATGCTGAAATGGAAATACAATATAAAGATATCAAAGAAAACTCCAAAAGCTCCACTGCACGCTCCTGCCTCAGATCGGCTGTATCCTAACATCACATGCACGCATCTACCGTGCATAAGCTTATAAAAAGCCTAAAGGGTGGTGAAAGTGTGTGCGCAAGCTAAGTGTTAAGCACGCAAATACAACTCCATAAATCATACAATATCGAAATAAGAAGAAATATTATCATGATCATGAATCATACAATATCAGAGTGAGCGAAAATATACTGGTAAGTCCATGAGTCATACAATATCAGAATATGTAATGTAAATCGGCTATGCAAACGAGAAATTATAAAGAGTCAAATATCATATGCCAAGGATGCAATGCAATATACAAATCCTGCTAAGTCTGTTTACGCCATATAAGTGTAGAAACATAGCAACCCAAAATGCCATATGCCTGCGGATGTAATATGCGATGCGGATGAAATGACCACGCTGGAGTGTGAGGTTAGGATGACAATACATAGTATCATAGGCTACGGGGTCCATCACAAGGGACTTCTATCCAAACCAGTCCCATATCTAAATTTAGATAGTTAGACTCAATGTGGTAAACTCCTGATCTTAGGTTAGTCGCATGCTCAACCGAAATCCTTGCTATGTGAAGGTACACATAACAAATAGTTGCACACCACCAACCTGAGTAGATAGTGAATGAATGAATGAATGAGTATGCAATTTCTGCTCAATAAGTCCACATATTCCTCTCTGGGATCATCACCGGGGTCTAGTACACTCCACAATGACTGCCGCCTCCTTAACCTCACAGCCCAACGGATGGAAGAGACTACACTATCCGCTTAACCAGTAGTCTGCCAATACCTACCCGGCTCGTCGATAGCGGACCCATTTACGAGTTGGTCAAACTCAGCCTAGCTTATAGTCCCCTCACTCAGGCGGATAAGGCCACACCCCCTCCCAACTGACCATGACATAGTGGGAGACGTGGCCTATTGGTATCCAGCACTCGGGCGCTCATGTATCCACTCAGTCTAGACGTTGGGGCGTCTCCCGGCCTCGGAGGTTTAAGGACTTTCACCCACGGATATCTAAAGTACCCAGATGCTCGAACCAAACATTTTCAGTGTCCCATTTAGCTATCCATGATATGCCTATGGAGGCTACGACCCTGATGTCACTAGGGCGTACAATAATCACAACACACAATGCAAGATGCATGAGTCACACAGTCCAACCAAGCATCAATCCTTCGCATACCGTGTACTCATGTGGGGAAACTCCACCTATCAAGGAGTCCCATGAACAACCTGCCATATGTAATGGCCAACCATATCTCATAATCAAACACGCAGATGATGCGTATGAGCATGTATCATGATGCTATGCTGTCATGTAATCAGAATCAGCCTCGACAATCGGAATCGGCATCGACAATCGAAATCAGTCTCGATAATGAGAATCAGCCTCGATACTTAGAATCGGCCTCGATAATCAGCCTCGATAATCGAAATCGGCCACAACTATTGGAATCGGCCACAACTATCGGAATCGGCCTCAACAATCAGAATCGATCTTGATAATGAGAATCGGCCTCGACAATCAGCCTCGACAATCAGAATCAGCCACAACTATTAGAATCGGCCACAAATCTTGAAATCAGCCACAACTATTAAAATCATCCTCAATAATCGGACTCGACCTCGACAATCAGAATTGATGATCAGAATCGACGAACGGAATCGACAATTGGAATCGGCCTTGACAATCAGCCTCGACTAACTGAATCGGCTTCATCGATCGGACTCGGCCTCGATAATCGAAATCGACAATCAGAATCGGCCTTGACAATCAGAATTGGCCTCGACATATGGAATTGGCCTCGTTGATCGGACTCGACCTCGACAATCAGCCTCAACATACGGAATCAACCTCAATAATCGGCCGAACAAGGCCTACGGGAAGGTCACAATGTGGGCATTAAACCATCATTGCCCATCAATGTGGTCATTTAACCAACATTGCTCCCAAGGAGTAGCCCACATAGAGCCAAACATATAGTGGGCCCATAGCCTCACACAAGGACCTAATACACATCACTATGGGTCTCACTCATGGGTCGCATGTACATCATAATGGGTAGCAATACATGGGCCCCATATATGTCAAATGGGCCACAATATATGGGTCGGAGAATACATCTCATTGGGCCTTACCAAATGGGCCAAAAATACCTCACAATAGGCCTCAACATATGGACCTTATACATCACATCGGCCCTTGCCCATGGGCCTCAAATACATCACAATGGGCCTCACCCATGGGCCATAAATGCACCTCAATGGGCCGCGCCCATGGGTCTTGGATATATCACAATGGGCCACATCTCATGGGCCTCCAAGCTATCGCAATGGGCCTCATCAAATGGGCCGTAAATGCATCACCATGGGCCTCATATGTGGGCCTTATATCCAACAAGTAGGCTACATTGCTTGGGCCTCATATGCATCAAATGGGCTACGTATTTGGGCTCGAATACATCATATGGGCCATGCTACATGGGCTTAACAATACAAACAGGTGGGCCCCGTACATGGGCCAAAATACATCATGATGGGCCTCATGGATGGGATGCACTAATGGGCTTTATGTATATTAAATAGGGACCACCCTTATGTATTTTTGAGATCCAACCTATTCATAAGTTAACATGGAGATAAATGAAGCGAAAACAAATATCAGCTTAATTGGAAACTACTGTGGCCCTTAGAAGTTTGAATTATGGATGACACTATCCACTATTTAAATGGTGGGGTCCACTTGAATTTTGGATCTGACTCACTCATTTTCCCATGCCATAAAATGATCTCACAGGTGGTTGGATGGTATGGATACAACGTGTGCATCATGGTGGGCCCCACCATCTAAACAGTGGACGGTGTAGAAATAAATACATCAATGTGGGGCCTGCGGCTTGCTGCCGTCAAGAGGAGCAGCAATATAGTTGTTGTACATGTAGCTTGCTGCACTTAAAAAGGCAAAGGTGGGTCCCACGTAGGACCCACCTTCATGTATATGTAATATAATATAATATAATATAATATATATACACATCAACATATATCCCACACGTGGGGTGGGTCCCACCATCATGTATATATTTAATATATAATATAATATAATATATATTATATATCAAATGTCCAGGCCGTCTAGGGCCTGGACAGATACATGCTTCAGGGTGGGGTATCCCCACACTAGGGATGGGTCCCACCATCCTTAGACGGTGGATGCACCACTTGCGTGAGGTGTGGCCCATCTAATGGATGGACGGTGTGAATGGGTCCCACGGACCCTGCTGACGTTCAATGGTAGGGCAAATGCCTAGCTATGCTGCACGTTACAACTTCAAATGAGACAGAGGTGGGTCCCATGTGATGGGCTACCCCCCCTCATAACATATATAATATATATTATTATTATATTATTATTTTTATTTGATGCAGCAGGTGAGTACACCTCACTACCAGTTTACACTTCACCGTTAGCCACCTCCACTCCAAATTCATACTTCACTGTTAGCCACACCCTTCCTCAGTTACGTCCAAAGTCCCTAAATGGACGGTGTGGATGTACACCTCATCAAGGTGGGTCCCACATGGATGGGGTCCACTGGTAGATGGCTTGGATGTAAACGTCATGGTGGGCCACATATCTCATCATCATCATCACCATAACAAAAGAAAAGAGAGAGAAAGAAAAAGAGAAAGAGGAGAGATCGGATGGTGATGGAGGGACCCTGCCACTATGGGCCCTCCATGAATACAAAACATACATAAAAAAATGGGTCCCATCACAAGTGGGCATTTTAATAGAAAACCAACGGTGAATCACCCACCGATTGGCCTTCTTCTTGGCTCCATTGGCTTCCTTTGCTCCTTGGCTTCCTTTTGATGGTTGAAGATGAAAGTTAAGTGACTAGGATGAGAGGGATAGGAAGTGGGCCACACATAGCCTCCTCTCTCCCTTGGGAGGCCATGGACGTTGGCTCTCCCTTGGGGTTGCTTGGGAGTAATGAGAGAGAGATGAGAGAGAGAGTGATGTAAGAGAAGTGAGGGATGGGTGTGATGGGTGAAAGGGTGAGTGATGTGTAGTTGACATATAAGGGTGAGAGTTGACTTTAGGTGAGGTTATGTAAGAGAGGGATAGGTTGGGTTGCTTGTACTTGATTGATGGATTAATATGACGTGTCGTAGAGATTCCCTCGAGATTATAAATGTGCGACGTTTTTCTCAAACTGAACGCGGGCCCACATCTCCTGGCCTGGGTATCTCCTTGCGCGTAATACACGGTGTTGGAACTGCGGTGACAACGAGGTCACAATGGTACAAGTCTCAGATTGAGCCAACTCAAATCTACGGGGCATGACTTAAGGTCATGCGTAAACATTGATTAGGTCACGAATTGCTGAAATTCTATGGGAAGGATCGTGAAAGTTTACGGAACGGTACGGACTAGGATACGGGCCTTATAGAGGTGGTTTTGGGTCCCATCTCGCACATATTCACACTTTTCATATTATTTGAGTGTGGGATTTGCCAAATCATCATCCAAACCCGTCGATTGATGGTCTTAAAAGGAATTGGGACCATTTCACATGGTTACAGATGTATACGGGTCACATTTTAACGGTTAGTTTTGCTCGTCGATGAAACTTGGGATCCTATGATCATTTCTATGTTTTATCACCCCCACCTAAGTTAAAATGCGTTAATAAGCTTCATTTACCATAACCCAAGTCCAATTTAATCCAAATCATGCTTTGATACCAACTAGTAATGCCCTAAAAATCGGGGGTCAAGTAAAGCTCAACTCCCGAGTTCCAACACATCACTTATGTAACATAGATAATGATGATTAAATGTTGTCCATATTAGTGCATTAAACATGAGTGGGATTACACCAAATTAGTATATCATACTCCAGAGTTACTTAAATTGAGCAAGCAGAAGACTGAGATGAATATGTAAAGTATGTAAGTGTTTATCAATCTCCAGAGTATGAGTATGTTACCAGGCTAAATAAATACATATATGGTTCCAAAATTTACAAAATATCAAGTGTAAAGGTTCAATTAATCCATAATCCCATAATCCCGGTGACACAACTCTAGGTCTACATAGACACGCCTGAGAGTTGCACGCATGAGAACTCCTTGTCGAAGAAGTCCGGCTCTATTGCATGAGCCTCACCATAATCTACATCTAAAATAGAGTCTGGTTGGTGTTTTAAAGCACCGTCCCAAAGTGGGAGTGAGTGATCAACTCAGTGGTACTATGAGGCAAAGGTTAACATGTTATCAAGTCAGTCAAGAAGTAATGATAAAGCAGAACAATAATCATATCTAATTACTCTTGTTAATGCTAGAATGATATGCGTAATGATGCATGCCCTCACCTGCACTACCTCAGCGACATCATCTCACAATCGTGCATGACAAACTCCCTAAATGTGCGCTTCCTTGCTAAAGCACATGCAATGCGGTGCATGGTCATGTTAGCTAAGTAATTTTTTAGGCTTATTCATACAATAGATTTGGGAAGCTAAGGTACCTCCCTTTATATCACTTACCCAAACAATGATCCATTTAGGGTCGTCAATCCTAATTAATCACATACGATAGGCAAGTTGTAGGGCATCACCCCTGATGAAAGCAGTGGATAGGTAAGTTCACGAGTTTGCACTCGAGGTCACTATGGAGAGGCTCGTCACCTCAGCGTAGGCCTAGTTTATACTTGAGGTCACTACGGGAAAGCTCATCACCTCATCGGAGGCCGATAGCTCGAATAGAGTGTCTCATACCACCGTATTCGGCTCATGAGTTTGGATTGCTCAATGGTCACTATGTGGAGGCTCGTCACCCTAACGTAGGCCAACTACTCGATGACGGACCCCATACCACAATACCCGGCTCATGAGTCTTAGCAGATCTTGGTACCATGGTTGAAACGGGCTTTACATTGGGAAGAGGTACCTTAGATTCAAATAGTATCATCCATACATGGTAAACACACAATAGGTCAATCGGGTTATTTGACAAGTGTGATTGGTAAGAGTGCATGTTGAATTGATCGGCATGGAGCACGTAAGTACTCCGCTTGGCCTAACCACTGTCGAAAATCACCGTACAGCTCGAATTCATCGAACGTATCTAATATAGTGAAACTAGTTCGGCCACTCAATCTGGAACCATTACCGATTGCCTGGATTACGTAGTAGTCTCAATCATACTCAAATGCAATGGGTAGTCACATATGTTAATCACAACAATATTTAATGAACAATTCAAGCATAATTCCCATTTGAGCATTTTATCGAACATATTGAACATATAGTTATACATATGCATCTTAACCATAAATCATGTAGTAGCAATTTACATTTCATAAAAGAAACTATAACTATGGACAAAGTAGTTGAGAATCCTATCTCAACACCCTTGCTGGAAGCAATTTATCAAACACTTTCTCATTTAGACATTTTATCAAACACTTAGACTACATAATACTATATACATAAACCAAATTAGTTATACCATATATTGTGCCAGATCCTTTCATAAAGGAGTTGTCATGCATATAACAAACATGTATTCCAGATTAATAGTCATAGCAAGCATAAATCATAATAGCAATTTCATTCAAACATTTCAACAAACACATGGAATGCATTATAATTCACATAGTTCACACACACATGTATAGTTTATCAAATATATCGCAACTGAGATCATATGGCAGTAATCAAGTCAGATACAAATCATTGCTGACATTGAAAGCCTTAAAAACCATAACCTAAACATTTATAGTCCGCACCATTCGTCGGTACGCTCGCTACAAACTCGGTTCGTACACTACGCCCTCGTCTATAGCACAACGGTTACCTAAATCATGAAATAGGTTAGTTATTTCACCGATTCCCCTATTTGGATTCCTAAAACAAGATAAGGGTTAGGATTCCTTACCCAAATCAAAGCTAGGATCATTGGTGTAGCGATGGTGGGGTGGTGATTCAGTACGTGGAGTAGTGGGAGTGAATCCCAGCAATAATCCACTGATCTCTCTCTCTTCTCCTCACTCGTTTCTCCTCTTTTCTCTCTTCTCTCTCCTAAGGTTAGAGAATTCGTATGGAATGAGAGAGGGGTGGTTTAAGGGCATTATATAGGTCCAGAACTGATGTCAATGGCCCCAGGGCCATGGTATACTCAGGTTATAGCTAAAGGGTGTCTGTTTTTGACAAACAGGACCCTTAAGAAGGTCCATTTCTCACCCAAGTCATGGAGTAAGTTCCCAGACCATAGATCTAAGCCAGGTTATGAGTTCGGTCCGATCAGATTTGTGAATCGTCCATGGAGGACCTGTATCAGTTCAACGGTCATCGTCACTCGATCAGGGCCACAAGTATACTGACATGTGTATGGAAATTTTCATGATCCATGGGTAAAGTTTGGTTAGAAACTGATGGTCTGAAACTTTTAATTTTGCCTACTAGCGAATGGTCTAATTTACTTAAGTTTAAGTTCATTTTTTAAAGATATTCGCGTTTCTCACACATTCGCTCTAGCTCAAGTTGTACGTTTCTGGATACCATTTGGGCTCGATTCCCACGATGGTTGTCAAGCCCAATAAGGTGATCATAACCTTACAGTTCCGCAATAATCGGACTTTTGACGCACGATCCAGATCCGATACGGAGTTTTAATGTGCTCCCAAGATGTAACGCTCTGAAATCAGGGGTCGAGCAAAGCTCAACTCCCGAGTTTCAATGCATCACTTATGCAACATAGATAATAATGATTAAATGTTGTCCATATTAGTGCGTTAAATATAAGTGGGATTACACTAAAACAACATATCATACTCCAGTGTTAAAGAATTTGGGCAAGCGGAAGACTAAGATAGATATGTAAAGTATATAAGATTTTCTCAATCCACAGAGTATGAGTGTGTTACCAGGCTGAATATATACATGAATTGTTTCAAAATTTATAAAATATCAAAGTGTGAATATTCAACTAATCCATATTCCCGTAATCTCGGTGACGCAACTCTAGGTCTACATAGACCTGCCTGAGAGTTGCACATACGAGAACTCCTCCTCGTTGAAGAAGTCCGGCTCTGTCGCATAAGCCTCGCCATAATCTACATCTAAAATAGATTTTGGTTGGTGTTTTAAAATACCGTCCCAGAGTGAGAGTGAGTGATTAACTCAATGGTACTATAAGGTAAATGTTAACATGTTATCAATTCAGTCAAGCAGTAATGATAAAGCAGTACAACAATCATATCCTAATTACTCTTGTTAATGCAGCAATGATATGCGTAATGATGCATGCCCTCGTCTGCACTCCCTCAACGATATCATCTCATGATCGCGCATGGCAAACTCCCTAAACATGCGCATCCTTGCCAAAGCACATGCAATGGGTGCATGGTCGTGTTAGCTAAGTAATTTATTAGGCTTATTCATACAGTAGATTCGAGAAGCTAAGGTACCTCCCTTTATATCACTTAGCCAAACAATGATCCATCTAGGGTCGTCAATCCTAGTTAGTCACTTACAATAGGCAAGTTGTAGGGCATCACCCCTAATGAAAGCAGTGGAAAGGTAAGTTCATGAGATTACACTCAAGGCCACTATGGAGAGGCTCGTCACCTCAGCGTAAGCCTACTTTATACTCAAGGTCACTACGGGAAGGCTCCTCACCTCGTCGTAGGCCAACAACTCGATTACAGTTTCCCATACCACCGTATTCGGCTCACAAGTTTGGGTTACTCACTGGTAACTACGGGGAGGCTCGTCACCCCAGCGTAGGCTGACAGCTCGACCACGGTGTGTCATACCACCATGCCCGGCTCATGAGTCTTAGCGGATCTTAGTACCATAGTTGAAACGGGCTTTACATTGGTAAACGGTACCTTATATCCAAACAGTAGCGTCCATACATGGTAAACACACAATAGGGCAATCAGGTTATTTGAAAAATGCGATTGTTACAAGCGCACATTGAATTGATCGCAATGAAGAGTGTAAGTACTCCGCTTCGCCTAACCACTGTCGACAATCACCGCATGGATCAGATTTATCGAACGTATCTAATGTAGCGAAACTAGTTCGGCCACTCAATATGGAACCATTACCGATTGCCTGGACGACGTAGTAGTCCCAATCATACTCAGATACGATGGGTAGTCACATATGTTAATCATAATAACATTTAACGAACAATTCAAACATAATTCCTATTTGAGCATTTTATCGAACATATTGAACATATAGTTATACATATGCATCTCAACCATAAATCACGTAGTAGCAATTTATATTTCATGAAAGAAACTATAACTGTGGACAAACTAGTTGAGAATCCTATCTCAACACCCTTGTTGGAAGAAATTTATCAAACACTTTCTCATTCAGACATTTTATCAAACACTTAGACTACATAGTACTATATACATAAACCAAATTAGTTATACCATATATTATGGCAGATCCTTTCATAAAGGAGTTGTCATATATACAACAAACAGGTATTCTAGATTAATAGTCATGGCAAGCATAAATCATAATAGCAATTTCATTCAAACGTTTCAACAAACACATGGAATGCATTATATATTCACATAGTTCACACACATGTATAGTTTATCAAATATATCGTAACTAAGATCATATGGCAGCAATCAAGTCAGATAAAAATCATCACTGAAATTAAAAGCCTTGAAAACCATAACCTAAACATTTATAGTCTACACCTTTCCTCGGTACACCTGTTAGGAACTCGGTTCGTATCTACAGAACAATAGTTACCTGAATCATGAAATAGGTTAGCTATTTCGCCGATTCCCCAATTTAGATTTCTAAAACAAGATTAGGGTTAGGATTCCTTACCCAAATCAAAGCTAGGATCGTTGGTGTAGTGATGGTGGGGTGGTGATTCGGTACTTGGAGTAGTGGGAGTGAATCCTACAACAATCCACAGATCTCTCTCTCTCCTCACACTTTTCTCCTCTTTTCTCTATTCTCTCTCCTAGGGTTAGAGAATTCGTATGGAATGAGAGAGAGGTGGTTTAATGGCATTATATAGGCCCAGAATTGATGTTAATGGCCCTAGGGCCATGGTATACTTAGATTATAGCCAAAGAGTGCCTGTTTTTGACAAATAGGGCCCTTAGGAAGGTCTATTTCTCATCCAAGTCATGGAGTAAGTTCCCTGACCATGGATCTAAGCCAGGTTATGAGTTCTGTCCAATCGGATTTGTGGATTGTCCGTGGAGGACCTGTATCAGTTCAACGATCATCGTCACTCAATCAAGGCCACAAGTATACTGACATGTGTAGGGAAATTTTCCTGATCCACGGGTAGAGTTTGGTTACAAACCGATGGTCTGAAACCTTCAATTTTGCCTACTAGCGAATGGTTCAATTTACTTAAGTTTGAGTTCATTTTCTAAAGATATTTGCGTTTCTCACACACTTCGCTCTAGGCTCAAGTTATGCGTTTCTGGATATCATTAGGGCTCGATTCCCGCGGTAGTTGTCAAGCCCAATATGGCAGTCATAACCTTACAGTTTCGTGGTAATCGGATTTTCGACGCACAGTCCAGGTCCGACACGGAGTTTTAATGTGCTCCCGAGAGCAACTAGGTTTTGGGATTTCTCGTAGGTTCTAGCGTAATGTTGAGTTAGCGATTCTAATGGTTTTGGGACTTACAGTTCGTATAGATAGTGATTCAAGATAATTCACCGATTAATTTAGTTTATTACTTAATTAATTTTCGTCTAATTTTTATAGGATTTGCTCATTAAGGATTTCTGCCTGAGGTGGTACTCAGGTCTTTGTACGGATTTTTCGAAGACGTTACAATCTACCCCCTTAAAGAAAAATTTTATCCTCGAAATTAGTACCTTTTCATACTCCTCAAGAATCTGAGGGTATGGATTTCGACTTCCGTTTCCCAAGTAGCCTCTTCCTCAGTGTGGTGAGTCCACAATACTTTCACAAGAGGGATAACTTTGCTGTGTAGCACATGTTCCTTCATATCCAGAACATGTGTTGGTCGTAGTACATAGGTAGCATCTTCACTCAACTGTACCTGCTCCCACTTGATAATGTGAGTAGGATCAGGAACGTATTTCTTCAACATCGATATATGAAATATGTTGTGCACGACGGCGAGTGGTGTGACAAAGTGAGATGGTATGCCACCACACCCACTCGGTCTAGAATCTGGAATGGGCTAATGAATCTTGGCGTGAGCTTCCCCTTCTTGCCAAATCGAAGGACTCCCTTCATTGGGGAAACCTTAAGAAACACGCGGTCCCCAACCTCAAATTCTAGCTGCCATCATCTTGTATCGGTGTAGCTCTTCTGTCTGCTTTATACTACAAGAAGTCGATGCCTAATAATGTCGATCTTCTCTAAGGTCGCTTGTACTAAATCTGGGCCAATCAAACTCTTCTCACCAACTTCTACCCAACAATGTAGTACTCGACACGGACGCCCATACAATGCTTCGTAGGGAGCCATGCCAATGCTCGTTTGGAAACTGTTGTTATAAGCGAACTCAGCCTAGGGAAGACAGTCATCCCAACTGTCCTTAAAATCGAGCACACATGTTCGCAACATATCTTCTAACACTTGATTTACCCGTTCCGTCTGCCTATCAGTCTGTGGGTGGAACATAGTACTGAACTTCAAATTTACCCCCATTGCTTCCTGGATTCGAGTCCAGAAGATAGACGTGAATCGCGTGTCTCGATCTAACATAATCTCCATTTGGAGTCGTGTCCCTTCCTTGTCTTCGGCAACCTGGTAATGAAATCCATAGATATGAAATCCCACTTCCATTCAGCTATGGGCATGGGCTGAAGCAATCCAGGAGGTCGGTGATGCTCGGCCTTGACCTGTTAGCATGTGAAACAACGGGATATAAAATCTGCTATGTGAGCCTTCATGTTGTCCCACTAGTACGAATGCTTCATATCTCGATACATCTTTGTACTACCAGGATGTATCACCATCTTCGAATTATGAGCAGCTTTGAGAACTTCCTTTCTCAAGTCATGAGGATTTGGGATGCATAGGCAACCACGATAATGTAAACCCCCATCCGAACCAACTCTCCATTCAGAGTCTTCATTGTTAGTTGCTTTTGCTTGCTCTCTCATTTTCACCAACAGTTTGTCCTTTTTCTGAGCCACAATGATTCAGTCATCAATAAGTGGCTGCACGCGGATGTGTGCGACACTCTCGAACAGCTCCTCTACTGTAAGCTTTTATTCGAAGTCTCGCACAAACTCGACCATATTCCATTCCTGTATCATCAACGGAGCTGCAAATGCTATCATCTTCTTGCGGCTCATGTCTGCCACAAGGTTGGCCTTGCCGGGATGGTAGGAGACCTCAAACTTGAAGTCTTTCAAGGTTTCTATTCAACGTCATTGCCTCATATTCAGGTCTCTCTGAGTGAATATGTACTTGAGGCGCTTGTGGTTGCAAAAGAGCTCGAACTCCTCTCCGTACAGGTAATGTCTCCAGAGCTTTAATACGAAGATAACTGCTACCAATTCCAGGTCGTACATAGGGTAGTTTTCTTCGTGCTTCCTCAACTGTCGTGAGGCATAGGCGATCACTTTGTCTTTCTGCATAAGAACACAACTCAAACCAACATGAGATGCGTCGGTGTATATCGTATATCTGAACCCTTCCTCTGGCAATACTAGCACGGTTACGGACGTCAACTTGTCCTTCAATTCCTGAAAGGCTATTTCTTCCTTCTCATTTCAGGAAAATTAAGATCCTTTCGAGTAAGCTGAGACAACGGTCTGGCTATCTTGGAAAAATCTTTAATGAAACGACGATAGTGGCTAGCAAGTCCCAGAAAACTCCTCACTTCTATAACCGAACTGGGCTACTCTCAGTCCTGAACTATGGTCACCTTGGTATGGTCCACAGCGATACTTTCTTTGGACACAACATGTTCCAGGAACTTGATTTCTTCCTTCCAAAAGTCGCATTTCTTGTACTAAGCAAATAACTGGTTCTTCCTGAGAGTATGGAAGACTGCTCGCAGGTACTCTTTGTGATCCTTTCGACTCTTGGAGTATATCAAAATGTCATCTATAAATACGATGATGAACCAGTAGAGGTACAACTGAAACACCCGGTTTATGAGGTTCATGAACACTGCCGATGCATTTGTAAGTCCGAATGACATCATGAGGAACTCGTAGTGCCCAAAACTGGTTTTGAATGCCATCTTCTATACATCTTCATTCCTGACATGCAACTGATGGTACCCAAACTGTAAGTCAATCTTTGAGAAATATTGTGCCCCTTTCAACTAGTCAAATAGATCATCTATCCTGGGCAAAGGATACTTGTTCTTGACTGTTACTTAGTTCACCCTGCGATAGTCAATACATAATCACAGTGATCCATCCTTCTTCTTCACAAACAACACAGGTGCTCCCCAAGGAGATACACTCGGTCGTATGGAACCTGAATCCAACAAATCATCAATCTGTCTCCTTAATTCCTCCATTTCACATGGAGGCATGCAATATGTGGGTAAGAAAATGGGTGTTGCACAAGGCACAAGGTCGATAGAAAAGTCGATCTCGCACCAAGGAGGTAATCTAGGGATCGTCTTAAACACTTCCTAGAAGTCCTGGACCACAGGCATGTTTCCAAGTGTTTGACCATTATGATCTTTCAATAGGGAAGCATAACAAAGAACCCGGGAGGAGCAACTGACCTAAACGGGGAAAATGAACGTCATATTTTTGGGCCAGTGTGCCGTCACCAGTCGGGTTTCACAGTCGATCTCGACCTTCATTTCAGTAAGTCAATCCATGTCGAGGATGACGTCATAATGGTATATCGTGGTGACGATTAGGTCGACAGACACCACCCTGCTTCCTAAGTCTATCAAGCAACCCTTACAAAGCTTAGTGGCATCCATGAGGGTTCTTTTTACCGCAATGACTCTCACCCCAACCATAGAGTAGTATTCAACCCTAAATGCTTAACCATAGAGTATGATATCATCGAAATAGTGGACCTAGTGTCCACCAACAGAAAAACTGGTATACCTTAGATGTGGGCAATGGCTTCGAAGGCTAAAGGCACTGTAGTTGTTGACTTAGATGCTTCAGCTGCAAGTGCATGCACACATGCTTGCTGAGGACGATTTGGTTGTACTGCCATAGGTCATTGAGGTGGCCTACTTCGAGGTACATTCGTTCTGTAAAAAGGCTATGCTGGCGATGCTGATCATAGAGGTGGAGCTAAAAGGGCTTGTGGTAACTAACGGTTGATCTTCTGAGGTGGTGTAAAGCCGTTATCCCTCATCTTAGTAAAGTAACAAGTATCTGTGTGGCCCATCCTCTTATAGTAGGTGCACCACAAATCTAATTGCCTCGGCTGGGTCGGTGGCGCAATAAGCCTGGGAGGTGAACCGGCATGTAGCCTTTTACCGAGGAATGGTCGATTCGGTAAGTCAGGTTGAGGCCTCGGGCACATGGTACACGTGTACAAGAAAGTCTGTCCCCATCCTGCTTAGCTCGCAGGGATAAGTTCACTAGCTTAGCATAATTGGGAGTGCTAACGTAACACATCTTGGGGCAGATTTCAGGCCGCAAACCCTCTAAAAATCAATGCATCCTCATCGTCTCGTTTGCTAGTATCAAAGGAGCATATTTGGCTAGCTCCGTGAATCTATTCTCATATTCTGATACAGACATTCCTCCCTGTCAGAGGTGAAGGAACTCACCCTCCTTTAATTGCGGTGAGGGGGAAAGATTTTTCATGGAAGCGAGTCTCAAACACATCCCATGTCCACACATGTCCTGTAGGAACTGTTTGTAAGAAGCTATCGCACCATAGACTAGCCTCCTTCTCAAATATATACGTGACCAGCTCAACCTGCTCTGGCTCAGTGCAGTGCAGCGGCTTCAACATCTTGGAGATGGGTTAAGCCAATATTCAGCTTCCTCAGGCCTGTGAGTGCCCGCGAGGTAGGAGGTCAGAAACACTGAAAGCGCTCAAATAAACTGCTGGCATTCATATATCCAGCAAGATGCATAGGTGGTGAAGGTGGGACCATATTCATGTTTTGGCAAGGGCTCCCGTAATTGTGGTCCAAACTTGTTACTGCTGCATTAGGAGCATCATCTACTCCAACCTATCAGGAGGAGAAGCTGCCTGATGCATGCGTGGCGTCGAGGTAGACGAGTGGTTCTGTTCTGGAACCGGTGTTGCACTAGGTGTTAGCCCATTTGTGGGGCCAGTGGCTGGCTGAGAATCTGGCATGGTGTCACTATTAGGGCCCAAAGTAGGTTCCGTGTGGCTATCACGTAGGGGAGGTGCCCCGTCAAACGATCCGCCAAGTACGAGACGTGCAGTGCTCCGAGTGCTCTTAGGTGGCATTCCCTATATACAACATAGGGTGCAACCCCTGTAAGATTTTAAATGACAACATTTAAAATTTTCCAAGCTTTCTACACATTCCAAATCAAAAGAAGCTTCATGCATTTCATTTAACCAAAATTGTCACAATACATGAGATGCAGTCTTACATGGATCATGACAGAAGATACATGTGAGCTAACTTAACAAAAGCTTTAGAACTAATTACTAATATCCAACTAAGCCAACAAGGGATATTACATAGAAAGCAAGGAATAAAATAACCCAAAAGATGACTACAACATACGACTAGTCCTCCGACTCTGGTGAAGGCGGAGGTGCACCCTTGTCCTGCATACAACACAGGAGGGCCTTCAGAGTGCGAAACATCTTTTTAAATTTCTACTTCATATAAGCCTGACTCTCCTCAAGCTTTTGCTTCAATTCAGCCTGGGTCTCCTTGACCTCTTATCTTAGGTTGGCCTGTTTCTCTTCAATCTGAGCCAGGCAGGCTTCCAGGGCGGCTCGATCATGACGGTGCTCAGGTGTAGCAGTAGCAGGTCCCCCATCAGAGTCTTGGGCTTCCTCCTCTTCTTCCTCACTTCTTCTATTTCATTTTCTTCCTCTTCTTCATTACTTTCTTCCTCTATTTCATTACTTTCTTCTTCTTCACTTTCTGTCTCACCCCCATACTCATCGAGTCGGGCTTGACATTGTCGAGGGTCAATTACCATTTTGTTGAGCGTAGTGTCATTAATGAAATGGATCGGCGTAAGCTTATCCATGTTAAGTCTGTAGCTGAACTCTCAAGCAATCTTGCATATGAGTCGGCTGAATGGGAGTGAAACATCTCTCCTAACAAAGCATACGGTCTAAATTATCTGTAGTAGGGTGAATGTAGGCAGACACATCTTGTCTCCCTGCCCAGCTCTGTATAGGAAATCCACCATCAAATGAGTGCATTCGGTACGGTTGCTCTACCTTTGATACACATTGTATGTAAAGATGTGGTGGAGTAGGTGGAAGTCTACCATCAGCTTGGTCGATGGGAGGCAATTGCCTCGCTTCCAGTGAACCAGTCAGCTGCAAAGAAACTGCGTGCGATGATCTCTTTCTTGCATACTCTTAAGATGAGATTCATTAGCATGCACTTCACCACGTGCAATTCCCATAATCCAGGCATCACATCTACATTGACTATTACTTCCCGCCTTCCCACGGGGATTGTGAACTGTAGAGGCTCAAGTAGTGGATCCTGTATGTGGGCATAGAAGGCTCGGACAGTGCTTTCACATGTATGAGACTTGCCTTCGAATATGGGACCCCACCCAGATTCCAACAGGAGGTCCATCATTGGATATGGCCCAAATAGTCTTTCATCAACAATGCGCTTCAAACATAACTTTACGGCCACGAAACTTACCATGTCCGATGTCACTGGTAGAGCTCTTTCAAGTGGAATCTGCGGATCAATATCCCGCTTTGTCCTTTACTCTTGAGCGGTGTTTGTACTTGCTTTTGCGCCCACTTTCTTCCTTCGATGGGTTGGGCGGCTAGGCCTAGCTTCATCTGTGGACGCCCTTCTCTTTCCCATGGGGGAAAGGAGCGTGGAGAGTGAGAAGATTGTAGCCACTAGCTCAAAAGGAGTCATGGGGTTAAGATGGATTGAAGGATGAGATGGGTTGGTGGGTTTTGGGGTTTATGAGACACAAAGATGGATTTGTGTGCTCAAATGAGAGGAATAAGGGAGATAGAAGGTGGTAGGAGATGGGTTTTAAGGGAAATGGTGGTGGGTGTATGTGTATTGAAGAAGAAGAAGAAGATGGAGTATGGAATGAAGATTTGAGAGGGAAAATGAGGGTTTTGAGAGCTAGGAGGCTTGGAATGGGGATGAAATGAACAAAGGGAGTAAGAGGGGACCCAAATAGGGTGGTCCCACACATGTACAGTGCCCCACATAACTAGGTTAGGTTAGCGGGCCCGCTGGAGAGGACCACGGTGCACTATGGTCGGCACGGTGGTGCCGTAGTCCACTAGACCGCAAGCGGTGGCTCCACCCTGGGGGTGGTGGCCCCATTCGCAGGGTGCCAGAAAGGTGCAAGGGACCCCCTGGGTCCTACCGTTTCTTGTGTTTTGGCCCCCCTCTTCCGTTTGAGGTGGTTTCGGGTCCCATCTCTCACATATTCACGCTTTCTAGGTCATTTGAGTGTGGGATTGCCAGATCATCATCCAAACCCATTGATTGACGGTCTTGAAAGGAATTGGGACCATTTCACATGATCACAGACGTACATGGGTCACATTACAATGGTCAGTTTTGCCCGTCGGTGAGGCTTGGGATCCTATGATCATTTTTACGTTTTATCACCCCCACCTAAGTCAAAATGTGTTAATTAGCATCGTGTTACCATTACCCAGGTCCAGTTTAATCCAAATCATGCTCTGATACCAACTTGTAATGCCCTGAAAATCGGATGTCGAGCAAAGCTCAACTCCCAAGTTCTAATGCATCACTTATGCAACATAGATAATGATGATTAAATGTTGTCCATATTAGTGCGTTAAAAATGAGTGGGATTACACTAAAATAGCATATCATACTCCAGAGTTAATAAATTTGGGCAAGCGGAAGACTAAGATAGATATGTAAAGTTTATAAGAGTTTCTCAATCCCCAGAGTAAGAGTATGTTACCAGGCTGAATATATACATGAATTGTTCCAAAATTTATAAAATATCAAAGTGTGAATATCCAACTAATCCATATTCCCATAATCCCGATGACGCAACTCTAGGTCTACATAGACCCGCTTGAGAGTTGCATGTAGGAGAACTCCTCGTTGAAGAAGTCCGGATCCATTGCATAAGCCTCACCATAATCTGCATCTAAAATAGATTTTGGTTGGTGTTTTAAAATACCGTCCCAGAGTGGGAGTGAGTGATTAACTCAGTGGTACTATAAGGTAAAGGTTAACATGTTATCAATTCAGTCAAGCAGTAATGATAAAGCAGTACAACAATCATATCCTAATTACTCTTGTTAATGTAGCAATGATATGCGTAATGATGCATGCCCTCACCTGTACTCCCTCAGCAACATCATCTCACGATCGCGCATGGAAAACTCCCTAAACATGCGCTTCCTCACCAAAGCACATGTAATGCAGTGCTTGGTCGTATTAGCCAAGTAATTTATTAGGCTTATTCATATAATAGATTCGGAAAGCTAAGGTACCTCCCTTTATATCAATTACCCAAACAATGATCCATCTAAGGTTGTCAATCCTAGTTAATCACATACGATAGGCAAGTTATAGGGAATCACCCCTAATGAAAGTAGTGAATAGGTAAGTTCACGAGTTTACACTCGATGTCACTACGAAAAGGCTCATCACCTCAGTGTAGGCCTAGTTTATACTCGAGGACACTACGGGAAGGCTCGTCACCTCGTTGTAGGCCGACAGCTCAAATACAGTGTCCCATACCACCGTATTCGGCTCATGAGTTTGGGTTGCTTACTGGTCACTACGGGGAGGCTCGTCACCCCAACGTAGGCCGACAGCTCGACCACGGTGTCCCATACCACCATGCCTAGCTCATGAGTCTTAGCAGATCTTGGTATCATGATTGAAATGGGCTTTACATTGGTAAGCGGTACCTTAGATTCAAACAGTAACTCCATACATGGTAAACACATAATAGGCCAATCGGGTTATTTGACAAGTGCGATTGGTACGAGCACATATTGAATTGATCAGCATGGAGTGCATAAGTACTCTGCATGGCCCAACCACTATCGACAATCAGTGTACAACTTAGATTCATCGAACCTATCTAATGTGGCGAAACTAGTTCAGCCACTCAATTTGGAACCATTGCCGATTGCCTGGACTGCGTAGTAGTCCGAATCACACTCAGATGCAATGGGTAGTCACATATGTTAATCATAACAACATTTAACAAAAAATTCAAGCATAATTCCCATTTGAGCATTTTATCGAACATATTGAACATATAGTTTTACATATGCATTTCAACCATAAATCACGTAGTAGTAATTTACATTTCATGAAAGAAACTATAACTGTGGATAAGGTAGTTGAGAATCCTATCTCAACACCCTTGCTGGAAGCAATTTATCAAACACTTTTTCATTCAGACATTTTATCAAACACTTAGACTATATAGTACTATATACATAAACCAAATTAGTTATACTATATATTATAGCAGATCCTTTCATAAAGGAGTTGTCATACATACAACAAACATGTATTCCATATTAATAGTCATGGCAAGCGTAAATCATAATAGCAATTTCATTCAAACATTTTAACAAACACATGGAATGCATTATATATTCACATAGGTCACACACATGTATAGTTTATTGAATATTGTAAGTGTTATAGTTTATATCCCTGTCTGTTGTCAAATTTGTGATGACAAAATCACTGTTACGTTATATATAACTTGCTTAAGTGAAGCTCTTTCAAGGATCAACATTCATGAACAAGCTAAGCTCACAACAAGCAAAGCTCACAAGACAAGACTCAAGATCTTGAATGAAAGAACTGCTCACAAGACAAGACTCAAGCTGCATGACTTCAAGAAGAGTTCAAGGCAGTTTGTACACTTTCAAGATTGAGCTACATCAAGGTTTGATCTACATCAAGACTTCAAGGCTCATACTTCAAGGTCTCTTGTTCCTAATGTTTCAATGTCCACACTTCATGGTTGAGGTTTGATTGACCATAGGTTGACCTTAGAAGTAGGTCATTTCGGATACATAAACCGAATGTTTATTTTACATGTGATTGGTCTGTTCTTCGACTAGTCCTAGGCCTTCTTCGACTAGTCCTAGACTTGCTTCGACCAGTTTAAGAAATTCCTCGACCAGTCGTGAGTTTGTTACAAATTCCGGATAAAATCCGTTAGCCTTCGACTAGTCCAGGAATCTGTTCAACCAGTCGTAGGAATAGTGTCAACTACTCTTCGACCAGTCGTACAATCTTCGACTCGAAGTCCAGCGAAGATTTTCAGGACCTACGACCAGTTGAAGGAAACCTACGACCAGTCGTAGGAGAGCTTCGACCAGTCGTAGAACGGTCAGAGCATATCCCGTTGGACTTTTCAAATATCTGTTAGTGCTTCGACTAGTCGAAGAGCACTCTAGACCAGTCGAAGACCCGATCTTCTCACTTATAAATAGTGCACGAATCTCAGAAGAAATCATCGAATTAATTAAAGTATTCAAGCCAATCTTCATCGAACTTCTGAGAGATAATTCTGTGCTCTATCTAAGCTAAGTGTGCTTATTTAATATTCTCTTTCCTTAGCTTTATTTAATTGATTTTGTTTCTGCTATTCCAATCTGATTTGATAAGAGGAATTATTATTCCCTTTCTTTGGAATCAAAATCAATTAAGGCAAGCCCTATTTGGTTTAATTTAAAATCTATTAGAATTAGAACCGTTGTAATCGAGTACTGAACATTGAACTTGGACATTCAATCATCTACTTTGATTTAGTTCTATCGGGCTGCTACAACGAAGGAGATATTCAGGTATTTTACATATTGTAAATTCCTTTCTATTATTTTGGTTTCTTTCAAGATTTACCAGAAAAATCTTGTTATATTGGTTATCTGAGGAAAGCCAGGAAAACTCAGAAGTGGGGTTTTTTTTAATTGTGTAAGCCCACATACAAAGACACAATTGTAAGGGTTTTGGGTGAACCTGGGAAAACCTATTTTTAGTGAACGCTAATATTCCCTGTATGAGGATATTAGGAGTGGAGTAGCTTTTTGTGTGGCTGTTGTTTAACAGTTGGTGAACACACAGGCGAACCACTATAAAACCTTGTGTTTGATTGATTTATTCTTCTAATTTTTAATTATTCTTTTTTGGGATGTATGTATGGTGGTGAATGTTGTAATTATTTAATTCAAGCTTTGTGAGAATGTTGTAATAGCTTAGAATTTATTTTCTGCTATTCCTTTATCGTTTGATTTTCAATTTCATTTGAAAGTTGTTCCAGCAAGGTTGCCCTGCCATTTTTATGGTGTATGGCTGTCCCTAGAACAATACATTTTTAATTACAAGTTATTTCAATTCAGTTTATATTTATTATTGTATTCCTCTTCGGTTTGAGACTTGATACAAAGATCTTTCTAGGAATAAGGTTGTCCTACCATAAACTCTGTTTTTGGTGTAAGGTTGTCCTTAGAACAACGTTTGTATCAACCTCTCAAGATCTGAATTTTGAGGTTATTTTAATTTACTGCATTGTGATTTACTTTGGCTATCATATTCATTTTAATTCTGCCGTTATAAGTTTTTATTTGGCATTGTCCTATTCACCCCCCCTCTAGGACACATAGCTTGGCCTTTTCAAATATATTGTAACTAAGATCAAATGGCAGCAATCAAGTCAGACACAAATCATTACTAACATTGAAAGCCTTAAAAATCATTACCTAAACATTTATAGTCTGCACCTTTCATCGGTACACCTGTTACGAACTCGGTTCGTACACTACGTCTCCATCTACAAAACAATAGTTACCTGAATCATGAAATAGGTTAGTTATTTCGCTGATTCCCCTATTTGGATTCCTCAAATAAGATTAGGGTTAGGATTCCTTACCCAAATTGAAGCTAGGATTGTTGGTGTAGTGATGTTGGGGTGATGATTCGGTACGTGGAGTAGTGGAGTGAATCCAAGCAACGATCCACAGATCTCTCTCTTTCCTCCTCACTCTTTTCTCCTCTTTTCTCTCTTCTCTCTCCAAGGGTTAGAGAATTCGTATGGAATGACAGAGGGGTGGTTTAAGGGCAATATATAGGCCTAGAACTGATGTCAATGGCCCCAAGGCCATGGTATACTTAGGTTATAGCCACAGGGTGCCTGTTTTTAACAAAAAGGGCCCTTAGGAAGGTCTATTTCTCATTCAAGTCATGGAGTAAGTTCCCTGACCACGGATCTAAGCCAAATTATGAGTTTGGTCCAATCAGATTTGTGGATCGTCCGTGGAGGACCTGTATCAGTTCAATGGTCATCATCACTCGATCAGGGCCACAAGTATACTGACATGTGCAGGGAAATTTCCCTGATCCATAAGTAAAGTTTGGTCAGAAACTGATGGTCTAAAACCTTCAATTTTACTCGCTAGGGAATGGTCCAATTTACTTAAGTTTGAGTTCATTTTCTAAAGAGATTCGCATTTCTCACACACTTCGCTCTAGGCTCAAGTTGTGTATTTCTAGATACCATTTGGGCTCGATTCCCATGGTATTTGTCAAGCCCAATAAGGTGGTCATAACCTTACAGTTTTACGATAATCAGACTTTCGACCCGCGGTCCAAGTCCAATACGGAGTTTTAATGTGCTCCCAAGAGCAACTGAGTTTTGGGATTTCTCCTAGGTTATAAAGTAATGTTGAGTTAGAGATTCTAATGGTTTTGGGTCTTGCAGTTTGTATAGATAGTGATTTAAAATAATTCACTGATTAATTTAGTTTATTACTTAATTTATTTTTGTCTAATTTCTAAAGGATTCGCTCATTAAGCATTTCTGCCTGAGGTAGTACTCGGGTCTTTGTACAAATTTTTCTGAGATGTTGCATGAGAGCAACTGAGTTTTGGGATTTCTCCTAGGTTCTAGAGTAATGTTGGGTTAGCGATTTTAATGATTTTGGGTCTTGCAGATCGTATAGATAGTGATTCACGATAATTCACCGATTAATTTAGTTTATTACTTAATTAAGTTTCATCTAATTTCTAAAGGATTCGCTCATTAAAGATTTCTACCTAAGGTAGTACTCGGGTCTTTGTACAATTTTTTCTGAGACTTTGTACGAGAGCAACTGGGTTTTAGGATTTCTCCTAGGTTCTAAAGTAATCTTGAGTTAGCGATTCTAATGGTTTTGGGTCTTGCAGTTCGTATAGATAGTGATTCAAGATAATTCACCAATTAATTTAGTTTATTACTTAATGAATTTTCATTTAATTTCTAAGGGATTCGCTCATTAAGGATTTCTGCCTAAGGTGGTACTCGGGTCTTTGTACGAATTTTTTTGAGACGTTACAAATCAACACAGACACGCCACTTCCTATTAGCTTTTTTGACCAGTACAACATTTGCCACCCAATCTGGGTAGTAAACTTCTTCACTGAAGTTGGCTTTGAGGAGCTTGCAGACCTCTTCTCCAATCACTGCATATCTTTTCGAGCCGAGGGTGCGTCGCTTTTTTCGAACTGGACAGTAGGACAAGTCGATGTTTACTCGATATGTGATGATGGCGGGATCAATTCCTAGCATGTCCTCGTGGGACCACGCAAAAACGTCGACAAGGCATCGAAGGAGGGCTACCAATTTATCTCACAATGGCGGTGTTAGGGACGACCCAATTTGCACGGTCTTAGAGGGATCAGACTCATCCGGAGGGATCAGAATAAGGTCCTCCATAGGTCAGCCTCATTCTAGAGATTCCTCTCGCGGGTTTAAGGATTCAATTATTATCGTTTCGCGTAGAACCCTCAATGCCATTGTGTAACACTGTCGAGCATCTTTCCGGTCGCCCTTGATGATTCCGACACCATGTTTGGTTGGAAACTTCATGGCGAGGTGGTAGGTTGATACTGCTGCCCTAAGGAGGTTTATCGATGGTCGGTCAAGGATGGCGATGTAGACGGATGATTGGTTGACTACAAGGAAGTCGACCAACATGGTGGTCTGATTTTGATCATCCCCAGCCGTGAGATGGAGCTGGATAGCTCCTTTAGGCATAACTTGTCCACCTGAAAACTCAATCAGGGGAGTCTTCACTGATCGGAGTGAAGCCCGACCAATGCCCATTTCTTCGAAGGATTGGGGGAAAAGCATGCCTGCGGATGACCCTGTGTCAACGAGAACCCATAAGACCTTCCGATTAGCTATAGTAATAGTAATCACTAATGCATCATCGTGAGGGTGGTGAACACCTCAGGCTTCTTAGTCGGTGAAGGTTACAATGTACCTCTCAAGCTTCCTCTCTTTTGAGGGTTGGGTAAGGACCATCATTTCTGCCTCTGGGCGACTGATGCTTCTCGCATGTATCTTTCAAGCATTGTTTGAATCACCTCCACTTTTGTGGTCTCCGAAAATCATGTAGATCTCCCTGGTTGGTTGGTTGTCGATCGGTTGTTCCTAAAAAGGCATTTAGCTTCCTCTTTGATTTACGTGCATGAGCCTTTTAATCTCCTATTTAAGGTGGTAACAGTCGCTCGTGTTATGCCCGTGATCCCGATGAAAATAGCAATACTTGTTCTTGTTTCTTTGGTCAAGATTGCCTCGTAGCTTGTTCAGCCATTGAACGAAGCATTCATCTTTTATTTCCATCAGGACATGCTCTTGAGGTTTGTTGAGCGGGTTGTAAGTACTGAACTTACTGTCATGTTGTTTGCTCGACCTATGATCATCATGAGAATGATGATCCTTTCACTTTTTTCTTATGTTGGTAGAGTCTGGTTCTTTCTTCGCCTGCTCTTTGGCTGCAGAATTATTGTTTTGGACAGCGTCTCACAAAATTTTGGACTCTTCAGCATTTTCGTACTTCTATGATTGGTTCTGGAACTCTGCCAACGTAGTAGGAGGATTTTTATCCAGAGAGAAGAGGAATGGCTTGTCTCTCAGCCCAGTCATGATGGCGTTTAGTGTGGTCTCATCCGAGTGCTTTTTCACCTGTAGTGTTTCTAGATTGAAGCACTTGATGTAATCCTTTAAGAGCTTGCTGTCTTTCTGAACTATGTTCATGAGGTGGACCGGCGCTTTGAGTCTCTTCTTTCCTCTAACGAAATTAGTGATGAAGGCCTCACAAAGTTCAGAAAATGATTTAATGGACCTCGGTTTTAACTATTTGAACCAAAGTCGAGCAGTGTCAGTTAGAGTTAGCGAGAAGGCTCGACACATGACTGCATCAGAAGCATTGTGAAGCTTCATAAAGGTTCCGAAAGACTCCATTTTCTTCGTTGGGTTGGTATTCCCTGTGTAGGGGGTGATTTGAAGTAGTCGAAACCTATCTAGCAATCGCGCCCACATAATGTCCATGAATGGGGATTTTGTCTCTTTTGAGGCAGTCATATTACCTCGTTAGGTCTGCTTCATGTCGATGATCTATCGCTGTAAATTTTGCAGCTCTGTCCTCCAAGGTTCCTTGCTCTCGGCAGTGGCGTCGATCGGGGCCTCCTTCGATCTATCTCATGTCACAGGTCAGAGGCAGGCAATGGAACAGTCCCTGACACATGAGATGGAACGGGTTCAGCAGGGGCAGGTTACAGGTTTGGTTATAAGGCGACCTGCACGACAGAGGGTTGAGGAGGATTAATGCATGGTCGAACATAGCTTGATTGTCCTTCCCTCTGTTGATCGGGCTCAAGAATATGTTGGGGCTGCATATTTTCCATCATTTGCTTGAAATAGCCTAGGTTGGCCCTGATATCTCCAACCTCCCTCTCAAGAGCGTCTCGTCAACCATTTCTATCGTGTCTTTACTAACTGCATCTGCTTGAACCTAAAGTGGCCTGATGTTGCAAAAAGCCTCAGCAGCTCTCATGTTGTTCAAGTCATTCTACATGTTACATGGCCTAAGCGGGCGTAAGCATAGTAGTGATCGGAATGGTTATGGGGGGAGATTGGGCTTTCTTCTCTCCCTTTGCCATTACTGGATTTGAAATGTTCACTAGTAGAACTAGAACGGCTTAACTATGTCGTTCCTACAGACGGCGCCAAACTGTTAATGCAGTTTCTCGGTAGACCCTCTGCAGTGCACTTTCTTGAACCTTCACAGGTTAAGGTGAGAGACAAAGGAGGCCTTGGTTTATTCAGGGGACTCTCCATTACTTAAGTCAGGCTTGGGGTCTTTAAAGTGGGGTAGGATCTTCAGAAAAAAGACCAATCGAGTATTAGGGTTTGAGTGAACATACCTTAAATGGTGGGAGATGCTCATATATTTATGGGGAAGAGAGGATCACGTCATAAAGGGGCTCTTTCCTAATATCTTGGAGATTTGATGTGATCTAGGATCTCCCCGAGATTGCAGAGTCTCGAGATTGTCGAGATTCGATCTTATCTCCTAAAGATCTAGGGAGAGATCTTCGAGTCTTGAGAGGATTCTTTGAATCCGTAGTTCAGCTTTAGGTCGGATCCAAAGAGGGCACTGAGTCAAAACCGAATAATACTGTCCTGATTGACAAATCGTCATTCACCATTTTTGTCCGTCAGATAAGTCGAAAGGTTTGTGTTCCCTTCATCTAGGTGTTAAGACCTCTTAACCTCGCTAAGGGTATTGTTGATCTTTAGCCGATCTATGATTGAGCTACGGCCGGTCTGTGATCAAGTTGTGATTGATCTATGACCAATCTATGACCAAAATATGGCCGGTTTGTGATCGATTTGTGACTGATCTGTGATCGATCTATGACTAAACTATGGCCGGTCTGTGACCGATCTATGGTTGATTTGTGACCGACATGTGGCTGATTTATAGGCAATTTATAACCATCCTTTAGACGACCTATGCATTAGGTCGGCATTTCAACCACTTGTGCGAGCTCGTAAGCTCTGTGTGTCCTTACAATTGCATCGCTCTCCTAGGAGATTGCTCCGTTTCTGGACCTAGAGGCCTTATCAGGCTCGGGTCTCCATGGGCCTAGGCTGGTTTAGTAGAGTTGGTCCATTCCATAAGCTGACTTATGGACTTGTAGATTTTACCCCAACAAAGGGCAAACACAAATATCAACTTATCTGAAACACAAATATCAACCATCGAGATAAAGGCACAGGTTAAATTCCCACTATTTCTAGTGGTGTGGTCTACTTGAGCTATAAATATGCTTCAGTTTTAGGATCATGCCCTAAAATGAGCTGACAAAATAGATGTACAGTGTGGAAAAGGCACATATCATGGTGGGCCCCAAAGAGATTACTCTGTAGGCAATCCACCTCCCTCACAACGTCTGTGGGGCCCATCGTGATGTTTTTAATACATATCATTTCCCCAAGTCATTTTACAATAAATAAGATCCAAAATCAAGTGGTCATACCAAAATAAACAAAGTGGATTAAACACCCATTGTCAAAATCATCTTAGAGGCTATAGAAGTTTTAGATTAGGCTAAAATATTAGATTAAATGATGAATCTTATCCACCCATTAGGGATTCAACATAATAAATCCCTAATTAGGGTTTCAACATTGTAAATCCCTAATTAGGAATTCACCATTGTAAAATCCTAACTAAAGTTTCAACATTGAAAATACTCGATCTCAAGAGAGAGATTGAGCGTAACATTGACACAGAGAGAGAGATAGAGAGAGACCTAAGAGAGGGAAATCAGAAGTGATTGTGCCATGTACAGAGGTTGCTTCGCTACCTAATTGAGAGAGAACTCTTGCTTAGCAGAAGGGGAGAGAGAGAGAGAGAGAGAGAGAGAGAGAGAGAGAGACGCGATGGGTGGCTGCTGGAGTTGCAGCAGAGAGTCCGTTCGTGAACATTGCAAAGGAGAGCTTAAAAAGTCCAGAGGGGGGAGGTGAATAGGACTATGCTAAAAAAAAGAGTGCAGAAATAGTAAATAATTCAAAGGTCTCAATTGCACTAGTATTGAAATGTTGATTCAAACTGATTCGTAGAACAACCTTATTTCACGAAACTTGTAAGAAACAAAATTCCAAACCAAGCAAGAGTAAATAAAAGCTAAAACTATTACAAATATTCACCACTTTAACTTAAAAAGATTATAATCATTCACCACATAAATAATAAAGGAATTCACCACAACACCGAGAATTATAGTGGTTCAGTGTGTCAAACAATTGTTCTCAAACAGCCACACCTACTCCACTCTCAATAATCACTCTCCACATGATATTGGCTTTTACTATAAATAAGGTTTTCACAAGGTCAGCTTAAAACCTGATACATAATTTTAAAGGGCGATCACAAATAAAAAAAAACCCCTCACTGAGATTTTCTGGCTATCTCAGGAAAACCAACAAATGAGTTTTTTTAGCTATCTCAATGAAACCAAAATACAAAAGAAATATGTACTTATTTTCACCTTTGAAGATGTATTTGTTGATGTAGTTGTAGAACCACTTCTCTTAAATGTAGATCGTTCAATGCTCATGTAACGACCTTGGAAATTTTATGTTAATCTTTCCTTAAGTAGTTGTTTTTGGGGTAATTAGCGCTATACTCGATTGCTTGTGAAATTCGCATCAATCACTTTAAATTGTATCTGCATGGCTCTAAACTTGTAGATTAGTTAGCGCTATGTTGCTCTGAAATCTGGGATCCATCGCTAAATCCAGTTATTCTGGGGAATTTTTGGAAGTTCTGGATCGGACCTGGACCGCGTGTCGAAAGTCCGATTGCGATGATCCTAGGCTATTGCGGTCACTATGTTGGGCTTGACCATCACCTCGAAAATCAAGTTCATGTGATGTTCTGGGTCGATTTGATTGAGTTCGGAGTGAAGAGTGTGAGAACGGTTGGAAATTTAATAAGCTTTTATGAAATCTGAGCCATGTCGCTTGCACGATGATTTTAAGCTATCTGACCGTTGGATTCTGACCCAATTTCACCCTCTGATCAGGGAAGGTGGCCCAGGCATATCCTTGTGCTTGTAGACCTGATCGAGATGCTGTGACCATTGAATTGAGTGTGGTCTGCCACGGCTGATCTGAAGAGCCGGTCGGTACGAAAACTCAGCCTGACCTAGATCCATGGTCAGTGAGCTTAAGTCCGACCTTTCGTGGTTATAGGCCCACCAGAAGTGCTTCGTTGGATCGCGAGAGTCAGGTTTTGGTTATACCCTAAGTATACCTTGACCCTGGGGTTATTTTCATCAATATGAGGCCTATTTATAGTCCTTAAACCCTAGCTCTCTTTTCCATACGAATTTTCTCTAACCCTAGCTTGGAAAGAGAGTAGAAAAGAGAGAGTAAGTGAGAGAGAAGTTGGTGAATCATCTTGGATTCTTTCCTGTTCTTCTACATCCTTGAACCTTCACTTTGAATCGTTATTCTGACGATTCTGAGTTCATCTTGGGGTAAGTTAACTTAACCCTAATCTGTGTTAGAGCTTAGATTAGTTTTGGTGTTGTTGTATCTCATTTCTATCCTTGCTTTAGGGTATTCTATCGCCGTTGACGAAGACAACTCGTCTGAAATCAATTCGGTGTTTCTTTTCTAGCTTAAGGTGCGGACTTTAAGTGTATAGGTTATGGTTTTCAAGGCTTTCAATGCCAGTTAATGATTTATTCTTGTTATGGATGAGATTTCACATGCCAAATGTTGTGTTTATGTTGCGTTCCTGATATGCATGTGTTATATTGAGATTTGTGTATTCTATGTGTATGTATGAAGTACCGTATGCGTATAAAATATGCACATGTGTTTGCCATGATTATTTGTCATGTATGTATGCTAGATGTATGTATAACAACTCCTTGGTAAAAGGAATTGTCCAAATGCTTGTATTTCAACATACGTCATGTGTGCTGTGTCATGTATTCTAAGTGTTTGTAGAAATGCCTAAATGATCTAAAGTGTAACTTATTACACTAATTGCGGGAGTTGAGAAGTGATTCTCAACACTCCTATTGATGTGCATGATTTCCTTCTTGCTAGTTACATTCCATGTTATTTAATTTTAAGCATTTCTTATGCTTACATTTATGTTAAGTTGATATTCTTCAGATGCTTGATTACCACTTGATTTAAGTTATTGTTCCATTACCGTTTTACATTCAATATGAATATCTGTTATAGTGTAACATGTGTGGGACTATGCATTAGTCCAGAAAATCGGTAATCGGCCTTAAGATCGTGGTTGAGGTTGCTTTCGCCACGTAGGACGTATTAGACGAACCCGAGTCGTATTAGAGTTGACGGTAGTGGTTTGGCCACGCGGAGTGTTCGTGCACTCTATGTCGTTCAACCCAATGTGCGCTCGTGCTAGTCGAGTTCGTCAAGTAACCCGATTGTCCGATGTATGTTCACCATGTATGGACGCTACTGCTTGAATCTAGGGTACCGAACTTACCAGTAAAATCCTATTAACCATGGTACCTTGATACGCTAAGACTCATGAGCCGAACATGGTGGTATGGGACACCGTGGTCGAACTGTCGGCCTACGCTGGGGTGACGAGCCTCCCCGTAGTGACCAGTGAGCAACCAAACTCGTGAGCTGATTATGGTGGTATGGGACACTATATTCGTGCTGTCGGCCTACATTGATTGGTGACGAGCCCTTTATAGTGACCTCGAGCATACCTGGATACCGCATTGAGGTGACGAGCCTTAGTGTAGAAACGATGGTATGATAGGCGTGCATTGATTGCTGACGAGCCCTTTACAATGACCTCAAACCATATGATCGTATGAGATGTCTAGGACTGACGACTTAGAATGGATCACTGTTTGGATGGTGACATGAGAAAGGTTTCTTAGCTTCCCAATCCTGCTATATGAAAAGGACTAATAACAACTTGGTAATCATATTCATGCACCGCATTTGCATGTGCTTTGTAGATGTGGCGCACTTTGAGGTGGTGTCATGCGTAACGTAAGATGAAGACGCTGAGGGTGTACGCGTGAGGGCACGCATCATTTTACATACATCCTTACATTAACAAGAGTACTTAGGATTTATTTAATTTTTTGCTTTATCATTACTGCTTGATTGAACTGATAACATGTTAACCAGTGCCTTATTGTTCCACTGAGTTGATCACTCACTCCCACGTTCTGGGGCAGTGTTAAACACCCACCAGACTCTGTCTTAGGTTCTGATGTTGCAGATGTGGATGCGACTTCTGAGGCAGAGCGGGAGATGGATGATGATGAGGCTGCTTTCTCTTATATGCAGTTTTCAGATGGGTTCTAGCGAGCCTTGTTCTGATGCGCGGGATGCTGGGATTATTTTTGTGAATTTAAATGATGTAACTTGATACTTGTAATTTTGTTAAGTAACACTTTCATACGACCTGGTTGGTGGATGTACTTCAGGGATTTACACTTGTACACATGTATTTCTATAAGTCTTCCGCTTGCTTTATTCACTTATCCCTAAATTATATCTGTGTTTTGGCTTAATCTATTCCATATTTTATGCACTAATATAGTGAACATACATCCATCATTAAATATGTTGCATAAGTGATGTTTTGGAACTCGAGAGCTGAGTTATGCTCGACCCCCGAATTTCAGGGCGTTATAGTTCAGTCATATAGACAAGGGTACAAGGTTCTAAATTGATTTTAAATAATTTCAAACCAATGACTACTTGTTTGAATTCCTTTAAGATCTCAAAAGAAGAGTATTTACTATCTTTATAAAATAAAATTGACGGAATAAGAGATCCAGGAATTAAATAAAAAGCTATAAAAATATTTTATAAGTACTGTACAATAGCTTGAATATAACGTCCCTCTCTTGCGGAAGGATTTGATAGACTTGAATTGTATTTTTGGATTGAGAGAAAGCCTCAATTTATAGGCAAAGAATTGGTTGCTTCAACTCGTCTAGGACAATCTTCGACTCGTCTAAGAACCGAATTTCGTTCCAACAAATTTTTAAATTTTAGCACAATAAGATATAACAGATCTTGAACTGGTCGAAAGCCTTGCTCTACTAGTCGAGAGCCCTGTTCGACTGGTTGAGCATGGTCTTCAACTAGTCGAGGGTGCCAAAAATCCGAACTGATTCAGTCGTTGGACTTCGAGTTGAGTAACCCTTGACTGGTCAAAGGCCCACCTTCGACTGGTCGAGTAGCTTGCTCGACTGGTCAAAGATGTAATAGAAAATCCATTTTTCTTCGATTTAAACCAGGACTAGTCAAAAAAATTCTTAGGCTAGTCGAACCACAACGAAGACTAGCCGAACCTTAGCCAAACATAGGTATAAAAATCCATTTAAATTATAATTTAAAAGTACCTAAACCTAAGGTCTTTTTAGGGTTTATTATACCTGAAATGACTGAACTTTGAAGTAGATTGAATGCTTGACCTTCATGGAACTTGTTATTCTACTTGTTTCTTTAATAGAGCTTGAGTTCATGGATGGAGCTTGATCTTTTACTAGCACTTTAGTAGAACTTGAACTTTAACTTGAACTTTCCATCTTTATCTTCTACTTGACTTGAATTTTAGTAGAGCTTAAACTTTCCATCTTGATCCACATTAGAAGGACACTTCATAAGCTGTTTTGTCTAAACGAAATTTGACAAACAAGGTGTGCTTTATACATTATAGCATTTACAATCTCCCCCTTTCTCAATTTCTTAACAAAACACTTATTATTATAACAATTAGAATGAAATCTTATATACTTTATCCCATGTTTTAGAAGGTTTATTGTAGCTTTGATGAACTAGCGAAAAATTTATTACTCCCCCTCAATTTGAGCTTCCCCTATATTATAGCATACAATATTTCATTCTAACGCATTCTCCAAGAATATAATCATCACCATATAACATGCATCATCATTCTTCATTCTACAAGTTAATAACTAATCTTCTCCCCCTTTTTGTTACAATTCAACAAGGGAAAGAATAAAACATTCAAATAACCATATTAATGAGAGTCGAAAAAGATATAAAGATATGAATATATCAGGAGATAGGCATATGAAAATGTCAAGTGTAGGGAAATAAGCATTCAAAGGTGAGTAGTAGAGTATAAAAGAGAGTCATTAAGAAAACATAAAGTATAATTTTTACAGACCAATCTTAAAAACTTAAATAAAACTAGTTGGATCCAGAGGAAGAGGGAGGAGGTATAGAAGGATCAATCTAATGCAAACCCTTTGCGATGAGATGAAAGTATTTTTGTATGTATTTCATTGAAGATTTTTTATTTTGCACCAGATTATCTTAAGAGACCTTCAACTCGGTAACCTTTTCCTCCAATGATTTGAGTCGATCATCAACCTGAGAAGGTTGATAGTCTGAATCAGCCGGATCATCCGACACGCCAAGCTCAACAAATATATCATCCATCGACGTGTCCTCTAATACAGGTGCTTCCTCTTCTCCTTCATCTCGCTGGCCGGGAAGAAACTCCAGATTCATTTTGTTCAAATTTGCATTATCAAAGGGTAATACAGATTCTGGTGCCTTGGTCGAAGTTATGATGTCATTGCAATAATGAGCAATGCAAGTCAAGAGATAGGCGAAAGGAATCAATCCATGACTATGATAAAAACAGAATTGAATGATCAACTAACTATTGAGGGTCAAATATTACATATTATCCCACATTTATATCTTGGTTTTATGAACATGATAATGCTTAATGTTCTAGTTTACTCATGATTGTGTTGCAAGGTGAATTTAAAAACTTGGATTGAAAAGAGTGCTAAAAGCATGGATTTGATGCTCAAGAATCACCAAGGCAAGGCATGGATCATAGGAGACCAAGATTGAAGAATTCACATACCAAAGATGTAAGAAAACCAATTAAGGAATGAAGAGAATCAAATATTTGAAGTGAAGAAAATGAATCCTGAAATTGTCCTGAAAATAAACATATTCATGAAATTGTCCTAAAGAAGCATATTTTGAAACTGTGGGTCATTTTGTGAAATTGCTCAAAGTGAAGTCTATTTTGAGAAACTACATAAATTTGAGGCAGTTTCTAGAGTTTTCCAACTAGTTGCAAAAGTTGGAGTTCCACAACTATAAATAGGACTCTCTAGGATGTTCCTAGGCATCTTATAGGATTTAAGGAGTGGAGTAAAAGGTTGGATAAGCCACCGACAAGAGTTTTTCTTCTTCTTCCTTAGTTGTTTTCATGTTTTTCTTAAGAGACTTTGGTCCAATCATGTCTATGGTTGGCTAAACCTCTTAGCTAAGGCTAAGAGGTGAAGCATGTAGCGTGATGGGATGTTTCTCTTGCTTTGATTCATGTTTATGTTGAACCTTCTTTGATTCTAATTTAATATTTAAGGAATACTTTCAGTTTTTAATGGTTTATTGTGACTTAAATTACAGTAGATCTGCAATAGGTTTGAGTATCTTCTTTTCATATTTTGAGATTATGGGATTAGTAAATCCTGTTGTTTGCCATCATCTCATGGGCATGGTTTGGTAATGGAATCCCTGCCAATTATCATAATTCTCCTCTTTTGAAAGTTAGGTCAAAGAAAGTTCGGATTTGATCTTAATTGCTATATCTTCCAATTTGATAGGATAGGACTCCAATTCCAATTGTGTTACTTGAGTTAAATAAGGAATCACCCTGATTTCTACAAGTGGATCCTTGAAAGCCCTAGTTGCCACCTTTAAATTCTTAAGTTTTTAAATGCACACTACACAATTGCTCCATTTAATTCCAGATTTAGATTCATATCTTTTTCTAGTTTTCTTTCTAGTTGCTTTCAGAATACACACGAGATTAGTCCCTGTGGATTCGACCTCGGTCTTATCGATATTATTACTACATTGTGACGCTACACTTGGGGTTGTGAACAAGTTTTTTGTGCCGTTGCTAGGGACTGACAGTTGCGTTTTCTGAATTTAATTAGTCTTGGAATTAGGTTAAGATTAGGATTTATTTACTTTCTATTTTTAGGTTAGGGTTTCTCTTAATTTGTTTTTAGAAACTAAATTTTCTTTCTATTTCTAGATTTAGAAACTTTCCTAATTTGTTTTTTATAAACTAACTTAGCTTTCTATTTCTAGGTTTAGAAACTTTCCTTTTTCGTTTTTAGAAACTAGGTTGCTTTTTTTTTTTTTTAAGAAACTTTCCTTTTTCATTTTTAAAAACTAAGTTGCTTTTTTAGAAACTTTCCATTTTTTTTATAGAAACTTTCCTAATTTGTTTTTAAAAACTTTCCTTTTTTTTTTGGAAACTTTCCTTTTTCTTTTTTAGAAACCAGTTTACTTTCCTTTTTCTTTTTTAGAAACTTACTTTCTATTTTTAAAAACTTTCCTTTTTCTTTTTTTAGAAACTAGGTTGCTTTCTTAGTTCTTTTTTTTAAAAAACTAACTTACTTTCCTTTTCCTAGGTTTAGAAATTTTCCTAATTTGTTTTTAGAAACTAACTCATATTTCTATTTTTAGAAACTTTTTATTTCTCTTTTTAGAAACTAATTCACTTTCCTTTTTCTTTTGTAGGATCCTAACATAGAAACTTCTAATTTAGTAACATCTTTCTAATTCTCTCTCTTTCTATTTCTAGGTTTCTATTTCTCTTTTTTATTATAGGTTTAGGTTAGATTCTAAAATTGAGGGCTGAGAGTGTTTCATGCCCAAGTGTGTCCGTGATAACACTCGACGTCTCTTGAGTTAAGAAGGATTGGTTGAGGGGTTATCTATCCATCACAGGATTAGACACTACTTGAGATCCATAGAGTTAATCGAAGTTATGGGTGCAAATCAACTGGCCAATCAACCTCCAAATCCACCCAAACCTAGGGTGGAGGAAATCCAGGTGAGAACGAGGTGCATCAACCGCCCCCGCCTCGTACTTTACGAGACTATTTATAACCGGTGGGGGTGAGCACCCCTTCATGTATGATTTTTTTAGAAAATACAGGAAACATAGACATCAAGCCAGGAGTGATCCAAATCCTTCCGAAGTTCCTTGGGCTTGAATATGAAAATTCATATTTATACTTGAAAGAGTTTGATGAGATCATAGCCATTTTATACTTACCTAATGTGTCTGAGGACACAATTCGGCTGAAACTCTTCCCTTTTTCCTTGAAAGAAAAGGCTAAGGCATGGTTACATTCACTACATCCATGATCTATTAGCAGATGTACTGACATGACGTGTTCGTAAAGAAATTCTTCTCATATCATAAAACGAACACCATTAGAAAGTCGATCATGAACTTCGCCCAAAGGGAAGATGAAACATTCTTCCAATGTTGGGAGCGGTTTAAGGATCTTGTCAATTCATACCCACAACATAGTTTTGAAATGTGGTACATTGTTGAGGCATAAAATAAGATAGAAAAGATCAAAAGATAAGAAAATGAAGAAAGAATGTAAGTAAAAGATGAGATAAGGTGCAGAATTATCCAATTACATAGTTCTACGCAATCGATATCGATTGCGCGAGCATACGTAAACGATTGCATTGATTGCGTGAACGCGCAAAGTGTTGCAGATGGTGTTTTACATGGATGGTTAGATCTGATGGAAGGTGGGCCCCATGGCACAAAGATTGAGGATTCACACATGTGAAGGCCTATAAATACCCCACTCCCCCTCTCATTTGTGTGGTTAAAAGATTTTGAAAAAGTTCAAAGCTCCAAAGAAGACTGAAGGTATCAGAAGAGAAGGATACAAGGGTTTGCACGGGTCCGTGCAAACCATATCAGTTGCGTGGGTCCACGCAATAGTGCTATTGCATGGCCAATAATGGTTAAGAGCTGACATGCTGTCGAAATTATTGATCTTGGTTTTCATAATCTCAATTTCTCCTTTCGCGCAAGGATATGAGATCAAGAGAGGGAGATCAGATGATTAAACCTGCACAATATTCCTCTTAAAGAGATGATCAAATTACAAGTCAAAATACTGCCAAATTTGACATTCGAATTCAATATTCAAATCTTGTCAATTTCTGTATTTTAAATAATCTATCTCAGAATCAAGGGACACTCGAGGATGTAAATGAACTCAATAATAATAATACGATAATTGTTCTTTCTACACTCACTTTGTTACATTTGAATAAGATAATCTCCCAAATCAAATGCATTTGTTTCTTGTTCGAAACAAAATGGCGAGCCTGCTGGAGAATTTATCTTATTTAATATTAACATAGAGAAGGTTACGGGACTTTTGTCTTAAGTTTGGCGTCTTTCTAACGCCAAAATGGCAACTCTCAGTGGGAACATCCTCCCCTTCTCAGATAGATTACCTTATCATTTGAATACTAATTGAAGTTCTATGTTTTATTTCGAATGTAAGAAGATAAGATTGTAACTTACAACCAATGGCAAACTCAATGAAGAAAGTGAATTTCTATTTCACCACAACTGGGTTCATAGTAGAGTATGCAGTGGATTAATCATTAGATCATAAGGTCCAATCTCCCATAGTGATGGTCAGAGTTATATCTGCCTCACCCACAGTGCTAGAGAGTGATCAAGACTGGATCGTTGTCACGTCTTGAAAGACAAGGGCCCGAGATATAGTAACAGCAAGTATGAATTCACCCACATGAAGAATTAAAGGACCAATAACATGAAATGCGGCTAAGAAAAATCCTGAATTAGCTCCTCCCGCGTTATACCCTGGGAAATTTGTTCCTCTGCTAACATCGTAGATTTTCCAGCCCTACCTGTTGTGAGAGTTCAATAGGCAAGGGAGCAGAAGGGCAAGTACTGCTTATAGGCTCACCAACTCTAATATCGCTACAATCCACCGACTACTATGTGAGTAACGGAAAGTCCAATGACACTCCTCTTTTCGTGAGCCCCATTACATTGATATATTCACATTTTACCCCGACTACAGCTTCATCGGGAAGTGGAGAAGTAGCTGTACATATGGCTGGAACAAGCTAAGGACCCCCGCTGACAACCGAGGACCATATGACTGGGATGGCACAAGCACAGAGAACATTAATGGAAGAATGTAGAAACCTCTAAGAAGCTTTAGCAACTCTCGCGTACAAGAACCGGAGCCCGAAGGTTCTCAACCACCAAGAGCAAGGTCACTTGGGTCTGCTCCCACAGCAAGAGCAATAACACAGGAGGAAATGTGATAAGTTGTTGAAGAAGCTGTCAGGACAGAAAGAGAATGTGAGAATATTGGTCGATTTAGATGTCGAACACCATATCCGAGAGAAGTAGAAGATGTTCCTTTTTTGGTTAATTTCAAGCAACCAGATTTTCAGAAATTTAATGATGATGGCTCGCCAGAAGAACACTTGATGCATTTTATTACCAGTATGGGAAATTTTTCTATGGTTCCATAGTACTGCCTTTGATTGTTCGGTTCCTCCTTAAAAAGTAAACATTCCAATGGTATTCCAGTTTGGTGCCCGGATCGATGTGGACTTGGGAGCAAATGCAGGACGCCTTTATGTCAAACTTCTTCTCATCAGAACATGATGTCAGCATTACAGAGTTAGATTCAGTACGACAGAGAGAAGGGGAACCTGTGGAGAAGTTCATAGATAGATGGAAAACATTAGGAGCTTCTTGCAGACAATTACCAAAAGAGAAAGAGCAGGTCAAGATGTGCTTAAACTCTATGGAAATAGAAATCGCATTTGGACTTACCAGTGTCGATATCAAGACTTTTCGTGACTTGGCCACCAAAGCCCATGCCTTAGAACTGATGACTAGGAATATGCCAGCATTTCACTATGAAACGGCAAGAAGAGGACCCAGTAGGTTGATCGCAAACACTGTGGATCATGAAAAAAGAAGTCAAGGCACAAGAGAGTCAGGAGAGAAAAGGACAAAGCATAAGGAAGAATCAAGTCATCTTAGAAGTAGATTCAATGGAAAAAGACCCGGGTCACTTAACTCTCATGAAGGGTTCGCGTTCGATAGGGAAGATGTAGTTCCTATGATGAACTAGTTGCTGAAAGCCGGTATGATAGAATTACCTCCAGCCAAGCGCCCCGAAGATATAACAAGAACAAGAGAAAGGGATTTCTACTGCTATCATCGTTTGGTAGGGCACCTGATAGAAAATTGTTACACATTAAAATACATAATACAAAGAATGATAAATAGGGGTGAAAAAGAAAGAGATGCAAAGGCAACAGTGAATGTACTGACAACCCGAGAAAATACTCATGAGAGAACAGAGAAAGAGAATCGTAAGATGACAAGTAAGGCCACAGTAATCACACTATGGTTAGGGAAAAGAATGGTAAGTCCCCCGAGGTAGAAAGTTGGAGCCACAAGAACAAAGGTCATCAAGAATCAGCACAATGGTAACAAAAGGGAAGAAAAGAATGAAGTATCAAAGGTAACTTATGATGTAGTAAGCCATCTAAAAGGTATACTGGCTCGGTTAAGTGTTTATGACACACTAAAGTTATCAGAGAACTTTCGACAAAGCCTGATTCAAGTGCTATCCAATCATGATGTTAGAGAAACGTTGCTTGTGGAAATGAAAAATGAAGAGCGCAAAGAATGAGAGGATTGCATGCTGGTGGTTTCCTTCTCCGATGATGATCTGACCTATGGTACAGGGCACAATAGGCCACTGATGATAGTGGGTCATATCCACAACAAAGAAGTCAAGTGGATCATGCTCGATAATGGGTCTACAGTGAATCTATTACCAATAACAATGCTGAATAAATTGGGCTACCATCGTTCTGATCTACGCCCTAGTGGAATGATGATACAGGGCTTTAATCAAGATGGGCAATGTGTGCTCGGTAAAATTACAATAACATTTGAAATAAGAGAATTAACTACCGATGTTGTTTGCCACGTCATTAATGCAGTGATAACATACAATTTTCTCTTGGGAAGACCATGGATACATCAGTATGGCGTCATACCTTCTACTCTACACCAGTGTTTCAAGTGTTGTAAGAATGAGGTACAGTACAAAGTAATGGCCAATGCAAGGCCATATACAGAAGCCGAAGCCTTCTTCGCAGACGCCAGTTATTACAATGAATTTTCCAGAAAAGAAGAGAGGAAGAATAACGAGAACAAAGCCCCGGGGAGTGCCCATATGCAGGTAATGAGAGAAGAAATTGAAAAGACAGGATCATCTACAATTACAGAAGCAAAGAAGAAATTCTATTTTATATCGAAACATTTGAGACAACTGGGACAGCGGCCATTAACGTTATTATCGCCTGAACAGTTGAAAGTCCTACAATCAAATTATACAGTGCCATTACCGTATGCTGAAAGAAACAAGCCATTCCCGGCTATTCTAGAAAGGTTTCATTTCAAAGTTAGTGCGAAGTACCCAGAGTTGATTGAATTTTACGCCCCTTCAGAAGCCTAGATAGAAAAAAAGGCTAAAAATAATGTGCACTATGGAAAGCTGACATCTCGAGATCTTAAGAAATATAGCCCAACAAGCAGGAAAATCATGAAGAGCATGGGTTTTGATTACGAAAAACCCACCAGCTTAAATTACGAGAAAGGAATCTAGATCCCTATTGGAGTGGATAGAAAAGAAGAGAAAATTTTCAAGGATTGGGGGCAAAATCGTTAGTAAACATGGTTACAGTCGATCAGTTACCAAAAACAGATTCTGCAATAGTTAAGCACCCTGAGATGGCTCCGAAGCAAATAAAAGATGGGGAGCAACCGTCGATTGATAGTCTGCAAGAACTAAATCTAGGCACAGAAAAAGAGATAGGGAAAACGTTTATAAGCGTCGGCCTTCTCGAGCAAGAAGCCAAAAAATATGTCCAACTCTTAAAAGAGAACAAAGTCATCTTTGTTTGTACGTATGTGGAAATGTCGGGTCTAGAACCCTCGGTAGCGATGCATCGATTGAACATTTCTAAAGATAAAAGGCCGATTAAGCAAGCACAAAGGCGATTTCATCCAGACCTAGTTCCTCTGATAGAAGAAGAAATAAACAAGCTAATAAAAGTTGGGTTCATCAGAGAGGTCAAATATCCTAAGTGGATATCGAACATCGTCCCAGTAAAGAAGAAAAGCGGACAGATTAGGGTTTGTGTCAACTTTAGAGATCTAAATGAAACTTGCCCAAATGATGACTTTCCATTACCAATCACCGGATTGTTAATCGACAGTACGACACAATATGTTGTCATGTCCTTTATGGATGGCTACGCCGACTACAACCAAATTAGAATGGCTCCTTAAGACGAATAAGTAATAGCGTTCAGAACTTCGTTAGGAATCTATTGCTATAAGGTTATGCCATTCGGTCTTAAGAATGCTGGAGCGACGTACCAAAGGGCAATGCAAAACATCTTTCAAGACATGATGCATAGGCATGTCAAATGTTATGTAGACGATTTAGTGGTTAAGTCGAGTAATCATGAAGAACATCACGAGCATCTGACTTCAGTTTTTCACAAACTAAAAAAACAATTGAAGATGAATCCTGCTAAATGTACTTTTAGAGTATCATCGGGAAAGTTCCTCAGTTTTGTCATCAGGCACAGGGGAATTAAGATCGATCCAGGGAAAGTTAAGGCCATTCAAGATATGTTGCCTTTAAAAACATTGAAATAATTGAAAAGCATGTAAGGAAAACTGGCACATATTCATCATTTTATTTCGAATCTAGTAGGGAGATGTTAGCCATTTTCTCATTTGATGAGGAAAGGAACAGAATTCGTATGGGACAAAGTATGTCAGAATGTGTTCAACTCAATAAAGGAATTACTGAAACAACCACCAGTATTAGCAGCCCCTATGAAAGGTAAGCCGCTTATTTTATACACATTTATAGCTGAGAATTCTTTGGGGGCCTTATTAGCACAGGTGAATGAATATGGGAAAGAGAGAGCTCTTTACTATTTGAGCCAAACTCTGATAGGTGCAGAATGCAATTATTCCCCGATCGAGAAAGAATGCCTGGCACTGATATTCGCAGTATAGAAGTTGAGACATTATTGCCTTTCCCATGATATAATTCTAATCTCGAGGGCAGATCCAATAAAGTTCTTAATGACAAGGCTGATGTTATCAGGAAGATTGACCAAATGGATGTTGTTACTTTCAGAGTATACAATTACCTACGAGCCAACAAAAGAAGTAAAAGGGCAAGCAGTGGCAAATTTCTTGGCAGCGCATCACGTAATGGATAGTGAAAACATTAGTGACAATTTTCCCAATGAGAAGGTTATGGTAACTTAGTCGCAAAACCTAGGACAAATGTATTTTTATGGTGCTTCTCGAGCATCAAGAGTAGGCGCAGGAGTAATATTCATTACTCCCCAGGGTGACCTGTTACCCTATTCTTTCACATTGGGTACTGCATGCACAAATAACGAAGCCGAATATAAAGCTCTCATCATTGGGATGGAAATAGCTTAGGAAATGAAGATAAAAATGTTGCAGATTTTTTATGATTCTAAGTTGATCATAAATCAACTAACGACCGAGTTTGAAATAAGAGAGCAAGAGCTCTTGCTATAGTATTAAAGAGCTTAACAGTTACTGGAGCAATTCTGTCAAGTCCAAATCAAGCATGTACCGCGATGTGAAAACGCGAAGGCAGATGCTTTACTTAGTCTGGCAACAACCCCGTTCTATCTGAATCGAAGCCCCCTTCAAGTAACTATAGAGGAAAGAAGATTCTTGCCCTCTTCAAAAGTTATTGATGAGGTCATTGAAGCACTCCCTATATCGTGTTTAGAGGTGATAGCAGACGATTGGCGCAAGCATTTCGTAGATTATCTCAAATATGATATCTTTCCAGAAGATCCAGCGTAAAGATAGCAAATCAAGCACAGATCAAGCAGGTTCATCATATGCAGTGAAGTATTTTACATAAAATCTTACAATGAAGTGCTGCTACGATGTTTGGATGAACAAGAAGCGAGTTAAATTTTACGAGAAGCCCACTTCGGAGAATGCGAGGTGCATCAGGTTAGTCAAAATTTATACCATCAGGTACATCAAATGGGGTATTACTGGCCCATAATGTTCAAAGATGCAATAGAGTATGCAAAGCGATGTCATGAGTGTAATATTCACGGAGATGTCATACATCTACCCCCAGAAGATCTCCATTAGACATTACTTCTTGGCCTTTCTCTGCTTGGGGGCTAGATGTTATTGGCCCCATAAATCCACCTTCATTTAGAGGAAAGCAATATATACTGGCAGCAACAGACTATTTCTCCAAGTGGACGGAAGTGATCGCATTGCGTAATTTCAAAGAAAAAGATGTTGTCAATTTCATCCGACATGCAATAATATATCGCCACAATATCCAGAAGAAAATCATTACTGACAATGGTACCCCTTTTTAAGAATCGAGGCATGGAAAAGCTATGTTAGAAGTTCAGTAGTTACCACTCATTTTCAATACCTTACTATCCACTAGCTAATGGATTAACAAAGGCGTTCAACAAGACAATTGTGAAGATACTGAAGAAGACAGTGACTGGAAATAAGCGTGGTTGGGACGAAAAGTTGCAAGAAGCATTATGGGCTTACAGGACTACCCACCAAACAACAACAAGAGCAACACCATATATATTGGTTTACGACATAGAGGAGGTCATCCTGATTGAAACACAGGTCACATCACTCAGAGTAGCAGTGCATCAGTCAATTACAGATGATGAAAATGTAAAAATAAGGCTAGAAGAACTAGACCTACTCGATGAAAATTGATTGGCAGCTCAGCAACGGTTATAGTTATATCAGGCAAGAATATCAGCTGCCTTTGATAAAAGAGTCAAGCATCACTCTTTCAAGAAAGGTGACATGGTACTAATGTTGAAAAGACCGATAGTGGTCACCCGCTGGATAGGGGGCAACTTTGAGCCCAAATGGGATGAGCCATACATAATAAAAGAAGTATATTCCAATGGAGCATATAGAGTTGTAGATCAAGATGGACAGGGTATCAATATACTAGTTAATGCTCGCTTCATCAAAAGATATCATCCTTGAGGATAATTACAATTTTGATCCAGAAGATTATCAGAATAATACTTCTATATCAAAAGGGGGCAAGAATAAGTGAAGCCATGTATTCTTCTTCAGATGAATGAATAAAGAAGAAATTTGCAAGCATATCAAGATTACACATCAGTGATTATTATAAAGAAAAGCAATCATCGCTATCATTATCAAACAAGCTTTGTTGAACCTTACTGAAATTGGTATCATCACCAAGCCAGTATACTATTATAAACATATCATCAAAGATATTATCAGCAGCGGTGATATATCAATCAAGACATCTATCATTATCATGATAACGATGACAACTTATCATTTAAGGAAGCCTAGCCAAGCCTATATAGCCAACTACGCATAAGGCTTATCTCCATTATTATTTGGGCAACAATGAGAAGCCAGTAGCCCTAAAAAGCCCATATAGGCCATCATATGCATGCCTATGCGGGCAGCGAATGGAGCTAATGACTAAAAACCCTAAAAGGATAAAAAGTCCTCAACAGCCAGTCACGCATGAGACCAATGCCGTCTGTATAACTTTCCGACAGCGTCATGGGGAAAGATGAAATTGCCCTCCCGTGAATAGGTTCGACCTTGTAGATAAAGAAAAATCGGGCAGCAGTGTGCGCTCTTTGGCCATTGTCCATAAATAGGCAAACCATACATAAGACCCCCCAGATTCCTAGCTCGATTTCAATAGTAACTCATGAGGAAGGGTTTTTAGCAGACTCATTGATGGGCTAGCGGCCTTAGATTTGGTACCCCAAAGGTAGCCTTGTGAGCCCCGTGAACTTTAGAGAGTTACTACGGCCAACCCTGTGCGTAAATCCAACTAAGTTCATGGCCCTGGTAGCTTCACTGGGCCCCCCTGATGGATCGCGGTTTGTGTACTCATCAAGCTGTGAAAAGTTCAGCGAACTCATAAGAGTTACAAAGACCAATCACATGAGACCCGACTCCAACTACTTATGAGTCTAAAAAACTGTGTTGCTCCACTACTCAAGAGCTTAAACTGTGTTGCTCTACTACTCACGAGCTTAAACTGCGTGGCTATCTGACTAAACTAAAATCTAGCTCTGCCTATTAAAGCAAAGTCATATAAGAAATCCTGTACTAACGAGCATGATAAAAAAAAAACTCTTAGAAGAAATTAGTATTCCAAAACATTAAGATGCATTTATATGTCTTGTAGTTCAAAATAAAATTACATCTGATCATAAAAGAAAATAGAACAAAGTCTTTATAACTCTTCCACCATGCCTAGTGCTACCAAATATTTTTGCAAATCTTCTGTGAGTTAAACCTGAGCTACAACGTGTTTTATTTTAGCCTCAAAGATAATTTTTGCATGATCAGGAACACTGGTTATCTCCAAAGAGGCAATCAGTTCTTCATTTTTTATCAGCTCAGATCGTTCAACGTCTGTAGAATGAATATCCGCCTACATCTTCTCCTAGATATTCTTTATATTCAACTCCTCCTGCTGAATTTTTTTATTCCGAAGAGCAATCTGATTCTAAATACTTATTATATTATCGGTAGAGGTTTTTAGTTGATCTTAGAGGTATAATTGTTCTTGATCATATCTGGAAATGACAGAAGCAATTTGAGAAGCTTTCTCCTTAGAAGATGCCAGCTATCTTCCATATTCCAGAATCTTCGGAGCAACAACGATGCTTCCTGCTGATTGTAATGCGATAATCGAATCATGAAATCTTAAGAGAGAATCGTGTAAAGGAGAAACATTAAGTTTGGCCATCCTTGTGGCACTATTCAAGACCTTTATAGCAATGTTTAGATCTGACCATTGATTTGGATCTTTAAACATGTGGACAACTACCGAAATGGAATTCCTCATTAATGTTAACATATACGGTGAGATTTTCTCAAAAGACAACCAATAAAAAACTGTGGCTATAGAATCAGAGCTAGTTGTGCCACTTCAAGGAGGGTTTCCTACAAAATAGTAAAGGGGAGAAGTTATAATATAGCCATGAAAGTAAATGACAAAGAATCAAAAAATGAAGAAGGAAACGAAGAAAACCTTCCACAAGAACTTGAGCAGCGGGATATTGTCTCTTTGACAGAAGAAGGACCGGGTTCCCTCATATCTGTGAAAGAAGGGGCTCTAGCTTTAGTGCTTGAATCAATAGTTGCTGGCGTCGGTAAGTCAGTGGGTTCCACTGGAAAAATGATCTCACGGGCTACCACCTTCAGTCCTATAAGTGGAACCAAGGAAATTCTCGTTGGAGCCGATGGTGCTTCAGGAGGAAAATCTTCAGGAGTACCGCCTGTTCTGCCCTCAGTAGCATGAATACCTTAAAAAGAGAGAGAGAGAGAGAGAGAGAGAGAGAATAATACTAATGATAAAGTAATAATAGCAAGTGGAAGATTAAATGATAAAATTACAAGAAAATTTTACCTGGTGAATATCCATATTCACCATAATCCAAAGGTTCCTCATCTTCCTCTTCTGTTGTTGAAATTTTTGAGGAATATCAGCAATAGAAGGACCTTCAGTTTTGACATTTTAAGGAATCGATGAGGGATGCCGTTTATCAGTAGGAACACCTTCCATAACAACATCAGCATCATCCTCATCATCGATATTAACTTCTCCTTCTTCAAAATCATTGGCTTCTTCGTTATCTTCCTCAGTGTTATATTCAACAGAAGCAGTACGTTCAAACAACGAGGCTGAGCTTTCTTCCTCTAGTTCTCTTTCCTCTATTTCTTTAATTATGACCTGTTTCCCTTTAGAAGGGGAAATCTTACTGTTTCCTGATCGAAGGCCTTTATCGTTTGGGATTGGAGAGGTCGTCGCAACAACTCCTTGAGGAGAAGGAGGAGAAGCTTGAGAACATGTACAAGACCTCGTCATCAGAGAAGATGTACTAGGATGAATGGGTTGAGGAGAAGGAGTAAGAACCGGATTATCTTGAGATGCAGCAACATTCTCTTGAGTAGGAGAAGGAATTTCCGCCACCTCTTCAACTACTCTCTCAGAATGATCCCGTGGGACTTTTTCAAAGTCCATAACAACCCCATGAGATATCCATCCTTCTAGGGTATTAACGGGTTTTCGCTCGATAATTGGGTCATCCACGGATATCTTCCTACAGAGATGACCGGAAAGGTGGTATGACTTGTCTCTGGCATAAAGCCTATTCCTTCTTTAAATTTACTACCTTTAAGCTTTGGCGATCAAATCTAGATTAGCTCAGTTATAGGTAAGCATTTATTAACAAGATATGATTGATGCACCCACCACCTCATGTGACCATATGAAGTGCGATTGATGCGATTACTACCCAGAATTATGAAAGTAGATCTGACTCGACCGCCCAGTAGTTGCTTCCATATCATCGCCCAGTTATATGGGCTAGTTTCGTAGCTACGTATTCCCCTTGTCACTAATCTGCAATCTTCTGGCACGGCTAGATCAAAACCAAACTAGCGAGCGAATTGGCTTGGATAATAAGGCTCCCTCCAAAACTCTACTCCCTCTCCTAAGGGGAGGTTACAGGATCGAATCAAAAGGAAAAATGCTCTCTCTCCTGAAGTAAGTGATCCAGTGTCTACCTTATTTGTATCCTGTGTAGCGATACAGGTAAAACTGGAAGAAATTAATTTTATCAGTGTCCAAGATGGTGTTGACAACCCAATCCTATGATCTTCTAACCATAGCCCTCTTTTGAAAGAACCATAGTGGGAGATGTGAAGGGTGAACGTATGCCTTCTTCGGAGCATCAAAAGTCCACGGAAAGTAGACACCTAGCTAGCCTGTGTATAGTGCTAGGGAGTATAGACAGAAGAAGCGTTGACGGCGAGACTTTTTATATGAGACACTATCTCTCTGAGAGCCCTGTAAATTGAGCACAGGACTAGAGGGGCAAGAGAATGTTTGTGGCCTTTCGTCATGGCACTAGCAGTGAAGAAAACTGTAAGGCGAATGGCATCTGTTCATTTTAAACTTGGAAGAACCACCATACTCAGCCAATAAATGAGGAAAGCTACAAGTTCTCCATCGAGGCTATATTCTAGAAGCTCTGTTATCTTATTACAGAGATTTGTCAGCTCTTGTGAATGGAAACCACTGAATCTAAGAAAAGGAAGAGAAAGGGAACACATAGTAAGAAATATGGAAATAAAGATGCAATAGAAATGACTGGTTCATGCAGAAGAAGATTACCGAAGGGCCCTAGTGAAATGGGCAAGCCATTATAGTGGTGAGATCTTATGAATATTGGAAAACTTAGACATCTCCTTAAAAAGTTCTATGGTTTTTTTCGAAATCAAGGCCACACGGCCGGGTGAGGAAATGAACACCAACTCTGCGGTCATGGGTACGAATTGATCGTAGAATTTTTCAGTTTGTGGAAGACCAGCAATTCAATGAAGATCCCAGAGGCTAATGCTCATCTCGCTTACTGGAAGATGGAAGGAGTTGGTTGTCGGACACCGATAATTAAGGAAAACTTTTAAGACAGAGGTCTCCCAATAGAAATGTTAAGAAGTGACCTCTGTTGCGTTATATATGTTAATCTTGATCAACACTTTGGAATGCATAGCCAAAATTGTTGTCACCCAGTCAGAGTAGTATTCACGAGATGTTAAGAGGCCTCTGGTTCTAAACTCTTCACTGCCCCAAAGCGATTCACGATCCTTGAAATGTTGCTGGAGTGTTTCATAAAAATTGGTCGAAAATAGGGTGTGAGGATTATGAAAGGGAGTAAGAAAGATCATTGAATGGATGTTGCCAACTTGTTGTCTTGGCTTCTTCACTAGTAAGACCCCTTCCAACATTCTCAGTTCCCTTGATGACCAGGATTCTGTGTAGGCCAATTTTTCCCCGTCCATTTAGTCTGAAGGCTCACAATTCAGAATGGACTGATGGTGGTGAAGGCTTAAAGGGGTTATCATCATACCCTATGTATGAGGGCTATCAAATTTCATGATACCCTCAATGACTCGAACTCCATCCCAGGAGTTATGGAGTTTCTTCTTGTTGTGCTCTTTAATTTTCTCCTGAAACTCCTTAGCCATGTTGCGACGATGCTTTTTCGATCTAGATAGGGGGGGTGTCCTCTCTGGCAGGAGGTTTTTGACTCATTGTAGGCAAATGAGTTGTGATCTTTAGCCACTCTTCCCAGTCAAAGTCATGACCGTGTTTTGGTGGCTGTTCAATCTCACCTAGATATATAGCCCTAAGAATGGGGGAGGGTAGTGAAGAGATCCAGTTTGAGAAATTGAAAGTGGGAAGTACGGGTTCCTTTATATAGGCAGGATGCTTGCTGGTAGTCTTAAAGCACTTTTTGGATGGTTGGTCAGGAGATGGTGATGATTCAATGGCATGGGCAGATGAAGGATTTGGCAAATCCTGGTGAGAGAGTTGTGCGGGGGAAGGCTCAATAAGATGGAAAGTCCTCTTAGTACGGGCCATGGTGAAAGGTTGAAGTTCTAAAAAAATCTAAGTTTGAAAATTATGCAAGAAGTCCTTTGCACGAGGTTGCGTAAATGAAGTTACTTGCGTGGAGCAACGCGACGCCTTGGTGCCTTGCATAAACAGAGGGTCTGTTGCGCGGGATCGCGCAAACGAAATTGATTGTGTAGGGAGCAACGAAGGGGTAGAGCTTCTCTAGAAGAAAATAGAGAATTAAAAATGAAGGCTAGCTACTAGTATTTATAGGGAACATGGCCCGAGTATAGTACTTGAGCGCCCTTTGCACAAGTACGCACAAATGACTATAGGAATTAAAAGATGTTTGATTGATCCTGATTCTTTGATCTGAAGAACAAAGAAAGGATCAAGGGGGCATCTGTTGAGGCATAAAAATAAGATAGAAAAGATCAAAAGATAATAAAATGAAGAAAGTACGTAAGTAAAAGATGAGATAGGGTGCAGAATCATCCAATTGCATGGGTCTGCGCAATCGATATCAATTACGCGAGCATGCACAAACGATTGCATTGATTGCGTGAACTACGGAAAGTGTTGTGAATGGTGTTTTACATGGATGTTAGATCCGATAGAAGGTAGGCCCCATGGCATAAAGATCGAGGATTCGCATGTGTGAAGGTCTATAAATACCCCACTCCCCCCCTCATTTGTGTGGTTAAAAGATTTTGAAGAAGGTCAGAGCTCCAGAGAAGATTGAGGGTATCAGAAGAGAAGGATGCAAGGGTTTACATGGGTCCACGCAAACCATATCAGTTGCGTGGGTCTACACAACAGTGCTGTTGCACGACCAGTAATGGTTAAGAGCTAACATGGTGCCAGAATTATTGATCTTGGTTTTCATAATCTTAAGTTCTCCTTTTGCACAAGGATATGAGCTCAAGAGAGGGAGATCAGATGATCAAACCTGCACAATATTCCACTTAAAGAGATGATCAAATTACAAGTCGAAATGCTGCCAGATTTGACATTTGGATTCAATATCAAATCTTGTCAATTTCTGTATTTTAGATAATCTATCTCAGAATCAAGGGACACTCAAGGATGTAAATGAACTTAATAATAATAATACGATGATTGTTCTTTCTACACTCTCTTTGTTACATTTGAATAAGATAATCTCCCAAATCGAATGCATTTGTTTCTTATTCAAAACATGCATAAAAAATTTCTTCCATAAAGGAATGACATCTTCTATGTGCTCATTTGTCGAGACAATGTGCAATTAGGAATTCCTGAACAAAGATGTTAATGAAGTGTGGGATTACTTTGATAAACATGCTGAAAACGTACAATCATGGGACATCTCCCCAAGAACAAGCATCACGTCTAAGCCTACTCAATCAAAAGGGAGAGGTGGAATATATCTTTTGAAAGAGGAAGATGATATCAACATTAAAGTGACCAGTCTCACAAGGAAACTCAAGCCCATTGAACTTAGGAAGGAGAAGGATAAGGAAGTTGTCTGCGGTATTTGTGCTGGTAATATTCATACAACTGAAAATTGCCCAACAATACCTCCATTTCAAGAAATATTGAATGAGCAATCAAATGTCGTAAACAACTACCAAAGGCCTCTCAAGGGACTCACTTCGAACACATACAACTCCAGCTAGAGAAAACATGCAAATTTCAGTTGGAGGAATGGACAATCTGTTACACCTAAAGGAATCCCTAATCAATTCTTAAATCAAGGGAAACCTCAAGAGAAATTGGTTCAAAATTCTTAAAAGCTCATCCAGTAAAGTACTCTTCAAGCCTTACAAGAACTCACAAAGGCTATACAAAAGATGGACTAACGTGTTATGGTTATGGAGAAAGGGATGCTTCCAGAACAACTTATCCCAGTCTTAAACCGCAATACGAAGTTAGTGAACTAAGCTCTTCAAATCCAATGGAACAAGCTAAGTCTATCACCACTTTTAAGAGTGAGAAGATAATTGACAAATTTATTCTAGGAAGGGCTGATAAGCCTAAGGACCCAGATGTAGATGGGACTGATAAACTTAACAATGCTCCACATGAGGTAGAACCAGAACTTCAAAGTAAACCAATTGCTCCATTCCCCCAATGGTTGATTGCACCAAAACCTCCTTCTAACTCTCAGGACATCTTAGAGGTGTTGAAACAAGTGAAGGTCAACATTCCTCTACTGGATGTCATAAAATAAATACCTTCATATGTCAAATTTCTAAAAGAATTATGTATGACCAAAAGACGGCAAAATATCTAAAAGAAAATATTTTTGACAGAGAAAGTGAGTGCCATCCTAAAGCAAGATGTGCCACAAAAATACAAAGATCCGAGTAGCCCAACTATTGCTTGCATAATTGGGAATTACCGGATTGAGCATGCACTTCTTGACTTAGGAGAAAGTGTAAATTTGATCCCTTATTTAGTATACGAACAACTGGGTCTAGGTGAATTAAAACCCACCCAGACTACATTACAACTTGTCGATCACTCAGTTCATGTACCGAGAGGGATAATTGAGGATGTTTTGGTCCAGGTTGATAAATTCTACTACCCATTAGATTTTATCAACATGGATACTCAACCCATCGTGGACATGAGCACTCAAATTCCCATCATCCTTGGTCACCCATTCCTTGCTACATCAAATGCAATAATTAATTGTATGAATGAAGTCATGAATTTATCTTTTGGGAATATGACATTGGAGATCAATATCTTTTTCAATATGAGCAAACAGGCAGATGATGATAACAATGCCCACAATGTTAACTTGATTGATTCTTTCGTGGAAGATAGAACTTCGATGACCTTATCCTTTGACCCTCTAGAGATGTGCTTAGCCCACTCCCATGATTTAGATGATGATATGATTAGGGAGACGAGTGTCATGCTTGATACTGTGCCGGTACTTGAAGTTAATCGGTGGAGGCCATAATTTGAAAGATTACCCCAAACTAATGTAGTGCCTATACCATCTAACCTCAAGGCACCGAAGCTTGACCTAAAACCTTTACCCTCTAATTTGAAATATGTTTATTTAGGTCATGATGAGACATACCCGGTGGTGATTTCTTCCCACCTAGGGCAAGAACAGGAGAGTATGCTTATCTCTACTCTTATTGAGCACAAGGGAGCCCTTGAATGGTCGATTGCAGACCTCAAGGGAATTGACCCTTTGATTTATACTCACTGCATTTATCTAGAGGATAATGTGAAGACCTCCAGACAACCACAATGTAGACTAAATTCAAATATGAAGGAAGTGGTTAAGGCCAAGGTTCTTAAGCTGTTAGATGTGGGTATCTTATACCCAATATCCGATAGTCAATGGGTGAGTCCAACTCAGGTGGTTCCTAAAAAGTCAGGAATCACCATCGTAGCCAATGCTGACAATGAACTCATGCAAACTAGGATCACTACCAGTTGGAGAATGTGCATTGACTACAGGAAGTTGAATACCGTCATGAGGAAAGACCACTTTCCTTTGCCCTTCATCGATCAAATTTTGGAAAGGCTAGCTGCTCATTCCTATTACTGTTTCCTTAATGGATATTCAGGCTACAATCAGATCGAGATAGCCCTTTTTTTATCATGAAAAGATGACATTTACATGTCCTTACAACAACTTTGCTTACTGAAGGATGTCATTCGGACTATGTAATGCTCCCGCCAATTTTTAGCGATGTATGTTGAGTATTTTCTTTGATATGGTGGGGTAATATTTAGAGGTCTTCATAGATGACTTCTTGGTCTTTGGTCCATCCTTCAGCGAATGTTTGAAAATTTTAAAAAATGTGCTAAAGCAATGTGAGGAAAAGAATTTGGTACTTAATTGGGAGAAGTGCCACTCATGGTTCATAAGGGAGTTGTCTTGGGACATATCATATCTTCCAAATGAATTAAGGTAGAGAAGGCTAAGATTGATCTTATCTTTAACTTACCTCCACCCAAAAACATATGTGACGTGTAATCCTTCTTAGGACACGTCGGATTTTACAAAAGATTCATAAAGGACTTTAGTCACCTCTCTCATCCTTTATGCAATCTACTTCAAAAGGATGTACCATATAGTGAACTAAGTAATGCCAGGAAGCTTTTTCTAAGCTCAAGGGCATGTTAACCACCATACCTATCATGCAGCCACCCGATTGGAGCATCCCTTTTGAACTTATATGTGATGCGTCTGACTATGCTCTTGAGGCAATATTAGGTTAAAGAAAAGATAAGAGGCCCTACATTATATATTATGTAAGTAGAACCTTAAATCCTGCCTAAGTGAATTACACTAATATGGAAAAGGAACTCTTAACTGTAGTATTCGGTTTGAAAAATTTTAGGTCCTACCTAATTGGGTCCAAGATCATCATCTACATGTATCATGCAGTGCTCAAGTATCTTCTTTCTAAGAATGATGCTAAGCATCACTTGATAAGATGGATCCTTTTACTCTAGGAATTTAATTTAGAAATAAAAGATAAAAAGGGAGTAGTAAATGTGGTGGCTGCCACCTTTCCCACCTTGATCTCTCTGATTCCCATGAGACAACACATATAAATGACATGTTCCCTAACGAAAAATTATTTAAAGTCTCTTAATCACCTTGGTTCACGAATATTTCTAACTATCTTGCCACATGTTCCATGTCGACACATTGAACTACACAAGATAAAAAGAAATTCTTTGCCGAGGTATGTAAAATTTTTTTGGATGATCCATATTTATTCAAATACTACTTAGACTAAATATTAAGGAGATTTGTGACAGATAATAAACACCAAAGTGTCATCTCCTTCTGTCATTCTCAGGCTTGTGGTGGTCACTTTTCTACTAAAAAGACCACAACTAAAATTCTGCATGTAGCTTTTGTTGACATACTATGTTCAAGGATACTCGTGAGTTTTGCAAAGCTTGTGGGCATTGTCATAAATTGGGAACATTGTCCCATCGAAATATGATGCCCTTGAACCCCATTCTGAATATTGAAGCATTTGATTATTGGGGCATCGATTTCATAGGACCATTTCCCCAATCTTTCAAAATTTTATATATATTACTCGCAGTAGACTATGCCACTAAATGGGTCGAAGCAATTCCATGCTAAAAAAATGATCATCAGATGATCATTAAATTCTTAAAAGAGAACATCCTTTCTCGATTCAGAATGCCTCGAGCCATCATTAGTGATGGAGGTTCACATTTCTGTAACGGGCCATTTGTGAACTTAATGAAGAAATATGGCATCTCCCACAAAGTGAGCACTCCATACCATACACAAATAAGTGGGCAAACTGAAATTTTGAATAGGGAAATTAAACATATTTTGAAAAAAATGGTTAACCCTGACCATAAGGACTGGTCAATCTGATTGACCGGTGCTTTATGGGCTTACCGTATTGCATTTAAGACCCCTATTGGAATGTCTCCCTTTAGACTTGTCTATGGGAAGGCTTGTCACTTACCTATGGAGTTGGAACATAGGGCCTATTGGGCAATTAAAAATCTGAACTTTAATTTAGATAATGCTGGCTCGTTGCGCAAACTTCAATTGAATGAACTCAAAGAAATCTGGAATGATGCATGTGAGAACTCAAGAATTTACAAGGACAAGATGAAGGTGTTTCATAACCAACACATTCTTTAGAAATCATTCACGCCAGGTTAAAAAGTCCTTTTGTATAATTCTTGGTAACACCTTTTTCTGGGTAAACTCTAATCTCATTGGACCGGTCCTTTCACTATTACGAATGTTTATCCTTATGTGGCTATCGAGATTCGGAATCCAAACAATAGTAATGAATTCAAAGTAAATGGACATTGTTTAAAGCCAGTTGTTGAAAATTTTAATTCAGAGGATATGTCAATACTTCAATTGACCTAGTTTACCAGGATCGACCTCCTAGTCTGATGGAGGTATGGGTAGATTTATTTGCTTTCATATGATTTAGGATTAGGATAGTTTACTTTCCACTGTTTAGGATAGTTTGTTTTTTATTAATTTAATTCTTGTGCTAACCCATCTTCACACTGAGACCATTCGAAAAGCCTAAAAATTCCTTCTTTAGGTATTACCTTTCCATCACTTCTCTTCTCTTTGCATTGCCTCTTTTGCATTACATGCTTATTTCTTTTACATTGAGGACAATGTAGATTTTTCGATTGGGCATGGGAGATTATGTGAACTAATCAGTGCTTTCTTAGTTTTGAGCAAAATTTTTAAAAATTTTCAATGTTTCAAGTTGAAATATGTTCGAGAAGTGATGAATTGTGTACTTAAGAATGCGTTGGGTATGATAAAAATAGAGATTGAATTTTGGATTGTTGGAGTTTGATTAACTAAGTAATCTATCATCTAAGTTCTTGCACTCAATTGATTAAGAAATAGTTTGAATATCATGTTAATATAAATCAAAAGACAAATACAATTTTTCTTCTATAAGACATGCTAGAAGTTCTGATTGTTAGTATGTGAATCATTGATACATGGTGAGAATCGAATCTGGAAAATTTTATCCACCTTAAAAGAAGAAAAGAACCAGTTAAAAAACAAGAGATTAACAAAGAGGTCATGAAAAATAATTAAAAAAATGAAAAATATGAAAAAGAATGCAAAAATAAAAAGAATGAATAAAAAATTGACCGTTGATATAAAATCAAAGATTGGAAAAAGAAGGAAAAGGGGATAAGTTCGAAATCAATACTTGAGTTTCAAACTGATCATGAAGTGATGAGTATGGTTAACATGATGCACTAATAGTATTTGTATAGGAAGTAAGTTGATTTTCACTAAGCACATTAAAAAACTTATTATGCAAATTATGCTCAATTTAATAGACAAAAAAATTTACTTGATTGGTTGCTTATGTGGTTCGACTTAAAGTTTTTAAAACCCCACTTTCATATCTTAATTCTATCCATTCATATGTGGGTCTACAAAAGATTGTTTTCCTAAAGAGGTTTTGGACATTAAGCATTGAGATTTATTTCATGCAAACTTTGTTCGGGACTAGCAAAATGTTGGTTGGGAATTGTGTTGAGGGTCAAATATTGCATATTATCCCACATTTAAATCTTAGTTTTATGAACATGATAATGCTTAATGTTTTATTTTACTCATGTTTGTGTTACAAGGTGAATTTAAGAGCTTGGATTGAAAAGGGTGTTAAAAGCATGGATTTGATGCTCAAGAATCACCAAGGCAAGGGATGAATCTTAAGAGACCAGGATTGAAGAATTCACATACCAAAGATCCAAGAAAACCAAGTGAGAAATGATGAGAATCAAATATTTGAAGTGAAGAAAAGGAATCCTGAAATTGTCCTGAAAATAAACATATTCCTGAAATTGTCCTAAAGAAACATATTTTTAAACTCTGGGTCATTCTATGAAATTGCACAAACTGAAGTCTATTTTGAAAAACTACGTAAATTTGATGCCGTTTCTAGAGTTTTCCAATTAGGTGCGAAAGTTGGAGTTCCACAACTATAAATAGGACTCCCTAGAATGTTCCTAGGTATCTTATAGGGTTTAAAGAGTGGAGCAAAAGGGTGGAGAAACCGTCGCCACGAGTTTTTCTTCTTCTTCCTTAGTTGTTTTCATATTTTTCTTAAGAGACTTTGGTCCAATCATGTCTATGGTTGGCTAAATCTCTTAGCTAGGGCTAAGAGGTGAAGCTTGTAGCTTGATGAGAAGTTTTTCTTGCTTTAATTCATGTTTATGTTGAACCTTCTTTGATTCTAATTTAATATTTAAGGAATACTTTCAGTTTTTAATGGTTTATTGTGACTTAAATTACAGTAGATCTGCAATAACTTTGAGTATCTTCTTTTCCTATTTTGAGATTATGGGATTAGTAAATCCTGTTGTTTGTCATCATCTCATGGGCATGGTTTGGTAATGGAATCCCTGCCAATTATCATAATTCTCCTCTTTTGAAAGTTAGGTCAAAGGAAGTTCAGATTTGATCTTAATTGCTATATCTTCCAATTTGATAGGATATGACTCTAATTCCAATTGTGTTACTTGAGTTAAGTAAGGAATCACCCTGATTTCTACAAGTGGATCCTTGAAAGCCCTAGTTACCACCTTTAAATTCTTAAGTTTTTAAATACATACTACACAATTTCTGCATTTAATTTCAGATTTAGATTCATATCTTTTTCTAGTTTTACTTCTAGTTGCTTTCAAAATACACACGAGATTAGTCCCTGTGGATTCGCCCTTGTTCTTACCGAGATTATTACTACATCGCGACCCTACACTTGGGGTTGTGAACAATAGCACATTAAAGAAGGAAGATATATTTAAATACCAGTTACTAAAGAATGAAGGGCGTGAGTCATGAAGGGAGTAAGTTCAGACTTATTCCCAAACCTTGGATAAACATTGGACATAAAAATTTGATACAAGACTCAATATTTGGAAATCATCTGGCTAGCACGAAGTGCATTACCAGATTTCCATTCAGCATCAAAGCAACATAGTCTATGAGTGATCGCCCGTTGCTCAGTGTGAGTCATTTTAGCGGTGAGATTGGTAATGGGAATTCCATCATCAGCAACGGCTATATCAGTCAAAGATGAAATCAAGTGTTGATCAATAGGGATTGTCCCTTCTCTAAAATTAATTGTAAAAAAAAAGGATTTTCTAGGGACATGTCGCTTATGGATGCATACATAGCTTATGTAATGGGACTGTAAGTCGTTCCGCCCCAACCAAGAATATTTTCCCAACCGATATTGGTAATGAGAGGCACAAGCTGAAATGGTGCAATGTGATCAACATTCACAGTCCTTTCTATTATAATCTCTCTAGTGCGGAAATCTCTAACATGCTCCGAATTTTCTTCGGGGCCCCTTAAGGATCTCACACTAATGGGAGTCGACCTAGAGGAGGAGCCACCATGGCCCTTGCGAGTTGCCTTCCTCTTAGTACGATGCTCCATTTAGTGATTGCACAAGAGACGATTAAGGTAAGTAGATGGGTTGAGTCTAGATTAGATTATTGCTGAAAACACACTATAAAAAGGTTGTAAATTACAAATACAGCACAAATACAAGATAGACTAGTAAAGATCAACCTAAATCTAGTAGAAAAATGAAAAAAGACCACTTACAACAAAGATTGGGAGATGGGTTCATCGAGGGAAGCACCAGCCAGTCGAAGAAGAAAGTGGGAAATGAAATAAAAAAGTGATTTTCTCCCTTCATTGTGCAAACCTGCGCTCCTCGACTAGTCGAGCATGTCCTCGACCTGTCGAAGGTCGACTGGTCAAGCAGACCACAAATTTGAATTTTTTTTTAAAGATTTTAATATTATTTTCATGTTATGCATTTAAACATTATAAACATATAATAATTAAAATAAAATACATAACTAACATTATTAATAAAAAATAGACAAACCAATATCCTGCTTTAATTTGGAAAATCTATTCCTCTCGAGCGGTTTTGTCATTATGTCTGCAAGCTGCTTCATAGTCTAAATATATTCTAATGCAATGCTCTTGTCATCAACTAATTCTCAAATATAATGGTATCGAATATCGATATGTTTTGTACGAGAATGTTGAATAGGATTTTTTGAAATATTAACTGTACTTGAGTTATCACAATATAATGTCAATGTATCTTGCATAATACCATAATCGGCTAACATTCTTTTCATCCAGATCAGCTGGGTGCTAGCATTACCAGCTGTGATATATTCGACTTTAGTTATTGAGAGCGATATAGAGTTTGTTTCTTGATGAGCTAGGAAACTAAACAATTCCTGTTGAGGCACAAAAATATTTCATTGCATTGGTCAAAGAATTCCATGTTACAGATCTTTCCAAGGTTCATTCACTTTGTATTTTGGTAAAAATCAACATCCAGGGGTATTTTGGTAAAAATTAACATCCGGGGCTATTTTGGGTGTTTTGGTAAAAATCAACATCTGGCGGTATTTTAGGTATTTTGGTAAAAATCAACATCCGGGGGTATTCTAGGTATTTTGGTAAAACTCAGTATCCAGGGATATTTTGGTAAAAAGGAGTGGATAGGGTTATTTTGGTAAAAAGGAATGGATGGATATTGCTTTGTGTGGAGGAAGAAGTGGTTGTACACCACCATTTAAAAGAGAGCTTGGTGGACACCATTGTTTAAGAGAGGAGGTTGGACATTATGTGAAGGGAGAAGTGGTGGTGATCACCACTATGTAAGAGAGAGAGGCCTATAAATACCCCTCCCCATGCCTCATTTGGGGGTGGTTGGTTGGAAGACAAGAAGGAAGGGAGACAAGAGAGAGAAGAAAGAGAGGAAGTCTGCACGCATCCGTGCAATGGAGAAAGAAGGGGAGAGCGTTTGCGCGCAGCCGCGCAATCCCAAGAGAAGGAAGGAGGTTTACGCGACCTCGCACAATGCAAATGGGAAAAATCCCATGCTCCATCTTTTGAGGGAGTTGTCTTAATGAAGGGCTTTTGCGCAGTCTCGTGCAATGGAAGTTGGAAAGAGTAAAGTTATTCACGCCACATCTCATGGACTCTTGTCCAGATAGGAGAGCCTTTGCATGAGCTCGCGCAACCTCTCCTGGAGAGAAATCTTCTTGTGCCATTTGTTATAGAATCATGTCTTGAAGACATTCCTCTTGTGCCACATCCTAAGGAAACATATCCAGAAGGTTAGCTTCCAATGCCACTTTGCATGGAAACATGTCTTGATGGTTGGCTTCCAACGCCACTTTACATGGAAACATTGTCCTAAGGCCTTCCTCTTGCACCACTTCAAGAGGAGCATTGTCCTGATGCTTGGCTTCTGCGCCACTTTTGGTGGAAACATGTCTTAATGCTTGGCTTCCAACGCCACTTCCCATGGAGGGTTGTCCTGAGACAAGGCTTATGTTTTCTTAACAAATAGCCTATGCGCCACTTCTCTCTCCATTTGTCTTAAGGAAAGGCTTTTGTTGTCTTAAGGAAATCCCCCATGCACATGTGGACTGTCTTGATGGAAGCCTTTTGTTATCTTGACAAATACTCCACATGCCATTTCTCTCTCCTCTTTGTCCTAATGGAAAGGCTTTTCATGTCTTAACGAATGCCCCATGCGCCATTCTCCATGGAAGCGTGTCCTAACACATGTGCGCTCCACAATTCAAGGGAAGCGCTCCACATTTCAAGGGAAGTGCGCTCCACATTTCAAGGGATGATTGTCGCTCCACATTTCAAGGGATGATCATTGCTCCACATTTCAAGGGATTCAAGGAAGAATGAATGGAAGGATGATCAAGACTGATCTTAACGGTCAGATCAAGGGTTTCAAGCCTGCACAACCTTTCTGCCTTGGCGAGGAACATCAAAAGCGTTAAAATGCTACCGAAATTGCCATCGGACTGTCTTCTCTTTCATTCATTACTTTAATTGATTGTACTCTGTTTTCAGAATCAAGGGAATCCAAGGATGTAAATGAACTCAGAATAAATGTGATCATTGTTCTCTCATCGAATTCTTTGTTATCATTGAAAAAATCCCCCAAATCAAATGCATATGTTTTCTTATCAAAACAATTCCCTACGCAGAAATATCCACCACGAGTAGATTTTCTATCACCTATATTTCCTGCCTAGTCTGCATCAATATATCCAGCAATTTATATAGTTGTATCATGCGGATACCATAGACCTAAGTTAGCAGTACTTACAACATATTTGATTATCCATTTAATAGTGATTAGATGTAATTCCTTAGGATCGGATTAATATCTAATACATATTTCAACACAAAGCAATATCAGGTCTACTGGCAGTTAAGTATAGAAGACTACCAATCATACTTTGATATAGATGGGAGTCTATACTTTTACCTGACTCATCCTTAGCAAGTTCAAGAGTTGTACTCATAGGAGTATCAAAATTTTTTCCATTCTCAAACCCACATTAATCTCTTTAGAAGATTCAAGGCATACTTGGTTTGTGAGATGAATATTTCATCATCAAGTTATTTTACTCGTAATCTAAGAAAGTAATTTAGTTCACTAACCATACTCATTTCAAACTTAGATTTCAGTAGATCTGCAAACTCAATAGACAAATTGGTGCATATAGATCCATAAATAATGTCGTCAACATAGATCTGAACTATCAATATATGATCATTATATTTCTTAACGAATAAGGTTTTATCAACACTTCCCATGATGAAGTTGTGACTAAGTAAGAATTTAGTCAGTTTTTCGTACCATGCCCTAGGAGCTTGTTTTAAACCATAAAGTGCCTTTTAAGATGGTACACATGATTTGAAAGTTTGGGGTCCTTAAAACCCTTAGGTTGTTCAACATATACTTCCTCATGTAGATCACCATTTAGAAACGCATTTTTGACATCCATTTGATATATTTTGAATTTCTTATGACACGCAATTGAAATAAATAATCTTATGGATTCAAGGCGCGCAACTGGTGCAAAGGTTTTATCATAATCAATACCTTCTATCTGAGTGTATCTTGCACAACTAGTCGTGCAATATTTCTAATGATATTTCCCATTTCATTAGATTTGTTCTTAAACATCATTCCTGACAAATTGATTTAACTCTTCTTGCATAGCTAATATCCAATTTTCATTAGCAAGTACTTCATTTACATTTGCTGGTTCAATTTGAGGAGTGAAGCAAACATAATTACAAATGTTTTCTAACTGTCTTCTTATCTGAACACCAGTATGAGGGTTACCTAATATCTGATCAGTTGGATAGTCTTTAATTGATCTCAATTCAGTATTAACTAATTTAGATAAAGAGTCAGGTTTATCTATAATGTTGACTTCATCATCATCTTGTCTTGGAGTAAGTGTGATTAGGTGATCGTCAATTACTACATTCATAGATTCCTGAATCACCATTGTTCTTTTGTTAAGAATACGGTATGCTCGACTATTTAGAGCATAACCCAAGAATATTCTCTCATCACTCTTGGCTTCGAACTTTTTTAAATTTTTTCGATCGCGTAAAATGAAACATTTACTTCCGAAAGTCCAAAAACATTTGACCGTCGGTTTCTTATTAAACCATAATTCATAGGTTGTTTTATATTTAGCTTTTCTAACATATACAAGATTTATAATATAGCAAGCAGTATTAACAGCTTCAGCCCATAAGTTTTTCAGTAAGTTCATGCTATTTAGCATTACATTGGCCATTTCTTTTAACACTCTATTCTTTCTTTCAACAATTCCATTCTGTTGAGGTGTTTTAGGAGTAGAGAACTCATGTGATATACTATGGTCATTACAGTATTTCTCAAAATTGTTATTTTCAAATCCAGTGCCATTATTATTTCTAATTTTGATCACAGGTACCTCTTTTTCAGTCTGAATTCTTTTTAAAATTTTTCTGACTTCATCGAGAGTATCTGATTCCTCTCTCAAGAAGGCTACCCAAGCATATCTGGTGAAATCATTAACAATGACCAGAAATACTTCTTTCCACCTCTACTCTTCATTCTCATTGGTCCCACCAAGTCCATATAGAGTAGTTCTAGAGGTTTGACTGTGGCTAAGGTGTTCACTTTCTTGTGACTACTCCTAATTTGCTTGCTAATCTAACATGCGCCATAAATTTTTTCTACCTTTTTTAATTTGGGTAAGCCACGAATGTGATCTCTCTTGCTCAATCTATAAAGATCTTTAAAGTTAACATGTCCAAGACGTTTATGTCATAATTTAGTCTCGTCTATTTGGACCATGTAACATGAATAGTTAGATGAGCACAAGTCATCAATAATGTAGCAATTTTCAGAGGTCCTACGACCATTTAATATCACACAACCCTTCGCATTTGTAATCTCGCATCCCTGATTTGAAAATTTTACATTGTGTTTGTTATCACAGATTTGAGATATGCTTAAGAGGTTATGTTTTAAACCTTTAACATAAAGTACATTTTCAAAGAGAGGGAGGTATGAAGTTAAACAGTACCTTGGCATATGATTTTACAGTTGCTTTCATCTCCGTAGGTAATTGAACTGTTGTTTACTTCTTTAAAGTTAGTGAATATCTCTTTGTCACCTGTCATATGTCTTGAACATCCACTATCCAGGTACCATTTTGAGTGACTAGTGGCTTTGAAAGCCGTGTAGGCAACAAGACATGTAACCTTTAGAACTCATTTCATTATGGTTCTAGGTTTAGGAGTACCATTGGATTTACTTTGTTCTTGTGAGTTAGATTTTCTCCATTTTCTATTAACTCCAATTCCATCTGAGTTGGATTTTAAAAGCTCTTTGAGTAAGTCCACAATTTTTTCAGCTAAAGGTGATTTATTATATCTTTGATTTCTATAGCTGATGGCATTAGTGTTAATTTTAGGAACTTGAAGAGGTTTTGAGTTTTTGAAGTCATTTTGATTAAAATCTCTTAAATTCTTACCTTTAGAGTTCGAGGATTCCCCTTTTACAAATGTAGGTGTATACTTGATTTTCAAGGAATCATTTTTTATATAACCCAGGCCCAACTTGTCACCACATTTTCTGGATAAGGTTAACAATTTTTCCAGTTTTGGATCTCCGTGGGCTTATCTCCAAGTATCCTTAGAACTCAAAAGGGAAGAAACTTCGAGTTTTAGTTTCGCATTTTCAATTCTAAGTTTTTGCAATTTTGAAGATTTGAAATTTAAATCTAATTTTATTTTTTTAAGACAGATATATAAAAAAACTTCATTTTCATTTTCAAGGTCACTCCTGGCTGCGCAAACTTCATTTTCATTTTCAAGGTCACTCCTGAGATTTTCATAGTCAGATATATAATAGTTATCTAAGGAGATGACTCTGGCTATAGTCATAAGGGCTTTCACAGCATTTACATTTACATTTTCTTGTTCTGATTCATCAGACTCAAAAGAACTTTCAGAGCCAGATGATTTATCCCAAGTAGCTATCATGCCCTATCTTTTTGTCTTATCCTTTTTAGGACATTTATTCGCAAGTGCCCGTATTCATGACAGTTGAAACATTGACTGTCCTTTGTTTTAGATTTTCAAGACTTAGATTTTCCTTTCCTTTTATCAGATAGTTTTTGAAAATCCTATAAAATTTCTTAGCTAGCATTGCCATATCATCTTCAGTTTCTTCACAATTAGAATTAGTACAATTTTCTTTTGAAACAGATTTAGAATATTTAAGAGCAATAGACTTACCTTTAGGAATATTAAAATTCAACTCATATGTTTGGAGAGAGCCAACTAACTCCTCAACCTTCATATTATCAGTATCTCTTTCTTTTTGGGATTCCATCTCCTAGACCCCACATGGAATTTACTATATCATTTAGTTTCGTATAGAGGTTCATGAAAATTTCATTTTCTTCCATACGAATTTCCTCAAATCTAGTAATGAGGATTTGAACTTTTGATTTCTTGACTATAGTAGTTCCTTCATGTGTCATTTCAAGAATATCCCAAACTTGCTTAGCTGTATCACATGAAATAATTCTTTTGAATTCATCAGGCGATAGAGCATAAGTTATGGCATTTAAGGCCTTAGCATTAGCACTGCTTTCACTTTTCTGAGTTCAAGTCCATAAGTAGAATGAAATTTCTCTCATAGACTTGGTTCCTTTTTCGCCTACTACCTCAGTCATAGGAGGTTTCCATTTGGTTACAGTGGCTCGCCACACACTTTCATCTAAGAATTTTAGAAAAATCCTCATTCTAACTTTCCGGTATGCATAATTAGAGCCATCAAAAGGTGGTGGCCTGGTAATAGACAAACTATCAAAATTTGACATGATAAAGCTCTAGATCTTTTAACTCAAAAAAAAAAAATGAGTAAGATGTCTCTGATACAACTTGAAAAGGAGAGCTCAAATAGTCCAAAAGGGGGGGAGGGGTGAATAGGACTATGCAAAAAAAAAAAAAAATAGAGTGCAGAAATAGTAAATAATTCAAAGGTCTCAATTGCACTAATATTGAAACATTGATTCAAACTGATTCGTAGGACAACCTTCACCCAAACAAGTTTAGGCAAGACAACCTTATTTCACGAAACTTGCAAGAATCAAAATTCCAAACCCACCAACAGTAAATAAAAGCTAAAACTATTATAAGCATTCACTACTTTAACTTAAAAAGATTACAATCATTCACCACATAAATAATAAAGGCATTCACCACAACACCAAAATTATAGTGGTTCAGAGTGTCAAACAACTGTTCTCAAACAGCCACACCTACTTCACTCCCAATAATCACTCTCCACGTGATATTGGCTTTCATTAAAATAAGGTTTTCATAGGGTCACCTTAAAACCTGATATAGTAATTTTAAAGGGATATCACAAATAAAAAAAATCCCTCACTTAGATTTTCTATCTATCTCAAGAAAACCAACAAATGAGATTTTTTGGCTATCTCAATGAAACTAAAATACAAAAGAAATATATACTTATCTTCATATTTGAAGATGTATATGTCGATGTAGCCGTAGAACCACTTCTCTTGAATGTAGATCGTTTAATGTTCAGTTATATCGATAAGGGTTCAAGGTTCTAGATTGATTTTAAATAGATTCAACCAATGACGACTTGTTTGAATTCCTTTAAGATCTCAAAAGACGAGTATTTACTCTCTTTATAAAATAAAATTAACAAAGTAAGAGATCCAGGAATTAAAAAAAAAAAGCTATAAACATATTTTATAAATACCGGGGCCTTCTCTCTCTCTTGTGAAAGGATTTAATAGACTTGAATTGTATTTTCGAATTGAGAGAAAACCTCAATTTATAGGCAAAGAATTTGTTGCTTTGAATCGTCTAAGAACCAGATTCCGTTCCAACAAATTTTTAAATTTAAGCGCGATAAGATATAATAGATCTTCGATTAGTTAAAGGCCTTGCTCGATTGTGGTTGAGAGCCCTATTTGACTAGTCGAGAATGGTCTTCAACTGATCGAGGGTGCCAAAAATCTAAACTGATTCAGTCATTGGACTTCGAGTCAAGCAACCCTTGACTGGACGAAGGCCCAACTTCAACTGGTCGAGCAGCTTGCTCGACCGGTCGAAGATGTAACAGATGTTTCAAACAAGAAACAAATGCATTTTGTTTGGGAAATTTCATTCACTTAATAATTAACGAAACAAGACAAAGAAGACAATCACATTATTTATTTATTTCAAGTTCTTTTACATCCCTTTTTCTTTTCATTCCAAAATAGACTTGTGATAATAATAAAAAAAATGAAAGATGTTATGAGCTATGGCAATAATTACTGGAAACATCATGTATTACAGACTATTGCTCAGGTCGGTTGTGTACAAAAATCCCTGTTCACTAAGATACATTGTGAGCCAGAGGAGCCCATTGTACATCAACCCTATTGTGCTCCCGGACCCATTGTGCCCTCTGGCCCATTGTGCGCCCGGACCCGTTATGCTCTCTGGCCTATTGTGCACCCAGACACATTGTGCACCCGGACCCATTGTGCGCTCTGGCCCATTGTGCGCCCGGACACATTGTGTGCCTAGACCCATTATGCACTCTAACCCATTGTGCGCCTGGACACATTGTGTGCCCAGACCCATGGTGCACTCAGGCTTGTTGTGCGCTAATGCTTGTCACACGCCAAGACATGTTGCGCGTTGATGTCCGTTGCGCGCTGATGATGTTGGTACACCAATGGTGTTATGCGCCGCACAACACCTATTCTGCACAATGAGAGCGGAACTCTACCTCTCTCTCTTCAAATTTTCTTATGCTTCTTAATTGGCTACTTCTGACCCCTTACTGATGGGTCGCGAGTATCTATTGCCTTCTCACACATGCGAACATGCCACGTAGTCATTCTGCGGTCCTCTTTGCGTGAACCTCCTCTGTGCGGACTCCTTTATGCGGACAACTTTGTGCGAATTCCTTTGTGCGGATTCCTTTGTGCGGAAGCTAATGTGCAGACATATGTATTGCAAGGTGTATTTCCGCACAATGATTTGCACACAATACTTAATTCTGCGCAACGATTTGCGCACAGTGACTTTTCTCTTGCCTTGCTCTCTTTTTTATGCCTCAATAGATGCCCCCTTGATCCTGCATTTTTATTTTTACACCTACAGAATAAACATGTAGGATCAATAACAATTCTTTCCAAACTCTATTTTTTGACCTCCCTTATTGTGCACTAATTTTCTTTGTTGTGTGTTTATTTTCTTTATTGTGCGCTTACCGATCTGCGCACAACAAATTCTGCACAACGTTTATCGCACAATAATTACCACACAATGGCCCAGACTCTGCCTATAAATACAGGACTTATCTTCATTTCTGTCACTTCTCTTTGCTGCTTCATACTATTTCTGCATCAAGCTGCATCTTTGTGCGCTAACCTCATTATGCCGCACAACGACTGTTCCGCACAAAACCTTCGCGCACAACATCTTGTCCCGTACAACAAGACTGAGCACGCAACACCCTTTTGTACTTGGTCAAAATTCTGTGCATTACAGGTAGCGCACAATGCCCTTGCGCTCAGGACTTTACGCACAACAATTTACGCATAATACTTTGTGCGTAATAGATTACGCATAATACTTTGCGTGCAACAAATTACGCACAACATTTTACGCACAGTAACTTGGACTTGAGCATTTTTCTTGTACTTCAAGTTTATCTGTCCTTCCTTCTCAGCAATCTCTTATACTTCTCTTTTTATCTTAATAAACCTTTTCTTCTAACTTTTAATTTTTATCAACTCCCATATAGATTTCCAATGGCAAGCTCAAAAAGACCTCTTACTTCCCCAAGTACTGTTGGGCCATCCGACCCACAGTCTATTAAGACCCGTAATTAGAAAAGACTCTACTCTGGTGAGAACTACAGTTCCTTCTTCAAAGAGCCGGCTCCTATCATCGTCAACTTTGCCCATCGTATTCAATGCTTATCCGAGCAAATTCGCATGGCCATAGTAATGAAGGAGATAGAGGGACCCCCCATTTCAAGACAAGAATCTGATTGGGATGATTGGTTGAAATGCACAACCAAATTTCATATTGATGACATCCGTCCCTCTGCTGCAGAGGCTTATCCTTCCCTAACCATTCCAAAACGAACAAGAGAAAAGAGCCAAGATGAAGCTTTCCACGAGAAGATTCGAGGACATAATCGAAGATGTTTTCAGAACGCTTGGGATTCGGTCAAGTTGAGTATTGAGGCAATTAAATTTTGCAACCCATATAAAGATGAGACCATTGCTCTTCCTCTGCAACTTTAGCGTCACCGATCCATTATTTAAAGTGAACTAACAGACTACATGACACAAAACAGGCTTTTGTATGTGTCCAATTGGGTGATCAAGGAGCCGCAAATTCTCAAAGGCTACCTCATAGATAGAGGCTTCACTCAAAAGACTGGGTAAGTAAGATACATGCGCTTCCTCACACCATGTCACGACCCCCACTCCTTGTATTACACTCATTTCTTTGAAACAATTCAACAACGTTTCTATCACCGCGACTCTTTATGGGGCAAAGAAGAATTTAGGACACGGAGTCTTTGGACTAGTCATTTGTATTACAGCGCTTGGGCCAAGGCAATTTTACAGAAGTATGAAAACTTCCTTCTTGTAGTAAGGATTTATCATGCCATAGAAGGCACTTCAGAATTCTTTCAAAAAGACATGATGATCTACAAAGGCTTTTTGAAATACTGGTCTTTTACTACAAAATCTTTTCATCTTCTGATAGGGGATGTGAGGATCACCTTATGGGATCTATATAGGATGGCAGGTCTACCTATCTCTGGGTCCTTCCTTGATGAATACGTTCCTTTGAACGAAGAATTTGCCTATGTCCCACCTAATAGAGTACCCAAAATTATAGCATCCACCATCGGGCTTTTCTGGGAAACATCTTACTATGCCGATGTCCATAAGATTTCTCCTCTTCAATGGCTAGCCCATTTTTCCCGATACTTGGTGTAAGTATTTTAACCTTTTCCTTCCCTTTCAAACAATACTTACCCATAAATATGAATTACTCACTGGTCTTCCTCTTTTCTCTTTTTTTAGGTTCCCTGGCAGTCATTACGCTGAATTAGAAGCCAATCATAAAAAAAGGGGCCCGATCAACTTCACTGCCGAAACTGAACTAGTCGCTTTCCTAGCTTATTGGTTGAGCTTAGTTGTGCTTCCCACTTCAAAGAGTTCTGACTCTATTTGGCCAACTCTATTTGTAGTGATGGGTGCAATGGAAGAAGGTAGAAAAAGATATTCCCTGGCCCCTCCTATCTTATGTTCATTAAACAGAGCTTTCGGTCATGCCACGACGCACTTCTCAAGCCCGGCACTAGGAGTTTCATCCACTTTTACTCCATGGCACTACTTCTCCGGATGGCTTGCCATTTATTTTCCCTGGACATACAATGACCCGAAAAAGGCTTACGTCCATCCTAATCATCTTCCCTTATGGCATTTTTTGAAAAGAAAATGATAAAGAAGGGATATAAATGGATAGTTGATAAAATTGACAATTTGGAATCTATCGACTTCTTCCCTTTTTACTTAGACTACCAAGCCAAAGATAGAGATGTGGAAGATAACAATGACTTGGAACCCATCGAAAGGACTTTCTTTCTTTGTATTTGATCTTACAATCTTCTATTGTGAGAGGGACTAGAGTTCTGGCGAGAATCATACTATCTAAGTCGATTTGCCACACAGTTTGGATATGATTAAGCCATGCCCCAAGCAAGTGATGAGGTCACCCAAATAATGAGGAGTTATAGAGTTGGTCCTTATAATTGGGCCTTAATATGGAAACAACTCCTCTCAAGAAATTTTGATTCTTGATTTGTTCTCTCAGGGTACAATCACAGAGTAATAGCTTCATATACCTGGATGCGATGGAGTCATCATTACTATTTAGTGTGCAATTGTTTTTCAGTGGATCATCCTGTCTGGGTTCCTCCCCCACACTTGGGGAATTATAGACCGGAACAAGGGATTGGTTATTTTTATGAGAAAGATCAAGTCGCCATTCCGGGACAACTTCACCGTAAAATTTCTATGGAAGAGCCCATCAGAGAGATAAAGCCTCCAAACACTCTAGAAGGTTGGATTGCTTTTGGTTCTCCTCTGGACTTGATAAATCGAGGAGAAAGATCGGCCGCTCCCCGCAATGAATTCGTAACTGCAGGCGGTGTTCTGCCTCTCCTACTCCCGAAGGAGGAGATCAGCCTGCATGTCTTGCTCCCGTCATTCCTCCTGTTACGGAACCCATCTCTTCTACAATGTTTTAGCCTGCTGACCGTGCAAATGCCACAATTATCCCTATTGTGAATCTTATAGAAACCACAACCAATCGTGCTACAGTCACAACTTCTCCAGCTATGTGTCGAATTGTTATTGCTACATCTCCTATAACCCGCTCTCGTACTAAGTCGCTGTCTCTCGAGGTTTTGGCGCAACTAGTTCCTTCTCCTTCCCAAGGTGCATGTCTTCTTCCTGTGAAGACTACCTATAAAGGAAAGCAAATCATATCAGAAGAAGATAGCTCATCACAATATTCGGCGAATACTACAAGCAAAGATACGTCTTCACCCACAAGCCTAACTGATGAAGGAGATGCTTTGCTCAACGCAAATACTGATGTTGAGGTAGTGTCGGAGAAGATAGCAATGTTGGAGTTAAGTCCTCTCTTCTTGATGCTCCAATCACTCAACCTGATACTTCTCATCCCATTCCATAAACCTCCCTAGATAATGAAGAGCAACTCGATTACAGAGAATGTGGTTGTTCTCCTGGTAGAAACATCTTTCTTTCCTTTGATGCTTCGCATTCCCCTTGTATCATGGAAGTTGCTGATGTGGTTACTCGCGAAACATCAACTTCAAGGGATGCAGAGGTTCAACCATCTGAAATTCAGGCAACAATGGGGAATGTACTTCTTCTTCCTAGTACAGAAGCAACCTTGTCACTAGTCCCTCAAACATCTGATGCTCCCATTCAGACTAGCAAGTCCCCTACTATACGTCCTTCTCCTATTCAGCTGGTAGCTCGAAGTTTGGAATTTCTTTCTAATCCGGCTGACGTCCATACTTCAAGTACTCTTAAGTCAAGCACAGTGGGAGCTCAAGAACTTTCTTTTAATGCTGTTATGACTACAGAAGTCCCCAGCTCTACAACACCCACAACCCATTCTATTCCAGTTACCTCTGTTGTTGTTCCTACTCCAGGTATATATTTTCTTTTCTTATTTTATATCAACATTGAATATGCATGTGTTTTCTTTTGAACTTATATTCCCTACTATTCTTTTAATTTCAGTCGTGCCAACTCCCAGTGGCTTTTAAGGATCTAACTTAGTGACTGCGGCTTTTGATAAACTCTCTTTGGAAAAGGTGCCACCTCTTATATTAGGGCTCTTCAAGAACACAATTTCTGTTATCATTAGTGCTTTTAAAGATCTGACCCAATGTCCCTTTTTGGATAGTGCTCCAACAGTTCTTGCTCATTCAACTTGCCTGGCACATGTTGATGTTCAGTCTCTTTACACTTCCTTGTCACAATTTTATGATTCCATAAAGAATTTGGAAGCAACGCGGATTATTGTCATTGCTCCTGAAATTTTAAGCCATCAATTGACACTTCTTAAGGAGAAACTCTCTCATGCAGATGATGTTCTTGCCGATCACAACGTTGCTATTCAATCTCTCCATGAGAAATTGAAGGTTTTCGATAGAAATAAGGCCATCATTGGTGATCAAATTACTCTTCTTGAGAGGGAGATTCTATTACTCAGGAGTAAGTGGGAAGCAGAAGACTCAACTATTTATCAGATCAAAGCAGAGCTTGAAACAAACACTCAAGTAGTTGATACTGTACAAGCTGAACGAACAAAGAATGGGGAAGTTATTTCTTCTTTGGAATCCGAACTGATTGGGTTCCTGATCAGGCCAGCATGATCCTTGAAGCTGAGCGCACAACTGTTGTAGCACAATCTCAATTGAAAGAAGAGTTGCAACATTACTTAGAGATATTGAACATAATTGAAGATCTGTAGGCATTATATGTAAATATTCCTTTTGTATTATGATATATAAATAACTTGCAAATTTTATTAAAGATATTTCGAGATATTTTGTTCTTTCATAGATTTCTACATCATGAATCATTTTAAGCATATTCATCTATGCAATAGTCTTATCATGATATTTTAATGAAGAAATGCAAACAAAATCTCCACATATTATGATTGTCAGCATGGGATTCGCTTATATGATTTTTATTTTGATAGGCGGTGCTAGGTTTTAGTTTAGTTAGATGATCACACACAGTTTAAGCTCTTGAGTAGTGGAACAACACAGTTTAGACTCTTGAGTAGTGGAGTAGGGTCTCACGTGATAGTCTTTGTAACTCTCATGAGTTCACTGAACTTCTCACAGCCTGGTGAGTTCACAAACCGTGATCCATCAAAGGGGCCCAGTGAAGCTACCGGGGCCGTGAACTCGGTTCGATTTATGCACAGGGTTGGCCGTAGTAACTATTTAGAGTTCACAGGGCTCGCAAGGTAACCTTTAGGGTACCAAATCTAGGGTTGTCAGTCCATTAATGAGTAGGTTTAAGCCCTTCCTCATGAGTTAATACTGAAATTAAGTCAAAAATCTGGGGGGTCTTACGCATGGATGGCCTATCTATGGACATGGCCAAAGAGCTCACACTGTAGCCCGCGTTTTCTTCACCTGTAAGGTCGGACCCATTCACGGGAGGGCATTTTCCTCCATTCCCCGTGACGCTGTCGGAAAGCTATACAGGCGGCATTGGTCTTATGCGTGACTAGCCATTAAGAACTTTTTGGCCTTTTAAGGCTTTTAGTTGCTAGCTTCATCCGCTGGCTGCATGGGTATGCATAGATGGCCTTCATGGGCTTTTTAGGGCTACTGGCTTCTCACTATTGCCCGAATGCGAAAGTGATAGGCCTTACGTGTAACTGTCCATTTTTTGGCTTGGCTAGGCTGCCTTAAAAGATAATAATAGGTGGCCATCATTGTCGCGAGGATGATAGACATTTCTGACTGAGATTGATACATCACCACTTCTACTAAGACAATACCAATTTCAACAAAACTTTTTAGAGCTCGCTTGGTGATGATAACGATGGTCACTTTCTTTTTGTAACACTTGTTGGTACATAGTCTTGGTGTGCTCGTAAATTTCTTCTTTATTCATTCATCCGACAGTACATAGCCATGGTCTTGTTTATTCTTATCCCCTTTTGATACAGAATCATTATTCTGATAATATTCTAGATCAAAATCAGTAGTATCATTAGGGATGATATCTTTTGATGAAGCGAGTACTGATTAGTATATTGATACCTTGTCCATCTTAATCCATGACTCTGTATGCTCCATTGGAGTATACTTCTTTTATTATGTACGACCCATCCCATTTGGGCTCAAATTTACCCCTTTTTCTGTGGGTGACTACTATAGGTCTTTTCAACATTAGCACCATATCCTCTTTTTTGAAAGAGCGATATTTGACTCGTTTATCAAAGGCAGCCGATATCCTTTCCTGATACGATTGTAATCGCTATTGGGCTGCCAAACGTTTCTCATCGAGCAAATCTAGTTCTTTTAGCCTTATTTTTGCATTTTTATCATCTGTAATGGACTGATGTACTATCACTCTGAGTGATGCTACTTGTATTTCAATCGAGATCACTGCTTCTATACCATAGATCAGCGAATACGGCGTTGCTCTTGTTACTGTCTGATAAGAAGTTTTGTATGCCCACAATGCTTCTTGTAACCTTTCATCCCAATCATGTTTGTTTCCTGTCACTGTTTTCTTCAGTATCTTGACTATCATTTTATTAAACGCCTCTCCTAATCCATTGGCCGGTGGATAGTAAGGTGTTGAAAATGAATGATGAATGCTAAATTTTTGACGTAACTTCTCCATGCCTCTGTGTAATGACCCAGAAAATTTTGTGCTAAGACCCGAGTACTACCTCTATTTTCCTTAGAAGCTTTTCGTAGGTAATTAGCACTTAACTCGATTGCTTGTGAAATTTACATCAATCACTTTAAATTAGATTTGTATGACTCAAAACCTGTAGAATCATTAGCGCTATGTTACTCTGAAATCTAAGATTCATCGCTAAATCCAGTTACTCTTGGAAATTTTTAGAAGTTCTGGATCAGACCTGGACCGCGCGTCGAAAGTCCGATAGTGATGATCTTAGGCTGTTATGGTCACCATATTAGACTTGGCCATCACCTCAAAAATCAAGTCCAGATGATTTTCTGGGTCGATTTGATTGAGTCCGGAGTGAAGAGTGTGAGAACGGTGAAACATTAAATGTGATTTTATGAAATCCGAGTCGAGTCACTTGCGCGACGATTTTAAGCAATCTGACCATTGGATTCTGACCCAATTTTACCCTGGGATCAGGGAAGATGGCCCAGGCATGTCCTTATGCTTGTGGACCTGATCAAGTTTCGGTGACCGTTGAATTGAGTGTGGTTCACCACGGCTAATCTGTAGATCCGATCGGTACGAAAACTCAGTCTGACCTAGATCCATGGTCAGTGAGCTTAAGTCCGACCGCACGTGGAAAAAGGCCCATCGGAAGTGCTTCGTTGGATCGAGAGAAGTCTGTTTTAGTTATAACCTAAGTAACCTTGGCCCTGGGGTTATTTTCATTAATGTTAGGCCTATATATAGACCTTAAAACCCTAACTCTCTTTTCCATACGAATTTCCTAACCCTAGCTAAGAAAGAGAGAGGAAAAGAGAGAGAAAGTGAGAGAGAAGTTGGTGAATCATCTTGGATTCTTTCCTGTTCTTCTTCATCCTTAAACCATCACTTTTGAATCGTTCTTCCGGTGATTCTGAGTTCATCCTTGGGTAAGTTAACCTAACCCTAATCTCTTTTAGAGCTTAGAATAGTTTATGTGTGTTGTAACTCATTTCTATTCTTGCCTTAGGTTGTCTAGTCACCATTGACGAATACATATCGTCTGAATCAGTTCGGTGTTCTATTTCTGGCTTAAGGTGCGGACTTTAATTGTATAGGTTATGGTTTTTAAGGCTTTCAATGCCAGTGAATGGTTTATTCTTGTTATGGATGAGATTTCACATGCTAAATGCTATGTTTAGTTTGCATTCCTGATATGCATGTGTTATATTGAAATTTGTGTATTCTATGTATATGTAGAAAGTACCGTATACGTATAAAATATGAATGTGTACTTGCCATGATTATTTGTCGTGTACTTATGCTAATTGTATGTGTGACAACTCCTTGGTAAAAGGAATTGTTCAAATGTGTGTATTCCAACATACGTCATGTATGTTGTATTATGTATTCTAAGTGTTTGTAGAAATGTCTGAATGATTTAAAGTGCAACATATTAACCTAATTGTGGGCGTTGAGAAGCGATTCTCAACACTCCTATTGATGTGAATGATTTACCTCATGCAAGTCATATTCCTTGTTGTTTAAGTTCAAGTATTACTTATGTGAGAATCCATGTTAAGTTGATACTCTTCAAATGTTTACATACCACATGATTTGAGTTGTTGTTCCATTACTATTCTAAATTGTTGATGTCAATATCTGTTGTAGTGGAATGTGTTTGGGGCTATGAAATAGTCCAGGAAATCGGTAATCGGCCTTGAGTTCGTGGCTGAGGTTGCTTTCGCCACGTAGGACGTGATTAGACGAACCTAAATCGTATTAGAGTTGTCGGCAGTGGTTTGGCCACACGGAGTGTTTGCGCGCTCTATGTCGTTCAACCCAATGTGCGCTCGTGCTAGTCGAGTTCGTCAAGTAACCCGATTGTCCGATGTATGTTCACCATGTATGGACGCTATTGCTTGAATCTAAGGTACCAAACTTACCAATGAAATCCTATTAACCATTGTACCTTGATCCGCTAAGACTCATGAGCCGGACATGGTGGTATGGGACACCGTGGTCGAGTTGTCGGCCTACGCTGGGGTGACGAGCCTCCCCGTAGTGACCAGTGAGCAACCAAACTCGTGAGCCGATTATGGTGGTATGGGACACTATATTCGTGCTGTCGGCCTACATTGATTGGTGACGAGCCCTTTGTAGTGACCTCGAGCATACCTGGATACTGCATTGAGGTGACGAGCCTTATTGTAGTAACGAAGGTATGATAGGCGTGCATTAATTGGTGACGAGCCCTTTGCAACAACCTAAAACCATATGATCGTATGAGATGATCTAGGACTGACGACCCTAGAATGGATCACTGTTTGGAAATTGATATGAGGAAGGTACCTTAGCTTCCCAATCCTGCTGTATGAAAAGGACTAATAACAACTTAGTAATCATGTTCATGCACCGCATTGCATGTGCCTGGAAGAGGTGGCGCACTTTGAGGCGATGTCATGCGTAACGTAAGATGAAGACGCTGAGGGTGTACGCGTGAGGGCACACATCATTCTACATACATCCTTACATTAACAAGAGTACTTAGGACATGTTTGATTGTTCTGCTTTATCATTACTGCTTGATTGAATTGATAAGATGTTAACCTTTGCTATATTGTTCCACTGAGTTGATCACTCACTCCAACGTTCTGGGGTGGTGTTTAAACACCCACCAAACTCTGTCTTAGTTACAGATGTTGATGCGACCTCTGAGGCAGAGTAGGAGTTCGAGGATGATGAGGCTGCATTTTCTTTCATGCAGTTTTCAGGCGGGTTCTAGTGAGCCTTGTTCTGATGCGCGGGATTCTAGGATTTCTTTTGGGAATAGATGATGTCATTTAATACTTGTAATTTTGATAGTAACACTTGTAAGTATGACCTGGTGTCATGCCCCGAAATTCGGCACCTGGGTATATCCGACCCCGATTCCGTACCCGCAGGTATGACTTATGTTTTGTATGTTTACATTTTATATTTCACACATATATTGACAAAATAACCTCCTTCATAAAATATAACAATCCAAAAATTGAATAATCAAACATTTATTTAAAGAAAAATGTCTATGTTCTGACTATTCAAGATTATCATCAAACACATGTCATCGTAATGTTGTCATACTAAATGTTCATTACACTTATTTAGAAAATGGTAAAGAATTAAAAATAAATAAAAGAAAATCTCTTTAAGCTCCTCCATGTGATCCCGATCCTGAAATTTTAAAATCCCAACAGGGTAAGCTGCGAAGCTTAGTGAGTAATCTCAACACAGGTTTCAAAATAATCTCATGTAATATAAATAAAACTGTATAAAAATACAATACATATTTGGCTAAAACAACAAATGAGGAGATTTAATAAACAAAATGTTTCAATGTAAATTCAAAGAAAAATGGATGAATGAAATCAACATATATTATACTCCATAATAACATTTGCAGTTTATTCTTTTTAACACCAGGGCCAGTTTACACCGGTTGGCCAACACCCGTGCCAATACAACACCTAGCCTGGCAATGGGAACCTCTTGCATGATATGCTCACCCATCCAAAGGGCACTTGGTGAGGGACTCATTTGTATGTTAGCTGGTCAAACTACTACCTTACCGAACCTGGTAGTGGGAACCTTTTGCAATCCTGACATGCTCACCCACTCAAAGGATATGGTAGAGGTTCCAAAAGGGTACCAATTGGGTTTCTGGGACTTTCAACCCAAGGGTCTTGATCGCCCCACCTATTTACGCTTTAGGGATTTTCAACCCAGAGGACTTAATTGTCCCACCTATTTTCTGGTGTTTCATAACTACTTTAATGATGCATGATTTTAATATTGCATTAATCAAGTATTTCAAAAAATCTTCAATGGTTGCTATTCTTCGATCAATCCATAATACTTTGTGTATATAATTTATTGAACTAAAAATAAAATTTTCAATCAATGTAAATTGTCCTTACATGATTAAAGTTCTACCAAAAAATAAACATGTAATGTAATATATTAGATCTTGATTAAAGTTCTACGTAAAGAAAAGAAATAATAATAATAAACACGCAACGTTCTTTATTACATCTAAGAATTTAGAAATTTATATATAAACTCAAGATTTTTGCAATAATTCTAACAACAAAGTTAAAATGCAAAAAAAAATAATAATAATAATGTAAGATTAACAATAAGACAATATAAAACTCGAATTAAGGCATATTAAAATAATCACAACCGATGTAATAAAAAAGTTAAAAATTAAAGATCATTTTTAGGAAGCATGGTAAGTAATTACATTTAAAAAAAAATAATCTAAGATGGTAAAGATTAATTATAAGCACAAAAGAACAAACAAATATATGTATATATATATATACATATAATATATAATTTTTTTTATATAATTATCAAGTGAGAGATACTCACTTTTTTATAAAAAGAAAAAGTATATATATATATATATATTCCTTTTTCTCTTTCCTCCTTTTCTTTCTTCATCTCTCTCTCTCTCTCTCTCTCTCTCTCTCTCTCTCTCTCTCCTGCTTGGTAGTGAGATATCACTTACGTCTCCCCTCTTCTCTTTTATATTATAAGGTGGGTCCCACTTTATGTTAATGCATGGGAGGTTTCACACGTGATTTTTCATCTTCACGTGTTTTTTTTTTCCTTTGCTGGATAAAACGCAAGTGAGTTATGGATTTCATATATATTGACAATTATCCAAAGTTTGGTATGAAACGCATATTTGATATGAAATATGACCCCTCACGCTAAAACTAAACCGGTAAGGTTTTATGACTTTCGAAGTTGTATAATATGTACCGTTGGTTCGATGATCGAATGAATAGATAAGATGATCTATGATAATAACAAAAAATGAATGATGAGCGGTTAGATGATTTTGTAAATGTGAAGTGTATGGTCCACTAGGTTCCTTGACAGGAGACGAAGTTTGTGTACAGATGGTTTCATGGATGGTTTAAAGTATAAGAGTTTGTTGTGTGATGTACAGGGTGAAATAATATATATAAGTGTACACACATTCTTTTAAAATATAAAGTCGGAACTAACTTTCTAAGCCTAGATAACCATTGATTTATGGGTCTAATTGTCTCATAAGAGATATTTTCTCAGAACTAACCGATAAGAGCATTGGGCATAACAAGATCTTCATGATGAACCATTAATGTTAGTTTTTAGATGGACCACTTGAGAGTTATGATCCATATTTGCAATGGATGGTGAGATAATGGATCTAAGTGTAGAAATTAAGGGATTTTGGTTTAAATTAGGTGAATAGGTCTTGGTATAAGTTCGGATATAAATGGGCATGTGCAAATATGGTTTTAAGAATAGTCTATGTGCATGAGCATCTACACTCTTAGATGTTTTGGATTGATGATGGACCTTACATTTTGAAGATGAACGAATTCCCAGTTAAGGGTTTTTAAGCGCTACGTAATGATGAATTCAATTTTGTAATTGGGTCACTGAACATAGGTGATCTCTACCGTCAGATTTTGATAAGTACCCACTGGATGGACATTTTTAGAAAACAAAATTGATGATTGGAATTCTCATATAGCCATTTACAAAATGTCCAGACGATTTTTTTGACAGGGCCTCTAGAAAGTAGTTTTTAAGAAAGGTCTATACATGTGGGTATTTATTCTGGGATTACTTGGCGCCCAAATTGATCGAGTTGTAGTTGTTAGAATCTTAATTCATTGGTATGGTTTCTACAGAAAAAAATAAGAATCATAATAGTCATGTCAAACTATTTGTTCAGGTCCCAAAAATGGGTGGATCTGATCATATGACGTTTTGTTTGGTATGATAGAGATGTCCAAAAATCCTATAGATGGAATGTAATATATATCTAGTGATTTCAAGGTAAATGTACGGAGGGTTTTACGATCGGACAAAATATTTAAAAGATATATGTCATTTTTAACATATACCATTTGAATGATAATTATGGTATTGGTCCTGTGATATGTATGATCACGTTTAATGAAATCTAACCTGATAAGAATCTTAGTTATGAAAATTATATCATAATCTGAAAGTTAGGAATTTGGTTAAGTGGACTTATGCAATTGTGGCCCTTGATTTATGTATAAAAAATATTTAGAATTTAAGATTGAAAAAAATAAATAAATAGGTGGTTAGGTTCCTTAAAATATGAATAAGCAAGTGTACAGTTAGTTTATCAATTGAATGAGTGGTTAAAAAGTTGTAAGGGATATATGACAATGTGATGTAGGGTTCACCCAAGGAAAGTGTTATCCTATCATAGTTACTAGTATCAAGTTTTAATATTTATAGGAGAATTCTTTTAAAAAATGAACAACCAAATAAATAAATAAATAAATTATACCACCAAAATTTACTTGGGATATTACACTCTAAGCTTTCAATAAGCTTATGCATGATAGATGCGTACAGCTGGCGTTAGGTCGCAACAGCGTTGAGCTTGGAGCATGCGGCGGTTTTCAGGAGCTTTGATTTTTGATATATATGACAACATACATCCATCATTCAATATGTTGCATAAGTGATGTTTTGAAACTCGGGAACTGAGTTATGCTCGACCCCCGAATTTCAGGGCGTTACAAGTTGGTATCAGAGCATGAATTGAATTAAACCGGACCTGGGTTATGGTCACACACCACACGCTGTCGCCACTTTAGTGTATTTGGGTGCGAGTTTATCGTAGATTTTGTGTTTGTGCCTCGTTTCTTCTATCGGCGAAAGTTTATTGAAAACGATCGTCGAGATCAAGTCTGTGCTCTCTCCTAATCACACACAGCGACCCAAAATCTCTTTTAGATTGTCCCTTAATGAGTCTAGATGGTTTATCATCCCATCTCAACCCTTTAATTGTTAAGAAACCTCAGTTTGTATCAGATTTCAACCTGAATGGTCCGATAGGTGTCGAATCAAGCAAAGGGGCCGATCGAGGCATTTCTAGGGGGACCCACATCATTTTGGAGTTAAGAGGCCAGGAGGACCTCGCCCAAACGGTGAGCCATCGCTAGACGGTCCAGAGACCGGCGATGTCCTCGCCGGCTCGGCGAGCCCTAGTCGATCAGCGGGCCAGCTCGGGCCGAAGCTTATGTGGCCTAGTGTGGCCCACCCCTCCACGGTTTACTGATTAAAACCTCTTCTAAACCCTACTTTCTTCACAAATCACCCTCCCTAACTCTCTTTTTCTTCAAGTTCCTCTCAAAACTCCGCCAAACTCCCTCCCCAATCTTCTTCTTCTTCCATTTTCGTGCACACACATTCAACCCATCTCAAAACCTCACCCCCATTGCTGATTTCACCCCCTTTTCTTCTCATTTGGGCTCCTAAATCTTTCTTTGGGATCTCAAGTGTGTGGAAGCTTCACCATCCTTCCTATTTCTCCTATTTCTCTCATTTCCCATGGCCCTCTTTGAGTTTATCACAGCCATATTTTCCATCTCTACCTTTCTTTCTTTGATGGGGAAGAAGAGAGCGCCCGTGGATGAAGCCGGGCCTAGCCGCTCAACTCGTGCACGGAGGCCGAGAGGTGCCACCGCGAGCACGACCGCCACCCGTGAATTTCAGACCAAGCGGGACCTTGATCCTCAAGCTCCCATTGGAAGAACCTTGTTGGCAAAGTTATCTCATGGAGTCTATGAAGGCCATAGGGTCCTTTTTGAGGCTCATGTAGATCCGCAGCTATTTGGTGAGTTTCTATTGTTGGAGCGCCTGGAAGAGGCTGGTTGGTGTCCCTTGTTTAAGGGCGAGTATCGCGCTAATGCAAGCACTGTTCGAGCTTTTTATGCTAACATTCGTGATTCGTCGCTGGAGCCTCTACAGTTCAAATTTTCTTGTGGTAGTGGTCGGAAGGCCACGGTCAACGTCGCTTTGATATCCCAACTCCTGAATATGCCACTTGGTGAGGTGCATGCCAGCAAGAAGAATTTGAACAGTATGCGTGAGAGGGATCGTCGCACCTGGTTCTTGTGTGATCGTCTGGTCGAATGGCAGCCTAATAGAAGTCTTCTAGCTACCAACATGACAGACGACTTCCGCTTGCTTCACCACATGTGTACATTCAATGTATATTCAAGGTGGAGCAACCTCAGCGAGTGTACGCACCTGATGGTAGATTTTCTATATCAGGTGGGCAAGGAGCAAAGTTATGTGTGCTGACGTACATCTTGCGTCAGATTATCCTTATCGCTCGTTCGACTAGGAGGACCGAATCACTTTCATTTGGCCACCTCATTTGTAAGCTTGCACATGAGTTTAGCTATCGGCTTGGGGCAGAAAAGCCAGTACCTGTTCGTCATATTAATCTGACGACCCTTAAGCAGATGGAGATTGGTCCTCGTCGACGGGCCTCAGAGAGTGAGGATGAGTCAGAGAGTGATGAGGATGAGAGTTATGTTAAAGGTGGAGCTGAGATTGAAGAAGAAACAGAGCAGGACGAGGAAGAGGTTGAGGTACAGGATACAAGTGAGAGCTCTTCTCCTGTGGCACCAGAGCAGAGCACAAATCAGACTGCCAGGGATGCCCGTATCGCTCGGCTTGAGGAAGGGCAGGCTGTTCTACGCCAGGATATCATGGATCTTTGAGGCCTTGTGAAGCATAAGTTTAAGAAGGTGACTCGAACTCTGAAGTCTATCCTGTGTTGCTTGCAGGATATGGGTGCCCCGCCTCCATCTCCTGATTCCGACGAGTAGTTGTCGTTGTAGTCGTCCTTTGCTTTGTTTTGTTGTTTCTTTTTGTGTGTAGCCGTTGTTGGCTTAGTAGTTGGAAGTGGTTTGTTGTTGTTTAAAGTTTTAGATGTTTAGTTCACACCTGTCGTGATTCATGTAATGCTGCACTACTTGTATTGCGACAAATTTTGTTAAATGGAATGCATGTTGTTTATCTTTGAAGTTATGTTGTGATTGCTGTGTAGGTGGATTATGTGGACGTAGAATCTTACAGGTTGCATCCTCTGTTGAATGTAGGGTATGCCTCCTAAGGGTTCGAAGACTTCGGCTCGTCTCTCCTTGGTTGAGTCGCTTGTCGGGGTACCTCCCCTTAGCGATAGCCAGACGGATCCACAGTCGGGCCCGTCTCATGCTGGTGTTGGGTCGACACCCATGGCTCTTCCAGTCACGCCTTCGGTTCCTGAGCTGAACTATGCATCTTCGTCTACTCTGCCTTCTGATAGGTTTGAGCAGATGATGCTGTTGATGCAGATTCAGCAGCAGTAGCAGCAGCAGCGGTTTCTGTCTTCCATGGCTGGCATCTTTGCTCAGTCAGTGGGGGCATCTCCACCTGCTTCACCTATGCCCCCATCTGGGAGCGCTAGTGCGAGCGGTACTTTTGAGCGATTCTAGCGCTTACAACCTCCCACAATTACTGGTTCTCATAGACCTGAGGAGGCCGAGTACTGGATTGATCGCATCTCTAAGATGCTGAGACCGCTGCACTGTTCAGAGGTTGAGCAGGTTGAGCTTGCCTCCTTCATATTTGAGAATGAGGCCAGTTTATGGTGGGACAGTGTTCTTCGCATTGTCGAGGAAGGATATAAGTGGTCGTGGTATGCGTTTGAGGCACGCTTCCATGAGAAGTATTTCCCGGTTACGTACCGATATGAGAAGGAGAGTGAGTTCCTTCACCTCCGCCAAGGAGGGATGTCGGTGACGGAATATGAGAACCGGTTCACTGAGCTAGGTCGCTATGCTCCCTTGATTCTGAGCGATCAGTCGATGAGGATGCAACATTTTTCTGAGGGATTGAGGCTTGAGATCCGATCAAAGATGTGTTGTGCTAGCATATCTTCTTATGCGGAGTTGGTGAGCATGTCCTTGGGAGCAGAGCGGGACGGGGACAGGTCGTCCCGTATGCGAGCACCTATGGTTCCTAGGCCGCGACCTGATTTTCAAAGTGTACCTTTTCTTGGCAAGAAGCACCGGGCAGATTCTCCTCCGAGGCGTTCAGCGCCACCCGCTTAGCAGGTGCGTGATGATCTTCGCTGTTCGTATTGTGGGAAGATGGGACATTTGGATCATTTTTTCTTTTCACGTATGCGGGCCAGTGATTTTACTCCACCACAAAGGATCAGCCGTCGATGCCTCAGGTTATTTCACCTCCACCTCTTCGTTCAGTGCTAGCTCATCCATCCTTCAGACCTGCTGTACCTAGCTTCAGGCCACCTCAGCGGCCCATGGTTCCTCCGCCAAATAGTCAGCAGCAGGCTCGAGTTCATGCGCTCTCAGCTGAAGCGCCTATGTCTGACTTGGTGCCAAGATCCTTCGAGGTTACAGTGCACATTGAAGGTAGTCCCGTTTCTATGTTAGTGGATACAGGATCCACTACCTCTCTTATATCATATGCGGCAGTTAGGCGTCTGAGTTTGAGCACTGTTTCTATGAAAAGAGTGATGCTCACTACCGCTACGGGGATTTCCTCTGCTATGAACAAGCATTGTATGGATTGTTGGGTTGATCTAAGAAGTGGATCGATTCGTATTGATTTCTTTGTCGCACCTCTTTTTCATTACGATGTTATTATGGGTATGGATTAGCTCACGAGGATGTGAGCAGAGATTGATTGTGAAGCAAGGTCGGTGATAATTCATGGACCTGAGGGCAAGACAGTTACTTTTCCAGTTAAGGTTAGTTACCCTTTTCATCTTGATTATTATACTTCTCTGTTGGAGAGTATGGCTGAATCGGTGTTTGAAAGCATGCCTGTAGTTCGGGAGTTTGAAGATGTGTTTGAGTCGATTCCTGAATTATCTCCTCAGTGTGAGATTGACTTTACTATCGATCTCATGCCTGGTGCGGCGCCCATTTCTTTGCCCACCTATCGTATGCCTCCGAGTGAAATGGAAGAATTGAGGAAGCAGATAGATGGTTTGTTGAATTTGGGCTTTATTCGGCCTAGTGTGTCTCCTTGGGGAGCACCTATTTTGTTTGTGAAGAAGAAAGATGGTTCCTTACGATTATGTATTGATTATCGCAGGTTGAATCTGGTAACTATGAAGAATAAGTACCATTTACCTAGGATTGACGATCTGTTTGATCAGTTGAACGGGGCACGGTACTTTTCGAAGGTTGATCTGTAGTCAGGGTATCACCAGTTGCGTGTCAAGAATGAGGACGTGCAGAAGACTACTTTCAGGACTAGCTTCGGTCACTATGAGTTCCTTGTGATGTCATTCAGTCTTTCGAACGCACCGGCCGTGTTCATGGATCTGATGAACAGGGTGTTTCGGCCATTCTTGTTCCGATTCGTCATTGTCTTTATCAATGACATCTTGATATATTCTGCGAGTTGGGAAGAGCACGAGGAGCACTTAAGAGCGGTCTTGAATACTCTTAGGAAGAATCAGCTTTTTACGCAGTTCAAAAAATATGATTTCTGGAAAGAGGAAGTCAAGTTCCTGGGACATGTGGTGTCCAAGGAAGGGATAGCTGTCGATCTTGCTAAGGTAGCTGCAGTTCAGGACTGGAAGCAGCCTGGTTCAGTTACTGAGGTAAGAAGCTTTCTGGGTCTAGCAGGCTATTATCGACGCTTCATTCGAGACTTCTCGAAGATAGCCAGACTGTTGTCTCAGCTGACACGGAAAGATTTGAAGTTTGCTTGGAATAAGAGAGCGGAGGTAGCTTTTCAGGAGCTAAAGGACAAGTTGACGTCCGCCCTTGTGCTAGTATTGCCAGAGTAATGGGTTAAGTATATTATATATACTGACGCCTCTCGCGTTGGACTGGGTTGTGTCCTTATGCAGAAGGACAGGGTGATTGCTTATGCTTCGAGACAGTTGAGGAAACACGAAAAAAATTACCCTACGCATGACTTGGAGTTGGCAGCTGTCATTTTCGCATTAAAGCTTTGGAGACATTACCTCTATGGAGAAGAGTTCGAGCTCTTTTATGACCACAAGAGCCTTAAGTATATTTTCACGTAGCATGACTTGAATATGAGGCAGCGCCGATGGATGGAAACATTGAAAGACTTTAAGTTCGATGTTTCTTACCATCCGGGCAAGGCGAACCTTGTGGCAGACGCGTTGAGTCGCAGGAAGGTTATAAAGTTTGCGGCTCCGCTTATGATAGCAGAGTGGGACATGTTGGAGTTTGTGCAAGACTTTGAGCAGAAGCTTATAGTGGAAGAGCCGTATAAGGTTATCACACACATTCGTGTACATCCCCTCATTGATGAGAAGATCGTTGCAGCTCAGGCAGATGATGAGTTTTTGGTGAAAATGAGAAAGTGGGTTGGTACAGATGAGAACTTCGAGTGGAGTGTTAGTTCTGATGGGGGCCTACGATTTCGTGGCCAATTATATGTCCCAGACATTCCTGACTTGAGATGGGAGGTTCTCGAGTTAGCCCATAGTTCTAAGCTTGCGATGCATCCAGGTAGCACGAAGATGTATCAAGATATGAGAAGATCTTATTGGTGGGACAACATGAAGGTCCATGTTGTTGAGTTTGTATCTCGTTGTCTCACATGCCAGCAGGTCAAGGCAGAGCATCACCGACCTCCTGGGTTGCTTCAACCCATGCCCATAGTATAATGGAAGTGGGACTTCATCTCTATGGATTTTATTTCTGGGTTGCCAAGAACGAAGAAGGGATATGACTCTATTTGGGTGATCGTCGACCGATTGACGAAGTCGGCTCATTTCTTACCGATCAGAGTCACAAACTCTGCAGACGAGTTGGCTAGGTTATATATCAAGGAGATTGTACGTCTGCATGGAGTTCCCTTGGAGATTATATCTGACAGAGACACGCGTTTCATATCTATCTTCTAGACTCGTATCCAGGAAGCGATGGGTGTGAAATTAAAGTTCAGCACCGCGTTTCATCCACAGACAGATGGGCAGATGGAACGTGTGAATCAGGTTCTGGAAGACATTTGCGAGCTTGTGTTTTGGATTTCAAAGACAGTTGGGATGATTGTCTCTAGTATGCATAGTTCGCGTATAATAACAGTTTCCAGCCAAGTATTGGCATGGCTCCCTACAAGGTGTTGTATGGTCGCCCGTGCAGAGCACCGCATTGCTGGGCAGAAGTTGGTGAGCATAGTTTGATTGGCCCGAAGTTGGTGCAGGTGACTTCAGATAAAGTTGACATTATTCGACGTCGACTTCTGACAGCCAGAGTAGGCAGAAGAGTTACGCTGATACGAGGCGGCGACCGCTTGAGTTTGAGGTTGGAGACCATGTATTTCTTAAGGTCTCTCCTATGAAGGGAGTTTTGCGGTTCGGTAAGAAGGGAAAGCTTACGCCAAGATTTATTGGTCCATTTCAAATTCTGGATCGAGTGGGAGCGGTAGCATACCGCCTTGCTTTGCCCACACCACTTACGGGCGTGCATAACGTATTTCATGTTTCTATGCTAAAGAAGTACGTTCCTGATCCTTCGCATATTATCAATTCGGAGCAGGTGCAGTTGAGCGAGGATGCCACATATGTACTGCGACCGACGCTTATTCTAGACAGGAAGGAGTAGGTATTGCGTAGCAAGGTCATCCCTCTTGTGAAAATTTTATGGATGCATCATAGTGAGGAAGAGGCTACTTGGGAGTCTGAAGCTGAGGTCAGAAAGAGCTACCCTCAGATCCTTGAGGAATATGAGAAGGTATGAATTTCGAGGACGAAATTTTCTTTAAGGGGGGTAGATTGTAATGACCCGAAAAATTTTGTGCCAAGACCCGAGTACTACCTCTATTTTCCTTAGAAGCTTTTTATGGGTAATTAGCGCTTAACTCGATTGCTTGTGAAATTTCCATTAATCACTTTAAATTGGATCTGCATGACTTAAAACCTGTAGAATCATTAGCGCTATGTTACTCTGAAATCTTGGATTCATCGCTAAATCCAGTTACTCTTGGGAATTTTTAGAAGTTCTGGATCGGACCTGGACCGCGCGTCGAAAGTCCGATAGCGATGATTTTAGGCTGTTATGGTCACCATGTTGGACTTGGCCACCACCTCAAAAATCAAGTCCAAATGATGTTCTAGGTCGATTTAATTGAATCTGGAGTGAAGAGTGTGAGAACGGTGAGATATTAAATGTGATTTTATGAAATCTGAGTCGTGTCGCTTGTGCGACGATTTTAAGCAATCTGACCGTTGGATTCTGACCCAAGTTTACCCTCGGATCAGGGAAGATGGCCCAGGCATGTCCTTGTGCTTGTGGACCTGATCGAGTTTCGGTAACCGTTGAATTAAGTGTGGTCTGCCACGGCTGATCTGTAGATCCGATCGGTACAAAAACTCAGTCTGACCTAGATCCATGGTCAGTGAGCTTAAGTCCGACCGCACGTGGAAAAAGGCCCACCGGAAGTGCTCCGTTGGATCGAGAGAAGCCTGTTTTGGTTATAACCTAAGTATACCTTGGCCCTGGGGTTATTTTCATCAATGTTAGGCCTATATATAGACCTTAAAACCCTAACTCTCTTTTCCATACGAATTTCCTAACCTTAGCTAAGAAAGAGAGGAAAGGAGAGAGAAAGTGGGAGAGAAGTTGGTGAATCATCTTGGATTCTTTCCTGTTCTTCTTCATCCTTAAACCATCACTTTTGAATCATTCTTCCGGCGATTCTGAGTTCATCCTTGGGTAAGTTAACCTAACCCTAATCTGTTTTAGAGCTTAGAATAGTCTATGTGTGTTGTATCTCATTTCTATTCTTGCCTTAGGTTGTCTAGTCACCGTTGACGAAGACATATCATCTGAATCAGTTCGGTGTTCTATTTCTGGCTTAAGGTGAGGACTTTAATTGTATAGGTTATGGTTTTCAAGGCTTTCAATGCCAGTGAATGGTTTATTCTTGTTATGGATGAGATTTCACATGCCAAACGCTATGTTTATTTTGCATTCCTGATATGCATGTGTTATATTGAAATTTGTGTATTCTATGTATATGTAGAAAGTACTGTATACGTATAAAATATGAATGTGTACTTGCCATGATTATTTGTTGTGTACTTATGCTAATTGTATGTGTGACAACTCCTTGGTAAAAGGAATTGTTCAAATGTGTGTATTCTAACATACGTCATGTATGTTGTATTATGTATTCTAAGTGTTTGTAGAAATGTCTGAATGATCTAAAGTGCAACATATTAACCTAATTGTGGGCGTTGAGAAGCGATTCTCAACACTCCTATTGATGTGAATGATTTACCTCATGCAAGTCATATTCCATGTTGTTTAAGTTCAAGTATTACTTATATGAGAATCCATGTTAAATTGATACTCTTCAAATGTTTACATACCACATGATTTGAGTTGTTGTTCCATTACTATTCTAAATTGTTGATGTCAATATCTGTTGTAGTGGAATGTGTTTGGGGCTATGAAATAGTCCAGGAAATCGGTAATCGGCCTTGAGTTCGTGGCTGAGGTTGCTTTCGCCACGTAGGACGTGATTAGATGAACCCGAGTCGTATTAGAGTTGTCGGCAGTGGTTTGGCCACACGGGGTGTTTGCGCGCTCTATGTCGTTCAACCCAACGTGCGCTCGTGCTAGTCGAGTTCGTCAAGTAACCCGATTGTCCGATGTATGTTCACCATGTATGGACGCTATTGCTTGAATCTAAGGTACCAAACTTACCAATGAAATCCTATTAACCGTTGTACCTTGATCCGTTAAGACTCATGAGCCGGACATGGTGGTATGGGACACTGTGGTCGAGCTGTGGGCTTACGCTAGGGTGACGAGCCTCCCTGTAGTGACCAGTGAGCTACCAAACTCGTGAGCCGATTATGGTAGTATGGGACATTATATTCGTGCTGTCTGCCTACATTAATTGGTGGCGAACCCTTTGTAGTGACCTCGAGCATACCTGGATACTGCATTGAGGTGACGAGCCTTATTGTAGTAACTAAGGTATGATAGGCGTGCATTGATTGGTGACGAGCCCTTTGCAACGACCTAAAACCATATGATCGTATAAGACGATCTAGGACTGACGACCCTAGAATGGATCACTATTTGGAAATTGATATGAGGAAGGTACCTTAGCTTCCCAATCCTGCTGTATGAAAAGGACTAATAACAACCTGGTAATCATGTTCATGCACCGCATTGCATGTGCCTGGAAGAGGTGGCGCACTTTGAGGCGATGTCATGCGTAACGTAAGATGAAGACGCTGAAGGTGTACGCATGAGGGCACGCATCATTCTACATACATCCTTGCATTAAAAAGAGTACTTAGGACATGTTTGATTGTTCTGCTTTATCATTACTGCTCGATTGAATTGATAACATGTTAACCTTTACTATATTGTTCCACTGAGTTGATCACTCACTCCCACGTTCTGGGGCGGTGTTTAAACACCCACCAGACTCTGTCTTGGTTGCAGATGTTGATGCGACCTCTGAGGCAGAGTAGGAGTTCGAGGATGATGAGGCTGCATTTTCTTTCATGCAATTTTCAGGCGGGTTCTAATGAGCCTTGTTCTGATACGCGGGATTCTGAGATTTCTTTTGGAATAGATGATGTCATTTAATACTTGTAATTTTGATAGTAACACTTGTAAGTATGACCTGGTATGTTATGTATTTCAAGGATTTGCACATGTACACATATATTTCTGTAAGTCTTCCACTTGCATTTCTTCACTCATCCCTGAATTGTGTTTGCATTTGGCTTAATCTATTCCATGTTTTATGCACTCATATAGACAACATACATCCATAATTCAATATGTTGCATAAGTGATATTTTAAAACTCGGGAGCTGAGTTATGGTCGACCCCCGAATTTCAGGGCGTTACACTTTGTTTTTTAAAGGAGTGCCATTATTTGTAACAATTTTCTTCGAAATACCATGGCATTATATTATTGTGTGTCGGATGAAATTAACCACATCTTTCTCCTTAACATTTCGTAATACAACTACTTCTGTCCACTTGGAGAAATAATCTGTAATAGTCAAGATATCTGCTTTCCTTTGGACGAAGGCGGATTTATAAGACCAATGACGTCAAGTCCTCATGTAGAGAAGGGGCAAGAGGCAACTGACTGATGCAAGTCTTCTGGAGGAACATGTATAACATCTCTGTGAATCTGACATTCATGACACCGCTTCGCATGATCTATTGCATCTTTGAACATGGTAGGCCAATAATATCCCATTCGATGTATTCGATGGAATAGATTTTGACCAACTTGATATGCCCCACATTCTCCAGAGTGTGCCTCTCGCAACATTTGGCCTGCTTCTTGTTCATCTAAACAACGTAGCAACATTCCATTATAAGATTTTTTATACAACACATCACTACATATGATGAATCTGCTTGACCTCTGCTTGATTTGCTGTTTCTGCGCTGGATCTTCTGGCAAGATATCATATTTGAGATAATCTATGAAAGGCTAATGCCAATCATCTATAGTTACCTCTAAACACGATATAGGAAGTGTTTCAATAATTTCTTCGATGACCTCTGAAGATGGTAAAAATCTCCTTTCTTCTATAGTTACTTGGAGAGGGCTTCGATTTGGGCAGGACAGAGCCGCTGCCAAGCTGGCCAAAGCATCTGCTCTTACATTTTCAGACCGCTGTATGTGCTTGATTTCGACATGACAGAACTGTTCTAATAACTGCTGTACTTTTCGGTAGTATGGTAAAAGCTCTTGCTTTCTTATCTCAAATTCAGTTGTCAATTGATTTATGATCAATTTAGAATCCTCGAAGATATGCAGCTTTTTATCTTCTTTTCTCGAGCCATTTCCATTCCAATGATGAGGGCTCTGTATTCGGCCTCATTGTTTGTACATGTAGTTCCCAATGTGAAGGAGTAAGGTAACAAGTCACCTTGAGGAGTAATAAATATCATTCCTACCCTCGCTCCTAATGCTCAAGAAGCGCCATCAAAATACATTTACCATGGGCTTTCTAACTCGGTCAACATAACCTGTTCATCTGGAAGATCATCACTGATAGCCTCACATTCTGCTACAGGGTGCGCTACTAAGAAATTTACCACTTCTTGTACTTTCACTGCTTTTATCGGCTCATAGGTGATCGTGTATTCTGAAAGCAATAACATCCATTTGGCTAATCTTCCTGATTACATCGGCCTTGTCATTAAAAACTTTATCGGATCCGCTCTTAAGATCAAAGTTATGTCATGGGAGAGACAATAATGTCTCAATTTTTGTACTACAAATATTAGTGCCAGACACTCTTTCTCTATTAAAGAATAGTTACATTCGGTGCCCATCAGAGTTCAGCTCAGATAATAGAGGGCAGTTTCTTTCCCATCTTCATTCACATGTGCTAACAAGGATCCTAGCGAGTTATCAGCCACTGATATGTACAAGATAAGTGGTTTACCTTTTATAAGAGCAATCAATATCGGAGGCTGCTTCAACAATTCTTTTATTGAATCGAATGCATTCTGACAGGCTTTGTCCCACACGAATTCTGTTCCTTTCTTCATTAAATGGTAAAACGGCTGACATCTTCCTGCTAAATTTGAAATAAAGCGGCGTATATATGCCAGTTTTCCTTGCAAGCTCTTTAGTCCCTTTAATGTCTTCGGAGGTGGCATATCTTGAATGGCCTTAATTTTCCCTGGGTCGATTTCAATACCCATGTTTGATAACAAAGCTAAGAAACTTTCCTGACAATACTCCAAAAGCACATTTAGCCTAGTTCATCTTTAGCTGCTTCTTTCTGAGCCAATGAAACACTGATGCTAAATGCTCGCGATGTTCCTAATGATTCCCCAATCTAACCACTAGGTCATTAACATAACATTCAACATGTTTGTGCATCATATCTTAAAAGATATTCTGCATCGCTCTTTGATATGTTGCCCCAGCATTCTTAAGACCGAATGTCATCACCTTGTAACAGTAAATTCCCAGCGACGTCCTAAATGCCATTGCTTTTTCATCTTCAGGTGCCATCCTAATTTGATTATAACCAGCATAGCCATCCATGAAAGACATTACAGCATATTGTGTCGTACTATCAATCAATAGTTCCGTTATTGGAAGAGGAAAGTCATCCTTTGGGCAAGCCTCATTTAGATCCCTGAAATCTACGCACACCGTAATTTATCCGCTTTTCTTTTTTACTGGGACAATATTCGATATCCACTTGGGATATTTTGCCTCTCTGATAAATCCAACTTTGATCAGTTTATTTACTTCTTACTCTATCAGAGGGACTAGATCAGGATGAAATCGCCTTTGCGCTTGCTTAATCGGTCTTTTGTCTTTAGAAATATTTAATCGATGTACCGCCACTGAAGATTCCAGACCTGGCATTTTTGCATATGTCCAGGCGCAAACATCTTTATTTTCTTTTAACAATTGAATATACTTTTCGACTTCCTCTTCGAGAAGACCAGCACTTATGCATGTATTTCTTGGCTCTTCATTTATGCCCAAATTTACCTCTCGCAAACTGTTGATTTTCGGCTACCCCCCGTCTTCTATTTGCTTTAGAGCCATGTTAGGGTACTCTATTATTTTAGGATCTTCTTCTGATAAATGCTCAATGGTAACCATGTTCACTGATGACTCTACCCCCAATCCTTAAAATTTTCCTCACTTTTCTTGACCAACCCCAATAGGAATTTGAATTCCTCTCCCATAATTCAGGCCAGTGGGTTCTTCATAATCAAAACCCATGCTTCTTATGATTTTCTTGCTTGCCGGGCTATATTTTTCAAGATCTTGCGGTGTCAGCCTACAGTATTACACATTATTCCCGGCCTATTCCCCTATTTTTGCTTCCACCGAGGTGTAGAATTCTATTGGTTCTGGGTATTTTGCACTAGCCCTGACCTAAAATCTTCCCGGAGCGGTCAAAAATGGTTTATTTCTTTCAACATACGGCAATGACACCGTGTAATTAGATTATAAAATTTTTAATTGTTCTAGTGATAACAAGGTTAGGGGTGGTTGCCCCGATTATCTCAAATGTTTTGGCACAAAATAGAATTTTTTCTTTACTTCCGCACCCCTGGATGATTCTACCTTTTCTGTTTCTTCTTTCATCACCTTTACCTAAATGTCCTTCACGACTTTCCTTTCATCATTCTTCCTTTCTTCTTTAGCGAACCTGTCACGCCCCGAACTCGGAAACCGGGCTCACGAAATTCCCGATCGCCGAATCCGGCGCCGACAGCCTCCGTAAAACCCCATTCTCGGCTCCCAGTACCCATTTCCCAGGTTCTAATCCTGAGATCCTATAAGGAGGATTTCTAATATCAATTTAATTCATAATGAGCATAACCAAAAGCATAACCCACGAACAATAACCACAAGAACACCATCACAAAATCCACTATGATTAAAAACTTTTTAAGTACAATACATCCGAAGGGAATACAAGATAATGCAAAAGATAGAAACTCTAAAAGCTCGTCTGCACGCTCCTGGTGCTACTATGCTACGGCTGCATCCTGGCGTCACCTGCACGCATCAATCGTGCATAAGCTTATAGAAAGCTTAGAGGGTGGTGTAAGTGTGTGCGCAATATAAGCGTGCTCAGAATGCAAGGTCAGAGTAATGCGGAATCATGGTGATGAGTACATGAATGCAATCAGCCGTACCAAAGCTATACGGTGTAAGATATGATTGCTATCGGCCATAACATGGCCATGCAATGTGAGATGCAACTCAAGCATGTCAATCCTCATCATATATCAGTACAGTTCTCATTCTGGATAATTATCGGGGTTTAGTACACTCTAAGGGCACTGCCGCTCTCCTAGCGGCATAGTCCAAGTGAGCGTAAGAAATCTCATTATCCGCCTGGCTAATAGTCTGTCAATACCTATCCGGCACGTCGATAGCGGACCCATTCATGAGCTGGTCAAACTCAGCCTAATATTGCCCCCTACCCTTGGGCGAGTAAGGCCACACCCCTTTACAACCGATCATGACACAGTGGGAGACACGGCCTCCTGGTATTCGGCTCTCATGTGCTCATATATCCACTCGGTCTCGACGTTGGAGTCATCCTCTGGTACCATCGGGTTAAGGAATTTTCACCCAGGGACATCTATGGCGCCCCGATGCTTAGTAACAATATTTTCAATATCCAATCCAGCCACCCACGATGTGTCTGTGGATGCTTTGGCCCTGATGTTACTAAGGCCCTGATGTCGCTAGGGCATACAATGATCACAATCACACAAATACAAGTGCATGAATCATACCATCAGACATGCAACAATTCTCGCGTACCGCGCACTCATGTAGGGTAACTCCACCTATCAGGGAGTCCATAAACCATCTACCCAAAGGCATGTGCAATGATCAATCAATCCTCACATCAGGCATACATATGATGCATATGATCATAGATCATGAATCTATACTAAACATGTTATGTGGTGATGGGCTCTGATTAAAACGAAGATGGGCCTAGACGTCCTACACATTACAGGTATGGGCCTATTAATGGGCCCTAGGGAGAGAGTGATAATGCGGACATTTAACCAACATCATCCTTACAATGTGGACATCAAACCATCATTGCTCCCATGGTATAGCCCGCTATAAAATCAACACATATACCATGGTAGAATCACACTACAATGGGCCTTATATACGTCCCATTGGGCCTTGACCCATGGGCCTCTAGTACATCAAATGGCCCTCATACATGGGTCTCGTATATATATATATATATATATATATATATATATATATATATCAAGGTGGGCCTCAACGACAGGCCACAAATGCATCAAGATGGGCCTAGTCACATGGGCCTTGCATACATCACAATGGGCCTCATAATATGGGCCTTATACAAATTAAGGTGGGCCTCAACAAGGACCACCAATACATCCAGATGGGCCTCAACAATGGGCCTTAAATTATCTCTAAAATGGTTAGACGGTTTGGATGAAACACATGCATCATGATGGAGCCCACACTAATGGAGGGTGTGGATTACAATACATACACAAGTGGGTCCCATGTGGGGCCTACCATGATGTTTATTCTCCATCTAACCCATTGATAAGGTCACTCAGACCTGGGGCCCATAGTAATGTTTATTTTTCACCCAACCTGGGCCCACTGTAATGTTTATTTACATCCAATCTGTGCATAAGGTCACGTGGATCAGGGCCCACCATAATGTTTATTTACATCCAACTTGTACGTAAGGTCCCGTGGACCAGGGCCCACCATAACATTTATTTACATCCAATCTGTTCACAAGGCCATGTGGACCTGGTTGAGATTGGGGCCCACCGTAACATTTATTTGCCAAACAACCTGTTGACAGGGTCACACGGTCAGGGAGCCCACCGTGATATTTTTTAATTATTATTATTATTTTTATCACGCGGACAGGGAGCCCACCGTGATGTGGTTCACAAATCTAGCCCACTCATTAGGTGCGTCCCACTTGGCTGAGGGTTCAAACCAAGTTTCAACCGCATCCAAATTTTAGGTAAGCCCCACCAAGTGATTTTATATGTTTTAAGCATGTCTTCACATGATTTTAGATGATGTGGCCCACCTGAGTTCCATATACGGCTGATTTTTGGGATGGCCTCCTGGTCCAAGGTGACCCATCAAATGCATGGTGTTGATGATCGAAACGCAACACGGTGGGGCCCACAACTAGGGTCGTGAGGCACAGCCCATCCGTCTGTGCGTCAGGCGTAGGCGCTGCCTGCGGATGCTCTACAACAGCATCAGCGCTGCTTCTCTTTTTTTAAAAAAAAATTCTATTTTTCAGCAGTTTTTCCATGGTAGGGCCCACATCAATTCGATCCAACCTAGCCATTGGATTCTACGGCCCATGATCGACGGAATGAGACCAATATGCAACGTGTTTTTGGCGAATAGAAGGATCAAAGTGGGTTTTAATGGTAATACCGCTATTTCCTATGGTATGGCCTGCCCGAGAGTCGGTTTGCTCCCAAATTTTGGCTCAACCCCTAAAATGAGTTCGAGAATGGAATGGACGGCTTGGATTATATATATACATCAAGGTGGGGCCTACATGAACGGCCCACCCTAAAAGCACCTTTATATATGTATATATATTTCTTTGTTAGCTTAAAGTACACACCCATGTCAGTGCTCCATGTTAGCCAACCAATGTCCAGCGTCCAGGGACGCTGGACGCTGTAAACACAGGCATCATGGTGGGGCTCCACATGCATGTGGCCCACCTACACCTATATACATATATAATATATATATCTTATATTATATATATATAATATTATATTATATATCATATATATATTATATAAAATATAACATATAACAAGAAGGGCATTGGATCCATTACAACAGTGGATGGTACGGATCTTCACCTACAATTGGGTGGGCCACACCGTCTGATGTTGATGGATGGAGTAGATATCACACATTTTAGTGGGATCCACACCATCACAATGGAAAGAGAGAGAAAGAGAGGGAAAGAGAAATTTCATCCTCAAAATTTACACAATCATTGCAACCAGACTTAACTCATGATAGAAAAGGAAACAAGGCATCATAAATAAAATCGAAGACAGCATACATGATATAACATACAATCAATCATCAAAGAGATGGGGATAGCACTCTCGAATCTCGGCCTCGCACTCCCAAGATGCCTCATCAACAGAATGGTGACCCCACTGAACCTTCACCAAGGGGATGACCTTGGTTCGGAGGACCTGCTCCTTCCGATCAAGGATACGAACTGGCTGCTCAATGTAAGAAGCGTCCTCACGAACCTCTAACGGCTGCCAATCGATATCAGGAACTATGTCTAACCCACACTTCCTCAACATAGAGATGTGGAAAACATTGTGGACGCCAAACAACTGAGATGGTAAGGCAAGCCGATAGGCCACAGCGCCAATGCTCTCAGTGATCTCAAAAGGTCCTATGAATCTCGGGGTAAGCTTGCCCTTCGCTCCAAATCGAACTACGCCCTCATAGGCGATACCTTGAGATACACATGGTCCCCAACATCAAACTCTAAAGGACGACGCCAGCGATCAGCAAAACTCTTCTGCCGGCTCTGAGCTGTGCGCATCCTCTGCCTGATGATATCGATAACCTCTGATGTCTGCTGCACAAGCTCGGGACCTAGGAGACGCCGCTCTCCAACCTCGGTCTAACAACTCAGAGACGTGCACGGTCTACCATATAATGCGTCAAAAAGAGTCATGCCAATGGTCACCTGATAGCTGTTGTTGTATGCGAACTCAGCCAATCATAAATGCTCATCCCAGCTACCCCCGAAGTCAATCACGTAGGCCCGAAGCATATCCTCAAGGATCTGGTTGACCCTCTCGGTCTAGCCATCGGTCTGCGGATGATACGCGGTGCTGAGCTGTAAATCAATGCCCATCGCTCTCTGAAAGCTCCTCCAGAACTGAGACGTGAAACTCAGGTCTCGATCAAAATCGATCGATACTGGAATGTCGTGCAGTCTCACAATCTCATTGATGAATATTCTCGTAAGCTGATCCAAAGGCCAAGTTGTACGAATCGCAAGAAAATGTGCCGACTTCGTCAGACGATCAACGACGACACAGATGACGTCATGACCGCGCTGAGTCCTCGGCAATCTCATAATAAAATCTGTAGATATGTGTAACGACCTTGGAATTTTTGTGCTAATCTTTCCTTAAGTAGTTATTTTTGGGGTAATTAGCGCTTTACTTGATTGCTTGTGAAATTCGCATCAATCACTTTAAATTGTATCTGCATGGCTCTAAACGTGTAGATTAGTGAGCGCTACGTTACTCTGAAATCTGGGATCCATCGCTAAATCCAGTTGTTCTGGGGAATTTTTGGAAGATCTGGATCGGACCTAGACCGCGCGTCAAAAGTCCGATGGCGATGATCTTAGGCTGTTGCGGTCACTGAGTTGGGCTTGGTCTTCACCTCGAAAATCAAGTCGATCTGATGTTCTGGGTCGATTTGGTTGAGCTCGGAGTGAAGAGTGTGAGAACGGTTGGAATTTATTAAGCTTTTTATGAAATCTGAGTCGTGTCGCTTGCGCGACGATTTTAAGCTATCTGACCGTTGGATTCTGACCCAATTTCACCCTCTGATCAGGATGGTTGGCCCAGGCATATCCTAGTGCTTGTGGACCTGATCGAGATTCCGTGACCGTTGAATTGAGTGTGGTCCGCCACGGCTGATCTGAAGAGCCGGTCGGTACGAAAACTCAGCCTGACCTAGATCCATGGTCAGTGAGCTTAAGTCCGACCTTTCGTGGTTATAGGCCCACCAGAAGTGCTTCGTTGGATCGAGAAAGGCGTACTTTGGTTATAACCTAAGTATACCTTGACCCTAGGGTTATTTCCATCATTTTAAGGCCTATATATAGTCCTTAAACCCTAGCTCTCATTTCCATACGAATTTTCTCTAACCCTAGCTTGGAGAGAGAGTGGAAAAGAGAGAGTTAGTGAGAGAGATTGGTTGGTGAATCACCTTGATTCTTCCTTGTTCTTCTTCACCTTTGAATCTTCACTTTGAATCGTTCCTTCGGCGGTTCTTTCTTTGCTTAAGGTGCGGACTTTAAGTGTATAGGTTATGGTTTTCAAGGCTTTCAATCCCAGTTAGTGATTTATTCTTGTTATGGATGAGATTTCACATGTCAAATGTTATGTTTACATTGCTTTCCTGATATGCATGTGCTATATTGAGATTTGTGTATTTTAAGTGTATTTATAAAGTACCGTATACGTATAAAATATGCACTTGTGTTTGCCATGATTATTGGTCATGTATGTATGCTAGATGCATGTATGACAACTCCTTGGGAAAAGGAATTGTCTAAGTGCACGTATTTCAACATGCGTCATGTATGTTGTTCCATGTATGCTAAGTGTTTGTAGAAATGCATGAATGATCTAAGTGTAACTGATTACACTAATTGTGGGCGTTGAGAAGTGATTCTCAATACTCCTATTGATGCGCATGATTTCCTTTATGCAAGTTACATTTCAAGTTATTTAAATTCAAGCATTCCTATGCTTACATTTATATTAAGTTGATTATTCTTCAGATGTGTATGTAACATGATTTGAGTTGTTGATCCATTACTGTTTTACATTCCATATGAATATCTGTCGTAGTGTAGGATGTTTGGGACTATGCCTTAGTCCAGGAAATCGGTAATTGACCCTATGGTCGTGGTTGAGATTGCTTTCGCCACGTGAGACGCATTAAACGAACCCGAGTCGTATTAGAGTTGTCGGCAGTGGTTCGACCACGTGGAGTGTTTGCGCACTCCATGTCGTTCAATTCAACGTGCGCTCGTGCTAGTCGAGTTCGTCAAATAACCCGATTGTCCAGTGTATGTTAACCATGTATGGACGCTACTGCTTGAATCTAGGGTACCGAACTTACCAGTGAAATCCTAATAACCATGGTACCTGATCCGCTAAGACTCATGAGCCGGACATGGTGGTATGGGACACCGTGGTTGAGCTGTCGGCCTACGCTGGGGTGACGAGCCTCCCCGTAGTGACCAATGAGCAACTTAACTTGTGAGCCGATTATGGTGGTATGGGACACTATATTCGTGCTGTCGGCCTACATTGATTGGTGACGAGCCCTTTGTAGTGACCTCGAGCATACCTGGATACCGCAAGGAGGTGACGAGCTGATCTGTGGTAGTAAGGGCATGAAAGGCGTGCATTGATTGGTGACGAGCCCTTTGCTACGACCTCAAACATATTGTCGTATGAGATGTCTAGGATTGACGACCCTAGTATGGATCACTGTTTGGATGGTGATATGAGGAAGGTATCTTAGCTTCCCAATCCTGTTGTGTGAAATGGACTAATAACAACTTGGTAATCATAACCATGCACCGCATTTGCATGTGCTTTGTAGATGTGGCGCACTTTGAGGCGATGTCATGCGTAACGTAAGATGAAGACACTGAGGGTGTACGTGTGAGGGCACGCATCATATTTCATTCATACCTGCATTAATAAGAGTACTTAGGATTTATTTAATTGTCCTGCTTTATCATTACTGTTTGATTGAACTGATAACATGTTAACCAGTGCCTTATTGTTCCACTGAGTTGATCACTCACTCCCACGTTTCTGGGGCGGTGTTACACACCCACCAGACTCTGTCTTAGGCCCTGATGTTGCAGATGTGGATGCGACGTCTGAGGCAGAGCGGGAGCTGGATGACGACGAGGCTGCCTTCTCCTATATGCAGTTTTCAGACGGGTTCTAGCGAGCCTCGGTCTGTTGCGCGGGATCTATGGGATTACTATTTTGGGAACTGAAATGATGTAACTTGTACTTATAATTTTGATAAATAACACTTTTACACGATCTGGTTGTATATGTAATTCAGGGACTTACACTTGTACACATATTTTACTATAAGTCTTCCGCTTGCTTTATTCACTTACCCCTGAATCATATCTGCGTTTTGGCTTAATCTATCCCATGTTTATGTGCTAATACAGTCAACATACATCATTCATTAATTATGTTGCATAAGTGATGTTTTGGAACTCGGGAGCTGAGTTATGCTCGACCCCCGAATTTCAGGGCGTTACAATATGTGCTCCCACTTCCACGTCGGGACGCTCAACGGCTACAATAGACCGGGGGTCTCTGATGATCAACCTTGATACGCTGGCATGTGTCACACTTGGCCACAAAACTGATGATTTAGCGCTTCATCCCTGCCCAAAAATACTGTCACCTTATATCACGATACATCTTCGTCAAGCTAGGGTGGATAGAAAATCGTGATTAATGTACCTCGGTCATAAGATCTCTGCGTAACTCAGGAATATCCGAGACACACAATCGGCCTCTAAAGCGAAGTCCACCATCAGCACTCATCCCAATCTGTCTAACTTTCAGATGTTGCCTCTGCTCGGTAATCCTATAACGACTCATCTGTCTGCTGAGCCTTGATCACCCTTGCGACAAGAGAGGGTTGAATTGATAGGCTCGATAGCTGAACGATAGAAGACTGCAGACCAAAATCAAAGTCGTACTCTGCTATATCCTCGAGCATCCTCCACTCCTGAATCATCATATGTGCCACTAGGCCTCGTGGTTGATGGCTGAGGGCATCCACCACCACATTTGCCTTGCTTGTGTGGTACTGGAGGTCAAAATCATAGCCCTTTAGAAGCTCCATCCAGCATCTCTGCCTCATGTTCAGCTCGGACTGAGAGAATAAATACTTTAAGCGCTTGTGGTCAGAGAAGAGCTCGAACCTGACCCCATAGAGATAGTGCCTCCACACCTTCAATGCGAAGACAACTGCTGCCAGCTTTAAGTCATGCGTGGGGTAGTTCAGCTCATGGACCTTGAGCTGACAAGACGCGAAGGCTACAGGCCTGCTGTGCTACATCAGGACAACACCTAAACTAATACGTGAGGCATCGGTAAATACAACAAATCCATCACTCCCAGAGGGAAGAGTGAGGACAGGAGCGGACGTTAGACAGTCCTTCAGCTCCACAAATGCTTGCTCACAGGCATCACTCCAAATAAACTCTACACCCTTCTGAGTCAACCTAGTCAACGGGGCTGTGATACGGGAGAAGTCCTCAATGAAACGTCGATAGTATCCCACTAAACCAAGGAAACTATGGATCTTAGACACAGTCGTGGGCTGATCCCACTGACGCACTGCCTCAACATTCGAGGGGTCCACTGCGACACCCTCCCCCGTCACCACGTGACCGAGGAATCTCACCTCCTACCAGAACTCGTACTTCTCCAGCTTCGCATATAGCTAGTGGGCACGGAGGGTCTGCAAAGCGATCTTCGCAAAGCGATCTTCAGATGCTGCTCATGCTCCTCACGGGTCCTTGAATAGTTTAGAATGTCATCGATGAATACTACAATAAACTGATCAAGATACGGATGAAAGACCTCATTCATCAACTGCATGAAGATCGCGGGTGCATTGGTCAGTCCAAAGGACATGACCTGAAACTCAAAATGACTGTAACACGTCCTGAAAGCCGTCTTCGGGATGTCATCCTCTCGAACCCGAATCTGATGATGACCAGAAAGCAGGTCAATCTTCGAAAAGAACTGTGCACCCTGCAGCTGATCAAATAAATCATCTATCCTCGGGAGCGGGTATTTGTTCTTAATCGTGACCCGGTTGAGCTCGCGATAATCCACACAGAGCCTCAACGAGCCATCCTTCTTCCTGACGAAGAGTACCGGCGCTCCCCATGGAGAACTGCTCGGATGAATGAATCCCAACTCATGTAATTCGTCTAACTGTCGCTGCAGCTCACGCAACTCCATCGGTGCCATATGGTACGGGACCTTCGAGATAGGCGCGGTACCAGGCACAAGATCTATCTGGAACTCAATATGATAGTGTGGCGGCAATCCCAAAATCTCCTGGAACACGTCGGGGAAATCGCAAACCACCGGCAACTGATTAATACATAAGGCAACGGGCTCCTCAACTGCACAGGACATCAAACAAGATAATGGCTCTCCTTGGGGCTCTGTAATGAACTGAAACTGTGACAAGCTGGGTATAGAGAACGTGACAGTCCTCGTGGAACAATCCAACATGACGTGGTACTCGGTAAGCCAATCCATGCCTAGGATGACGTCAAAATCTGACATCGGCAGCATAAATAGATCGGCAGATAAAAAAATATCACCAACCAGAACTGGGCAAGATAAACAGAAACAGCCTAACACTATAGTCTTCCCCAAGGGCGTCGATACCGTCAACCCCTCACGAGCAGACTCTGTCAGCAATCCAGTCAAATGACAAAAATCCTCTGACATGAATGAATGCGATGCACCAGAATCAAACAGTACATGTACAATACATGCAGAGACGGAAAAAATACCCTTAATGACTCCTCCAGATGACTGCGGATCTTGTTGAGTGGTGTAGAACCTAGCCTGAGCTGGCTGGGGAGGTGCTTGTCCCCTCTGAGGTCCCTGGTGCTGCTGCTGCCTCTGCGGCGGCCTGTATTGTTGTCTCTGCTGCTGGTGGTGCCTCAGCGGCTGAGGTGGCTGCGGTCGCTACTGATGGGGTCGCTGCTACGTAGGAGGCTGCTGTGGCCCTCTCGACTATTGTAGATGAGGGTGAGGGCACTCAGACAGGTGGTGCCCTGTCCCACCACATCCAAACAAGCCCCTGTAAATGGCTGTTGGGGTGGCGCTGGAGGTGCTTCTAGGGCTGCTTGTGCTCTAGCAGGTGGGTGGCTCCTATACCTTTGTGGTCATCGATGCTGCTGGGAGCTACTTGAGGGGACCTGCCTCTTCCGATTCCGACCCTTCCTCTGATCTCAGTCGCTCTGCGAGCCGGCCCACTCAGTCTCGTAGATCTGAGCCCTCCGCACTATTGCCTAAAAGGTCGAAAGCTCATGCCTAAATACACGGCCTCGAAGACTATAACGTAAGTCGTTCTTGAAACGGCGGGCCTTTCGCCCCTCATCATCAACCATATATGACATGAACCTCGATAGCGCCACAAAATGGGCCGCGTACTATGCCACGGTCATGTCTCCCTGCACCAGAGTCTCAAACTCCAGTGCTCTCTGACGTCGTATGTGGTCAGGGAAGTACTGCTCCTCGAATCAGTCAATAAAGTCCTCTCATGTCCAGACATAATCAGGTCCATCAACATGGTTAACAGAGGTCCACCAGTGCTCGGCCTATCCCTGGAGAAGAAATACAACCAACTGGACTCGTTGCTCAGTCATACACGACATGGTATCAAAGATCTTCTCTACATCGGAGCGTCATCTCTTGGCCATAGTCGGATCTGGCTCATCCTGAAAATGCGAGGGATCAAGCTGTCGAAACTCACGAAGAAAGGCACTTGCGTGCTCCTGCTCGGCCTAAGCGGGTGAAACAACTGGTCGCCTGCCCTGTCCCTAAAGTGCGGCTGTCACAGCCTGTAACATTTGTTGTAACTGAGAGGCACTCACAGGCACGGTCGGATCCGCACCGACATCAGGTGAACGAACATCATCCTCAGGCAGGGGAGCAGGGATCTCTGGCGGTGGAACGGGAGGAGCAGGTGGTAAACTTGGAGCCTCATGTGGTGGAGCGGGGTGCGCTTGGGTCGCTCTCCTAGGCGGCATGTCTTATAGGAAAGAACAATGACGCCAATCAACCTTGAGAATTGCACGTTAGGGAACTCAAACGGTAGGTTTCGCACTCGGAACTTAATCGTCCTAAACTCATAGCAAACATGTGATGTTGTTCTCAGTTATTCCTAAGTTATGCTCTGATACCAACTTCTGTCACGCCCCGAACTCAGAAACCGGGCTCACAAAATTCTCGATTGCCGAATCTGGCGCCGACACCTCCGTAGAACCTCATTCTTGGCTCTCTACACCCATTTACCAGGTTCCGATCCTGGGATCCTACAAGGAGGATTTCTAATATCAATTTAATTCATAATGAGCATAACTAAAAGCATAACTCACGAACAATAACCACAAGAACACCATCACAAAATCCACTATGATAAAAAACTTTTAAGTACAATGCATTTAAAGGGAATACAAGATAATGCAAAAGATAGAAACTCCAAAAGCTCGTCTGCACGCTCCTGCTACTACTATGCTACGGCTGCATCCTGGCGTCACTTGCATGCATCAATCGTGCATAAGCTTATAGAAAGCTTAGAGGGTGGTGTAAGTGCGTGCGCAATATAAGCGTGCTCAGAATGCAAGGTCAGAGTAATGCGGAATCATGGTGATGAGTACATGAATGCAATCAGCCATAGTAAGGCTATGTGGTGTAAGATATGAATGCTATCGGCCATAACACGGCCATGCGATGCGAGATGTAACTCAAGCATGCCAATCCTTATCATATATCAGTACAGTTCTCATTCTGGATAATCACCGGGGTTTAGTACACTCCAAGTGACACTGCCACTCTCCTAGCCGCACAGTCTAAGTGAGCGTAAGAAACCTCATTATCCGCCTGGCTAATAGTCTGTCAATACCTATCCGGCACATCGATAGCGGACCCATTCACGAGCTGGTCAAACTCAGCCTAATATTGCTCCCTACCCTCAAGCGAGTAAGGCCACACCCCTTTCCAACGACCATGACACAGTGGGAGATGCGGCTTCCTGGTATTCGGCCCTCATGCGCTTATATATCCACTCGGTCTTGATGTTGGAGTCATCCTCTGGTACCATCGGGTTTAGGGATTTTCATCCAGGGACATCTATGGCGCCCCGATGCTTAGTAACAATATTTTCGATATCCAATCCAGCCACCCACGATGTGTCTGTGGAGGCTTTGGCCCTGATGTCACTAGGGCATATAATGATCACAATCAGACAAATATAAGTGCATGAATCATACCATCAGACATGCAACAATCTTGCGCGTACCGCGCGCTCATGTATGGTAACTCCGCCTATCAGGGAGTCCATAAACCATCTACCCAAAGGCATGTGCAATGATTAGTCAATCCTCACATCAGGCATACATATGATGCCTATGATCATAGATCATGAATCTATACTAAACATGTTATGTGGTGATGGGCTTTGATCAAAACGAAGATGGGCCTAGACAGCCTACACATTACAGGTATGGGCCTATTAATGGGCCCTAGGGAGAGAGTGACAATGCGTACATTTAACCAACATCATCCTTATAATGTGGACAACAAACCATCATTGCTCCCAAGGTATAGCCCGCTATAAAATTAACACATATACCATGGTGGAATCACACTACAATGGGCCTTATATACGTCCTATTGGGCCTTGACCCATGGGCCTCCAGTACATCAAATGGGCCTCATACATGGGTCTCGTATATATATATATATATATATATATATATATATATATATATATATATATATATATATATATATATATATCAAGGTGGGCCTCAACGACAGGCCACAAAGGCATCAAGATGGGCTATATATATATATATATATATATATATATATATATATCAAGGTGGGCCTCAACGACAGGCCACAAATGCATCAAGATGGGCCTAGTCACATGGGCCTTGCATACATCACAATGGGCCTCATAATATGGGCCTTATACAAATTAAGGTGGGCCTCAACAAGGACCACCAATACATCCAGATGGGCCTCAACAATGGGCCTTAAATTATCTCTAAAATGGTTAGATGGTTTGGATGAAACACATGCATCATGATGGAGCCCACACTAATGGAGGGTGTGGATTACAATACATACACAAGTGGGTCCCATGTGGGGCCTACCATGATGTTTATTCTCCATCCAACCCATTGATAAGGTCACTCAGACCTGGGGCCCATAGTAATGTTTATTTTCTACCCAACCTGGGCCCACTGTAATGTTTATTTACATCCAATCTGTGCATAAGGTCACGTGGACCAAGGCCCACCATAATGTTTATTTACATCCAACCTGTACATAAGGTCACGTGGACCAGGGCCCACCATAACGTTTATTTACATCCAATCTGTTCACAAAGCCACGTGGACCTGGGTGGGATTGGGGCCCACCGTAATGTTTATTTACCATACAACCTGTTGATAGGGTCACACGGTTAGGGAGCCCACCGTGATATTTTTTATTTATTTTTATTATTATTATTTTTATCACATGGACAAGGAGCCCACCGTGATGTGGTTCACAAATCTAACCCACTCATTAGGTGCGTCCCACTTGGCTGAGGGTTCAGACCAAGTTTTAGCCGCATCCAAATTTCAAGTAGGCCCCACCAAGTGATTTTATATGTTTTAAGCATGTCTTCACATGATTTTAGATGATGTGGCCCACCTGAGTTCCATATACGGCTGATTTTTGGGATGGCCTCCTGGTCTGAGGTGACCCATCAAATGCATGGTGTCAATGTTCAAAACGCATCACAGTGGGGCCCACAATTGGGGCCTTGAGGCACAGCCTGTCCGTCTGTACATCAGGCGCAGGCGCTGCCTGCGGACGCTCTGTAGCAACGTCAGCGCTGGTTCTCTTTAAAAAAAAATTTTATTTTTCTGCAGTTTTTCCATGGTAGGGCCCACATCAGTTCGATCCGACCCAACCATTGGATTCTACGGCCCATGATTGACAGAATGAGACCAATATGCAACGTGTTTTTGGCGAATAGAAGGATCAAAGTGGGTTTTAATGGTAATACCGCTATTTCCTATGGTATGGCCCGCCCGAGAGTCAGTTTGGTCCCAAATTTTGGTTCAACACCTAAAATGAGCTGGAGAATGGAATGGATGGCTTGGATTATATATATACATCAAGGTGGGGCCTACATGAACGGCCCACCCTAAAAGCACCTTTATATATGTATATATTTTTTTTGTTAGCTTGAAGTACACACCCACGTCAGTGCTCCATGTTAGCCAACCCATGTCCAGCGTCTAGGGAGGCTGGACGGTGTAAACACAGGCGTCATGGTGGGGCTCCACATGCATGTGGCCCACCTACACCTATATACATATATAATATATATATCTTATATTATATATATATATATATATTATATTATATTATATAAAATATAACATATAACAAGAAGGGCATTGGATCCATTACAACAGTGGATGGTGCGGATCTTCACCTACAATAGTGTGGGCCACACCGTCTGATGTTGATGGATGGAGTAGATATCACACATTTTAGTGGGATCCACACCATCACAATGGAAAGAGAGAGAAAGAGAGGGAAAGAGACAAGAGAGACGGTGATAGAGAGGAGGGACCCTGCCTCTATGGGCCCTCCATTGATACAACACATACATCAAGTGGGTCCCACAACAAGTGGGCCCTTAAAGTTAAAATAAACGATGGATCACCCACCTCTAATCCTTCTTCTTGCTCCCGTGGGCTTGTAAGCTCCTATGCTCGACTTTTAATGGTGGATGATGGAGTTTCTATGGTGGGGATGAGAGATGAGAGGGTGGGCCACACTTGGAGTAGAGAGAGAGTGTTGGATGTGTGGAATTTCTCATGGGATTTGGATATTTGCTAGAGAATGAGAGAGGGAGATAGAAATAATGAGTGTAAAGATGGATGGAGTGGTGTTGTAAGGATGAGAGATGGATGGGTATGGGTGAGTTTTGAAATTTTGTAAAAGAGGTATGGCCTTAGTTGAAAATGGGGTAAAAGAGGGATGGTGAGGGAAGAGAGAGAGTGGACTTTTGAAAAGGTAAGGATGGGTTGTTGTACTTGGGATATGGCTTGTACTTGACATTGATTGATGGGACATATCGTAGAGATTCCCTCGATAATCGCAACGCGCAGCATTTCTTCAGAATAAACGCAGGCCTACATCTCCTGGCCTGGGTATCGGTTCGGTGCGCAAGTCATGACGTTGGAACTGCGGCGACGGCGCGGTTGCTATGATACAAGTTTTGGTTTGAACCGACTTAGGGATGCGGGACCGGTTTAGGATCACGCACAATCATCGGATATAGTGCGAAGGTTGCTGGAATTCGACCGGAAGGACCGCAGAAGCTAACGGAATGGTACGGACTAGGATACGGGTCTTACAGAACCCTTTATAACAATTGACATCTACAAAGAAGGACTCAACTTCCGTATAAGGCTTCTCATCGACCATTACTTTATACTGTATCCCACCTTTAAAGTATTTAAAGCATTGATGCAGAGTAGAGGGTACAATGCTGTACTGATGTATCTATGGCCTTCCTAGGAGAAGATTGTATGTCGTCACCGCATTTATAACATGGCATACAACATCAGTAGTCAGCTCTCCTATCTCCAACGTCACTATAATTTTACCGAGTACATGTTGTCGATCTTGATTGAAGCCCTATATCATCATTCCACTAGGGCGTAGATCAGAATGACGATAACCCAATTTATTCAACATCGAGAGTGATAAGAGGTTTACCGCAGACCCATTATCCACCATAATCCACTTAACCTTCTTTCCACAGATGTGGCCTTCTATCATTAGCGGCCTGTTATGTTCTTCATCGTAGATCAGATCATCATCGAAGAAGGAAATGATTGGCAGGCATTCTTCTTGCTCTTTGTACTCTTCATGCTCTATCTCTGCCAACAATGTCTCTCTGACATGATCAGACAATGCTTGAACTAAGTTCTGTCAAAATTCATCTGACAACTTAAGCGCGTCATATATGCTTAATCACGCCAGTATGCCCTTTAAATGATTTACCACATTGTAGGTTACATTTATTGCCTTGTCCCTCTCTTTTTTCTTATTATCATTGTTCTGTCTTTCAACAACTTCTCTTCTTATAACTCCCATTTTCTGCTTCATAGGGCTTGTTATCTTCTTTCCCGATCGTAGCGTAATTACTACTACCATCCTTGTCGTCTTACTGTCCTCGTTCTCCTTCATTTCTTGGGCCTTTTCTCGAATTGTGAGCATATTTACTGTCACCATTATACCCTTTTCTTTTTTACTTTTCCAATTACTATTTCACCCTAGCCTATCATTCGTTGTATTATACATATTAATGTATAACAATTCTCTGTTGGATGTCCTACCAGGCGATGATAGCATTAAAAATCTCTCTCTGGTTCTTGTCACATCTTCGGGGCATTTGGGTTCTGGTAATTCTATCGTAACGGCCTTTAGGAGTTGGTTCATCATAGTAACAACATCTTCTCTATCGAACGCAAACCCCTCATGAGAATTGAGCATTTTGGGCCTTTTTTCACTGTATCTGTTTCTTGGTTGATTTGATTCTTCTTTCCATCCCGGCCTTTTATCGCTTAAGTCTTTTGCATCTTTGCTTCTCTTTTCACGATCGATGGTATTCATGGCCATCTTGCTGGGTGTTCTCCTAGCTGTCTCATAGTGAAACGCTGGCATCTTCTGAGTCATCTCTAAGGCATGAGCGTTAGTGGCTAGGTCACAGAAAATTCTGATATTAGCGCTCGTGAGTCCAAACACGATTCCTATTTTCATGGAGTTCAGACACATCTTAACCTGCTCCTTTTCTTCTGGCAGCAGCCTACATGAGGCTCCTAATGTCTCCATCTGTCTATAAATTTCTCTACCAGCTCCCCATCCCTCTGCTGCATGGAAGCCAATTCTGTAATACTAACATCATGCTCTGAAGAGAAGAAGTTTGGCATAAAGGCATCCTGCATTTGTTCCTAAGTACATATCGACCCCGGGGCCAGACTAGAATAACATCAGAATTCTTTGTTTATCAGGGATGATCCAAACAATCGATATACTGTGGTATTGTGGAAAAATTTTCCATACTAGTGATGAAGTGCATTAAGTGTTCCTCTGATCCTTCCCTGTTAAACTTCTGAAAATCTAGGTGTTTGAAGTTAGCTAGGAACGAGATGTCTTCTACCTCTCTTGGATACGGTGTTCGTTATTTGAATCGGCCAGTATTTTCATGCTCTCTCTCTCTACTCTGACAGCTTCTTCGATAACTTGTCTCACCTCATCTTGCGTCATGGTTCTCGCTTTTGGGACAAAACCTCGTGATCTTGCCCCCTGTGGTTGAAAGCCTTCAGGTTTATTTTCTTTTCCATTCATTGTGCCGATCATCGGGGGAGCCGCTATCTAAGCTACATTGTGTGCGAGAGTCGCTAAGGCTTCTCTGAGGTTTTCGTACTCTTCCATTAGCGCCCTTTGTGCTTCTGCCAATTCATTCATACGATCTTCCGTAGTTGGCATACTCTCCTGATTTGTTCCAGCCATATGTATCGCGACTTCTCCACTCTTTGATGAAGCTGTAGTTGGAGTAGGGAGGGAATATATTGACGTAATAGGGCTTACGATGAGAGGGGAAGATGGAATTTCATTTGACTTTTCTGTGCTTGCATTGCCATTGATTGATTGAGGTGATAAAGACATTGGCGAACTTGTTAGTAATGCCTTACCTTTCTGTTCTTTCGTCCATCTGACTCTTGGGGCAACCAAAGCTGGGAAGTCATGCGACATTAATTGTGGATCTATTCACCCGAGATATATCATAGGAGGAGCGAGTTCGGGATTCTTCCTAGTGACATTACGTGTTATCGGCCCTCTAACTCTCCTCAGTGGTGAATTTGTTCTTGCTGTAGTTACATTTTGGGTCCTTATCCTCCTACGAGTGATGACGATCCAGTCATCTCTTTCTCCTTGTGTTACTAGCGAAGTAGTTACAACTACAATAGCCGCCCATGATTCTGTTTGCTTTCTTGTTACCGCTTTATCTTTGCGACATCCAGTTTGATCAGCATACTCCACAACAAACCCTGTCGTAGTGAAGTAGAAAACTGTGTTTCCTTGAATGATTGTCATTGATTGGTTAGTTGCAATATTCTTCCTCTCCTGTCGTTCACATTCACGAAACGACAATAAAAAAAATTAGTACTTATATTGAGTCGTATTCTATTTGGAGATGAAAGGTAGGATGTTCCCTTCGAGCATCACCATTTTTGCACCTTAAGGACACCAAATAGTCATGATTATCTCCCGTGTGGTTCTTAAGTTAATATTCAAGTGAATATAAAAAAGTCCCCAGTAGAGTCATCATTTTATTTCGAACAAGCAACAAATGCATTTTGTTTGGGAAATTTCATTCACTTAATAATTAACAAAAGAAGACAAAGAAGACAATCACATTATTTATTTATTTCAAGTTCTTTTACATCCCTTTTTCCTTTCATTCTAAAATAGACTTGTGATAATAATAAAAAAATGAAAGATGTTATGAGCATGGCAATAATTGCTAGAAACATCATGTATTGCAAACTATTGCTCAGGTCAGCTGCGCACAAAAATTCCTATTCACTAAGATACATTGTGCGCCAGAGGAGCCCATTGTTCGTCAACCCTATTGTGCGCCCAAACTCGTTATGCGCTCTGGCCCATTGTGCTCCCAGACACATTATGTGCATAGACCCATTGTGCGGTCTGGCCCATTGTGCGTTCAGACCCATTGTGCGCTCTGGCCCATTGTGCGCTCGGACACATTGTGCGCCCAGACCCATTGTGTGCTCTGGCCCATTGTGCACCGGGACACATTGTGCGCTTAGGCTCATTGTGCGTTGGTGCTTGTTGCACATTGAGACCTGTTGCGCATTGATGTCCATTACGCGCTGAGACCCATTGCGCACTGATGGTGTTTGTCCGCCAATGGTGTTGTGCACCGCACAACACCTATTCTGCACAATGAGAGCAGAACTCTACCTCTCTCTTTAAATTTTCTTCTACTTCTTGATTGGCTACTTCTAAACCCTTACTGATGGGTCTGGGGGTATTTATAGCCTTCTCACATGTGCGAACATACCATGTAGTCATTGTGCAGTCCTCTTTGCATGAACCTCCTTTGTGTGGACTCCTTTGTGCGGACGACTTTATGCGAATTCCTTTGTGCAGATTCCATTCTGCGAATTCCTTTGTGCGGATTCCTTTGTGCGAAAGCTAATGTGCGGACATCTGTATTGCAAGGTGTATTTTCACACAGCGATTTGCACACAACACTTAATTCCGCACAACGATTTGCGCACAACGACTTTTCTACTGCCTTTCTCTCTTTTTTATGCGTCAACAACATAAAATCTGTTTTTCTTCAATTTAAACTAGGACTAGTCAAAAAAATTCTTAAACTAGTTGAGCCACAACTTAGATTGGTTGAACCTTATCCAAACATAAGCATTAAAACTAATTTAAATTATATTTTGAAAGTACCTAAACCTAAGGTCTTTTTAGGGTTTATTATACCTGAAATGATAGAACTTTGAAGTAGATTGGATGCTTGAACTTCATGGAACTTGTTCTTCTACTTGTTTCTTCAATGGAGCTTGAGTTTGTAGATAAAGCTTGATGTTCTACTAGCACTTTAGTAGAACTTGGACTTTATCCATCTTGACTTCTACTCGACTTGAATTTAGTAGAGCTTGAACTTTCCATGTTGATTCACATTAGAAGGCCACTTCATAAGCTATTTTGTCTAAATGAAATTTGACAAATGAGGTGTGCTTTATACATTATAGCACTTACAAAGTTGCAAAGAGAGAAGAAAGAGTTGACGTCGTTGCACAGAGAGAGAGAGAGAGAGAGAGAGAGAATCGGGGGCGAGGAGAAGGAGAGAGTTGGGGGCTGGGATAGTAAGGAGTAGGGTTTTGTGTTTTTTAAATTTATACACCTCTTTTACCAGCGCCTGCTTTTGCTTAGCACTAGAAAAAGACCACTCCAAAAGTGTTGGGGATGCCCCTTTTTGTTGTAGTGTGTTAAGGACGCCGACCGAGGCACGTATTCTAGGTGTTACCCATTACAAAGTGTGGTGTGTGCAAGGGTTAAACAGCTCAGTAGGGTCCACAATCTAGACGATTTGGAATCCATAGAAACGTTATAGTGGACCCATGCCCTGATCGTGCTAATATCTATGTATTTCCTTCATCCAGGTCTATGTGACTATATGAACAAGTTAAATGGCTGATAAACATCATGGTGGGGTCCACGGTTAGTGGGTCCCACACAATCTCGGGATCAAGTTAATATTTGTGCTTTCCCTTTGTCCAACCCATCCAACACCATGTATGGTCCAGATGTTATATGACCCTATTTATACCCTATTAGACCGGATCTTATTTTTAGTCAAACTCGTGCGAATTACTCTTGTGTGTTTAATAGTCGTAAGATTATTATGAGAATATGCAACTGAATTCCAAAAGAATGCCATCAAATGTCGAATACATTGTAAGTAGCTATTATAGCGTGACTGAGTTTAAGCGACTAAGAAATCAGTTAGATCATGGTCAAGTTCATATGGATGCTAAACAAATTTCAAGAATTCAGGGAACGCTAGATCGTGGGAAAAATCTAAAAGCAATGAGAGGGCAAAAGCTGTTATGATAACCGTCAGATCATGGGAAGGATCTAGAATGGCTGGATCGAAGCTATAAATATAAAAGAATTTCAGCAGGAGAATGAGTCTCACACCGACCCAAACGAATCAACAAATCAATTATCTTTCAATTATCCTGTCAAATTTACATTTCATAGTGTAATCACAACTTTTATCAAGTAATTCCTTTCCTTTAAAGTAATCATTTACTTACCGCATTTACTATTTGATTTCTTTAGCATCATTTGTAGTATAAATACAGTAGTTAATAGTTATAGTTGTAATCTAGGCACTCCTTAGCTGTCGATTTCAATTTCTCTTTTTACATTCAACTCTTCGTGCACAAGGAAGTCCTTTCTTACGGAAGGCAAGGAGAAACCCATCACCAGAGGATGAATCCCACCATCTGACCATCGCCTGATCCATTTACACTATGAGCAAGTGGCTGAATAGGCGACCGATCTCCTCTAATCTCAGTCATACTCAGTGTCTACCTACTTTGGCTCTCGGGGTCATTGTTGTTTAGTTAGAATTGGAACCACAATCCCAATTTGGGCATGCCCACGCACCCATCGTCCATGCTAAAGAAAGGATTGTCAAAACAACGGTGAACAATTTTCAAGCATGCTCAGTGGGACCTTATTCTAAATCACTGATTTAGTTGTTGATAGAATGCAATGAAGGAGTGGTAGAATAGTCGGGAACGAATGACAACGCTAATCACATCACCCCTGGAGGATGACATGTAGGTTCAAGCACTTCCAAGTGAAATTAATTTGAATGTCAACCTGACCAGAAACCAAGCAGGGTCATCAACGGCTCGCCCTATTCTTCCGAATGAGGTATCAATGGAGCTAAGGGATGTACATACAAGCATCCAAATGGTGGAGGAAAATGCAAGGATTTAAGCAGAATAACTCCATCAACAGGTTGAAAGCATTCACCATTATATGGCCAGTCAAACCGAGGCTGTGTAACGATTATTAGCTGTTGTAACGGAACAAACAAAGCTTACATAGAAGAATATGGTAGTTTGGTCGGTAATGTTGTCCCTTTTCCATCGACACCACCATTGCGGGGTAATACATTGCCTACTCCTCAAGATGTCAAAAATATGCCTCCTCCTGCAGAGGTCAAATGACTAAATCAGGAAGCTAGAAATTATAATAATAGAAATTAAGGATGACCTATGGGATTCTACCCCCCGCAAGGTCTTAGGTTTCAAGAGAATGTTAATAGATTTTGTCTGGATAATCTGCCAGTCATGGAACCTCCACGGATCGATCGTAACTAGATACTGCAACTCGTACAAGAGGTTGTGGGCCAGGTGTTGGCTCACAATGCCATTCTTACTTATCATAAACCATACCCAAATGGGTGGATCGACAACACCCATTGTCGAGAAATTATCGACTGGATTTTGCCCTGTTCTCAAGAGAACACGGTCAATTGACTATCGAACATGTTAGTTGATTCACCATGTAATGTGGTGAACTAGCCAATAATGATTATTATAAATTGCAGTTATTCGGTCACTCGTTAACCATTGTGGCCATCACATGGTATTCCAATTTATTACTGGATTCAATACATAACTGGTAAGAATTGGAAGAAAGGTTTCATGCTCAATTCTTTTCTAAAAATAGAAACATTAATATGGCCAATCTTACACAATTTCGGCAGTTGCCCGGTGAATCTTGCGAAAGCTATATCATGCAATTTAAGTTAGCAAAGAGCCACTATAAGGTGGTCATGACCGAAGCCGAATTTGTGCAACTTGCACAAGACGGTTTGGAATACAAACTCTGTAAAAAGTTTGACCAGAGCTATTTGGTTGGAATAATCATCGACCAGGACAGCTTCAATGTTAAAACAAATGATGTAGTATTTTAGCAGCTCGTCCTCCCTCTGAGTGATTGTGAGAAGATGAGTTGATGGCTTTCTTTTGTCTTTCCTTCCAATGAATTTAGTGATGAAGGCCGTGCCAAGTTGCTTGAATGAACTAATGAATTTCAGTTTTAATTGTTGAAGCCATTTTCATGCAGTCCCTGACAAAGTAAGGGAGAAGGCTTAGCACATAACTGAGCTTAACGCGTTGTGGAGCCTCATCCATGCCCTGAATGATTCCAAATGCTCGGTCGAGTCGCCAAACCTGGTGTAGGGGGCAATTTGTGGTAATCAGAATTTGGGTGGGAGTTGGGCTCCCATAATGTCGTCGGTAAATAAAGGCTCGATCTCCTCTAGTATAGCCTCAATAGAGGTTGGTATTTCGTTGTGATAGGCTTGGCAGATATCATCAATTTGACCTTACATTTCCTTGAGTTCTACCTTCTAGAGGCCTCATTCTTGGCTACCATCTCGGGAGCCTTTCCACACCTCTTCTTCTCTAATGTGTGATGCAAGTCAGCGTCGGCGAGCGTGGCAATTCTTGAGGTGTGGGAGGGTGCATGGCTTGGATGCCTAGGTTGTTGCTTAGTGCTTTACGAGTCAACTGGTGCTTAAAGTGGTGTAGAGACCTTAGTGGCTGCCTGTGTATCTATCCCTTGGTCGGGAGGTGGGTTTTATCTCTCCAAGATCTGTATTATCTGGTTAATGTTATTAGTCAATGCTTTGACTTGATGTTCAAGATATCCAAGTTGACCTCCTCGATTTTGGGACCACTACGCAAGGCTTGTGGGTGTAGAACTTGCCTGAAGTTGTAAGGGTGGGTCTTTGTGGTCCGCAGATTGCTCCACAGGTGGGGGAACAGCTGTTGCAATCACAGCCTGGGCCCTCTTCCCGCTTTTCACCAATGTAGAATCACTATAGAAGATGGCAATGGCTTTGATGTCGTTCCCACAGACAGTGCTAAACTGTTAATGTAAAAATTCGATTGATCCTTCCTCACCTCCTACTAGCCAGAGTACCTGTGATTTAATGAAAAACAAGGGAAGCCATTGGGGGCACCAATTAAGGTCGGGGACTCTCTAATGCCTAAGCCAAGATAGGTCTAAAAAAAGTGTAGAAGAATCGGGATATTTGTTGTGTGTAACTTTACTCAGGGTAGCGGTTGTATTTATAGGCTTTTGAGGGTGGTGGCATATATGGCAATGCTTCTTGTATGGTGATTGCATATTACAGAAGAGATCTTCTTCTGGATGCATCATGGTTATCTCCCTTATATCCACAATGAAGATCTCGAGAAGATCTTATCTCAATATATTTTAAGTATATTTGTAGTCTGAGGTAGTGTGGATATCCAAGGCCGACCTCTGAGGTCGAGGTTGGTACTCGAGGTCGAGGTCGGTATCCGAGGCCGACCTTCGAGGTCGAGGTTAGTACTCAAGGTCGAGGTTGGTATCTGAGGCCGACATCCGAGGTCAAGGTTGGTACTCAAGGTCGAGGTCGGTATCCGAGGTTGACCTCTGAGGTCGAGGTCTTTGGTCGAGGCCGACCTCTGAGGCTGAGGTTGATACCTTAGGCTGAGGTCATTATCCAAGGTCGAGGTAATTTTTCAGCCCTCAAGCAATCCATAGTCTTCGAGTTTATACATCTGGTTAGTCCATTTTTACCCATAATAGCCACCAAGGAATAAAGTCAAGTTACAAATGTTTTTAGGCCACCTTAATTTCTTGTGACGATTCATATCTAACTGAGGTTGGTACTCGAGGTCGAGGTCGGTACTCGAGGTCGAGGTCGGTATCTGAGGCTGACCTTCGAGGTCAAGGTTGGTACTCAAGGTCGAGGTCGGTATCCGAGGCTGACCTCTGAGGTCGAGGTCTTTGGTCGAGGCTGACCTCTGAGGCTAAGGTTGATACCTTAGGCTAAGGTCATTATCCAAGGCCGAGGTAATTTTTCAACCCTCAAGCAATCCATAGTCTTCGAGTTTATACATCTGGTTAGTCCATTTTTACCCATAATAGCCACCAAGGAATAAAGTCAAGTTACAAATGTTTTTAGGCCACCTTAATTTCTTGTGACGATTCATATCTAACTGTGCCAGTAAGAATAATGTCTTCTCTCCATTGTTGAAATTAAAGAAGGGCACCGAATTTTTATGGGAAGAGGAACATATATTAAAGGTCGGTCGTTTAGGCTATATATAGTTGCCTCTATAAGGTCGATTAGAGCCCTCCTAGCATAAGAAAATGATTCATAGAATGAAAGAGCAATATACTATCTAAGCCAAATATTGCTCGATGCAGAGACTTGATATTCGGCCATAGAAAAACTGTCTATCTTTACACTTCATGGTTACTAAGTTAAGACATTATTTATTAGCTAAAAGGGTTAATGTAATTTCAATCACGGATCTAATCAAATAAATGTTAAGTGGGCCAATTCTAAGAGGCTGAGTTGGTAAATGGGTGTTGGCACTGTCCGAATTTAATTTGCATTATGTACCACAGAAAGCGGTGAAGGGTAGGGCCATAGCAAAATTCTTGGCCAGCCATCTGTCAGAGCTAGAGCAGCATATTCCTCTTGGTATTATGGACGTATGTGTAATGAAAATTGAGCCTTGGAAATTAATCTTTGATGAATCAAGAACCCACGAGACATCTAGGGCCAGTATAGTGTTGATTGCTCCCAATGGGAATCGGTAAGAATTTGCATTTTAGTTAGAATTTGAGTGCAATAATAATCGAGTTGAATACGAGGCTATGATAATCGGCCTAGATATATTGTTAGAATTATGGGTAAAGGATGTGATAATCATCAGGGACTCTCAACTGGTGATAAACCAGATGGCTAGTTCGTTTAAGTGCACTAGCCCATCTTTATTGTTGTAATGCGGTAGCCATTCAACTGCTAGCATAATTTGATGACATCCAATTAAGGAATGTTACTTGGAATTACAATACGTATGCCAATGAAATTGCACAATTGGCAACAGGGTTGGATATATGGAAGGGATCGACCGATCAGTCAATAACATTCCAAAAAAGATTGTTGCCTTCAATCTTTCGAAGAGGAAGCATAGCAGAGGTCTATCTAATCGATGTAGAAGAAAATGATTGGAGAGCCCCTTTTATGGGTTATTTGTAGAGCCCTTTGTGGAGTATCTAATATTGCATATTTCTCCCTATTTTTATCCTGGTTTTATGAACATGATAATCCTTAATTGGTATATTTAATGCATATTGTCTTGCAAGGTGAATCTGAGAGCTTGGAATGAAAAAAAGTGTTAAAAGCATGGAAAATGATGCTTGATGATCACTAAAGTAAGGGATGGATCTTAGGAATTTTAAGACCCCAAGATTCAACGAAACTAAGTGGAGAAGGACGGACGTCGAAAGTGTGAAGTGCATAAATCAGAAGCTGCTGAACTTCACTATTGATGACATCGAACACACCCTTCGATGACATCGAAGTAAGTGTTCAATGTCATCGAAGTCCATTCAATTACATCGAGAATTACATGAAAATTTAGTTTGGTTACTTGATTATTTGGGCACAATTTCTCGATTCATCGAAGAACCGTTCGATTTATCGAATACTAGTTCGACGACATCGAAACTCGTTCAATGAGATCGAGAAATTCGAAGATTTGTGGGGCAACTTGCTGGAACTTTCTGGACACATTTTTCGATTGTTTGAACACCCTTCAATGACATTGAAGGTCTGTTCGATGGCATCGAAGGTATTTTCGATCGCATTAAAGATTTTCGCAATGCGAAAGGGTGCGACTTCCGAATTTGATTCAAACTGGGATATTACCTTCGATGCCCTCGAAAGTTGTTTGATGACATCGAAGGCATTATGCAGAGTGTGTAAATTTGAGGTGGTTTTCAAAGTTGGGTGAACAAAGCCTTATATATTTGGATTCTTTAAGGAGTTCTAAGGATGAATTAAGGTTCAAGGAGCAGAGGAAAAGGGTGGAGCAGCCTCCCAAAGAGTTTTTCTTCTTCTTTAGTCTATTTTTAATGTTTTGTTTTAGAGTTTTAGTCTTAATCATGTCTATGCTTAACTAAACCTCTTATCTAGAGCTAAGAGGTGAAGCTTGTAGTTTGTTTGGATGTTTATCTTATATTGATTCAAGTTTATGTTGAACTTCATTGATTTTCTAGTTTGATTAAAGGAATATTTTTAGTTTTCTATGGTTTATTGTAACTCTAATTATAAAAGATGATGTGAGAGGTTTGAATATCTTCTTACTTGTTTTAAGTTGTGAGATCTGTAAAATTCGTGATTTACCATTATCTCTTGGGCATGGTGGATGGTTGAATTCCCTTTCGATCATCAGTTGGTTCTTCATGTGGGAACTAATTCAATAAAAACACCCAGATGCATAGCTCAAATGGTAGATTGAGTGAAAGATACCTTGTTTCAACACCGAGGTCTTGGCATCAATTCCCTGGTGGGGGTGATTAATAGTGAAGTGTGATCCGACAGTGGGTGTACTAACAAGCTAACAAAAAAAAACTAATTCAACGAAAAGTCCAAGATTGTTTTAATTATTCCATCTTATAACTGGATAGGATAGGACTTCTGTTCCAATTATGTTTATTGAATTAAGTGAGGTAGCATTTTAACAGCTGTAAGTGGATCCTTGGTGCTCTATTTCCTCTTTTGATTGATAGTTTATTCACAATTATTCTCAACTATTCCAAATTTTAGTTTAATTCCGATTCTAGTTTTAGTTTTAATTATATTTCAGAATACATACAAGTTTAGTCCGTATGGATTTGACCTCGGTCTCACTGAGTTATTATTACATCGTGACCCTGCACTTGGGGTTGTGAACACCCTCGAACTAGGACCAACAGAAATACAAGAAGATTGGTCATAAATTATGTTATGATTGATGATGAACTATATCGTAAAAGAGCCGACAAAGTTCTACTTCGATGTTCGTCAAAGAATGAAGCGATGACTATTATAGAAGGGGTCCATGAAGGTGTTTGTGGGGCCCACCAAGTGGGAAGGAAGATAAAAGTTATGCTTAGGTGTTATGGATACTTTTGGCCTAAAATGATAACCGATTGTGTTCGATACAGAAAAGGTTGTGAGGCTTGTCAGCAGAATAGGTTGGTTCAACGTGTACCTGTGGTCGAATTACATCCTATTATAAAGCCTTAGCCATTTCAAGAATGGGCTATCGACTTGATTAGGAAAATCTATCCACCTCAACTAAGATGGATTCATTTATTATTGTAGCAACCAACTACTTTACCAAATGGGTTGAAGAAAAACCCATGCGTAAGGTCGGTCAAGAGGATATTATCAGTTTTATAGAAACTAATATCATTCAACACTTTGGTATTCTAGAATCCATTACCATAGACTAAGGTGTGGCATTTATATCATTCAGTTTTGTGTAAAACTCCATAAAGGTCTCATGTTCTTCCATTTTTATAGTCTTAAATTAGACTGTTAGGAGTTGTATCTTTGAACGTTTTACTGTGCTTGTTCTCTCATGGGTGGTTTCCAATAAATTCCATGCTTATTTTGATGTTTCACACATACATATGCATTTCAACTCCTCTTGTGAAATAGCATAGTAAATTACATTCATTGCTTTGGCATCACATGTCTTCCGCTATTTTTCATAATCAGTCTAAAATGCTATCTGTTTTGGTTGAGATTTGGTAGTGCCATTTTCAAGTACAATTGTTCCATTTGTGGCACATACCCACTCTCAACAATATCGCATACATCATGGTCTAAAGAGTGTAGAAAAATACTCATTCAAGCTTTCTAGTATGCATAGTTTGAACCATCAAAACTTGGCAATCGAGTGACCAATGTTCCCTATTCTTTAGACATACTTTTAACTTCAACTAGGATCTCACTCTAGGTTGTTAAACCCTTCAAGAGGAACCCTCTCTGATACTAATTGAAATTGCGGTACGAAGTTATGTCCAAGTGTCCTAGAGGAGGGTGAATAGGACTTTTCAAAATTTTAATCCTACTAAATGCAAATATTAACTTCTAAGAACTTGTAAACATGATTAAATGATAAGCAAGCATAATAATAATTAAAAAAAACTAAGAAAGTGAAACATATGAAAGCTGCATTATATCAAACATGTTGTGTGCAGAATTTAAGCATAGCATGAATCATTACAAACACAAGCAATAACATTCACCACAAATAGCGATATATAGTGGTTCGGCTACATGCCTACTCCACTCCCGGTGGACCCACTCAACCCATGAGTGTACCAGATTTCACTATCTAATAATTTTAAATCAGGTTGACCTCAACCTTTACAAGCTACATAAGGTTATCAAAAATGCCTACAATAGGCAATAGATCCTACACTAGGACTCTATCAAAAATGCCTACACAAGGACTCTATACGTACTCTCCCGTCGGAGGCCTACAAAAGGTCTTAAGGAGTTTGGAGAAACCAGACTCTAAATCTCAATCCTACACAAGGAAAGGGCTTCAGACAAAATGGACTCTATTACTTACCTCTAAGTAAGCAAGCCCCATTTAACACATGATGATGAAGATCTTCCACTTAATGAAGATTCTTCAACTCCCTTAAACCACAACCCATTGTAAATGCTCTAATTGAAGATGTCGAGGCTGTTGGGTTAGGGTTTTGTTGAATCTAATCTAGTAAATAATAGGTCTTTAAGAGCTAGAGAAAATTCCCAGAGCTAAGCATTTAAAGATCCCAAAACAATGATTTACCATTAAAGAGTGTTGTTAGATCATCAATAAAGGTTGGAATTCATAGTTCTATCCAGGCAATGAATGTTTCAATGATTACCTTTAAGTCATGAATTGAATGATGAACTCCTATGAGAAAGAGGGCTTGAGAGGAAGGGTATTAACTCTAGCAATAACTCTCTCAAAGCTCTCTTCAATGCTCACTCAAAAAGGCAAGAAACAACCTCAAGTGATATATAGAGTAAAATCTCAACGGGCAAAAAATGGGCAAAAATCTGGCATTGTCAATGTCATCAAAGGGTCTTTAATGCCATTAAAGTTTCCTTCGATGTCATCGAACCTTCTTCGATGCCATCGACTCCTGCAGTAAGATTTCTAAATACGTGTTGGACAGATTCTGTCCAATGTCATCGATCATCCTTCGATGCCATCGAAGGGGACTTCAATGTCATTGAGATTTTCCTAAAAAAATGGACTGAGGTTACTGGACAGTTTGAGCACAATACCAATGTCATTGAACATACTTCAATGTCATCGAAGTTTGAATTTTGATTGCATCGAAAATGGTTTGATGCCATCGAGGATAAAATGATTTTCCATTGAAAACTCTCTGGACAAATTTGTCCATATTTTAATATCATCGAAAGTGCTTCGATGCCATCGAGAAATATAGGATTTCCCTTGAAAGCTCACAGGACAAACTGGTCCAAAATTCGATGTCATTGAACATACTTCGACACATTGATGACTTGTCTTCGATGCCATCGAAGGTAGTTTGATTGCATTAAAAATATCATAGCTCTATCAAAGCTTGTTAGAGAGATTTGGCCTAAGTTTGATGTCATCAAAGTAGGGTCGATGCCATCAAAACCTAAGTTTTGATGTCATCAGACTCTGTTTGATGCCATCGACAATTTTCAAAAATTTACAAGATGGTTGCTAGACTATTTGGCCACTGTTTCAATGTCATCGGACAGGTCTTCGATGACATCGAAGATGTCTCAATTGCACTCTGATGACATCGATAAAACATGAAATTTTCCAATTTGATTCAATCTTCACAAACTTGAAGTTAACTATATAATCATGCTTACTATGGGTTTAACAAATATTGTTTTAGGCAAGTTTAGACCATTTTTAATGGGGTTAATACATAATAGGGTTTGGTTAACAATGAGAGGCTTAATTTACCTATGTTGCACAATTGAACCTCTTCAACTTGGTGAGTCTTCAATCTTGTATTCTTCATATGGGGCTCACTGGACTCTAAGACTCAACATTCATGTTAATTGACAAATAAGGGAACTTTCACCAATGAGCTAAATATCTTCCAAATCAGACCTTTGATGAGGGAGTTATGAGTGTTTCCGTGGGAAAATTTCAAGATCGATAACATTGACCCCACTCTTGGATGTATGAATGGTCTTTAAATGTGACGATTCCAGTCACGATTAAAAGAGCGCTGAATTTCCTTTCTAATGACACTAAATTAGACCTAATCTGACATCTAATCAGAGATGAAATTGCGGTAGGACCGCTATTACTAAAGTATGGATATATGTCCAAGTGTCCTAGATTTTAAATTTTATGCCAATTTAAAATCCTAATTGCCTAACTTAAACTAATTTGTAATTAAACTAAGAAAGGAAATTTAACTTTAAGGCTTCCAAGTCAATATATGGTCCAATCACATAGGCTACACTAGATCTGTAAGTAAAGAAACTACCCTATAAATATAGTGTATATGAGTGTGTGGGATGTGATTCCTATCAATCCTAGATATTCATCTAATCATGCATTGTAATTAAGCATTCAAAGTACATGAGTGTTCACAACCCAAAGTGTAGGGTCGCAATGTAGTAATAACTCGGTAAGATCGAGGTTGGATCCACAGGGACTAAACTTATACGCATTCTGAAAATAACTAGAAGCAGAACTAGAATCAGAAACTAATCTAAATTTTGGAATAAAAGAAGTAATTGTGAATGAGTATTAATAATCAAAAGGAAACTAGAGCGCCAAGGATTCACTTGTAGCTATCAAGAAGCTACCTTGCTTGATTCTATAAACACAACTTGGAATCGAAGTCTTATCCTATCTAGATAGAAGATAAAATAATTGAGGCACATTCTAAACTTTGCATTGAATTAGTTCACACATAAAGGAGTATTCTGATGATTGGAAGGGATTCCATTATCCTACCATGCCTAGGAGACAATGGTGAACAACATGATTTACCGATCTCACAATCTCAAAATGGAAAAGAAGATATTCAAAGTTATCGCAACGTTTATTGTAATTTGAGTCACAATAAACCATAAAAAACTAAAAATATTCCTTAAATTCAAACTGAAAATCAATAAAGTTCAACATAAATAAGAATCAAAGTAAAATAAACATCCCAACATGCTACAAGCTTCACCTTTTAGCCCTAGCTAACAGATTACCTAGCCATACCTAACTCAAAAACATAAGGAAAAAAAAGAACTACTAGAACACATGAAGAAATCAAATCAAAAGATTGTCATTGGCACTCCACCTAGGCCTCCTCTCACTTTCTAAACCCTAGAAGATGCTTTGGAGCATCCTAGGGACTCCTATTTATAGTTGTGGAACTCTAACTTTTGCACCAAGTTGGACAAATCCGCAAACTCCTCAACTTTACGCACTCTACATAAAATCTACATAACGCCTTCAATGCAATCAAGAATTTTAGAATTTTTCAAGCCAAACTCATTGGACAGTTCTAGAAATCTTCGATGGCATCGAAGCTGCAATCGAAGGTTGTTCGATACATCGAAGGCGTTTAACAAATTTTACGTGGAGTGTGTAAATTTGAGGTGGTCTGTGGATTTTTCCAACTTAGTGAGAAATTTGGAGCTCCACCTATAAATAAGAGTCCCTAGGATGCTCCAAAGCATCTTTTAAGGTTTGAAAAGGGAGAGGAGGCATAGGTGGGGCGCCATGACATTCTTCTGCTTAAATTTCTTTATGGGTAATATTTGAGTGTCAAATATTGTATATTTTCCCCTATTTACCTCTTGATTTTATGGACATGATAATGCTTAATAGTACTTATTGCAAGGTGAATCTAAGAGCTTGGATTGGAAACAATGCAAAAAGCATAGATTTGATGCTCAAGAATCACCAAGGCAAAGTATGGATCTTAGGAGACCAAGAATGAAGAATTCACATACCAAAGATCCAAGGAAACCAAGTACAGAGGATGAGGAAAGGACTCAAATGATTTCAGAATCCGCATCAGAAAACAGATAGGTTCGATCTGACCAAACCCAAGTTTGGTCCGACCGAAGGAAGGATTCGGTACGATCAAAAGTGCACAAAAAGCTCTAGTGAAGAACGATGAATTTCGGAGTCAATTCGGCTCGACCGAGAATAAATTTAGTCCGACCGAAACTTAAGCTCGGTCCGACCAAACCTAAGCTCGGTCTGACCTAATTCCGGCAACTGCTAAAATAGAATCCTGTCATGATTTGAATTCTACTTTGGTCCGACCAAAGTGTAACATGGCCGCGTAAATTAGAGGTGGTTTCAAGGTCAGATTGCAAAAATTCCAAGGTGGTGCGAAAGATAGTGTTTCACAACTATAAATAAGAGTACCTAGGACGTCCCAAACCATCTTCTAGGGTTCGAGGAGTGGATCCAAAGGGTGAAGAAGCCTCCTAAGAGTTTTTCTTCTTGTTCCTTAGTTTATTTTCATCTTTTATTTAAGAGTTTTTTGTTTAATCATGTCTATGCTTAACTAAACCTCATAGCTAGGGCTAAGAGGTGAAGCTTGTAGCATGTTGGGATGTTTATCTTGCTTTTATTGAACTTCATTGAATTCTAATTTGATTTTAAGGAATATTTTCAATTTTCTATGATTTATTGTAACTCAAATTACAATGGATGCTGCGAAAGCTTTGGATATCTTCTTTTCCTGGTTTTAGATTGTGAGATTGGTAAATCCTATTGTTCACCATCTTCTCCTGGGCATGGTAGGGTGATGGAATCCCTTCTAATCATCACAATTCTCTTCCATTGAGAATTAGGTAAATGAAAAGTTTAGATTTGATTTAAATTGCTTTATCTTCTAATTGGATAGGATAGGATTCCAATTCCAATTGTGTTCTGTGAATCAACGTAGCATCTTGATAGCTACAAGTAGATCCTTGACACCCTAGTTCCCACCTTTCAATTCATAAGTTTTAATCAACATTATTCACCATTACTCTTAATTATTCCATAATTTAGATTTAGATCTTCTTCTAGTTCTGGTTCTAATTATTTTCAGAATACACACAAGTTTAGTCCCTGTGGATTCGACCTCAGTCTCACTGAGTTATTACTACATCACGACCCTACACTTGGGGATGTGAACAAGTTTTCCCAGGGTCACCTTAACAACTTGATACAGTTATTACGATTTTCACTGGCTATCACAACAAACCTACTTTGTGATTTTTACGGGATCACCACAAACAAACCCGCTAAGATTTCTGGGCCAACTAAAAAAAAACTCAAACTGAAATGAAAGTAAAACAGTACTTATCTTCGATTTGGTGAGTCGAAGTTATAGCTGTAGCTAAAATTCAGTGATCTTCTTCTTGGGATATTGATGAAGTCGTGTATGCGTTCAATTGTAACGCCCTGAATTTCAAGATTTTGAACATCACTTATGTTTTGTGGAAGCCAATATCCTAATTACTTTCATGTTGGCCATTTGAGCATGCATAGAATTATACTAATAACGTATCATACTCCAGATTTAATGTAATTAAAGCAGATATGTAAATCAAGACATATATTGTGAAGTTTCTTTCAGAGTATGAGTCCACGGCTAGGTTCAATGTATATAGATATAATTCCAAAATAATAATAAAAATGTGGCAATGTAACATCAAGCTAAGCCTATATATCTAGAGCTCCCTGCCTAAAGGTACATGCCCTACATCGGCCCATCTAAGAGCTAGAAATAGGAGAATTTCTCCTCATCCATGAATGTCTACTTCAGTGTATCGGTATCGACAGTACCTGCATCTACACTAGCGTCTGGTTGGTATTTTAAAACACCGTCCCAGAGTGGGAGTGAGTGATAAACTTAGTGGTTCCATAAAGTAAAGGTTACACATGTTATCAAGTCAATCAATACAATAATGATAAGGCAATGTAAAACAATCACTTCCTAACTACTCTTCTTAATGCGAGAATGGGGTTTATGAAATGATGCATGCTCTCACCCATTGACACTCCCTCAACACGTGACTCTGACCACATGTATCGTACATGCTAACACTTCCTCAATATGTGACTCCAACGCCTGTTTTGCCACATTCCAAACTAATGCAAAGCAGTGCATGATCATGTTAGCCTAGTGGTTAATTATGCCTATTCACCCAGTAATTTGGGGAAGCTATGATACCTCCCTTTTAAACATTAATCCCAACCGAATCACTAAGCATGGGACAACCACAATAGTCCTACGCCTGTGTTCTTGATCCGTCTAGGTTCTTCACTCTTAGATAAATCCATATGATAGGCAAGTTGTAAAAAGGTGATGCTCGTGGTCACTACGAGAGGCTCGTCACCCGAGCGTAAGCCAACGGCACGAACACGGTGTCCCATACCACCACGCCTGGCTCATGAGTCTTGAGGATCATGGTACAATGGTTAATGATGGATCTTTACAATAGTGAGGGGGTACCTTAGATTCAAGTAATTGCGCTCATACATGGTGAACATACAATAGGTCAACCAATTCTTTGGGCATTTTTGGAGCACATGAGCGCCCCGCGTAGCCTAGCCACTGTCGATAGTCAATGTCTGATATGTATCGTTCGAATTTACCTAGGGTGGCCAACCTAGTTTGACCACCCAAATGTGGAAATTTACTGATTACCTGGACTACTCTTGTAGTCCTACTCCTATTCAAATCATGTTAACAAACATTAATAACACATGGGTAAATGTTTGATAATCAAATTTTGATAAACTACTTATTTAGGCATTTCATTAAACACATAAACAACATTACATTACAACTTGTAATTCATTAATTCATTAAATAGAGATATAATTATACCTAAGACAATAAAACACTCTACATTAGAAATCATAAATCATTATCTAGAATGAAAGCATTGATAAATCGCAACCTAAGCACTTACAGTCTGCACCTTTTGGTAGTACGCCCGACTCAAATTCACTCCTAGGAATATGTTTCCAAGGAAGAATCGTTGGCTGCTTAAATAAGCACACAGGATTGTTAGGGTTGGAGAAAACCCATTTGAAGACCGACATTTATATATATAAAAAAGTTTGTAGTCTTTACCCTAGGTCATAGTTAGAGAAGTTCCGGTAGTGAGAGTGGTGGCAATGAGGTTTGTAAGTCAACGAAAGAGAATCACCCTTAAAGCACCCCTTCAATCTCTCTCTTCCTTATATTTCTCTTTTTTCTTCTCTTTCTCACCTTAAGGTTCCCAAATTCGTACTTGGAGGAAATAGGGTGAATTAGGAGCTATTTATAGCTCCAAATGATGTGTAAATGGCCCTAAGGCCACTTTGTTTGATACTTATACCCTATGGGCAGCTATTTCTAGCTCACGGGGCCCTTAGGAGGGCCCGCGGGCTCATCTATACCATGTGGTAGGTTCACTATCAATGGATCAATGCTAGGTTACAATTTCGGTGTGATCGGATAAGTAAATTGGCTGTGGGAAACCCGTGTTCATTTAATGGTCGGCAATATTCAATCAGGGTCACGGTTATATGGATGTGTGTGGACAATGATCCTTATCCTATGTGTGAAGTTTGGTCATAAACAGATGGTCTGAAGCTCTTAACTTTGCACAAGAGTGGACAACCCAATTTACTTAAGTTTTAACTTCTTCTTTTAGGGCATTCGTGCTTCTCATGCACCAGTCCTTCGGCTCAAGTTGAGTGATCTTGGACACCATCTAGGCTTGACTCCCGTGATGGATGTTGAGCCCAGTAAGATGGACATTTCTCTATAGTTTCAAGGCTAGCGGACTCCCGACGTGCGGTCTAGGTCCTTTACGGAGTTTTAGGGTACTCCCGAGAGGGGCGGGTCCTCGGAATTTCCTTCATGTTTTCGAATGGTGGTGCGCTACTGCACTTGTGATCCTGAACTATATTTCTTGGTAGGAATGGTGACCCGAACTTAATTTCTCTAATGTTAAGTACTAATGCATACTTAGTCGTAGCTAGTTAGTCGAGATGGCCCTCGGGCGGTCCCGTTTGTGGATGAACTCGGGTCTCAGTACGGACTTTTCTAGGACGTTACAATCTACCCCCCTTAAAAGTAATTTTTTCTTTGAAATTGTCTAGTGTCAACATTTAAAAACTATTCTAATTTTTTATACCCAAGTTTCTATTGATTTTACATTCATATACGTGTTAGGGTATATACTAACTCTAATGGCTTAGCTTATTATGGTCTAACCCCCTTAAAAGTTTCCACCTATGAGGTTCGAAAACATATGTCTAAATCATTATTATCGCACTGTGTTTAGTAATAGAGTTTACCTAAGGGTAGTATATTATGCTCTTCGTGATCGGGCTAATACGGAAAAACAGTTGTAGTAGGCTCAAATCTGATATGTCGATTATCCGCCTGACCAAGGCAGATAACTCGTTGTACCCCTTCTTAATCCTGATGGATCCTGGTCTTCTGCTCAGTCAAAGCAGTAAGTCCATTGGTAGTCACCCAGGATTAAGAATTGAGTCAAGTCACAAATGCTTCGCAGGTGTATGATTCCGTAATTCATAGTCTGATTATTTTGGACATTTGGGGAATGTCAAAATTTAATAAGAAGTTCAAGTTTCACATTTATAAGGTTGTCTCTCAGGTCTCAGTTAAAGAGAGTTCTAGTTTAATTTATGTTCGACTTAGTGGGTAATGAGTCTCCCACGGTGCTTATGATCAAAACGACTATCCTGGAAAGGTTCTTAAGGGCCTTAGGTTTTCTCTCAATGTTACCATTTCGATCCTATGGCCAGTGAGTTATAAGTAAACCACGCTTCAGTTACGTTAACTGTCACGCCCCAAACTTGGAAACCAGGCTCACAAAATTTTTGATCACCGAATTCGATGTCGATAGCCTCTGTAGTACCCCATTCTCATCTCCCGAAGCCCATATGCCAGATTCTGATCCTAGGATCCTATAAGGAGGATTTTCCAGTGTACATTTATCTTATAAGAAGCACAAGCACAAGTTCACCCAAATCACAAAGGCAATATCATCAACACATATCCACTAATATAAACAGTTGAATACAGTGCTGAAAGGGAAATACATATATCGATAATCAAGCTCCAAAAGACAGCTTCATGCTCTAAGCACAACGCTACTGTGACCTAACGCCACCTGCACGCATCTATCGTGCATAAGCTTATAGAAAGTTTAGAGGGTAGTGTAAGTGTGTGCACAAGGTAAGTGTCAAGTATGCAATATCAGAGCAATGAGGAAACATACTGGTAAGTCCATAAATACCATCAGCCTTACCCAAACTATGCGATGCAAAAATATAATAAGCCAATATCATGTATTGAGGAAGTAATACAATATACAAATCTTGACGAGTTCACGAATACCGTTAGCCGTATGTAAGCAATATAAATGCAGAAACATAGCAACCTAAAATGTCATATGTCATGGATGTAATGCAATATGCAGATCCTAACGAGTCCATAATACCATCAACCTTATTCAGGCTATGCAAAACAGAAGTATAATAAGCCAGATGTTATGTGCTGAGGATATAATGCAATATGCGGTGTGAATGAAATGACCAAGCTAGAGTGTGAAGTCGGGATGATAATACGTAGTATCGCAGGCTACGGGGTCCATCACAAGAGACTTCTATCTAAACCAGTCCCATACCTAAATTTGGATAGCTAGACTCAATGTGGTAGACTCCTAATCTCAGGTTGGTTGCGCACCCTAACTGAAATCCTGGCCATCGCGAAGGCACACAAAATAATTAGTTGCGCACCACTAGCCCGAGTGGATAGTGAATGAATGAATGAGTGAGTAAAATGCTGAGTATGCAACTTCTACTCAATAAATCCACATATCAGTATCGTACATCTCTGAGAACATCACCAAGGTCTAGTACACTCTATGCCAGCTTATCACCCCTATCCGAGTGCACAACTGGGTAAATGGAAGAGACCTCACCATCCACCTGCCAATATCAGGCCCGGCTCGTCTATAATAGACTCATTCCTTAAAGCTAGTCAAACTCAACCTAGATATTGCCCCCTCACTCAAGTGGGTAAGGTCACACCCCTTTCCAACTGACCATGCCATAGTGGGAGACATCGCCTACTGGTATACGGCCCTTGTGCACTTATGTATCTACTCAGTCTCGACGTTGGAGCATCCTCTGGCCTCGGGGGTTTAGGAATTTTCACCCAAGGACATCTATGGTGCCCGTATGCTAGAACCAAACATTTTCAGTATCCCATCTAGCCATGCACGACATGCCTGTGGAGGCTACGACCCTGATGTCGTTAGGGCGTACAGTGGTTATATCACAAAATGTGAGATGCATGAGTCATACCATCCAGTCATGCAGTAATCCTGCGCGTACTGTGCACTCATGTACGATGACTTCGCCTATCAGGGAGTCCCATAAACAACCTACCCTATGGCACATGCAATGGTTAGCTACATCTCATAACAAACATGCAGATGATGCATATGGGCATGTATCATGATGATATGCTGTCACATACTCATAATCGGTATCGATAACTGACATCGATAATCGACCTAACAAAGGGCCTAAGGGAAGGTCACAATGTGGTCATTTAACCATCATTTCCCATCAATATGAACATTTAACCAACATTGCTCCCAAGGAGTGACCTACATAAAGCCTAAAATATAGTGGGGCCCATGGCCTCACACAAGGGCCTAATATACATCACATCGGGCCGTATCACATGGGCCTCAAATACATCACAATGGGCCGCATCACATGGGCCTCGAATACATCACAATAGGTCGCATCACATGGGCCTAATTCATATCACAATGGGCCTCATACAAGGAATTCATATACATCGTATTGGGCCACACTCATGGGCCTTAAATAGGTCACATTGGGCCTCATATTTGGGCCTCATATACATCGCATGGGGCCATATCCCATGGGCCTCGAATACATCACACTGGGCCTCATTACACAGGCCACATATACATCACATTGGGCCTCATCACATAGGCCTCTCATACATCACACTGGGCCGCATCAAATGGGCCGCACAAACATCATATTGTGCCTCATTTAAGGGCCATACAAGCATCACATTGGGCTGCACATATGGACCACACAAACATTATATTGGGCCGCACTTATGGGCCACACAAACATCATATTGGGCCGCATTTAAGGGCCACACAATCATCACATTGGCCTACACATATGGGCCACACAAACATTATATTGGGCCGCACTTATGGGCCAGCATTTAAGGGCCACACTAGCATCACATTGGGCCACACATATGGGCCACACAAACATTATATTGGGCCACACTTATGGCCACACAAACATCATATTGGGCCGCATTTAAGGGTGTCACAAGCATCACATTGGGCCGCACATATGGGCCATACAAACATTATATTGGGCCGCAGTCATGGGATTAATACACATTACGATGAGCCCCGTTATTCAAACCTAATATACAGCACAACGGGCCCCATTACTCGGCCCACAACGGGCCCTGCATATGGCAATAATGGATTCACATATAGCCACAATGGCCTCACATACATCAAGTGGGCCCTGCATGCAGCAGGTGGGTCCCATTGGGCTAGACAGCGTGGAGGAAACACATCACGGTGGGCTACTGCCCTGGACGGCATCCAGCCAATTGACGGCGTGGATACAATACTTCACGGTGGGTTGCGGCCCTGGATGGCATCTAGGAGATTGATGAAATAGATGAAACATATACATCTAGTGGTCCCTGAAAGTGCCCTAGTTTGTCAATTAGCATGTATGTTGAGTTGGCTAGACAGAGAAGCTCTATAGGAAGATCAATCAACCGTCTGCCTCAACTATATGTGGGCCCGAACTTGCCACAGGTAAATCTTAGCCTCACATCCCATGTCCCAAAACACCAGGTAATTAAACCCCTTAAAATTGATTAGAATATCATAGGGTTTTTGGGTCAAAAAACTTATTCAAACAGTAAAAAAATCTCTAAGTTTTCTACCTTTATCGATTTATCGACAGGAGGTTCGATAAAATCGAACCTTGCCGTTAATGTCCTCGAAACTCACTCGATAATATCAAAATGAGGACTTAAGATGTCCAGCAACCGTATATACCTCTGGACGCAATTATCGATGTATCAATAGTCGTATCGATATCATTGATAATTAAATCTCGAGTCTATCGAAATTGACTAGATAAAATCGACATCATATATAATGTGTCCAAGTTCTACTAAGGCAAAATACAAAATCATCGATATATTGATGTCTCCTCGATATCCTCAGAATTTAAATTCTGATGATATTGGAAGCCCTTTGATGATATCGATTTTGGACACTATTTTCCAACAATATTTTTAGGTTGTTCTATCTTGGATAAAGGGTCACTCGATAGAATCGATATTCAAATATCGATGATATCGAGGCTGAGTCGATGGCATTGAGAATGGACATAAACTGTCCAGCAAGCTTAACTGGAAAATCCTTTAGATTTATTGATGCATCAACACAACCATCGATATCATCGACATTCAAATTCCGATGATATCGAGTGTGCCTCGATCATTCTTTTAACCTGAAAAAAATCTCAAAGGCAAGTCTCTCTCATTTTTTCAAGTGTCGAGGAATCAAACCTCGTGTCAATGATATCGGAGTTCAAAATCCAATGACATTGACACATGTTCGATTTCCTCGACCAGCTGGCAAAAGGTTTCAAAAGCGTTTGACATTCGAGTTCGTGTCATCGAGCGGCCAGTTGATGTTATCAAGAGTATACGCTCGATGATATCGACCCTACTCGATGATATCGAACTGTAAAAAATGTGACCATTTTATATCCGTTGGAACCTACTGCCTATTTAATGAGAGCTTGCCCTTGGTTATTGGATAGAGAAAAAGGGAGAGTGCTTTTGTGTGCTTAACGGTAGATCATATACCCTTAGCCGTTTTCTCTCATGGGAGTTCATCCTCCAATCCACCCTCATCATAAACATTCAATAGAGTGGATTGGGGAATGCACTTCGGCATTTAAGGATCCTCCAGCTATCACCTTAATAGCAAATCATTAAGCCGGGATGCCTTGAATGCATAAATGATTGGAATCGCTATATCTCCCTTATAGGAAAATATTCAATATAGTAGGATTCCTGTAGGACCCGTGTCCTAATCCGTACTGTTCCGTTAGCTTCCGCGGTCCTTCCGGTCAAATTCTGGCAACCTTCGCACCGTATTCGGTGTTTGCGCACAATCCTAAGCCAGGTCCCGCGCACCGACGTCGGCTTGGTCCGAAAGTTATATCATAGCGACCGCGTCGTCGCCGCGGTTCCGACGCCGTGACTTGCGCACCGAACCGATACCTAGGTAAGAAGATGCCGATCAGCGTTTATTCCGAAGAAACCCCGCGCGTTACGGATTTCGAGGGAATCTCTACAATTAATCCCATCAATCAACCATTAAAGCATCCCATACCTTAAGTACAACAACCCATCTCCATCTTTTACAAAAGTCTACCCTCTTTCCACCTCACCACTCCTCTTTTTCCCATTTTCAACATTAACCATACCTCCTTTTACAATTTTCAACCCAAACCATCCCCCATCACTCCATCACCCATCTCGCTCCCTCTCTCTCTCTCCCTTACAAGTCTCTCTCTCATTCCATACTCTCCCATAGCAAAATTCATACGTATGGTCCTCCCATGGTGAGAAAATTTCATTTGTGAGGCCCACCTTTCCTACCCCTTCATCTCTCATCTCAACCATCCATTTCTCATCTTTCTCCATCAAAGAGAAGCACAAGGAGCTAAGGAAGCCAAGGGAGCAAGAATATCAAGCGGTGGGTGTTTGGATAGGATAGTTTTTGATGTTTTTAAGATGGGCCAAGTGAGGCCAACCGATCAATGGTTCGGATCTCACTTTGGACCCTATGATGTGGCCAAAGGCCCACTTGGATCATCATGATCATTCCATGATGGGGCCATTCTCCATGGACCCCATCATGATGTTTACCTTCTTGCATATTTAGGGTCATCTAGACTGTCTGATTTAGTGGAGAAGGGATCTCTACCGTTGAATTTTAATTTAATGGGTCCACATGTAATGGGACCCACTTGATGTATGATTTAGTACAAGGGAGGGCCCATAGTGCCGGGGTCCCTCCATCACGCGGATCTCACCCTTTATCTCTCTCTATCCCTCTCTCTTTTTATTTTATTTTATTTTATTTTTTTATCTTTTTCTTGTGATGATTATGAGGTTAGGTGGCCCACTTGAATGGACCCCACCATGTAGTATGTATTGTATTTGAATGGGGCCCACCTTATATGTGTACTACCCACACCATTCATCAGTGGTGGCCCACCTGAGCAGGCCACCTTGTATGGCAGACCGTCCAGCGTCTCTGGACGCTGGACGTTTAATTGGGAAACCACAAATGCTAGCTTGGTTCAAGGCTTTGGGTGGCCCACTCATGTAGGCCCCACCTTGATGTATGTATTAAATCCATGCCGTTCATTCCTTTCCCAAGATGGTTTTAGGCGTTGAGCCAGAAGATGAGACCAATCAGACTCCCAGGCGGGCCATGACACGGCAAACAGTGGGTATACCATTGAAACATCCTCTATCACTTCTATACACTGAAACAGGCCCAATATTGGGCTTGTTTTGACTGTCGCGAGGCATGGAGAGCCATTGGACGGAGCAGATCTGCAAGAGGTGGACCCCACCTGCAAAATCCATGGGAAAACAAAAATAAAAAAATATATATATATAACAGCAGCTGCTGCTGCTGCTGCGTCAGAAGTGCAGCAGCGCTGCCTGCGCACGCCAGCGTCCGGGCGGACGGACGTACCAGCAGCCCAGCACGGCTGTAGCCGTGGGCCCCACCTTGATGTTTGGGCCCCTACCTGACGTGGGCCCACCCCAAAAATCAGCTCGATCCAAGACTCAGGTGGCCCACACCGTAGGAAACAGTGGGATTAGACTTCTACCTTTGAAATCCTTTTGGGGTCCACAGAAGTTTTGGATCAGGGTGAGATTTGTTTTCACCCTTCAACTGGGCCCATGTGACCTTATCAGCGGGTTGGATGGCATCTAAACATTATGGTGGGCCCCACATGGAGCCCACAGTGATGTAAGTGTTTTATCTCCACCGTCCGCCTGGACGGTGGAGCCCACGGTGATGGGTGTGGGTGCGTGCGTGCTGGGTGTGTGCGTGCTGCGTGCGTGCGTGTGTTTATATATATATATATGTATATTTATATGTATATAAAATATTATATATAATATTATATGCACTACATATATATTATATATTATATTATATTTAATATAATGATGGAGGGAGGCCCATCTTAATTATTTTTGGCCCGTGATTGAGGCCCACTTTGATTACATGTAAGGCTCATGGGTCGAGGCCCATTTGGTGTGTTTTGGGCTCATGGGTCGAGGCCCATTTGATGTGATAGGGGCCCATGGGGTAAGGCCCGTCAAGATGTACTAGGACCTATAAGTTGAGGCCCATTTGATGTGCATATGGGGCCCAATTGGCGAGGCCCATTTGATACACATAAGGCCCACGTGATTAGGCCCATTTGATGCACTCTAAGGCCCACGGGTTATAGCCCATTGCAATGCACATAAGGCCCATTGGTGTGGCCCATTGATGTGGCTCACTTGATGAACATGAGGCCCATATGATACGGCCCATTTGATGTATTGAAGGCCCAATGAGATATACCTAAGGTTCATTGCAATGTGCAGTCCCAACGTGATTTATGTAATGATGTTTACATCAGGGCTATGCCTTGGGAGCAATGTTGGTTTGACGTCCACATTGTAAGCATAGTGTTGGTTCAATGACCGCATTATGCCTTTCCCGAGGGCCCATTGTTAGGCCCATATGTGTAATGTGTAGGCCGTCTAGGCCCGCCTCCATTATGAATATCACCCATCCCATATAACATGTTTAATCCCATGATTCACGATCATATGCATCATACGTATGCTTGATATGAGAAATGACTGATCATCGCATATGCCTTCAGGCAGATTGATTAGGGGCTCCCGTATAGGGTGTGTTGCCCTACATGAGCGCACGATACGCGCAGGATTGCTGCATGACTGAATAGTGTGATTCATGCATTCGCATTGTGTGATATGGTTACTCTACGCCCTAGCGACATCAGGGCCGTAGCCTCCACAGACGTATCGTGGTTGGCAGGATTGGATACCGGAAATACTGTTCTACATGGGGTGCGATAGATATCCCTGGGTGAAAGTCCCTAAACCCTTATGGTACCAGGAGGTTGCTCCAACGTCTAGACCGAGTGGATGTATGAGCGCTGAGTGCCAATTACCAGACGGTTGCGCTTTCCACTGTGTCGTGGTGGGTTGGAAGGGGGTGCGGCCTTACCCGCCCGAGAGTAGGGGGCAATGCTAGGCTGAGTCTGACCAGCTCGAGGAATGGGTCCGCTATTGACGAGCCGAGCCCGATATTGGCAGGCGGATAGTGAGGTCTTTTCCACTCACCTTATTGCGCGCGATGGGGCGGCAATCTGGCTTGGAGTGTACTAGACCCCGGTGATATTCCAGATTTGAGCCGTATTGACATGTGAACTTAGATGAGGATTTGTATGCTTGACTTGCATTTCGCATTGCATGGCCTTGGTATGGCCGACATCATTCTTTGCACCGCATGGCCTTGGTACGGCTAATGGGATTCTTAGCATTCATCAGCATGTTCCGCATTACTCTGATATTGCATAACTACATTACCACCTTAAGCATACACTTTCACCACCCTCTAAGCTTTCTATAAGCTTATGCACGACCGTTGCGTGCAGGTGACGTTGGTTCGCAGCAGCGCTGAGGCTTGGGCGCGTAGCTGATCTTCTTTTGGAGCTTTTGGTCTATCATCGTTGTATTTCCCTTATGCTCATTGTACTTGTAAAGTTTTTGATTATAGTGGAAATGTGATGGAGTTTTTGGTTGTTGTTTGTGGGTTATGCCTTTGGTTATGCTTATTACGAATCAAACTGAAGTTGAAAATCCTCCTTGTAGCATCCCAGGATCGGAACCTGGCGAATGGGCGCTGGGAGCCGAGAATGGGGTTCTACGGAGGCTGTCGACGCCGGATTCGGCGATGGGGAATTTTGTGAGCCCGGTCTCCGAGTTTGGGGCGTGACAATTCCATTATAACCTTGACCCAACCCATCGCCACGTATTAGTACATCTTCTGAGTTGCGAATCAAGGAAGCTGAAGTTCTTCATCAAAGGAGGAGATCTTCAACAATGCACTGAAAGGGACTCATCTGCTTATCTGTAAGTTATTAGAGTCCAGAGGACCCTTCTGATCATTCCTTTGTAGGATTGGGTCTAAAGTGTTTCCCACCCCTTACAAGTCCTCTAGGAGGCCTCCGGCAGGAGTGTACGTGGTGGGTGCTTTGTGTTGACCCTTGCTCTATGGAGAGCATAAATGTTAGGTCCTTTGTGTATGTCCTTGACTAAGGTGGTCTAAAAGTTGGGTGCGTTATGTTGACCATTGCTCGTGAGAACATAAACAAGTGAGGTTCCTTGTGTGGATCCTTGGCCAGTGTGCTTAAAAATTGGGTGTTATGTGTTGACCCTTGTTTGTGGGAGCATAAACTGTCAGCCTAGGTGTAGGTTGTACTGGTTAGAGGTGAACTTGATTTAAAACCTCCGGTTTGAGGTGAACCTATTGTGAAACCTCCTCAATGAAATCCGGTACACTCAAGGGTTGAGTGTGTCAGCCGAGAGTGGAGTAGACAAGTAGTCGAACCACTATAAAAATGATTATGTTTGTGATTGCTATTGTCTTTCATTTCTATATGGATATATGCTTTCATATTTGATTATCTGAGATCACATCTCACACACAGTCACATCCATCATAAACTCTTATTCACATCTTATTTATCTCTTAAAGTAGTTTTATGATTAGATCCTCTATTTGGGTTGGAAGCCATTAGAGTTATTTTAAATAAATCCTAATTCATGCATATCTACTCAAGATAAGTTTGATAGGATTTTAAATAAACCATTAAATTTTTTTTAAAAGTCCTATTCACCCTCCTCTAGGACATATTAACATATTTCTACTTCAACTAAAGCGGTCATTACCGCCATTTCAATTGGTATCAAAGCAAGTCTCTCTTAAGGGCTTCACCGCCTAGAGAGTGATCTTGACTGAAGTTGGTAATATGGCCGAAGGAGAGGGCTCATCAGTTACTAGACCTCTAGTATTTGATGGATCAAATTATGCATACTGGAAGGTTAGAATGCACTAGTTTCTGAGATCTTTGGATCATGATGTTTGGGATATATTTGAAAGAGGATATATGCCACCATCTAAACAAATAGTACTTGAAAATGGCACAACTATCACCAAACCAAAATCCAAAGAAAAGTGGACATCATTCGATAAAGAAAACCAAACTGCTAAGGCTAAAGCTATGAATGATATCTACTGTGTTGTGTCCCAAGATATTTTCAATCAAATCAGTATGTGTGGGACAGCCAAAGAAGCATGGGATTTGTTAGAAACAACCCATGAAGGAACAAGCACTATGAAGATATCTAAACTGCAACTCCTGACATCACAGTTCGAAAGTCTCAGAATGGAAGAGCATGAGACCTTCATGGATTTTTTCACAAAGCTGAATATCATTTGCAACTCCATGGGTGGATTAGGTGAGAAAGTTTCGGTTCCAAAAATCTGTAGGAAAATACTAAGATCATTACCAGAATAGTTCAATCGTAAAATAACAACCATTGAAGAATGTAGAAACATAGATGAAATGAAAGTAGAAGAACTAGTAGGTTCCCTACAAACATTTGAACTACACTTCAAACAAACCCCTAAATCCAAACCTACTATCCTCAAAACATCAAAGAATTCACCAAATGAGGACGTTGAAAGTGAAAGACAAAATGAAGATGAAGAAGTGGCTTTATTGGCACAACAGTTCAGAAAATTCTTTCAGAAAAATCATGGTCATCCATTTAAAGGAAGAAAGGTGGACAACAAACATTTTGCAGGTAAATTTGGTAAAAAGACTAAAGAACCACAATGTTATGATTGTCAAAAGTTTGGACACCTGTCTACTGAATGCCTAAATAAAAAAAACTAAGGGTAAAGCAATGGCTGCCCCATGGGATGATACAGAAGAGTCGAACTCAGAATTTAGCGACTCAAAGAGTGATGGAGATAAGAAATCTTTGAAAATTCTTATGGTCTCCACTGCTCCAATCATTCCCATTGAAACTGAGAACGAGGAAGAACCGCAAGTCACTGAATCATTTCCATCTGATAATGAAGAATCAGAAAAAGAAGAAGAAGAACAGGATAAACTGCAGGATGCCTATAATCAACTCTACATTCATAGCATCAACATCCTTAAAAGACTTAGAATGTCTGAAAATAAAAAGGAACTGCTACAAAAAGATCTGGATAAAACTTTAGAAATTAATACACATCTAATTAATGATCTACAGCAATATCATTCAGAGAATGATAAGTTGGAAAGAATCAATCTGTCCCTAAGAACTGAATCATTAAAACTTACTAAATATATTGAACTATTGGAAGAAGAAAATGAGCATCTCCAAAATGAGAATCACACACTTCGGTTTGACTTTAAAAAATCCAAAAAAATTATTAAAATAAACTATAAATTTTCCCAGAGTGGTGAAAAGCTAGAAAAATTGTTAGGGATGGGAAGATGAGGAAAAGACAAGAGTGGCCTAGGGTATAATAAAATTAAAATAAGAACTGAAAATGCAGCACAAATGGATAGATCTACTGCTTCAGGAAGTAAAACTAGAATAACTCCAGTTTTTCATCTATATGGTGATTCGGGTCGTTATAAGTTTGAATGCATGACACCTGGGAGGACTCAACATAACTCTGGTCAAAATCATACTGATAAACACAAGCCAACCAGAAAAACAATTCCATCATCACCTGGAATGACCAACAGGATAAATCAAGTGAGTGAATTGAATAAGAAAACTAATAAATTTGTAAAACAAGAAAACACAATTCAGTTGCCCAACTCGATTAAAGAAACTAAAACTTCCATGGTTAAAAAGCCTGTCACAAAATGGGTAATAAAAGAAAAGAAGAATTGCCTGGTCACTCATTCAAATCATATAACAGGCAATGATACTAAGTGGTACCTGGACAGCGGTTGTTCATGACATGTCACAGGTGACAAATCCCTCCTTTCAAATTATTCAGATCTTGATAATGGGATAATCACTTATGGAGACGGAAGCACCGCTAAGGTAATTGGACAAGGAATTATTAAATGAATAAATTTTCTCAAAAATGAGAATGCCTTTCGCATAAAAGGATTAACGCATAATCTTTTAAGCATTTCTCAAATATGTGACAATGAGCATGTGGTTACATTCAACAAAGAAAAATGCGAGATCCTAGACCTTTCAGGAAAACTAGTGATGAAAGGATCTCATACAAACAACCACTGCTATGTTATTAAAGGAAAAGGAAAGGCTGATTCATATGCCTAGAAATAATTGGGCATGAAAAAGCATGTCCAGGTCTTACGTCTAAATCTGGATAGCTTTTGAAATGATGCAATTTTTCTAAACTTCTAATGATATATCTGAGGTTTCTCACCTCAAATCTTTTGTATATAAACATCTAGGTGTTTATAAGTGTTGGTCTGCACAATGTGCGTACAATTTTTGCTGTGTATACTGACTAATTTTAAGATATACTGAAATTATGCACAAATTTCTGTCAAAATTTTGAAAAATTAAAAATATTCATCTTCGATATGTCTGTCAATACATCATGTGAACTTTTCGATAACATCGACCAAGAATCAATACCATCGACAACCTCTCGAGAAACTGAAACATCAGGACGGTTGGTCTTCTCTCGAACTCTTCATTGAAAATATCAAATAGGGTATATCAATATCATCAAAACTATGCTTGATGATATTGAAGGTTACTGCTCAATTAAAGTCAAAAGATGGAAAAAGAGGCTCACTTGTTTAGCACTGCATCTCTTTGAACAGTCTCCTTTGTTTTGCTGGACTCTTTCATCTCAAGCAACAATGTCTCACGACAAAGGACTGGTTCGTCCATAATGTTTCTCAACTGAGAGCAAGAAAGGTAAGAAGAATGCCACTGCTCATCTCCATTTTTCAACTTAAAATTTGTGGTAGATCGAGCGGTCCATAGGAAGTGCATTGAACCCTTTGGGATCATTAATCTCTTAGAACTAATTGGGTGGGGAAATATCGTAAATTTTGGTAGAGGATTTCAGCATAATCTTGTGCATCAATTTCTGAACTTAATCTACAATGTTGAAAATAATCCTCTGATCGTCTCAGTCGTTGTCATAAATCGGACCGAGCACATCACCCCTAGACTGATAAGTTGTCTGATTGGTGTAAAAGTCACTAGGATACCCGTATCAAAACGAAATATAAATGGTCTTGGTGTATGAGGGGAAGTTACTCGAGCACTATATAATGGTGCTACAATTCTGAGAAATGCAAAGAATGTTCTTCATGTTAAGCATCTTAATCTTGCATACAAAATTTTCACAACATCTTCAGCACAAATGTCTATCCCTGTGAAGTCTCTAGTAACAGGCTTTCTCCACACATTCTCAATGTTCTATATGATGTTCATCTAGGTATTCACATGTGCCTACCCACTCTCATTCTACAACAATTAATTTAGGTGTCTTCAGACAAATCCATCACTACACTTCCACTCCCAGGTCTTGTATCCAAGCTGTCACGACAATTTGGACTGCCTCCTACTAATGATCTCCCATGCCCGTGTGCCTGGTTCAACCAAGAAGACATCTGCAATCTGTATATCATTGATAACATGTTCCGTGGGGGAAAAATTGATTCAACCTTAGGCAAGGGCAATTCTGAGTACAGTCCTGACTCTGTTAATGTCATTCAGACAGACACAAAAAGAGACATTGCACAGGACCTTCTGGATGGACAATCTCGCATGATGAACCGGCTCGAGACTTGTGAAGCCTGCCTTTTAGAGATCAGACACATGCTGATGACTCTGCAACATGGTACAAAACAAATTCTGAATTCCTTACTAGAGCAATAAAGGCTTTTGTTGTCTATAGTACATCCTTCCCCTCATCACATACCTGGAGTTTCATTGAAATGATTAGGACATAAATATCTTTTTGAATGCCCTATGCTCATTCATATATGTGTGTGATGCATTACTAATTTACAAAGTTTGACAAGTTTTTTTTGGGTTGTGTTATCCTCTGAGTGAGGAGCATACTCTGTTTTGGGTGCCCATGGATGAGATTGATTGTCTTTTGTTGGGATAACTATTATACTTCTGCCAATCTTGGGCAATAAATTTTTTGGCTATTTTAGGATATGGCTGGTTATCATGTACACATATTTACCGCCATGTTTTTAAATTCTATGATTCCCTGTTGTCTCTAGTTATAGCTCCAATGGTGTGTGATGCATGAGATATTTTGATCTATACATTGGTCTACTATGCATACATGGTTTACATCTATCTATTATATGCATATGATCCTCGAAATCTGGTTCTCCCATATTATCTAACCTTTAGTCAATATCAACTGTTCCGTTACCTTTGCTAATGACTGACAAAAAGGGGAAGAACAAATCTACACCTTCCACTGGAAAATTGTGTGTATCTGCTTATGATTGGTGATGTAGGTGTTAAGGGGAGTAGCTGCAACAAGATAGGGGGAGATTGCAGTATGGGGGAGCAGCTTCTGAGTGTTTGTGTATGTGAACTAGATAGAATTGTACAATTGTGTAAAATGCATGTACACACAATTTAGGATGCTAGTATAGAAGTTGTCTTAGGGTGTTTTGGTATTTTGTCACGTAATTGACAAAGGGGGAGATTGAAAATGCCCTATTTTGTTAATTAGCGTGTGTTGAGTTGGCTAGACAGAGAAGCTCCATAGGAAGATCAATCAACCGTCTGCCTCAACTAGATGTGGCCTGAACTTGCCATAGGTAAATCTTAGCCTCACATCCCATGTCCCAAAACACCAGGTAATTAAACCCCTTAAAATTTATTATAATATCATAGGGTTTTGGGTCAGAAAACTTTTTCAAACTGCAGAAAAATCTCTAAGTTTTCTACCTTTGTCGATTTATCGACAGGAGGTTCAATGAAATCGAACCTTGCTATCGATGTCCTCAAAACTCACTTGATAATATCGAAATGAGGACTTAAGATGTCCAACAACTATATATACCTCTAGACGGAATTATCGATGTATCGATAGTCGTATCGATATCATCGATAATTGAATCTCGAGTCTATCGAAAATGACTCGATAAAATCGGCATCATATACAATGTGTCCAAGTTCTACTAAGGCAAAATACAAAATCCTCGATATATCGAAGTCTCCTCAATATCCTCAGAATTTAAATTCCGATGATATTGGAAGCCCTTCATTGATACCGGTTTTAGACACTCTATTTTCCAGCAATATTTTCAGCTTGTTCTATCTTGGATTGAGGGTCACTCGATAGAATTGATATTCAAATATCGATGACATCGAAGCTGAGTCGATGGCATCAAGAATGGACATAAACTGTCCAGTAAGCTTAACTAGAAAATCCTTTGGATTTATCGAAGCATCGACACGACCATCGATATCATCGACATTCAAATTCTGATGATATCGAGTGTGCCTCGATCATTCTTTTAACCTAAAAAATATCAAAGGGAAGTCTCTCTCATTTTTTCAAGTGTCAAGGAATGGAACCTCGTGTTAATGATATCGGAGTTTGAAATTTGATGACATCGACGCATGTTCGATTTCCTCGACCAACTGGCAAAATGTTTCAAAAGCGTTTGACATTCAAGTTTGTATCATCGAGCGGCCAGTCGATGTTATCGAGAATATACACTCGATGATATCGACCCTGCTCAATAATATCGAACTCTGTCAAAAATGTGACCATTTTATATCCGTTGAAACCTTATGCCTATTTAATGAGAGCTTGCCCTTGGTTGTTGGATATAGAAAAAGAGAGAGTGCTTTTGTGTGATTAACCTTAGATCATATACGCTTAGCCTTTTTCTTTCATGGGAGTTCATCCTCTAATCCACCCTCATCATTGACATTCAATAAAGTGGATTAGGGAATGAACTTTCACATTCAAGGATCCTCCAGCTACGACCTTAATGGCAAATCATTAAGCTGGGATGCCTTGAATGCATAGATGATTGGAATCGCTCTATCTCCCTTATAGAAAAATATTCAATAGAGTAGGATTCCATTATAACCTTGACCCAACCTGTCACCATGTATTGATACATCTTCTGAGTTGCGGATCAAGGAAGCTGAAGTTCTTCATTAAAGGAGGAAATCTTCATCAATGCACTGAAAGGGACTCATCTGCTTATCTGTAAGTTATTAGATTCCAAAGGACCCTTGTGATCATTCCTTTATAAGATTGGGTCTAAGGTGTTTCTCACCCCTTGCAAGTCCTCTAGGAGGCCTCTGGCGGGAGTGTACGTGGTGAGTGCTTTGTATTGACCCTTGCTCTGTGGAGAGCATAAACGTTAGGTCCTTTGTGTAGGTCTTTGACCAAGGTAGTCTAAAAGTTGGGTGCATTGTGTTAACCCTTGCTCATGGGAGCATAAACAAGTGAGGTTCCTTATGTGAATCCTTAGCTAGTGTGCCTAAAAATTGGGTGCTATGTATTGACCCTTGCTCGTGGGAGCATAAACTGTCAGCCTAGGTGTAGGTTGTACTGGTTAGAGGTGAACCTAATTTAAAACCTCCGGTTTGAGGTGAACCTGTTGTGAAACCTCCTTAGTGGAATCTGGTACACTCAAGGGTTAAGTGTGTCAGCCGGGAGTGGAGTAGACAAGTAGTCGAACCACTATAAAAATTATTGTGTTTGTGATTGCTATTATCTTTCATTCCTATGTGGTTATACGCTTTCATATTTGATTATCTGAGATCACATCTCACACACAGTCACATCCATCATAAACTCTGATTCCCATCTTATTTATCTCTCAAAGTAGTTTTATGATTGGATCCTCTATTTGGCTTGGAAGCCATTAAAGTTATTTTGAAGAAATCCTGATTCATGTATATCTAATCAGGACAAGTTTGATAGGATTTTAAATAAACCATTAAAATTTTTATAAAAGTCCTATTCACCCCCCTCTAGGACATATTGGCATATTCCTACTTCAACTAAAGCGGTCATTACCACAATTTCAGTCCCATTCATCAGAGTAGGCCACCGTCCTCTGAATGGTGTGGATCATCATATACATCACCGTGTGGATCACACCATCCAAGTGGACGGACTGTATAGTTAAAACACATATATCATGGTGCACGGCACATTGCACCATCCAGATGGACAGTGTAGATATAGAATATATACATCAAGGTGGGTCCCAACCCCATACATGTCACACGTGTGGGGTGGGCCCCACATCCAGAACAGATGGACGGAATGGAGAAAAATGTGGATCATGGTGGCCCACAGAACTTCTGACGTCAACAGCAGCTGCTACTACTGTGTGGGACCCACCGTCCTTATTACCAATGGATGGTGTGGTTATAAGGAGGGTCCACGCATGTGGCCCACCAGTCCTGGAGAATGGGCGGACAATGTGGATATTTACACACATCATGATGGGTCCCACTGTAACACCCTGAAATTCGGGGGTCGAGCATAACTCAGCTCCTGAGTTCCAAAATATCACTTATGCAATATATTTAATGATGGATGTATGTTGTCTGTATTAGTGCATAAAACATGGAATAGATTAAGCCAAATAGCAAATATAATTCAGGCATAAGTAAAGAAAGCAAGCGAAAGACTTAATGAAATATATGTGTACATGTGTAAATCCCTGAAATACATATACATACCAGGTCGTGTTATAAGTGTTACTATTAAAATTACAAGTATCAAGTTACATCATTTAATTCCCAAGAGAAATCCCAGCATCCCTCGCATTAGAACAAGGCTTTCTAGAACCCGTCTGAAAACTGCATAAAAGAGAAAGCAGCCTCATCATCATCGATCTCCAGCTCTGCCTTAAAGGTTACATCAACATCTGCAACATCAGCAACTAAGACAGAGTCTGGTGGGTGTTTAACACCACCCCAGAACGTGGGAGTGAGTGATCAACTCAGTGGAACAATAAAGCAAAGGTTAACATGTTATCAGTTCAATCAAGTAGTAATGATAAAGTAGAACAATCAAACATGTCCTAAGTACTCTTATTAATGCAAGAATGTATAAAGAATGATGCGTGCCCTCGCGCGTACACCTCAGCGTCTTCATCTTACGTTACGCATGACATCGCCTCAAAGTGCGCCATGTCTACAAAGCACATGCAAATGCGGTGCATGAACATGATTACCAAGTTGTTATTAGTCCTTTTCATACAGCAGGATTGGGAAGCAAAGGTACCTTCCTTATATCACCATCCAAACAATAATCCATTCTAGGGTCGTCAGTCCTAGATCATCTCATACGATCATATAGTTTTAGGTCGTTACAAAGGGATTGTCACCAATCAATGCACGCCTATCATACCTTCGTTACCACAATAAGGCTCATCACCTCAATGCGGTATCCAGGCATGCTCGAGGTCACTACAAAGGGCTCGTCACCAATCAATGTAGGCCGACAGCCCGAATATAGTGTCCCATACCACCATAATCGGCTCACGAGTTTAGTTGCTCACTAGTCACTACGGAGAGGCTCGTCACCCCAGCGTAGGCCGACAGCTCGACCACGGTGTCCCATACCACCATGTCCGGCTCATGAGTCTTAGCGGATCAAGGTACCATGGTTAACAGGATTTCATTGGTAAGTTTGGTACCCTAGATTCAAACAATAGCGTCCATACATGGTGAACATACATCGGACAATCGGGTTACTTGACGAGCTCGAATAGCACAAGCGCACGTTGGGTTGAACGACATAGAGTGCGCAAACATTCCGCGTGGCCAAACCACTGCCGACAACTCTAATACGACTCGGGTTCGTCTAATCACGTCCTACGTGGCGAAAGCAACCTCAGCCACAAACTTAAGCCCGATTACCGATTTCCTGGACTATTCATAGTCCCAAACACATTCCACTATAACAGATATTGATATCAACAATTTAGAATTGTAATGGAACAACAACTCAAATCATATGGTATGTAAGCATTTGGAGAATATCAACTTAACATGGATTTAAGCATAAGTAAGACTTGAAATTAAACAACAAGGAATGTAACTTGCATGAAGGAAATTAGACACACTAGTGGGAGAGTTGAGAATCGCTTCTCTACGCCCGCAAATAGTATAATAAGTTACACTTTAGATCATTTAGGCATTTCTACAAACACTTAGAATACATAGTTTAACATACATGACGTATGTTGAAATACATACATTTGGACAATTCCTTTTACCAAGGAGTTGCCGCACATACAATTAGCATAAGTGCACAACAAATAAACATGGCAACCACATGTTCATATTTTATACGATACGGTACTTTATACATACACATAGAATACAAAAATCTCAATGTAACTAATGCATATCAGGAACGCAAAATAAACACAACATTTGACATGTGAAATCTCATCCATAGCAAGAATAAACCATTCACTGGCATTGAAAGCCTTGAAAACCATAACCTATACGATTAAAGTCCGCACCTTAAACCAGGAATGGAACACCGAACTGATTCAGACGATATGTCTTCATCAACGGCGATAAGATAACCTAAAGCAAGAATAGAAATGAGCTACAACAACACAAGGACTATTCTAAGCTCTAAAACAGATTAGGGTTAGGTTAACTTACCCAAAGATGAACTCAGAATCGCCGGAATAACGATTCAAAAGTGAAGGTTTAAGGATGAAGAAGAATAGGAAAGAATCTAAGATGATTCACCAACTTCTCTTTCACTTTCTCTCTCTTTTCCTCTCTCTTTCTTAGCTAGGGTTAGGAAATTCGTATGGAAAAGAGAGCTAGGGTTTTAAGGTCTATATATAGGCCTACATTGATGAAAATAACCCCAGGGCCAAGGTATACTTAGGGTATAACCAAAACAGGCTTCTCTCGATCCAACGGAGCACTTCCGATGGGCCTATTACTACGAAAGGTCGGACTTAAGCTCACTCACCATGGATCTAGGTCAAGCTGAGTTTTCGTACCGATCGGATCTTCAGATCAACCATGGCGGACCACACTCAATTCAACGGTCACCGAATCTCGATCAGGTCCACAAGCACAAGGACATGCCTGGGTCACCTTTCCTGATCAGAGGGTGAAATTGGGTCAGAATCCAACGGTCAGATTGCTTAAAATCGTCGGGCAAGCGACACGACTCAGATTTTATAAAATCTTAATTAATTTCCAACCGTTCTCACACTCTTCACTCCAGACTCAATCAAATCGACCTAGAATATCACATGGACTTGATTTTTGAGGTGATGGCCAAGTCCAACATGGTGACCGCAACAGCCTAAGATCATCACTATCGGACTTTCGACGCGCGGTCCAGGTCTGATCCAGAACTTCCAAAAATTCCCAAGAGCAATTGGCTTTAGCGATGAATCCCAGATTTCAGAGTAACATAGCGCTAATGATACTACAGGTTTAGAGTCATGCAGATCCAATTTAAAGTGATTGATGCAAATTTCACAAGCAATCGAGTTTAGCGCTAATTACCCCAAAAAGCTTCTAAGGAAAAAAAATAGAGGTAGTACTCGGGTCTTGGCACAAAATTTTTTGGGTCATTACAATCTACCCCCCTTAAAGAAAATTTTATCCTCGAAATTCATACCTTCTCATATTCCTCAAGGATTTGAGGGTAGCTCTTCCTGACCTCAGCTTCAGATTCCCAAGTAGCCTCTTCCTCACTATGATGCGTCCATAGCACCTTCACAAGAGGGATAACCTTGCTACGCAATACCTACTCCTTCCTGTCTAGAATACGCGTCGGTCGCAGTACATATGTGGTATCCTCGCTCACCTGCTCCCAACTGATAATATGCGAAGGATCAGGAACGTACTTCTTCAGCATAGAAACATGAAATACGTTATGCACGCCTGCAAGAGGTGTGGGCAAAGCAAGGTGGTATGCTACCGCTCCTACTCGATCCAGAACTTAAAATGGACCAATAAATCTTGGTGAAAGCTTTCCCTTCTTACCGAACCGCAGAACTCCCTTCATAGGAGAGACCTTCAGAAAAACATGGTCTCTAACCTCAAACTCAAGCGGTCGCCGCCTCGTATCAGCATAACTCTTTTGCCTACTCTAGGCTATCAGAAGTCGACGTCGAATGATGTCAACTTTCTCTGAAGTCGTTTGCACCAACTCCGGGCCAATCAAACTACGCTCGCCAACTTCTGCCTAGTAATGCGGTACTCTGCATGGGCAACTATACAATGCCTCATAAGGAGCCATGCCAATACTTGCTTGAAAACTGTTATTATACGTGAACTCTGCATATTGAAGACAATCATCCCAACTGTCCTTGAAATCCAAAATACAAGCTCGCAACATATCTTCCAGGATCTGATTCACGCGTTCCGTCTGCCCATCTGTCTGTAGATGAAACGCGGTGCTGAACTTCAATTTCACACCCATCGCTTCCTGAATACGAGTCCAGAAGATAGATGTGAAACGCATGTCTCTGTCAGACACAATCTCCAAGGGAACTCCATGCAAACGTACAATCTCCTTGATATACAACCTAGTCAACTCGTCTGCAGAGTTTGTACTCTGATCGGTAAGAAATGAGCCGACTTCATCAATCGGTCGACGATCACCCAAATAGAATCATATCCCTTCCTCATTCTCGGCAACCCAGAAATAAAGTCCATAAAGATGAAGTCCTACTTCCATTCTGCTATGGGCATGGGCTGAAGTAACCCAGGAGGTCGGCGATGCTCTGCCTTGACCTGTTGGCACGTGAGACAACGAGAGACAAACTCAGCAATATGGACCTTCATATTGTCCCACCAATAAGATCTTCTCATATCCTGATACATCTTCGTGCTACCTGGATGCATCGCAAGCTTAGAACTATGGGCTAACTCGAGAACCTCTCGTCTCAAGTCAGGGATGTCAGGAACACATAACCGGCCACGAAATCGTAGGCCCCCATCAGAACTAACACTCCAGTCGGAGTTCTCATCTATACCAACCCGCTTCCTCATCTTCGCTAAAAGCTCATCGTCTGCCTGAGCTGCAACGATCTTCTCGTCGATAAGGGGTTGTACACGAATGTGTGCGATAACCTCATACGGCTCTTCCACCATAAGCTTCTGCTCAAAGTCTCACACAAACTCCAACATATACCACTCTGCTATCATCAGTGGAGCCACAAACTCAATAGCCTTCTTGCGACTCAATGCATCTGCCACAAGGTTCGCCTTGCCCGAATGGTAAGAAACATCGAACTTAAAGTCTTTCAATGTTTCCGTCCATCGGCGCTGCCTCATATTAAAGTCACGCTGCATGAAAATATACTTAAGGCTCTTGTGGTCGCAAAAGAGCTCGAACTCCTCTCCATAGAGGTAATGTCTCTAGAGCTTTAATGCGAAAATGACAGCTGCTAACTCCAGGTCGTGCATAGGGTAATTCTCTTCGTGTTTCCTCAACTGACGCGAAGCATAAGCAATCACCCTGCCCTTCTGCATAAAGACATAACCCAGGCCAACACGAGAGGCGTCAGTATATATAATATACTTAACCCCTTGCTCTGGCAATACTAGCACAGGGGCGGACGTCAACTTGTCCTGAAAGCGGTCTTCTGCACGTCCTCATTCTTGACGCGCAACTGGTGATACCCTGACTGCAGATCAACCTTTGAAAAGTACCGTGTCCCCTTCAACTGATCAAACAGATCATCAATCTTGGGCAAAGGGTACTTATTCTTCACAGTCACCAGATTCAACCTGCGATAATCAATACATAATCGCAAGTAACCATCTTTCTTCTTCACAAACAAGACAGGTGCTCCCCAAGGAGACACACTAGGCCGATAAAGCCCAAATTCAACAAACCATCTATCTGCTTCCTCAACTCCTCCATTTCACTCGGAGGCATACGATAGGTGGGCAAAGAAATGGACACCGCACCAGGCATGAGATCGATAGTAAAATCAATCTCTTGCTGATGAGGTAATCCAGGAATCGACTCAAACACATCTTCAAACTCCCGAACTACCGGCGTACTATCAAACGCCGATTCAGCCATACTCTCCAACAGAGAAGTATAATAATCAAGACGAAAAGGGTAACTGACCTGAATTGGGAAAGTAACTGTCTCGCCCTCAGGTCCATGGATGGTTACCGACCTTGCTTCACAATCAATCTCTGCTCGCATCCTCGTGAGTCAATCCATACCCATAATAACATCGTAATGATAAAGAGGTGTGACAAAGAAATCAATACGAATCGATCCACTTCCTAGATCGACCAAACAATCCATACAACGCTTGTTCATAGCAGAGGAAATCCCCGTAGCGGTAGTAAGCGTCACTCCTTGCATAGAAACAGTGCTCAAACCCAAACGCCTAACTGTCGCATATGATATAAGAGAGGTAGTGGACCCTGTATCCACCAACATAGAAATGAGAATACCTTCAATGTGCGTTGTAACCTCGAAGGATCTCGGCACCAAGTCAGACATAGGCTCTTCAGCTGAGAGCGCATGAACTCGAGCCTGCTGCTGACGATTCGGCGGAGGAACCATGGGCCGTTGAGGTGGACTGAAGCTAGGTACTACAGGTCTGAAGGATGGATGAGTTGGCGCTGAACGAAGAGGTGGAGGAGAAATAACCTGAGGCATCGGACGGCTAATCCTCTGCGGTGGAGTAAAACCACTGGCCCGTATACGCGAAAAGTAAAAACGATCCAAATGCCCCATCTTCCCACAATATGAACAGTGAAGATCAGCTTGCATCTACTGAGCGGGCGGCGCTGAACGCCTAGGAGGAGAATCTGCTCGCGGCCTCTTGTCGAGAAAAGGTGCACCCTTGTAACGCCCTGAAATTCGGGGGTCGAGCATAACTCAGCTCCCGAGTTCCAAAACATCACTTATGCAACATAATTAATGAATGATGTATGTTGACTGTATTAGCACATAAACACGGGATAGATTAAGCCAAAACGCAGATATGATTCAGGGATAAGTGAATAAAGCAAGCGGAAGACTTATAGTAAAATATGTGTACAAGTGTAAGTCCCTGAATTACATATACAACCAGATCGTGTAAAAGTGTTATTTATCAAAATTATAAGTACAAGTTACATCATTTCAGTTCCCAAAAATAGTAATCCCATAGATCCCGCGCAACAGACCGAGGCTCGCTAGAACCCGTCTGAAAACTGCATATAGGAGAAGGCAGCCTCGTCGTCATCCAGCTGCTCTGCCTCGGGCGTCGCATCCACATCTGCAACATCGGGGCCTAAGACGACAGTCTGGTGGGTGTGTAACACCGCCCAAACGTGGGAGTGAGTGATCAACTCGGTGGAACAATAAGGCACTGGTTACATGTTATCGATTCAATCAAACAGTAATGATAAAGGAGGACAATTAAATAAATCCTAAGTACTCTTGTTAATGCGGTATGAATGCAATATGATGCGTGCCCTCACACGTACACCCTCAGCGTCTTCATCTTACGTTACGCATGACATCGCCTCAAAGTGCGCCACATCTACAAAGCACATGCAAATGCGGTGCATGGTTATGATTACCAAGTTGTTATTAGTCCATTTCAGCAGGGTTGGGAAGCTAAGATACCTTCCTCATATCACCATCCAAACAGTGATCCATACTAGGGTCGCAATCCTAGACATCTCATACGATCATATAGTTGAGGTCGTAGCAAAGGGCTCGTCACCAATCAATGCACGCCTTTCATGCCTTTACTACCACGATCGGCTCGTCACCTCCTTGCGGTATCCGGTATGCTCGAGGTCACTACAAAGGGCTCGTCACCAATCAATGTAGGCCGGAAATAAGACGAATATAGTGTCCCATACCACCATAATCGGCTCACGAGTTAAGTTGCTCACCGGTCACTACGGGAGGTTCGTCACCCCAACGTCTCGACCACGGGTCCCATACCACCATGTCCGGCTCATGAGTCTTAACGGATCGGTACCATGGTTATTAGGATTCCATGGTAAGTTCGGTACCCTAGATTCAAGCGGAGCGTCCATACATGGTTAACATACACCGGACAATCGGGTTACTTGAAATCGACTAGGACGAGCGCACGTTGAATTGAGCAAGAGAGTGCGCAAACACTCCGCGTGGCCAAACCACTGCCGCCAACTCTAATACGACTCGGGTTCGTCTAATGCGTCTCACGTGGCGAAAGCAATCTCAACCACGAATATAGGGTCAATTACCGATTTCCTGGACTAAGGCATAGTCCCAAACATCCTACACTACGACAAATATTCATATGGAATGTAAAACAGTAATGGAACAACAACTCAAATCATGTTACATACACATCTGAAGAATATCAATTTAACATAAATGTGAGCATAGGAATGCTTGAATTTAAATAACTTGGAATGTAAATGCGTAAGGGAAATCATGCGCATCCATAGAAGTATTGAGAATCACTTCTCAACGCCTGCATTTAGTGTAATCAGTTACACGTAGGTCATTCATGCATTTCTACAAACACTTAGCATCCATGGAACAACATACATGACGCATGTTGAAATACATGCACTTAGACAATTCCTTCTTCCAAGGAGTTGTCATACATGCATCTAGCATACATACATGATCAAAAATCATGGCAAACATAGGTGCGTATTTTATACGTATACGGTACTTTATAAATACACTTAGAATACACAAATCTCAATATAGCACATGCATATCAGGAAAGCAATGTAAACATAACATTTGACATGTGAAATCTCATCCATAACAAGAATAAATCACTAACTGGGATTGAAAGCCTTGAAAACCATAACCTATACACTTAAAGTCCGCACCTTAAGCAAAGAAAGAACCGCCGAACTGATTTAGACGAGTTGTCTTCGTCAACGGCGCAAGAATACCCTAAAATAAGGATAGAAATGAGATACAACAACACCAAGTCTAGTCTAAGCTCTAACACAGGTTAGGGTTAGGTTAACTTACCCCAAAAGAACTCAGAATCGTCAGAGGAACGATTCAAAGTGAAGATTCAAAGGTGAAGAAGAACAAGGAAGAATCAAGGTGATTCACCAACCAATCTCTCTCACTACCTCTCTCTTTTCCACTCTCTCTCCAAGCTAGGGTTAGAGAAAATTCGTATGGAAATGAGAGCTAGGGTTTAAGGACTATATATAGGCCTTAAAATGATGGAAATAACCCGTGGTCAAGGTATACTTAGGTTATAACCAAAGTACGCCTTTCTCGATCCAACGAAGCACTTGGTGGGCCTATAACCACGAAAGGTCGGACTTAAGCTCACCGACCATGGATCTAGGTCAGCCGAGTTTTCGTACCGACCGGCTCTTCAAATCACCGTGGCGGACCACACTCAATTCAACGGTCACGGAATCTCGATCAGGTCCACAAGCACTAGGATATGCCTGGGCCAACCATCCTGATCAGAGGGTGAAATTGGGTCAGAATCCAACGGTCAGAATGCTTAAAATCGTCGCGCAAGCGACACGACTCAGATTTCATAAAAAGCTTATTAAATTCCAACCGTTCTCACACTCTTCACTCCGAACTCAACCAAATCGACCCAGAACATCAGATCGACTTGATTTTCGAGGTGAAGACCAAGCCCAACTCAGTGACCGCAACAGCCTAAGATCATCGCCATCGGACTTTCGACGCGCGGTCTAGGTCCGATCCAGATCTTCCAAAAATTCCCCAGAACAACTGGATTTAGCGATGGATCCCAGATTTCAGAGTAACGTAGCGCTCACTAATCTACACGTTTAGAGCCATGCAGATACAATTTAAAGTGATTGATGCGAATTTCACAAGCAATCAAGTAAAGCGCTAATTACCCCAAAACAACTACTTAAGGAAAGATTAGCACAAAAATTCCAAGGTCGTTACAACCCTGAAAGTCAGGTCGCGGCCTAGGAACCAAAGGTGCTTGCATACGGGACGACCTGTCCCCGTCTTGCTCTACTCGCAAGGACATGCTCACCAACTCCACATAAGAAGAAATGCTAGCACAGCATATCTTCGATTGGATCTTAGGCCTCAATCCCTCAGAAAAGCGTTGCATCCTCATCGGCTGATCGCCTAGAATCAAAGGAACATACCGACCTAGCTCAGTGAACCGGTTCTTATACTCCGTCACCGACAGTCCTCCCTGGCGGAGGTGAAGGAACTCACTCTCCTTCTCATGTCGGTATGTAACCGGGAAATACTTCTCATAGAAGTGTGCCTCAAACGCCTGCCACGACCACTCAAATCATTTCTCGACAGTGCGAGGAACACTGTCCCACCATAGACTGGCCTCCTTCTCATACATGAAGGAGGCAAGCTCGACCTGCTCAACCTCAGAGCAGTGCAGCGGTCTCAGTATCTTAGAGATGCGATCAATCTAATACTCGGCCTCCTCCAGTCTATGAGAACCCCCAAATGTGGGAGGTCGTAAGCGCTGGAATCGCTCAAAAGTGCCGCTCACACTGGCTCTCCCAGATGGGGGCATAGGTGAAGTAGGAGGAGTTGCCCCCACTGACTGAGCAAAGATGCTAGCCATGGAAGATAGGAACTGATGCTGCTGCTACTGCTGCTGTAAGACCCGTGTCCTAATCCGTACTGTTCCGTTAGCTTCCACGGTCCTTCCGGTCAAATTCCGGCAACCTTCGCACCGTATTCGGTGTTTGCGTACAATCCTAAGCCAGGTCCCGCGCACCGACGTCGGCTTGGTCCGAAAGTTATATCATAGCGACCGCATCGTCGCCGCGGTTCCGACGCCGTGACTTGCGCACCGAACCGATACCTAGGTAAGAAAATGCCGATCAGCGTTTATTCCGAAGAAACACCGCACATTACGGATTTCGAGGGAATCTCTACAATTAGTCCCATCAATCAACCATTAAAGCATCCCATACCTTAAGTACAACAACCCATCTCCACCTTTTACAAAAGTCTACCCTCTTTCCACCTCACCACTCCTCCCATTTTCAACATTAACCATACCTCCTTTTACAATTTTCAACCCAAACCATCCCCCATCACTCCATCACCCATCTCACTCCCTCTCTCTCTCTCCCTTACAAGTCTCTCTCTCATTCCATACTCTCCCATAGCAAAATTCATACGTACGGTCCTCCCATGGTGAGAAAATTTCATTTGTGAGGCCCACCTTTCCTACCCCTTCATCTCTCATCTCAACCATCCATTTCTCATCTTTCTCCATCAAAGAGAAGCACAAGGAGCTAAGGAAGCCAAGGGAGCAAGAAGATCAAGCGGTGGGTATTTGGATAGGATAGTTTTTGATGTTTTTAAGATGGGCCAAGTGAGGGCAACCGATCAATGGTTCGGATCTCACTTTGGACCCTATGATGTGGCCAAAGGCCCACTTGGATCATCATGATCATTCCATGATGGGGCCATTCTCCATGGACCCCATCATGATGTTTACCTTCTTGCATATTTAGAGTCATCTAGACCGTCTGATTTAGTGGAGAAGGGATCTCTACCGTTGAATTTTAATTTAATGGGTCCACATGTAATGGGACCCACTTGATGTATGATTTAGTACAAGGGAGGGCCCATAGTGCCGGGGTCCCTCCATCACGCGGATCTCACCCTTTATCTCTCTCTATCCCTCTCTCTTTTTATTTTATTTTATTTTATTTTTTTGTCTTTTTCTTGTGATGATTATGAGGTTAGGTGGCCCACTTGAATGGACCCCACCATGTAGTATGTATTGTATTTGAATGGGGCCCACCTTATATGTGTACTACCCACACCATTCATCAGTGGTGGCCCACCTGAGCAGGCCACCTTGTATGGCAGACCGTCCAGCGTCTCTGGACGCTGGACGTTTAATTGGGAAAACACAAATACTAGCTTGGTTTGAGGCTTTGGGTGGCCCACTCATGTAGGCCCCACCTTGATGTATGTATTAAATCCATGCCGTTCATTCCTTTCCCAAGATGGTTTTAGGCGTTGAGCAAAGATGAGACCAATCAGACTTTCAGGCGGGCCATGACACGGCAACAGTGGGTATACCATTGAAACATCCTCTATCACTTCTATACATAAACAGGCCCAATATTGGGCTTGTTTTGGTCAGTCTTGAGCCATAGAGCCATTGGGACGGAGCAGATCTGCAAGAGGTGGACCCCACTGCAAAATCCATGGGAAAACAAAAATAAAAATATATATATATATTAGCAGCGCTTTGCTTCGGGCGGCCACGCGGCCGTGCCGGCGGACGGAGTGCAGGGCAACGGCTGTAGTGGGCCCCACCTTGATGTTTATAAGCTATCTAAACCGTTCATATGGTGGGCCCCTACCTGACGTGGGCCCACCCCAAAAATCAGCTCGATCCAAGACTCAGGTGGCCCGCACCGTAGGAAACAGTGGGATTAGACTTCTACCTTTGAAATCCTTTTGGGGTCCACAGAAGTTTTGGATCAGGGTGAGATTTGTTCTCACCCTTCAACTGGGCCCATGTGACCTTATCAGCGGGTTGGATGGCATCTAAACATTATGGTGGGCCCCACATGGAGCCCACAGTGATGTAAGTGTTTTATCTCCACCGTCCGCCTGGACGGTGGAGCCCACGGTGATGGGTGTGGGTGCGTGCGTGCTGGGGTGTGCGTGCTGCGTGCGTGCGTGTGTGTATATATATATATATATGTATATTTATATGTATATAAAATATTATATATAATATTATATGCACTACATATATATTATATATTATATTATATTTAATATAATGATGGAGGGAGGCCCATCTTAATTATTTTTGGCCCGTGATTGAGGCCCACTTTGATTACATGTAAGGCTCATGGGTCGAGGCCCATTTGGTGTGTTTTGGGCTCATGGGTCGAGGCCCATTTGATGTGATAGGGGCCCATGGGGTAAGGCCCGTCAAGATGTACTAGGACCTATAAGTTGAGGCCCATTTGATGTGCATATGGGGCCCAATTGGCGAGGCCCATTTGATACACATAAGGCCCACGTGATTAGGCCCATTTGATGCACTCTAAGGCCCACGGGTTATAGCCCATTGCAATGCACATAAGGCCCATTGGTGTGGCCCATTGATGTGGCTCACTTGATGAACATGAGGCCCATATGATACGGCCCATTTGATGTATTAAAGGCCCAATGAGATATACCTAAGGTTCATTGCAATGTGCAGTCCCAACGTGATTTATGTAATGATGTTTACATCAGGGCTATGCCTTGGGAGCAATGTTGGTTTGACGTCCACATTGTAAGCATAGTGTTGGTTCAATGACCGCATTATGCCTTTCCCGAGGGCCCATTGTTAGGCCCATATGTGTAATGTGTAGGCCGTCTAGGCCCGCCTCCATTATGAATATCACCCATCCCATATAACATGTTTAATCCCATGATTCACGATCATATGCATCATACGTATGCTTGATATGAGAAATGACTGATCATCGCATATGCCTTCAGGCAGATTGATTAGGGGCTCCCGTATAGGGTGTGTTGCCCTACATGAGCGCACGATACGCGCAGGATTGCTGCATGACTGAATAGTGTGATTCATGCATTCGCATTGTGTGATATGGTTACTCTACGCCCTAGCGACATCAGGGCCGTAGCCTCCACAGACGTATCGTGGTTGGCAGGATTGGATACCGGAAATACTGTTCTACATGGGGTGCGATAGATATCCCTGGGTGAAAGTCCCTAAACCCTTATGGTACCAGGAGGTTGCTCCAACGTCTAGACCGAGTGGATGCATGAGCGCTGAGTGCCGATTACCAGACGGTTGCGCTTTCCACTGTGTCGTGGTCGGTTGGAAGGGGGTGCGGCCTTACCCGCCCGAGAGTAGGGGGCAATGCTAGGGTTCGACCGGCTCGAGGAATGGGTCCGCTATTGGAGCCGAGCCCGATATTGGCGGCGGATAGTGAGGTCTTTTCCACTCACCTTATTGCGTGCGATGGGGCGGCAATCGGCTTGGAGTGTACTAGACCCGGTGATATTCCGTTTGAGCCGTATTGACATGTGGACTTAGATGAGGATTTGTATGCTTGACTTGCATTTCGCATTGCATGGCCTTGGTATGGCCGACATCATTCTTTGCACCGCATGGCCTTGGTACGGCTAATGGGATTCTTAGCATTCATCAGCATGTTCCGCATTACTCTGATATTGCATAACTACATTACCACCTTAAGCATACACTTTCACCACCCTCTAAGCTTTCTATAAGCTTATGCACGACCGTTGCGTGCAGGTGACGTTGGTTCGCAGCAGCGCTGAGGCTTGGGCGCGTAGCTGATCTTCTTTTGGAGCTTTTGGTCTATCATCGTTGTATTTCCCTTATGCTCATTGTACTTGTAAAGTTTTTGATTATAGTGGAAATGTGATGGAGTTTTTGTTTGTTGTTTGTGGGTTATGCCTTTGGTTATGCTTATTACGAATCAAACTGAAGTTGAAAATCCTCCTTGTAGCATCCCAGGATCGGAACCTGGCGAATGGGCGCTGGGAGCCGAGAATGGGGTTCTACGGAGGCTGTCGGCGCCGGATTCGGCGATCGGGAATTTTGTGAGCCCGGTCTCCGAGTTTGGGGCGTGACAGAAGGTGGTATCAGAGCATAACTCGGGAATAACCAAAAACAACATTACATGTCTGCTATGAATGATTTAAGTCCTAAGTTCGGATAGCCTAGCGATCTTTTATTACCGACCCTTAACGAGTGTGCCTTCGAGAGTTTTCAAAGTTGATAGGCACCTTCGCTCTTTCCTGTAGGACATGGCGCGCAGGAGAGTGACCCGATCGACTCCCGCACCACCACCTGAGACTCCGGCTCCACCACCTGCGGCTCCCGCACTACCACCTACGATCCCTGCTCCACCATCCGAGACCCCTACTGCCCAGCGTGAGGATGCCGCTCCTCTACCAGGGATTCATGCTGCCCAGTCTATGGGTGCAGTTCCTCCACCAGAGACCGGTGTGGAGCCGACCGTATCTGTGAGTGCTTCCCAGTTACAGCAGATGCTGCAGCTTCAGGGGCAGAGCAGACCCCCAGTCGTTTCTCCAGCACAGGCAGGGCAGGAGCGCTCGAGTGCCCTCCTTCGAGAGTTCCGATGCCTCGATCCCCCGCATTTCCAGGGTGAGCCAGACCCAACCGTGGCTGAGAGATGGCGCGCGACGTAGAGAAGATATTTGAGACGATGGGATGAGCGGACCGAGCGGCGAGTCCGATTAGCCGTATTTCTCCTTCATGGTGAGGCTGAGCACCGTCGAGGATGGCTCAGCCCGATTTTGTTTGGACTTGGGAGGATTTTGTGGATCGGATTGACGACAGTATTTTCCCGATCACATCCGACGTCATCGAGCGTTGGAGTTTGAGGCCTTGGTGCGGGGCGATATGACAGTGGCTCAATATGCCGCTCGTTTTGTAGCACTGCGATTTGCACCATATTTAGTGGATGATGAGGAGCGGAGAGCCCGCCGATTTGAGGGTGGCTTACGTTACGGTCTTCGAGGCCGTGTTATTGGGCATGAGCTCCCTACCTTCGAGGAAGTGGTGCGGAAGGCCCAGATTTTTGAGGCTGAGTGGGACAGTTCTCAGTCTGATCGCGGTCAGAGGAGGGACCGAAAGAGGCAGGCTCCTTCCAGTGATACCCAGCAGGGTCGACCACCGCAGAGGCGCACAGGTCGCCCAGCCTTCCGAGTGCCAGCAGCACCTCCAACACCACCTCCGAGACAGTTCACTGGCACTTGTTTTAGGTGCGGTGCGGCAGGACACCGTATGTGGGAGTGTACTCGTCCCCAGCAGCAGCAGCAGAGAGGTCCTCAGCAGCCTCCACCATATAGCAGCGCAGAGACCCCCACAGCAGCAGCCCCCACAGCAGTAGCGACGGCAGCCCCCACCACCGAGGCCACCTCGGCGCGGCATCGGCACCGGCCTCGAGACCGCGCGCGAGCGCGATTTCGACCGCCTCGGTGACCCTAGCGCAGCAGCACGCTCGAGAGGGCAGGCACCTCCCAGCCGGCTCGAGCTCGATTCTATGCAGCCGGCGAGATCCTCGGTCATACGGAGGAGTCGTTGAGGGTATACTTCGATATCTGCATGCATTGCACGTGTGTTGTTTGATTACGGTGCATCGCATTCTTTTGTGGTCGAGAGTTTTTGCTCGACTGGTTTGCCCATGGAGTCTGCCCGTGAGGGATTGTCAATGTCGACTCCCTTGGGGAAGACTGCGATGTTGGGCCGATTTTGCTCGTCTTGCCCGTTCGGTTGGGGATATCTTTTTGCTGCCGATCTATTTGCTTTGCCTATGTCCGAGTTCGACGTCATCCTGGGCATGGATTGGCTTGCCGAGTACCACGCCATATTGGATTGTTCCGCGAGGACAGTCACGTTTTGTATACCTGGCTTGCCGCAGTTCCAGTTCATTGCTGAGCCCAGAGGAGAGCCGTTGTCTTGTTTGATGTCTTGTGCCTTAGAGGAACCCTTAGCGGTGAGCGTCGACCAGTTACCTGTGGTTTGCGATTTTCCCAATGTGTTTCAGGAGATTCCGGGATTACCGCCTCGTCGACTCACCGAGTTTCAGATTGATCTCGTGCCCGGTACTGCGCCTATTTCAAAGGCCCCATATCGTATGGCACCATTGGAGTTGCGGGAACTGCAGAAGCAGTTGGACGAGTTGCGCGAGTTAGGCTTTATCCGTCCGAGCAATTCGCCGTGGGGAGCGCCGGTACTCTTCGTGAAGAAGAAGGATGGCTTGTTGAGGCTCTGCGTAGATTACCGCTAGCTCAACAAGGTCACGATCAAGAACAAGTACCCGCTCCCGAGGATTGATGATTTGTTCGATCAGCTGCAGGGTGCACAGTTCTTTTCGAAGATTGACTTGCGTTCGGGTTATCATCAGATTCGGTCCGAGAGGAGGACATTCAGAAGAGCCTTTCGGACGCGTTATGGTCATTTCGAGTTTGAGATCATGTCCTTGACCGACCAATGCGCCGCGATGTTCATGCGATTGATGAACGAGGTCTTCCGTCCGTATCTCGATCGTTTGTTGTAGTCTTCATCGACGACATTATGATTTATTCGAGGACTCGTGAGGAGCATGAGCGCATTTGGAGGTTACATTGCGAGACCCTCCGCGCACACCGGTTGTATGCGAAGGCTGGAGAAGTGCAAGTTTTGGCGGAGGAGGTGAAGTTCCTCGGTCACGTGGTGACGAGGAGGGTGTCGCAGATGGACCCCTCGAAGGTTGAGGCGGTGCGTCGGTGGGACCAGCCCACGTGCGTCCGAGATCCGTAGTTTCCTTGGTTTAGCGGGCTACTATCGGCGTTTCATTGAGGGCTTCTCTCGTATTGCGGCCCGTTGACCAGGTTGACCGGAAGGGCGCAGAGTTTATTTGGAGTGACGCTGCGAGCTAGCATTTATGGAGTTAAAGGACCGTCGACGTCCGCTCCTGTCCTCACTCTTCCCTCCGGGAGTGACGGATTTATTGTATTCACCGATGCCTCGCATATTGGTTTGGGTCTGTCCTGATGCAGCACGGGAGACAAGTGGCCTACGCGTCTCGCTAGCCCAAGGTCCATGAGCTGAACTACCCCACGCATGATTTAGAGTTGGCTGCAGTTGTCTTCGCACCGAAGGTGTGGAGACACTATCTCTATGGGGTTAGGTTCGAGCTCTTTTACGATCATAAGAGCTTGAAGTACCTCTTCTCACAATCTGAGTTAAACATGAAGCAGAGGTGTTGGATGGAGCTCTGAAGGACTATGATTTCGATCTCCGGTACCACCGGGTAAGGCGAACGTGGTGGCGGATGCCTTCAGCCGTCGCCACGAGGCCTGGTGGCGCATATGATGATTCGGAGTGGCGGATGCTCGAGGATATAGCGAGTACGACTTTGAGTTTGGCTTGCAGTCTTCTATTGTGCGTTTATTGAGCTGTCGATTCAACCCTCTCTTGTCGCAAGGGTGATCGAGGCTCGGCAGTGACAGTCGTTACGGATTACCGAGCGAGGCGGCATCGAGAGTCGAGGCAGTTGGCGATTGTACGAGATGGTGGACTTCGCTTGAGAGGCGATTATGTGTCCGGATATTCTGAGCTACGCCGAGATCTTATGACCGAGGCACATCGATCGCGGTTTTCTATCCATCCTGGCTCGACGAAGATGTACCATGACATGAGGCGACAGTATTTTTGGGCGGGGATGAAGCGCCAGATCGCCAGCTTTGTGGCCGAGTGTGACACGTGCCAGCGTGTCAAGGCCGATCATCAGAGACCCCCTGGTCTATTGCAGCCGTTGAGTGTCCCGATGTGGAAGTGGGAGCACGTGTCGACAGATTTCATTATGGGCTTGCCGAGGACTCAGCGCGGTCATGACGCCATCTGGGTTGTCATTAATCGACTGACGAAGTCGGCACATTTTATTGCGATACGTGCGACTTGGCCTTTGGACCGGCTTGCGAGATTATTCATTGAGGATATTGTGAGACTGCATGGCGTTCCAGTCTCGATCGTTTCTGACCGAGACCCGAGGTTTACGTCTCAGGGTTTACGTCTCAGTTTTGGGGGAGCTTCCAGAGAGCGATGGGTTCTGATTTGCAGCTCAGCCGCGTACCACCCGCAGACCGATGGCCAGACCGAGAGGGTCAACCAGATCCTTGAGGATATGCTTCTGGCCTGCGCGATTGATTTCGGGGGTAGCTGGGACGAGCATCTGCGATTGGCTGAGTTTTCATACAATAACAGCTATCAGGTGACCATCGGCATGGCTCCTTTCGAAGCACTATATGGCAGACCATGCAGATCACCGAGTTGTTGGACCGAGGTTGGAGAGCGTCGTCTCCTAGGTCCCGAGCTTGTGCAGGAGACGTCAGAGGCTATTGATATCATCAGGCAGAGGATGCGCACAGCTCAGAGCCGGCAGAAGAGTTTTGCTGATCGTCGGCGTCGTCCCTTGGAGTTTGATGTAGGGGACCATGTGTATCTCAAGGTCTCGCCCATGAAGGGCATAGTTCGATTTGGAGCGAAGGGCAAGCTTGCCCCTAGATTTATAGGACCTTTTGAGATCACTGGGCGCGTTGGCGCCGTGGCCTATCGGCTTGCCTTGCCATCTCAGTTGTCTGGTGTCCACAACGTTTTTCATGTCTCCATGTTGAGGAAGTGTGGGTCAGACATCGTTCCTGTTATCGATTGGCAGCCGTTAGAGGTTCGTGAGGACGCTTCTTACATCGAGCAGCCAGTCCGTATCCTTGATCGGAAGGAGCAGGTCCTCCGGACTAAGGTCATTCCGTTGGTGAAGGTTCAGTGGGGTCACCATTCTGTTGAGGAGGCTTCTTGGGAACGTGAGGCTGATATTCGAGAGCGTTACCCCCATCTTTTTTATAATTGATTGTGTTGTATGTTGTATGTTATCTCTGATTTTATATAGTGATGTTATGTTTCTTCTTTCTCTTAAGTTCTGCCTAGTTGCGATGATTGTGTAAATTTCGAGGACGAAATTTCTATTAGGAGGGGAGAGCTGTAAGACCCGTGTCCTAATCCGTACTGTTCCGTTAGCTTCCGCGGTCCTTCCGGTCAAATTTCGGCAACCTTCGCACCCTATTCGGTGTTTGCGCACAATCCTAAGCCAGGTCCCGCGCACCGACGTCGGCTTGGTCCGAAAGTTATATCATAGCGACCGCATCGTCGCCGCGGTTCCGACGCCGTGACTTGCGCACCGAACCGATACCTAGGTAAGAAGATGCCGATCAGCGTTTATTCCGAAGAAACACCGCGCGTTGCGGATTTCGAGGGAATCTCTACAATTAGTCCCATCAATCAACCATTAAAGCATCCCATACCTTAAGTACAACAACCCATCTCCACCTTTTACAAAAGTCTACCCTCTTTCCACCTCACCACTCCTCTTTTTCCCATTTTCAACATTAACCATACCTCCTTTTACAATTTTCAACCCAAACCATCCCCCATCACTCCATCACCCATCTCACTCCCTCTCTCTCTCCCCCTTACAAGTCTCTCTCTCATTCCATACTCTCCCATAGCAAAATTCATACGTATGGTCCTCCCATGGTGAGAAAATTTCATTTGTGAGGCCCACCTTTCCTACCGCTTCATCTCTCATCTCAACCATCCATTTCTCATCTTTCTCCATCAAAGAGAAGCACAAGGAGCTAAGGAAGCCAAGGGAGCAAGAAGATCAAGCGGTGGGTGTTTGGATAGGATAGTTTTTTATGTTTTTAAGATGGGCCAAGTGAGGCCAACCGATCAATGGTTCGGATCTCACTTTGGACCCTATGATGTGGCCAAATGCCCACTTGGATCATCATGATCATTCCATGATGGGGCCATTCTCCATGGACCCCATCATGATGTTTACCTTCTTGCATATTTAGGGTCATCTAGACCGTCTGATTTAGTGGAGAAGGGATCTCTACCGTTGAATTTTAATTTAATGGGTCCACATGTAATGGGACCCACTTGATGTATGATTTAGTACAAGGGAGGGCCCATAGTGCCGGGGTCCCTCCATCACGCGGATCTCACCCTTTATCTCTCTCTATCCCTCTCTCTTTTTATTTTATTTTATTTTATTTTTTTATCTTTTTCTTGTGATGATTATGAGGTTAGGTGGCCCACTTGAATGGACCCCACCATGTAGTATGTATTGTATTTGAATGGGGCCCACCTTATATGTGTACTACCCACACCATTCATCAGTGGTGGCCCACCTGAGCAGGCCACCTTGTATGGCAGACCGTCCAGCGTCTCTGGACGCTGGACGTTTAATTGGGAAACCACAAATGCTAGCTTGGTTCAAGGCTTTGGGTGGCCCACTCATGTAGGCCCCACCTTGATGTATGTATTAAATCCATGCCGTTCATTCCTTTCCCAAGATGGTTTTAGGCGTTGAGCCAGAAGATGAGACCAATCAGACTCCCAGGCGGGCCATGACACGGCAAACAGTGGGTATACCATTGAAACATCCTCTATCACTTCTATACACTGAAACAGGCCCAATATTGGGCTTGTTTTGACTGTCGCGAGGCATGGAGAGCCATTGGACGGAGCAGATCTGCAAGAGGTGAACCCCACCTGCAAAATCCATGGGAAAACAAAAATAAAAAAATATATAGATATATCAGCAGCAGCTGCTGCAGCTGCTGCGCACGCCAGCGTCCGGGCGGACGGACGTACCAGCAGCCCAGCACGGCTGTAGCCGTGGGCCCCACCTTGATGTTTATAAGCTATCTAAACCGTTCATATGGTGGGCCCCTACCTGACGTGGGCCCACCCCAAAAATCAGCTCGATCCAAGACTCAGGTGGCCCACATCGTAGGAAATAGTGGGATTAGACTTCTACCTTTGAAATCCTTTTGGGGTCCACAGAAGTTTTGGATCAGGGTGAGATTTGTTTTCACCCTTCAACTGGGCCCATGTGACCTTATCAGCGGGTTGGATGGCATCTAAACATTATGGTGGGCCCCACATGGAGCCCACAGTGATGTAAGTGTTTTATCTCCACCGTCCGCCTGGACGGTGGAGCCCACGGTGATGGGTGTGGGTGCGTGCGTGCTGGGTGTGTGCGTGCTGCGTGCGTGCGTGTGTGTATATATATATATATATATATGTATATTTATATGTATATAAAATATTATATATAATATTATATGCACTACATATATATTATATATTATATTATATTTAATATAATGATGGAGGGAGGCCCATCTTAATTATTTTTGGCCCGTGATTGAGGCCCACTTTGATTACATGTAAGGCTCATGGGTCGAGGCCCATTTGGTGTGTTTTGGGCTCATGGGTCGAGGCCCATTTGATGTGATAGGGGCCCATGGGGTAAGGCCCGTCAAGATGTACTAGGACCTATAAGTTGAGGCCCATTTGATGTGCATATGGGGCCCAATTGGCGAGGCCCATTTGATACACATAAGGCCCACGTGATTAGGCCCATTTGATGCACTCTAAGGCCCACGGGTTATAGCCCATTGCAATGCACATAAGGCCCATTGGTGTGGCCCATTGATGTGGCTCACTTGATGAACATGAGGCCCATATGATACGGCCCATTTGATGTATTGAAGGCCCAATGAGATATACCTAAGGTTCATTGCAATGTGCAGTCCCAATATGATTTATGTAATGATGTTTACATCAGGGCTATGCCTTGGGAGCAATGTTGGTTTGACGTCCACATTGTAAGCATAGTGTTGGTTCAATGACCGCATTATGCCTTTCCCGAGGGCCCATTGTTAGGCCCATATGTGTAATGTGTAGGCCGTCTAGGCCCGCCTCCATTATGAATATCACCCATCCCATATAACATGTTTAATCCCATGATTCACGATCATATGCATCATACGTATGCTTGATATGAGAAATGACTGATCATAGCATATGTCTTAGGGCAGATTATTTAGGTGCTCCCGTACAGGGTGTGTTTCACTACATGAGAACACGATACTCGAAGGATTGATGCATGACTGAATATTGTGATTCATGCATTCGCATTGTGTGATATGGTTATTGTACGCCCTAGCGACATCAGATAGCCGTAGCCTCCACAGGCATATCGTGGTTGGCGGGATTGGATCTGGAAATCTTGTTCTACATGGGGTGCGATAGATATCCACGGGTGAAAGTCCCTAAACCCTTATGGTACCGGGAGGTTGCTCCAACGTCTAGGCCGAGTGGATGCATGAGCGCCGAGTGCCGATTACCAGCAGGCTACGTCTCCCACGTGTCGTGGTCGGTTGGAAGGGGGTGCGGCCTTACCCGCCCGAGAGTAGGGGGCAATGCTAGGCTGAGTCTGACCAGCTCGAGGAATGGGTCCGCTATTGACGAGCCGAGCCCGATATTGGCAGGCGGATAGTGAGGTCTTTTCCACTCACCTTATTGCGCGCGATGGGGCAGCAATCTGGCTTGGAGTGTACTAGACCCCGGTGATATTCCAGATTTAAGCCGTATTGACATGTGGACTTAGATGAGGATTTGTATGCTTGACTTGCATTTCGCATTGCATGGCCTTGGTATGGCAGACATCATTCTTTGCACCGCATGGCCTTGGTACGGCTAATGGGATTCTTAGCATTCATCAGCATGTTCCGCATTACTCTGATATTGTATAACTACATTACCACCTTAAGCATACACTTTCACCACCCTCTAAGCTTTCTATAAGCTTATGCACGACCGTTGCGTGCAGGTGACGTTGGTTCGCAGCAGCGCTGAGGCTTGGGCGCGTAGCTGATCTTCTTTTGGAGCTTTTGGTCTATCATCGTTGTATTTCCTTATGCTCATTGTACTTGTAAAGTTTTTGATTATAGTGGAAATGTGATGGAGTTTTTAGTTGTTGTTTGTGGGTTATGCCTTTGGTTATGCTTATTACGAATCAAACTGAAGTTGAAAATCCTCCTTGTAGCATCCCAGGATCGGAACCTGGCGAATGGGCGCTGGGAGCCGAGAATGGGGTTCTACGGAGGCTGTCGGCGCCGGATTCGGCGATCGGGAATTTTGTGAGCCCGGTCTCCGAGTTTGGGGCGTGACAGCTGCTACTGATGATGCTGCTGCTGCTGAATCTGCTGCTGCTGCATCAACAACATCATCTGCTCAAACCTATCAGATGGTGGAGCAGACGAAGATGCACGACTCGGCTCAAGAACCGAAGGCGTGACTGGAGGAGCCATAGGTGTCGGCCCAACACTGGCTTGGATCCGTCTGGCTATCGCTTAGGGGAGGAACCCCAATAAGCGACTCAACCATGGAGAGACGGGCTAAAGTCTTTGAACCCTTAGGAGGCATACCCTACATTCAACAGAGGATGCAACCTGTAAGATTCTACGTCCACATAATCCATCCACACAGCATTCACAGCACAACTTCAAAGATAAACAACACGCATTCCATTTAATAAAATTTATCGCAATACAATTAGTGCAGCATTACATGATTCACGACAGGAAAAGCATGTGAACTACAACATCTAACACTTCAAACAACAACAAACAACTACAAACAACTCCAAATACAAAGCCAACAACGGCTACACATAGAAAGAAACAACAAACAAAGCAAAGGACGACTACAATGACAACTACTCGTCAAAATTAAGAGATGGAGGCGGGGTACCCTTATCCTGCAAGCAACACAAGATAGACTTCAGAGTTCGAGTCACCTTCTTAAACTTATGCTTGACAAGGCCTCGAAGATCCATGATATCCTGGTGTAGAACAGCCTGCCCTTCTTCAAGCCGAGCAATACGGGCATCCCTGGCAGCCTGATCTGCGCTCTGCTCTGGTGCCACAGGAGGAGAGCTCTCACTCGTATCCTGTGCCTCAACCTCTTCCTCGTCCTGCTCTGTTTCTTCTTCAATCTCAGCACCACCTTCAACATAACTCTCATCCTCATCACTCTCTGACTCATCCTCACTCTCTAAGGCCTGACGATGAGGACCAATCTCCATCTGCTTAAGGGTCGTCATATTAAGATGACGAACAGGAACCGGCTTCTCTGCTCCAAGCCTATAGCCAAACTCATGTGCAAGCTTACAAATGAGGCGGCCAAAAGGAAGCGATTCGGTCTTCCTAGTCGATCGAGCGATAAGGATAATCTGACGCAAGATGTACGTCGGCACACACAACTTCGCTCCTTGCCCCACCTGATACAGAAAATCTACCATCAGGCGCGTACATTCGCTGTGATTGCTCCACCTCGGATATACATTGAACGTACACATGTGGTGAAGCAAGTGGAAGTCATCCGTCATGTTGGTAGCCAGAAGACTTCTATTCGGCTGCTATTCGACCAGACGACCACACAAGAATCGGGTGCGACGATCCCTCTTGCGCATACTGTTCAAATTCTTCTCACTGGCATGCACTTCACTAAGTGACACATTCAGGAGTCGGGATATCAAAGCAACGTTGACCGTGGCCTCCCGACCGCTACCACAAGGAATCTTGAACTGCAGAGGCTCTAGCGATGGATCACGAATGTTGGCATAAAAAGCTCGAACAGTACTTGCATTCACGCGATACTCGCCCTCAAACAAGGGACACCAACCAGCTTCTTCCAGGCGCTCCAATAACAGAAACTCGCCAAACAGCCGCGGATCAACATGAGCCTCAAAAAGGACCCTACGGCCTTCATAGACTCCATGCGACAACTCTGCCAATAAGGTTCTACCAATGGGAGCTCGAGGATCAAGGTCCCGCTTGGTCTGAAATTCACAAGCGGCGGTCGTGCTCGAGGTGGCACCTCTCGGCCTCCGTGCACAGGTTGGGCGGCTAGGCCCGGCTTCATCCACAGGCGCTCTCTTCTTCCCCATCAAAGAAAGAAGGGTAGAGATGGAAAAGATGGCCGAGATAAACTCAAAGAGGGCCATGAGAAATGAGAGAAAGAGAGAAATAGGAAGGATGGTGAAGCTTTCACACACTTGAGATCCTAAAGATGGATTTAGGAACCCAAATGAGAAGAAAAAAAGGTGTAAACAGCAATGGGGGTGAGGGTTTTGAGATGGGTTAGTAGGGTGTGCACGAAAATGGAAGAAGAAGATTTGGAGGAGATTTGGTGAAGTTTGGAGAGAAACTTGAAGGAAAGGAGAGCTTGGGAGGGAGAATTGTGAAGGAAGTAGGGTTTAGAAGAGGTTTAAACTAGCAAACCGTGGAACGGTGGGCCAGACTAGGCCATACACTCGTCGGCCCGAGCCGGCCCGCTGATCGGCGAGCCCTCGCCGAACCGGAGAGGACATCACCGGTCTCTGGACCGTCCGGCGATGCCTCACCATTTAGGCAAGGTCCTCCTGGTCCCTTATGCTCTAAAAGATGTGGGTCCCCCCTGGTCCCCACTGGAAATGCCCCGATCGGCTCCTTTGCTTGGTTCGACGCCTATCGGGCCATTCGAGCAGAAATCTGATATAAACAGAGATTTCTTGAAGATTGAAGGGTTGAAATGGGATGATAAACCATCTAATCTCATTAATAAATGGTCTAGGAGAGGTTTTGGGTCGCTGTGTGTGATCAGGAGAGAGCACAGACTCGATCTTGGCGATCATTTTCAGTAAACTTTTGCCGATAGAAGCAACGAAACACAAACACACAATCTATGATAAACTCATGCCCAAATACACTAAAGTGGCGATAGCGTGCGGTGTGTGACCATAACCCAGGTCCGGTTTAATCCAAATCATGCTCTGATACCAACTTGTAACGCCCTGAAATTCAGGGGTCGAGCATAACTCAGCTCCCAAGTTCCAAAACATCACTTATGCAACATATTTAATGATGGATGTATGTTGTCTGTATTAGTGCATAAAACATGGAATAGATTAAGCCAAATAGCAAATATAATTCAGGGATAAGTGAAGAAAGCAAGCGAAAGACTTAATGAAATATATGTGTACATGTGTAAATCCCTGAAATACATATACATACCAGGTCGTGTTACAAGTGTTACTATTAAAATTACAAGTATCAAGTTACATCATTTAATTCCCAAAAGAAATCCCAGCATCCCTCGCATCAGAACAAGGCTCACTAAAACCCGTCTGAAAATTGCATAAAAGAGAAAACAGCCTCATCATCATCGATCTCCGGCTCTGCCTCAAAGGTTGCATCAACATCTGCAACATCAGCAACTAAGACAGAGTCTGGTGGGTGTTTAACACCGCCCCAGAACATGGGAGTGAGTGATCAACTCAGTGGAATAATAAAGCAAAGGTTAACATGTTATCAGTTTAATCAAGCAGTAATGATAAAGTAGAACAATCAAATATGTCCTAAGTACTCTTATTAATGCAAGAATGTATGAAGAATGATGCGTGCCCTCGCGCGTACACCCTCAGCGTCTTCATCTTACGTTACGCATGACATCGCCTCAAAGTGCGCCATGTCTACAAAGCACATGCAAATGCGGTGCATGAACATGATTACCAAGTTGTTATTAGTCCTTTTCATACAGCAGGATTGGGAAGCTAAGGTACCTTCCTCATATCACCATCCAAACAGTGATCCATTCTAGGGTCGTCAGTCCTAGATCATCTCATACGATCATATAGTTTTAGGTCATTGCAAAGGGCTCATCACCAATCAATGCACACCTATCATACCTTTGTTACCACAATAAGGCTCGTCACCTCAATGCGGTATCCAGGCATGCTCGAAGTCACTACAAAGGGCTCATCACCAATCAATGTAGGCCGACAGCGCGAATATAGTATCCCATACCACCATAATTGGCTCACGAGTTTAGTTGCTCATTGGTCACTACGGGGAGGCTCGTCACCCCACCGTAGGCCGACAGCTTGACCACGGTATCCCATACCACCATGTCCGGCTCATGAGTCTTAGCGGATCAAGGTACCATGGTTAACAGGATTTTATCGGTAGGTTTGGTACCCTAGATTCAAACAATACCGTCCATACATGGTGAACATACATCGGACAATCGGGTTACTTGACGAACTCGACTAGTACGAGCGCACATTGGGTTGAACGACATAGAGTGCACAAACATTCTGCGTGGCCAAACCATTGTCGATAACTTTAATAGGACTCGGGTTCATCTAATCACGTCTTACGTGGCGAAAGCAACCTCAGCCACGAACTTAAGGCCGATTACCAATTTCATGGACTATTCATAGTCCCAAACACATTCCACTATAATAGATATTGATATCAACAATTTAGAATTGTAATGGAACAACAACTCAAATCATATGGTATGTAAGCATTTGGAGAATATCAACTTAACATGGATTTAAGCATAAGTAAGACTTGAAATTAAACAACAAGGAATGTAACTTGCATGAAGGAAATCATACACACTAGTGGGAGAGTTGAGAATTGCTTCTCTACGCCCGCAAATAGTATAATAAGTTACACTTTAGATCATTCAGGCATTTCTACAAACACTTAGAATACATAGTTCAACATACATGACGTATGTTGAAATACACACATTTGGACAATTCCTTTTACCAAGGAGTTGCCGCACATACAATTAGCATAAGTGCACGACAAATAAACATGGCAACCACATGTTCATATTTTATACGCATACGGTACTTTATACATACACATAGAATACAAAAATCTCAATGTAACTAATGCATATCAGGAATGCAAAATAAACATAACATATGGCATGTGAAATCTCATCCATAGCAAGAATAAACCATTCACTGGCATTGAAAGCCTTGAAAACCATAACCTATACGATTAAAGTCCGCACCTTAAACCAGGAATGGAACACCGAACTGATTCAGACGATATGTCTTCGTCAACGGCGATAGGATAACCTAAAGCAAGAATAGAAATGAGCTACAACAACACAAGGACTATTCTAAGCTCTAAAACAGATTAGGATTAGGTTAACTTACCCAAAGATGAACTCAGAATCGCCAGATTAACGATTCAAAAGTGAAGGTTTAAGGATGAAGAAGAACAGGAAAGAATCTAAGATGATTCACCAACTTCTCTCTCACTTTCTCTCTCTTTTCCTCTCTCTTTCTTAGCTAGGGTTAGGAAATTCGTATGGAAAAGAGAGCTAGGGTTTTAAGGTCTATATATAGGCCTAACATTGATGAAAATAACCCCAGGGCCAAGGTATACTTAGGGTATAACCAAAACAGGCTTCTCTCGATCCAACGGAGCACTTCCGATGGGCCTATTACCACGAAAGGTCGGACTTAAGCTCACTCACCATGGATCTAGGTCAAGCTGAGTTTTCGTACCGATCGGATCTTCAGATCACCCGTGGCGGACCACACTCAATTCAACGGTCACCGAATCTCGATCAGGTCCATAAGCACAAGGACATGCCTGGGCCACCTTCCCTGATCAGAGGGTGAAATTGGGTCAGAATCTAATGGTCAGATTGCTTAAAATCATCGCGCAAGCGACACGACTCAGATTTCATAAAATCTTAATTAATTTCCAACCGTTCTCACACTCTTCACTCCAGACTCAATCAAATCGACCCAGAACATCACATGGACTTAATTTTTGAGGTGATGGCCAAGTCCAACATGGTGACCGCAACAACCTAAGATCATCGCCATCGGACTTTCGACGCACGGTCCAGGTCCGATCCAGAACTTCCAAAAATTTCAAGAGCAATTGGCTTTAGCGATGAATCCCAGATTTCAGAGTAACATAGCACTAATGATACTACAGGTTTAGAGTCATGTAGATCCAATTTAAAGTGATTGATGTAAATTTCACAAGCAATCGAGTTTAACGCTAATTACCCCAAAAAGCTTCTGAGGAAAAAAATAGAGGTAGTACTCGGGTCTTGGCACAAAATTTTTCTGGTCATTACACCCACCGTCCAAGGTCTGGACGATGTGGACACCATACATACACCATTGTAGGGGCCACGTCCCACGTGTGGACAGTCCACATACATCAAGGTGGTCCACATGGATGGATGGCTAGATGAAACATATACCTCATGAGGGTCCCACAGATGGACGACTGGATGAAACGTATACCTCACGATGGTCCCACATATCTCCCTAACGTCATTCAACAGTTATATGGTTGGAGTGGGATCCACGTCTAGATGAATGGACGATTTGGATGTACCACATCAAGGTGGGTCCTCACATGTGGGACCCACCAGCTTTGAATAAAGCTAACATTTGTGTTTTCCCTACTCCCATCCAGGTGTCCTGGACGTCCAGCAAATGGATGACCTAGATGGAATACATCATCAAGGTGGACCCATGTCCGGCCAAATGGGCGGACGGTTTGGATGTCTGAACACATCAAGTGGGCCACACACCACTACAAGAGAGAGAGAGAGAGAGAGAGAGAGAGATCATGATGGAGGGGAGCGACCCCGCTACTATGGGCCCTCCATTTCTTACAATGCATACATCAAATGGGTCCCACCACATGTGGGCCCTCAAATCCTCAAGATCAATGATAGGAATCCTAGATCACCCACCGTTAGATCTTCTAGGCTCCTTGATCTCCTGAGCTCCTAAGCTTCCTCTTTGATGGAGGATGATGACAATATAAGGGTTGGATGGTGAGGATTGAGGGGGGTAGGAAGTGGACCACACCTAGCTTCTCCTCTCCCTTGGATGTTTCATCTCCTTGAGTTGCTTGGGAGAATGGGTGGAGAATGAGAGAGAGGGGGGATTTAGGGGAAAGGGATGGGTGTGATGGGTGAGTGATGGGTGTACTTGACTTGAGGGGTATGGCTTGTTTGACTTTGGGGAAAAGAGAGGTATGGGTGAGTGATGGGTGTACTTGACTTAATTGAAGTGATTGATTTGATAGAATGTAGATATTCCCTTCTCAGGATTTGCAACGCGCTGCATTTTCTCAATATAAATGCAGGCCCACAACTCCTAGCTTGGGTATCGCATAAGTGCGTGAGACACGGCTTTAGAACCGCAGTGACAATGCGGTCGCTAGGGTACAAGTCTCGGTTCGAGCCAACTCTGATATACAGGATGCAACTCATGGTCATGCGCAAATGTCGATTATAGATCTCGGGTTGCTGGAATTCGACGGGGAGGATTGCGAGAGTGTATGGGATGGTTCGGACAAAGATACGGGCCTTACATTAACTTCGAGAGGAAAGGAATAATTGGGATTTCTAAGGTATTTCAAAGGTCTGAAGTGCTAATAATGCTAAGAAGGACGTTGAAAATTTCGGCGAGGTTGTGCCAAATGGTGTCCGAAATCGGTGTAATTCTTTTATCTACTCTGGGATGCTAGGAGTCGATGCCTGATAATATCTATCTTTTCCGAGGTTGCCTCAACCAAGTCTGGACGGATTAAGCTTTTCTTGCTGACCTCTGCCCAACAATGTGAGGCTCGGCATGGGCGTCCATATAAGGCCTCGTAAATAGCCATGCCAATACTCACTTAGAAACT